>NC_081295.1:88020000-89270000 GCF_030435805.1 Mustela lutreola
GTTTTCAAACACTTCCAAGGCTCCTGTGGCACTGAGGATCAAAACCTGCAAGGCTCTGTGGGATTCAGCCCCTGGCTACCTCTCCAGCCTCATCGTCCCCCCAGCTCTGCCCTCAGTCAGGAAGCTCTGAACACCGTGGCCATAGCTCCTTCCAGCCCTGGGGTCTTCACACTCATTATCCCTTCTGCCAAGACCCTTCTTCCTCCCTGCCCCATCTTTACATGCCACCCTCATCATTCAGATCTCACTTTATGGGTCATCTCCCCTGAGAGGCACCCCACCATCTGCCACCACCTTCCATAATCTACTTTATCTTCTCCATAGGCACTGAAAAGTGTCTTACCGACACATTTGTGTGCCACTGTCTGCCTCTTCCCACAAGAATACAAGATCTTTGAGGGCAGAGTTCTGACTCTAAGCCCAGCACCTAAAAAGCTCCTGGTACATAGTAGGTTCTTATCAAATAGACCTGACTAATTGTCCCAGTCCTCCAGTTCCTTGCTGATGGACCCTGAACAGCCGGTTAATCCCCCTGTGCTCCTGGATCTCTAACATAAGAGCTCTAATATCTATGGACCTCCGGGACTGGTACGAGGTTATCGGATACAATAGATCTTTGCTATATGTAAAGAGGTTGCAAAGCCTCTGGTCCCTACCTGACTCTGCAGAAAAGGAGAGGACTTTATGGCACCTCCAAAGGGACCCTTCTGGTCCCATTCCCACTTGCCTGTCTAGCTCCATGTTCTCTGCCCCTTCCTTTCCCCTCTCTTCCCCTCTCCCTTGCCTTTGTTCCCTGTCCCAATCTCAGAAAGCCCCTTCTCCATTCCTCCGGATGTTCCTAACCCTGACCCTGACCAACAGACCCCTCCGTGGCTCTCACCCTCAAGCACCCCAGCACCCGTCTCTTCCAGTGTCTCCTCCAAGCGTGCAAGGTCCAGCCCATTGCCCTGTCAATCTCTGCTTGTCCCAAGGATCCTTCTTGTCTTTTCTGCCCCACCCTTAGTCCAGCTTCCCCCCACAGTTTGCTCCCCCTACCCCCAGACACCTGCTTCCAAGCCTGTCCTGTGGCTTTGTTTTCCAGTGGAAGATGGCTAAGCACTCTTTTCTCCTTCTGGGAGCCCCCACCTTACATTAGCATCTAATAAGTCCCTGTGCCACACAGAACACATGGTGAGATCAAGCAGGCACTTACCACAGAACAAGGATGGGGCAAGGAGAGGAAGCTGAGTGCCAGACAGTGCCTCAGTTTCCACAGCTGCATGGAGGAGGCTCTGCAGAGCAGATGCCCTAGATTTTCCTTAACACATCTGCCCTCCTGTCTTCCCCAAGATTGATGCATGGCCTTTGCAGAGAGGGCCCTGGGCTCCCCAGGAAACGAGGATGATCAAAAAACCCAGATCAGGACAACAACAGCAGGCACACAGGGGATTCTTGGAAGGCTAGAGAAATGTCACCTCCCCAGTCTCGGATCACAACAGCCATTTATCATCCTTACTGTTGGGGAGCAGTCCTGAGACAGAGCTGACCTTGAGGAAGGAAAGAATCACTTCTGGGGATGGCTGCTGGGGTGCAGAGGAACCAGAGCCATGGGGGATGGGGTAGAGACTGAGGGAGCAAGGCAAGGAGGGCGAGATCCAGACCATCCAGAGGGGATGCACATTGGAAAACGGTGTGCCTACAGACCTGTGTCCACACTGAACACTCCGTCCCGGCAGGGAAGCCTGGAGAGACTAAGTGGAAGGAAAAATGGCATTGCCTGGAAAAGGGAGTTGGGAGGCAGCCGAAGGTTATTCCAGAGCTACAGGTGAGTAGTCAGTGTGTGTGCCAAAAAGTCCAGTCTCCTGCCCTCGGGCCCTTCCTCATAATTGAATCTAAGCTGCCTTCATGGTTGAAGGGTCTACAATTAAGACCCAAATCCAAACATGCCAGGGCCATGGGCAGAGAAGCCAGAGCCTGCAGGAGAGAATCCTCACATATTTATGAAGATATTTCTAGAAATGTCTCTGTTTTTTTTTTGCTTCTAGTCACCAACCTTGTTGTCGCTGTCTACACATACATCTTTCCTCATTTTTTAAACAAACAAGCATGCACGCTTGCTCCCAAATGCAGGTACCTCCAGCCCAGATATTCCCAGGCACCACACTCTTCAAAGGCTCCGGTTCTCACATGTGATCTGTCGCACACTGCATAAGCTCACGCTCACGCCCAGGACGGCTCTGAGGGACCCCCACCCCCACCATGGGCATGCAGCTGCACCCCAGCACTGTGTTCAGCCCCTGGGATCCACCAGGGAAGGAAGCCCACCAAGATCATTGCCCTCGGGAGATGGCCTTCTGCTGCTCCATCCACAGAAACGCACAGACAAGTCCCCTCCAACCTCTGCACGCAGACTCATTCACACACATGCATGTGCTCAAAGAGACTCTGAACAAACATTTATTGAGCACCTGCTTCATTTGGGGAAGCATGCTTGGTGCTGGAGAGTTACAATTAAGCGAGACCAACATGGGCCCTGCCCGTATGATGACCCATAAAGGCACAATCACAAACAGGCCAAACAATTTCACACCGCACGCCGGCACGCGCGCGCGCACATTCACACACACACACACACACACACACACACACACACACACACAGGGCTCTTGATGCTTTTAAACACAACCCCAAAGTCAAAGCATTTTGATGATGTCCCAGGAAGCAGCTCACTTGCATTGAGGAGTGGGGCCCTCCAAGTTGAAGTCAGATCTGTAAACTGTCCATTCCTTTCCCTGACTGTGCGTTCCTCTCCTTTCAATACCGCACCATCTCTACTCCTCACTATCATGTCCTTGCGGTAATTAAAGCGCCAAGGGCTGCCTGAGGCCTTGCACTCGCCCCATGCTGCCTAAGACGCCTCCCAGCCTCCTGTGGTCAGGACAGGAGCCAAGCGTGCGCCCAGCGGCCAGGGATTTTTGCTGAGACATTACATTACAACAGAGCCTGCTCCTTCCAGACACTTTTTTTTTCTTTTGCTTTTGCTTTTAAAGAATCAGAAATAACTTGGCTGTAAAATGTGCTTTGGGCAGAAAGCTGACTCCCAGGGTCAGAGCCCAGGAGAAGATTTCTGCTACATAGTTTCGGGGAAAATAGCAGGCGCTCAGCAATTTTTATTTTCCAAGGGATAGAGAGAAAATACAATTGGAGTGGGTTTAGGGGCTTTGTGGGGCTCCTCTTCAGGTTGCCTGTCGTTTTGCTTTTTTCCTCCTGTTGGAGAGAGTGGCAGCAGAGAGTGGACAGAGCAGAAATCAGAATGCCTGGCTGCGAGCCCATCCCTGCTCGAGCCCAGTGACCAGCTGACCCCATGGGACGGCAGGGTGGGGGAGGGCAGGGGGTGTGATGGTCCAGGTTCAGATACCAGCTCTGCCTCCTACTAGCTGTGGGAGCAACAATCTTTAAAACTTTCTATGCCTCCGTTTCTTCATCTGTAAAATGGGGGAAAATAGAATGTCCCTCAGGCTTTTGTAAGGATTAAATATGTGCATGTATTCAGTACTAGAATAGTGTATAGATCCCCCTCAGGGGGCACTCTGACAAATACCCAGAGCAAGTTGGCTCTGGTCAGCCTCCCATCCTTTTCTGCATCCTTTATCTCCAGACAGGTGGCCACCAGCTGTTTATGAGGTGAATGGAAGATGAAGGCCCCTCGCCCTGCCTGTCCCCAGACGAGGGGACTAGTGGATGTGGCTGTGCTGACTCTTCCCCCTGCCCCTCCAACTCCCCGCCGGTCCGTGCTCCAGGAGTCTGGCCTCTGCATATGGCATCTGCAGTCCCTTGCTTCCCCACTTCTAGTTGGGTTTAGCCATCGGGATGTACCCACAGAAGGTCAGAAGGCAGGAGGACAGTGAAATTGATATTCCCTCTGGCTTTGGTACCTACCTTCTGCTTCCTCGCCTGATCTCTTTGGGCCAGGAGTAGGTAGCTCATGGCTTCCCGGCACAGCCTATCACTGGGGGCATCAACATCCTTGCTGATTTGGTCAACTGTGCCCACACCTTTGTAAACAACCCCTCCCTTAAATATTCTGGAGGAGGGTGAAGCAGCAAGGGACAAGGAAATAATCATAAAGGCTTTCATGCAAAGATGTTCACCACAGTGTTGTTTATAATGACAAGAAGTGGAAGAAACCTATAGCTCCAACCATCCATCAGGCTTTGGGTGGATACTGGGCTGCAGCTATTAAGAACAATGACAGGGCCACCTGGTTGGCTCAGTGGGTTAAGTATCTGTCTTTGACTCAGGTCATGATTCCAGGGTCCTGGGATCGAGCCCAACATCAGGCTCCCTGCTCAGCAGAGTTTGCTTCTCCCTCTCCCTCTGCCCTTCTTCCCACTCATGCCCTCTCTCTCTCAAATACATAAGTAAAATCTTAAAAAAAAAAAAAATAGAACAATGACAACTGGAGAATATTCACTACGCACCTCCAAGAAGAACAGCATGCCTCAAAGACTACGGACAGTCTGCAACCATCAAAAATAATATGTACAGGTTTAGAAAGAGAATGCACGGGAAGGACCTCCCCCAAAATGTCAACTGTGTTATCCTTGAATATGTGATTTATAGATAGTGGTTATTTTATCCCTCTGTACATATCTGTGTTGCTTTTTTCCCCTACATTCTCTGTTCTAAGCGAAAATTACTCTTTTTGATTAGAAGCTTAGATAGTACAGGTGCAACTATTAAAAACGATGTTTCTTTCCCCAAAAGTTAATGTCATAGAAAAACAGCATAAAAGTTTGAGTGAAAAAAAGCAAACTCCCTCGCCTTCTCCATATATAGTGTTAAGCATATATATCTCCACACCCATAAATGTCCAACATAGCCTAAATATGACTTACTATTATATCTAAGGTTTCATTTAAATAGACTTGAAAGGAAGCCAGAATGTTAACAGAGGTTATCTGGGATGATGGGGTGCTAGACAATTATTTACATTTAACAGCATTTTCTAAATTTTCTATAACATTGATTTTCAAATAATCAAATTGCATTTCTTAATTGGGAGAGTCTAGGACACTTTAGGCCAAACTATTCCAGGGTGTGGACTCAGACCTATGCCAATGTGCCTCCTTCTGCCCCCAATACTCTGGCTTGTGGGTCCCCTCCACTGGGACCATGGCAAGATGAGGCCAGTTATCCAAGTGGTATGGGGCTAGAGAAATAGGAAGGCCTCGAAGAGTCTGAAATTTCTGCCTCATTTAAGCATGTTTTACCCTCAGTTCTTCACCTGGCACATCTTGACTCCCTGTGACTTGTCCTTCGCTGAGCCCAGTGGAGCCCTGATGGAGCAGGTGTGATCGCTCAGGAGATAGGACGTACCCCCCTGCAAAGGGAAACGACCCTACAGTGTTAAGGGACAATACCATTAAAATAACAACACTTCCATCTGTCTAGGGCCTTATGGGCTCAGAACACCCTCACCCACATGACTTCAGTTAATCCCCACAGGAACTCTCTGGGTGAACATCATCAGCCCCAACTTCCTGCAGAGGAAGCTGCAGCCCAGAGAGCTCCAAGGGTCACTCTGGACCAGCTTGCAGTACAAGACATGATGAAGCATCAGCCTGGAGAGCCATGGGGTGTGGGTCATGCCCAATGACTCAGAGAGAACTAGAAGGAGGGGAGGATTTTCAGAGGCTGACTGGGAGCCTGCTGGGCTGTCAGGATGAGGCAGAGAAGGGCTGCAGTTACAAGCCCTGGAAAACCATGGACCCACATCTAGAGGAGGAAGCAGGCACTGGTCCTTCCCATCCCTCTATCTGGAAGCTCTGACTTCTGTTCTTCCCGGAAGGGAGGAGGGAGGGAACTTGAAGGTGAGGCACAAAAGGGGACATTCACTCACATCTATCGAGTGCTCCGTTGTGTTCACCCTCCTGTTCCTCAGAGCCCAGAAAAGTGGCTGGAACATGATCGTCCTCAGGAAGCACACGTGAATTGAGGAAGGGACTGAATGCGGGGTGCCTGGTACCAGGATGATGAAGGAGCACCAGACGTCATATCTGATGCTTTGGGGCTGAGAGGGCAGCAAGGATGACAGAAACAGTCAACATACACACTAATGGGTGAGGCTTCCAGAACAAGGAAGTGCCCTGAAGGCAGGTCCATGGTCCTATCAGAGAAAAGAACAAAAGAGCCAAGTCTTGACAGGGGTGGTGGGGGATGGGATTGGTGAGCACACAAGCAATGAGAAAATGTTCTACACAGAGAAAGCATGGTGTTCACATCATCCAAGACTACACAGCAAGGGAGCACAGTGAGCTCCAGGAACTGACTGGCCATGGACCATGCGGGCCCAGGGAGCAAGAGAGCAAAGAGGCTGAGCAATAAGCCTGGAGGGTGGACATGGCCAGCCACGCAGGCCTTAAGGGCCATGTCAGATTGAGGAAATGATCTCAAAGGCAACAGAAAAACAAGGGTGTTTCAGTGAGGTGTGGGTGACAGGATTTGAGTTGTGACATGGGACGTGGATTGGCCAGTCCTAGGATCCAACGGAGAAACAGGACAGAGATGTATGAATCCAAAAGCTAATTGCAAGTGGAATGGACTTGACCACTCACCATAATGGACTGACCGTCAGCAGGAGTGGAGGGAGGGAATTGCCAACAGTGACCCTTAGTTTTTTCCTCATGCAGCAGCAAGGACAGCGATGCCACCAGCTAGGAAAGAGCACTGGAAGAAGACCACCATTGTTGAAGCAGGTCACAAGTTCTGCTGGGGACAGGGAGAGTCTGGAGTAGCTTTGAGACATCCAAGAGGAGATGTTGAACAGGCAGCTGAATATGTAGCTGTGCAGCTCAAAAGACACCTTCACAGAGATTCGTTTCTGTAGACAGTCCACGAAGATAGTCCAGATAGAACACGAAGACCACGCATGAGGAGATCTCCAAGGGAGAAGGTACAGGACCCGGACGTGCAAAGCTTGAACACCAGTGAGTCTATAGAGACATGGCCAGAAGATTCAGGAGGTAATCCGGAGAGGGCCTATCATTGGAGGTCAGGGAAGAAAATGTGCTGGGAAGGATGGAGTGGGCACTCAAGTCAATGCTTCTCAGAAGCCAGTCCATTGGATATAGAGACACAGAGGCCACTGGTGATGGTAGAAAGAGTCATTATGTTGGAGAATAGAGTGAAAGGTAATTCAAAACAGGTGTAGGAGTCAAGAGAAAGAGGCAGAAAAGAAAGCCCACTCTAAGATGTGTATGCAGAGGTGGAGATAGGTAGAGAAAATTGTTCAAGGGAATGTGGGATTAGGGAGGGAAGATGGAGTTCAGGCCCTAGGATGAATGTACTGGAGACTGGAGTAAGGGCCTCTCCCAGGAAAGACTGGATGCACATAGCAAGAAAAGCCTGCAGAGGACCACTCTCCATAGCTCACGTTGCATCTGATCCAAGTGAGAAAGCTATAACTTGGAAGGTTAAACTCTGGCATTTTGAGATCAGTCCTGGATTTGGTCACTTAGCTGTGTGACCTTAGGCAAGTAACTTAACTTCTCTGGACTTTAGTTCCTTAACCTGTAGATTGGAATAATCATGAGTCGACTATAACCATGAAATGAGATGAGACTTAGCACGTGCTTAGCACAGTGCCTGGCACATACTAAGCACTCAGGAAAAGTGTCTCTAACAAATTCATTGTCATAGGTGAAGAGTGGGGTTCTGAGGCAATCAGGATGGGGGCAAACACTTATGAGAGTAGGAATTAGGTAAGAGGCACATTAGGGAGCTCTGGGCAACTGAAAGCCTCCTTCCCATGGGAACCCCCTTGAGCTAAGGCCAGTGAAGTGAGGGAGGACCCAGGTCAGAAAGTAATGGACTGCCACCTGGCAGGAGTTGAACCTGGAGCCCAGGCACAAAGCACCTGCTTTCACCAAGACCAAGAAACAGACGTGGAGGGAGTATGACAATCTCACCCTCCAGCCCTTCATGGCATTTAAACTCTTTTATGTACAGAATCACATATGATATTAGGATCTCCTTCCCATGTGTGTGGGTTGCAGTGGCATGCTGACCACACTTGAACGGGTCAGCACGGAGTCTGACTAAAGCCCCGTCCCTATAAACTGCCCTCCCTACTTGGGACGGAGAGCCCCTCACTTACTGCTAAAGCGCTTTCCTATTGAATTGTTTCCAGACTATGTGACGTGATGGTGGTCTGGGTTGGGGGGGGGGGGGCAAGGTGCTGAAAATGCCCCTAGATCTTTGGAGAGGGCAGTCTCAGATCCCTTGGTAATTTCGGCAAAGCAGCCAGCAGGCTCCCTCTGCGAGGGGGGCAGGTTGGCGGGTCTCCTCCTCCTCCTCCTCCTCCTCCTCCTCCTCCTTCTCTCCCTCAGGCCTCTGTGCACAATTGTTTACAACCCAGCATCAGGGCCTCTGGGGCTTTGTGGGGCAAGGGGTGGGAGGAGGGCTGGTCAGTGAGATCCCTAACATGAGCAAATAGTCTCCCGGTGGGTCTAATCACCACTTTCCACAAGGAATTTCACCGTGCGCGCTCGTTTGCTTTTTAATCATCCTCTAAATATGCCTTTCCACGTTACACCCTAATGGCACCCAGAGAATCATTAGGATCTGTTGGGACCGCAATCCATGGCTTTGGAAGTCTCTAAGTATATAATTTCGCTCCGTGACGCAGGTTTCTAAAAGTCCACAAATAACCATTTGCATGATAAAGTCACAACTCCAAAGTCAATTACAGCTACGGCTGGAGAGAATTTATTTCCTTTTTGAAAATTAAAATGTAAAATCAGGAAGTTGCCACACAAAAGCCTCCCCTTGCTGGGTGGGAAGAGGGACGGGAAGCTCGTACCTCCGGGGATTGGGGGGCCTGATTGGCAGAGCGCTGTTTGGGGACTCCTGGACAGGTCTATGCTGGTGGCCTCCAGGGCACTCAGTGGAGGTGGTTTTGGGATTTCAGCCCGCATAGGGATGACCTCCCTCTCCCCAACTCCCATATATATATATATATATTTTTTTTTTTAAAGATTTTATTTATTTATTTGACAGAGAGAGAGAGAGATCACAAGTTGAGAGAAAGGCAGGCAGAGAGAGAGGGGGAAGCAGGCTCCCCACTGAGCAGAGGGCCCGATGTGGGGCTCAATCCCAGGACCCTGAGATCATGACCTGAGCAGAAGGCAGAGGCTTAACCCACTGAGCCACCCAGGTACCCCAGCCCCAACTCCCATCTTAATTTCATGCTGCCGGGATTGGGGGTTGCTGTTGTGAGTCTCCAGGATGGGCCTCCTCAGCGTGGCCATCTCTGCCGGCTGGTCTGCTGGGGCCCCAAGACACATAGATGTATAAGAGGGTCTGGGGCCAAAGGCCCACTGGAGCAAAGGGCCCCAAGGTGTTTCCCGTCTCAATATCCAGAATCCTGAAGGCTTGGCCTCAAAGGCCCCTCAAAGGTGAGGGGCCAAATCTTTCCAGGGGCCTGGGCACTGCTTGACATGGTATCCATTTATACAAAATCAGGGCCAAAGGACATCTTAAGGTCCAGCACCCTCACTGAGCAGATGTGGGATGAAGGCAAGATGCCTGATTCAAGTCCATTCTGGTAAAGGACAGCAGAATGGGTGTGGACACCCAGCCTCCTCTCTCAGAGAATGTCTTCCTCTCAATCTGGTGGTCCAGCCTGGTTTCATCCAGACAAGGGCCCACTAGAATAAAAACCATCCTGGGGCATTTTTGTTCTCTGATCACGCAGAGATGTGCACAGGAACTTGAACTGAAGGCAGAGCCCTGACCAGAATGAATCTGCTAGCTCTCTGAAGCATGAATGGAACTATTAAAAAAAAAAAAAAAAAACCCCAGAAACATTGTGTGCACTAGAGCCAAACCTGCATCCTGCATATTCTAAAATTATGTAGCTAGGGCAGGAGTACAGCCCAGAACTCTTCTCCAAGCTTAACGGGTATTTCGTTCAGTTGGTGTTTGGGATTCCGAGTTAGACTGTGTCTCGTCTCTGGGAACATGCCAGCCTGCTGGAGGCTCACCACGCGTGGTCCTAGATGCCTTGCAAATTGGACAGGGTGCCCCCAGCTGTTGAGCCATACTGTCCCAGCCCTTCTGCGGAGATGTCACTGTCCCCAAAGCCGGGGTCAGACATGCCTACCTCTGAGAAAGATCCTGGGATTGAGCAGAGAGAATTCTTCGATCAGGAGGATTGGAGTCCCAGCCCCCACAGTCTGGAGAATTTGGGAGATCCACTTCCACTCTCTGAGCCTCAGCTTTGTCACAGATGCCAGATGGGACTATCTGTCCCTAATTTGCCTGGCAGGGATGTAAAGCTGAAAGGAAAAGACTGTGGAATGTCTACGTCTTATACCTGAGAGGGAGCAGCTTCGCGAATTAGAAAACACTGAACAGATCAAGGACCCTATTAACTTAGAAAACATCATACTACTGATGAGCTAAGTGAGGATGCCTAACTGGTACTGATTTTGTGGGGGCTCCCTGTGCGGAGGAGACCTGAGCTCTGGGCTTGGGGACACTCTCCAGGGGTCGATGCCTCCATGGCTCCACACAGCATCTCAGCAGGACCGACGGATCCCGCACTCATCCTACGGACTGCAGGCTCTTCATAAACGCTCACTGATGCGTTTCTTAGTCCCCCAATAATGCCCTGGCCTGGTTCATGATATAAAGTGGGATTTCTTCCCCTTGTCCTCTGTACCCTAACAAAACACAGTTGGGATTTCAATGACTACCGCGTATTGAGTACTTAGCCTGTGTCACAAAATCCCAAACACATAGCATCTCATTTAATTCTGAGGGTTTCAGGAACTGAGGGTCAGAAGGGTAAACCTCATGGCTGACTTAGGGTGGGGTCCTTGGAGAGTCCCTTCTCTTGGCCTCAATGCAAAACAGCTCCCCAGAAGGCTGAAGCAGTTTCTTGTATTTTTTTTTTTTATCTGAAAACTAGACAGAGTGATGTTTCTCCCCTACTGCTTTTTTTTTTTTAACTCTATTTATTCATTAGAGGGAGAGAGAGTATGAGTAAGGGGAGGGGCAGAAGGAGAGGGAGAAGCGGACCCTCCACTGAGCAGGGAGCCCAACACGGGGCTGGATCCCAGGACTCCAGGATCATGATCCGAGTAGATCTGGGTGTTTCACTGACGGAGCCCCCCAGGGGCCCCTCCCTTACTGCTTGGACAGGAAATGAGATCATAAAGAAGATGCCCAGCCCCATGCCTGGCACATCGCTAATGCCAAGAGATGCCGGTGACATCTTGTTTTGTTTTGACTTGTCTTTTCGTCATGCCTTTAGTGGATTCTGAATGAGCTCCTCACAAAATGCTCAGGCCTTTGGCCCTGAAAATTTTCAGATTCTCTCTGCATCTGATTAAGCCTCAAGCCACAACTCCGAGCCAGGCGTTCTGACTCTGATGCCACGATGACAGTGAGATGAATAATAGCTAACAAACATGTGTGCCTTTTAGGAGCCAGAAACCTGACAGCTATCAGAAGAGTTGAAGTGGGAGCCTCTCTTTCCCCGGGGAAATGTGCAGCACAGAGCAGGCCATAGCCTGTACTACAGCGCGGGGGTGAGAGCAGAGGCTTGGGAGTTGGGGAAGGGTGGTTGACACCTACACCCGGCTCTGGTCCCCAGCTGTCACCTGGGGCTAGTCACCTCCCCTCTGGGCCCCCACTTTCTCCTAGGCTTAGATCTGAAAATCCATACACAGTGCCGGCACCTGGTCCCATTCTATGATTTTTAATGGCAATTGTTTCTCTTGCCCGAGGACATGCCACAGGGACAGGGCAGAGCCTCCTCTAGCCTCCTGACCGACCATCCCAGCCTGCCCTGCTCGAGGGCCCCTCTCTGCCTGTCCTCACCACACAGTCTCCTCCTGCCAGCTGCGCCATCAGCCATGCCGGAGGTACGGAGGTTTCCCAAGGGGCCCAATCCGCCGTGGGGGAGGGCCATACCCCGGAAAGGACCTGGCTACTTTGCCTGTGCCGAGAGGCTCTGCTTCCCCCTGACCAAGCCTCCATCAGCACAGCTCAGAGAACATTGAGATTCAAATCCCTGCTTTACCACAAACAAGTAGACCAGCTTGAGCATGTTGCTTTACTCCCCTGTGCCTCAGTTTCCTCTCCAGGAAGAGAGGGGTTAATAAGGGCACCTGCTTTATAGGGTTTGCATTAGGAATAAATGACTTCATACATGTAAGGCCCTTACATGGAGTTTCTAGCTTTGCCAGACTTGATGCCGTTCTCCTTGTGTCTTCACAAAATCCCTTCATGCGACATGAAACTGGGTCAAATTATGTGCTCTAAGGGTGTGGCTCAGAGTTGGCCTGGCTTGGAGTTGTGGCTTGAGGCTTAATCAGATGCAGAGAGAATCTGAAAATTTTCAGGGCCAAGGGCCTGAGCATTTTGTGAGTTTAGTGCTCCATAAATGCTCAGAGATGCTGCTCTAAGTACTAGTAATACTCATGGTGGGTGCACCCTGTCCTGGACCCCAAGGCCTGGACTCTGTGTTCATCACACCATCTCAGCCCTGGCCTAGGAGCCAGCACATGGGAGGCCCCAGCCCAGATCCCCTAGTGACCACAGCATGTCTCCTCTCTGGACCTCAGTGCTCACATCTGTGCAATGACAGGTGGGCAAGATGATCTCCCTGGCCCCTTCTATGCCAGGACTCTGACATCCTTTCCCTCTGAGGACCACGATGACCGGTGTGGCATCATTTCCCTCTGACTGCAGGGTTGGTGCTAGGGAAGGAGACAGGGCAAGTATTCATTTAGCTACACACTGGCTCCCTCATTTAGTCAAAGAACCTTCTGGGGTGCCTACCACAGGCAAGGTGGGCTCTCTCTTCCTGAATGACCCAGCCAGGGAAGACACACCCACAGAACTTCCTTCCTGAGCTCTGATAGAACCTCCCACTTATTTTCCCAGAATAATCCTGTTCTCTTAATCCATGTGAGTTTCTGTACCTATTTTCCCCGCCAAGATTGCTCATTGGAAACAACACGGGCTTCGCATCCAACAGGCTTGAGGTGACGGTCACCTTCCACACTCGGGAACACTGAGATTCCCATTTATGGATTATAAACTCAATGCAGTGGGTCATGTCTGGCAATAAAACATAATGAAAGAGCAGAGAGTGGAATAAAAGGACACAGAGCATAAAAGTGTCCTGCTCAGGGTATGGGGTGAGGACTCACATGTGGGTCTGTGGTGTGAATGGCACGCATCACTGTGGAACATGGTCAAAGAAGCTTGAGCCACACCCTTAGAGCACATAATTTGACCCAGTTTCATGTCGCATGAAGGGATTTTGTGAAGACACAAGGAGAACGGCATCAAGTCTGGCAAAGCTAGAAACTCCAGCTGGTGACTCCCCTGGATATCTGGAGCCCCCTGATCATTGAGTCTGTGAAAATCTGAGCCACCCCTCAACCCCACCTACTACCCTCTGCCTTCCATTGGTCAACAAACCAGTCAGTGAATAAGAACATGCATATTAATTTCATGAACATTAATTGAGCACCTACATCACACCAGTTCTTGGCTTGGGCTTGTCACGGGGGCACAGGGATGAGGGAGACGATCGGGCTGCGACCCCAGGGAGCTTACATTCCAGCATATGAAGCCAACAATAAACCTCCAGAATCACGCCCAGAACAACAGGCTGGGTAACATGCCGAAGGCAAAGAAAGCAGGATCAAGGGCAGGTAGGGGTGCTTTTTCAGACTGGGTGGCCACTTTGACAGTCTTTTTCCGGCCAGCCCGGTGGCTGGCAGAGCGCCAGGAGTTATCACATGACAACGACAGGGTTCTCTGTTCCCAGGAGCATCGGGAAGGTGAGACTTCCACAGCAGAAGTAGAGGAAAGCTGTGCAAACCGAAAAGGTCAATGCGGGAGAGGGTGGCGCTAACTCCAGATGGGAAAGGGCAAGCAGGAGTGTGACCAGACACTCCTTCTGGCAAGAAGGAAAGGTAGAGAACCATGGGTCAACAGGGGTCCAGGTGGTGGTCCCCTGGAGGGGGAGGGGTGAGACCAGAAGGAAAAAGACCACAGGGAGCCTAGGGTAGGGGCTGCAGAGAGCAGTCATTGTGCCTACTAGTGAGGGCCATGAGGAGAGACTTTGAGACAGGAAGGGCAGACGGAATTTACTCTTGAACTAACAGCACTGACAATAGTTAGGAGCCAGTGGCTGTGTGCCAGCGACTGTGCTAAGAATTTGTCATGTTAGCTAATGTCATCCTCGCAACCCTCAAAGCAGACACTGTGACGTTTCATCAACTCTCAGGCTCTTTAGATTAGAAGATAGATTGTTTTGATATCCTCAAGAAAGACATGTCGCTGCTAATTAAACTTTGACAAGTCATAGATTGCAGGAGGCGTTCTGGTTTCAGAGACGTCAAAGATCATAGAATGGATGGGACCTGAATCCTTGTTATCCACAGGGAGCCGGGGCAGCGGGAGGGTTTGTAACTCGCTCCAAGTCACGCAGCTGGTAGTGGGTGGGGGGGATTCGAACCCACACCGTGTGTCGCTGGGGCGAGTGTTGTGTCCCGCGCCAGCCTGTCTGGGAGGTGCCAGGGCAGAGAGAGTCGCAGCGAGTTTCTGAGAGGAGGTGTGACAGGTGTTTCAGGAAGCACATGGGACAAGCTGGAGAAGGAGAAGAGCCACTGAGAGGGTGACTGTGAGCCGGGCGTTGGGTGGTGATGTGACAGCCAGTCCAGGCCGAGGACAAGGCAGACGAGGGAGAAGAAAGGACTTAGACCATGATCTAAGGTTTTAACACAATTGTGTTAAAATAGGCAGGGTGTCCAGCAATAGGCAGAGAGAGAACCTTAAAGAGGTTTCCTGTCCAGCGTAGAGCCCACCTTGGGGCTCCTTCTCATGACCCTGAGATCATGACTTGAGCTGAAATCAAGAGTCAGACTCTTAACCAATTGAGCCACCCAGGTGCCTCTAGGCAGGGTCTTCTTAAAGAAGAAATGCAAGGGGTGTAGGTTTCAATAATTATAATTGTCACTGACCAAAAGGGAGGACAGGTGGAGACAAAGAGGAAAGGAAAGAGGAGGCAAGAAGGGGACGGGGGACATGGAAGGAAGCTACACGCAGAGGTCGGCAAAGTGGAAGGGTGAGCAGCCTGAAGAAGCATTTCGGAACTCCTAAGTCAAAAGAACTCTGGCTACAGTCAGACTTGTAGATCTTAGGACCCAGATCATTAAGGCAGAGGATTCCGGGCCAGGTTCCCTGCACTCCCTATGCATGCAAGCCCCCACCGAGAGACCTGACTCTCTGCACACTTAACGTATGGGCAGAGAGGACAAATCTCTGTTGCCCTGTGTCATGTGCGCAGGGGGGGGACTTAACTTCTCGCTGCCCCCACTTCCTGCAGAGAACACGGCCATGTTCTGTTGACCCTAAGATTTCATATAACATCTCTGAAATTGGAATGCACCTTACAACCAATGTCATGTCCAAGTGGAATCAGCAGCAATGTTTCTTTCTTAAAATAATAGTCTGTCTTTTAATCAAAGGAGACTTCGATGCAATGAAATACTGTAGTATCCCCTTCAGCAGCTCAGATAGAACCTGGTAGCAGAGACCATCTGTCTGCCCCACCCCAGGCCAGGCCCCTCCCTCCCAGTTTGTTGGACTCCTGCCTGAGAGCGCTCCCGGGCCCATTCAGCTCTGCTGGGTTCTGCCCCTCCAACCCATACGGACTCAGCCGCATGGAAAATGAACATAGCAGAACCTGCATTCCTCCTGAGACCCCACCTCGGCCCCACAGCTCTCTGGATCCACTTTCTGAGCCACCTTGGGACCAGACAGACCCACTGGGAGGAGGCCAGGGCCCTGCTCTTAATGCCGAAATAAAAATGAGGAGAGAAAATACTCGCCACTTTCCTGCGTAGGAAGAATTAAACTCCAGCCAACATCCCCATGTGGTGGAACAACTGTCAGCTGGGAGATGAGAGAGAAATCAAAAGAGAGGCCGCCGGGCTGGGTGGGGTTGGGGTCTGCAAGATGCAAGGTCCCCCAACTTGGCTGGAAGGAGAGCTGATTTCTCTGTTTATAAACATGGTGACTGGTGCTCATAAAGGGGGCTTTGTCTAGGGCATCCTTAGTGGCAGGGACTTGTTAACGGATGGGGCACAGAGGTGAGGCCTGGAGCAGGTGCCCTGGAGAAGCCAGTGTGCCTGGGAGGCAAGACACTGCAACGAGCATTTAGTTCTAGGCCCAAGCGTCCGATAGCACTGTGCATTTCAGATATTGAAGAAGGCCAGCTGAGGAAGTGTTTACCATAATCTCCTATTTAACAAGCATTTTGGAACACCTACTGTGTGCTGGGTCTTGCAAACAGAAAACCGCATGAACAGTGACCCCTACCCCTTGTGGAGCCAACCTTCTGGAGGCAGGAGATAGACCACAAATGATAAACAAAACAAAGAGGGTCATGATATAATCCTTGCAAAGCTGCCAAGTGTCAAGGGGAGAAATAAAGCAGGGAAAGGAATAGAGAGCTCTGGGGTCAGAGATTGAAACTTTCAGAGTTGTCAGGAAGGCTCATTAGATGGCAGCAAGAACAAGGAAAATTTCCCCCAGAGTAATGTCTGAACTGAGGTTTTGAAGCATGAATAGGAGCTCTCCAAGCAAAGGGGTTAGAAGGAGGACCTTCCCAAGAAAGGGCAGGTATGCTAAAGTCCATGGGTCTGGAAGCTCAGGGCTCCCAGGGGAGCCTCCAGGAGAAGGGGGACCACCAGGTCATGGGGGGCTGGTACACCTAGCTTAAGGAGTCAGAGCATCGTCTGACAGGCCTGGGGAATCTTGAGAATCCAAAGGCGAGAAATTATGAATTTCTGCTTTCTGCTTTTAATAGTATCCGATGTGAACTGGATATGACAAAGCTCTGGAAAAGTACCAAATGGCATTCCCAAAGAACTTTCCACAGGGCATTCATACAAGTCCCAAGAATTGTACGTGAAGGAAAGTCTTCCATGATACAAACAGTTTTGGCAAAAACAAAATATATATGCAAACACACACACATGCATGTACATATGTGCATACCTACGGACTCTTCTTGTTTGGAAAATCACATTGCTGATTAGCCTGGTAAAGGACCTGAGAAGTCCTGCAGTAAGTAAACTTTCCACTTTGTCAATTCCAGCTTCTTTCAGCCTAACTTGACCACAGGGCTCTTTCATTTCTTTCTCTCCCCACACCCTCATAAAACCCATGAACTTCCTGGAGAAGCAGCAGATTGAGGGACATGCTGACAGTCAGTCCCCATTTCCCAAGCCCCACTCTTTTCCCATATGTAGCCCCCGCCCCCATCCTGTCTTTGGCTCGAGGCCCCATCTCTAGAACTCCCCAGCAGCAGCCCGCTCTGCCTAGCCACCAGGCAGCCCCGGCCTGCAGCAGGTGAATGCAGCAGTCCTGGTCACTCTCCGAGCGAATGGCATGATCAAAGCAGCAGATAATCCAAAAGCCATTTATTTTGGGCACGCTTAAGTGAGCTTATTTTTACTTCAGCCTTACCTTCCTAATTTGGCCTCACTCACCACATGCTAAAAAGAGCTCGCTTTTTCGAAACATGCTGAGTGAAGAGGGGGAAGGGGACCCAGGGAGATGCCTGGGGAAGCCGGCTGGGGAATTTCGTACAAACTGTGGCTAGTGTCTCCTTCCTCAACTGCATGTTGGAAAGCCCTCCAGATTGGAAACTGTGCACTGATCTGGTCCCTGAAAACAGGAGCCCCAGAAGAAAAATGAGCAGAATGTGTGATTCAGTGAGATCTGATGAAAAAAGCATGAGCTTGAGGGTCATACTCGCTGAGGTGCGAAGCTCCGTGTGGCAGGTGTTGGGGCTGCTCTGCCCATAACCCTTAGCATGTCCGTGATGTGCCCGACTTCCAGCTGCCAGCCCCCGCGTCTTTTCAGCTGATGGCTTCTCTGTACCAAAGCCACTTTGCCTGCCCACATGGTGGGCCCAAATTGCCTGGGAATTAGCACTTCCCTGCACAAGAAGTCTTCATCAATGCCCACCAAAGTGGGGTATAAATACCCCAGTCCACTCACCCCCTCAGGTGGCACAGCTTGGAGGTTTGTGTCTACACTGAATCCCAGGGAGCCCCCGTGGGATTAAGCTCCAGTCGTTACCAGGGGTAAGTGACTTGAAAACCCAGCCTTTATTGGCTATCTTCCCTGCCCTGCCTTACCTCCCTCCTTCCCTTACCACCTGTCAGGAGGCCCTGAGCCCACCTTCCAGATAAAGGACTTCCACTCCAATTTTTATCTCCAGGTCTGCTTCTGCGGGGACCCATACCCAGAAACCCAGTGGGAGCATCCCCTGGCTCGGTGAGCTGGGAACAAGGATTCAGCAAGATCTGAGTCTCTGTCTCCCAGGCTGGAGAGAAGGCACGTGCGTCTGCTCCAATGGTTTTTCTTCTGGTTAGTAGGCTTACGGAGGTTCCCGCAGGGGCCAAGTAAACCTCTGTCTGCACCAAAATCACGTATTCCAGGTCAGGCCTGGGAGGGTCAGCTAGCTGACTTCCCAGGGACCCAAAGAGCCACAAAGAAACAAGGCCCCAAGATGATGGCTAAGAGAAAGGATGTGCATTTCAGCCACAGGAGGCAGCCAAGGAAGCTCTGTACGCGCACACGCGCAAACACACACACACAGGCGCGTGCGCGCGCATGTATTTGTGCGCAAATACACAGAACTGTGGGACACCCAGAAGGGAGTCACTTGATTTAATTGGTAGGAATCATAGGAATCTTGCCACCTGGTCTCCTTATTAGGGCAATAATCCGCCAAAGGGTTTCTTCCCCTATCATCTGCTGGGGGGCTTTCTGACCTCTCTCACCTAGAGTTGCCACTCACACACCCCACATGCTGGTCCTGGCCTGTTTCCCCTCAAGTGTCTAGGGTCCTGCAAGGTTATGGGGTGGTCAGGACAGGCACCGTCCCCACTGAGCGGCCAGGGATGAGTATCATGTGCCAGGTCATCCGGGAAAGATACCTCCTGCTCTCTGGAGTAACCTCATCTAAGAAAAGGGTGAGTAAAGATCCTGTAGCTAGGCATACTGTCTTCTGTGCTGGGGGTTTCACTTCTGCCCCAAGTGGTGTCATTGTGCTAAGGCTTTGTCACAGGCCCCTTTCTGGGTGCTTGGGATATACACCAGGGTATAAAGCAGAAAAGAGTCCCTCCTCGTGTAGTGCTTCCGTTCCAGACCTGAAAATCAGCACTAGCCAGAAAGGACAGCTCTGCCTGTGACAAAAGGACTCTCACCCAGGTATTCAGATGAAGAGGACCTGCCCCGCTCCTATCATTCCCAGCTGTGATACTGCCCACACCCTCCCCACCACCAGATCACAGGTGTCCCAAATCCCCACCTAAATCCATTCCACTGAATTGACACACGGTCTCCAAAAGACCTCGTGTCAAGTAAAAGTTGTGTTATCAGGGAGTGAGAGCCATGTCCACACTGCTCTGTGATGCAAAAGGGAATGGAGGTGTGGTTTGAGGGGAGGATCCAGATCTACAAGACAGAAAGCTCAGGCTGGGCTTCTAAAATGCACACCTCCCCAAGAATCCAATCTCAGACGCTTAAGACAAAAGTCACACTGCTTAGGGACGCCTGGGTGGCTCAGATGGTTAAGCCCCTTGGCCAGTTCCTGGCTCAGCGGGGAGTCTGCTTCTCCCTCTGCCTCTCCCCCTACTTGTGCTCTCTCGGTCTCTCTCTCAAATGGATAAATAAAATCTTTTTTAAAAAACTGCTCTGTTTCACTTGTGTGTCACTCTGGGCAAGGCATGAGGTCCTGGTCTCTGACATAGACCCTGGACAAGTGAAGAGGAGCTTCTTGAACTCCCTTCTATCTGTCAAGGCAACTGAGCATGTGGATTTCTCTGCTCAACTCCAGGTACCTTCATCCCAACCAGAACCTTCTGCCCAGAATGTCTCCCTACCAGCTGAGCAGATGCACTTGCAGGAAGCAGACTCATTACAATATCAATTTGTGCAAAGCCCAAGTAGGGGGTCAATGTGCCAGCTCCCCTCGCACGCACACACCGGTCAGCAGCGTGCACATGATGGCACAGTGTACGTGCAACAGAGTCGGGAAGAACAGGTTATGGGATTAGCTGCACTCTAGGATTATCTCTGCTCCATTAATGCGGACAATTGGGGGATGACAACAGAAATTGAATCACTCAATCAAGGTCCACAAGCACTAGGAGGGAGCAAGGGCGATCGCGCCAGTCTTCCTCCTACTTCCCAGCCCCTTTTTGCAAACTGCTCATCTCCTAGCAGTCCCCTTTCCAAGGAAAAGCCAGCAAGGAGGTACAAAGAGTGTTGCTCAGGTGTCAGGCAACTCAGTTTCTAGTACCAGTGCCATCCCTAATTTGCTGTGTGATCTTGGGTCAACGCCTCATCCTCTCTGGGCCTCAGTTTCTTCATCTGTCAAATGACAGGACTGGAACAGATGACAGAGGAATGGTGGTGAACGTTGGCTGAGTGTGTACTATGAACTCAGCCTGGTGCTAAGATTCTATTCTGTTCCCTTCTCTCCTCTCTCTAGTGCCTGGCACAGAGTTGGTGGCCAATGAATTTTTTGTTCTGTGAATTCTTCTGACACCCATCTGAAGCAAGTGTTGCTATCATCCCACTTTCCAGAGGGAGACGCTGACACACAGCAAGTAAGGAAGTTGAATCTGAATCTGGGCAGGCTGATCCTCCACCGGCATCCTCACTCACCTTTCCTCGATAATGTACTGGACATGCATGTCCCGTGGGGGCAGTGCCCAGGTCCAGCACACTCCTGAGCGCAGTGTAGGGTGACTTAGTAAACGCTCTAGGAAGGGCAGCTGGCCTTCTTCTCCAATGCCTTTCCTGATGGCTTCTCTAGACACCCCTGCAAGCCTCTATAGATGAGACAATCCAGATACAGCCATCCACCCCTTTAGTCTCACCCTCCCCCGGGACTAGCACTGGGCGCCTACTGGATTCCAGGCTCTATGGACCTGAAAAGGGACAGGGCTGCCCCGGATGGTCTGCCATATGACAATGTGGTATGGTGAGCATCCCCCCACAGGAGCCGTGTCTGAGCTGGGGCCGGGGAACAGCTTGATCGGGTAAATAGCATGAGGGCATTACCGGCAGAGGGAATAGAAGTGGGGAGTGCAGCAGTATCAAAGGAACAGTGGCAGGATACAGGTGGAGATGGGGATGAGGCCTGACCCCAGGGAACCAATCAGGGCGCCAATTAAGGGGCTGCTGCCGCCTTTGTGGGCCGGGGGCGGGGGTCACTATGTGGACCAGAATTAGCACTCTACATAGATTATTCAGTACTTAAAACAGTGCCTGACACATAGTAGGTGCTCAATAAATACACACCAAGTGAATGAATTCTAATGTTCATAACAACTCTTGAAAAATAAGGCAACGACCACTCTGAAAGGTGACATGACTCTGTATACCGATAAGCGGGTAGATGGGGATTCAAGCACTGGTGTGGACCCAAATCTGCCTGCCCAGCCTCCGTATGCATGTTCTTTGCTGTAAGACTTTCAAGTGTTTCCCATAAAGGGTAGGTCTATTGCCCCATCCGTGGCCTTGACTCTGGCTGCAAGATTTGCTTTGGCCAAGAGAATAAGGTAGAACAATATTGCATCAGCCCCGAGCCTGGGCATTAAGAAGCCTTAGGCTTCCTCCCGCCTTCGTGAGCCTCTGCTGCTGCTGCCAGGAGGAGACTCTGTCTCTCGGCTAGCCCCCAGCTCCCCGACCCAGGAAGACAGACAGAGAGCAGAGACACCCAGCCGAGCCACTCTATCCAGCCCAGCTCCACACCGCTGCTCTCTGCCTCCTTGGGTTTGAATATTTGTTACTTGGCAAAAGCCAACATATACAGCAGGTCTGTTTTCATTTCAGGTAGGAAAAGTGACACATCAAAGATGTCCAAATAATGTACAGGGGATACAGGTAAACCGAGGGCAGGTGGAAATGCTTCCCAGAGGATGGGACTTTTGAACTGGTGCTAGATGACGGGGAAGGTCTACTGTTCATTCAGAAAATGCTAACTGAGCACACGTTGTGTGCCAGGCACTGTTCTAGGCACTGGGATTTCTCGGAGGAGAAGAAGCAGAGAAGGGCAGTTTAGGCAGAGGGGATAGCATCTGCAAAGACACGGTGGTCCTGGGGAAAGGCTGGCGTACCTGCAGTAGAAAGGGACAGGAGAGGAGATGAGGCCACAGGGCAGGCGGGCCAGGTAGAGGAGCCTTATGCTGAAGTAACAGAAATCCCCTGAGGGTTTTGAGTACGGTGGCAATGAGACCTGGCTCTGGTTTTAGCCAGAACCCTCTGGCCACCATGAGGACTGATTAGCAAAAGGCAGGAAGGCCAGCCAAGAAGAGATGCTGCTGTGCTTCTGACTGACAGCCATCGGCCATCGTGAGAGGGGTGGAGAAGGGAGTGCAGAGGGGGATTGGGGAGCTTTGGGTATGTACTAATGAGGAGGGGCAAGGATCATGTCCTGGTCTCCAGCCTGGGCAACCGGGGGGGGGGGGGGAGAGGGGGTTGTGGGAAGATGGGAGGAGAGTCAGTTCTGTGGGTGGGTGTGGGGAAGAGGAGAAAATCTGGGATCATGCTCTCACTGCAGCGGCGGGGGAGTCCCCTTCCTTGTAGTCTTGGGGCCCGCCCCACTGCCCAGCCATCTGTGTGACCTACCTAGAGGCACCTTGGTCTTCCTGTCCTTTTAGCCTATTCCTCAATAAGAAGGTACCTGTATTGGTCACGGCTGGCTTTGGGTGACACAGTGATGCCCGCAAGGATGGGGGCCTCTGGGTGGGGGCAGCGGTGGGGGGGGGGGAGCAGGCAGCAGCCACTGCTAAGTGTGCCCCCCTGCCCAACCCTGGCCTGCCTAACCATGTCTTCATGGAAAATGCTCGGTCGTGCATCTGCGGGGTTAGGGGGAATTGCCAGCCTGAGACCCCACTCTCTCCGAGCATAGAGCATCCTCAGGGGGCAGTGCTTGGATACCAGGGGCTGGGGCAGCATCTTCCCCAGTTCTGCCCAAGGTGTGGAAGCAAACAGAGATGAGAAGGGAGGAGGAATTAGAGAGGCAGTGAGGAGAGGAGGGCAGCAGGTAGGGAACCCACAAGGAAGCCTTCGAGGACGTGGAGCCGCTGTCCCTGAAGAAAGACAGCACTTGATCAGAGGGGACCTTGGAGCCATCAAGAAAGGAGAGAGAGAGAGAAGAGGTGGGGACGCAAATGCAGCGCTCATGGAGGAGAAGGGGAAGGGGAGGATCTGCCAGACGAGGGCTGAGACTCTCCTTCCAACCTGCAGCCCCTGGGTCTGGTGCGCCCCTTCTCAGCGGAGAGCTGTTTGCATGGGTCAGGACCCAGGACATGACCAAGACACCCTTCCCAGGGGGCGCCGGGCCCCCAACCAGGATCTCAGAGCCCAAGGCACCTGCGGGTGGAGGCTGGGGCGACCAGAGAGAGGGGGCTGCTTTGACAATTTGAAATAAAATGGGCACAGTGTTCTAATACTAACAGCCTGTTATTAAAATCAAGTGCTATTTTGCAAAATGCATTTGCCAGGGAATCGCTAATTACAGGCAAGGCGCATTTCTGTGTGTTGATGCCCATTAATCCTGAACGGTTTAAGCAGTCGAATTTTATACACATAATTATCATTTGAGATTCACAAAACAGAGACAAGATGCTCTGGGGCTCTGCCCTTGAGGGACTTGGAGGCTGGGGTATCGTGGCAGGGGCAGCAGGGAGGTGCGGGGTACAGAGAGGTGTCCAGACAGTAAGATCGAGCTGTGTGCAGATTCAAGGGCCCTTTCACCTTGACCTGCCTCCTTTCAATCCTTTGCATCAGGGATGGAACAGATTCAAGACCCTGATGGAGAGCTCCAGGGACCCCAGGCTGGGGGAAGCTGGGGCACAGCTCACAAGAGGACCTCTAGCAAAGATCCATGGCTTTCCAAGGAGGACCCCACTGGGAGACGAAGGGTGTGTTCCTTTCTCCCTAAGCTTAGGGTTTTCATCTGTGAAATGGGCTGGCTGAGGAGAATGGGCAATGACCAAGGGAATCTGGTGCTCGCAGAGGAAGGAGATGCAGCCAGAAGGCTGAGTCCAGTCATCTCTGCAGGAAGAAAAGGCCAAGGGTCGCCGCCCATCACCTGAAGCACGGGCTTGCCAGGAAGCCAGAGGAGAGCTGTGTGAATGTGCGCCTCCATGCAGAGCGGAGATGACACAGGGAGGGTCCTGGGTGCATGGAGCCCTCAGAAGACAACTGCCCTCCCCACCTGCCCTCCTCTCCAGCTGGAGCTGCAGGTGACACGCTTCCCTGCTGGGAGCTGGCATGGAAGCCGAGCAAGCAGACCAGCAAGGGGACTGTGTGAAGGTCACTGTCTACCTGCCTCAGAATTCCTGGGCCCCCGGCCTTCCCCACTTCAGATTTCTTGTGGCGGAGGGCCCAGGAATCTCAGGAGCACTACAGTTTGGAAACCAGTGGCTTAGCAAGGCAGCAGCATCTACATGGGAACCCACAGGGTTTAAAGGAAGCAGGATCAGGGATGACAGCCAACGAGGTTTTCCCTGCGCCCTGCCTCAGTATTTGCTTCTCTCAGCTTTGTGCAACGGGCTGAAAGCGTCAGCTCTGGAGCCCCACTGAATGTGGGCAGAAGAGTCTGGAAACGGCCTGTGCCAGGGGCGAACAGGCACAGGCCTGGGCTGCCCTCTGAGAGACATCAGGAAAACCAAGCCTGTCAAAGGGCACGAGGACCCAGCAAGTCTCCACAGGTATAAGCTCGAGGCTCAAGGGGCCTTTTGAAGGCCAGCGTGAACAAATGTGACAACACCTGTGCACGTAGCACACAGTAGGCGCTCAATAAGTGCTCAGAAGCTGGAGAATGTGAACCTTCCTTATCCTCTGTCTGAAGGGCCACTAAGAACTCTGACCTCTGACCTTCAGACAGCCCCTTGATGGCATCACCCACTGAACTCACCAAGAGTGGGTTGCACGAATGCTCTGGCAGGCCCCTAACTCCGGGCCTCAGCTCTGGGCTCTAGAGAAGGATAATCGCACTGAGTCATTGAACCAGCCTCCCCCCACCCTCCCTGCTTTTACTGCTTGAAGGAAGACACTGAAGCATTTCTGGTGCTTTCCTATCAACAGCCCTCAGGAGTGAGCATAACAAGATTTTCTTTTACCGGAGACACTGAATAATAGTTCGGTCCACAACGCACCGACTGTGTGCATGCCAGAGGCATCAAATTAAGTAAGACCCCCAAGGCCACAGACAATCACATGACTGGGCCAAGCCCCTCCCACATCAGGGCAGGAATGCAAATCTCCTGAATAAATTCTAGGACCTTCTATCACTACAGAGAGCATGGAAAGGTAAGTTGCCTGGTCCCAGGTCACAGAACAGATTAGATAAAAACGGAGCTGCAGACTGGTCCTTCCCACTCTTTAAACTGCCTCTTCTTATCTAATGAAACACCTTCTCTATCCGTGAAAGAGTTTGGGGAGTCGGAGCATGGAGGGGGAGATACTGTCAGGGGCAAGAGGGCTCTAGACACCCCGAAATTGCACTTGTGATCAAGTGCATCCTTGATGATGAGCAGGGATCATCCTTATCCCGAACTCCCCACTCCTGACAGCAGCTCCAGAAAATGGAATCAGGAGCCAGTGGTTCCTGAAGCTGCAGACTCTTCCTCTCTGTCCTGTTCAGAAAAACCATAATGGCATCACAGCTGAAGCACAGCCCTTGGCGTCAGAACTAAGCTCTAGTCCTGACACAGCGCCCACATAGCTGTGTGACTTTAGGCAAATCACTGCCCCTCTCTGGCCTTCAGTTCATCATCTGTAAAATACAAGACTGGTATAGATGGGCTTCAAGACTTCTTCCAGTTCAGGCCACCTGGATGCTGATTCTGCTCCAGCACCCTTCTCTGGGACCATGCTGGTGACTGGGGAGGGTGCTCTTCTCTCCAGTATCAGAAAGCACCTGGAGCCCATGGGTGGTCCTGCTGAGGGCTGGCTCCACAAGGCAAATTACAGCCTTCCAAGGGTGCCTATGACAAATGATGACTGAAAACTGTGCTTTCCGTATGCAAATGAGGCCGCCAATTTACATTCATTTGCACCTGATGGGTGTCTAAAATGGAGGCATTTGATTTGTGCCTGATCCGTAAGTGTCTAATTTATTAATCAATAAAACGTCACGTACAGGCAGGAGGATCCCCAGTTCCAGCCGGCCTCCATATATATGTAAATAATGCAATCTCTCAATCTACTTGTTATGTAAATGTTAATATAAAACTGACAGAAAAATGCATCTGCAGAAGTTTATGAGCAGAAGGAACTGAGATTTAAACACACTCTGTACCCACCTTTTGCCCCTTGGCTCTTTTGGTGCTGCAACTTCCTCTCACTTTTCCTTCAGGTCAGTTGACCCCCATCACCTCCTCCGGGAAGCCCACCTGCACTCCCAAGGCTTCCTACACTGCCAGACCTCCACACAGAGGCTCTCGCTGTTACCTCCTACACAATCTTGCACATCTCTGGCCCTGGAACTTTGTCCCCGAGAACACCCCTGACACAGTCTCTGCCTGTCCTGACCACCAAGATGTTCCCAGTGGCAATATTTCCATCGCTGTAGGGGGGATGCTGTTCTGAGCAGTGTGTGGGACAGCCTCTGCAGGGAGGGAGGTCCAGAGGAGGGGAGCAAGCCTTCTTCAGAGAGTTTATCTAGCACACAGGTGTGAAATGGCAGAAGGGAGCCTTGAATCCAGGCAGCGTGGTCCAGAGTGGGTCTCAAAACCACAGCAAGGCCTTTTCCTATAGAGCAGGAAAGGTCATTCCAAGGCACAGAGGCCAAATTAAAACGCTTTTATAACACTCGAAGGGGCCACAAACCAACCCTTAGTAAAGACGGAATATGACAGCCTTCTCCAGCCCATGCTCCCAGGAGGGCATTGTGAGTGGGTCTATAGCCAACTCGTCCTTAGCACACCTGTTCTTCACACTGGCTGGGGCTCTCCCCGCTGCTCCGGAGCTCCCAGAGTCCCCCCCACCACAGCATTTACGCTTCTCTGTGTCTGGTCTCTGCTGTCCACTGTGAGGTCAAGGCAGGACTAGCTCTTCCCGAGGCCTCAGCAGCCCCCCAGAGCACCCAGCACTCCGAAGACATGTCGAATGACTGGACCAGAAGACCCCCACCCACTCAAGGCCCTACCACTCCTGCCCTCACTGCGTCCTCAACCCCAGGCTTCAGGAACCACTCTCAGCCCGTGTTTTACAGATGAAATTGATATGATGCGACAGATCATATCAATGGATGCTAATCCCACACGAGTGGGACTAGCATCCATTGATGTTTATTCTGCACTACAGTTTGGAAGATTAACACACAGGAGGTAAAGCAGCGTTCACAGCATCACATGCCCAGGAGAGGGTACGGCCAGGTTCAAATCCAGGTCTGTCTGGCATTGGGTCCATCTTTAGATGAGATCCGTTGAGACCCAGGCTGGATGACCTTTAAGGACTGAGAAGGACACCTGCCCATACATTCCCTATCCATCATCTGCACTGCCTTAGAGCCCACCATTAAATATTTGGCATTCCTCTCCCACAGAATGATCTCTGAGAGCTCACAGAGTTCCAAAGCAGTAACGAAAGACCAGAATGTAGTTCAGACCCCTGTTCTGTCAACACCAGCATTGAGTTACATGTTGCTGGCAAGGACGGGCTGCCGGAGGGGAAGGCGAGCAGAGTTTTGATGAAGGCCGTGTATCTCTACTAAGAGAAAAACCCCAAACTTTCATTCAGTGTTTTGTATTAAAATGTTCCACTGAGGGCAGAGACATGGAGTTGTCAGCAGGAGCTCTGTGAGACAAGGCTGAAACACCAGAGCTGGCTAAGGGAATTACCTGTGAATGTGGGCTCAGCTACACACCCAGTCTGCGGCACTTTTAGGAATTCCTTTGGAAGATGGGCATTTCACTCGCCCTTAAAAGTAAAATGAAAGTTGGCCTCCTCTGCACTGGACAGCAGTTCTACAGAAGCTGCCTAAAGGAAGGGTTTAGAACTGCAGTTCAGGCAAGGTTTCTTTTCCAGTCCCTTGTCCAACGGTATTCCAGAAGAGCCAACGGTATGGAGATGGGAGAAAAATGGGGGAGTGGGGAAGACACTAACATCCATGGATGTTTATTCTAAGCCAGAGGTCTGCAGATTTCATCTTATTTTATTGGCCACATCCTCTATGATGTTATAAATTGTTAAACACAGGGAGGTAGAGAGGCTCAGAGAGGTTAAGAGATTTATCTGAAGCCACAAAGCAGGCAAATAGCAGAATCAGAATTTGAAATCAGATTTTTCTGACCACTAAGTTGGACACTTTCCAGTACCCCAAGCCTCCAGTTACAGAAAGAAAAGGTCTGAGCCACTACAGATGATGGACCAATCTGAACTAAGAATAGGAAGCTAGATTCCAGATCCATTGGAAAAAGAAAGAATACAAACCAAGCTCAAGATGCACTGAATATGTAAATGATTAAAGAGAAAGGTACCATATTGTACTTGAGAAGAGTTTGAAAATCTTACGATATACATTATTCTACCCATTAATGATTGCTTAATGGTGCTATTTTTGAAATAATTAAATAATTATTTTGAAATAATTAAACGAAAAAAATGAAAACAAAAACACCATAAGGCATTTGAAACTATGTAGTTAGAGTCTAGATTTTGGGCCAAGTCTAGTTTGTAGCAAGGGTCCTATAAAGGAGAGTGAGGAACCCCTGGCCACCGGGCAGAGCGGTCGTCAAAACTAGAATAGCTACCATATGTGGTTCCTAACTGCAAGTGCTTTCAACACAAGAGCTCATAATCCTATTAAGTGACTACTATTCCCATCCATAGAGGAGAAAATGGAAGTCCCAGAGTGGTACCTGGTCCACCCTAAGGTCACACAGCTGGCTAGGATAAGAGCTGGGATGTAGATCCAGTTATCTCTGGGGCTAGATCTCAAGGAACCTCTATACAGTATCCTAACTTTACTTCTTTAAGTGGTATCTTAAAGGAAATTTTTTTTAATTAGTAATTTTTTAAATTTAATTTAATTATTTAATTTCCTATTACCAACCCTCGAACTCTAATGTGATGAAGAAAATTCTTGGTCCCAGTTCCAGCCCCGTCTTGCTGAGGTAGAGCCATACAGCTATGTCAGGCAGAGCAGGTGTTCAGGCAGATCACCTGGACTCAGGCCTGGACTCAGGCACTCTAGGCGCTCTGTGGGCACATGGGCCCAGCCAAGCCACCTGACAGGAAAGTGCCCCTTTCCCTTCCAGGACAGACGTGAGGAAGAAGCTGGACTGGCTGACTCCAAAGCCCTCTCATGCTCCAATCCTGGCAGCCCATGCCTCTGCCTTCCTTACTTTGTCTGGGAACCCCTCTGGAAGGAAAGAGACGCCTCCAGTGTACTCTGCTGCTGCTAACTGGGGAGGCAGGGGGAAACCCCTTGAAGTCAGGAGACACAGCTCACTCCAGAGGCTGAGGGCCCAGGGCTCAGGCTAACAAGTCTTCGTTCCCTGAGGAAGGCAGAGTCTTCCAGGCTACCTGATCCTCTCTCCAGGAATTCTCGCCTGTGGATTCTCCAGGAAGCCTGCTAGAGTGGTCACTCAGGCCAGTTGCACCCTTACCCCCATTCCCACCACCCCCAGGACATATTCTGGGCTCAGTTCATTTGCACATCCGGGTAAGGCAGTGCATGGGTGGCTCTTGCTCCCCCAGTAAGCAGGAGCTCCCCGTAGGCATACTGGTACTAATTTGTCTTGATTCCCCCTCTTTCCTTTGTCTTTTTTCCAGGCCTCAGAGATGTTCTAAGGAAGAAAAAAAAAAAAAAAAAAGCAGCCAAGGTCATTGACCTTTGTGCCTTTTTTAGGGGAAAAAAAAAAAAAAAAGGCAGGGAATTAGGGATGAGATTATTTGCAGTGTCCTAAAGGGAGGAAGGCAGAGCAGAGCCGCTCTGAAGGCACTGAGAAGAGGTGCAAAGTCAGCTGGCACTTCAAAGGACCCCAGGATCTATGCATAATCTGGAGCAGAATAAGAATAGAAAGTCCCAATCATAAGAGAAACAGAAGTTCCCACCACACCAGTGTGAGGTGGGGGTTCAGGGTCAAATTTATGGCAGTGGAAATAAAATAAAATGTGATATTTATCGCTCACCTAAATTTGTGGATCCAGTTGCCTTCCATGCTCTCCACATTTTTTCCCCATCATTGGTCAATGTGGGCTTAAGGGAAATGTAACTCATTTTCATATTTGCTTAAACCAAATGGAATATAGAAAGGAAATAAATCCGCTGCCAAGCCATCAAGTTGTGCATTTTAAACCCAAAATAAAGGGCCTGAGGGTCGTCTATGGATTTAGATTATGCATAGTTCCTGCCACAGCTCCCCATGTTCACCTCACTAATGACACTTCACAAAAGCTGGTAGAGAGTTTGAGCTCTCTGGGCTCAAATCCCAGCTCTGCCACTTACTAGCTGAGTGTGGGCAAGTTGGGCCTCTCGGTGCCTCGGTTTCCCCAGCCAGTTGCACTGGCTATATCTCCAGTGTGGGAGATATAGTGGCACGGAGCCCACAGGACAGATGTGATTACTCAATCATATCAACCTGTGTGTGTGCTCAGTCCAGTGCCTGGCACACAGTTAAGTTAACTCTTACTTCTACTCGAATTCGAAGGATTCTTACTGTTTTGAACTCCCTCATTTCATATCACAGATAACCAAATAGAAGCACAGAGTTTCATTTGCTTGCAAATCTTCCCTTATTTCCCTGGTTAGAAGCTCCGTGCAGTCCCCATGGGTAAATGTGACAGGCGACACGCATGTTTTAACATGACAAGCTGGCCCAGGGGTAGTCGGTACAGAAGGAACTGAAGCAGAGATGGTCTCTCTGTTTGGGGTGCCTGCTGCCTGCTCCACCTGGACCCTGGGCTCTGGGCCACCTGCACATAAACACACACGCCTGTACAGGGCAATGTCGCCTTTCTCCACCTGCCCCCGGGGCTGACACAGACATGGAGTCTAACAGGGATGGATGTGAACTTCTACATTGAGGGTGGAACGATCAATTGCACAGGAAGTAGACAGGGAAGCCCTGGCTTGGGAGCAGTTCCAGAAATGACAAGGGGTCCCAGGTTAAGCTGGTGGGTGGGGGTGGGTGGTGAGGTTTGGAATAGGGAGGGTAACTGGATGGTAGCTCTGTAGGAGAGCAAAGTTCTGGGAGAAGGCAACCCAACTGGAGAAAACCAGGACAGTGCTATGCTGGGATGGGGATGATCACAGCAAGGATGCTTGGCCTTTCTGAACACGGGACCCTGGCCACGCTCTCTGTGAAATCGCCTCCTCTGAGGTTTTATCCTCTTGTTCTGACCACCTCCCTGCTCGCCCCTGAACCCTGGGAATCCCCAGGACCCCACCCTCTGCCAGTGGTTCTTCTTACTGTCTCTACCCGACCTGGTGACCCAGGGCTACTTCCCCATGCCAGCCAGACTAACAGCCCTCCATCTGTTCACCCGGCTAAGCCCCCATGCCTGCTCCCTGCACCCCATTCACATCGGCTCCTAACTGCCCACAGCACCCCAAACCCAAGCGAACCCACCCATAATTCCCTTTTGCTTCCTCCCCTGCTGCTACCTTCACCTTCCCAGCCTGGGTTATAGTCATTACTGTTTGCCAGATTGCTCCAAACCTTACTCCTCACTCAGGGGCATTGGCAGGGACACTCAAAGAAGGGGAAGGTTTCTTAAAAGTTGTTTGTGGTGGGGCACCTGGGTGGCTCAGTCTGTTAAGGATTCAACTCTTGGTGTCCGTTCCGGTCATTGATCTCACTATCATGGGATCAAGCTTGTGTTGGGCTCTGCGCTCTGCTGGGAGTCTGCTTAAGATTCTCTCTCTCCTCCTCACTCTCACTCTCACTCTCAGATGAATAAATAAAATATTCTTTTTAGAAGTTGTTAATTGAAATGCAAGACATGTAGAGGAAAGCCCACCTATTACAACTTCAATGAACTTGCCCAAAAGAGGCACACGCAGAACCGCGCTCAGATCAAGGAACAGAACAAACCCGCCCCCCCCCCTGAAGCCCCTCCCACGAGGGTAACTGCTGCTTGGATCTCTGTCACCACCGATCCTGCACCTGTTCTTGTAATTTACATAAATGGAATCCTGCAGATTGTATTCTTTCCTGCCTGGCTTTTTCCGTGTCAGGAGGTTTCGTTGGTGAGATCCCCGCACAGGGTGCAATGTAACTTCAGACTGCCCCTGCTTTGATGGGTGATGCCCCTTGAGTCCTCTCTCCTGCCCACTGCTGGCCAGTATTTGGGTAGTATCCGCTTGGGGACACAGGGACCTGCCAGTGAACACCCAAGGACACACCCTTTGGGTACCCTTCTTCTGCGTGCACATTGAGCTGGGAGTGCCCAGGGCACTGAGGAGGCAGACAGACAGCTGCGGTCCATTCTTCCAAGAGTTTTCTGAGTGTCTGTCCCAGCAAATCCTTCCTCCAGCTGCAGGTGAGAACTGCAGTCCTTGGAGCCCTTGGAGCTGGGCCTGACTCCGCCCTCCTGTCTCCTCCCTGAGGAGCTTTGACAGCGGTCTCATCTATGTGCTAGTTTTTTATTCAGGAGGCTGCTTCCCTTGCATTTCTGGTCCTGCTGCTTCTACCTCTGCAATAGGTTTTTAATCCCTCCTCCCCCTTCAGCCCCACTGCCTTGGCCTCACTCCTGTGCGCCCCTTGTCCTCTCCAGAAGCATCACCTATTACAGGCTTCTTCTGGAGGAGGTCCTCACCACCCCTACCCCCCCCCACTGATGTCTCACACACATACCCATTAGGGCCACTTCCTGCTCCAGACCCCCACCCGAGGCCCCAGGACCTAAAGCAAAGTCACCAAGCGCGGATCTGTGAACACACTGCGGGCAGGAGCCTATCTCTCTGAACAGCACCCACAAGGCTCCTGACACGTAGCCAGTCCTAATACACCCGAGATGATCCAGTTCTCATTCTGGCCCCACCTACCTTCCTGATCACATCGCCTGAAGCTCCCCTCCAGAACCCAGGGGGTGGACAGCGACCCAGGGTGCATCCTTGGAGTTACTCAAACATCAGTGTGTACCAGGCATCTGGGAGCTGCCTCCCCTCTGCCTGCAATTCTTTCCCCACTGCGGGTCAGTTTTAGACGGGGTGGCTCATCCTACGCGGGGCCCACAGATCCCGGAGAGAGCGGGGATGGATCCCCAGTTCCCGGCAGCTCACCATATTCACTCAAGAATGCAATAAGACGGCCCCAAGTGGTTGGGAGGGATGGACGGGACCACTGCCGGATTAAGGCGTATTCACCCTAAGATGACTGACTTCTAGTTTGTGTCCAGATGCTGCCGGACGGAAGCCAACCCACACCTCCCAAAACATCCAAGTGGCCACAGGTATGTAAAGAGCCTTGTCCACCCATGAAAGGCCAATGATGGCTTTTCCAAGGACCACAGAGAATCCTCACTCTGTTCAGATGGACTCATAGGCTGCTGTCTGCTCAAGGCCCAGAAAAGCTGGCCTTCAGCTTTGCTGCCAAGCATTCAGCTCCATGGAGCCATCAGGCTTGTATCCTGGCATTATGACAATGGCTCTGGTGGTCAGAGTCCCCTTATGAAGCCATGGGCTCCAATGCTATCTCTTTACATCTGTTGGTAGTCTATGTCTTACATGCCAGCAACACAGACTTTATGGTTTAATGTGATAACCCTGTAAGAGAGGGATGACTCTTCTGATTTCATAGATGAAGAACACGCTCAGAGACGGTAAGTCACCTGCCCAAAGGCACACAGCTGGGAAGTGGCACAGTCAGAGATGAAATCCAAGTTGTCTGATGAAAAACCTATCCTACCCCCCACTGCCTCCACCCGCTCTGCCTACGGAAATCCTGCACCTCCTCCAAGATGCCTCATTATTCCCTACAAAGCAGTTCCGGATTTCCCAGTCAGAATTAATTAATCTCTCCTCCGTGTACTTCATCTGAACTTTTATTATAGTAATTATAGCAGCCTGACTTTTATTATAATCGTTATTTACATGTCTGCCTCTCCAACTGGGCTGGGAGCTCATTAAGGGCGGAACCCTGTCAATTCTGTACCTTGAGCCCCAGGAAGGTGGGTGTTGAGCACAACACAGGAATAGCAACAGCAAGACAGTGATGAAGGCCTCCTGTCTGTAGGCTTCATCCAGACCTTGGCTTTCTTCACCTGGCCTGCAGGTCAGGGACAACAAGAGGACAAGCTGCCTGTGGTTGTAAAAATGCAACAGAATGTTTAAAGGTCTTCAGGGCCAGAGTCCTAAACTGCCTCTGGCTGAGGATATTCCAGGACCTTCTGGAGATGTCCTAGTGACCATCAGCTAGGCTCATCCTGTGAGTATCTGTTTAGTTTTGTTCTGTCTCCTCTCCGCCCCTCCCAACCCTCTCCTCCTTCTTTTTCTTGCCTTTTCTCCATCTCCTTATTTTTTCTTCCTAGTCCCTTTAACTGGACAAAATACAAAATCCAGAACCAAAATACATTTTCTATTACTTGTTGTACCAACTGAATTTTTTTTATCTGTTCCCTGCTCTAAAAAGTATATGAGTGGGATGTTTTCTACTTTACTGCTCTCTTGCTTGAAACACACACACACACTCACACACACACACACGCAGGGAGGGGGATCAGATTTCCTTTTCCTTAAAGGATCCTCAAATAATTTTTCTGATTCTCACCCATTTAGCTCCCATCCCTCACCCCCAGCAGAGCTGGGTACAACTTCCTGGCCTCTGGCTGGTCAGCCAGCCCACACCAAAGGCCGAGGAGCACATCACAGAACATCCCTTCTTTGGACAAAAAAAAATATCAAGGGCAGACAGGGCCCCTGGACGTGGGGATCTGCTATCCCAAGAGAGGAGACTTGGTGAACAAGCTTACTGCACCTGCAAAAAAAAGTGGGTTGCTGAATCATAAGGAGGAATGGGGTTATTGGAAGCTGGGGTGCAGCCCTCAGCAAGGCCTGGATTAGGAAGAAGAGAGGAAGGGAGCTGCAGGGCATAACTATACTAAGATCATCCATAAATACGACGGATACCCACATTTACCAGGCACTTGGAATTTATCAGGCATGGTCTTACGTTCTTCATACAGACTAGCTCATTGAATCCTCATGTCAGAAGTATTCTTACAACTATTATCCCCATTCTCCAGATAAGAAAATGGAGGCACAGAGGAACTAAGGACCTTGCCCATGATTATACAGCTGATAAACTGTGGGCCAGGGAGTCTGAACTGCAGAGCCTGTGCTCAGACTACTTCCCAAACCTTCGAGGGTGCCAGGAGCCCCGCGGCTCAGTGTTAGCTCTGTCACCTTGTTCCTATGGACCCTGGGTAAGTCCTGGGGAGAAGGGCATGCTCTGAAGCCAACTGTATAACTTCCCTGTGCCTAAGTTTCCCTTCCTAGAAAGCGAGTTTCATAATTATGGGTACTTCATAAAGATTTTATGAGAATTTACTGCAAAAGTACACATAAAGAACTTAGGACAGTGCTTGCCCTGAGTAAGAGCCTAATAATACACGTTGGGAATTACTGTTGTCCAGACCCCACAATGTGGTGACTCCCCTTAGGGTGCTGGGCACAGGGTAGGGCCATCTTGCTGGGTCAGTCTGAGGAGGAGGAAAAGGAAGAGGCAATTCTACTCTTGGGCAAGAACAAGACAGGTGACACCCACTGAATACTGACCAAGAGTCAGGTGTCCTGCACATACCTTCTAAACTCCCTGAGTTAGAGGTCCTATCATCCATTTCGTGAATGGGGTCCCTGAGGCTCAGGGTAATGAAGTAAATTGCCGAAGACCCAGGACAGTGAACAGCCAGGCTGGGGTTTGGACCAAGGTCTGTCTGATTCCAAAGCCCAGGTTTCTCACTACCACTCTAGTCCCTCAGGGAGCCACGGGTCAGGACTTGGAGCTCAGAGTCTCCCCAGGAAGCAAGAGGAGGGCGAAGGAAGGGAGGCCTCGGTGTTCCTGCCTTGCTCTGCAGTCATAAACAAACCTCTTGAGGTCTCTGAGTCTTGGCCCCCCTGCCTGCCTGTTCAGTGAGATGATGGAAGGGAATGCCCTTTGGGAAGCCTTTGGAGCATTTACAATGAAGCTGCATGATCAACATCATTACCATTGTCATGAATTTTATGACTGTCCACCCGGCGTAACAGGCAGGCAGATGTGTCCTGACTCTCAGGACCAGATGAGAGGGCAGCCTGAAAGCCAACCTGTAATTGAAGTTCCCAAGAGGAGAGAGAAACAGGGACCCGGCCATCCGCGTCACTGCCCTGGAGTCCCAGGATGGACAGGAATGGCCCGAGGTCAGGAAACACCCCACCGCGGCCCGTCAGACCTGGGCTCTGATATACATGGCTCCGGGAATCACCTGGACGTGTCCTCCCCCACTGCACCCCCCCGAGCCGGGTCAGGAGTGGGAGCATGGCACCCTCCTGCGCTCCTCCACACCCACTCTGAGCTCTGCTCCTGAGTGCTGGGCCCTGCAGCCCGGAGGCTAGAGGCGCAGGCCAGCAAGATGGGGTGAGCAGGGGAGGGTGCTGACTCGGCAGCAAGACTCTTGTGCCCTGCTCATTGCTAGACTCAGTGTTCCGAGAGAGGGCAGAGAACCCACGTCTGCCGAAACTTCATGCACAATGCAGAGGAAAAGTAATTCGATTAGGGAAAGAGGACAAGAAAGACAAGGAGGAGGGTGACCTGGTTTTGCAGCTGGCTCAGCGATGTGGAAGCAGATGGGTCTGACCCAATCACGGAGGTGAGCAGTACACTGTGTGGGCTCAGGATGGAGGAGTCAGGTGAGGAGAGAGAAATAAAGGAGTCTGAGGTCAGGAGCCAGCTGCATGTGACCAGTCACGGGAGGCTTCTCTTCAGGCAGAAGCAAAGCAGACAGGAGACCTGGGAAGGCTCGCCGGGAGGAGGGGAGGAACCTGGGCCAAAGTCTACAAAGTCAGGTTCTTGAAGAACTTGAGACACAGCCCTGCCCTCGGGGAACCCCAGTCTGAGTGGGGAGAAATAACCTCTACTTTCATGGAGCCTGTAGTCAGAGAGAGGAGTCAAAGTCACTGCCTTCCCCAAAGAGAAACCCAGGACTCATATTACATACAGGCTCACTCTTTCCCAAGGTCAGTGTGTGACCTTCTATGTGTTCAGAACTAAACAGAATGAGGACTAAGGAGTGGATGGATTTTTCCCCAGCTCCACTGAGTTATGTAAATGAAAGGACAGGCCCCAAGTGAGGAGAGAGAGGGCTGGGTCTGCAGTGGAAACAGGGAGGAATGGGAGGATGGGAAGGGCTTGTTCTTGGCTGGGAACCCCTGAGACGTAGGTAATAGCTGGGAAGCTCGAGACCTGTCCCAGGGGGCAGGAGAGGCCCTCCTTGGTCTGGAGAGGCTCTGACCTGCTGCAGCTCCCACTGAGGAGCCAGAAGCAGAGGGAGGAATCCCAGGAAAAATCCGGCCAGACAGAGGGAGGCTAAGAACCCCACCTTAGCCCTAGGCCAACAGAAACTCCAGGGGATAATCAGACACATACTACTGTTAGTATACAGGCATCATTTATTGAGTACCTACTGTGTACCAGGCACTGGCTCATGACATTATGTGTATAAACTAAAACCTCGCAACAATGAGATGAGGAAGGTATTACTACTATTCCTATTAGCCAGAGGAGGAATCTAACGCACAGAGAGTTTAAAAAACTGTCAAAGAGTAGAAAGTTAGTACACACCAAGCTGGAATTTAGATGCACAAGGTCTGATGTGGTAGTGATCCAATCTTTGTTTAATTGCTTCCAAGGTCTAGGAGCTCACTACCTTAAAAGATTGCTTTTGCCAGAGCACCTTCTAGCATCATCTGAAGCAGGTAGTGGGGGGCCCATCACCCTAGATAATCAGGGTACATGAAGGTAGTGACCAGAACACGGAGAACAGTGTCTGGCACATAGAAGGTCTTTAGGAATCCTGTGGAATGAATGTTCATCTGGTAGGATCATTTCCTAGATACACATCCCCTCACTTGTTGGCCACAGCCAAAGCATTGCCAACGGGCTCTAGGCACCTGTCACAACCAAATGTGGTTTGAAAGAACTTCAAGAATAAAAACTCAAACAAGGCAATTACTAATTCTCAAGGAGCAAGTGCCATGGGAAATAAGGGGGCTACAATCAGAGTTAAGAGCCCCCTCCCCCAGGAAGCAACCCTGACCACTCCAACCCCCATTAGATTCCCACTGTCTTCACCTCTCTCCTGGTCCTAAGCCACACCTGATGAGGATGGTTCCTGGCTGGTCCACCTCTCCGCTTGACCACAGGTCCAGTGCGAGGCAGAGACCCAGCACCATGCTGCTGTTCAGCTCACAAGGTCGTGGCATAGCATTAGGAACAAGGGATACTTCTCAGTGTTGAAGGTGGACGGACATCAGAAGTCATGAGAGAGGGGAGACGGGGGCACACTATCCTCCCCAAATCCTTCCACCCTCCAGCTGCAAATATGAGACCCTAGTACCCCCAGAGACTGATGGAGGCATGTAGGCCCATGGAGCCACTTTCCTGTGCTCTATCATCTTCCCTGTGGCTCCAGTATCACCCTGCTTACGCCTGAGGACTATGGATAGAAGAAATCCCCCGGGACCCAAACCCGCCCCCCCCCCCCACACACACACACCCTTTCTACTCTGAGCCTGGGTGCCAAGGGGAGGGGCTGCCTCTTCCAGTTCTTTCTTAGCTATTCTGACAAGGTGAAACTACAGAAACAATTATTCAAGCCTGGGCATTCAGTGGTCTGGGGAGGGGCAGGAGGTGAGGAGTTACAATTCTGGGGCTGACTGACGAAATGGGGTTGGTGCTGGTGGCAGTGATGGGAAGCCCCTGAGAACAGGCTCCCTTACTCCCAGGCCCTGTACCCTGCGCTCCACTGGAGTTCCACACGGCCTCCAGCCACCCAACACCTTCCCTAGGACAGCTCTGTCCAGAGGAGAGAGCGCCCCCTCCAGGGCTCAGGATTCCTGCACCCCAGTGTGAATGATCCTAGGCACAATGGGTGCTCTCCAATTGGATGGAGAGACTGCCTGGCTGGGGGAAGATCTAGGCCTCTATATTCTCCCATTCTTCATGCCTCCCAGTCTTAGATCCCACTCACCACAGACCCCAGTCCTCTCCTTCCCCAATTACACCTCCCACTCATCCCCACCTGCACCCCTCTCAAACTCAGCGGTCTTCTCTCGACAACCCTGCCCCTGCCTCTGACTCCCTTCTGTGTCAGACCCAGGACTAGGCTAGCAGAAGGGCACGAGGTAAGCCATGAAAGCTTAAGTATTAGATCTTTTCTTGTTCAGCACAAATTTTTGCATTAATTTTTTTTTTTTTTTTTTTTTTTTTTAGAAATATTGCCTTAAAAGATTATTTGTTTCAGTCTGATGCTCTCCCAACTGAGCGATTCCGGCCGCTCAGATTATGTGCTTCAATTACCTGTAGCACTCCTTAAAATTTTGCACCCAAAGCAGAACCTCATCCTTCTCTTGCCCTGTACACCCTCCCTGCAATTGGGGTCCTGGGACTCCCTCCAGAGGACACAGGGCAGGTGACAGCCAGATCCTCTTCCCACCCCCTACCAGTCCAGCCCCCAATGACCCACTCCCCCCGTAGAGTGAGTTTCTCCTCTCTCTCCCCCACTCCAACCCGCCCCCTGCCCCCGCGCCCCACCTGCCTAGGCCAGGCTTCAGGGGACAGAGGCTGATGAACAGCTGTTAGCCACAGATATCTCAAGCCTTCTTAAACAGAGCTCTGAGGTTGTCTTCTCTTTTCGGGGGTCGCTGACCCCCATCCTGTCAACACCGCCCCAGAGGTACTATTGTCCCAACTTTAATCATCTTGATGTTTCTTCCCTGACAGTCTCTGTGACAGGGGTTCAGTGTGAGCCAATACTAACTGTGTGGAGAACGGAGGAATAAATAAAGACAGAGAGTTCTTCTCAGTGGTGGAGGAAACAGCCACTCTCAACAGCCTTGGGAAGCTTCCAGTTTCATTTCATGCATTTATTCAGTGAAGACCTCTTGAGCACCCACTAGATGCCTGGTGTTTTTCTAGGAGCTGGGAACACGGAGGGGAACCAATCTGAGCCCTCGGGGTTCAGATGGGGAGGCACAGTCCCACAGCACAGATTTCCTTCCCCCCAGACCCCACCTCTCTCAATAGCTCCTCAGCACATGAATTAGGGCCCTTGGCACTGGGGAGCTCAGGATGATTGCCTGGCATGTTTTTGTGTCTGGAGCAGAGACTAAGTGGAGATCTAAACTTCTGTGTAAGGTAGGAAGGCTTTAGATGGGTGTGGGAAGCCAGGGTCTTAGTTCGACTGTAGACATTGACCTGTTCACTGTGGGTGCAGCGGTTTCTGACTCAGTTTCCCCACTGGGACCAGAAAAAGATAATCCTCACTCCTCCCCTCCCTTCTCCATCACCTCTCTGGGAAGCTGTGAGCTACCAGGAGAGGACAGATGCTGGGATGCTTGAAATCTGGCAAACCTCCCTCAATGTAAAAAGAGCACCAGGCAAAGAGTCAGGGTCATGTTCCTGGCATAGCCACCAACTTTGGAGTACAGCAATTGAGAGAACAGATGCTGACTTTGACTGTGGTCACAATACCAGCTCTACCACTGCCTAGCTTAAAATAATCTGTACCTCGGTTTCCTCATTGGGTGTGCAGAGAAAATGCTACTCCATATCTGAAAGTGTTACTATAAATAAAAGATTCAGAACAGCCCAGGGCTCTTCATAAATTGATGATTATGAGGTTGCCAGTGACCCTGGGTGAGTCCATTCCTCCTCTAGGGTTCTGGGGTTCCATCTGTATAGGGAGCGCGTTGAACCTAAGTTCCCTTTCGGATCCCAAGCTTTTGTAAAGTTCCGGGGCCTCTTCCCTTTGCGCCCCCAGCACCAGACCCTCAGGATCTGCCTAATCCCTCCCCCTCAGCACAGAGGCCTGGAACATCCTTGTATTCTAGGTGCCCTGGCTGAGGAGGAGAAGACAACCAGAGAGGTGGGAAACTATGTGGCTTTCTCTGTGGATCTGCTGTGATTGGCAGTGTGGGAAAAGAGGATGTTGCCTCAAGGGGCTGCCAGCTGCCTCTGCTGTGGCATTATTGAGAGCAGAAAACATAATGGCATTTTCATTATGTAAAGGGAAATGCAGAGCCGGGCTGTGCCTTCTGCAGAGCACTGTGCTCCCTTCCCTCCTGGCTTGGAGGGCAGCTCACCCCAGTGGTGGAGGGAGCACGCTGTCCTGGGGACACACCTATACCACTGCCCCAGGGGCCTCAGGAGCATAGCGAGGGTCTGCAGAGCCCAAGGAAGCAAACCTCTCAGTGATGGAACAGGGCATTGCATATTAAAGTCCTTCCCTAGCTACCTCTTCAGGCCAGAAGGGGCTGTCTGGGGGACAGGAAGCCACTGGGATCAGGAGGGAATGATATTTCTCCCCAGGAAAGGAGGAAGGGTGCAGTGAGCCCTGGGTCTACACTGTGCCCCGGTTGCCCACACCTTTCCCTGGTTCTCCAGCAGCTAGAACTTACATGCCCAGGACTGGCACAGACACAGATGTGCTCTAACTCTGTCACCAAATGTCCTGCATTGCTGGTAGAACCAGCAATGGGCCCTCTTGGGCCCTCTTCCCAAGCTAGCCAGCAGCAAGAGCCAGGCTCCCTACAATGAATACCCACTTTAGCCCCTGATGGTTCTGCCCAGCAGTAATGCTGCTGCACAGACTGACCCCCCAAATACGTCCCTCCCCCACCTCCTGTGCTGGATGCTGAGCATCCATGAGGCTGTGGGGCACATCTGTCCATTCATTCACTTGCCTTGTGTTCCCAAGAGGAATTAACTATGCCACACCCTGCCCCTACAAGCCAATAGCTGAGCCCAGCAAAGTGTGTCCCCTGGGGACAACTGAGAACTCTTTGGGGTCCCAGTTCCACTGAGGTGTCAAGAAGTGATAGGATCCCTGCGGAGGGCGTATTCCTGAGACCCCAGACAGAATGTGGTGGGGTTGGGGGGAGGACAGGTAGATACAGGGAAGCTGATGACACAGGGGAACCCAGGGAGCCTTCTCTGTTCCTCCGGAGAGTGAAGATGGTGGAGAGAAGTCTCAAATGTGAGGCAGAGTCCAGGGAGACACAGAGATCACTGGCCAGATCCCAGACATGCCAACCACAGGTACAGACGACAGGTCTTGGCTGCCACCAGTGGGGATGGTCTCACTTGCAGAGGATGCTGGGAAACATGGCTCCGCTGAAACACAGGCCTCAGCAAGGGCAGCCACATCCCCCTGCTCCAGGTCCTGCGGCACCCACCCCCATAGAAACATGCCCAATATTCGGCTGCCGGCCCCCAGAGGTTCTTACCATGTCACACAAACCCATGCACCCTCCAGACACCGCAGCAATGTGCAGTGTCAGACAGGCACCCAGATTCACCCCAGAGAAGCATATGAATCCTTACGGACACACAAACATGCAGCGGAGAATGCACCCCCTCTCCCCCCTGCTGCACAAACACACAGGGCCTTGCCATGTGCAAGTGCATGCTGCCACGCCCAGCAGGCATCTCCACCCTAGCAGGCCCTGGCAGCGACTCCATCACATAGACCTGCACTCATGCGGACCTGAGCCCAGAGACTGGCCGTTCAATCACAAGGACGCACGCACACATGCGCACGCACATGCACCCCACTTCCAGGCAGGCCGCTGCTTTGGCACGGATGCTTGCTGTCAGCCCACTCCTGTCCGTTTTTACAGGTGAAGAAAGAGGACCGTGTCAGGAGGAAGGTCTACACTCTACAGGGAGCCTCCTACGCCCCCGGTCACCTTTCCAAGAGAGGCAGGCTGTGAATTTCCCACTTAGGAACCCAGCGCCCTGAGAAAGCGGTGGCGGAGGGGGGTCCTTAAGCATGCAGCACAGGTAGTGCAGGCCAAGGAGGAGGAAAGAACTGGGGGGGCAGCACATGGGTGGATGGGCAGGAGGCACTGCAGCGAATCACAAACTTTCAGCTGGCTCTGTACCTTCTGCAGAATCCAGATCCCGGGCCTCAGCCAGCAGCCCCAGGCAGCGGGGCCTTCCTCGCTCACTCCCTCCCAGGAGAGTGACTACCAACCAGGCCACGGCAGGTACCCTGCGCGACATGACCTCTGAGCTCGGCAGAAGATGATAAAAAGTCCTACTCACCCTCTCTGCAGCCAGCCCTGTCCCCAAATCTGACCATGCCTTGCCTCTCTCAACAGGTGAAGCTGTCTCTGACACCCCTTCGCGGTTCCACCCAGAAAGCAGGTCCCTCAGACATCTAGCTTGAGCCCAGCAACTCTCTCTGCCTGGGGGGCAGGGGGCCCCCTAGGTATCTGTGGAGGCAACAGGTGCTGTACTCCCCAGAGCCAGCATATCCACATTACCCCAAAGGGTGTCTAATGCCAAAGCACCTTCTAGATGAAGGCAGAGTTGCAAAGTGAGTGATTTCTAGGGATCAGGGTGCTAATCCTCATTCCCCTCATCCTACCACTTAGGTGACCCACTGCAAAATGGGCAGCAAACTCTTTGCAAACAAGCAATGGGGTCTAATGACATCTAGAGCCCCTACCAGCTTTAAAAGCTGGGATATTCTGGATTAATTTTGAATGGCGCATTTTCAGACATTATCAGGCACGTTGAAAAGACCACACATCTGTTCCCTCTCTGATGCATGGACATCTCCCTGGTTTATTCAGTCCCTTCTAATCAGCAGAGACTCCACAGAGACCACCATCCCACCTCTTCTGGTTTCCCTGCTTATACCAGTCCCATAAATCCTTTCTGGATGAAGCACGGGGCACCTGCGTATTGTGCATACACATTTTTGTGTACGTACCTCTCTCATTGCCACCAGAAATGATTGGCTAGGTTTTTGGCAGCTGAGTCATATTCTTGGCTTCCATTCAGCTTCTGGTCCATGCACACCCAGGTGTCTTGCACATCTGTATCCTCCCCACCCCTATTCCTGACTACCTCCATCCTAGCTCCTCTGTCCTCTCTCTCCTCCTCCCTCTACTCACCTAGGGAAACAAGCTGTGGGAAAACAAGACTGTGATTTTTCATCGTGTTTATAGATCTCTTAAGCTCTGCACAGTGCTTTTTTCCCAGCTCGAAGGCTAGCTGGAATGTTGCTGTTTTCGCAGAGAAAATCAAAGGAAAGAGATTATAATTATGGGTCAAGCCCTGAGCGGAAAGCAGCTGCAGGCGTTGGGGGCTTCCCCTGCTTGGGCGTCTTTTGTATTGGCAGAAAGCAAGGCATCCAAGAAGCATGCTGAAAAGGGACTCGACCCGGGTTTTTGCCTCTTTTGGTGCTCCCCATCTCCCCCTCCATCTTCCCCTCCCTCCCTTCCCCTTCACTCCACTGAGGCTCTCCTGTCCTTGTCCATGGTGTGGCAAATGCCTGCAGCCAGGCTGTAAATGCTCAGCTCAGGGCCAGAGAGACCTGGGCCGGGCAGCCTCATCCAGAAGTACCCTGCTGGTCCCCAACTTCCTTCCAGGGGCTGGCAAGGACAACCCCACCCCCGATCATCCCCACCCTGAATTGCGGGGGCCATTCACCGTCTCTTGCTGGACGGTGCAACCAGCCAGTGCCACCCAAGCCTGGAAGCACCTATCCAATCAGGCAAGCTTTGTGAAAGAAAAGAGAAAGGGAAGGGGAGAGAAACTAGAACCATCCTCAGTCAGAGCTCATGCCCTCCTTCCCTACAAGCACAGTGACCTGCCTGACCCAGGGAAGTCTACAGAGCCGTCTCATCTATCCTTTCTAAGGCCAGATCTCAAAGTCCCACCCGAGGCTGACTTGTTGAGACCTGTTCTTGTTTTATTATTTAAAACAAGAGTCTGAGTCAACTTGAGAAGGAAATGAAAGCCCCAGGCTTGGCATTCCTGTGGCTGAGCATTTCAGGGTGGATTTGAGTAAACAGCCACTTATAATCCTGTGTTTCCCCAGAGGACCATGCACTCTTGCCCCCAAAGGTCTCTGGGCCCAGATCTCCCCCTCCCAAGTCCCAGCTTCAGACCTTGGAGCGGGAGAGAACTAGGAAGTCATCTCGCTGGTGACAGAGTAGGAGGAAGAAAACTGGTCCAAGCTCTTGACTGCCCCCTATCCTCCTCTTCTAAAAGCAGCCAGCTGGCTTAAAGGGATGGCCCATCTCCCCCATTCCAGCAGAACTGAGGGTAAGCTGCATTTTCATGGCAGAGAAGGGGGTAGTGGCCAGAGACGACATCTCAGCTCTGTGCTGGCTCCAAGGTGACCTCAAGCAAGCCACCTCCCCTCTTTAGACCCCAAACCTGAATCTTTATGAGCGGATAGAGCAAATGGGTGACAGGGTCTTTGCAGCTGTGAGGAGTTTGAATATGTTAACTGGACAAGAGCTGTCACCAAGGGCAGGTGACAGCAGGGGGGATAATGTGAGAAGCACTGGGTCCTGAATTCAGATCCTGATATCCCATTTACTAGCAGATAGTCCAGGGTAAGTCATTTTTCATATCTGAGCCAGAGCTTCTGTATGTAAACCGGGGGTAAACAAAGCACCCCCCTCATGGGATGTTTGTGGCCCCAAATGAACTAATTCATGAACAGAGCTTCGCTCAGGGCCTGTCACGGAATGAGGGCTGAATAAATGGTATTATGTTTTATTCTATTGGAAATTGATCAGATAGTAAGGAGCCTAGTCCTTTAATTCTGAAGAACTGAGCAGTGGGGGACTTGGGGAGCACCATGAAAGTGGGGTGCCTGGACAGGCTAGGACACTCGGGGACTGTAGCACCCTGCAATACAGCTGGCTCCTGGATAATGCAGAGCCCAGCGACCCCAGCCTCACTGTCCTGCAGAAACGTGTTCTGGGCAAAGGGGAGAGCACCTTTATTGAGAAAATTGACTGATTTGTATTCCCCCATCTTCCAAACCCCAGCAATGGGACAACCCCTAGAGCATGCTCCATGGCAGGGAGGCTGTGGGGACAGAAGGGAAAGGAGAGAAGGAGACATGTAGGAGAGATCTCGGGGGTGGGGGGGGGGCAGTAGAAGAAAGGAAGGTGGGAGAGAGGAGAGAGGAGTAAAATAGGAGGAAGGAAGAGGGTGGACAGGGAGGGGCAGGGGGCCAGAGGGGTTCTTGAGTTGAAATTCTAATTCTAGGCATCATTCAAAAGTTCTGCAATCATCCTCCTGCCTGCAAGTGAGAGCTATTTTAAAAAGTAACCACTGAGAAGGCAGAGACTCTGCGTTACTGTTTCTTTTTCCTTTTCTTCTCTTTTGGCTTTGTATCTTCAGTTCCTAGAGTTGCACCTGCCCAGGAGCCCATTCAGTGACTACTTGTTGAATGAGAATATTTCCCTGCTGAGAATCAGCTAGCACGTTACAGCCTGACGGCTCCTGTGGGCTCTGCCCTGCACTTGGGGGCAATGTGGGGAAACTCCAGGGAATTTAATGGCTGAGTTTGAGGATCGTAGCTTGGCTGCCGAAGGAGAGAAGGGCTGAGAGAAGGGAGGTAGAGAGATTTCAACAAAATAGCCCACAGTCCTTAGGGGATGGGTGGTTGTGCTGGCAGGCAGCAAGGGAGGGCGGCACAAAAGCAGAGCCATGACCTTAGCTGAGGATGTGGCTCTTCATGTGTCTACTGGGTCCTAAGAGTATGGCACATTTCAGAGGGTTTGTGCCAAACCAGGTACATCATAACTCATCCTTCCTGGGAAAGACAGCAGAGCTATTAACCCCAATGACCTGCTGATACTGACCCCAAGCCTCCCTGAAGCGTCTACACATCTCCCTACCCCTGACAGCTAGACTCTTCCAGTTCATTAAGGAGCCAGGTGTGTAGCCAGGCCCCAAATCATAAGCCATCTCCTGGCCAATACTAGTGGTGAGCTCAGCGGAACCCCTGAAGACATGCCTTCATTGACTTGGCCAATTCTTATCATACAGACCAGATGATGGATGGCACTCACCAGCTTTGGAGCCGGATTTAAACCCCACTTCTGCAGCTTCTAAATCACACCACCCAAGCCACCCAGTGCATAGTAAGAGCTGATGTCAATTATTGTTTGCTTTTTTTCAGGGACTGTTCCAAGTGTTTTGTATCTATGTTCACTACCCGATTGGCAGGCACTACTGTTATCCCATTTTTCAAAGAAGGAAACTGAGGCATAGGGAGGTGATGCAACAGGCAAAGAATCAAGAGTAAGTGGTCGCAGTAGAATTTGAACTCAGGCAGTCAGCCCACGCATCCCTGGCTCTTAACTTCTACATCACTTACTCATATACCTTTTCTTAAAGTGATCACTAAACTCAACAAGGGGCTCGAACTCACAACCCCAAGATCAAGAGTCAGAGGCTCTACTGGCTGAGCCAGCCAGGCACCCCACTCCATCACTTATTTAATTGACCTCCCTGAGCCTTGGGTTCCCCCTTTCTCAAATAAGGTTCATAATAGTTTCTTCTTCCGAGAGTTACTGAGCCTTGAAATAACATATGCTAAGTACTTGGTGGAGTAGGAATTCCATAAACTGCAGCTACTCTATGTTACAGACTGAAGAGTGTATGTCTATGGTAAAAAATAGCAATAAAGCAAGTCATGATTAAGGGGCCCAAACCACGATGACGTTCCTGCCTCATAATACTTTCTCTATCTATTACGCTATTTAGCTTATTATGTCTTTGTCACTTTTGTTTCCCCTCCGGACCCACCATCCAGGAGACTAGTCCCTGTGTCCCCAATCAGTGGTTGCCATGCTGACTGCCTTCTGCTACTGCCAGGTCAGCAGCAAAGGCCAGAAGGAGGTGAGAGGGAGGTGGGAGAGTGTATTCAGATTACTTATCACCCTCTCCTACCCCCAACACACACAGCTCCCTCCTTGTGACTCCAGTTGTGACCTTCAAGCAGAGGTGACATCTGTTGGGCAACCTTCTGGAGCTCACACGCTCTCTGGGTTTCAGGATTACTCCGTGCCTTCACCCCTTCAAGTTTAAGGATGGCAATAGCTGCCCACTGTCACTAGTCCCGTGGTACTCCTGTAGGATCCCTACAGCTTCCCCATGTCATGTGCCCAGCTGTCCTAATAACCCATTCCAATGTGCCTTCTGTTGCCTGATGGCATTCTAACCAATAGACAGCTTCTACTTCACCTTGTGCTGAAGTCTGGCAGACTTTGGGTCAAATATCATTCTAATATTTACCAGTCATGTGACTTAGGTAAGAACTTCCATTTTCTCATCTATTTTTACATGGTAGTAAAATTAGGTGTAAAAATAGCCCCTACCTTATAGGTTATTTTGATCCAATATACATAGCAAAATCCCATAAATGATAGCCATCAGCATTATTAGCACTATATTTATATCAGGAGCATGTATGACTATCTTCCCCAAAGCCTCTGATTTTAGTTTGGGGGAAGCCATGAATTTCTAGAAAGCTGACTCCATTCCCTCACCCCAACCCACACCATTCCAAAGGGTGCATTTAATTCCAAAGGCCCCAGTGACTGGTTACCACAGAAACACAAGACCCAAGAAGGTCTGATCAGAGTGTGACTCAGAACTCCTTCCAAGAGCCATCCTGCTACCAGGAGGAAGTCCAGCCTAAAAGGAAAGCCAAACTCTGGTGAATCCATGCCTGGAGGACTCAAGCTAATAACATTCATTTTTAAAAGTCAGATCAAATTAGGTTTTTGTCTACTTGTTATCAATTGCATTCAAGGGATTGAGACTTTGCATCTGGAGTGGGATGCTGATGTAACTTACCCGACAATGTCAGGCAGGGTGTATGCATCAGGCCAAAGAGACACACTGGAAAACAATCAAGTGTGGCCACCCAGGGAAGGCCACCATGGTCTGCAGCTTGCACACACCCCCGGGGGCACCATTGACATTCATGGCTAATACAGATTTGTATCTTTACAAGTCAACTTTCCAGCAAATGACAGTCACGTGACTTGAGAAGTGAGAGGCTCTTTCTAACTGGCACAAAGATGTCACTGTGCCAGCAGTGGGGTTGTCACTCACCATGTGGCAGACAGGGAACATGGCAGACCCGACAGCAAGGATAGGGTTAAACGGTGTCCCTCTCCTCAGGTTGCAGTCCTGGTGCCTGATGAGCTCTGCAGGTAAGATGAATGTAGGATGTTGGACTTACACTGACTACTTCTTGTGCCTTCAATAAAATGTAAGGTCTTATAATACAAAGACGACCTTTGGTTCAAGGTGGCCCACTGAGAACAGAGAGCAAAAAAATATATATGGCTTTGCTAAGAGAGGCTTCCACCTTTGGTTTGTAATCCAGATTTCCTGAGATGATGGTAATCTGGAGCTTGGCAGGGGGAAAAAATGATGCTGTCGGGGTGGGGAGAAAAGGTAAGTAATAGGGAAGAATAATGGAACATAAAATTGGTATCAAGAGGAAGTCTGAACTCCCTGACCACACACCAACAGCCCTTCTTGGCATGAAGACAATCCTTTTTTGTTGTAAGAGTGCAGCTGAGGGGTAGCCAGTAAGCAAAGGGCAGATGGGTGGTGTGTCCTTATCCTGAGAAGGAGGCCCCTGGGAGGAATAGCATAGAGGCAGAAGCTAGGACATTAAGGGCCAGGGACTGAGCAGAGCAAGGAGGTCACTAGGAGCCAATTCTCAGTCTTAAGACTGACTCAGCAATATCTTTTGGCTGCTGTTATTGGCACATGGTATTGACTGGAAAGTAAACAGGCTGGAAATCTAGGTCTTCAGAGAGAGAGTAACATTGTCAAGTCTGGCTAGTAATGGCTTTTGATTGCTCAAAACTTAAGGCAGTGCCCAAATTCCCAGCCTTATCTAGCAGGAAGCAACTGCTAAAGCAGGTAGAGAGGAGAAGTGTTCCATCGTGACCATCTCACAGGGGTCCAGAGAGAGGAATGGACAAGGAAGCCTTCCACCCCACCCCTACTGGCCAACCAAGGAAGGCACGCACTGCCAGAAGTGTATGCTGTAGTCCACAAACCAGTGACCACAACAAAGCTTTCCATTTTTCTCTTTCTAAACAGAAGGGGTATGTTTTTGTTTGCATTTTTTTTTTTAATTTTTGCAATTCTCATAGTCTCTCTCCACTGATGCATATTGGGTGTGTTGAGGTGTAGATAGCTTCTCGTTTAACAGATCAGAGCCTGAAACATCAGGAGTCTTATCTGGATGAAATGAAGAGGGCACACACACTAGAGATGCTAGATAGGGGGCCATAAGCTACATCTGGGTGTGAAGTGAGCACCCTGTTTGTGTGGGGGTGTTTTTGAAACTAGGCATGTCATACAAGGGTGGGTGTTGGCAGCCAAAGAGGTGGGCCTGTGGTGGACATTAGCATGACCTTCCAGAGTCCATGATAAACACTCCCAATTTCCGTGTAGGATTTTCTGTGGGTCTTTAAAGAAGCTGATTCCATCTCCAGGTCCCTGTGTGTGACATCCGACAAGTTAGTGATGGTTCCTGACCCAAGTCACAAAGACCAGTTCTCGGGGAACTTGTGATCCAAGTCAGTCTATTAAAAGTGACTCCTGGGGACAAAGCCCCTAGTAAGAAATAATTACAGAGGTCAACTCTATGCCAGGCACACAGTTCTAGGCAATTGTGGGTCCCATAGAGAATGACAGAGACATGGTTCCTGCCCTCCAAAAATCCCCATTCTTCAAAAAAGCCCAGTATGCAGAGGTGAGGCCAGGGAGGAAGTCAGCAGAGGAGGACAATGCCAGAATACAGAGGACAGGACACCAAGAGCTCATGAGAAATGGAGACTGAGGCTTGTTTGAGCTGCTCCTGAAGTCCACATTACTGCCCAGGTTTCCAAACATGTGAACTGATAAATATCCTCCATTGTTTTACTTAGTTTTCCATTCTTTGTATTTAAAAGATATGCTGCGCAGGAATCTCGAGCTCAGGCCTCTTCTTTGGGTCCCATCATAGCACCTAACCCACCAGTGGGAGCATAGACTGTGACTGGTAATGTGTGTTGGATGAATAAACAAATCTAGACAACCACAAAACATGTAAGCAGACATGGCTGCGGAGGACTGATTCCATCACAGAGCTGGAGAGGACACCACGCTAAGACTAGATATGTGTCATAAGGCTAGCAATGGAGGGTGGTGGGGGAATTAACAGGGTATTCTCAGGAAGAACCGTGGAATGTTTTATAAAAGTTTCTCTGATCAGATCTGACACGCAAATATGACAGAATCAATTAAGAAAAGATAAGATGTGGAAGGAGAAGGATCTAGTTCATCAAATCCAAACCACTCACTTGACTGATGGGAAACTGAAGACCAAAGACAAGATCCACAAGTCCATTCAGAAGGGTGAGAGGTGCACCATTCCCGCATTGTTCCCACACTGGGGGCCCCCGGCTCTTTGTTCCTTCTTTGAGAACAATGCTTCCCAAAGTGTGGACCCCAACCTGCCACTCAGCCTTGCCCAAGAACCTGTTAGAAATGCAAATTCTCTTGAGGAGATCAGAAACCAAAGAGGGCCCAGCAATCCCTGTTTCACTTAGCCCTCCAGGTGATCCTGAGGAGTTCTCAACCCAAAGAACCGCTCTTCTAGAATGGTGGTGCTCAAATCTTAATGTGCCCACAAGTTTCCAGGGGCTCTTGTTAAACTGCTAATTCAAATTTCATAGGTCTGGGGTAGGGCCTAAGAATCTTCATTTCTAACTAGTTCCCAGGCAATGCCAAGGCTGCTGGCCCCAGCCCACTGTTCAAAGGGCAATGTGCTATAGACTAAAATGTCACCATGCCTCTGCTCCCCCCTCACCTGTGGACACTGCAACTTCTCACACAGGGAGCTGAGCAGACACAATCTTTTGGGGCACGAAAAAGTCAAGTCCCAGAAAAACACCACACCATGAAAAAGGAGGTATATTTATAGCTCAATCATTAGCTCATGCAGAAATAAAACGTAGGTCTCAAACTTTACTTCTCTTCCACACTGAAAAATTTTTTTTTTCATTATAAAATATCATTAAAAGATTTTCAAAAAAGGAAAGGAAAAAAAAACACTCATACTCCAATCACCCTGGCTCAGCAACTATTTTTTTATATTTGCATAATCCTCCCAATCTTGGCTCATAAGTACCCTTAAAATAATAATAATAATAACTAAAAGCAGGTCCTATCATGTACTCGGGATTTTCTCGACTAGAACAATTCTGTATGGGAGTGCTCTAACTCTAGCCCCATTTAATCTTAATCAGTAAAAACCCGCACTGAATCACTTCATTAACATACTCAGCCTGTCAACAGTTAGCTAGAGCTACACTGTCTTAAATTTGCATTGATATTTTCCTGGTTTTCAGGGCAGGCGTGTGCCCTCAGCTCTGTCTCTTCTTCTAGCAACTGTCTACCTCCCTTCTCATTCACTTGCCTCTGCCTCTTCGGTTCCTCCACCACTTCTAGTTCCTGACTCACCTTTGAGAAAGGCCACCTGACTGCAGGGATATGAGCTAAAGTAAACATGAACCAATGTAGATCGTATAAACAAAGCAATTAGGAGTTCAAGACAACCTATTATTATATATATTTTTTTATAATCAGCAAAACCTACACAGAGGGCAATAAACCCAATATATGATTACACTCGTTGATTGGTCTTCAAGCAGCACTGGAAACAGAGTGACATGGAAGGAAAACCTGATGTGGTCCAAGTCAGGGAGGCATCACACACACACACACACACACACACACACGAGACATCTGGGAGAGCGGAGGAATGGGTAAGTTCAGGACCTGGAGACTCTCTGTCCCTAACCGGGAAAGCACTTTCCCAACAGTGTCCTGGACCGGGAGCCTGCGAGAGCGGAGAGGTGAGCACACGGATGTGTGAGTGGACATCGGAGTGGCCAGGAGAGAACTGTGTGCCATCAAGTGATGAAGACAAGCTGGTTACTCATATGTGAGCTCCATAAGTGGCCTCAGGTGGGGAGTGCGGGTGCTCGGTGAACCATAGGACAGAACCTGGCCGTGCTTCTTTCTGTCAGGTGGTGGTGGGCAGAGGCGGGCGAGGACCTGGGCTCTCAGGTCATCTGGGCAGATATCACTCTGGCCACAGACATCGCTCTAGCCTGGATACTGTTGCTCAGGGAGCCAGAGAAGCCTTTGCCTCTCCCGTGGCTTCAGACAGGTCTCCCCTGTCTTGGCTGAGTTTTCAGTCTTCAAAACATAAGTTACCCTCCACAGCCCTCTCTCCCCAACCCACCTACCTCCTGTGGGCCCTCCATTCCCATCCCTGGGAATCAGGGCTTTCTTACTGGGCACAAGCCTCTGCCCCTTTTGCCTGCTCCCCTCCCAAGAGGTCTGTGGGGTATGCAAAAGCAAAAGGGAGTGTATCAAAGAACAGTTGGTCCAGAGATCTGGGTAGGAGGATGTAAGTGGACCCAGGGTACCAGAGATGAGATCAAGTCAGTTCTGGAGGCTTCTGTCCAATGGGCCAACCTCATACCCTCCCAAGGCTCATCCCTCCTTGGGCCTTTCAGAGCCATGTGTTCCCTACCTCAGTGCCATCCAGGAATAAGCTCAAGTCCAAGGTGCATGGAGGGATGAGTGCACGGTCAGAGGGACGCATGGACAGATGGGTGAGCAGGCGGATGAATGGAGTCGGGGGCAGTGTGAACGGATAGAGATACATAAATGCATAGGCAGATAGAAAACAATGGTAGGAACCAGCCTGACAGGACACACTGACAGGAAGCAGAAAGGTCCCAAGGAAACAGATGACTATTTTTACTCCTTTCTTTGCCCGTTTCCCAAGAACAACCATTAATTCCAAGTAAAGGGGGACCAAACCATTGCTCAACCTTCCAGACCATCGCTTTGTAGTCGGGTTGTCAAATCATAATCACAGCTTCATAAACCACTGGCTGCTTACACTAAAATGAGACACCCTTTTACAGATGAGCACACTGAGGTCCAAGGGGGTCAGCTGATAGGCCCGAAGTCTCAAATGCTGGGGATTTTTTTTAAGCTTTTGTTTTTTAATCTCTCTCTGTTTCTCTGTCTCTGAGAAGAGTCTCTGTTTCTCCCTCACTCCGCCCCCCTTCTTCTCCCTGAAAAACCCCTCTTGTCCTGACTTTCACCTACATATCTTTCCTCTCTCTTTTATCCCTGCCCCAGCCAGCTTCTTGGTTAAAAGTCACCCCACAGTAAGTCAGCCTACGAGCACAGCGGTTTCCACAGCAAAAGCAGGAGGTGAGGCCGACATTCTGTTTCTAACAAACCCACTTTCAATAATGTATAATTAATTATAATGTATAAAAAAGGCTTTTGCCTTGCATGCTGGTGGAAAGTTCTTCTTGACATCTACCATAACTCCATCCTTCTTTACAGTTGATTAAATAATTTCCCCCATTCTCTTCTCCCTGGGAATGTAAGGCATTGTCTTTGCCAACTTCAGAAAGGCCAGTACCGTAAACGCAGTCTGCAGGGTGGCGGTGGGAGTGGGTGGGGGTGGGGTGGGGAGCTCTCCTGCTAGTTCCTCCCCATTGGGGGTTGGGTGGGGAGGCTGGGCCGGAGATGAGCTCACCCGCCGGTAAGAGGTCAGGGGACCCTACTCCTTCTCTCCCCCACACACATGAAAATGAGCTGGCAGGATGCAGGAAACATTTCTCAGAGTATTGATTACAGAGGGATGGGTGGCAGCTACGGATGGGCTGTCTGGACCCCATCCGGGAGGTAAGAGCCAGATGCAGTCACCACTCAGAGCCCCCTCCTCACAGACCACCCCTCCAAAGGGGGCAAGGGAGGGCAACCGGCATCATGAGAGCAATCCTGTATTCTGCGTCCCATATCCACACCCCCAGCCTTTTTCTCTCCCATCTTCCTGAGGGCCTCAGAAACCTCCTCCCTGGCAGGAAGCCTCCTTGCCCTGAATAGAGGGCAGCCAGCAGTGATTCTGCTCCAGCCCACTCTACCGTGCCTTGAATCCCTGCCACCGAGAACCCACCCCAACAACACAGATCTCTGACATGTGTCCTGTCCACATAGCTTCTCACCTGGCCTGGACTGCTTTCCTGTGCTACATCTGTACATCTTTCTTCCCTGCTGACTTCCATGTCATCTCGCCTGGGAGCTACCTAAGGGCAAGAGGCATATTCAAAGTCAGGATAACCCTAATAATAATAATACACTGAGAATGGACTGTTCCCGGTTCTGTGGCATGTCCTGGGCATCTGACTCTGTCATCAGACATGCTGTCCTCAAGCTCTACCCACCCTGCCCACCTGAGCCACCTGGAAAGGGTCCCACCAGCTGGAGGGTCTAGTACTGGCCCAACTTGGGGGTTGGGGAGCACGGGAGGCTCCATGGGCACCAGAGGGAGAGTCCTCCTCAATGTGGGCCCAGGCTACATGGCCAGTTTTCCTTTTCAGCACTTCTATGACAGATGAGACCCAGTCCTGTATGAATTCAGGCCCTTGTCTGGGCCTTGACTCTCTGACAGGCCCCGGTGAAGTTATGCCAAAGACGCAGAGCAGCGAGGAGAGGATATGAAGCCCATATGCTCTCCTGAAAGGGTGAGAGCAGGGGGACGGGGTGACCATTCTCACAGGATGCTGTCACCCATGCCCTGATTGTGCAGGACTTCACACCATTACAGTCATTCAGAGGCCACGCTCTTGTCCTTAGGATGCCAGGTGTTTCCAGAAGGGAGAGCAGGTGGTGGGCACCAGTTCACACAGCTGGTTGGCAGCAGAGAGGAAACTAGAACCCAGTCTCTCTCTTACACACACATACACACACACACACATGCCTACTCATGCCCAGGGACTTCTTCTGAATGGGTGATTTCTTGGGATTCATGTCCTCCTGAGTAACCCCAAATCTGGCCCATGCCCAGAAATCCTGAGGCCACAGTCATGAAGGTTTGATTCTGAAGATATAATTCCAGTCCAGATCTTGCCCAAGGTAGGTTTCCATGTGTCTAACCTATGTCACCCCAAACTGAGAGCTCCTTATACAACAGACGTAATAATCAGCAGGATCCCAGTCAGTGCCCAGCTGTCAGGTGCCTCCCCGGGGGCCCCGCCCTCCATCCCTGTGTTTCACAGCCCGTTTGCCTTCCATGCTGGAGCCCAGCCCGCACATGGGTAGTCTGGGGTAGGACGGCTGGGAGCTCGTGACTGAGGGCGTCATACCATTCATCAGACCCTCCTTCCCTCTGGGGCGAGGCCCCCATGGGTCCAGCACATGGCTGGTCTTTGGAGGCCTCCAAGAAGCAGAGGACACAAGTCTGCCCTCAAAGAAGAAGTGATGTCTTGGCTCTCTCAAAGAAGTGACAGAGACAAAGCAGAAAAGAGAAAGAAGCGGAGGTGTGGGGGTTCAGAGACAGGGCAAGGATGATGGCTGCCTCTAGGGACCTTTACCCCAGGAGAGCCACAAGGAGACAAGATCCAAAGGCAAGGTTCCAAGGAGGCCTTGGGTTCAGGGACAGGCCTTGGCCTTGAACGCCCAGTTGGACCTCTATAAACAAAGATGAGAGTGCGGCGCACCCAGTGAAAGAAACTGGAGCAGCCGAGGTGAGATGGCTGGGACCCAAGCCATCACATCAGGGATGCTCTCACACACCATGATGGAGTCTGCAGATCCTTGCTCTGCTGGGTGACCCTAGACAAGTTACTTAGTCTTCCTGGGCCTTATCTGTAAAATGAGAATGAAAACATCACCTACTTCATAAGATCCTTGGGAGGTGTTGGTGAGTTAATATTTACAAAGAATTTACAAGAGCGCTTGGCACACAGTCAAGGCGATGTGAGAGATGACTATCCCTGATATCGAAGAGGACGATGCTGGTTCATTGCACAGAAGGCTTTTCTATATTTTGGGCAAAGATCCACTTACCCATTTACCTGAAAGCAGTAACAGATTCCTGCGGCAAGTAGTGGAGACCCCTGATGGTGTGCCACATGCCTCCTGACACCCAACATGAAGAAGTGGAGGAGAAGAGGTGCTTTCCAGCAGATGGGGGTTTCTGGGGTTCCCGGGCCTGAGTAAGCTGAGGTTCCCCAGGGAAGCTGTTCTGACCACCCAGAGGGACCCTCCAACAGCATACCTCCTTCAGCCCCTAGGGATCCTTACAGAAGCGGCTGGGCCAAGCCTGGGAACTGGAGGAAATCAGTTCACACCTTCAGCCCTCCCAAAGGGACAGTGCACTGATTCTCTTCTGGTCTGGCCAGTTCATGGCCAGTGGAGGAACAGCCTGGACTTCCTTCTGCTGGGCTGTTGAAGGCCTGGGTCACTGTCCTCTGCTAAGGCTCTGCCCCTCCCTTCTCCAGTCCCACCCCGGCCAGGGGCTACAAGAGGGTCTGCAATAGGGTGGGCCATGGGTGTGGCTGCTTGGCTCCTGTGGAGTTCAGGTGGTCAGTGAGCTGAGCTTAAGAGGCAAGCAGGTCACGGGAGGGTGAGGTGGAGAGAGTCTGATGGGGAAGAGTCCCTGATTTTGTGGAGTTTGGAGTCTAGCAGAGGAAGGCGAGAACTATGCTGATATTAGAATCATTAAATTATTAGTATTATTAGTAATGGCTCCTATTCCTATTACTACAGAGCTCCTACTCTGTTATTCTAAACACTTGCATCCTGTCTTTCAATCCCCATAAAACCCACTATGAGGTGGGGAATGCCATTAGCACCTTGATTTTGCAGATGAGAACCAGGCATGAAGAAGTTATGTAACCTGCCCAAGGTCTGAGCCATCAGGGGCACTCAGAGTCCACCAGCCAGGCTGTACAGTAACTCGGCACTGTGCACCATGACCCTGCATGACGCGGAAAAACAGAGCACACCAGCAACACACACACACACACACACACACACACCACCATGGGAGCCAAGCATCAGGGTGAAGGATGGCGGGAGGCTGGCTGGGAAGGCGGCCTGCGGGAGTGACTTTGGAAGACAATAAGGATTAATGGGGACAAGGAAAGGAGCATATGTTGGGGTGCAGATCCAAGCAGGAAAGCGTGTCAAGATGGTGAGAGATGAAGCCACTGATTATGGTGGGGGTGGGGCGGATGGCAGGTGGGTGGGGGTGAGGGAGGGCTCCTCTGTGTCTCTTGCATTTGTCAAGTGTAGAATGGGAGCTGGCAGCCGGGGAGGGATCAGCCTCTAAACGCTCCTGCGGAGAGCAGGGCTGGGAGGCTTCCTGATGACGCTGTAAATCAGGGCTCCTAAGTAAACCCATTACCGCGCCTCCAGTGCTCAGTCTATTGCCCGATGCCACTGTTCGAGCCGTTACTCGAATTTAGTTTATGACTCCCGCCACTGTAAATCCCGACTGCAGCAGACAGGGGCTGTGCATGCAACAACCCCTCACCCTGGGAATTCTTGGCCTGGCTGGGACCATCTCAGGCTAGAACTCTGAGAGCCTGTCCTAGCCTGGCCAGGCCCGGAGTGGAGTGGAAGGAGGGGGAGGGAAGAAGTGGAGGGGGCGGAGGTGGTACTTAGCCCCTCCTATAACACCCAGACTTTTGACCCTGAGAAGTACCAGCCTCTGAGATCCAAGGCAGGGGGTGGAGAGGCAGAGATCCCAGAGGGGCTAGGTGGGCTGGGACTTAAGACTGCCCTTCTCCCTAGGTCTGTCCTGTCCTTGCTGCCAACTCCACCCCGCCCCCAGCACCTCCCCAAACTGAAGAGCATTGACTCTGCCCCTCTGGCCTCCCAGACCCCCACCTCCCCATCATGGGCAGACTCCCTGAGTCCTGTTCAGAAATCCTCGGTTCTCCCTCTCTGCCATTCTTCCCAGTCCCACCCATGCGGGAGCATCTGGGGCACAAAGGCCAGACTCCTTCCCTCTTCCGTTTCCCAGACACAGTCCTGGCTTGGCCCTCCCCATGCCAAGGACAGTTTTCACCATCTGTGCGCACATGCCCCCCACCCCTCCAGCCCCAGACCGCCAGCTCTCAGAGTACAGGATGGGATGTCCATCTCTAGGTTGTCCCCCTTAGCCCTGGGCCCAGCGCTCAGAGGAAGCTCAGTCCACGTTGAGTGACGAGAACTATTCCTTCTTGCAGCCTGAATGTACCGTAGTGTGGGAACCAGGGGAGGTGCTAAATCAGTGCTTGTGGGCTGAAAGATGTCCAGTCTGGGAGGCCCTCTCTGACTGAGACAACACTCCAGCCGGCAGCAGGGGCCCCCAACCCCCACCCTTTCAAAGGCCATGTGCTTTAGGCCTGTAGGCTCTCCCTGGGACCAGAACAGGATGCTGCAAGACGTGAGACACACCATCCCTTGGGGGGAGCCCCTGTAAGTCCAGGGACTGTCACCAGTGCAGAGCTACCTGGAAGCATCAGGAAGTCCCAGGGGCAGAGAAGGCAGGAGGAGGGGTGCCTGACTCCTGTGGGCAAAGGATCTCTGGTAGGGGCACTCTGATAAGTGTGGTGTGCTCTGTCTAGATCAGCTAGCCTGAGGATGCTCCAGGAGCTGACTGCTCTCACTAACACGGCTTGGAACAGACAGACGCACCCAGCACCCATCACGCCAGATCTGCCTGCTCACTCTGATCAGTGTTTATCAAACTGTAGTCTGTGGGCCATTGGTGGGTCACGTGATCAATGCAGTAGTGCATAACCAGCAGGCCTAACAGATAAGAAGAGGACGGAAGAGGAGGAGGGTAGATAGGATAGGGCAGGTACTTAGTAAAAATGCTGTTTTATACTTTGTGTCCATTATACACGTGTTAAGTATTTGTATGCATCAAATGTAAATACGAGGTTTGTGACATGAGGTAGCTCAGTCGGTTAGCCATCTGCCTTCAGCTCAGGTCATGATCCCAGCGTCCTGGAATCAAACCCAGCATTAGGCTCCCTGCTTGGTGGGAAGCGGGCTTCTCCTCTCCCACTCCCCCTGCTTGTGTTCCCTCTCTCACTGTAAATAAATAAAATCTTAAAAAAAAAAAAAAGAAAAGAAAGAAAAGAAAAGAAAAGACATTTCTTACTGTGCGTTCCAGTCAATAAAGTTTGAAATCCACTAGCATAGATGATCCGGAGGACCCCCCGATCTACTCGACCCTAACAGACGTGTGCTCCCTCTCTGAAATGTCATTCGGCAACTGCATGGAGCATCTGAGCTGTCGGAGCGGTCCCTCACCCCAGTGTCACCAGCAGACTGTGTTCAGCAGGCAGGCACATTCAAGGGGGCCTCTGGACATTCGGTCCTCAGGGCTAGGAAGTGGTGCCAGGAGCTCAGGCCCCAGACGGAGAGCAGCTGGGAGGAGCCCCGAGCCCCTCTGATGCCCTCTACAGTTGGCCATGGGAACTCCTCCTCTGCTTTCCAGGGAATGAGAAGGAAAGAGGGGACATTGTGTGGGCTGTAAGAAAGCTGGCCTTCCCTCGTGGCCTTGGGGCTGGAAAGGAACCCCAGGCAGCTCCTGCAGCAACCCTCCTTTTGTAGGTGGGGAACCTGAAGCCCTACAGAGGGGGGCCCAATGGCTGGCTTGGGGACGGACCAGGGAGAGGCAGCCATCTCTCCTAACACCTCACCAGGAGCCCTGCTTCCACTGCTGCCCAGACCTGAGGGGCCGGCACACTGGGCAACAGGCGGGCCCCATGGCAGCACCCTCTCCCTGCTGGGGGCTGGCTACCAAAGTTCCCGCCAGCTCAGTGGGTCTAGGGAGCCGCTGGATTCATGGGTTCTTCTCGCACTTTCTGGGGGAAGCAACAGAGCTAGAGGGTTTGGAGGAGGTTGCTCAGTATGGAAGGGTTGAAATGAGGGCAAGGGAAGCACAGCCCTTTCAGACACAAGATAAACAAGAGCCCTGGCTTTCCCCGCATTGAGTCCTAGCAGGAGAGTCAGGATGGAGAGGAAATGCCAACGAGGTCAAGCAGGGCTGGGCTGAGGGGTTGGAGGAAGGAGGGGAGGGTTGCAGCAGGCCTGGAGGGCCCACCCCAGCTGCTCACTTTTCTGAGGCTCCAGGTGTACCCTTCTCCCCAGGAGGCCTCCCCTCTCTACCCTCTTCTCTAACTTCAGGCTGCAGGGAGCCCAGGGCACCCCCCCTCTACCTGCTGAGCAGGAGTCCAGGAGCCCCTAGCCAGGAAAAAAGTCTTGCTCACCTCTGTAGCCCCAGGGCCCAGCCCAGTGTCTGGCTCCTATCAGATAGGAATTTGAAGAGTGAGTGAGTGAATGAATGAACAGAGCAGAGACTGAAGAGCATAGGACCTGCCCTCTTGTATATGACCAGTCCAGCTTGGGCATGACGACAGAGAAGTAGAAGAAAATCATTTAAAAATGAACATATGATGAGAGACAGCTAAAGGACATAGATGAGGAATGAGGTAGGAGCTGAAGGCAAGGCTGGACTGGAGTAATCAAAGAAGACATCCTGGAGGTGGAGGTGAGGGGAAGGTAGGGTTCGGCTGGGCAGAATGAGGCACCACGGCACAGTGCACGGATTAGGGAAATACAGAGACATGAAGGGTGCTGGGAGAGTGGTAACTAGGAAGGGGGCCAGGCCATCAGGGAGGGCATGGTGGGAAGGAAGAGGAGAAGATGCACATCTTCCAATTTCACGGCCCCCCAGGGAAACAGGGACACTCGGAGAGGGCGTGGTTCTGCCAGAACCCTGTGACTCCAGCCAGAGGCAGGGTTCATTAGAGTCTCCCTCTACTGCCGCTGAGGCTTGAAGGGTCTCAGCCACTGGACAAGCAGAGGGGAGGGGTTTCCTGGTCCTACTGACACACAGCTCTTCATTAGCCAGAGAAAGCTCTGAAAAAAAGCCAAGTCTATTTCTGTCACCTCTTGGAGGTGAAGACTTTTCTAGAAATTGCCTATTGAGCCTCCATTGTACATGCAAAGGCACCTGCACACATGCAGTACACACACACACACACCATTAGGCCCAATATAGAGCCTGCCCCTTGCTGCATCCACCAAGGGACTCCAAGCAAGTCTTGGAGGGTTTGGCCATGGAGGGTGTGAGGGTTGGTACGTGGGTCTCTGTGTGTAGGAGTGTGGATCGTAGTCCTACAGCCTATGTCTAGATTTTGACCGAGTGCTATTGACCCACCAGCGGGCTCTTGGCCCCACCTGTCTCTTCCTGAGGGCTGACTCTGTAAAGATCCCTCCCTGTACACCTGCACGGTACCCACAGATGACTCGGGTGCGGATGAGGCCTCTCCTGGTCCTGCTCTTGCAATATCTGCCTCCCTGCATCCTGTCCATTGCTCAGTGTCTGTAATTCTATCTCCCTCCCCCTCTAGCCCAGATACATAAGGAAGAGAGCAGCAGGGGCAGCCCCGGGGCCAGTGAACTCCTACGCCTCCTCCTCTGGGGGGTCCTCAAGGGTCCTCAGGCTTGCGGATTTCTGGCTTCTTCATCAAAGGGAAGAAGAGCATAGGGAGCCGCAGCTGCCAGGGGCTCCTTCTCAATCCACAGTCATGTATCATGTGCAAAGACCATTAGGAAGCAGTGGTTTTTAGGGGGGTTCCATCTGGATGAATAGCACCTGTTGCTATTTTTAAAACAAATTTCTTTGTGACTAAGCTGGGATTAAGCCGAGGCAGAGGTAGATATGGAAGCAGCTGAGTCCCCAGACAGTCTGCCTTCCCATCAGCACAGAGGGCCTGCCATGAGCCCCGGAGGCCATGCCACAAACAGTCTCATCTCTTGGACAGCCAAGAAACAGGAATAGAAATCAGGGTGGAAGCAAGAAGACTGCAGAAGCAGCACCGGTCTCCTGTGGTATGTCCAGCCCTGTCCCTGAAGTTCAATGGCTCACCCCACCCTCAGTCACTTCTGCCCCATCACCCCACACTGTGTGCCCATCAGTATAACTCTGAGGCAAGACCTCCTTGTATCGCCATGTGTTAGGTGAATTTATGGAGGCCCAGGGAAGTTAAGTAACTTTCCCCAAATCCCACAGCCAGTAAAGGAAGTTCCTAGGATTCAAACCCAGATGTATGGGATTCTGAGGTCCAGCCCGATGTCCATTAACCATCCGTGAGCCAGCTCCAAAAGTGTCTGGCGTCCAGTGGAGGGCATTGGAACCAAAAATTACAATAGACACTTTCAATCATGGTCATGACCAAGGGTTAACAGCAATAGTTACCCAGACAACATTTACTAAGGCCCTACCTTGAGTGAGCTGCAGCCTGAGGACCTGGGGATACAGGTAGACAAGACAAAGTTCCTGGACTCATGGAGCTTATTAATCTATGACCTATCCAGTTGCCCAAGCCACAGATCTAAGGTGCATCTCTGATGTGTCCCTCCCACGCATAGCACCCCTAGTCTGATCAAGGTATTGTATAACTGTCACCACACCCTGTTGATTTCACCACTTAAGCAGTTCCAATCTGCCGACTTCCTTGCATGCCACCTCTACCCCCCAGTCCAAGCCATCATTCTCCCTCTCCTGGACTATTCTAATGGCCTCCTCACTGGTCTACATGTATCCACCCCACCATCCTCCGAGCGGCTTACAATCCACCAAGCAATTACAGTGAGCTTTTCAAAACATAACTTTGGTCCCCCTTCCCTTCAGTTATAAGCCTTCAATGATCTTTTCCGTTGCTCCTAGCAAAAATACTTCTTAACTGCCTCTGATGCTCTACCTATCTTCCCAGTCTTTCCCTATGCCTTGACCACAACAACCATCTCCACCATCCTTGTGACCATAACGTCCATCCCACGATCATCCCAATGTCCTCCACTGCCATCCCCCTCCCGCCACCATCACTGCAATTCTCGCCATCATAGAAGTGTAAGTCTTGGTAAAGCAGCCCGTCCACATGTGTGGCCACACCAGGTGCTCAGTGCAATGATGGAAACAGATAGCCCCGCTGTCAAAGCTCTAATCATTTGAGACATGGACTCAGAAACACATCATCATTGCACCTCTCTGTTCAAGTACAACCCTTAAGAAGGATCTGGAGTTCCTAGCCTTCCCACATCTCTAAGTAAATCTCCCAATGTGTAGTCAAAGGGAGGACTGCTCTTCCTGCCCCAAGGCAGGGTGTGTAACTGTCAGGACCATCTGAGAGGGGATTTGGACCCTAAGACAGATCACTATGGGACTCCCTAACACTTACATTCCAGCCAAACCTTGGGATAATGACCTTTGAGAGTGGCCTTAAAGAAAAACATGAAAAGTAGGCCCATTTCCTTTGAGCTCTTAGGGTATGATGTGCATGGCTCTTCCATCTCGCAGCTTTAAGGATAAGGAAACAGAAGAGGGTCACGGAAGACACCCTCTTGATCAAGGTCATACTGCAAGTCCCTACGACAGTCAGGCTCCACAGTCAGCCTCCGAGACCCCCATCCCTCAGCCTACCTGGATTCCTAGAGAAAAAGAAGTACAGAGGGAAGACACTCAGGGAGAGAACAGCCTCCTGCTACCACTGTCCTCAGCCCCACATCCCACCTAGAAGAGAGCAGGATACTCTTTCTCTGGGCTCTGGGCTTCTAGCTGTCCCCCATATTGAGAGGAAAAACAAAATGATGGACACGGCCTGCATTGGCCAAAGACACAAAATCATGGGAGATGGGGGGGGAGCCTCTGGTTAAAGCTGCCTTGGCCAAAAGGAGACTAAAGAATTTCTCCTTAACTCAAGGCCCTAAAGGACTCCAGGGGAGGAACCTGACTACTTTATTGCTTAAAACCAACTATTCCAAAGCTGTCTGGGTTCTTGGCTTCCTCTCTGGGTCCTCATCTTCCTCCTCTCTCCTTCCGATCTCAGTTCCAGAAGAGATATGCGACATCAGGCAGAACTTACTAAATATGTATTGTGCATTCATTTCCATGTGAACACTGATTGCTTACTGCTCTGAGGACTTTGTGTGCCTTGACCCATTTAACCCCATGGTGGCCTACAGCAGGGACAGTGCAAACTGGCCTGCTAAAATGGAGGTGCTGGTGAGGGGGCCCTGGCAGGCATCCCCCAGAGACCCTGCCTCCCCAGGTGAAGTTCTGGGGTTCTTCTGGAAAATCCCTAACAATCGCCACCATGTTCTTTGACACCCCTAGACAGCCTGCTGGGGAACAGAAATGCCCAGACTAACCATTCTGCCAGCTACCCACTGATCAGTTTACCCCTCAATGTGAAAACAAGATTCACTCTTCCCAGGTGGTCTGCAGTCTCTCCCTCTCTCCTCCCTCTCTCTTATCAATCCAGTTCTTGCTTTTATAGTTGACAACAGTCTCCGACTGTCCCGTCCTATGAGAAATGGTAGGTGCAGATAGAGGCTTGCCGGCAGCCTGGCCTGGCCTACACCTCCCTGGGAAAGTGGCCCAGACTGTCCTTCCACAGCACAGGAAAGGTGCACCTGGGGCTGCAGTGTTTGTCCATGTACTGCCAACCCCCCAGTCTCACCACTGTGAGCCGGCAGCTGGGCCTGGAATCTCTAAGATAGTATAGAGATGGGGGGAAACTGAGGCAGCAGGTTCTCTGTCACAAGAAGACTCACATGCATCTCAGCCATTAGCCACAGCAGCTGACACGCCCCATGTGGGTGTGGGGTAAAAAAAGTTGTTCACATGGGCAGCAGCAGGGCCTCCCACAAGGTGAAAATGAAGATGCTTTATAGCCCGTCCTGTCCCGAATCCTTCCCTAATGCTACGAAATATGGTGGTAAGTACAGCCTATGTCCTCTGAACTGGATGGCTGGTCCACCATGCCCGGTGGCCCCGAACTAACTAAATGTTTGTGAGTTCTCACCCCATTTTATAGAGAAGGAAACTGAGGCGCAGGGAGGCCAAATGACTTGCCCAAGATTACACAGCCTGTAAGTGGCAGAGCCAGACTGGAGCACCCAGTGTCTGTACGTGGGACGCAGCGTGGTACTGTGGGTGGGTGGTGGGTCACTTTATAGAGAGCCCTGCCATCCCAAGGCAGCTCTGGGACCCACATCCATGTACAGGAGGACAACTGAAGAAGTAGATGGGAACAGCTCGGTGGCCAGGGAGCTGGCGGTCGGGAAGCGGGACCTCCGCCTACGAAGCAGGGAAGGATAGGAGGATGGGAGTCTGGTGCTTCGGCGGGGGTGGGGGCAGGTGGGGGACGGGGGGGTGGCAGGAACCAGCCTGGAACCTGAGCAGAAACAGGTCCATTCAGATCGCAGACAGGGAGGGTATCGTGGACCAGGAGGCGGGCTTGGAAGGGGCTTCCCAGTGAGAACAACCAGCTTGGGGGCCCCAGAGCTATGGAGTAGAGACTTTTCACTGTGACCTGGTAGTCTGCCTTAGAACCCAGACAGAAGAGCCGTTCGGTGGTCAGGAGGAGATGCAGTTTATGGACACACCAGCCTGGGTTACATCCACGTGGCTTGTGGCAAGGAGGCAAGCAGGAGTCCTGCACTGATCAGATTTCACTGTGCAGACACACCAAGGAGGACTAAGTCATTAAAAAGGGACAAGCATGTCCGCCTTCCCGGTATGAGCCAGGCCCCGAACCGCTCTTACAGTAGCAGAAGGCCTTCTGTGCTCTGATCTGCTTGCCTTCAATGTTCCTCCCGGTAATCCATCCTCCACACATCCACCCAGGCCAATTTCCTTACAGGCAAATCGGACCGTATCATTCCTAGCTGAAAAGCCTCCCAGGCTCCCTACTGGCTTCCCCACAAAGCCTAACCTGAGCTCCTGAGTATGGCATGCGGGCCCCTACCGAACTTGGCCCTGCCTTCCTGGGCTACCGTCAACTCCCTGCCCCTGGTCTCTCTCTACAAGAGAGACCAAGGTCTCTCAAGGTCTTCAGGTCTCCCTGCAAGGTGTCCCCAGCTACAGGATGTTCTCGCTGCCCTGAATGCCTGCCCCTCCCCATCTCTGATGTTCACAACCCAGGAATCTGAGTCGCAGGAGAGCTTGAAAACTCCAGTGGCTGGGCCACACCCAGAACAGTGAAACCAAACTCCCTTGGGAGTGGGGTCGAGGCCCCCAGGTGACTTCAGTGCACAGCCAGGGCTGACATCCACTGTTCTCTCTTTAACCAAACCCAACCTACTCCCTTGAAGATTCCGCCCAGGTGTCTCATCTAATCATTAAATATTCAGTGAGCTGGGCACTATTCTAAGCACTGGCTATAAAAATAATGATGATAGCTAATATTTATTGAGTGCTTGCCACGTGCCAGACACGGCTCTAAGAGCTTTACATATATTAACTCATGAAACCAGCACAATGCCTCTGTGGGGTAGGTCCTATTATTTTCCCCATCTACACACAGGGAAATGGGGACACAGAGAGGGAAAGTGACTTCCCCGGGGTCACACAGCCGGTGAGCACCTGTTGCAGGACCAGTTTAAGCACCCGGCTGTGGCCCTCGCCGTTGTTCACAGGCTGCAAAAGAGAAGCAACAAACAAACAAGCAAACACCAAGTAGAGAAAAGGATATGGGAAAAAAACAAAAGACGTCCTGAATGAAAGCAGCAAGGGACCAACTTTAGCCTGGGGGTGGGGGGGATGTCAGGCCATCCCCTGGGAACATTTCAGTAGACACCTGAAGGAGAAGGATCCAGCCAAGCTGGGTGTGAGGAACCGGTGTTCCAGACAGAGGACCCAGTGAACTGGAAGGCCCAGAGGTGGGAAAGAGCATGAAGCAGTCTGGGAACTGGGGAAGTCCAGTAGGGGGACGGGGGGTGGGCACACCCAGGGGAGAGAAGCTGATGGGACCAGTGTTTCGCCAGCCACCTAATGAATTAGGGTTTTATCCTGAGGGCAATGAGTCTTCAGCAAAGCATGCATACTGTCTGAGGGTGGGCTAGGGGAGCCTGGGGAGGCAGGACCCTCAGGAGACTGTAGTGGCCATTTAGAGAAAGGTGACCAGAGTGGAGCCAGAGAGAAGCAACTTCTAGAAGCTCTCCCTGTTCCTCGCTTCCAGTCGAGATCTATTAGAGTGCATTATAACTGCCTGTTTACCTCTCAGCCTCCCCTGCCGGACAGGGAGCACCCTGAGGGTAGGGACCAGGTCTGGCTGACCTGTGTAGCCCAGCAGCTGGCCAATGCTAGATGTTCGGAGACACCTGTCATTGGCAAGTGAGATAAGTGGAGGCATGCCTGGCCGACAGTGGGCCGAAGAATGTCAAAGAAGGGAAGGCACCAGAGGAGGTCCCTGTGCTCACTTTCTCCTCCATAGATCTGGGGTTTCACAGACTTTGGCCAGAAGAAGAGGATGCTGCTCTCCCACTGCTCCCAGCATAGCCCCTCTTCTCCATCAGTGAGAAGCAGTGTTAGCACCCTAAGTAACGGGCAAGGGTGGCCAAGCCCGTCCCTTCCCCATGAACTTGATCAAACTCCCACTAGGCAGGGCGATTGGAAAGGAGGCAGCCCCAGTTCAGACCCCTCCTAAAACAGCAGAACCTCCAAGTTCCACGTGGTGCCAGACACTTTAAATAGCCCAGGTATCTAGCTGCAGTTTGGGCACCAACTGTTGCTCTGAGTTTCCACAGTGGTAGTAGGGCCGGGTCTGGCCTTGGACCTTCTGTGTTCCTTCTGTGTTCCTCCTTCTGCTGCTATCACCACTGCCAGGGGAGCCCCCCCAAAAAACCGTGTGATGCCCCACCTCTGTCCAGATCAGAGCAGGGCAGAAGCAAAGGGACGAGAAGGCTCAGAGGGGCCTCCCAGGTCCCATGGCCAGCAGGTGGCAGAGCTGAGGCCAGGCATCCAGGCTCCCAGACTCCTAGATCAGGGTTTGGTCCATGGCAATTTGCCACCTGCCTGCCCTCACTGCTTCTTCAGGAATGTCCTTGTGCGGCAGTGCTGAAGCTGCCCAGGGCACACAGCACTGTCTCCTGGGCAGAGGAAGCCAGGTCCTGCAGAAACAGTAGGGACCCCCTCTGCACCCCCACAGGCCATTCTGTCTCTTTGCTAACAGCACGATGGTCAAGGGTGTAGATCCAAATCCTGGCTCTCCAATGTCCCCGCTGTGTGGTCCTGGGCTAGTCATTTAAACCCTGCCTCAGTTTCCCCACTAGAAACTCCAGTGACAACAGTCCTATGTCCTAGGGTGGTTGCAGGGGGTTAAGAGTTAATAAGCATAGAATGCTTAGAACATTCCTGGCAGGTAGTAAGGACTGATTAGTCCTTACTGATTAGTCCAGACTAATCAGTATAAGTGTTAGTAAGAATTTCTTGGGACACAGTCAAGGGACCTCAGTCACTATACATGCCTAGGCTATTCGCCAATTCATCCATGCCTCAGTTTCCCCATCTGTTAAAGAGGGAAGTAATTTGTCCATATGAGAGGCTCGAAGACAACCACAAAATTTCAGTAACTATGAAAAGAGCTTAGAATTAAAAAATATATATACCTCACAAGTGGGAAGCTTGATGGCCAGGTGACCCCCAGGCAGATGAAGGGCTCCATAAATCACTCCCAACAGCAGGCTTCCTGGCTTTTATAGGCACTAAGGCCCAGGCCACTTTCCTGAACATCATTCAGAATTTATAGACTCTTGTCACTGTCTTTCTCAATTCTTTTATTTAGTTGCTTCAGAAGCAAGCCTGGGGTTAATAGATCTTTTGCTGCCCTTCCAGGAAAACACAGTCCATGCTATATAGTCAGTGCCCAGCCAGTGGGAGCCCGAGGGGGAGAGAGGTGCTGTGGGGCTGGCAGCCTGTCCACTCTGCGACAGGCTGCCTCCTCCACCTGCCAGGGGGATCCAATGACACCCCAGAGCCCGAAGATGGGAACCTGCCCTCTGCACGTGGGACCCAGTGATGACTGAGACCTCCTGCCTTCTAGGAATCTGAACGGGACTGGGCTCAGCTGGGGGCCTCCTCCCACTTATCGAACAGGGAAACCACAACAAGAAGTGCCAGCTGAGAACCTCTGATGAAACCTCATCCTGCTTCTGTCCCTTACAAGCTTTGTGACGTTAGCTAAGTTACTTGACCTCTCTGAACTTCTGTGTTCAGAGCTGTAAACAGGGCTACTGTCTACTCCACAGGCCACTGGGATAAAGAAATGAGACCATGTACCATGGAGGCAACCAGGAAAAGATACAAAGGGAGGTGTAGCAGAGTGAGCAAGAGCATAGGGCACGGGTTCCAGAGAGCTTGGGCTCAAATCCCAGCTCAGCCACTTCCTGGCTGAGTGACCCTGAGCAAGTTACTTTATATCTCTGAGTCTGTCTTGGTTGTCTCTTGAGTATGCTTTGGATAAGATTATCTAATTCACAGGGTTTTGTGAGGATGAAATAGGAGACTGCCTGCCGGAGCTTAGCAAATGTGAGCAGCTAAGAGAGGCTGGCCCAAGGGAAGCTAGTGTGGTGGTTAAGGGCAGTGGGAATCAGACACAATTGGGTTTAAATCCTGGCTTGGCCATGCAGTTTCTGCGGGACCTGGGATTCATCCCAGTGGCCTGGAACTTCCCCAGTTTTAAAACTGAAAGTCCTGCATCCCAGGAACCCCCTTAGTCTCTGGCAAATAGCCCCTTTGTTCTTCTGAGCCTCAGTTTCCACATCTACACAGAGAGTAGTAATAACTATTTGCAAAGGCAGAGAGGAAACTAATGGAGAGAATATGTGTTGATCATAGCTCCAGCAGACAATCCACAACCAGGGCCAGGCACTGGAGTGCTTTGTAGATACTCACTCATTTCATACTCACCACAACCCTGGGGATTCGGTGCTGCTATAAGCCCCATTCTACAGAGGTGGAAATTGGGCTCCGAGGGGAGTGGCCTGCCCAAGGCCTCATAGCTCATAGGTGCAATCACTAAGATTTGAACCCAGGCTGTCTGGTTTCTGGGTCTCACCGTGCTGGACTTCCTCTCACATAACAAGTGCATAACAAAGTATATAACAAAGTACTCTTTATTGAATAGTACCAATTAATAAGAAAAACAAAAATCGCATCACCCCCCTGAATGATGTTCCCAGCTTGGGTTCTGCAAGGGGTGGGAGTTAATGATTTTGAACCCATGGGAGGGAAGTGAAGGGTCCCTTTACCATAGACTTGACATTTTCCTTGGTTGAGAACCCTTCGCCTGGGCAGATGGTACAGAGCCTGGCAAGGGAGTCTGGGCCCCTGAAGCCCCACTTTGCAGCAGGTCCGTGGGAGCCCCGATATGCAGGCTGCACCCCCCCGGGAGAGCTTACTTCCAGCAAGTCAGGCCACAGCAACATCCTCAGGCTCAGGCCCCGCTACTCACTCTCCTCCCCGCCCTAGTAGGTGCCGTGCAGAGGCAGATGGAGCAGGGATTCCTGCTTGTCCCAAAATGCCTGCCTCCTCTCCCCCGTGGGAAAGAGAGCGGGGATAGTGAGATGAGCTGTGTTACGTGACCCAGACTCAAGCAATGACAGCATCTGCTCAGGATGGAGGCAGGAGGCAGGGACTGGGTGGAGTCTGGAGAGGAAGGGCCTGTGGCTGTAGTCCAGAGAGAAGCCGGGACTTTTGCTCAGAACTTCTGCTCAGACAGGTGTCTCAGGCCACAGAGGGCAATGCCCAGGAGGAGCCCCCCAGTCAGGGACGGGGCTGGATGCTGCCGAACATCCAGGCACTCTGAGCAACTCCTCTGATGCCCACTGGCCTGCTGTGTCCCTGGGAGCCAGGTCCAGCTTGGAGATGGGCCTGGATCCCAAGCAGCTTTGCCAGTGATTGGTGCAGAAACCCAAAGAGCGAGGGTAAGTGCATGAAGACAGTCCATCGGGACCTCATGGAGGTCAGGACAGCAACATGCTTGCAGGGACACAGGAAAGAAGGAGGCAGATGGCCAGTGAGCCACCCAGCTGGGATGTTCAACACCCCTCCCCTGTGCCTGCCCTCCTGCCCTGGCCTGGCAACCCCAATTACAGATATTGGGGGCCCAGTCAGGTCCATGGCCCCCACTCTGGGAGCATTTCTAGCTGGCGCAATGGACCCTGTCTTTCCCTTAGGTGTAGTGAAACAAATACAGACATTGGAGGTGTGTGAGGCCAACAATGTCTCTAGCAACACGGTAAATCCAGCTCCCCCTCTCCCCCCATCCCCACCACCCTCTCAGCCCACTCCAGCCCAGGGATCACAGCATGTGACAGCCTGAATCGCAGACAAGAGTGTGGGCTCAAGAGTCATGCCACTGGGTCTCAAATCTAAGCTCTGCCTTCTTACCTGCATGACCTCGGTCAAGCTATTTGACTTCTCTGGGCCTGTTTTCTCACCTCTAAAATGAACATAAAGCGGTGCTCTCCCCAAAGAATTAACGTGGGGATAAAACAGGTCCACAAAGCTTACATTAGAATAATGTCGGGCCCACCATAAGCATTCAGTACCCAGAAGCCCTTATCCTGATGGTATGATACCATATCATTTTGATCCAACGTGACCTGGTCATTCCATTAGCCTCTCTGAGCCCAATTTCCCCACCTTTAGGTGTTGATAGTTCTGCTTCCCCTCCTTCCTCACCGTCCTGGGGTCCAAAGTAGATAAACATGGCTGCAAGCCGAGCTTGAAAAAACTATCAAGGGCTGTTGTCTATGGGGAAGGGATGAACAGAATATATACTCTCAGAAATATTGGATAATATAAACATAATACTAGCAGGTTATGATACAATGTAAGATAATACTCTGCATTAAAAGCCGAATAGAAAGAGAGACAAGACAGATGGAGGAAGAGGAGGAGGCAGAGAGATCCCGAGCGAGACAGGGACAGCGAGTGAAGCCTGAGCTTGAAGAGCAGGGAATCAATGTTGTACTGTAATTTAAAAACCAATATACAGTAAATAGCAGCCCAGCACCACAGAGCAGCTGCGTGGCAGGGTGGACGGCCTGAGATTACTCACACCCCAAGCTGGGCCAGTCACCAGCTCCCGCCAGCCTCCCCTGTAAGTCAGGATCCGCCGCTCCCTCCCTGCTCAGATTTTATCCTGTAGCTGTCAGTTCCTGCCTCCCAATGACGAGCCGTATTTACATGGCACAAGATGTATGGCCCCAGCGGATCCCACAGACCTGGAAATGAGGCTGGGGCCTGCGTTTGTCCCCTGGAAAGAGTGGGTCTGGGGTGAGGCTTTGGTTCCAGGCAGCCAGGTTTTGTGGCAGGAGCAGGAGAACCTCCTGCCAGGTTTTGTGGCAGGAGAAGCCAACTGAGGCCCCGGGCCACAGTTGGCTTCCAACTCCTGCTCTCCCCCCGAGGGTTCTTAGCCTCTTCTGGCCTTCACTGCGTCCCTGACTCACTGCCTCCCTGACTCCTCGTGGCCACACACCTACTCTCCATAGCCATCCCGTGCCCCACCCTAGACAGTGACCCCATCATCTATTCCCATAACCCAACTCTCCCAGAGCTCCCGAAACCCCAGCTCATAAGCATTCCCCTGGGCCTGGTTTCTCCCCACTGGAAGTCTTCATTCCCTCTCTGTGTCCTGGCTCAAGGCTCATTTTCCTGCCCCAGATACTTTTCCAGCTCCATCAAACCAAAGTATCCAGGAGGTCCCTCTTCCCACTACTGGGATGGGCCCTAGGACATGGATGCTGGAGGCTGGGGGGCAGCAATCATGGCCCAGGGGGATGTCTCTCTCTCGCCTTCTACTCACATACAGACCAGGCTGAATGAAGGGTCTCCTTCTTGACAGACATTCCCCCTGTCCCGGTTCCACAGTCCTCTTAGGACCCCAAGCACAGCCCACCTCCATCCCCATCCCAGGGCATTCATAACAGTTTCAAAAAGGTCCAAATAAGTGCATGCCGTGACCCTGCCACTAACTCCATCCCCTGATGTACTGTGTTGTATAGATGCAACCCACCTTCCCCTGTGCCATGCTGTGTAGACCCAGTCTGGGCACGGAGACCTGGAACACGACAGAAAGTAGCACCTACACACACACACATTGTGCCTCCCTTCCCAACAATCTGATCCCAGCATCAAAAAGCACCAGGCAGGAGGTCCAGTTCTGAGCTCATCTGTCATGTTTACCCAAACCCTCCAAACCAAATTCCCCTAACCACTCAGCTGAACACAGTGTGGCTGTGAAGTAGAATGGAAACCCCAACTGGACCAGCAACCACTCTGGTAACCTCTGTGCCTCAGTTTCCCCTCATGCAATATGGATATAATCATAACATCAGTCTTGCCTGCCTGTTAGGATTGTCAGGAGGGTCCAATGGGATATGTGAGAGTATTATGAAATTTCCCAAGTTGCCATAGAATTTAAGGGGTGCTTATTTGAAAACAGTATCAATTAAGTTGATCTACAGTGTTCTTCTCTGCACCTAGGGAAATGCCATTATTATACCCACTATGAATAACTACATCTCATGCTTACACAGTGTTCACTGTGTGCTGGGCACTGCTCCAAGCACTCTACATATAGTAATCCATTATATTTTCCTAACAACCCCATGTGATGGGTGCTATTATTAACCCTATTTTGCAGATGAGGAAACCGAGGGACAGAGAGAAGAACCAGCTTGAGTTCACACAACCAGGAAAACAGGACAGAGCGTAAACCCTAGGAATGGTGGCGGGGGGGGGCAAGTGCACACATAGTTTCTACATAAGAAGACTGCTGCGTCCCCATGATTTAATGTCTGAGTGTCCCCACATAATGCGCCATGTTTATCTGCCGCATCTTTCTCTTTGACGAAAGCTGCCCCAGGACAAGTAGCAGGCCTTTCCCCATTAGAGAAGGCTTCTCAAGGGTCAGGAACCTGCCCAGCTTATTTGGAACCCCCGTGTGCTCTTCCCTGCCAGCAGGCAACGCCCAGGTTCTTGCCCTTCAAAGGCTGGGCCACCATCCTCCCCGCAGTGTGATGGTCCACACCTGTAATGTGCTTAGAAGCCATGACTGGACAGAGGGCCTGGGATTTATGTCTATTCTAAGGTCTCTCCTCACTTCCCCTTCTCACCAGCTCAGCCCCGGTGACGCAGATAATCAGGCCAGGAGGAAGATTACATGGTTCCTCCAGGGTCAGCTGCCCCTAAATGGGGACCACAACCCCTAAATCTCCTCATCCAGTCAGTTTGCATTTGGGTGAGACGGTAAGATGTCAGCTTAGTAATGGGGCTGAGGAGGGCTCTGGGAAAGCAGCGTGAGACAACCTGTTTTATCTTTTCTTTTTCTTTTTCTTTTTTTTCAGTGTGAGAACATTTCTTAAGTGGTCTTCATTCCCGCCACCATCATCACCACCACCATGGTCTGCAGGTGTGTAGATCACGTGTGACCTTCAGCCAAGTCCTGCACCACGACACGCGCACACAGAGGTGGTGGGAATGCAGGTGTGGGAAGTCAGGCATGGGAATGCAGGTGAGGGAAGGCACGAGAAAGAAGCCAGACTGGGGGACGCCTGGGTGGCTCAGTTGGTTGGGCAGCTGCCTTCGGCTCAGGTCATGATCCCAGCGTCCTGGGATCAAGTCCCACATTGGGCTCCTTGCTCGGCAGGGAGCCTGCTTCTCCCTCTGTCTCTGCCTGCCACTCTGTCTGCCTGTGCTCGCTCTCGCTCCCTCTCTCTCTCTGACAAATAAATAAAATCTTTAAAAAAAAAAAAAAAGCCAGACTGGGCCCCCGCTCCCCACTTCTACCAAGTCCTGGAGGTCACAAACAGGGCTGGAAAATGTACAGGTGGTGGACGTGAGGGGGCTGCGTGTGCATGCAGGCTGGAGAGGTGACTCATCTCCGCAGCACCTGGCCTGTGGTACAGCACACAGTAGGCGTTCAGTAGCTGCTTGCAGAACTGCACTGAAATCTGCGGGGACTGCCAACCAGCCAGCCACGAGAGGACTGGGTGATGGAGCAAGGGCTGGTTCGCCAGATGTTAAACTACCAGGCTCTCCTGACCTGAGGGCTCACAGGGGTTAGAGAGGGCATGCTGGAACAAGCTAAAGGAAGCCTTGCTCCCAGGCCAGGCAGCAAATTCCAGTACCTACAGCCCTAGGAGCACAAAAATGCAAGCAAATTGGGGCCGTGGTGATGACAAGTCCCAGTTCTCTCCTGCGCCCTATCCACCTCCGTGGAAAGGAAGTGGATTGGGGTTGGGGCGCCCATGGGGTTGATTGAGGGCAGCACATTCCATTGCTGAACCAAAGCTTCTAAGAGCGACCGATAGGCAGGAAGGAAGGATCACCAAATAGCCATGTGAGTGCACACTTGTCCCAGGGCGAGTTCCATCACCCCATGCATGCATCTCCTGGGATCCAGTTTCCCATGGTTCCCTCAGGGAAAGAGAGAGCCTCCTGTTTCCCAGGGATGTTCTACAGCATGCCCAGTGACCTGTGGGAGCCCATCGTGGCAGTTCTGTTATGACTGAACTTTTGCATGGCATCTGAAGTCTGGCTTCTCATACAGCTGTGGTCTTCCTCATCTGAGTGTAGCTCCTCGTCCAAATGCAGAGGAGGGCAAAACAGGCACTGCCCAGCTCAGAGACACATAAGAACTACAGGAGACCAGGCACAGAAATGTTCTTTGTCAGGCGGCCAGTGCTCTGCAAGGGCTGGATGGCATGCGTCCATGTCTTTGAAGGAGAACTGACAGCAGCAGACAAAGGGAGCATGTGCTAGTGTGTGTGTACGTGGGTAAGAATATGTGAATGTATGTGAGCCTGTATGAATGTATGCCTGTGCAGGTAGGTGTGTGGTATGTGCACATGTGTATGAAGATGTAAGTATGAGAGTGTGTATGTGTCATGCACGTGTTTTTGCATGTGTGGGGGGGAGTGTGTTTATGTGTGTGAATGTGAGGGTGTGCAGATGTGTGAGTATGTGAGAGCGTGCATATATGCAAGTCTGCTTGTGGGTGTGTGTGCACGTGTATAACTGCACGTGTGAGTATGCAGGAGTGTGTGTGTGTGCGCGCGCACACACATGCGTGCACGGGCTGGAGTGAGGGAGGAAGGAGACACTGGCATTTACGCTGTAGCCCTGGGATCCTGGTTATTCAAAACTGAACTCAGTAACCTAGTAACGGGATTTGGGGCAGGTTTGCAGCAATCAGAGGGCATCAAGCTGAAGGAAACATTGGGTCAGCACTGCCCGGGGGTGCAGAATGAGAAGGAAGCTGGAGGACTTCTGGGGCCTGGGAGGCTCAGCCAAGGTACATTTCCTCAAGCAGATTCAGGGACTTATAAATCAAAGGATCAAACACCTGAACTGAAGGGATTTAAGAAGCCTTTGGCCCCACTGCACAGGCGAGGTCAGAAAGGGAGATGGGCTACCCAAGTCACTGCACGAGATCCTGGAAGAGCTGAATGGGGAAAACTCATTCAAGGCTCCCCTGCACAGCAGGGAGTCCACCACTACAGCCCTGGTGCCTTGTACTGTAAGAGGACCTCTAATCTTTAACCTCATGACCCCAGGTCACCAGCCTGCTTTTCTGCCCCAGCAGGACCTATGTGGATGTAACAATGGTTTCATTAAGGGGGGGGGGGCACTGAATCAAGGCAGAAACCTTGCCCACCCCAAAATCTTCAATACCTTTTTAGAATGGCAGGACCTCATCTCACAGCCCTTGTTAGGAATTTCCAGGGGTTTCCAGGAGCTCAGAGAGTCAAACATGCCTTTACCCTCATTGACATCATCCTGGAGGCTCCCACATCTCTCTCTCGTCAGACTCTGAGACCCAAGCTGGAACCTGAACTGAGCTCACTCCCCAAGCTCCTCCAAGTCCTACAGGCTGAGTGACCATATATCACTCATTTGGGGGACCAGGAAGGGTTAAATCTTATAGCAAGAGACCTAGTTTACAGTTACAATTGGCCCTGGAACTAAGGGCCACGAATCTCCACACAGTTGGAAATTAATGTATAGCTTCTGACTGCCTCAAAAACGCAATTACAAATAGCCTGCTGTTGACCAGAGCCTTACTGATATCATGGCTGGTGAACATGTATTTGTGTGTTATCTGCATTTACATACTGTATTCTTGCATTAAAGCTAAAGAAAGGAAAATGTAACTAAGAAAATCATAAGAGAAAATGTTTTCAGTACTATACTGTGTTCCAAAAAAAAATCCGCATGCAAGTGGACCTATACCATTCAAGTCCATGTTGTTCAAGGGTCTATTGTCAAAAGTAAGAGCCTCCACAGTCTCAGCTGGGGACCCAAGGGAATCCCCTACCCCAGTTTTATTTGACTCAAGCTGCCTTAATAGGGCACCAGATGAGGAATCACAGGTGAGAAGGATCCCGCTAGCTTTGGGGAAGGGAATAGGGAGTGAGTTTTCAGGAAGGGGAGATGGGAGGACCAAACTGATATTAGGGCCCTGAGTTTGGACAAGAAGGAAGACCACTCAGTGCTGGCCTAGGTCAAAGTGGGGCAGGTGAAGGGATGGGTTGGGGGATCTGACCCAGAGGAAGGGGGCTTAAGAGAGACTCGGCGTCCTGCTTCTCACCGTGATTGTGTCTGAGCACACTGAATGGTGCTCAGCTCCTGCCAGTGGGGGGACAAATACTGGACATGCCCATAATAAATGCATTGAACTCTCAAGAGCCCAACTTTGGGATTTTGCAGTCTCTCGTGTTCCAGCGCTGCTGCTGGACTGCTTCAAGTATTCCCAGCGTCTACGGCAGACAATCCCATGTAGGTTGATAAATTACAAGAGCTCAGTTTAGTTACTTAATCCGGCTTGACACGGTTTAAAACCTAAGTCCCGTCTCTCCGGTCTCAGTCCCTCAGGCTGGTCTGGTCTCCATTAGCCTCGCCCTTAGAGGTATTCAAGAAAGAAGGCCCAGATCTGTCCATATCCAGGGTGGCCTGGCTCTGAGTTGCTCTGAAACCAGGCCACATGTAGTGTCCTATCTCCTCTCCAGGACCCCCAGCCCTTTAAACATCCTGCAGCTACAATGCAAGGAAATCACCTGGAAAAAAGTAAAGACTGAAGGATGAGGACAAGTAGAGGCAATGTCACTCCTTAAAATTGCTTGCTGCATTTGAACTCAATGGTTTAACAAGCCAGTGACCCAGCACACGGCTATGTCTGCTCTTTGCCTTCTTACCTCTTGTCCTTCACCCCTCTGTTCAAAGACCAGCCTTGGGTTTGGGGGCCGTGCATCCAACCCCGCCCCCACTTCCCTTCTTGATAAAATGAAGATGCCTATTCAGGAGGTCCAGAATGGGATGGGGTTTGCGTTGCTGGCCTGCTCCCCAGAGATGCTGATGCTGCTGGCCCATGGACCACCCATGGGGAAGTGACCTGTCACTGAATCTGTCCTCCTCACCATCTCCTGGATTCTCCCAGCTTCCTTATAATCCACTTTTTTTCTAAACCTGGTCTGTTAGCCCTGAAGCATGCATTCTCATTGGGGACAACAGCGCCCCCAAGGGGGCAAACATTTGTTCTTGGGAGGGGTGAAAAAAAATTTTACTTTTCCTGTATGAGGCACAGAGACACCTGCAGTACATAAACAGATATGCACTATACCTATGGTATTAAAATCCATCCTGGGGTGCAATTAGGTGCAAATACTGTCTAAGAAGGCTCCTTGGAGAGGGTAGCAGTGAAAAGAAGGTCTAGAAACATGGGCCTAAGGAAAATGCCTTCCTCCTACTCCAGTGCCAACCTTCACTGATGCCTGCCTGATTACAAAAGTAAATGATGTCTATGTCATTGTGTCCCTTCCTAGCTGCCTGCCACCGGTGCCACCCAAATGTCTGGTCCACATGCCCTTCTTCTGCAGGTTCTGAACCCTCCCTTTTCCCAAAAGGCATAGCCCCCACCTGGCTGGCCTGTGGCCTTATTGGTTAACCCTAGTCCCACATGAAACTGATACTTTAGAGGCTACCTTCCATGCCCTCATCCCTAAGAAGTGGTACATTTAACATTTTACTTACTTGGCTTCAATAAGGAAGGGGTCACAAACATAACCCTGAGCACTAACTGTATTATTCGCTGCATCAAGTGCTTTCACACGTGCGTAAGCATTAGCATCCTGACTCATCAGTAAGGAAATGAGGCCCCAGGGAGTAGAGATTTGCCCCTCACTCAAGTCATACACACAGCAGAGCTGGGTTCCCAGACCCTCTGTCTGGTGCTCACTCCACTGTCCCGTCTTCTGTCCTACCCACAAGGACGGTGTTGCCTGGTTGAAGGGAGCTAACAAACTGGTAGGAGTGAGCAGGCAGGGCAGACAGACATGTGCACAGGCAAGGCTAGGCTCCCAGGGTCTGCAATGGGGCTCTGAAGTCAGCCTCCCCAGGAGGTTGGCAGAATTTGGAGAGGGACAGGCCCATGGGGCCCCCTGTTCCTCACCTGCAGGACAAGGCGTCCCAAAGGACTTAAGTGTGTGAATTAGCTTTAAATCAGACAGACATGAGAGTCGAGTGACTGTTCTGTCCTGTATTAGTGACCCGGTGGGTCCCAACTTCTCTGAACCCCAGTGTTCTCATCTGGAAGGTAGGGTAGCAAGAAGGGCAAATTCACAGAACTGGGAGAATTCAATGAGATCATAATGTGAAGGGCTTAGCAATGTGCCTGGCACATAATAAGCAACTAAGAAATTGTTCCAGGGAGCCGGGCCTGACTGGCCTCAGGAATTTCTCAGAATATCCATTCTGCTTGTTCAGTACCCCACCCTTGAAATCTCCCAAATCCCCAGTAACCTCTAAGAATTTAAGAGAAAACAAAATTTGTCTTCTATGGACTTCTATGGGCTTTTGCTCTTCCTGAAATCCTTATCTTCCCCCAAGGAGCCCTCCTGACTGCCCTCACTCTGAGCAGGCTGGACACGACTACTCTCCCTGGTCCCCATCTTCATATCTGAAGATTTGCTCCCTGAAAATACTTCTTCTTAGACATTATGGTGAGAGCTCCTCCTCCACTCCTATTCTGGTTGGTTCATTAGTCAGACCCTGCTAAATACATACTGGGTCTGAACCTCTCTCCCCAGCTTGGTGTGCCCCCTAACTCCACAGATGGGACCCAGGTCCAAGTTTGGGTCCCGCACAGACCCCAGCAGGAATCATGACCATTCAATGGGTCTGGACCATATACCACCCTGTTGAGGCCACTCTTGGGCAGCAAGCGGCAGAGGCAGAGAAGAGAAGGCAGTGGCCAGGTTCTGGGAGAAATTTCACACTCAAGCCTCGGACTGGGAAGGGTGACGAATGACACTTGTAAACCACAGAGGCTGTGCTTCCTGCGCAAATGTGCGTGGCTGTAAAAGTCTGAAGCAAACAAGAAAGAGAGGGAGGCAGGTGCCACAACCCCAGAGGTGAAATTTGCTTTCCGAATATCAATTCCCAAAGTTTTCTGGAGGGCTTCCTGAAGTCTTTCAATGATCAGTTTACCCGTGACAGCATCAAACCCTCCTGAGAGCTAAGTGGGTGGGGAAAGCTAGAGGTGCTACCCTCCTGTCTCTGAGGGGCCTTTCCCCCTCCAACAAAACACTCCTCCAGCTCTGAGCAGGGATTTGGGGAGCAGTGAGACAAATAGGAGACTATAAAACATCTGTGCGGCATGTGCTCTTATTTCCTTTCATCCAAGGAGAACCCAGAGGCTCCAGGGATCAACCAACAAAAATGTGGCAGAGCCAGAATTTGAACCCAGGCCCTCCAAATATAGGTCCAATTCCAGAATATGCTGACTCTAACCCTTCAAATAAGCTGGACCCTAAAACACCAATTGTGTTAAGAAAAATCACAAAACACCCAAATTGTTGCTTTAGTTGGAGAGTCCATTTCCACTTGGCTATCCCTCTGCTATCATCTCTGCTTTCAGTCTGGAGTCCTCCCCCACCAGAATGGGAATGCCCCAGATGCCAATGATGGTGGTCCTCTCCACCCTGGCCAGGGGACTTTCTGAAAGGAGGAGAGGCCCTCCTCACCCACCTGGCTGGAGAGACTCCACGACCCTGACACTTGGGTGGCGGGAAACCCTGGGTCCTTGGTTGCGCAGCTGAAGAAAGCGGATTAACACTCTAGCCAAACCAGAGTTTGGGTGGCCAAAAACCTGCCAAGTTTCCCCAGTGGCGCCACCTACCTCATCTGCATTTCCCACCCCATCTCCTCCTCATTCTAGCCTCCCAGGAAGCTCCGTGCTCACTTTCTCTGAGGCTGCACTCCCCAGCTTCTCAGACCAGGGCCTGGGCAAGGAAGCGGCACCGCAGAGAAACAGAGAGCCTGAGCCCCAGCAGCCGCCCCGCGGGCACCCTGTCCAGGCGACCAGGAGCTGCAGCGGGAGCCGCGCCAGAGGCTGAGACTGAAATGCCAAGTTGGCTGTTTGTATTCCCCAGGGCGAGGGCAGGAAGATAAGTAACGATATCCCTGAGCAGGAATTAGACCAGAAGCTCTAAATTGAGGGCTGGGCAGGGGGCCTGAGTAGATGCATCTGAGGAACCGGAGGAGAGGGACGGACAGAACTCTGTATCCCAGCCAGAGTCAGAAGAGAAAGACGACATCCCAGCGTCAGCGGAAGGGGCCAGGGCAGCTGGTGTGGTCCGCGGAGGCTGACAGCTCCAAGACGAGGCCCTCATGAAAGCTTCCTTCCGAGTCCTCCCTGCGCGATCCTGACCCCCTCCAGCCTCCAAAGTACCCCACACCAAGTCCCAAGCTGGCTATGCTCCCTGGTGTGTGGCTGTATGAAGCCAAGGGCGCAACCCCAGGACTAGGGACCCACACTCCCAGTCTCCCCTACCTCGAGTCCCCCACCTCAGCCTCCCCATCATTAGTTCTAAACTGCACCCCCACTGCACAGACAGCAGCCCACCCAGAACCTTCCACCCTGGTCCCTGCAACTTCACAGCTCAGAGCCTGGCAGTTTCCTCCCTAGCCTTGCTCCTCCCCAGCGGTAGGGGTCGGTTTCCTGAAGCAGCCAGCGCCCTCCCCCAGCCCCACAAGACCAATCAGCCCATTGCAGCCACAGCGCCCCCCCCATACACACACACACACACACACACACACACACACACACACCACTGTGGCAAGCCAGGGGGTCAGCATCTATAGCCATGCCTAGGATTCCAGCTCCCTGTGTCTGTCTGTCTGTCTGACTATCTGACTCTGGTGTCTGATTCTCAGCAGGCACTTGGTGTTGGCCTGGTTCAGTCCCTCTGCAGTCTCCGCTCAGGTTCACTCCTCATTCTTTCTCAGGCTCTGGCTTTCAGGGGCTTGCTTGGTCTCCCTCGAACTTGCTGCCTATGTCCTTTGTACCGGGGTGACAGGAAGAGAAGCAGGACACCTCCCTGTCATTGCCTTGGGGTCTGTGCAGAGTACAACACCCCGGACCTCAGATCAGTCCATCCCTCTTCCTCCTCCCTGCCCAGGCCAACCTTTTAGAACCAGGGCAGGGCTAGGTGGGAGATAGACCTACCAACCAGGCATGGCTAATGCCAGTTTCCATATTGCTTCATCATGCCATTCAGATGCCCCAAGCTGCACACACACAATCCCCCTGATCTCCCTGCCTTCTGCCTGAGGCCAGGACAGGGCCCTGAGCCTGCCCTACCCGCCTCCCCAAACTGCAATGATGCCTGCCTTCCCTCCATCAGCGCTGAATCAACCCCTTCGCACCCAGCACTACCCAACCCCACCCAGCCCACAGAGCGCAGGGAGCCCTGGCGTCTGACCCAGCCCCCAGCAATAGCTCAAGCCAGGCCTCGCGTGTGGGGAGATGCAACAGAGTGGTCTGGCGGCAAAGTTCTCCTGCTGCTTTCAACGTTGCGGTACACCTGAGGCTCCCGTCTCTCCCTCCTGCTTGCCGTCCTCACACGGACCCACTCTTCTCGTTCCTCGCCAGAGTTTCACCCCCACTCCAGGGGAAAAAAGAAAGGAAAGGAAACCTCCCGCGATAAGGATGGGCGAAAAGAGAAGGTGCCCGCACGAGTGCCCGGGTGAGGGAGTGCTCGAGTGAAAAAGAAAGGGATGCAAAGTTCCCGGTTCCCTCCGGCGCGTTCAGCCCCGCGCCAAGCTCCGGCAAACACAGAGATCGCAGAAACGCGGCGGCGGCGACCACTTACCTGGGCGAGGCAGCATCTATCCCCGGCTGGGAGGTTCCGAGGCCGGCTCCGCGGGGCGCCCGGGCTCCCCGGCTCGGCCACGCATCCTTCCCCGCCCGAGACAGGCTCGAGCTAAGCTCTCCGGCTCCGGCGAACGCAGGCAGATGGTGGCCTCGGACGTCCACGCGGGTAGAGCCCTGAGCGGCTTATTCTATTATATCCATGGCATTTAGCGAAAAGAAGGGAGGAAAAAGCACAACTTGTTCTCTTCTCTTCCAGATTAAAAAAACAAAAACAAAAACGATAATCCCCCCTAGGAAAACGCAGGTAGGATTCTCCAGATCGAAGAACCCTGGGCATTCCCAGGGACCTCGGGCATCTTGGAATGTAGGGTGTCTTCAAGTTCAGACGAGCCAGCCGGGTTGTGCGTGTGTGAGTGTGTGTGTGTCTCAGCGAGAGCGAGCCAGGCACTCACACCCACACACACACACACAAACACACTCCCCCGCACTCCCCGCGTGCACACCGCCCCCCGCGCGCGCGCACACGCGCGCACCCGGACACACACACGCACAGCGATCACACGCGCAGATCCGGGAGGGAGCCTGGCTGGCTGCGGAGGCAGCGCGGGGCCGGCGGTGGAGAAAGCCCAGCGGCCGGAGGCGCCCGGGAACCCCGGGCAGTGCGCACCGTCCCCGCCGAGCTCGCCGGCGCGGCAGCCCCCAGTGGCGGCCGGCGGAGCTGCAGGAGCCGGGCCCGCCGCCCAGCGCAACCCCTTCAGCGGCGACCTACACCGCCGCCGAAACCGGAGGGATTCGCGGTCCCCTCGTGGGTGGCGCGGAGACGGCGAAAGCCGGCCAGCGGGCCCTGTGCAGAGGGCCGGAGGGGCGGCGGGCAGGCCGCGAGCCGCGGAAGCCGGGAGGGCGGGCTCAGCGACCCAGCGGCGCGGGCAGCCCCTGCGCAAGGCGAGCCGGGCCGCCGGGGCTGCGCCGCTGCGGCCGGGGCCGGTGCTGCCGCCTCACGTGCGGAGCGCGCCGTGCAGCCTTCAGCCCGCCGCCTGCAGGACGAAAACCCGCCGCGCCGGCCCCGCGCTGGTGGGTGGGGGCTGGGAGGATCGCGCCCACCCAGCCCAGGTCCCAGCCCCGAGTACCGCATCCTGGCGAGGGACCCGTGAAAAATGAGCCCCGGGAACACGTACACACAGACTTAGACTTTCCGTGAGTATCACGGGGATCCGTGAGGTGTGCAGTGGCGCCGGCTGTTCGCACAGCACCTTTGCAACTCTTTCCTTGCCTGATCCTCCCAGAAACCCTCATCAGACACAGGAGGGAACTGAGGGCCGGAAGAGTAGAGCGACTTGTCCACTGCACGTAGCAGGTAGTCCCTATTCCAAGCCGACTGTGAGCTTAGCATCAGAAGGTCTGGGTCTGGCCAGGGTGTCATCTTCCTTTGGCTATCCTCTTTGCGCACTAGAATCAGCAACCTGTTCCTGGGAAGGCTGGACTGGGTTCTCCTTTACTGGGTTTCCCAAGAGGGACTTGTACCTGTCCCACTGAAGGAAATGAAAATTTGAGATTCCTGCTGGTACTCTAGCTGGTAAATCCAGAGGCAGGGAAAATGTCTCAATCTATCTCTTATTTCCTAATGGGTAGCACCTCCCCGGCACCGTCCCAAATACCCACGGGGAGGCACATGTGGCCTGCGGATGTGTCTCTGCAGCCCAGGATTGGCTCAGCTGGATAAATTTGTAATACAAGACCCTGCCTCCTACCTGTCTATGCTCACAGGTGAGTGCATACTGACAGAAGCCCAGGCACCTAGACTCCATGTCCCGGGCACCCTCTCCATGGGCATCCAGGGAAACTGCCAGGTCAGCCTACTGCAAATTCTAAAAAGCAGGCCCTTCCTGACAGGGATTCTGGAAAGGAAAGCTTGGGGAGAGGGGGGAGGGGTGCATGACCAGGATCAAAGTCAAGGTATATCCGGGTGTGCTGGCTTAAAAACAAGAAAGGCAGGAACCGCGGGGTGGAGATACAGGAGGAGAAAAGAAAGGAGAAGGAGCTGGAGGAGGAGGTTCTTAGAAGGAGGTAGGGGATAGAAAGGAGAAGTGAAGCAAAGAGGACTGGAAAGGGTGAGCTTAGCATGGCCAGTGTTTGTTTTCCTTGCTTACCTGTGGTTTTGCATGCCATAAGTGGGGGTTTCTGGGAGGGGGTTAGGAGTGGAAGGAGGAACTATACCTCAGACTCAAGGCTCTGAATTCCCCCAAGAGAAGGGGCAGAAGACCTGGTCATCTCCTTACCCTACAGTTACCCATGAAAGAACCAAAAATCTAGTGGCAGGGATAAGACCAGGCTGGCACCAGAGAAAAATGGAGCTGCTCTGGGAAACCAAAAAAGCACTAGGATAACATGGAGAGGCCAGGCACCCAGGGATGGGGAATGGATGCCCCAATCCCTGCTCCAAAGTGAACCCAATGCCTCATCAAAAAGTTTTCCCAGCTCAGAGAAGGAAATGGATATACCATGAAGAGCCGGGACCTGGATCATTTCTTTTCTTTTTTTAAAAAATGCATATGCATGAGATTTATTTAAATGAACGGTTCATTTCTTGCACTTTGGGTAATTCTGAGGACAACTGGTTTATTTTTCGAATCCTCACCTAGCCACTGAGCATGGGGCTAGGAGTCAGGTGGCCTAGATGCTCAGGATGGCTTTGTACTAACAAGCAATGTGACAATCCCTTCCCATTGGAGGGTTGGACTGTGTTCTCTCTGAGGGCCCGCCCAGCTCTAGGAACCCCCACCCCCAGGGATCTTGGCATTTGAATCAGGGTGGGGACCCAGGTGTACCTTGGGATGCCAAGAGAAAGCCAATCTACCATTACCATTCACAGTGGAAAACCCCCAGAAGATAACCCGAAATTCAATAATGAAAAGCTGAATGATGGTGGATTTTTTTATTGCTGGAACAAACCCACTAGGGCTGGGGAGGGGTACTGCTGTGCCAACTACTGGGTGCTTTTATTAACTGCTGACCACAGAGGAGAGCCTGTGCTTGCCAAAGGGGTGCGTATGGCCTGGGAAGGGGTGAAGGAGCAAGGAGGAGAGCAAGCTGCTGCACAAGCCGTTCTAATGATGGGCATTTGGATTCTTCAAAATGTCACATTTTCACCCTTCTAAATAACGCCGTAATGGACATCTTTGAGCTTAACTCTCCACCCACATTCTTGTGTCTCTGCTTGCACTAGATTCCTGGAAGTAGGACTACTGTGCCAAAGGACATGTATATATCTCAGGCTCTTGGTCCATACTTCTCTGTTTCAGTTTGAGAGTTGAGGCCTCAAAGTGTAGGGCAGAAAATGATTTCCCGGAGAGCACTCAGCAGGTACTTAAGGATATTTTCACACCCCCTTTCTCTATGCCTCTATGTAGCAGAGGGTGACTGTGCCTTGAGCCTCACACCGTATACCCGGGCCATGCTGCACCCTTGGATATAGCTTTAATACTCCAACCTGAATTTAACCCATGGTCCCCCTGCCCCCAGCCATGACTCATCTCCCCCTGTTCTCCTGGGCACTTGTGACCAGCCTCACCTTATTGTCTGCATCCCTTGGTTTTCTGGTTGGACTTCAGACACCAACCCCACACCCCCCCAGCACCTTTCTGGGCACATGGCTGGCTCCCAATACCCCCTTGCTGGGTAGGATCACAGCTTCCACTCAGAAGATGTCTCAGGATGGTCTGGTGTGGGGAGACCTCCAGTATGAGGAAGAGAAGACCAAGTTGGCCTGACCCTTCCTAACCAATAGAAGGACTCCTGTGCAAAGAACTATAGGGAGTCTATCTTTTCTCTATCCACCAAATGTGAAAAAGAAAAGAGTGAGGGATTCAGATTAGATGGTAGGACAGAGGCAGTTGCCTGAGCCTATGGAGTCACAGGGTAGGGACTGTGGAGCTTGCTCTATAAAAGAGGTGTGGTCTGTAATTCCAAGAATGCACTAGATGCTTCTCAGAGTCTCCCATGGTGTGTTGTGGCCTAAAGAGTGACTTTGTGGCCCAGGGAAGTAAGACAGATATGGGGCACAGACTTAAAAAGCCTTGGGATCTCCTCCACTGAGTCTTGTGTAAGGGCTGGAAGTGGGGAACCACTCCTAAATTCTTACCACCTTATTCCCTCTGCCCTCCCCCAGGACCAACAGCCAACCTGACCCCAGCTTATCCTACTGGCCTTGTGAACTAGGACAAATGCATCTTCAGAACCTGAGGCCCAACCCCTACCTAGGAGTGTACTTTCTGGAGAGAGGAAGGTCCAGTGTCTTTTAATCCTGCAGTACCCTCTACCCCTCCTCCCTTCCCAAGTGCTGGAGTAAGAAGCAGCCCAAATAAATCCCTATTAGTATGCATATGTATTCCCAAATTCCTTAACAGCATGACTAACACCACCTACAGCCATTAGCTCGAGTATGTTTTCTAAATCCAGTTTACTTTTCATCAGCAAGCTCTCTGTTTACTCCTCCCCTTCCCCAGGTCCCATGAGCTCCCTTCACAGCCTCACCCTCTTACCCCAGCAGCAGATCTGGGGCTGAGTGTCTGATGCATCAACAGGTCAGAGGATCCTGAGACATTATATTCAATCAACAGAGACAGAAACGTCTCTCTGAGTATCTCTATAAACCACCCAACCCTCCCCTAAATACTGTATGTAGGGAGAAGGGAGGGAAAGAGAGAAGGCAGTCTCTTCCCGGAGAGAAAGGACACAAACCAACCCTGGCAGGGTGCCTCGCAGTCTATAAAGAGCGTTCCCAAATGCTACCTCACTTGTTCCTCACAACAATCGCATGAAATACATCATCATCCCCATTTTACCAACAAAGACACTAAGTCCTAGATAGATAACATGATGGTTCCAAGAGTTTGGAGCTCTGAATGGATGACCCTGGATTTCAGACCAAATCATCTGCTTCCACGACCTCCCCGATGCCTTCCTGTATACAGAGTGGCGCCTCTGAGACTGGCCTGGATGCTACTCCAGAGTGGCATGCTGTCTGGTACAGCCCAAGGTGCGGTAGGCATCCGGCGAAGGGAAGGAAGGCTCAGGCAACCAGGAACAGCTCAGTGCAGATTCTGCAGCCAGGGAGAACCACCCTGGCAAATGCAGAGTTAAGAGACCCTGGCTTGTGGGATAGAGTGGGAGAAAGAGCACCAGGGGGAAGAGAGTGGAACTGGATTCTGGTTCTTTAGTGCGATCTTGCTCTGCTCTTCCTTTCTCTGGGTCTCAGCTTTTCCATCTCTAAAATGGGAGAGTTGGGGATAAATGATCTCTAGGATCCAATGAAGAACAAAAAATTAAATGGTCATCCAGAGTGGAACTTGAGGTGTCTTGGCTCAATGGACAGTTGACAATAGACCGATGCTATTGACTTCCCTGGATTTGCCTCCTGCCAGCAACCCCCAAATCCTAAGGGTGGTATTGAAGCATAAACTCTGTGGGCTGTGGCAGGTGCCCAAGGGGACCTGGGAAGGATCAGGACCCTTAGCTCCACCTAGGCACTTGCCCCAGCCTTCCCAGTGCTTCCTCAGACCACCTTGCACTCCCAGCCTCATCTCCTCTCTGGCCGTCATGGCAGCAGGCTTGTCAGGCAGCACATATGGCACGCTACGTGCCAGGCACTCTTCTTTTCCCTGGACAGTGGTTATTTTATATAAGTCTCACAAAATCCCATGGGGCATGTACTGTTATTATCCCATTGTACAGATAGGGAAACCATGGCACAGAGAGGCTGAGTAAATTTCTAGGTCAGAGAGTTGGTGAGGGATGGGGTGGGGGGGAGGCAGCATCCTAACTGTGACACTGAAACTCCAGAGCTTATGCTAGAAGTGACTGGTTATAAAATAAAAACTTGTTTCAGAAGAATCAGGGTAAGGAAAAATTGCCATCCCAAGCTTCCAAATGGACAGGGCAGACCTCCCGCTTTCACACCAGAGGCTAGTCCCTCTCCCTGCTTTCTTTTGTATTGTTTGGAGCATATAGTCATAAGTATGAGGTTTGTTTTATAATCCGTTCAACGGTGGAAGCATAGCTATTGTCATTTATGTCCCTGACTTTGCATCCTTCACCCAAGAGATTTATCACAGCAGGAATTGACTGACTACAAAATTCTTTCCATTCCTTAATCAAGACCTTGGCTTTTCTTTCAAAGGGACTTGGAGAGCGGAGCAGAAACCAACCCATTCCTGGTCCCAAGCAGGACAACTCAACTTCCTCTAAGAACACTGCCTTTGTTGGTTTCATGTGAAAAGCACATGAAACGATGAAGGGGAAGAATAGCAGTGGCCCCTTCCTACATTCTGATAGAGCCGACCATCTCTGTCTATACACGGCTATAAAGGAATGAGGTAAAAGTGAAAAGTTTGGGAAAATTCTCAATATCCAGAATAAAGAGATCACTTGCAAGCAAGGAAATCAGGAGACATTGACATTTGAGTGACACTTGAAGGAGGGATGGCATTTTTTGGTGGGTTAAAGAGATGAGAGAAACTGGCAGTCTTGGTGGGGGTAACAGTACAGGTGAAGCCAGGGAGGAAGGGCAGTAAAGTGAGGATGGGGAGTTTTCTGGTGCGTCCAAAGCGATGGCAGAAGAAGGCAAGGTGGTAAGAAATGCAGATTCTGAATATAGACTCTTGATTTAAATTCAAATCCCCAACCTGTAGGGCAAGTTACTTTAGCCTAGTTGCTGAGCTTCTCTGTGGTTCCGTTTCTTCAGCAGTAAAGTGAGATTAATAACAACGACAATGTCATAAGCTGGATGAGAGGATTAAATGACATGAATGACTTCGGAATATTAGCGCGGCACATACTAAATTTCTAAGAAGTGTTGGTTGTTGTTATTACTATAATTATTTTATAAAAGGATAGCAAGAGGAGGAGCAGACTGGACTACCAGTGCTTGAACATGAAGGTAATGGGTCTGGGTTCCTTTATGCAGACAACTGGACACTGTAGTGCTTTGAACAGATCCATGTAAATGTTTGGTGGTTGAACTGAAGGGGGAAGGATCTGAACAACAGAAGTACATTTATACATGTATCAAAATAGTCCAGGAAGAGGGAAAAGAGGTCACATCGAAGGATATCTTAAATAACAATAAAAGAGGTTGAATGTGAGAAGTAGAATGGACCAGACCCCAGAAGGGACAAATTGTGGGGCCTGAGGGGAAGAAGGATCGCGGTTAAAGCTCACTTCATGTTATGAAGCCTACTCAACTGGGAGAGTGGTTGGTGTCCTTGAGAGATACTAGGAAGGTGGGAGAAAGTGGGAGGTGGGGAATGATGAGTTCCATACTGGATGTTTGGTGTTTGGGAGCTTAGGGAACCTAGGGCCTCTTGCCTGGGATAAATTTGATAAATGGGTTTGGAAGAAGTAGTCAGAGGTAGAATAGGATTGAAGGTCATGGGAGTGGAGCAAATCCTCAGGGAAGAAAGTGTAGAGTGAGAGGGACGTGGAGGTTAGGAACATACACTTATTTAGCTTTATTCCATGTGACATCCTACACCACCCATCTTACACATATTACCCATAATCCTCTTTGCAAAGAAGTGTTAGACCCATAGTATGGATGAGGAGTCTGAAACCCAACTAGATTAAGTAGTTTGTCCAAGGTCATCCCGTTAGAGAAGCCAGGCAAAGAAATAGAAAAGCAGCTCACAACGGGATAGAAGAACACATTACTATCATGGGAATCAAGGAGGGGAGAGACTGAGAGTTTTGCTTCTGAATGTCGCCATGCCAAGGCTCACATAGAAAATGATATTTGTATGCCACATGGAGGGTAAACAGAGAAGCTGTTCTTTGGGCAGAGGTGGGGGCAGTGTTTTGCCCTCGGATCCCCACCTGGTCCTGCATGTGGCTATTCCCAGTACTGTAGTAATCAATATCTCAGTACAGCAGTAAGCATGGTGATACTGAAAATTTCTAACAACGGGTACATACAAGTACCAGCCAAGAAAAGCAGAAGCCCCCAGCCATACAAGATACAGTTCTGCCTCATTGTTACATAATGAGTGGTGAGGTCTGTCTTGGGATCCTAGACCAGGGGCTTTGGCAGCCAGGTAGGGGAAAGGGGACTCTGGCAGTGGCTCGGAAATATTTCCATATTTTAATCACCCATCTAGTTGAATGGTGCATCGCAGGCCTGACTGTGACCAATATCCAGCACACCCATGTGCTATGACGCACCCACTAGGACCACTGGCTAAGAATTGGGTTACATGGTGTATTTGACCTGGCAAAGGATTAGGTCTATGACAATGGTAACTAGTAAAGCAGAGCTCATATTTGGCGATTCAGGGGTCATTGGTGGCCTTTAAGAGAGCAATTTCTACAGTGTTATGGGTATGGAAACCAGATTGCTAGTGGTTGGGACTGAGTGGGAGGTGAGGAAGTAGAGGCGGTGAGCATATAATACTTTTTCGAGAAGTTGAGCTGTGAAAGGAGGGTGGAAGGTGGGATGGAAGCTCAGGAGAAATCAGAATGGAGGAAAGACTTTCTTGGGGGTGGGAAACACTTGGGTGTAAGCCAGAGTGAAGCAGCCGGTGTAGAGAGAAAGCAAGAAGAGATCTTCCTGGGGGAAGGGAGGGGCAGGAAGGGTTCAGGCACGAACCCTAGAAAGAGAAAGGGGTCCTTCTGCAGGGACCAGAGGAAATAAACAAAGGAAAAGGAGATTTTGAGTTGGAGAGAAGTGATATGTGGTCTTGATCTTGTTAAGTTGCATGGTACAGAGAGAGGAAGTGGGACTTGAGGGGAGAAGGTGGTTGGAGCAGCCCCTTGGGGATGAAACTGGCAGTCGGCCAGAGGATGAATATGGGTATTTCAGGCAGAAGTGAAGCCCATTGTTTTTACTTTGCTATGGTGAGAAACTCAAGGAGGGCATGGGACTTTGCTCTGCAATTTATCAGCCTGGAAACAATGGAAAGAACCAGCATGTATGGGCTCTAGGATTTGGGATAGTCAGGAGGGAGTGGAGATGCACCGACAGTGCAGTACAGTTGGAGTCCTTGTGAAAGATGGATTGTGGGGTCCTGGGTAAACAGGCTAGTGAGAACAGGGTAGGGCCTGGGGTAGGCTTGCTTTGAAGAGAAAACTGGGGTTCAACAGACTTGGAGGGACAGATAAAAGAATAACTGCCTGGGGCCAGAGCAAAGGAGAATACAGACTTCCAGGTTTTTAAGATTGTGCTGAATGCTGCCTGTTGGCAAGTGAACATACCTGCTCTTTCTTACTCCCTCTTGTACCACAGGGGTCTGGACACACATCACTCATTCCCAAGACTCCCTTTCTAGCTGGATTCTGCATAGGGTCTACTGATGGGATGCACTCCAGTGAGCTTAGAAGACACGAAGAAGGAGGAAGCTATTTCTGCTTCTCGTGGCAGCACTGTCAGGGACATGGGCTCAGGGATTCTGCCCAGTGTTAGTGGTGGTTCTGCTATGTCACCCCCATGTCAGAGAATGCAGGACCCTGGCGTCTGGAGCATGACACTTCCAGCTTTTTTTTCTTTCAGCTCAGAGAGCAGTAATGGCTTCTTGAAGCTATCAATCTTTTTTTTTTTTCTTTTTAAAATCCAACCAACACCTTTGCTACACAGGCCCTGTGTCGAACCCCCCTCTGTTTGAAATACCTAGGGTGATTTCTGTTTTCCAGATGACATGGTTTTACCTGCTAGAAAGCCCAGGATGTAATGTGAGGCTTTGAGACGAGAAGTACAGAGGTCAAATAACTGAGATATCAGTTAAGATAAGAATCTGTAATTGAAATGAGATAAGAATCTGTAACTGAGGCTAGGGAGGAACTCTCACACCTTTCTCCAGGCTCTGGATTTTGTTGGGATATTAGGAGATTCCTCCAACATGCCTTCCCAGCTTTCTCTCAACCGGAGAGCACTCTCTTTCCACCCAGCTCCCCAAGTTACTTTCCTCTTCTGTGCTTCCGTGGGGTCCACCAATGCATCAAACTGTGATATGTTTGTCATCCACTCTCCCTCCCGAACTAGGTTCTCTTCCTAGTTTCCCCACCTACACAAACCCCCAAGAATGTATTTTGCCCCCAGGTTTTTTGACAGTTTTGTTCCTTCTTAAGAGTATTTTTTTTTTTAATCTGAAGACCATGGGTGATTCTAAGGAGAACTAGGACCCACCTGAAACTGAAGAGCCAATTTCACATGTAGATGTGCATGGTTGTTTTCTCCTTGAGAGAGGCTATTTTGTCTATCACACTTTCAAAGGTATCCTTGTTCCCTTCACCTTGGGTGTGGTTCTAGTGAGGGAAATAACAGTCACCCATGAGTCTTAGGAACTTCATTGGTTTAAGGTCGCTAACATTTTTCGTGACCTTGAAAAAAGTCACTTTTACTCTCTGGGCCTCAGTTTTTCATCTGTAAAATGGAAAAAAAATAATTTCTGCCTTTCTGGATTATTGTAAGGATTAGAAACACTATAAAAGCCAGCACAGCACCTACTAGGGTTGAATTTTCATGCAAGGTAGCTGTTGGTATTGTACTGGTTTGGGTTCTTCCAGAAACAGACTTTTAGATAGGGGTTTGAGTACAAGTATTTGATTTGGGAGGTGACCCCGAAAATGTCAGTAGGCGAGTCAAGAGTGAAGAAAGGGAAAAGAACCCAATAAAGGGTGCATCATCAAGCAAGTATTTTCAGTTGGAGCTCATTCCCCTGGAAATCTGTGGGCTACAGTAGGAAAGCATACTCTGAATTGTCCCCTCCAGTGCTGAGGAAGTGGAGTATTTAGCCACCTACTTGCCATTTATCATTGGCAGAGGGCTTTCAGGGACATTAAGTCTCCAGTACAACTAACTCCCTTGGCCAGGAAAAAAACCTTCAGACATAAAGTCTCAGAGGTTCATAGTAGCAACTTAGTTGTGTAAAGGTGAATGTTCAAGTGATAAGAGCAGGGCAGTGATGGTGACTGACACAGTGAGTAATAGGAAGCCTTCCCCTATCCCCATAATCAGCATTGACAGATTGCCCACTTTCTGTCTCATCAGCCCTTAGCTTGTCCTCTTTGCTCTGTGCTGAACTAGCTTTGCAATGTCCTGTACACAAACACCTGTCTCTCCAAGAAGACTGGGAGCTCTCTGAAGGCAGGAATTGTACCACATGCTAATACCTTGATAACCAGATTTGACATAATGGTTGATACAAAATGAAAATATCTGGTACACATTTATAATGAATTAACTGCCCTTGGAAAGGCATTTTGGAGGTTTCTGATGACCCCCCTCCCTATCAAAAGGATGCCACCATTAGGCATTCCACACACATTAGGAGGAGATTTATGTCCCCTCCTGTTCTTGTGGCAGGTGCCTTTATCACAGCGTGTATGGTTCCTGAATCATTTGCCAAGGGATTCATGTCTCAATATTATAATCTCCAAAGCGGTGATATTAGAAATTCAATTTTAAAAAGGAACTGTTTAGGGTGTCAGCACGTTATGATAATTATCTGAAAGGATTTCATAGCCCCCTCCCTGCTTGTTCTTGAACTGCACTGGTAAGCTCTTTTTTCACCTCAATACAAAGAATGGGGAGAATATGGACTATTTATGTGTATGTCCCCCACCCCCACCCTCATCCTCATCTCCCATCCCCATATTGCCAACACATGGAGAGCGGTACACTGTTCCCCGGAGCACACGCCTGAATAAGCCTGATTGCTTTCCTGTATTTCTTTATAAAACTTTAAATATTCATCGCGCCATCAAATTAAATGGGATTCTTTGGCTGTCATTCTTTTCAACACACTGAGTTCTTTTCTCAGGTACTTGTCCTACCACCATTTGAAGCCTCTGGAGACTCGGCATTTATCTAACATTATTCCCTATAAGCTGGGCTCCCAATCAAGTGAGAAGGATGCTAATGAAAATAGAAGGGTGGGCTTGTTACTGAGGCCAGGAAATGGGGGGGGGGGGGGGGTTAGAGGACAGCAAAGAAAGTCCAGCTGGTTTCTCCTAATTCAAAAGAAAAGGTTTGAGGATGAAAGGCCCAGACAGAAGGAGACACAATGGAGTGGGTCAAAGGTGAAATGGAAACCACACAACGGGTCCATTTCAGCCTTCCTTCTTCTGTCTTCACCAAGTTTAAGGGCAGAGTTCAGGATTTCAATATTCCTGGGCCAGACACAGAGCTGGGTAGATGACATTTTGAAGGCCCTTCTAGCCCCTCAAGTCATTAAATTTCTTTGTCCAGCAGTGACAGAAGCTTAACAAGAAAGGGCCAATGGGACTCTCCAGGAGAAATTGAGGGGGGGGGGGGGACGTGAATATGCAAATCCGGCTGAATATTATGTATAGCGTTGTGTTAAATTTCAATGCAATACATTATATTTTAATCTACTTCCTTTGCTTGTGCGGTCCCTTAACAGGGAAATCGATCAGCCAGCAGCTAGCTTATGTGCCAGGGCCCGGGTCGCCATCTCCACGCTGTAGCCATTTATAACCGTCCTGAATTTGGAAAACGCTTGGCGAGAGGAGCCCCGCGCTGCGGCTGTGGCTGGCTCCGCGTGCTGCCCGGGGGGGGGGGGGGGGGGCAGGGGGCACTGCGGGCGGGCACTGCTGCAGTCCGCACTGCGGGGCCTCCCACCAGTCCTGTAACTCACCGCCCTACCAGACGCGGGAGTTCGCCCAGCTGCAGGCCGGCGTGCTTCAGGAGCACGCGGTGCTGGACAGCGCGCTGCGTGCTGTGGCCGGTGTTCGGATGTCTCTGAGGAATCGCATCACCTGGACCACGCAGATGGCGGCGGGGGCGATGGGGGAAATCTGTGTGACATTTCCCCAGCAGAAGTACCAGGTGGCAGCGTGGAATTGGGTAAGGCCAATCTCCTCACCGGGCCTCAACTTTTTTTCATTAGTAAGGTGTGGATTTGTTCCGGATGCCGTCAAAAGAACCTCAGTGCACTAGTCTCCTAGGAATCAGTTGCTCCTAAATGCAATAGATAAATGCCTGTAGAGCAGCAGTTCTCGGGCCTCGCTGGCCATCAGTATCACCTGTAGAGGGAGAGACAACGCATATTCTCAGGCCCAACTGTGGAGTTCTGATTCAGGGACAGCACTAGAGGAGTGTGTATTTTTAGTATGCATCCTGGTTTACTCTCCCCAACTAGTCAGAGGAGTTTGAGAAATATTGTAGTGGAACCCCTCTCTGATTTTTTTTATTTGCCTCACATGCTCTTCCCTCATATCTGGGCAACACACGCACACAGACACATGCACCAGCCACCAGCATCCCTGTGCACAAATGACTTACTTATTCTCCCAATTTTCAAAGTATTCATTACATTCCAGGGAGACCTTCGTTTTCTCCAAGATAAGCAATCTATAAGAGAAGGCAGTTGCTCTCAGAGAGGTCTTACTCTCACAGACAGGCAGACAGCTAACTATAATACAGAGCAATAAGGGCCCCAGTAAGTGTGTGTGGCTGAGCACCACCAAAACACAGATGTGTAGGCTCATGCTGTGTGCTCATACAATGGGGCAGATGGCTGTCACCCTTGGGCAGGGTGTCACTCTCATGGGTCTGCTGCACGAGGGTTTTTCATGCACAGTTACCTCGGTATCATGGACAGCTCTCCATCTGTGTGGTACATAGCATGCCGCCAAGTAGAGCAGTAATTGCTCTGCTCATTCATCATGGAATCTCAGGGGACCCCTTACTTGCTGAAAGAGCTCCCTCCACCTAGTCCTCTGCACCAAAATGGTTCTGTTTATCCCCTTCTCTTTGCATTCTTCCTTTCCAGAGCTCTTTCTCTCTCCCTCCCTAGCCACCTGTCTCCACTTTAGTGCCTCTCCACCCCCAACAGAGAGTCTCTTTCCCTCCTAACTCCATTTCTTGTCCCTAGCTGCTAGATGCCATTTAGACTGAGGGTGGTTTACAGTTGCAGCAAGTGAGGGAGCTCCTGGAAGAGATGGAGTATCACAACACCTGGTGAAGATGGGATGACATTTGACTTCAGCACAGTGACACTTGGGCTAGTTTAGTGCTGAGGTGGTAGGATTGGTAAAGCAGGCCTCAGGTAAAAATCAAAGTCCCTAGCAGCAACTGCAACCAAACTGGCTCAGCACTGGCCACAGTTCCCTCTTGCCCAGAGGTCTACACACAAGCCTCCTTCATTCCTCGGTGAATATTTGAATACTTCCCTCCTCCACCCCTATTTGTCTTGCCTTCTCTTCTTTGTCCATCCATCAGTTGGTATCCCATTATTGCTCTTTTTTTCCCTGTTTTCGTGAATATGATGCTTTAGACATCCATCCTCATTTTGTACACTTCCGAATACCCAAACGCTTCCCTTTTATCCAGTAGGTCATTCTGACAAACAGCCTCTTCTAGGTCCTTCCATATAAGCTACCAGTTCTTCAGGGTCCATACAAGTCCACGCATGTGTTAGATGGCTCAAGAATCCCTTATCCCTACTCTGACAACTTTTTAATCAAACAAAATGATTGTGTTACTCCTCTACATAAACCTGATTCCTGAGTGGTCAGTTTTCACCAATGATGGCCATAATTTTTTGTGATACATCTTTTGCCTCCATTAAGTAAGTTCTAGAATTAATATTTCTGTGGAAGTTCTAAGTGAAATTTCTGATGCAATCCCTACACACGAACATCAGAGGTCCCCCAGTTTCCCCCCATATGTCATGAATCATATTTTACTTTTCTCCTGGGACTATCCTGGACCATGTTTCCCAACTTTGTTGACTCCTTCTCCCTGTGTCTAATCTCTGTTTCCCTTATCAGCTTATCTGGTTTTATGTCTGATGCTACAAAGCAGAAGTCTTATCTATAGCCAAGAATATATGTCTCACAGAACTTAGTGTACTTCTTTTACCTCTAAGTCCCACTGCTGTGTCCCACCATTACATTGATTGCCTCCTTGGATATAAAAGCTAGTTCAGATTCAGCTCCTGTTCCCCAGTCCTCTTCCTATGTTGTAACATGGACCGTTGGACATTTTACTGGAAAAAAATAGATGTATTCTCCTCAGTTACCCCAGCCCCAGACCAACCCTGCTCCTATTTTGCCCACTTATTCATCATGTTTAATTATAATGACAATTCTTCAAGGTAAGGATTAGTGTTCCTTCTTCACAGGTATAGAAGTTGAAACTCACAGAGGTTGATTAATTTTCCCATATAAACTAGTAGGTTTGAGACTATCACACAGGCTATTAGCCTTCTTAATGTAGGAAAGATTATCAGAATATGTGAGTTTTAAGCCTTAGAGGAAGGGAGGGTCAGACATTCAAAGAAAAAAAAAAACAAAACTGTTTGCCTTCTAATCCTTTCAAGATGGATGGTTCTTCTCACTCTTTGTTTGGTCAAAGGAAGTCATAGAATTCTGAGGACATTAAATATTCATGGCAAATGCTGTCAGTGTCCTACTCATATCCCCTTAGCACTCACTGGTTCTGTGCCTGCTGAGAGTCTCTTATTGCAAGCACCTGCATCTCCCTGCCTGAGGGCTTTCTCTAGCAGTGAGATCATGCTTCCCTCTCCCTCACCCCAGAAAAGGCTGTAAATGCTAGAGACTTAGCACACTGAGAGAAGCACCCAATGAATGACAAGTAGGAATTTGGTGATTAATTACCTCATCACCTCTCATGAGGGACAGCTCTGGAACATGTGTCCTACACCATATCCCAAAAGTTCCCATTGAGATTGAACCTCAGTTGTCCACAGTGATAAAATGCTCATTTACAGACTGGGGTTGGCTTATTTCACTGTCTCATTTCCTGATTCTGCTACTGGTGATTCCTGGGCTCATGTCCCAAATAAACTGCTTGCACTTGAATCCTAGACTCTGTGTCTACTTCTGAGGAAAACCAGACTAAGACAATCTGCTTGGAATCTTAGAAGACATCTGGCTCAACCATCTCATGACTAAATTAAATCCCAGAGAGGGAGGTGACCTGTCCAGGGTCAGACTTGGCAGAGCTGGGGTGGAGTCACAGATGTCTCCAACTCTTAGTCCAGTTCCCATTCTATCTTGGGATCCCATGACCCACATATCACTGGGAATGCACCACCAGTAACTGGTGGAACTAGTTGGGGAGTGCAGTTAGGAGGGAAAGGGTCAAGTGAATGAGTGCAAAAAATAAAAATAAAAATAAATAAAAAACCCATAAATCTCTTTATGATTCACTCCTATAAATTGTGTGTCAACAATTTCACATCATTTTGCATATCTGCAGCCCTGACCCCAGTTAGTTACACAGTTCTCCTGAGACTTTGGGACCAGAGAGTTTAAAAGGAGCTTTGCATCTCTGTCCTGGCTGCTGTATGCCATTTTCAAGCTGCTACTGATGCTACTGACCACTGGTCCTCATCTGAAACTCAGGCTGATCTAGCTAAGTGGGCTGGACTGGGTTGAGCTAGTATAGGTTAGGGGTTAGAGGCTATGGGTTAGAGGCTCAGAACATCATTAGAGATGGACAGGAGCTTTGGAGCCACTATTTAAGTTATCTTATAGTGCAGGTGGGAGATGTGAGACACAGAGGAAGCATGGGAGTGCCCCATTGGCATGATTATACCTGCTATTTAAGAAGATCAAATGTAACCTGGCTTTGATTACCTGTGTCAATGGAAGGAAAGAGGAAACTCATAGAATTCCAAATAGTACGTAATACAAAATAATTTCTATTTTGAGTGCACACTGAATTAGAAGGCATTTTAAAGAAAGGGAATGGGTTGCAGGTGTACCTTTGTAACCATGTTGAGCCCTGCTTAAATAAAGCAAGAGAGAAAGATGGAGAAGCTATGGAGAAAAGTCAGGAGGTAGCTAGCCTAAGATTAAGGATACCGTGTAGAAAGTCTATATGGAGGTAAACTACAGTATTCCACTAATACAAATGTATTTTTTCACCAGTCTTCACAATATTGCCCAACATATATACATATATGTGTGTGCATGCACACATACACACACACACACACACACACACACACACACACACACTGCAAGGTTTTAATATCTAGCTCAAAAAAAAAAAATCGTATTTGCCACATTTTTCCAGAATCTCCAGTATCATCATCTCCTTGTCAGTCTGACAAATGCATTCTTAAATCCTTCAAATTTGGTCCATTTAACCATCTTTCCCTATACCTCTGCTGCTGAGCCCTGGGAGAAAATGTGCATACTGAACTGGGACCAGAGTTTGGATCTCATGCCTCAATCTGGTCCCTTATTCCCCCTTGAAACTTGGGCTTGAGTAATCTCCTTTTCTGATTCTCTACAACAGCTGTGCTAACCTTCCTCAACTTTTCTGAATACCTTTAAACTCCCCAAACTTCCTCTCAGTCAGTGATAGGGCATCCCTGTTAACAACGAAGAATCAGACCATCAGACATGGATTCTCTCAACGTCATTAAAAATCCATCTGCCCTCACAATTATACATCCCTTCTTTCCTTCTCTCATGAAGGAGCAAATGTTCCTTCCTCCGCCCAAGGGAAACCCTTCCATCCATAATGTAGAGCCATTCTCCTTCTATCTTTGTAAGGATCCTGTCCCATCAGTGATTCACCTTCTCCTCATCAACCTCTCCTTCCTACTGACTTTTCTTTCAGTGCAAAAGCAGGTCAAAATTTATTCCATTTTATTAAGACTACTTCTAGCTTTTCATCTCCCCTCTCACCTTCTTTTAAAAGCCACATTTTCTTAAAGAGTAACCTATATTCCAAATGCACTCCTCCACTCACCCCATTCATCCCTCAACCCACTATATGTGGCTTATAGCCAAATCATTCCACCAAAACCACCTTTGTTTAGGACACCAAGGGCCTCATAATTACAGTGTTCTGTGTGGCCCATTCTCCACAAACATTTTCTTACTAGTTTCTTTTCACTGCTTCACATTTTTGAGTACTTTAAAAATCATTCTTTTTCCTTGATTATTTGTGACCACAGTGGTTTTTTTTTTTTTTTCCCTACCTCTTGGATCACACCTTCTTAATCTCTTGAGCATTCCTTAAAATTTTTGATGTTCCCCAAATACTTCCTTCCTTTTATTACCCTCCCTTCTCACTCTATGAATTCTCCTTGGGTAAACCTACTTACCCAAGTAAGTAGGGATTCTGGGATTCTCTCCCAAGTTAATTGCTCCCAAATAGATGACTCAGTGCAGCCCTCTCCTCTAAACCAAACAAGAATATACAAAGGCCTATGAACACCACTGGATGCCCATAAACACCTCAAATTCACCCTATCCTCCACAGAAATCATCACCTTTCCCCCCACAAGTGGCTTTCTTCTCTTATTTTCTATAGCAAAGAACTTGAGTCACCCTTTCTCATGCCTACATTTACTAATATTCCATAGGGTATAGGTCTGTAGTCACTCAGTATCTACTCTCATGGCCATTCAACACACCCATATTTATTTGCTGTTAATTTGATTCTTAGGTGCTGGCATGTGTGTTAGTCTGTCTGTCCTTGTTTTATTCTTAGTAAAACACAATTTTAGGCAGAGAGAAGGCAATTTATCTTCAGTCATTTACACTTTAGTGTGAATAAGTTTACTGACAGGAGAATATGATAAGGGACACAGGGTAAAAGCCCGAGTGCCTTAGAGAGTAGTGGCTAAATAGAAAACAAAGAGGCAGTCCTAGGGACAGAACCAGGCAGCTGGCACACTTGAACCAAATTCTGCCAATTTCTCAATTATCTCTCAGCCTTGGCATTGTAATTTCACTCGCTTCAAATTACAAGAAGCTTGTTATTGTTTCACATCTATCTCAGAGCTGACCCATCTGTGTCTGGCTCACATTGACTGTTGCACTTGGGAAGATTTGAAGATTTAGGATAGAGTTGTCTGGTCTATAAACATAAGCTATACCCCACCCCCCCCCCGGCTTGCTTTCTTGCTTTTACTTAGCTAGAATGTAATTAAATTTGAACTGCGGCCAAAGCCGATTTGTGAGACAAGCATTTGGTTAGTGATATTGAGCCAACCAGGTGAAAAAAAAAAAAAACTCAGAAAAACTTCAAAAAGGCCAATAATCACATTGTGATTGAAATTCAGTCCCTCTCTTCTCATCCCCTCTCCTATTAACTCGGACAAGAGCTGGAATTCCTCTTGGGACCCTTGCCTCATTGCATTTCACAGATGGGTTTAGGTGTATATGTGCACATAGCAGAGAGGGGATGGATACCGCATCCCCACCAACCATAGCTAAAGAGTTCTAGTTTGACTAACATCTTCCAGGAGATTAGACGGGGACTATAGTTATCAGAGTTAGTTAGGGTTAGGGGTTAGGGGATTGGGAGAGAGACAATAACGGAGGGGTGACGGAAGAGAAGGGATGAAGCGTCAGAGGATTGGGACATCAAATTTTGGAACCTCAGTATAAAATATTAAAAAAAAAATCAGTTTAAGAGTCAAAGGGAAAGGGTTGTTTTTTTTTTTTTTTTTAAAGGTTATTCATTCATGAAACAACAGATTTTTAAAGTTGGGAATGACCTCAAGTGGCATCTGGTCTAATACCCCTTCCTTATTTTCCTGACATAGAACTTGAGGCCCAAGAAGGAAATGGGCTTCCGCAAGGTCACCTAATAGTATTCAATAAATCATTGATGCATATTGGTGTGCCCCATGCCTGATGTCCTTAGAGCTTTGGAGGAGTGTTGAGATATATAGTCCCTGTGCACCTCTGAATGAAAATGAGCACACCCCTCCCAGCAGACTTGATTTTCTGTGACCAGTAGCACGCCTCCCTTAGGTTAGTTGTTACTCTGGCCCTTCCGTTATTCTTAACTTCCCAGGTTCATTTCTGGGGAGTTCATTGAGGACAGCTATGGACAGGCAGGAGTGTGTGTATGCGTGTGTATGTTCACACAAGCACACTGGGCAAGCAGGAGTCCACTGCTCTCTTTCATTACCTTTCAGTTCCAGAAAGAAAGAGTGTGTAGGATGTTAATTACTTTGGGTTCTCCATGCCTCTTTTGCCCTTCCAATGTGGCCAGCTCTTCATTACTCTCTTTTGTGAGCATGTCAGGTAGTTCTCTACCACCTACTGGTGGACTATATGTAGGTTTGGAAGGCAGGGATCATGCTAGTACCTTCCTTGGATCCCAAGCATCTCAAGCACACTTGGATGGATGGATGGATGGATGGATGGATGGATGGATGGATGGAAAAACAATGGACAGTGAATAAAGAAGCAGAAATCCTGAGAAGTTCAATAAACTACCCAAGGTCACACAGTTCTGGGCAGATTTGAGACTAAAATGTAAGTCTTTTGACTCCCTGCCCAGTGTTCCATGTAGCCTTTTTAGCACTGAGAGAAAACCTTTAAAGGCAGAGGCAGACATAGGGATGTACCAGAGAATGACTAATTTCTTGGTCAAAGCCAGCTCAATGCCCTTTCTATGTTTTAATGTCTTAAAACATGAGAACAAAGACTATTCAATTGAGTCTAAATATCTGGACTTTGGTCTGGTCTGGGCTCTGATGTTGGGTGTACAAATCACATGATCTCTTTCAGCCTCAGCTTCTTTATTTGTAGAGCATCTATATTTGATTATATGGAATTTGAGGTCTTCTGAGACTTGGTATTTTAAAACCCCATTATTCTAGTGGGTTTGGCTCAGTTGGGGGAGAAAGTGACTCTTTTTAGGGCTAGGAGTTCAAGCCCCATGCTGGGTTAGAGATTACTAAATAAACAAATAAATAATCTTAAAAGAATAAAAATAAAAACTAAAACCCCATTATTCTTGATGCCAGTGGATATCAAAGTCCCTTTAATTCATTTAGTCAATAAATAATAACAACATTAAAAATAATCATATGATTATTGTATTTTCCAACTGGATGGGATGTTTGGATGGGAGGCTCTTTCCTCCATGTTGCTATTTGGGGAATTCAGAGCTAAATAAAGCCCAGTTCCAGGCATTCCAAACACCATCATCTCAAATTAGGAAATACATTTGCACCTCCTATCAACAGTCCTATGGCAGACACGCTGTCAACGCTGGCAAAGATGCAGGAAGACTATTTCTTCCCATGAAAAAAAAAAAAAAGAATCCATGTCTGCATCCTGGAAAAAATGATCCAGAGATTCTATGGAAGGATCCCATCTGATGGTAGGATAAGGGCGGTGTAGAGATGCATCTAAGGATGGACTCTAGCACTTGAGAGGATTGGCATACAGTCCCTACTATTTACTGAGCACCTACTATGTGCCAGTCTGTGTCTTAAGAATTATTACTTCTAGTCTTCAGGGCAACCTTGAAAAATAATCTCTCAAGGCTACATAGCTTATAAATTACAGAGGAAAGATATTCATCTACAGCTGTCTCAACTCAAAGTTTACGTATCAACAGTGATATTATAGCCTTCCTGCAGCTCCTGCCTTCCCTCTTTCCTTGAATATGAGTCAATGTTTACCACGTTTCTGACCCTGTGCTAAGCAGACAAAAGTAAATAAGATTCAGTTCTTGCTCTCAAAGACCTCCCAGGTAATGCTTAACTGAAAACATTACTGATAACCAAAATATATACAGTATGACACAATGATAAAGATAAACAGAGGGTAAGGTAGGAACATGTCCCTGGGGTGGCATGAAAAACTCCAGAAAGGAAACAAAGTTTGAGTCAAAATATAAAGGATGACCATCAAGTGACAGGGCGCTGAGGCATGAGATGGCATTCGGCAAGAGGAGCAGTGTGGGAATGACAGGGAGAATTGAGAGAGCACGCTGGATTTGGGAAGCAGCAGTGGGTGCAGGGGAGTCATGCCCCCACTTCACCTCTGCAGCACACCATCTCCATTCGCATTATGTAGCACTATTACCACACCAAGGGAGAAGAGCTGGTTTAAGGCACCCCAAATTAGGAAACTCTCATTCCTGCTTCACAAAATGAGAGAAGCATCCAGCCCTATCCCTGGGAGACCTTAAATTCCAGTTCAGGGATTAAAAACAGAAACAAACACAAGCAAATGTGCAAAACCCTGTAGGTGGTGGTCTGGGACCAGAAGAAGCCTAGAAAACCCTTCTCCCTCCCTTGGCCTCCAAGCCATTCTCTACAACCCTCGTGCCTGAGCTGGACAGTGTCTCCAGGAGTGTAAGCCTTTTCAGTTGAAACTGACTCTGTTACGTTTGGCTCTTCGTGCCTTCCCACTGGGAAGGGAGATGGACGCATGTCCCACAGTGCAGCATTCCTTCCTCCTCTCTCCTCCTTCCCCTCCATAGCAAGTCACGCCCCCGCAGAATTCTCCTGCCCTCCACCCCATCATTTCCTCCTCTTCTCCCTGGCCCCTTCGGACCTTTCCCTGCTTTCCTTCCCACTTTTCTCCTTCAACTTTCCTCATTCTTCCCTAGCACCTCTCTCTCCAGCCTGAGCTTCATGATGTCAGAGAAGAAAAACAAGCCATTTTTATGCTTTGTTTCTAAACCCAAGCCAATAAAATGCTTCTTTCATTTGAGAAGAAGGGAAAGCAATAACTCAGGCATTAGCAGGGAGTACAACACACTTATTTGTAGTCCTCTTGGAGCTCTGTGGGGCCAGCTCCTCCCACATGCAGGGCCTGCTCTCAGAGCACTGAGCTTTAGGTAAAAGACTTAGAAAAGAGCCCTGAGGGGCATGGAAGCAGCAGGATGTGACAGAGCTGTGGCCTGATACTTTGTTCCCTGTCACACTGGTCCTCTCCTTTTGGGGTATGACTGAGTCCCACCACTTGGCCAGGACCTAGGACAGTCTCCATCATCCCTGCACAAAGAGGATTCAAATATCCTGAGCCCAACTCGGGGGTGGATTTCATAGCCAGGCCAGACTGGCCCTGCCTTCTACCTGTACTCTTGCAACAAGATGCCATGAGCTCAGAATTTGCAGTGTGAGAGGAAGACTCAGATTGTGACCTCGGGGATACCCCAGTTTGACTGGGGAGCCAGCTTTACAGTTTACACTCTCAAAGAGCTTCTAGTCTGATGGAACCAACACAACCTCTCCCATTAAGGTGTTCCCAGGTTAGCAGCTCCCTCACCCAGTTCTTGAAGACCACTGCACGGTGACACAACAGAGAGGGAAGGTGAACGGTCTTTGGAGCTAAGGGTCCTGCCGATAAATCCCAACTCTAGTCTGAATCGGCATATTCATCTATGAACTGGGGCTTTTCCTAGCAATATGCAACCCGGGGAGGCACCATGGAAGGCTTTAACTGTCAGTCCTTTGAGCATGCCCTTGGAGGGACTCTGGAATGTCTGCCTCCCGTAACCATTTTCCCCTTTCCTTTTTACTCCCACATGACCCTCCATGACTCTCCTGTCAACCTCTGCCTCTCAGACTCTCTCTAGAGCAACAATAATTGTGCCTTTTTACAGAGGCCCTGCTTCATGCCATGTACTGTACCAGTTCCTTAGCAAAACCTCAATCTCTGCTTCTGGGGTTTAGATCCACTCTCCTTTCCAGGAACTTTCGGTTGCCAAAGACAAATTCTACTTCTCTGTGATTCTCATGCTCGGCTCAGATTGGCTGCACATTTTGGGTGCCCCATGACCGGGAGGTCAGTTGCAGGAACACCTGTAACCAAATGTGATTTGTAAACCTTCCCATAACCATCAGCGAAGACAGTGGCTCTGGGCTACTTACACAGCTTAACATCCCAACTCCTATAGCCCAAATTTCCCATCAGTGAGCTCATTTCTGGAGCCCACTATGATTAGGTTACAAATCCATTTTCCAGATGGTATCGCTGGCACAGGGAAAGCCTGGGACACTGGGTCAATGTCACCCACTGCCTCGTACCAGGAAAGATGCTGAGTGTCTGGAGTTGGGTGGAAGAGGTGATGGAGGCCATGAAATAAAGGGGAAGGGGCCCCACCCACCAGTGCATCTCAGAGAGTGTCATGCCCTGCTCCTGCATGCCGGCCGCCTGATCCATGGTGCCTTGCAGCACGTATCCAAGCTGCTGCAGTGGTCAGAGTAGAAGCCAGAGGCAGGCCTGACACAAGGCTAACATGACTGTCGCACTCCTGCCAGGGACCCTGAGGAGCTGTGAGGTTGGCTGCCTAGCAGTTAGCGCTGATCTTTGAGGATGGCCAGAATGGGAAGGTCCCCTTCTCTGAACAATTGCCCAGAATGCAGAGTGACCCAAACTCAGGTGGCTCTGTGACCTCTCAGATCCCTCCACTGCAGGGCTGGCAGAGAGAAGGCAATGCTTATCACCATCCCTTCCTCAGTTTCCAGAACAAACGTGGGGTGAAAACAGACAGAGGGAAGGGGAAGAAGCAGCCCTAAGCTAGAGACAGGGCTCTGGTACTCCTGGGTAAAACTTCAGCTCTACCACCCCTGCTTTCTCTGGGATCTCTCAGGTTGGTAGGAGATCAGTAACGTCCCACCTAGCTTCTGGAGGGCACAGGAGACCTATGGGTGACCAACTATCCCATTTTGCCCAGGACAAAGGTTGGGGAGGGAGGTTCCCTGGATGTGGGATTTCCGGTGCTAAAACTGGCAAAGTCTCAGACAAAAAAAGGATGAGTTAGTTACCATGCAGAATGGCCTTGCCTCACCTGTTATGGGCCCCTGTCTCCTGGTTCCCATCCTCCTTCTTATTCTTTAAGCATCCTCTGGAGGAGAAGTTTCCTGTTTAGCATTTGTCTTAGCATAGAGGTTAAAGGGGGAGCATGCTAGAGAAATCAATGAGTAGATGATGTCCCCATGGCCACAGTCTACAAAGGCTGAAACCAAGCAACGATGGCTTGTAGAGCACCCATGAGAGGTGTGTTAGAAACAAGAGGAAGTTGACTGTCTTCTAGGGAAGGAGGTGCTCTGACCAGGAGGCTGGAACCTGTGACCATGACCTTACAGCTTTATCAAGGTTTCCCACTGTTCATCCCAGAAGACCACCAAGTGAAGACCCAACTATGATGAGGGATGTCATGGGATTGGGAGTTTTCAGTGAGCTGGTGTGTGGGAAGGTGAGCCATCTCTCCCCATGTGCATGGCAGTCAGCCTCTGTATGTCCTTTCCTTGCACTCTTGTTCACACATAGCCTCCCGGAGTAACCTCTTCCTCTCTCTGTTGGTTTTTATGTTTTCTTGTCATTCTCAGCTGATCTTGGAGCTCTCCTCTTCCATGCAGTCTAACAAAAGGAGGAGTTTCAATGAGCTTCCATTAGTCTTTATTTTCCTTTCAGGTGAGACGCATGTACATCTTTGAAAAAGGAGTCCCATTCCAGTTTCCAAGTTAGTGAAGGATATGTGTCTCCTAAACAGGACCTTTCACATAGACGAACAGAGCTCTGGCAGACAGGGCCTGTACACAGCAGAATGGGTGCATCAGCCCTCAAATGTGATTGGGCATCCTTTTCACCACCTGGCATGGCTCTAGCCTGCATATTGTGACTCTTATTACAATATAAATATATTATTTATACTAAAATGAAATTCCTCCACCTCTTCCATTATCATGTGTGTGTATGCACATGTGTGTAAAATAACCACTGCATATTTCTTTTAATTGGATATTTACAAACTAGATGGGGAGTAGAAAAAACTCCCCAGAACAATCCTCCAGGAAGGAAAAAAAAAATAGTAGCTTCAAGGTTCTATATGTTTGGGGAGAGAAACAGTATAACCAGATAATGTTAATAAGAACTAATAATTAACAAATTAGGACTCAAGGTATTTCTTCCTCACAGAGTAATCGTCTGCTTGTCTTAAATGAACAAATGGGTTGATTACAATTATTAGCACGTGAGAGTGTTGACTGAGCCTCACCAGCAGCTGTGAAATGCAAACAGACGTGTGGAGACATAATCACATTCTCATTCCCGCTAATGACTTTGATGAAGGCAGAATATCATACTAAAAACCGAAAGATTAGCCTTGAGGTTATACGTTTATATGAAAGTTCCTTAATTAATGCATGTCATCTCTGTTCTTTGGGGCAGCCTTTTGCTGCAAATCTGTTGCTTAAAAGCTAAATATCCTAGCATATATCATTATAAGAAAAAATTTTAATCCCCATAAATTTGGGGGTGTATGCAAATACTTTTCAATAATATTTTGTTCATATTCCTCCCACATTTTTAGTTTATTTCAGACAGAGAGAGAGTGTGTGTGTGTGAACACACAAGCAGAATGGAGGGGCAGAGGAGAGGGAGAAGCAGACTTCCCCCTGAGCCCAATGATGATGTGGGGCTCGATCCCAGGACCTAGGGATCATGACCTGAGCCGAAGGCAGATGCTTGACCAACTGAGTCACCCAGGCACCCCTTCCCCACATTTTTTAAATGAAAAGCATCAAATATACGGAGAAGGGAAAAGAATTTATCAATGAACACCATATATTTATCACTGATATTCTACAATCAACATTTTGGAACATTTGCTTTGTCATCTATCTATTATCTATCCATTAATAATTCTTATTTTTGATGCATTTGAAAACACATTACAGACATTAGGGTAATTCATCTTTAAATACTTCAGTATAAATGTCATTAACTAGAGTTTGATGCTTGTTTTACAGTTTCTTTTTTAGGTGAAATTTACATACAGTGAATTAATCAACCTTAAATATATCATTTGATGAGTTTGGACAAATACACGTGCTTGTGTGACCCAAAGCCCTAGAACACTGCCAAAGCTCCAGCAAGTTCCCTCCCATCTCTTCCAGTCAATTCTGCAACACAGGCACTGTTCTGATTTTTTTCACCATAACATCATTTGCCAGATTTTATGTAAATGGAAGCATAAGCATATAGTACATACTCTTCTGCATAAGGGTGCTTTCACTTAGCTTCTGAGCATTCTCCATGCTGGGTGAATCAGTAAATCATTCCTTTTGATGGCTGAGTAGTAGCTCATTGAATGAATATATCACAGTTTGATTACCCATTCTCCTGCTGATGGACACCTAGGCTGCTTTCAGTTCTGAGCAATTATGAATAAAGCTGATATGAACAACACTTCCTATGGACATATGATCCTGTTTCATAAGGGTAAATATCTAGGAATGAACTTAACTGGGTCACAGGTTAGACATATGTTTAGTTTTATTAAATCAAAACACCTGCCCAAATGCTCCACAGTAATTGTACCATTTTACACTCCCGTCAGTAATATATGTGAACTCCAGTTCCTTTCCACATTTTACCAACGATGGTGCTGTCAGTCATTTTAACTAAGGGCATTCAAATGGGTATGCAGCAGCATGTTAGTGTAGTTTTAATTACATTTTCCTGATGACTACGATATTGAGCATTTTTATGTGATTATTGGCCATTCATTTATCTTTCTTTGTGAAGTGTCTGTTCAAATCTTTGCCTATTTTTATTGAGTTGTTTGTCTTTTTATTATTAAGTTACCGGAATGATGTATACATACACTATGTATACACTAGTTCTTTGTTAGATAGATGTTTTGCAAACATTTCCCCCGATCTGTGGCTTTCTTGGTTCTTCCTCAATAGTGTTTTTGATGAGCAGAAGTTTTTAGTTTTTATGAAGTCTGATTTGACAACATATTATTTTATGGTTATTGTCTTTCTTAATCCTATCTAGGAAACCCTTGCTATCTATTTCTAAGTCACAAAGATACTTTCCTAGTTTCTTCTGGCAGCTTTATAGTTTATGATCCATATCAAATTAATTTTTGTGTGTGTGTAAAGCAAGGACTGAGATTAATTTTTTCCAGGTTAACATCCAGTTCTTTCAGTGCTACTTGTTGAAAAGACTTTCCTTTTCTCCTTCTTTTTCCTTTTCTACATTGATTTGGTGCCTTTAGTGAAAATCAAATGTTTATAGGTATATGGTTCCATTTTGAGGCTCTCTATGTTATCCCATTGACCTATTAGCTGATCTCTATGTCAATCTATACTGTTTGGATTAATGTAGTTTTTATAAAAAGTCTTGGAGACAAACCGTATAAGCCCTCCAACTTTGTTCTTTTTAAAAGGATTGCCTTATATATTCTAAATCCTTTGCATTTCAATATAAAATTTAAAATTAGCATATCCATACTTTTAAAAAAAATCTGTTGAGATTATCATTGGGATTGCATTGAATGTAAGGGGGAAAATCTAATTTGGAGAGACTTGATATTATACCAATTTTAAGTCTTCCAATTCATGAACATGGAATATCATTCTAGTTATTTAGATCTTCTTTACTTCTTCTCAATGTGTTTCATATCTTTCAGCTTTGCATTTATTTTCTCAAATGTGGTCCTAACTGCTTTATGACTCATTTGCTATTTAAGTAGGAGTTTAAGAACTTTTTATTGGTGTATAGAAATCTAGTTGTCTTTAGTATCTGACCTTATATCTTGTGATCTTTCTAAAGTGACTTAATAATTCTAGTAGTTGTTTTGTAGTATAAATCCGAATTCTTGAGCATTTCCTATGTAAACAGCCAGATCATCTACAAATACAGTATTATTTCTTTCTTTTCAATCTATATGCCTTTCTTTTTTTTTTTTAATTTTTTTATTTTTTATAAACATGCACCCGAATGTTTATAGCAGCAATGTCCACAATAGCCAAACTATGGAAAGAACCTAGATGTCCATCAACAGATGAATGGATCAAGAAGATGTGGTATATATACACAATGGAATACTATGCAGCCATCAAAAGAAATGAAATCTTGCCATTTGCAACAACATGGATGGAACTAGAGCGTATCATGCTTAGCGAAATAAGTCAAGCGGAGAAAGACAACTATCATATGATCTCCCTGATATGAGGAAGTGGTGATGCAACATGGAGGCTTAAGTGGGTAGAAGAAGAATCTATATGCCTTTCTTGGAATCATCCCTGGCCATCATGTCTATTATGCCATTGAATTAAAGTGGCGAGATGGGTGTCCTTCCTGTGTTCGCTATGTTAGGACTATTGGATAATAATTCTCCATGAATCGCACACATTTGTGCAAGAGATTTCTCTTCTGTAAGAAGAGACAGGAGTTCTGGACTATTTTTTATTCTAGTCTATTATTTTTTTAATTTTTTAAAAATTTTTATTTATTTATTTGACAGACAGAGAGCACAAGTAGGCAGAGAGGCAGGCAGAGAGAGAGGAGAAAGCAGGCTTCCCACTGAGCAGAGACCCCGATGCGGGGCTTGAACCCAGGACCCTGGGATCATGACTTGAGCTGAAGGCAGAAGCTTTAACCCACTGAGCCACCCAGGCACTCCTCTAGTCTATTTTTTCAAGAGTATTTGTAAGTGAACAGCCTAGGAAGACAGAGATAGTGTCTCTCTCTGCTAAAAGAAGGATTTGTTACCTGTCTAGGATAGTCCTTCCAGGACAAAGGCTGGGAGGGTTTGCATGCAACCCCTTACAGAAGATCGGAGTTCCCTAAGCTTATCATTCCTCATCTGTGACACAAACTAGTTTGTGCAAAGTATTCATTTAGGCCCAATAGAACTGGGGGACAATGATAAGAACATGAGACTTATGCTACCTGCTGTGCAGTGAGCAATTAAGCTCTTTGTTTCTGACCCAGAGGTCTCCTGTCACCTGTCAGCATCTGCTGTGGATTGAATGGAATCCCCTCCAAATTCATATGTTGAAGCACTAAACCTTAATGTGACTAACCCCAATGCATTTAGAAGTAGGGCCTATAAGGAGATGATGAGGGTTGAGTGAGATCATAAGGATGGGGCCTTGGCCCTATAAGATTAGTGTCTTTATAAGAAGAGACACCAGAGAGCTTGTTTCTTTCTCTCCCCCCAACCCTCTCTCATTCTCTCTCTCATTCTCCCTTCCTCTCTCCCTTCCCCCATCTCATTCTCTCTCTCTCTCTCTCTCTCTTTCTCTTTCTCATTCTTTCTCTCTCTGTTACACTCAGAGGAAAGGCCATGTGAGGTCCAAGTATGGTCAGAAGCCTGTAAGGGAGCTTTCAGCTGAAGTTAGCATTGATTGAAACCTGACCTTGGAATTTCAGCCACCAGAACTGGGAAAAAATAAAATTTTTGCTGTTTAAGCCCCATCTGGTGGTATTTAGTTAATGGCAGCCACAGCCAACTAATACAATATCCATAAGACTGTGATAGGCTAACTTGTTATCTTGCAAGTAGAGTAAAATTCAGATTCTTCATATTTCTTGACAAGAGAAAAAGCATTAAATCTTTAACTATTAAGTATAATGTTTGCTATAAGATTTTTGTAGACATTTTTAATCAAATTGAGGAAGTTCTCCTCTATTTTCAATTTGCTAAGAGTTTTTAATATAATTGGGTGTTGCATTTATGTCAAATGCTTTGTCTGCATCTGCTGATGTGGTCATTTTTTTTTCCCCTTTATTCTGCTTCTATAGAGAATTACATTGATTGATTTTTGAATGTTAAACCAATCTGGCATTACTGGAATAAACCTTACTTAGTCATGATGTCACATAAATATGTATGCATTGCTGTACTCATTCTGCTAATATTTTGTTAAAGACTTTTTTTTTTTTTTGGTGGGAGGTAAGATATCTAGATTCATGAGGGATATTGGTCCATTACACTTTTTTTTTCATATTGTCTTTTTCTGGTTTTGGTATTAGGGTAATGGTGACCTCATAAAATGCATTAGAAAGTTTTCTCATCTTCTTTGCTTTATGGAAAAGTTTATATTAATCAGCTCAGTCTACTATAACAAAACATCATAGACTGGGTGGCTCAAATAACATAAATTTATTTTCTCACACTTCTGAAGACTGGAAGTCCAAAATCAAGGTGTCAGCATGGGTCAGGTTCTGATGTGAACTTTCTTCCTAGCTTGTAGATGGTTACTGCCTCCCTGTGTCTTCCCATGGCAGAGAGAAAGAAAGAGAGAGAGAGAGAGAGGAGAGAGAGAGGAGAGAGAGAAAGAGAGAGGGAGGATCTATTTCTCTTATTATAAGGACACTAATCCCATCATGGGACCCCACCCTCATGACCTCATCTAAACCTAATTACCTCCCAAATGTCCCACCCCAAATACCAAATACCAGCATTAGAGCTTAGGGTTTCCACATATGGATCAGGGCACGGGGTGGGGGTGCAATACAGTCCTTTGAAGAGTTTGAGTAGAATTGGCATTATTTCATTCTTAAATGCTTGATAGAATTTACTAGTGAAATCACCTGAGCCTGAAATTTTCTTTGTGCGAAAGTTTTAATTACAAATTCAATTTCTTTAGAGTTCTTAGACATAGAACAATTAATATTTTCTATTTATTCTTGAATCAGTTGTGCAATTTAATTCTTTTAAGAAATTGTTCCACGTAATTTAAATTAGTAAGTTTATTGGAACAAAGTTACTCATATTTCCTTATTATCTTTTTAATATTTTAAGATCTTCAGTGACGTTCTCACTTCATTCCTGAGATTAGTTATTTTTTTGTATTTTTTCATTTTCTTTTTTTTTTTTCTCTTAGTGAGTCTAGCCAGAAGTTTCGTTGTAGCTTTTGGCAGATTATTTTTTTGTAGTCTGTTTTTTACCTCACTGACTTCTGCTTTTATCTTTATTCTTTTCCTTCTATTTACCCTGTGTTTGCTTTGCTCTGTTTTCCAGCTTCTTTTTAAAATGATTTTATTTGTTTTAGAGAGAGAGGAGGGAGGAACAGAGGAAGAGGGAGAGAGAAAACCCAAGCAGACTCCGCACTGAACATGGAGATGAGGCTGGGCTCAATCTTAGCACCCTGAGGTCAGACCTGAGCTGAAACCAAGGTCAGACGTTCAACCAACTGCACCACCCAAGTACCCCTGTTTTTTAGATTCTTAGGTGGAACCTTAAATAATTGATTTCAGACACGTCTTTTTTTTATATTGTAGATGTTTAAAGCCATAAATTACCCTCTAAGCACTGCTTTAGCTATGTCCCACAGATTTTAATATGGTGTATTTTTTATTATCACTCATTTAGAAGTATTTTGTAATTCCTCTGTGATTTCTTCTTTAATTTATAATCCTTTAGAAAAATGCTCAATTTCTAAATCTTTGTAGTTATGTGTATATTTCATTGTTATTTATTCCTAATTTGGTTTCATAGTGGCCAGAAAGCATACCCTTTATATGTTCCATCCTTTTAAATTTATTGAGACTTGTTTTATGGACCAGAACATTTCCATCCCATGCAGCATACCAGGTACCCTCGAAAAGAATGTGCATTCTACAGTCGTAGGGGGTAGTATTCTATTAATATCAATTAAGTCAAGGTTGTTGCTATTTCAAATTTGACTCTGATTTTTACTCCTGGTTTCCTTGCCTAGACCATGGGATTGAAAACAAAAACAAAATTTGAGCTGCTGTGAGTATTATGTAACCATGTAAAAGTATAAAAAGCACTTGCTTGGTACACGCAATCTTTTTTTAAATGCCAGTTCCCTTTCTCTTGTATGGCCTCTGTCCCCTATGCCAGCCTCATCGTGAGGTCTGATGACCAGCCAAAGTGAATCTAATGAATAGTCAGAGCTCCAAAAATGGAGGTACGCTCTTCCTGGCCCTTTCTTCCTCACCCCAGTCATCAGAGTCTGACCTGTGATCCTCACTTATCTTCTGGCTGTCTTAGAAAGTACTTGGGTAGAATATCAGAGGATTTGTCAAGAATCTGGAGCCAGAAAGCCTCAGCACTGTGAGTTGCAGGTGCCACAAGCGCCTTAATTCCATATCCTATATCCATGACAGACATCATGTGGTCCCAGCACTCCTTTCCTCTCAGAATCTGTGGGTAAGACTACTAGTGATCCTCAGCAGCCACTCTCTCCTCCTTTTACTAATCTGTTATTAAAATAGATTCCCTACTCTTTAGCTGGACAGATAGCTTCTGAGACAAGCACATCGATTCCCAACCTCTTCCACAGGAAGGTGTGGCTGTGTAACTAACATCAGCCCAATGAAAGGGAAGAAAAATGATGTGTGCAACTTCCTGGTTATGCTTCTACGGTGAAGAGGCATGTGCTCCCCTTGCCCTCCTCTGGCTGAAATGCAGGCAGGGTATTGGTGAGCTGTCATCTTGGAGCACTGACATAGAAGTTTGAATCCTTGGCAGCCTTGAGGGACACAAGGCCATCTCACCCGCCCCAGATGACCCACTGTAAAATACACTTTCTGTCTTATTTAAGCCACTATATTTTGGGGCCTCTTTGTTACAGTGGTCTAACCTGAATTCTGACTGATAGGGAAACCTTCCTACCTCAGAGGTCCAATCAGCATTATATATATATATATATATATATATATATATATATACACACACACACTAATCTGTTGAGATATATATATATATACTAATCTGTTGAGATATATCTCAACAGATTAGTATTTCAGTTGAGACCTAGTTGCCATCCTGACTGAGGCATTAGATCCCAGGTGGGTAGACCGTCATCTCTGTGAGGCCAGGAGTAATATTTGCTTCATTCACCACCAAATTTTTGGCCTCCATCTCAGTGCTGGGTCTCAGCAAGGGCTTCATAAATATGTGCTGAACAAATATGTGCATAAATAAAGCCTTGTCCTTCACAAAATGGAACATTAGCCAGACCACCACCTCTTGGAGTAAGAATAACCATCCAGTACATCACCTTATTTCCACTCTGACAAAGCCTAAGGAGAAGCTTCTTGAAGTTTCATGACCAAAGCAATCTGCATTTATCTTAAGCAAAATTTTCCAAGATTTAGAAAATGTTAAGCCACTGCTAAAGTTAAAATGTATTGTTCTTTGTCTGTCAGGAAACTGAGACTTGACCTTGGACTCTATCATTGTAAATGTATAGCACCCATAGTAAATGCAACATTGTGCTGAATAGATCCCTCCTTTAGGACTCAGGTACCCATTCCTCCAGCTGCTCAGTGTTGCTGACTGGCTGCTCACAAATGAATTCTTCCCTAGGGTGTCTAGATAAAATTTAGGACACTCAGTTAAATTAGAATTTCAGATGAACAACAAATCCTTTCAAAGAAAAAAAAGTATAAGTATATTCCATATGATATTTGGGACATACTTACACTAAACAGGATTTACTGGTTATCTGAAATGTGAATTTCACTGGGCATCTCCTATATTTATTTGCTCCATTTTAACAATTCTGCCCCTGGCTGAAGAGAGCTACCTTACCCAAGGTCACACCACTCCCCTTAGTAGCCCACATCCAAAGACTGATCCAGGTGGGAGTGGAATGGCTTGGCTTGGCCCCAAATCCATTTTCATTCCACTTCCTGTTATAGTGATTGAATCATGACCCAGCTTCTACTCCTGCCCAGTCCTGTCTCTTGTCCTTCCCTGCCATAAGTGTAGGTCCCAAGAGTACCGTTAATTAACTTCTTGGTGCTAACATCCTCAGACTCTGTTTCATAGGCAGCCAGGCCCGAGAGGATATCTTTTTTTTTTTTTTTTTTTAAAGATTTTATTTATTTATTTGATGGAGAGAGAGAGATCACAAGTAGGCAGAGGCAGACAGAGGGGGGTGGGGGGAGAAGGCTCCCTGCTGAGCAGAGAGCCCGATGTGGGGCTCAATCCCAGGACCCCAGGATCATGACCTGAGCTGAACCCACTGAGCCACCTAGGTGCCCCCTGAGAGGTTATCTTTAAGCCAAAACCTTCCCCCCTGGTTTTGCCTCCTTTACCCCTTTTTCCTTTTATTTGTGCTTCCTGATTTATTTTATCCTCTTATAGTATATGTGTTTTTGTAAGGCCTTCCAGATTCTCTTATAGAACAAGGTGGCATATATATATATGTAGGTCTAGGTCTAGGTATGTCTATATACATACACATATTTTTGAAACCTGGTATTTTGCATGAGAGATAACCAGAAAGAACACTGGAGAAGGAATCCCAGGTCTTGCCCTGTCTCCACAAATACCACCTGTGAGGTTTGCAAGATTTGCCTTATAGACCTTCCACACAAAGGGATGAATGTTGGAGGGCTCTGCACTGGTAAAGCTCTTTACAACTCTAGTTTGTGCTATGGTCCAGACTGGCCTGGACCCTAAACTTGTTGACTCCTTAGTGACAGTCTTCAGGAGGAGGAATAACTCCCTGCATTCCTGTGAGATGGGAACCACCATTCTGCCAACAATGGGAATCCCCTGGTTGGTGTGATGCTGCCTACTTGGCATCTTTGCTACACAACTGTCTCTCTACACTAATCCTGTGTTTCTGTGCTTATATCCTGATAAGTCTTAAGAGATCATTGAAATGAGTAAGCAAGCAATGCCTCAGCTCCCTGGAAAAGCAGGAAAAGTGCTGAGCTTCCATTTAAACTGCAGAACCAAGCACCCACCTGGAAAGCAAAGGGAGGTTAAGGATGGTAGACATGAGCTAGAGGTGTCCCCAGGGAGCAGGCTAATGGAAGAATTATGCAGAAAGACACTCAGGGGAGGGCAGTGATGGTGGAGCCAGCAGGCTGCCATCTGGGCAGCTCTGACTCCCTCCAGCCCAAGACACAGGCAACACCAGTGGGGTAGGCTGCCCAGGCTTGAACTCTGATGACCTCAACCTTGGCTACACATACACTCACCTGGGGATCAACAAATCTCTTCAAGTGGAGCAGGGAGCAGTGCTTTTGAAAACTTGCCAGGTGAGCCCTATGCGAAGCCTTGGGTGTGGGTGTAGGCATCTCCCCAGACCAGCTCTGATACCTGGGCCCAGCCACTTCTCTTCTCAGTCTTCCTTTTCTCACTGGCAACAAAGGAGAATGCCCACCTGCTATGACTGCATGGAGGTGCGCCAGAAAAAGGTTGAAGTCCTAGCCCCTGGTACTGTGAATATGGCCATATTTAGAACTGAAGTCTTTACAGATGCAATCAAGTTAACATGAGGTCATTAGGATGGATCTCTAATCCAATATGACTAGTGTCCTTATAAAAGGGAGAATTTGAACACAGCGATTCATAGAATGAATGTCATATGAAGATTTGTATCTTGCTGCCATGAGCCCAGGAGCTACCAGAAGCCGGGGGAGGGTCCCAGACCAAACCCTTCTCTAGTGCCTTCAGAGGAAGTGTGGCCCTGCTGACACCTTCAGCTTGGACATCTGGACTCCAAGAACCACAAAACAATACATTTCTCTTATTCAAGACACCCAGTTTGTGATACTTTCTTGCGACAGCCCTAGCAAAGTAATACACCACCCTAAAGGGGTTTTATAAGACTTAAAAATAAAATACATAAAGCCTCTGACATTAATGTATGCACTCAATAAATTATGAGGACAATATTATTGTCCTTTTCTAAGTCTTTATCTCTTTATATTCCACGGCTGTGTGGCCATGGATAAATCACATCACCTCTCTGTGCCTCAGTTTTTTACTCTGTAGAAGGGCCATAGCAAGAGCACCTGTGTCATAGGATTGTTGTGAGATAAAATACACTCAAGTGTGGAGCACACTTAGGGCGGCCCCTGGCACATAGCAAGTTCTCCATAAAAAGGATCGTCCTGACCATGATGTACAATGAGAGGGAAGGACTAGATAATCCTTCTAGAAACATTTCCAGCTAGAAAAACAATCAACCACTACTTTCAACATGGCCAAATGAATGTCAACATTTCTCCGCAGGTTGGTTACAGAGTAAAACTTGCGGGGAAGATCATTTAGGAAGTCTAAGGAAAGATGTCCTGGGCCAGGGAGCCCTTAGGTGCCTCCAACACTGGGTCCTGGGATTCATCTATGAACTGACAACTGCTGCCTAGTCTGGAATTTGTCCCTTGATGGGTCCTCACTCTGTGGAGCATGTTTGTTAAAGCTCATGGGATAATCAAGCCCAAGCAGGTCCAGTGTGAGGGCCATGGAGAGCCCAGAGCATAGACAGATGGCCTCAAGGAGCTGTTGGCTGGGGTGGGATCATCAGGCTCCCATGGGAGCCAAGAGGGGCAGGGGTCTGTGAGATATCACCCCACCCACTGTGCTGAACAACCCGAGGGGACACGAGACAGTGAAAGTGATGGAGACAGTGTCCTGCTCTGATTGGACAGCAAGCCCAGCCCATACCTACTAAGCTTGGGAGGCTGGGAGGATCAATCTGCCCTTTTTTATTGATGCTTTTGCCTTGTCCTCCCAGAGAAATCTGATTATCTGGGCTATGCTGGCAGACGTCAAAATGAAATGTTTGCCTCCAGGTCCCCACTTGGGGTGGGGGGAGGTGCAGCTGGGGCCGGCTCCTGCCTTCCTGTCAACAAACCATCATTAATCCCCCTCTCTTACAGTCGATATCTGATGTCACTTTTTCTGGTTTATGTGGCTTGGTGACCTTCCTTTATTTTGTTCCTAATAAAGACAGCGCCAAAGGGGCCAAGCCTGCCGCAAGCCCTCTAATTCAGAGGGTGTTAAATCAGTGGGAGCCATCTGGGACAGCCAGCAGCTCCTGGGGTCAGCTTTGTGGGTCTTTGGTCACCTGCTGCTCCAGCCACTGTCACAGCATGTTTCTGTGCTTGTGATGTGGTCCTTGCTTTTCCCTTGGGTGGGAGTTTCTTACCTTCTCTTGGCAAGTGTGCCTTTCAGAAGGGTCCAGCTCAGCTGTTCCTAGCCTCCAGAGTTATGGCTCCTTATAGGTACCTTTTCTACACCTACATACACACACACACACACACACACACACACAGAGTTAACCAATTCTGTCTCCCAAAGCCAAAAGCTTCCTACCCTAATGGCTAAGACACAGAAATTCTCAACCCCAGTTATGTATTAGTATCACCAGGGGAGTTTAAAAAAAAAAATACAGATGTCTGGAGAAAAACTTTTACCAAGCACTTTACAAAAGAGGCTACCTAAGTGGACAATAAACACGTCCAGGTACTCAGCTTCACTAGCCATCAGGGAGATGCAGAATAAACCACAGCGGGATTCCCCCGCACGCCGCACAGGCTGCCGAAAGTGAAAAAGTACTGACGATACCAAGCCCTAGCTGGATGTAGAGACACCAGAATTCTCACACACTGCCGGCGGGAGTATAAATGGTACAATCACACCAGAAGACTACTTGGCCCTATCGCAACTAAACGTCCGTGTGCCTCCTGACCCAGCACTTCCCTAGGTGTGTACCCACAGAAAGGCAGGCACATACCGTCCAAACACACACACACACAAAAGTGTTCACAGCACCCTTGGTCACAGCGAGCAGAAATGATTCATACGCTCATCAGTCAGAGAACCGACAGAGGTGGCTCGTTCACACAATGAGATTCTGGAGCACAATGAGATGAACAAATGTAATGACAGGCAGTCGCTGGGATGCCTCCCACAAACAAAATGCTCATGAATGAGGCCATACGTGCAAGAAAATACGTATTTTCTTGTTCCATTTGTGTGACATTTGCAAAAGAGCAAAACCGATCTCGGACGTCAGAAGTGGGGATATTGGTCAACTTTAGGGGGAGACCAAGAGGGAGCACAAGGAGGGCTCCTAGTGGCGGGCGATGCTCTGTTTCTTAAGTCAGGGGCTAGTTGCATGAATGTCTTCAGTTTGTGAATGTTCATTAAATGTGTAATTTAGGATCTGTAGACTTTTCTAGAAGGATGTTATTCAATAAATAGACTTAAAAAAAAAAAAAACACTAGGGGCGCCCAAGTGGCTCAGTCAGTTAAGGGTCTGACTTCGGCTCCAGTCATGATTCGGGGCTCCGGGATTGGCCCCTTTTGCTGGGCTCTGCGCTCAGCGGGGAGTCTGCTTCTCCCTCTGCCCCTTCCACCACCCATGCTCTCTAGAGCCCCCACCACCAAATAAACAAATAGAATCTGTAAAAAAAAAAAATACCAATACCCTGACTCTACCTTCAGAGATTCTGATTCAATTAGTCTGGGCTTCAGCCCTGGCATGGGTATTTTGAAGTTTGAACACACAGCCAGGCCAGAGAATCCTGTATTTTGAGGGTGGGGGTTTGGAGTCAGAGGCAGTCAGCTCAGAAGACTCATCCCTCTGTAAACTTGCTTGTGTGAGTTATGGAGTCTGTCTGGACCTGTGGTGGTGTTGCTGCTCTTTTCTTTAGGCCTCAGTTTCCCCCAGGGTAACATGAGCAGATCAGAAAAAAGAGCCAATGCTCTTCTTTGTTCTGACGTTCAGCAGGCGCCATTATGGACCTCTAGAACCTGTTAGAGCCACAGCTTTGTCCCCTATCCCCACCCCATGTCCAGGAGTACTGTATGTCAAGACAGAGTAATTTTGGCTGATGACCCCAGAGAGGTCCCCTGAGACCTGGAAATCTCTGGGCTCCATGGAGTCAAACGGTGCCTCTGCTGAAGGTCAAGTAAGAGAAGGGAGCACACACCGATTTTATAAGCCAGGCTTCCTCACCGGTCCTTTTCCAACTCTCCCGCATGGGAAAAGGGGTGGGGTAAAGAACGATTGGGGGGGGGTGTGCCTGCTATCCCTTATGCCCGGGATCTTTCAGCCATTGACGTTCCTAACTTCTTAGCACCCCAGGCCAAACCCCAAAGACCTCTAGTTCTAGATTTGCTCTGCCAGCCGGGGGACGCATGCCCTCTTCAGTTCCTCGCCCACGTCCAGGTGTCAGGGACTGTACCCAGGTAGAGAGCCTGGAACCCCATGGGTTTAACTGCAACATTCTAGCTCCATTAAGCAAGCAGAAAGGTTGCCAAGGAAAGCCAGGATGCAGATGTTGCAGAGTTATTCTGCCTGGAGAAAATGCCACCCCCCTAGCACGGAATGGGGCAGGAGGCCAAGCTCAAAAGTTTCCTGCCCCCTCTGAGTTCGCTGAAGATTTTGTTCCAACATTAGTCATCAGGATGGTTAAGAATATGACAGCTCGGCTCCCAGATAGGGGAGTGGGGCAAACGGTTGTGGGGGATGTCTGCCAATCAGCCGATAGAGCAGATGTCTGATGAGGTGAGTCCTTCCTCATTTACCTTCTCTGGAGGAAGCGTGGATGGTGGCTAGAGACCTTAAAATTGCCCCAGGCCTGGCCCCTGGGGCTGGGGAGAGCCTGGGGTCAAAGCCTAGTTGTTCCCTTTAGTGACCTTCAATGCATAATTTTCCTCGAGTCTTCATGCAGCCCAAAAGCAAATATATTGCATTTGTCGAAGTTAAGGAAAATGGCATTGCACAATTTCAGCTGAAAACCATGGCTCTGAGAGAGAAGGGAACCTGTGTCCCACTATGAACGGAGGATCAGAAGTACTTATCAGTTGTGAGAAGAAAATGTCATCTGCCTCCCAATGCCATGCGCAGCCATGTATCACTCCTAGACCTAAGCAGTTACCAAGTTTAAAAACTGAAGGCCTTTTTAAAAAAAATTAAAGATTTTTATTTATATGACTAAAAGAGAGATAGAGCACAAGCAGTGGGGAGAGGCAGAGGGAGAGGAAGAAGCAGACTCCCTGAGCCAGGAGTCCCATGTGGGGCTCCATCCCAGGATCCTGGGACCATGACCTGAGCCAAAGACAGATTAATCACCGCTGAGCCACCCAGGAACCCCCAAAACTGAAGGCCTTTATGAAGACCCAGTAGAGACAAACATGGACTCCCAGAAAGTCAGCAAATACTTGGCTGGAAAAGAGGCTAATAGGGACCAGGTACAGAGATAACAACACACGAGGTGACAATGACTCACACACACACACACACACACACACACACACACACACACACACACATGCCTAGTAAGAAGTGGAGACAAAGAAAAAGGCACCTTGAAGCAGAGAGGGAGCAACAGCATCCTGTCCCCACAGAGCAAGTTATAAATGTACAGGGGAGGACAGCAGGGTCATTAACCCCACAAGGAAACAGATGACACCTGTTTCAGTTTCCTCTTCTCCAGCACTCGGGTCCCCTGGCTGCATCCTTTGTAGAACCCACTGGTTCAGAGCTTTGTGCTTCCCTTCTTCCTTGTTCCAGACCCCTGTCCTAGAAGCTATGCCGGGATGTGATGAGTAATTCTCCAAATCCCTGTGAATTTTGCATGCAAACCCACTTGGCTGGGGATGAAGCTTCTTACTGTAAGAGCTGAAGCACATGGCTCCAAGCCCACATGGGGGAGGGAGATCAGAACAGTAGGGCCAACTGGTCGGTGGTTGGTTCCCTGAGGGCTGGAGCACAGAACCATGATCTTCCCTAAATCCCTGAATCAGCAACACTGCTGGATTTGGGAGGGGACTACAGGTCCTAAACATGGGGCTAGACATGGGAGCTATGGTGAGAGAGAACATGAGACTCTTCTAGTTGGAGATGGAGGTAGAGTAGATGGAGCGGGGCAGAGCCACTTAAGGATTGATGATAAGAGAGAAGAGCTATTTCTCCTGGATCCACGGCTTGGCCAATGGAGGCTGGTCTCTGGGGCTCTGGGGGAAAGACCCCCAGGCTAAAATTCTCTCCCTGGTTTTGGATGTGACTTGAAATACCTTGGCATCTGTTAAGGTGCTTTCAGCGGGCAGGAGCAGAATATCTAGTTAAACCAACATTTATGATTCGCATAACAAAAATTAGAGATAGGCCATTTCTGAGGTGACTACAAGCAGTCTCTGAGCTGAGCTCAGATTCAAGGGGAGAAGACACAGACCCCACATCTTGAGGGGAACAGTGCGCACAAATCTGAGAAAAAAACAAACAAACAAACAAATAAATAAATAAATGTGGAAGCAAATACATATTGTTTTAGACAAGTGAATTTCGAGGTGGTCTTTTCGTACAGCATCATGTGGCAATGACCTACTGATAGTCCTTTCAAACCGCATCCTACGGGGAGTCAGCCATTGTTGCAAGGTTGACCTCGGCTGGAGGAAAGGGAATTGCAGAAAGGCCGTTCGAAGAGGCCTCCCTGCTCCCTTGGTCGCTGCCTTCCCCACCTCCCATGGTCTTTCGCCTCTCAATCGCCCACTAGACCGAAGTGCCCACAGAAGCCCTGCTGCCCCTCAAGATCCACCCGCCTTCCCGCTGTGACGGCCCTTCTGCCCGGTCTGCTATTTTCAGACTCCTTCTTGCTGCCAAAGCTGCACACTCTCTGGTGGGGCCTCCTCATTTGTTGCTCACAAAGCCTCCTCTGCAGCTCTTCTTTCTTAAAAATTCCTATTTTTTCTCTCTTTGTATGACATGGGCTCCACACCTGCCTTCCCAAGCCAGAGGCCAGCTCCGCTGGAAATCCCGCAAGCCAGCCAATTTGGTGAGGCAAGGGCACATTAGCTCCTGCCTTTTCTCCAGGTGGCTCTGACGCTTGTAATCTTTTATCCATCAGCCTTCTCTGATAGCTCTCCGCGGCTTGTCTGCCTCCCACTCCAGCCTCGGCGCAGAAGTGGTCTGGACTTGGGTTTCTATTCCTCACCCAAGATGGAGCTCTATTATGCCCTGGATTCCAGGAGTCCCCTCTGTTCAGTCAACACCTGAATCTTACCTACTGGCCATGTATCTGACACCATGCCAGGTTCAAGGACACATAGTCCCGGGCCTGCCTTTGATGCATGTGCATGTGGCATGGAGAGGCACGGGCAGAAGTGAAGATGTGCCATACAATGTTATCACCGGCATCTTCATATTCCAAAAGATATTTCTTGAGCTCCTGGTTTGAGCTGAGCAATGTGCTGGGCACCAGGCATGACGGTGGCGTGTCCTACACAGAGAGCCAAGAGGTCCTCAGTGGGAGGGAGAACCACTTCTCCACTGTGGTAGCTGCTCACTGACACCCAAAACTGGCTCCCTCCCCAACTCTGTCCCCACTTCCCCCATGTCCCTGCTGTCGCTTCTGGGGCTTGCCTCCTGAATAAACTAACAGCATCCAAATCCTTGTCCCAGGGTCTGCTTTGGGGAGAGCACTGAATAAACACAGTAACAAGTAGTAGCAGTCCCAGCACCATGAGATCTCCGCATGCGCCAGGCTCCTCTTGAATCGCTTGACTCTCATTATGCATCAGTTTCTACAATGGCTAAGGATTGCAACTACTTCCACCACGAGGAGGAGGCACTAGAATCACTAGAGGGGAAATGATCACAGAAGACCTCTGGCCAAGATCCAGGATTCCAGGCCCAGCTTTGGACCAGGCTGCTCACGATATCAGGCTAGAGCCTCAGTTTCCCCTCCCTTAACCATGGGATGATGCCCTCTGTCTGCCTTCCTCAGAGAACCCATGGAGCTATTGTAAAGGAGTTGTAAAGCTCCAACAACACAGAGAGCGTGAAAAGCCTTTGGGGAGAATAAAGCTCAGTGTGAAAAAGAAGGATGAAGAACGTGCTGATCTCCAGGCAGCTACTCCCAGCCTCAGGATGGGGATTCCATCTAGGAGGCATGAGATCCCTGGTCCTGCTGCTCCCCATTCCTGGAACAACTTTGGAGTTAACAGCTCTGGGAAGTTCTTCTCTAGAAGTGCTCAGTCTCTTCTCTAATGTCCTAGTCTTCTGTTTATTATTAATTTGTTTGTTTAAAATCTCCCCCATGTAGGGCTCCTGGGTGGCTCAGTTGATTAAGTGTCCCACCTTTGATTTCTGCTCAGGTCATTTTCTCAGGGTCCTGGGATCCAGCCGCAGGTCAGGCTCTGAGCTCAGCAGAGAGTCTGCTTCAGACTCTCTCTCCGTCCCACTCTGCCTCTCTCTGCCGTTGTGCTCTCTCTATCTCAAATAAATAGATAAATAAATAATTTTAAAGTATTTCTTTAAGATGTTATTTATTTATTTGAGAGAGAGAGAGAGAAAGAGTGAGAGAGTGAACACAAGCAGGGGCAGTGGGAGAGGGAGAAGCAGGCTTCCCGCTGAGCAGGGAGCCCAAAGAGTGGCTCGATGCCAGGACCCTAGGAACATGACCTGAGCCAAAGATAGATGCTTAATGACTGAGCCACAAAGGTGCCCCTAAATAAAATTTTTAAAAAATTAATAAAGTAAAATAAAATCTCCTCCTCAAACTGGGGCTCTCTGAGGACGGGGCTGTGTCTCCCCCTTCCGGCAGTCCCAATATGAGTCCTGAGCATGGGCAGCTGAAGCAGAAACCTTTAGGTTGGGCAATCCCATGTCAGATCCAGGGAATCTGAGCAGCTCTGGGAACTGGGGAGTTGAGAGGTTGGGATCTTGACCCGGGCTGATGGGGAGCAGAGAGTCCAAGTGTTAACTGAGGATGTCCTAATTCTGTTTGTGTAACTTTCCACTTGACTTATTTATAGGTGTCCATACAGAGTGAGTTACTGGCAATGGTTCTGCCGCATCTAGGGATCTCTGTGGGGGCAGGGGTTGGGGGCGGGGAGTAAGAGGGGTGGGGCAAAGAAGGAAAGGGGGTTCTCCAGGACAGAAGCTAATGGAAGTGTGCCCTGGACCTACCAGTTCCCTGGCTCCCACAAGAGCTATATGGACCAAACTGTGCCATTTCCCATGATGTTTTTATAAAGAAGGTTTGGGTACAGGATGTATTTCGGGAGGATGAAATTCAATTCTGCCTGAAGGCCTAGCCTGGCCCAAATCAGAAGTGGGTAAGACATGCTTTTGGCTACAGGCCTTACCTCTCTAGGCCCTCCACTGCAGAGTCTGGCCTGCCTCTTCTCTATGCCCTGTGTCCCCCAACCTCAGCGCCCTGTTCTGTCAGTCTGTGCCACCTCTTGTTAATGCTGAGCTCGTGCCGAGTCCTCCAGATGACCATCTGCTGGTGAGCACCATTCCTTGATTTGATCAATCCCAGGGAAGCTCACTGAGCACTTACCCTCCACCAGGCTCTGTCCTGAGCACTTCACACATATTAACTCAGAACCACCTTATCGTGGTCATAACCCCATTTTACAGGTGCTGAAGCCGAGGAGCAGGGAAATGAAGTGACTGGCCCAAGATCACACGACGGTCAGTGGCCAAGGAGACTTGCCCTCAGGCTGTCTGCTATTGGTGGTAGCAGGGGATTTAGAGTTCCCCAACCACCTGCCAGACCCCTTCCCTCCCCTGACCGCTGTCACCTTTCCTTCCTCCAAGCCCTGAGCATCTTTGGCCACGTTACAATCTTCACATGTTTCTTGTTTTCTGGTGGCTGTCTGCATTCCTTACTAGCCTGCAGGCTCCCGGAGGGCAGACACTTCCCAGCTCCTGGAGGAAGACCTGTCACGTGGGAGCCACTCCATGCATGCTTAGGGGGTGAATTGTGTGGTGAGTTGTCACCCGAGGGGTGGGCTTCTCTGCTTAAATAGGTTTCCCTGGTCACAAAGTGAGGCCTCAGATCCAATGCGTGCACAAGTGTGTGTACACATGTGTGTATGCATGTCTGTGTGTGCAAGTGTGTGTAAATGCACACAAAAATGTGTGCAGGTGTGCCAGAAGCTATCAGCCGGCTGGGCCGGCTGCACTGAGTGGCCTGAGACTTATAGCAGCCTAATCATGCCTGACAGATTGATTAGGGGAGAAAGTTGCTGCGTCTCTATCGCAACCGACAGGGTGAGCATGTCTCCACTTAACCTTTCCCTTCACACAGGAAGGAAGGGGGTGCAGGCTAGGATGGAGGAGGAGGGGCCAGGAAGGGAGGGCCAGGAGGTCTTGGGGGAAGCAGAGGCAGCAGGAGTAAGCACAGTGGGTCCACACAGGGAGCCTGGAGAGCAGGATTTGCAGAGCAGGGGCAAATATTTGCAAGACAAGTGAGCTGGTGTGACCAGGATGTGATCCCAGGGCTAGCAGGGCCCTTGGTGATCTCCCTGGGGCATCTCATGGCCCTCTGTCTCCCAGAGGGCTGGGTAGGTGGGTACTTAGACCATCTGCAGTCCAAGAGCCCATCTGGAGGCCCTAAAAAAGCCTGGCTCTGCTGTGCTCACTCGCCATCAGCTGGGACGGTGCCAGGGGTCACTCTGCCTTCAGCTGGGGGCAGAGAGGAGGAGATTGAGGATGACAGAGCTGTGGAGGACCTGTAAAATGAAAGAGGGGGTCTGTCCCTCCATCCTTCTCCACTGGAGGAGATGGCTTAGTGCCAGGAAGGTGCACTCCCAGGTCAGTCACCCACTCAGCACCAGCAGCATTCTATCCCTGTTAGGGGCTCAAGCAGGTGGAGGCACAAAGAGATAGGGTGAGAGTGTGCTTTGTGAGGCCACGGTGGGCAACCCCCCCCCCCCCCCCCGCGAGATCCATCACTTCTGTCCAGGAGACCTCCCAGGAGAGGACTAAAAGGGCCTATAATAGTAGTCAGAGTAGACCCCAGAGACGGAAGCACCTGCCTCCACCTGGGCTTGGGGCTTACCCCACAATCCCATGAGGGCACAGGATGCCAAGCAGACCACGGTGTTCTCGTCCAGCCCACGCTGCCTGGGAGAAGAGGCCCCATCGCTTCTGGCAACCTGAGCACTAATGTTCTGAATCATTATACTTTTTAAACTGAGAGTCTAGTGACAGATCTTTTATGCCACCAAGCCACTCTTTATACTATCTTTTTGTAGAACTTCTAAATGTACTGATTAAACAGGGTTTTAAAAAAATCTATGTATATAGTAGTAGAATCTCAAATATTTTATTTTAGAATGCATAGGGAGGAAAAATAAGACTAGAACAGATCCAGCAGAATAACAGTGGCTGTCATTGGGAAATTAAGTATGGCTAATTGTGATTTATATTTCTTTGCATTCCTTCAGTTTTATCATTAGAAGAATAGGCACTGCTCTCCCAAAAGTAGTGGGCCTGATTTTCAGTACAAGCTGGATTCCAATTTTTGGTAAGCAAGACACACATGGTGAAACATCTAATAAATAAAATAAAACAAAAAAGTAATAGTGACTGTGTTTTGAAGCTATGTGTGACTTTTTTTCTTTTTTTCTATCCTCCCCCCACAACCCTGCTAAAATCAGCCACATTACTAACGCTGAAGATACAGGATGGGTGTGGTCGTGATGGGAAAGGGGAGAGTGGTATTCCAAACAAATAAGAAAATCATTCCCACGCTTCTCCCTCACCCTTAACAAAAGGAAGAGAGGAAGATAATTGTTGCTTTACCCTATGGTCAGGGTCAGAGGTCTTTGGAAGGACACACCAGGAAGTCCGTGCAACAGTCAGCAGGTCTTGTTAATAACCTTCCCAAATCTATTCCCCTCTATGTGTCTCTTGCAGAGCTTTTTGGTCCCATTTTTCTGGGACTTCCAGGGGCCTGTGCACAGGGCAGAAGCCCCGTGCACTGGATTAGACCCCGGTGTAGCTCAGTGGAGCCCTATTGGCATCCAGTTACAGAATGAGCTGCGTTTCTGCTGCCAGGGACTGTGTGTTCAGACAGGTCCCAGTGCTAGGACTTCTCAAAACACTCCCACATGTCCAAACACCCAGAATGAAGCTGTTACGTCTTGGTTGACGGTCGCTGGAAACCAACGGCAATGACTTCATTCTCCTTGCCAGTGATTTAAGAGAAGGCAGGTGTTCAGGATTGAATTATGCCTCCCCCAAAAGATATGCTGAAATCCTAACACCCTGTACTTGTGAAGGTGACCTTATCTGGAAATAGGGTCTTTGCAAATGATGGAGTTGAGGTCATTAAGGTAGGTCCTAGTCCAATGCGATGTGTCTTTATAAAAAGGGAAATTTGGATACAGACACAGCATGCAGAGAGGGAAGAAAATGTGTGTGACAGGGAGAGGGCCACGTGAAGATGGGAGAGATGCTACACAAGCACAGAAAGGACTGGGGCCACAGAAGCTGGGAGAGTAAGGTAGGATCCTTTCCCTCCAGGCTTCAGAGGGAGTGTGGCTCTGCTGGAACCTTGATTTTGGACTTCTGGTCTCCAGAACTGGGAGACAATACATTTCTAAGCCCTGGAGATGGTAGTTAGTTGGTACAGCAGCCCTAAGAAACTGACACAGCATCTGACCCCATTTGGGCCAATAACATTAAAAGGAAAGTTGGCTGCGGGAAAAGTATCCCACTGATAGAAAGAATCCCAAAGGAATAAATTATTTTTTTAAGATTTTATTTATTTATTTGGCAGAGAGAGAGAGAGAGAGAGAGAGAGAGTTATCACAAGCAGGGGAGCAGTAGAGGGAGAAGGAGAAACAGGTGCCCCGCTGAACAGGGATGTGAACAGGGGGTGCAGTCCCCACATCGGCTCAGTTCAATCACGAGCTGAACCAAAAGCAGAGGCTTAACCAACTGAGCCACCCAGGCACCCCATGAATGATTTTTCTGATGACGATCTTGCTGTGTCTGCTTGTGAAGGTGGGGAGTGCTGCAGCCCTCTTGTGAACATGAGACGTGAGGCTGATTTAATCAGCCTACGGTGAAAGAGGACAGAAAGGACCTGGGGCATGGGTGATTAAGACAAAACCTCTGAAATAAACAGCTTTACAACTTCCTAATCTTGGGACTTCCTGCTATGTGAGATAATCAATTCACTTATGGTTGCAATCACATCAAGCTTGGTTTTCTCTTCCTTAAACTGAAGTGCATTGTCCAAGACACAGCGTATCCTGTCAATCAATCAGTCAACAGCCTCAATCTGAGGCCAATAGTGGTTGCCATCAGAGAAGCTGGCAACAACTGATGGCTCAGCTTAGAAGTCACCAGACCTTAGTTATCAATATTGGGCCATGATTTGTTGCTGGAAAGAAAACTGAGGAAGCGACTGCTTGCTTTTGTCTTAGTCAATCTTAATTTTCCGGGGATCATCACAGAAATGTAGAGAAGCACAGCCTGACTGAGCAGGGAGGGAGCTCAACATTCAGCTTGTATAGGGGTTCTCAAAGCATGGTCTGGGACCTCTGGGGGAACCATGAGGTCCAAATTATTTTTATAATCAAACTAAGATGTGATTTGCCTTTTCCACTCTTGTTCTCTCATGAATGTGCAGCAGCGTGTTCCAAAGGCTGCATGGCATGTGATCTCACAACACACTGCATGCAGAAAGAGGAGAATCCAGCTGTCTTCGAAATAAGGTAGACATTAAAGAGATTTCCAAAAAATGTAAAAGTCAGTCACTTTTTTTACAAATTTATTTTGTAGGATACAGTTATTTTTCATAATATATGATTTATAGTAACTAGCGATGGCCTTGTTATTGCTATTTAAAAATAACAGGTATTTGCTAAATTTCTCAGTCCATAAAAATAGAAGTAACACAAAAATCAGAGCTCTTTGGAGTACTCAATAACAAGCAACAGGGCGAAGGGGAGCGATCAAAGGGTTTGGGGACTGTTGATAAAGTGAGCCTACGGGATTGCAGACAGGGGATGGAAACTTGATCCACTGGTAACAATAAAGGCAAACACATACAGGTGTCTGCAGTGGGGTGGGCACAATGGAGAGCATTTACACCTGTCACCTTGCATAATTCTCACACTGACCATTCATCCTTCACAACCGCCTAGAACATAGGCAGATGATGCTACAATCCCCATTTGGCAGATGAGAAAATCGTGAATCAGGCAAAATTGTTCTCTCCCCCCGTGTCCTGCATGATTCAAATCTTACACCACTGCTAATATTTCTGAATCTGATGTCCCACATGTCCCACAGAGTCAGGAACTTAAGTTCTGACACTTAGCAGTGTTTGGAACTTCAGTCTATGCTCTGAGCTCTCTGAGCCCCAGGATACTCTTCTGTAAAATGGGCATGAAAATATCCATGTTGGATGAACAGAGACAGTGAATATGAGAGCAAATTGTAAAGTCAACTGTGATGGATATGACCAGTCATTCCAGCTGTGCTCTCTTTGCAGGAGCCATTTTTGGGACTACCAGCTGGTTGTGAAAAGGAAAATCTTGGACACAATTTTGTGTATGCATACATATGTATATGCACATATATACACACCAACAAAGTAACTTGTGGCATATACACTTTTATATTTATACTCGGAGATTTGCTTTAATCATGAATGTTAAGCTCTCCTTTGTGTATGCCTCTGTCTGTCTCTGTCTCTTCCTTTCACACGTTATCTCAGCAGCTTCTCTAAAAGGCAAGGCTGGCTGAATTCAGTTAATAAAAGCACAGATATCCTTAAGAGCATCAGCCCCAAGTGCTGGTCTGAGAGCCACCCCTTTTCTCTGGACCACAAATAGGCAGCCTCACTTGAGATGAGACAGGTGTTTTGCAGGCCTTTTCTGAGTCTTTCTCTCTCAGCACAAAATTAAATAAGCACCATTTCCAGGCACTATTTTGTGAGGCAAGTAATACAGTCTGAAACGATTATTAGATATTTACTGTAGCAAAAGCACTGAACTGAGATGTGCTTTAGAAACATTAAACAGTAAACAAGGGAAGACGGAGTGGCTGGGACCAGTTCTGGGAGATGCAGGCTGTGCTTCAGGCTGTGGTCCTGCTGGCCTCGGGGGTGCCAGTGCCATCAGGGGTGCCTCGGGGCTGCCAGTGCTATCCCCAGCTCCTGCCTTTGCAATGGGGGAAGAGTCTGGCCTGGCTCAGGAGACCAGTATGCCAGCATCTCCCCTCCTCCCACCTTTTCGTCAGTATGTGTCCTCAGGCAAACCCACCCCCCTCTCTCTGTTTCCTCGGCTGTGTCCTGAGGGTTGACCAGATGACCCGTATCATTCTGCAGTCCTTGCAGATGAGGGTCCCTGTGGCCACACCACGGGAGGCTGGTGTCTAAGGGCAGGGAGAGTAGAGAAGCAGGAAGGAGTGATGGAAGAGACTAATCTTTGAGGCAGAGTCTTGGACCAGGTGTTTTCAGGCCTCCTGTGATCATCCCAGCACCCCAGAAATCCTTTAGATCATGTGCATAGGGGTTGGGAAGTGCCAAGGACAAGCTCTGGAAGGGACAAATGCCAAGTAAAGGAGGCAGGGACAGAAGGAAACAGGACCTTACAGGGAGCTGATGGAGGTATCTCTCTGTCCCCCATCACCCCTCCTGGATGCTCTATCCCAAAGCCCCCTTGGGCCTGCACCCTTCTGTCCCTGAAGCCCCTATGCTCCTCATGCTTGCTTCCCACAACTCCCCCTACCCATCTACCCTCAGAAACTGTCCTCCCCTCTCCCTCCCTTCTCTAACCATTGGCCTGGACTCTCTGAATGGAAACTTATTCCTGGTTCACTCACAGAGGTTCTCTTGTCCTGGATGCTTGGGCACACCTAATCCTCTGCTCTTGCCAACTCTTTGTGTGGTAGAAAGAGCTCCTGCTTGGCAGTAACAAGAAGTGGCCTCCAGGCCTACCTCTGTCATTCCCTGGCGGTGAATTTTTAGGCAATTGATTTATCTTATGGGAACCTCAGTTTCCTCATTTGTAATTCAGAGCTAACAAGGCTACTTCACAGAATGTTCTGGTGATTAAACGTGAAAGCGAGGTGTAAGCTGATATGACATTTGCATGATTTAATGTAGCTACATTGTGCTCTCTTTAATTTAATTTTATTATCGTCCTCAAAGCCCTTGTGGAAATGGTGAGGTTTGCACACACAAGCATGTCTTGGAGAGAAAGCCAATTTATCTCCCGGGGAGGGGGGGCTCACCTTTTATACACACACATGCATGCATATACACACACACGTGCATACACAGAGTTGAGGCTCCAACGTGGGACTTGGACGAAGATAGGCGGTAGGGAAAGGGTGGTGTGCCTCACAGGGATGAAGGAAGGGTGGGTGGAAGAGAGAAGGGAAGGAAAGGCTGGGAGGTTCTCTGATGCTGTCTGTGGATTTTCTCACCTGAATATCCATTATTAGTGGGAAGATACTCATTATTGTCTGGTTGTATGAAAAGGCTCCTGGGAAGTGCCTCCTCCCCACTTACCTCCTCTTGGTGCTCTTTTCACTTCTGCATGCTACCTCTCTAGAATCCTCTAACCCTGGCGAGAATAAAAAATGAGCAAGAATGAGTGTCTGGGTCTAAGCTCTACGAATCCCAATTCTTCCAGTTTCTCTACCCAAGCTCACCTTTGGTGGAAGACGGCTTTGTATTCACAAAGATGGATTAAAAAATGTTCCCATCTAGCCAGCCCTTTGCCACTCCATGTGACAAATGCTCGTGTTCTTGCTGCCCCAGTCACTCACACCAGTAAATAGTATAACCATCGATCCACATATCTCATGTTTATGGCCTCTGTTCTATCATCGTCCTTAAGCAGTTCTTTGAGTCCCTTTCTTGTCAACAGGTGGAGTGGTCAGGGGAAAGGTCAGCACCCTGGAGTCACCCTGGAGCTATGCTCTGGAGTGTGAGGGGTGTGCTAGAGGCCTCACTGTTAGCCAATTTCTGTAGGATCTCAACACCTTGACACAATACACCAAACTGTAGGGAGTAAGGTTGGTGGCAATTGTCTATGTGGGGTCTAAGTTCTAAGAAGAAAGGAGGAAAACCTTTGCTTTCTTGTGTACAATATTCAGCTTTGGGCAGGAGAAAAGCATCAAGAAAATCAGATGACACTTGGCAAGGACCTAGACAAGAAGAAGCTGGAATAGAAGAACATGGATAAGAAAGAAGTTGAGAGTTAAGACTGGAAATGGGAAGAATGAAGAGAAAAGAAGGAAAGAGGACAGCATGTCTAGGCTGACCTCTGTCTACTTCCCTCCTGATCTCAGGTAGAAAAGGGCAGCCGTCACTGATAGCCACCCCAATTAGTGAACATGTCTCCTACATGTGACCCTGGAGAATTTGTCTGGGGTTCTAGCAGGCAAGTCAACTTCTGGAGTGCTGTTGAAAAATGAGTCTCCTTTTTTTGGAAAGGTCACCCTGTCAGATGAGGAGAGTGGGATGGAGAGGATATTTAGGGTAGAAAAAAATCTTTGTTGTGGGGGCTGATCCTGCATCACCTGCTCCTCCCCACGGGATACCCATAGAACCCCCCAGTGTGACAACCAGAAATGTCTCCAGGCATCACCAAAATTGCCCATGGTTGAGAAGTGCTGCTATAGGAGCCGTACACTTCCTGAAATGAGTTCACAGAAATAGCCACTCTACAGTCCTGGGTCTCCTGAGGACCTGCCTCACAAGATGGCCTCAATGCATATCCTCCATCCTTTCCCTGGGTCTAATGATACACTTCCAAAAGCAACAAGATGGAGACAATTTGTATAAACATCAAAGATGGACTTTTTCTTCATCTGTCTCTGGGGCCCACTCCTCTCAGACACCCTGCAGATTCTGGTCAGGGTTGGAAATAAAAAGCTCTAGCACTGGTTCCTTGAGAGGCAGTGCAGAGAGGAGTATTCTGAACTGAAAAAGGCTTGCCCTGGGGGCGTTCTGCCTCTGCCCCCTGGAAGGACATGGACACTTCCATCTCTCACCTGTGCAGGTAGAAGCAGAGGGCACCTGTGGCTCTCTGTGCCTCTGTCCTTCTACCTATGCCACAGAAGGGGCTAAACTGGAAGACATCTTGGGTTTCTGCCCGTCTCTGATGAACCACATTCTGAGATTCTCCAGCTCTAAGATTATAATTAGAAAAAGCCTGATCTTGTCGTGCATCAAGGATAGGCAGAGCATGCTATGAATTCCCCCACAGTTACCTCTTAATTACCTGAACAGTTTGGGCAAGCATTGCTAATTCCAAAGGAAAAAAATGAATCAAACTGAACCTAGCTGGCCCTCACAAGCAACATGAGTCTCTTTCTCTGCCTATATCTGCCTCTCCCCCACCCACACAAACAACTGTAACAGAAGGGAGACCCCCATGGACCCACGGAGAAGCTACATGCTGGAACAATTCACTGGTAATTGAGAGCTGACCGATCGTTTTAATTAATCATTAGCAATGAGCACAAGCCTAATAAGACCTGAGTACCTGGTTAACGACTGAGAGCCTCCCAGCCCCCAACACACTCCCTCCTACCACCAAAAATCTAAGAAAACACCTCTGCCCTCCATTCTAAATGGATCTCCTCACAGCTCTTGCATTTTCTCTGTGCTTCTGTCTCTCCTTCTTTCCCTGTCTCAGCATCACTGCTTCAACGTCTCTCCATCCGCATATATCTCTGGGAGTCCGCAGCCCTGTTGCTGTCCAGCTCTCTGGAGCTCCCTCTCCTCCTCCCCTGTTGCCTCCCACCAATCACAACAAATTGACACGGAGTGGAGGCCCTGTCAGGAACATTATCTGCCTGTTCAGACCAAAGGGGTTTTCTTTGTGCATCTCGATGTGATTCATCTCCAGAAGGGATCGATTCCTGGGCATCCATCTCTGCATCTGCAGAAAAACTCTGAAGTGGCTGCTTCCCCACTCAGTCCGGACCTCTGGCTCTCATTGGGCAGCAAGAGCTCTGCTGTTCGCTGGCTTCCACCCCTCCAGGAGGAAGATCAGCCAGGGATGGGAGGAGGGGCAGATACCCCCCAGTGAGCTAACAGGCAGCTCCTTGGAGGAAATGGTGCTGGGACAATGCGCCCTGGGATGAGAAGCCCAGCCAGTGCCCAGGCCCCTCCACCCACTGGGAGGGCGCAACTCCCATCCTATGTGCTCAACATCCTGATTATTTATGGAGTTGTAAAGTGTCCTTCAAGCGGCTCATTCTTCTCAACAAGCTGAAAGGCCGGTGAGGGAAGGCGCCAGCCCAAACCAGGCAGCTCAGGAAGAAGTTGAAGGGGGAGGGATGCTGGGAGAGATCCCATCATCATCCTCCCGCTCAACTTGCCTTTCAGGCTGACCTTGAGGAATGGACACTGGCTCAGATTTCCTGTATGTGTCCAGCTCTGAGAGCAGGTAGAAAGGGAAAACGTGCTCCAGGAGAGGTGATCTGGAGCAGATCCAGGTCTGGGCAAAGGCAGAGGGAGGTGTTAGCTGGCTTCACAACTGCCTCCCCTCCTGGGAGGTCCTCTGCAAGTGTCCTCACCTCTCCCATTTGGAGAAGCACAGTTGGACCTCAGAGCATTATCAGAACAGGGTGGTAATAACATGTCAAAGATGTCAACCCCCACTGTGGCCAGATCTTCTTTAAGGTCTCTGTCACCCCTGGTTCTCCAGGTGGGTAGGCAGGGATGTCCCTGTCCTGCTAGGCAGACTGGGCACAGCCTCAATACACCCCATTCCTAGGCCTGGATAAGCAGAAGAGATCATTGGTCAAAGCCATTGTGGCAGGACTGAAGTTATCTGGAGGCTCCTGCAGCTGAGGTCAAGGATGAGGCCATGGGCTTGCCCCTGGACCAAGTCAAGTGTGGTAGGGAGCTCCTAAGTGTTTCTGATGATTATATTGGTGCCCTGACTCTTCCTAATCTGAGTTGGAGTAATGCTGGACATCAGGAATGGGTTTCTCAGTAGCATGGCATACTGACGTCTGGGGCAGATCTATTATATTCTTGCCCATGTCTTTTGTACAAGAACGTATCACTGAATGCATCAAAGATCCAAATGGAAGTGGACTAGAGGTTGAGAGATAAGTCCCGAGAGGCCTAGAATGTGAGCTGACCGGTGAATAACTCATAACACGCAGCAGCCTAGGGGAGGGACAACTTTGTTCCTGGCATTAGAGATTAATAGAGTGGATAATAGAGAAACACGGTCCCTCATAAGGTGGAATGTTGGGTACACAAGGCTTGGAGTGTAGGGTGGTGGTTCTGTCCATGATCTTTAGCATCATATGGCTTGGATTTGAATCCTGGCTCCAGAACCAACAAGCTGTGATAATCTGGGGAGCTCACTTAACCTCTCTGTGCCTCAGTTTTCTTAACTATCAAATGGGACTAATAATAACAATCTACCTCTTAGGTTAGCTGTGAAGATGTAACGAGATAACAGAACAGTGCTTGGCATATAGTGAATAGTATGTTAAGTGTGATTTATTATTTTTACAGGGCTTGGATTTGATTTCCACCTGATTCCAAGTCCACCCCTTGAGCCAGGGGCTTAGTTTCTTGAGACTTTGGTTTCTTGTACAAACATATTCCTATGTCATAAAGCTGTTTTGGGGATTCAACATAATAATACACATGGACACATTTACTAAAACTGTACATGACTCTGCAAACATGAGCTTTTCTCAGGGATCCCTGACAGAGACAGCACTCAGAGATGGGGAAGAAAGGAAAGTGAGCTGCGGGGACCACATCTAGATCATCAGGAGTATCAGGCCCACCACCTGAAGCAATCCAGGAAGGCTTCATGCAAGAGGAATGTTACGTGAACTTGTCTAACAGCACTCTGAGAAGAGATGACTCACTCTGGGAAATCTGTTTGCTGAGGGGGGGGGGGGGGGGTCTGCAAAGTGACACCAAATACCACAGGCTCTGCAATGAGAAGCAGAAATTTTAAACCAGGGTGCTGTCCTCCCAGGTCTGCAAAAAGTAGGTTCTCTTTTTTCCACTTCCAGATGAGAAAAACTGAAACACTGAGAAATTAAGTCCCCTGCCCAGGATCACACAGCCCACTCAAACCCAATCCACATGGCTCCACAGCCCATGCCCTTCACCACAACAGCACACCACAAACATGACATTGTACCTGCCTGGAATCTGGCTCCTCGGTGAGGGGCCCCATGTCTCCTATCTTGGGGAGACTCAGGAATAGGGTTGGAGCCCAGAGCATCCTTTGGAAAGGTGGCTAGAACACGTCAAAGGCATCAGACCCCTTTCTAGCCCCACCCCCTGGTCTCCAGTCCCACTCGCAGCTGCCTGTCTATCATTTCAAGACCAGCTCTGCTGGCTACCTCAGAAGCATGCTGACTTCTTGAGGTACACCCTGCCGTTCACAGCTACCCAGCAGCTGTTGCCTTCTCCTCCCTTCCATTTTGGATGGGACTGTGCCAAGCCTCAGGGGATGAAATCTCTTTGGTCTAACTCAATTGTGATAATCCTATTCCCTCTTGCCAGTGACTGGTTTAGGACTGGGCATATAGCCCTGCTCTGGCCAATGAGACCACAAAGAAGCCTGCCAGGGGCGGGGCACTTGGAAATATATTCCTCCTGAGGAGGCATACCCCTCCCTGCCTGGCTGTGGGAGCTGGGCAACCATCTTGCCATGTTAAGGGCCAGCAGGTGGACAGACAGGAAAAGCCTGGGCTTTGATAATATCATTGAGCTGCCCCAAATCTCATGTGGACCTTTGGTTATGTGACTTGAATAAACCCCTATAAGTGAAACTACTTTAGTCAGATATTTTATTACTTGCTGTCTAAAGAATTCACCAAAATCAGTTCTCACTGCCTTATTTCTTCCTAAGACCCAGTAAGGCAGGGGATCCAATTGTCACTGAAGTAACCAAGTTCTCACACTTAGGAAGACCACTTTGGTAATACCCAAGGATTGAAAGCATTCTTTGGGCCAGATCTCAATGACCAACACACAATTAACTATGACTAATTTCAAATCAAAGTATATTCACTATTTATCCCTAAATATAATCACATGACTTCTCCTTTTCCAGGGAGACAAAATTCTAATAATATCCTATAGAAAACTCCCCCATAGACAGGTTGACACTTGCTTTCTTTTCTCTAGCTCCAAGTGGGGATGATAACAGATTGAACTTTAAGAAACTTGGTCTGTAAGGCCCTGGAAGGTATTGGGATGGGTGGAAGGAATAGAATTTTATACCCAGGAGGCTTCCCTGACAAGGATGAGAGAAGCTGCATAGAATAAAAGCTAATTCCTCCATGGGAAGGGGGCAGTCTGCAAAGGCCTGACAGTCAGAACAGAGTGGAGCGCTGTTCAGGGCTTCCCAGACCGACAGCATAGGTTTTGAATTCCTGATTCGCATTCGCTGCATGGCCTCCCGCTTCAGCACATCCAACGGTAAAATGGGAACAGTGATACCACATGGATTTGCTGTGACATGGAAGCTTGGAGGAGGACAGAGGGAAGTCACAGCTACTGTTCGTGCTTGGTACTGTGCAGGCTTCAGGGAAGGTAAGCTCCAGCAGTAGAATTCCCCAGCGGGGAGACAGCGGCCACCTGACAGCTTGAAAGGAGAGGGTGGCTCTGTCCACGGAGGCATCCCAGCTGAGCACTGGCAGTTCTAAATGGCACTGCCCACTGAGAGAACCCCTCTGTTCGTGTGGGGGGCGGAAGGGAATTCAGCTGAGCTTATCCCTGTCTTGCTCAGATGGCAAGAAGAAGTTAAGCTTTCTGTGGGCTTGGGATCCCAGAAGATCGGGACGGAAATGTCGCAAGGCAGCATGGCATGGCAGGTTGTGCCGGGAAGCCAAAGATATTAAGATTTTTATGTCTACTCTGCCCTTGACCAGCTGAACTGCCTTGGGCAATGTACTTAGTAGGGAAATGCCACAGTTTCGCCACTGAAAGATGGAACTCAGAGAACATAAAATAATAATAAAAAAAGAAAGCTGGAACCCACAGCCCCTCCATCACAGGAGGGTGTGGGACTGGGTGCAGTGGACAAAGTGTCTTTCACTGACTGCTGTCTGCATCCCAGGCCTGGGGGACCCTGTGCAAGTGCCCAGCACACATGGGAAGGAAGGGAATGTTCTGAGTAGGGGAGTGAGCAAAGTGACTCATTTTCAAGTCCAATTCCCACTTTAATTGAGTTTTGCCGAAAAGCCCCATGCAAGCACTTTCCCTGCTATTTTCCCAGATTTGATTCTCCCTGATAACAAAAATGCAAGGGGCCGCAGAAGATGGATTAGCAGTACTGGTAGCGAGGCGAGAAGGGGGTAGGTGAGCGCCAGGCCTGGGGGCAGCAGAAGGGGCTCCCTAGTAACCAAGGCTCCTCTCAATGTGCCTCGCCTTACCACCCTCTGCTCACACCCGACCTGTCTGTCACCCCAGCCGATAGGGTAAATGCAACTCTCAGCTTGGGGGCCACCCTGGCGGAGGAGGCAAGATGATGCCCACACCACAGTCTGTTACCCTCCCTTCAAGGCCACACTTTCTGAAGCTGTCCTCCCAAAGATCCTTCAGTAGGGTCTGTCCACCAGGTGACCCGGAAGATAGCAGGACACTGATGGGCTGGGACAATGGACCAGTGAGCTCTGAGGAGGGAGGGACATGGAGCAGTGCCCCCTGGGGCACAGGTCAGGTTGCAGGCTTTCACACTCTGTGTGATGGAGTGAGGCTACCAGACATGGAAGAACTTTACAGTCTCAGTTTCGAAGAGGATTGGCCCTACCTTCCTTGCCAGCCAAGAAGCCACAGGGAAAGGTTTCTCCCACACCACACGCCCCCTACTCCATGCATCCCACACACGTCAGCTGGGCACGGAAATCCGGACTGGTAGTGTGCTAGCGCCCGTTAGCAGAAAAGCGAACCGAAAACCAAACAGGAATGAAAGGCTCCAGACGCCTCACAGACAATCATGGCCATCTCTTGCAAGAAACTCCAGTCATTTTCTCTAAATGGAAGATTCTTATCAGAAAAAAAAAAAAAGAAAGAAAGAAAAGAAAAGAAAAAACTTACCTGCAACTTGAAGACAAATCAAGCGAAGAAATAAAACCTCCAGTAGAATTCTAACTCTCACGGCAGAGGAATCCTGGATAAGCACACACTTTAGGTTCTCTTCTGATCTCCTATCTTTTAAAATGAAATAGTTTGGTCATAAAACTTATAATAGCACAGTGAACATCAGGTAACCAGCAACCGATTTATGAAGTTAAACCTTATAGCTTCAGCTGAAGTCCTTATGAACTTGACCCAGTCCTGACCCTTGCGCCTGGCTCGGGGCCACCACACTGCTGAATCTGGCATCTCTCATGCCCACTCCTGTTGTGTGGGATTCTGTGCTCCTCAGTCACATATCCATAAACAACACATAGCACTGACTTATATGTTCTCGTGATTTATACAAACAGCATAATAACGGGATCCTTCTAAGACTTGCTTTTCTTTATGAAACATTACGTGCTTGAGATTTATTCATGCTGATTCATGCAGTTCTGGTTCCATCATTTTCTTCAGTTATGTAGCTGGACAGTTGGGTCTTCTCCAGTTGTTCCTGTTGTAGACAGAGCTGCAGTGAGCCTCTGAGCGCAGGAGACAGAGCTCAGGGACATAGGCAGGAGGGGACTGGTTGGGTAAATATGTATCCAGTCTCCGCAAGGCAGAGCGGAGAGCCTCCAAGGTCTACATGGCTCGGGGGACACTTTGTCCAGGGGCAGTGGCATCCACACTAACAAGATCAGACTATGGTCAAGGCTTCCAAAAGCGTTATCCTGGGGAAAGGGTAGACAAAAAGAGTGGTGTGTGTGGGTGGGGGGAGGGTAGGAGTACACATGGCTCTATGTGTGCATCTGTGTCTGTGTGATATGTGTGTGTGTGTGTGTGTGTGTGTGTGTGTGAAAGAGAGAGAGATATTCAAAGATGCAATGTCCTCATCTTTTTGGCCAATGCTCCCCAGCACCTACAATAGTGCCTGACCTCAATGTTCAATCAGTAAATATTTTTTGGTGAAAATATACCATGCATGAATATATCTATGTGCAGCTGAGCATATCATCTGTGCACAGTGTACCTCCCCAGTCAGGGAGGGCCATGAGAGCTGGCACTTGTGGCCAGAGAAGGGACACTTCCTGCACCCATGGCCCCTCAGTGCAAATGGAATAACAGATCACCGAGTCACGAAGAAAAGACAAATGGTCTAAAACGTGAAACAGAGCGTGCATACCGTTTGCACTTCTGGGAAAGGATCTAAGACGATAACTGATATTTAGGCAAAAGGACAAAGCCAAAAGAAAACTCAGAGGATAGCATTTGGTCACCTTTCCCACAACAGCAAACTTCCTCCTCAGCAAGTTTAAAGAACCAGCAAACTTGAAGCCAAAGAATGAACAAAGAGAAATGAAAGGAAATTAAAGAAAGAATCAGACAAGACAGAGAAACACAGGAACGGACCAATGTTGCACAGCACTCAAGCCTTGAATAACCAGTGCCTGACTAAAGGAGCCCTCAGACACCTGGCTGTGTGTTGCCCTTAAACTTAGCTCTTAGCCCTTGCTTTCTCAGGTCACGGCAGTCTGGGGGACAACTGAAGTAGAGGTAATAATCTCAGGGGTTTCTGGGTTGGCGTCCCCATGGTAGGAAGAAGGCAATCAGGCAGCAATTCCTCAAGGAAGGATGACGAGGTTGGTGGGTGGGAAGAGAGTGGTGATGGGGGGACCAGGGTGCATATATGACCTGGGAATCTCCGTGACCAGGTGAGCTGACCGTCGGTATCAGGGGGTCTGACTCCGGCAAGGATAAAGCTCAGCCCACCAGCAGGAGTAAAAGAGTAGGTTTCTGGTCATTGGCCAGATCCTAGCAAGAGCAAGGTAAATGCTGATAGAAGGAAGGATGCAGGCCCTAGAGCCAGAGGTCCAGGGCCAGATCTGGGGGCTGCTCTATACTGCTCTGTGTGCCCTTGGACAACTTGCTGGTTTGCCTGTTCCCTGATTTGGTCATCTGTAGAACAGGAATGATGGTCATAAGTATCATTGGCTTAGTGCCCACTAAGGCCATGAATTCTGCTAAGAGCTATCTACACATCATGCAGGCAGGGTCCCTAGCTCGACCCATTTTCCAGAGAAGTGCTCCTGGAACAGCAGTACACTTGAGGAGCTTAAGTATATAGCCAGCTGCGGTTGGATTGTCACTACCGTGTTGGCACTGAAGGGCTGGGTATGTTGGCCACACGGGCCTTCACACAGGTAGGGGTCCGGGCATCTCTCATAACCGGGGCTCGGGAAGGGCTAGTACCTGGTCTTAGATCCAAGGCAGTGTCTGCTTTTGAGACCTGGAGGCTCAATCATTTATCAATCCAGCACCATCTCCCTGGAGGTCCTCCCATGGGCCAGCCACTGTCCTGACCACTATCTAGTGTCCTCTCCTGTGCTCTTCCAGGCACTGAAAACAGCTATGACTCCCCCACTCCAGGACCGATGTCACCTGCAAAACTGGGATTCCACCCCAACAATGCCTTCCTCTCAATCCTTTGTCTCTCTCCCTGGTCCCACCTACCCCTCTTCCATTTTATCTGCCTGTGTTTATTGATGCCTCAACCTCAAGCCCTCAGCCTCCAGCCCCACCCCTGTCCCACGACCCCAAGTCCCCACTGTGCTGGAACAAGCCTGCAAGCCTCACAGCCAGCCTCATCCTAAAGCCCCAGCCCTGTGCTTCACACTGCCCTAAATGTTTAGAGAATCTGAAAGAGTTGAGGTGTTTTAAACACCTTTAAAAAAGAGTTAATTTTCTCCCGTAAAAACCAACCCTCTCTCCTCAGGTAATAGCTCAGCCCGTGCCTGGCATGCAAATTGCCCTGCTTGGCATTTCACTGTGGTCAGATTGGTGTAACAACTAAGAGAAGGAGCTCCACAGACAGACACACAGCCACACAATACCCATAAGAAAATGCACGCCAAGACACGCATGTACCAGCAGACACAGCGCACACCACACACATGGATAACAAACACACACCTAGCACATGGAAGACAGGCTCACAGCACATAGTAGGCCCCTCTATGCCCACTCATTTCACACGCAGAGACCGGGAGAGGCACCCTTCTGTCATCTCTGCCTGTTGCGTGAAGGTTGGGGACAGCAGCTGTGGGGCGGTGGCCATCCCTCTGGTCGAGAAGGCTCTGTCATCCCCTGACCTATCCTGGCCCCAGTGCCAGAGGTGGGGTGGAAACCTGAGAGAGGGAGGAATCTAAAACACAGATGCTTGAAATCCCAGCTGTAGCCTGCAGCCTCAGTTAATCTCTGACACTGGTGGCCAGATCTATTTATTTCCAGCAGAATAAATAATCGATCATTATTGATTTTCTAAAGAAAACACTCCTTTGTGCACTTTGACACAAGGAGCAAGTGCTAAGAGCTGGACTCCGGATAAAGGAGATGTGTGAGTCCCTGCCTCTGAGCTGGTCCCTGCTTGGTCCCCTCTTCCCCCGACACCATTGTGGGACCAGGCAATTAGAGGAGCCATGACACCTTCACCCCCATGCAGGGAGACCCCAACTCCTGCCATCCTTACCCAAGAAAGAACCAGCAGCACCGGGAGCTTCTGGGGTGAGGGATCTAGATCACTGTTCTGTAACCTTTTTCTTCATTATTGTCCTGGAGCAATATGGCAGAAAACCCCTAAACAAACACTGCAGATTTACCCTGTATCTGTGGGGACCACACAGCATTGTGACAGCTGAGATGATTCCTCCCCCTCCCCCTGAAGAGTCAGTTTGTGCTCTTCTGAGGGCAATATTGCTCCGTCAAAGCATTCTTGATCTGATCGATGGGTCCCAGGAGAGAAAGCCCCCAGACCACCCAGGGGAGGCCAGAGGGCCTGCTCTTCCATTGGAGGAGTTGGGGCATGGGGAGCTGGGTGTAAGTGGGGAGCAGCAGGGAGGAAACCAAGCCCATATTCCTGGTCTCCAAACTAAGGAAGTTTCAGCAGTACAGACGGATGCGAGACATCGGGAAGCCCTTCCTGGCACCACAGTGCTGATAAGCACCTTGGGGGCCGAGGTAATTACTTGTTTATTGATTGGCTGAGAGTAAGAGGAAAGCATCCATCCAGGAGGTGGATGTAAAGGGAAGGGTGGCAGGAGAAGGCACAGGCAGCCGGCGCACCCTCCAGCGCCTATGCTGATAGACTCCGGGATCCTGGACTGGACTCCAAAGCACATCTCCCAGCTTTGGTTTTCTCATCTGCAGGATGGAGCAAAGCCCAGCTTAGAGCCTGGCTATGAGGATGGGGCTTTAAAATGCCTAGCACCATGCCTGTGCCCTGTCAGCCAAAGCTAGCTCCTGTGTGGGTTTTCTTTGATTTTCCCCCCAGGTTCATTCTCCAGCCTTCTTGATTCCACTGTATCTTCTCCCACAGCATCTTCAAGACACAGACGTCAGACAGGGATTCCCATGAGGGTGTGCTCCCCAGCCAGCTGTGCCCAGCCCTGACCCCGGGGCACAAGATAAAGCATGAGGAGAGCTACGCTTTATGGCAAACTGACACTGTGCCAGGCATTCTGTGAGGCATCAGGTATGAAGCACCTTCATTTAGCACTGTTCCCATATCTACAAACCACCCTGAAGCAGTGACCTGAAACAATTACAGTTATTTGCCCTTCTCATGAATCTGGGGTTTGATGGGGATCAAGTGGTAAGCTCTTACTCAGGGTTTTGTCCACAGTGAGTGATAAAGCCAGATAGAGTCCTCCCAGAGGTTTCTCACTCACACGTCTGGAATCCAATGTTCACTGTCATCAGACCTGAACTGAGGCTGACAGAAGGGACACCCACACATAGCCTTTTCATGTGCCTTGGCTTCCCCACATCATGCATGGTGTTTAGGTTCCATGAGCAAGTGATGGGAAAGCAGAGAGAGAGAGTCAGGTGGAAGGTGCATTGCTTTTTATGACCTCCTCCTTGGAAGTCGGCAACACTCCTGCCACATTCATTTCATTTCACTAGAAGCAGGTCACGGAGGTCAGTCCACAATCAAGGGGAGAAAGTGAGACTGAACAGAGGAGTGCCACCAAGTTTACAGATGTGCTTTCAAGTCACAACCTTCCTAAGGATCCTGCAAGTAAAGCATTCATATGTTCAGTATGCAGAAGAGGAAATCAAGATGTCCTGGAAGAAGAACTCAGAGATGGGTCCAGGAGGCGCTGATAAGAGGAACTGGAAAAATTCAGCTCACTGACCTGAGGAAGTATCAGGTGCTCCCCTGTATCCGCTAAGACCAAGGACAAGACCAGCTCCTCCTCTGTGGGGATCAGGAGGGATGCTGGGCTGGGAAACCTGTGGAGCTGGACTCCTCGTTATACAGAAGAGGCTGTCCTTTGGTCCTCTATGCAGAGTCTGGGCCCTGAGGATGAGTCAGAACAGCAAAGCTCTCCAAGTCACGCAGAGCAGTTAGTGAAGAACTGTCCTTGCTCTGTTGCCTCCCATCCACCCAACCAGAAAACAAAGTATTGTACTCACCAGGGACCTGCTGTGGTCTCAGAATTGACTTCTTTGTTTTCCTTATGCTCATTCATTCCACGCTGTTCTCTCTGGGCCTCAGTTTCCTCATTTGCAAAAAAAGATGATAACAGTAGCTACATTATGGATTGCTCAAGGGTTAAAGGAGCTAGTCATATGGGTGGTTAGAATGGTTCCTGGCATATGGTAAATGCTCGACAAATGTTACATGTTATCATCTAATAATTATATGATTATATTATATGACAAATTGTCCCATTTCCATAGGTAGAGGTTGGTTACTCTGGTTAACCCCTTTCAAAACTACATATGCAATTTTTAGAGGTAATAGTGATGATAATGGTCATGATGTAAGGAGTAGTTTCAGCAGTGAGGAAGGTTAGTTTCCATAGCATTCCTGCTGCTGCTGGTGATGATGGTGTTGATAATGGTGCTGATGATGATAGTGATGATGATGGCGATGATGATGGTGATGATGGTGATGGTGATGACGATGATGACGATGATAGTGATGGTGATGCTGCTGCTGATGATGATGATGGTGATGATGATGATGATGGTGATAATGATGGTAATGATGGTGATGATGATGGTGATGATGGTGATGGTGATGATGATGGTGATAATGATGGTAATGATGGTGATGGTGATAGTAATATAGGTAATGGTGATTGTGATGGTGAGGATGATGGTGATGATATGATGGCATTGATGATGATGGTGATGATGATAGTGATGGTGGTGACAGTGGTAATAATGGTGATGGTGAGGGTGATGGTGACGAGAATGATGGTAATGGTGATGATAGCGATGGTAATGACGATGGTAGTGATGATAGTGTTGATAATGGTAAGGATGATGATGGTGGTGATGGTGATGATAATGGTGGTAACGATGTAAGGAATGATGAAGATTCTTTATGGTGATGATTGATACCTATCAAGGGTAGTTTTGAGAGTCTTTTTCTTTCATTCCAGTTCCAGTTATCCTGGTGAGATCCCAAGGATATGCTCAATGTCTCTTTCCTCTCGGTATTTCCTCCACACCCTTTGCTCTGTGCTGAGACTGGGAACCAGCACATGGTCAGTGCACAATACATGTTTGCCAGATGGATGCCAGACTTAATTCCAGCTGGGTCACTTCCAGAGCCTCATCACCACAAGAAAAGGAATACCACCCTTTCTTCTAGTAGCTGCTTCCATATCTCTCATGACTCAGTTAAGAGATCCTGATTTTTTTTTTTTTACCTGAATCACTCTCACTGCAATTGGAAGGTCCTTCCCCACTTACGTTCCATGGTGGGAGCACATTAGTGACGCCCCACCTTTTTCTGGAGCCCCATGGTGGTACAAGAGCTAACTTTAAACATTGCTCCTGCCCTGCCAAGCTGGGGCTGATGGTGTTGGGGGCACTGCCTAAGTACTGATTATTGGTGACTGAGAGATGCTTGTGGAGAAAAGAGAAGTCCTGCTCCTACAAGAGATCAAGAAAGAAAGAATGCTGAAAAGTCTGTTGGAGCCACACATTCAGGGCAGCCAAATCACCCTGGTAGAGACTATCCTATCAGAGTGCCCCACCTGAGAATAAACCCTTCTTTAAAACAGCCATGTCCTTTCACTGGGCAGTCTCCAATTGACCAGATCCCATGCCCCGCTCCCAGCTCCACCACAAAGAGCAGAATGGGGCAACCAGTTCTCAAAATGAAGGCAAGCTGGGGCCAAGATGCTAACTGTCACTTAAAATCCACTCTCCTGTTTCCTCATTCTATTAGTACTTTTTAAAATCAGGCACATGATTAAGTCTAGAATAACAATTTTTCCTGATCTTCATTACAACTAAGTTGGACTATATGACTGAGTTTTGGCCAATGGGATATGAGAAGAAATAAAGTGTGCAACTTCTGGAAAATACCATCTAAAGGAAGGAAACAGGGATGCTTGGGTGGCTCAGTCAATTAAATGTCTGCCTTCAGCTCAGGTCATGATCCCAGGGTCCTGGGATCAAGTCCCACATTGGGCTCCTTGCTCAATGGGGAGCCTGCTTCTCCTTCTGTCTGCCATTCCCATTCTTGTGCGTTCTCTCTCTCTCTTTCTCTCTCTCTCTCTGTCAAATAAATAAATAAAACTTAAAAAAAAAAAAAAAGGAAGGAAATGATCTTCTGCCCTTCATTTGCCCTGCTGGCTGGAATGCAGACATAATGGATGGGGATCTAGCAGCCATTATGGACCATGAGATAATGTTGGAACAGAGGCCATGAACAGTAGAGGAGCAAGATAGAAGGAGCCTGGATGCCATGTAACACTTTAGTAGTCTAGGATTGACTAACTACTTCTGAATTTCTTAGAAGTGAGAGAGAAATAAACTGTTATTTAAGCCACTGTTATTTGTTTATTTGTTTGTTTTCTGTTAATACTGGATAAATTTAATTCTAATTGACATATCCAGAGACTGAATATTGTCCCCAGGCATATTTTGTTTGTTTACACAGCAATATTCAAATATTTCAAATTCAAGCCCAGCATTTTAAAATCAAGAGGTTTCCCCCACGCACATTAAAATTTGAATTGGCTTCTGAAAATACAAAGATCTGACACCCGAAGCCTGTAATCCAGCCTGGAAAAATTGAAAGAGGCTGAATACTGGCTATTCTTTTCAGCGGGGACATGGGTCCTTGTGTCTAACAGTCCCTACTGGGCCTTCTTCACTCCACATTCTGGCACCTACTGGTGCTGAGTTTGAGTCCCGGGTGGGTGTTCCTATTATCCATACTCAGTTCCCTGAGAAACTCCTTTTCCTAGCTTTCCCCATATGAGCCATAGGGAGCTTGGGACTCTTACACATCTCCTGGAACCAGTCTGAGTCTCATTCACTGATATAGCCATAGGGGAGAAGCCTTCTTGGGGAAGGAGTTATATCTAGAGGCAAAAGCAAAGTGGAGAACAGGTGTCTGGGTGTCTGGGACCTGGGCAAGAACTCACCCTGGAGCACTAACAAGTCTATGGTCGAGCAGACTACGAGTCTGGTATCCAAAGCCCCAGCCCCAGTGGGCAAAGATCCTGAGTCTCTGGAAGTTTTTGCCTGGAAAAAAAAAAAAAAAAAAGCTTTTCTGTTCTACAAAAAATAAAAAATAAAAATAAACAAAAATCCCAAACCATTTCCATTGTGTCCAAATCCAGGCAGTGGTGGGAGTAGGTGGACAAAACCCTCTCTCTGTGGTGTCTGGGTGAAGATGGCCTACCTGTCTCCCCACTCTGGACCCTCACCTCCAAAATGTCTGTGACGGGACAGCAGGAACAACTCTCTCCTAGTTCTGGGCTAGGAATTTCTCCTCGTGGAGGTTGTCAATTGTCATTTTTTCATTTTAGTATCCTTGGGGTTAGCGAAGAGCCTAGGATGTGGAAAAAGCTAAACAAACAATCATAACAACAAAGCAACCACCCACAGTTGAATGAATGAATGAATGAATGAATGAAATGAAGAGACTCCAGAGCCTTGTGTATAAGTCCAAGATGAATGGCACAGTCCCAAAAGCTCACCTTCTTCTCCCAGTCTCCTGCCCTTAAGAATTACCAGACACTCCTGAATGGGGCACTGGAGGCCTGTTGGTCCCAATCCCCGTCCTTCCCTCTACTCTGTGTTCTCCTCCTGGGTTGAGGAAAGAGCCCAGAAGTAAAGAAAAGTTCCCACGTGGCCATAGTGACCCCCGCCCACCCCCTGCCAAATGGAGTCCTGGGGCTTGCCATCCCTATGGGCCTGAACGAACTAAGGCCTGATGCCCCCTGTTGGTGCCCTTGTGACCAATAGAAAATTGCTCCACTATTAGGTCCCATGATTTGTCTCTACAAGAACCAAATTAACTAAAACAGCTAATTAATCAGAGAAACGTGCAGCATCTCTGTTATTTGTAATTCCTCACCCACATTAACGCATTATTGGTTTACTTTAGAACTAATTCACAGCCCAGGCTTGATAGCCTTATCTCAGGGTTGCCAGCTCCGGGCTGGACGCAGAGTGAGCTCCGAGGCTGATTTCCGCGTGCTTCAAATCATCTCTAAGCACATTACAGTCACATAAACAGGACATGTAATGAGACAGCCCTACTTTGCTTTGATACTTTTAATTACGAGCCTGAGAACGGCAGGGGAGAGGAAGGGAGGCCCAGGAGAGATGCCTGGGGCCTTGTGACACTCCTACGTCTCTGCTGCACAGATAAAGTCAAAACCAGCTGGCTCTTCCCTGAGCGCTTTCCCTGCGTCCCTGGGTGCCAGCAACAGAGAGTCACAGGGAACACACAGGGGAAGCATGAGACCCACGTCGATTCAGTGCACACAGAACGAATTTCCTTTTTCAGAACCGGGATTCCTTCTCCTTACAGAATGCTGGCAATTTGGCAAAGCAATTTCCCAGACAGGAGATACTCAAGCAGGGACTTTCTCCTTCCTCACGCAATCATTTATTCATTTAACCAACACATTTTGAGCACCTGTTATGTACCAGGCACTTTTCTATTTATTGATAATACATCAATAAACAAAAGAAACCTCAATCCTGGCCGTCATGAAGGCTCCAGTCCAGCAGGAAAACACAAATATAATAGCAATTATACTAAATAAGTGTATTCCATAGTTGTTAATGTCCAAAGAGACTTATTCATGGGCTTTGCTTTTCTGCACATCTTGCAAGTGAGGAACTGATTGCTCCTTGTCCTGGATTGTCTTTTCAAGGATGTTTGTGTAGCCCATGGTCTTGGGGGCTAGGGATTGTATCACCTGCTGCAGCAGAGGCAGACATACTTACTATCCAGTTTAATAAACTTATGGCCTCTTCCAGAGCCAAAGACAAGCATGGTTACTGTCCATGATAGAAGATTCAGGTTCCCTAGCAAAATTTCCTCTCCTGTAACATAACCCACTGTGTGTGTAGATGTCACCTGGTCCTCTTTACATCGCCCTCAGGGAACTGGGGGTTCAGGGAACTGGGGTTCAGGAAACGGGTGTGAAAATTATATAAGACATGAGATGAACTTTGTCCCTGACATTTCTTAGAATGACCAATAATATGCTTCCACACTTAGAGACATTTAACTCCGCTTCAACCCACTGCCCAGGGTCGTTCCTAAGGATAGAACTTCCCCAGCCTTTCTCCTGGCAGGTTAAGGTGGCGTCTGTGTGGCTGATACCACATCAGGTAGGCTACTGAAAGGGGGAGGCACGCTGCAGCAGAATGCAGTGGACGGGGTCACTGAGTACCCCTGAAGCTCCCCCTGATTGAGTCTGCCCTTGATAAGTACCCAGCACCCAGCCCCCCACCAGCAGCATAATCAGTCCAGATCTCCCTGCATGGTGCTGGTGGTCTTTCTCATTTTCCCTTGGATATTGCTTTTGACTCCCTAACTAGATTGTAAACCCAGGGCAGGTACCACGTGTCTATGACTCCAAACTGTCACACACCTGGCAGAGTGCTCTGCTCTTCCTAAACCATCAATAAATTCTTGGTGACAATAGCAACAAGCCACCTACTCAATCCCAAGCACGGCACCTGTCCCCACCTCACGTAACCTGTGCCTGGGTCGGGAAGGGAAGAGGAAAGTCACACCGGAGCCAGTCTTCTGGGGCCACAGTGTCCAAGCCGCTCCTCCGCCCAGCCTGCTCTGCCCAGCCACCCATCTCCCAGAGGCACAGCCACCTCCACTCCCACCCTTTTCAGTCAAGAGACAGGCCACTCCTCCCCCACCCCGAAGCGTCCCAGGGGAGAAGGAGGTGGGGAAGCCTGGTTAAGTATTTTCCCTGTCTGCATCTTTCTCCCCCAGCCTCTGCGACTATTATTGGTAAGTGAACCAATTTTCTCCCCTGACATCTGTAGCTCTTAGCAGTGAATATATTTGAAAAACCCTTTATGATTACTTGAAATCTTCCCTGCAATTTGATTCCTGATATTTCTCTTTACTCACTGAATGATTCTTTTAACTCATTATTTCTTACACTGCACACCAGCCCGTCTCCCCACCACCACACACTACCTTGGATATTTATCCCCTTCCTCCTACAATCAGGCAGAGGGCACCTCCACCTTCCTCGGCTGCCTCCCTCATTGCTTCCCTAGGCTGAAGACATCCCTTTCTGGAAGCCTCGCCCCTAGTCCAGGACTTTGTGAAGAGAAGGATTTCTTGGGAAGAAAAGGGGTCTCCTCCTTCCTCACCTACTGTGAGCCTCGTACAACACCCCCACCTGTCGTCCTGATTATTTCCAATTCCTTCTAGAACACTCAGCGTTCCAGCCACAGCATGTGAAGTAACTTTTCCTCTAGGGGAAAAATACAGTTAGGGATTAGTAATAATACTAGTGATGATCATAATAATACAAAGCAGAATGGGTCTCAGAATATTTGTTGCTGTTGGCGGGGGCTGGGGGGAGGCATGGGGTTGAGGCTGGGTGGTGGCCTCATTTGGCCCTAGCGACCTTGCTGCACTGTACTTTCTCACGGTACATTGGTAGTAAAGTTTGTCAAGACACAAAACTTGTAGTTGGATCCCAGGTTACTGCTAAGCCTTGTGACTCCAATGAGCATGTGTGCAACCAGGGTTAAGAGACTAGGCACAGCCTCCACAGGGCCTGTCCTGCTGGAGACCTCTGTCATCTTTGCACTGCCAGGACTTCAAGACCCGCCTTGATCTAGACCCCAAAAATCTTTTCATTGGCACTTGCCACCATACCATTTATTCATTTATTTTCATAACAAATGTTTCCTTGGCACCTGGTTTATGCCAGGAGTTATGCCTAGAGCTAGAGAGGGTCAAAGAGGAATAAGCCAGGTTCCTACTCCATGAACTCACAGTCCAGCATGAGAGATGGACACAGAAGTATCTAGAGGACAGCCAGGACTGCAAGAGATAGAATCAGTGGAGCTTAAGGATGCAGATTCAAGAGTCAGGCTGTTTAGCGTTTGAATGCCAGGTACTACTTGGTAACTGTGGGACCTTGGGCAAGTCTCTTAATTTTTCTGGGCCTTAATTTCCCCCATCTATAAAATGGGGAATATTAACAGGACCTCCCTCATAGGACTGATATGTGTAATATATGAAAAACCATTAGGACAGAGCCTGGCAGATGGTGAACGCTGCATAAATGTTAGCTCTCCCTGCTAAAGGGAGAGATGGATTCAGTTCCTTAGTACCTTTGCTTGAAAGAGGTCTTATTATATTGATCATCATTTTACCTTGAAGCTTTCTGTTCTCAGGACAAAGGGAGACCAGAAGAGTCTCCTTTATTTCTCAAAAGGGAAGGCTGAGACCTAAAATGGTTGGGAAGACCATTTGGGGGGTGGGGAAATGTACCCTAAAGAAATCAGCTGAGTCAGAGAGGCACAGTGTGCATTTTGCTGACCGCACAAGTGTGTCCCTTGATCCCCATATTCTCATATCTGGGGAGCATGTCTTTGCTTATGTTCATGGCTCAGGAAGCGGGTGTGGAGCTGATTCCCTCACTCATGGGGTGAGGGAGACCTTTCCAGACCCCCCTGCCCTGGGAGTTGTCCCACCCCAGGGACCATTTGCCCCCAACCACCTGGCAGGTGTCTCTAGCTGCTTTTGCTCTAGACTGATGTGTGAGGGTCCCCTGCATCTGGAGACTTTCCACCTGGACCGGGAGGTTCAGAGAGTGGGCCACATCCCCCAACCAAAGTGGAAGGCCCACAGCTGGAGCAGGATCTCCAGGTACATGTGGATCTTCTCTCAGTCCTCACAGAGCTCAGGTCTGATTGTGGGGGTGGGGCTGAAGATCAGGTGCTGTGAATCATGGAAACTTCTTTGAAGCTGGAGTATCCTGTGCCCCCCCACATGCTGCTTACACAGATTGGGTTCTCATGATGGGACCAGGCAGCCCTGCCCCCACTACATTCACTGCCCCATGCACAGGAACCCCCACCCTAGACTCATCCATCAAGATAATGTAGGCACAGCTGGAGCGATGCTCAGAAAGGTCCACAGGGAGGAGCCAGAGGGCACCTTGTCTCCATCCATTGTGCAGGGAGGGGCCTCTCATGAAGTACAAGGAAACCTCCAGGCATTTATTGTTTGATATAGCCTCTAATGCAATTCACATTTATTAAGTAGTACACCTCAGTCCTATGTTCTAACCAGGATGGGCCAACTGTCCCCATTTCGCAGGCTTACCTTGGGCACACAGCACATAAGGGCAGCACAGACTCTACTGTCACAGTCTCCTAGCTCTGAATGCAGTGCTCTTCCTCAGTCATCACTGTGCTGTGCATACGATTCCTGCTTGCATTTGGGTTCTTAGCAGGGGAAGAGCTCAGAAACACGGAGCCATGTGTTTCCTCAGAAACACGGAGGAAGGCCAAATGGGATGCATCCACATCTCTGGAAGCCAGAGGAATTCAGTTGTCCCTTTCCAGGTCTGGTTTTGCCCCAGTCATGCAGCCTGGGGTAGAGGTCATAGGATGAATCTGTGCAGGCAGCTGCAGGACGACACCCATGGCCCAGCACCACAGGGCTGCTGCTGCTGGAACCATTACTGAAGTGATTAATTAGGTGCCTTCCATATAGAGCCTCTGGGTTCATGGGGCTGCCTGTCAAAACTGCAGGGTTCAGCAAACTGCGGGGGCACCAACCCAGAACCACCATCAGGACTCACTGGGCTGAGGAGGGAGGCAGGGAGGACACTCTGACATCCTTAAGTTCTGTGCCCTCTTTCAGGCTGGGGCCTCATTCAGCCTGGGGGTGGTGGCTTTGGGAGTCAGTCTTTTATTACTTATACTGAAAGGTTTAAGGACCTCACCAGCTTCCACGACCATTTATTGCAGATCTCTGCTACTTTCATGAGTTAACATATATCATCCACACAGCAAGCCCATTCTCCAGATGAAGAAACTGAGTCTTAGAGGAGCAAAGGAGGTGCCCAAGGTCGTGCAGCTTAAACGAGAGGGCAGAGTAGGGTTCTGTCATACTCACAGTTGTACTAGACCCCTCCAGCTGCTTTATCAAGGCTAGGGAAGAGGAGGGGTCCCCATAGCCTCCAGCCTGGCAACCAGGCCCCTGCTATCCCTAGTAATCTGTCTCTTTGAGGGAGATCATTCATGAGTCCCGACATAATCACACACACCCCCCATGTAGGTTCCCTTATCCGAGATGCACATGTTCCTTCGGTCTGGGAGGGAGGTGGGGTGGAATAAGCGAGAAAGCCAGTGGCACCTCGGCACCTCCATCTAAGCACAAGCAAATGGAAACACTGCTCCCCCTTGAACCCCCGCAAGTGTCCGCGGGCTTCTTCTCTAGGTATAGACTGGAAATACTTGAATAACAGATGACAATCATCTTGGTTTCGGGCCTTTTCAACTCCCCATTTCCTAGTTTAATAGTCAAGGTGCTCAGTGGTGTTAGAATCAGGAGTTCAGAGTCAAGCTGAAAATAAAGGCCAGGAAACCCCACACCGAATCTTTCCACCGGGGTTTAGGCATACTCCAGCATCTCCTAGGCAAGGCGGAGCATGTGCCTTGTGTGCCCTTTGCTAGAGGCGAAGTACAGAGCAGGTGAAAGGAGGGAGGAGCTTGCCTCCGTCCTCAAGCGCTCCCTCTGGTGGAGGAGATGGGAAGTGCGTGGATGCAGCGGCTCTGTGATTTGTGCGTACTTGTTGGAGCCGCCCTGGTGCTGGGCCAGACACGCTGTATGGGGCAAGTAACGTTGGGGGTGGGAAGGGAGGCAGAGGAGCTTCCAGAAGCCAGGGAACAGGAATGCAGATAAAGCTCTCACCTGACAAGGCTGCAGTGAGGCCAATAATAGGTAGCCGAGAAGGATCCCAGGAGGTGGTGTAGAGCCCAGTGCTGCCCTGGGAGGTGTCAGGGAAACGTGATGTGAGGCAGGAGAGGAATGCACATCCTTGAGGACTTAATGTTCATTGTGCCAGTGGCCGGGCTCGGTGCTTTGCCAGCTCTAGCTCATCTAATCCTCACAGCAACCCTGTGGGGGTAGAGATGGTAGAACTCACTTCTGGCCGATGTGGAAACTGAGGCTCAGAGATGCTACTAACTTGTGCAGGCTTGCAGAATTGGAAGGGAAAGGGCCGGGGCTCACACAGGACTTCTGACTCTGCCCAGCTCTGCCATGCTGCTCTGTGGGTCCCAGTCACGGTGGGGCTGGCTGGAGGAGGGAGGAAGGGAAGGGCAGTGACTCTGCAGCAGGTGTGACTAGACGCAGCGAGACTGAGCGACCCTCTGGCAACTTGACTGTATGGCATTGTCCCACCAAGGCTTCACATCTGTGCTGAAGTAGGTGGGAAAGCTACTATGAGCTGCTGGCATGTGGCCCAGGCCCCATCTGCTGAGGATGCATAAAGGGAGAGAAGTCAAAAGAGGGACACGGTTCACCCTCTCAGGTGTCTCTGGGTGGCCTTGTCTGCTCTTTATATAAGGCTACCAGGCAGATTAGATTAGGATCTGCCCTAATTCACTGACCTCATTAGAGGCCCTCTCAGCAGACACAGCCACATTCTAAGATCGTGAGAGTTAGGGCTTCAATATATCACTCTGGAGGGTCCATAATATTCCACCCTCCAGATCCCTCAAATTCACATCCTTTTCACATGCAAAATACATTCCCCCTATCCCAACAGCCCCAGAGTCTTAGCCCACTCCAGTATCAGCTCGGAGCAGCAAGGCTCTGACCTGGGACCTGAATTGCTGGAGATGAGTCAGGGTGGAGAGGAGATATAAAGAGGAAGGGGGTGTTGCTGGGCCTGCACCTCCATAAAGCAGAGTCTAAGCTTTGGGTGGGACTACCAATGACACACCCAAAACCATCGGTGACCCTAAGGTCTCACCAGACCAGGGCTATCTTCATTAAGGAGGGTGGGCCAGTGAGGACAACTTGGGATGAGAAGACAGGAGAGTACAGAGGCTTTCTAGACTTTGACCATAAGAGAGCAGTCTGCCTGTTCAGCCTCTGTGTGGGACAACTATGTGTGTGTGTGCCTGTGTGTTTGTGTGTGTCTGTTTAAACACCATCTTTGGTTTGTGTTCCTTGCATCTGCAGCTCAGAGACATAGGGGCCAAGATGATGGATCTATTGATTAACATTTTCATTCACTTCAAGATATGAAATGTGAGTCCCTTTTGAGACACATTTTGCTGGAGGCAGCTGCCTTTACCTTGAGTGTTATTGAGCAGCATCATGCCCTGACCTCTAGAAAAAGATGTGGATCCCTTAGGGAGGCAGGGAGGGACCTGATACTGTATGGCCTTTCCAGAGTGGGATGGAAGTACCACAGGGGGAACCCAGGAAAGAAATGGCTTCCAGGGTTGGGGAGGTGCTTTTAGTTCTCTGTGGGGAAACCTGCAGAGCCCGGCCCTGCCAGGCCCAATCTTGAGTCTTTGGTGACCTTGAAGGCCCCTCAAGCGACAGGTTCTCAAGGTTTGTTGCACATGTTCCACTTGAGGAGCTTGTTAAAATCATGGATTTCAGGTCTCTTTCTGGAGGCCTCTAGGAATAAGGTCTAGGACCCTGCATTTCACCCAGTGGCTCAGGGGACGGTGATGGCCCATTAACCAACACTTCTTTGTTTCCTTATCAGGGTGATCAGCTGAGAAGCTGGGGCCCAGAAAGTGGTGCTCAGACTTCCTGATTGCACCATGTGCTGGTCACCCCATCTGTCTTCCCAGGAGAAGGGAAGACTCCCTATGAGAGGGAGGGGTGTTACTACCCTTTCAGAGGTACTAGAAATAATGCCCTCCACACCTCTGTCAATGCCCTTCAAACCCCCAGGAACATAGCAGTAGGAGAATGGTGGGTTCATTACTTGCTGCCGTGAGGGAAAACATGCCCCAGGGGACTATGGGGCATCTCAGGACTAGGACAGAGCTAGAGAGATGCAGTTATAGGACTTAGGCTTCAGTTAGGTGATTTGGGGAAGGATCTGAGGAGGCTGGGGTTTACTCAGGGTTAAGTGCTTTCGGAAAGCAGCAACAATTTTATGACTGGGTATCAGCCAGCTTGATCTAGAGACAACACAACCTGGAACCAGGCTAGAGCTGTAACTGGTGAAAAGCCAGCAGTCCCTCACGTTGGCTGGATGTTTGGCATTTTATGGTTTGGACAATGTTCATACTTGTCTGCATTCACACATGAATGCAGAAAAGACTTGGTTTTATCTTGATCTATCATGATCCCAGGTGGCCTTGCCTGATGTTGATGTCCTGGGAAACTGTTTATGTTCGATAGGAGGGCACCAAAGACAGCTCCCAGACTCCAGGGGCTGTGTTCCTCTTTCTCACCAGCCTATCCTGCCCCTACCCTGGCAAATTGGGCACTTAGTGGGCTATTTGGAGGAAGGAGTGCAACAGTCAGTATAACCCACCTTCATCCCCTACCCTCCAGCCACTCCAACTGATCCTCTCATGTAGTTCCCATGTAGGGCCTTCACCAATTCCAGACAGAGTCCTCTACCTCTTCTGGCTGCTCCCTCCCCAGTGGTGGATTTCCCCACTGCTCCTCCCACTACATAAATGCCCTGTGCAGAAATAACCCCTCTCTGTTTCTTTGTGTCTTGACTTCACGTTGCTGTTCTACACAACGTAAGTAGCCTACGTAAGTAGAACCATCTCTATTGAAAGCCCCTAAGTCACTCTTAACCTACAGTACCTGGTGTAGGTTAAGTCACTCTTAACCTACAGTACCTCCCCTCCTAGGAGAGGAATGAGGGGGTGGATGGCATGTGAGATGTGGTGGTTGATGCTACTCTGGTATGGATTAGGGTAATGGTGCTCATAGTGATAGTGATCTTCATAAGGGTGACAGAAAGGATGATGGGAGAGAGTGATAAGGATGATGGTGAGGGTGTTTGATGGAGATGACAGTGATGCCAGCAGCGATGGTGTGTTATTGTGATGGTGGTGGTGATGATAGATTTCATGGCCATCACAGACATGGGGAGGGCAAAAGCGCTGATTATGATAGAGATGAATTTGTAGACCAAAACTCTTAGGGCCTATCACGGTGTTCATGGAATAATATCAGAGAGTTTGCTAAGTCAACCACTTCTTTCTTCAGGCAAGAAAACTCTAAATCAACTTTCTAAGGTTGCTTGTGGGCAGATAATGATGCAGAATGAAGCTGGTACGGAGGATCTCCCGTGGCGCCCACCTCCACATCTGCAGCTCCAGGCTTGCTCCATTTCCAGGCCCCTGGAAAGGAGATGAGATGCCTGCTGCATTTCTGGCAGTGTCCTCAGACAGAGGAGGGCTCACTGAAGGGTGCCAACAGCTGTGAGGCACCTGGAGGTATAAAATAAACTGGTCTTTAACAAGGCCTGTCATATGTAAGTGTGGTCAAAGATGGATACAGGATAAAGATCCTGGTGGCCCAGAGCCAGGACTGTTCCACAGGACAGGAGCATGTGGATCAGATGGGCTGGACTAGACCACTCACAAGCCAAGATGCAGGAAGTTTTGATGACCAGGCAGTAGTGGAGAATAAGGAGCTGACAGTCTAGAAAGGAACAGGCTAGGGTGAGTTTGGGGGAAGATCTGAGTGCTCTTCAGTTTGGGGATCTTCCTGCTGACAGAAAACACATGTTTTCTGCCTCTCTGCATTATGGAGAAGTTAGATCAGGCCAAGATTGCCTCCAACAATGGACTGTTATACTTCTCCTCCCAACTACAGGAGCACCCAGAGACTGACGTCTCAGGGCAAGAAAAGCCCACCCTATAGGCTGCTACATTCCACCCTTATCGTGACTATTCCCTGAGGGTCTCCATGACTTCATCTCTCTTTGGGACATCCAGGACTTGGGAGTATAGAGGTCAGGGGCATGAGGTTTGGATGGATCCCCAGGGAATTATGAATCACATGGGGACCTTCAGGAAGTTTGCCACCGAAGAATCAGCTACATAAATTCTCCAAGTAGAGACCATGTTCTGTATCATTCAGGATCCATTCATGAAAATCTAAATGACTTTAGATATTCCCATCAGAGGTCAGGAATACAAGAAACTGGTTACATGAGTGCTGGAAGGCTAAGAAACCAAAATAGAGGGAGGGGAAACAATCAGAGGTCAGCAGGAAGCCACTATGACCCTTGGGGCTGGAGGGACAAAAGGAGGTACTGATATAGGAAATCACAGCCATGCTGTTTGGCAGAGGCTGGAACCATGTTGGAGATCCAGCCACCTTGAAGACATCTACTGAAGCAGGATGAGAGAGGGAGAATACCTTGGCTTCTTACTTTTTTGTTCCTGTGGTCTCTTTCTGTTGCTCCCATTGGCTGACCCTCACCAGAGGTTAGGAAATGTTGTGTGAAGATGAGCAGGGAGTATATCTGGAAGCAAATAGCCATTGACCTCTCAGTGTTCCAACCTTAGGAAGTTGAAATACATTAGAATCTTGGAGAGGGCTGTCTAATACTGTTTCTTCCACACTCAGTTCAAAACTTTCTAAGAAATAGATCAAGAAGCCAAGGTCACGACACTATCTTTAACACCACTGCAACAGTGGACACTATGCCATAGGTAGAGTTTCACACCTAGGGGAGCTTGATCACAACTCATGCCTGAATTTGACAAGACTCAGTGAGTCTTAGGCAGAGCCAAGCATCTGCAGTCCCCTCTCCCAATCCTGTGGTGGGAAGGAGCCCAAAATCTGTGTCTTCTATCAGCAGAAAGATCTTCAAAGTAGAGAACAATCAGATTCTCCCCCAAATTTACCAACAGAGAAATTGCCTCCTCCCAAAGGCAAGGAGAGACTCAATGGAGAGAGGAGAGGATTATTTCTCTAATAAAGGTCCCTCCCCAGGGAACTGGAGACTAGTTGGCAAAAAATCATAGGGTCTCCAGTTGGGAGTACTGAGTCACCTCTATGACATCCTCACCAAGGGGTTGTTCAGCTGCTCTTGAAGATGGTCAGTAGTGGAGACTCAGTACCATCCAAAGAAGTCCATTCCATTGTCACACATTTCTGTTGGTTCAAATATTCCTTGTATTAACCTAAAAATTTCCTGTAATTTCTATTTATCCCATAATACCCCTGATCCTTCTTCAACAAGAAGATGTTGAAGATGTATTTAAAGATGGCAAATACATCACCCCGAAGCATAACATCTCCAGGCTGAATACTTCCAGTGCCTTCTATTTGCTCTTACATGTCCATGGTTTTCCAACTATTCAGCACCCTAGTCACCTCTTTCTGGACAAAATAAGTTGGTAAATATCCTTTTTAAAGTGTGCCCCCAGAACCAACCACATTGAGAAATCACACCATCATCTCCACTAGCCAAGTTGCCGCCTTAGAGACGTTTATTGTAAGGGCTTTATATTTTCCATCATTGATCCAATGCGATGGATAAAGTTGTTTCCCCACTTGTCACTGGGGAAATGAGGTTCAGAGCAGGTGAGACTTACCAGGTCACACAGATAGCAAGTGACTTGGGTGTGTCAAATCAGATCACAAAGCCCATGTTCATTCCACTAGGACAATCTATTTCCAATGCTAAATGCAAAGCAGTGAGTAGCCCACCTGTAGACCACAAGGCTGAAGAAGCAGAGGAGAGTAAGAGTGTGCAGCTCTGGATCTGCCTAGAATTAGGGGAAGACAAGGCAAGCAGAGCAAGAGGGATCATGAGCCCTGGTCCCTTCTCTGCCCCGGCATGGACACTGTGCCTTGTTACCTGTTGGTGTCCCTGCCCTCTTGACCCTTCCTCTCCCAATAAACCTGGAGATAGAGGTGCACAGTGCAGCAGGGTCTCCAACAGGAAACCCCAGAACACAGAGACACAGTTTTCTTGGGTTTATTTGAATGTGTTTTAGGCAAATAGCTTCAGTGGAAACATTCATCTCTGACTGTAGCTGAATAAAGCCCTCAGCTGTTCCCAGTTCCTGAGACAGAAAGGAAATCACGTGTTAATAATTCATCAGAGGGGTGTGTGTGTGTGTGTGTGTGTGTGAAGGCTACCTGAGAACAAGTCTCATATTTCTCATTTATAGCCTCTGATACCATCCGACAGAAATCCGTTCTTAAGTGAAATATTGATAGGTTTACTCTGCAATCTTAAGCGTGCCTCCTAAATTGCTGTAATTAAGGCTAGCAAAGAGGGGTGGCAGCAGAGAGGGGAGAGTAGAGATGCTGGGCCTGAGAAAACACACACACACACACACACACACACACACACACACACACAGGCTACCCTGAACAGAGGTAATGGTCGAATTCTCAGAAAGACTTTTAAAAGGCAGCTCACGGCGGTCAAATGGCCAACCCCACAACCACATCTTGTTGTCACTTGTGGCTCAGCTGACGCAACACAAGGAGAACTCTGGTGAGAACAGGGGGACCGGGAGATGCCTCCCTCAGGGGAGGAGCCCAAGCCCCTCACTGCAGGTGGGCTTCCTGTGTGACCCCAGCCGCCAGGTGGATGAGGAAGTGGTGATGTGGGTGGGCCATGAAGGACAAGAATTAGCAACACAGGATGATTGGAGAGAAAAGTTGTCTTACCTTCGGGATGGAGTTTACAGACCCAAGAATCAGTGAGGGAAAGGCCTGGGGGAATAATCGAGGATCATCAGGACAGGGCTTTGCTTGGAGAGGGGGTGGGGGGACGGTCCAGACTGGTTTCTTGCTTGCTCTCCTTCTGTTGATCTTTTTCTCACTGGGTGCCCCTCCCCCTCCCTTCCCTTTGCTTCCTTCTTCCTCCTCTTCCTCCTCTTCCCACTTCCTTCTTCTCTTTGCTCTCCTCCTACTTCCATCCTCATTTCTGTCTGTCTCCCAGGCAGCATCAGAAGCGATGGTAAACATTTATCAGAGAGACTTTAATTAAAACGTTAAACACTCAGCTGAAGCCCAGCTACTTCCCGGCATTACATGTCCTCCCAGCACATCATTATTTAAGGAAAAGAGTGGCCTTCCTTCTGGAAAGGAGAGATTAACATATTAATGGGAGGTAATTATGCTCTAAGAGGGGGTTCTCTGTGGTGGAGTCTGGGAGTCCAAGCTTCAATAGGTCAGCCCCCCCACCCCGCCGCTGCCCTCTCTCCTCCCTCCAGACCCCTGAGTGGAGGTGGAGGCTGGGTTCCCTTCTAGAGACTCTTTCCCTCTATCTGCCAATGTTTCATTCTGGTGGGGGAAATGCAAGAGCTAGAGGAGGAGGGGCGGGGAAGCAGCAAAGTGCATGGTGATGAGAAGCGGGGAGCAGTGGGCGTGGCTAGTGGCAGGGGAATGGAGACACACTGTAGTTGTCAGTGAAAGGTTTTCAGCCGCTGATACAAAAGGACATGGCAGAAGGAAGCCTGTCACCCTCTAGATTAGGGGGTTGGAGGAGGGTATGGGGACAGGGTGGGAGGAGGAATCAGACCTGAAGGGGGATCTTCTGGAAGTGCTGAGTCCTGCTCCTGTGTGTTTATTGATTCATCCATTAACTTACTTATTCATCAGTTGTGATTATATATGAGTAACAAGCCAGGCACTGTATCGTGCACTGGATGTCAGAGCTGTAAATTCAGTCCTTGGCCTCAGGGAACAGCCTGACATCCTGGTCACTGGTCTGTCTCCCTGAGACAGAGACGCACGTGCTCAGCATTTCCAGGGTGCGAGGGTCATCAGAAGGATGAAAGCCCTGAGAGGCAAGACCTGAGCAGAAAGAGATGCCCCATCCCCATCATACCTACCACTCACCCTAAGACAGAGAGGAGCACAGATCCCAGCATGTCCCATCTGGAGGCCTTCAGTGCCACTGGATTAGTCTCAATGTCTCCTTGTGTAGTTGGGAGAATAAGCCCAGAGAAGGTCTGAAGATACCTGAAAGCTACACAGCTAGTCTGGACTGCAGTGGTACCAAAGCCAAGACAAGCCCCACAGATACTTCTTAAGGAGTGACATCTGACAGGGAGTATTGTCCACAAGAATGCACCCATATCAGACCAGGTTCCCGTGTGTGCCCATGATCCTGGCCATCTACGAGGTGCTTACTCAGAGTTACAAGCCAAAGGAGAGCATCCCAGCCAGATCACCTCCCCATCAGCCTGGCTACATGCCTGGAAGCCAGACCTGGGACTGAAACCATGCCTCAGAGACTTTGAAGGAAAATGTATGTACCTAGCTCCCAATCCTCTGTCTTAACTAAGGAGATCAATGTGTGTGTGTGTGTGTGTGTGTGTGTGTGTGTGTGTGTGTGTAAAAGAATGTGATCACATTTGAGGGGCTAAAGTAGGGACAGGCTGACCTTCCTAATGGTGTTTGGAAGTGTGTGAGGCGAGTTCAACAGATTTGAACCCAAATTCCATCTCAAAAACTTCGTTGCCATGCAGTCCTTCATAAGTTAGTAAAAAGTGTCTGGACTCTTGTTTGTGTCTTTTGTAAAATGGGCACAATAAAGCCTACTATCCCCCAAAGATATAAAGATTAGATTAGCATATATGTAGAGCTGCTGGTGCAGTGAGCCCCAGAAGGAGATGAATAACAGTATTACTGCAGCTACTTGCTTGGGCCGCTGGGACAAGAGTCAAGCCTCTTCTGAACAGGCACCTCTCAAGCTGGGTCAAGTGACTCAGGAGTTCCTGAGAGCAAGACACACAATTTGGGGATTTTTAAAAAACATTTAACAGAAGATCCGCTAATAAAACCACTCAGTGCAGGTAATTTGGAATTAACTCACATTTCACACCATGAGGCATTACGGGCAAAAAAATCAAAATGAAAACTTGATGTCCTTCATATGACCATACACAAGACTAACCTCAGTGATATCATGTCTACACTCCAGCCTTCTCTATCTGACAAGAGCCAGGAAGCCAGCATGGGGTCTATGAACTCCTGATGGATATGTTGTGTATCTGTTCATTTTTCAGAGAAAAGAATTTGTGGTCTTCCTCAAGATGCCTTCCCTTAGGAAATCCTTGGTCTGATGGGGGAGATTTATATGCTGCCCTCAATCTGAGCTGGAAACACAGCCCTGTCACAGGGAGCCCCAGTCTGAGGGAGGGAGATACAGTCCTGCCTCAGGGAGCTCCAGTCTGAGGGGGAGACACAGCCCTGCTCTCAGGACGCTCACATCTGATGGAGGGGACACAGTTGCTGTTTCTAGGCACACCTCAATCTGAGGGAAGCAGAAAATATAGAAAATAATTTAAGGACTCTCACATGTGCCAGGCAATGTTTTACCAACTGTGCCCTGAGCCCTGGAGAAAGACACAGCAAAGGCAGGGTCCAGGCAGAAGATTCCACACAGGGCTACAGCCAACCTCCTGACGCCAATGCTGCCCCCCCCCCCACCCGCCTCCAAATTTTAAGACTCAGGCTAAATTCAGGCAGCATGTGGTTACAGACCCTTGGGCGAGCAATTAGTATTCTAAACATGAAATTAATTTGTCCTACACATATGAGAACTTAGTAATTTGTTTCACTTTTATTTTATTGTCAGATAGGATTCATTTTCTACATGATTTTATGGTTGGATAGGATTCATTAGAAATTTTCCCCCAACTACTTCTCTCTCTCAAAAAAAAAAAAAAAAAAAAAAAATCCCTCTTCATTTGCAGAGCCCGTGGTTGAGTTGGCCTTAGCTTTTTCTTTAAATACTCCTCCTAAGTACCCATTCCCACACCATAGCCCCAGGTTCTGCTCCCCAGTCTCACTGTAATTTCCAACTTGGTAGAGTCAGGTACCGAAATGGAGATAAATCTCTCTGGAAGTTCCTGTGATGGGACCTTTGATTATAGAGTGGCGGGGACAGTTCATGGCCCCGAGGCTCCTCCATGTTATTTACTGACATTCCCATCCTCATTCTCTCAGACTAACAGCTCCAATTTATTTAGCACTCACCCCAGTCCCTTCACTTTGTTACCTGCTCTTGCTCCCACTTCTGCCCAGCCCTCCTTATCATGCAGCCCCTGAGAACAAACCCTCCAAGAGTGTGCACGGCCTATCTGGACAGGCCTCCTGACTGCCAGCCCTAGCTTATCGAATGGGACTTCTTCAGCCCTGACCACACACTGCCCTTTACCTTGTGTCCTGCTCTCCGAATCTCACTTGTGTCCTCAAAATTGGCTCTCTGAATATCTCCCCTTTTGTCATATAAGCAGGACTTGGGCTTTATCTCTTCCCTCAGACTGGGGCTCCCTGAGGGCGGATGCTGTGTCTCCTCCCTCAGACTGAGGCTCCCTGAGGCCAGGGCTGTGTGTCCCTTGCTGAGACTACGGTGACCTGAGATACCCTGTCAGGAGGCACCACAGGTTATCAGTGCTGGAGCCGGCACAGACACACTAGGTGATCCTCTTTGGACCTTAGTTCACCTCAGAAGCGTCTTGGTGGAGAAACCAGTGTTGCCAGGGGCTTCTTCCTCAAGAGACGACAGCTTGTAAGTCTGGCTTTCCTATTTTTATGTTTCCTTTGAGTTCCTTTTTCCATCAGGTCTGCAGTGGCACAACCCCAAGCAACCTACCATGATCGGGAAACTTCAGGGGTCACCACTTGCTAAGGTATAGGCCAGGCACTGGAAACAACAGGCCTCAGTCAGCTCCCGCCTCCGCCAGCCAGTCCTCCCTCCACAGCCGGTTTCGGTGTCATCTTTCTGGTCACTGTGAGGCTTACATGAGAGAAGTCAGCCTAAAACAACCAGCCCAGAGCCTGGCTCCCCACAGACCCTCCTGCAAAGTGGCCTTCCTCCCTGCTTCTCTCACTCCTCTGATCTTATACTCCGCAGCAGACATGCAGCCTCTGATGCCACCGTAATTTGCTGGTTACATAGCACGTGTCCTCACTGGGTGGCAAGTCTCATTCACTGGAGAGCTTCCAAATTAATAATCTATTATTTATGCCATCCCCAGTGTCTCTTCACAGATGTCAATAAGAAAGAAAAGCTATATGCAAAGGAAAAGAGAGGGAAGGAGGGGATCCTTGGGAGCAAACAGGGGCTGAGGACTAATGTCTTTGAAAGACTCAAAGCAGGACAGAGCCTCAGGCCGCTGACCTGACAGAGCCCTTCAGGATGTCTCTGAAGAGCTTGTTTTCTGTGTTTCCTGAAGGGACAAGGTCAATAGCAGAAGAAAGGACAGGGAGGAAGCAGCTCCTGGGGGTTCACCAAACAGTCTCCAGTTCCCAAATGCAGAGCCCTTTCTTAGACTTGAGGTGGGATAAAGAGGAAAAGATGGGGAGACGGGAGGAGACACAGCCCTGCCCTCAGGGAGCCCCAGACTGAGGAGGAAGGAACACATCCATGCCCTGAGGGAGGCCTAGTCTGAGAAAGGAGACATATCCCTTCCTTCAGGGAGCCCCAGTCTGGGGAGAGAAAATGCTCTGTCCTCAGGGATCCCCAGTCTCATGAAGATAAATAACCCTGCCTTAGGGAGTTCAGTGAAAATATAATCCCTCTGCCCTCAGGGAGCATTTGAATAAAGAAAAAAAAAATAGATCCTGCTCCCCTAGACTCTGAAAACATACATTTTCCTGTGGGCAACCGAGAGGAGCTATCTATTAATCTTAGACAGAAATTAGAAGACAAGAGTAAACAGGTATAACAGACATCTAAGACTGTTCCTTTGTAAGTTTGGGGGAAGGGGAGAGGCTTTAAGGACTCGTTTGTAAATTTTACACTTTCTCACAGTGGAAAATCTGCCATAGTTTTCAGCTGAATGTGGCAGAAAGATCCCTCCCCAAAGTCTAAAATGTGAGTAAAGGAATAAACAAAATAGAGGCAATTATTAGTGCTAAGAAAATTAAAAATAGTTTAATAAAGACACTGTTACCATACACAGTTCTTTACTAAACAGTATTTATATAATCATAAATGTTAATGTAAACATCCAATACTTATTTTTAACCAAACATGGGGATAAAACTCCATTGGGAGACTGGTGGGGAATGTGATTAAGCTGTTGGGGATGGCGGGTTAGGAGGAAGAAGAACAGAACACTAAATGCTCGAACTCCATGGTAGGAAGTCAACAGCTAATATCTCAGAGGGAAAAATCTAGGAAGAGCCAATAAAAGGGAAATAAGTACCAAAGGAAAAAACTAGAGAGTTGAAAGTTTGCCCCTGAGGAGAAGGATTCTGGATGGACAGGTTTCAGCTGAACACTGTCTCTTCACATTAAAAACCCATTTGACTAAAATATATAAAACTCTGATAAAAATAAAAATGAGTATTTTTGTGATGATGGAGGATGCTGTCCAATCTTTGCTATCTGGAGGACAAGAGGTGCTAGGTTGTTAATCCAATTAGTGGATAAAATGTCAAAACTGTACCAGAAGGAGAGGAGTCTGGAGTTGTTGGCACAGGCCAGGTTAGAGGTATCAAGCATCACGGCACCCATCCTGCCCAAGTGCACACTGCGCAGGGGGACAGGGCAACCAACAGAGAAGCCGGCTCCAGACTAAAATTGTCAGCCACAGATGTTCTCAAAGTGAACGATCCACGGGATCAAGTCTGAAGTTCTTTTATAACCAAAACCACAGGGCTGGGAGAATAAAGCAGTTTAGTTAAGATTATATCATTATAAGAGGTGAAGATAGGCTGTAACCGTGGTTCTCTACCCTGGTGGCACTTAAGGCCACACAGACAGGTTTAAAAAAAATAACCCTTGCCCAGATTCCCAGTTGAATTAGAATTTTTGTGGTGGTTTAAAGTCTCCTCAAGTGATTCTGATGCCCCATAAGAGGCCACCTTTGGTCCCTCTTAACTAATCAAACCCCATGTACCGCTACTTACTATATACCCCTCTGTGGACATCAGAGAAGTATAGGTCATCACAAGAACAAACACCACCAAGATTTCAGTGGCTCAATACGACAATCATTAATTTATTACTCACTCAAAATCTACTGTGGGTCCAGGCAACTCTCTGGGACAGCTGTCCTTCCTATGGTGGCTCAGTGTCCTTGGTTCCTTGGTTCCTTCAGTCTGGCAGCTCTTCCATCTCAGCACAGGCTCCTGTGGTTGCCATGGCAGGGGCAAAAACCATGAAAGTCTTGCAGCACACATTGCATGCTTGAGTGTGTAAGTGACTCACATCACTTCCACTTTCAACCCACTGGCCAAATTGAATCTGATGACCCCCCACCCTACATAACAGCCAGTGTGTCAAGGTGGAGCATGATCTTCTCATGTGCCCTGCAGAAGGGAAAACCCAATGTGGTAAGTATTAGCAACATCTGCTACACAGTTCATGGTACCCTGGTGGTGCTGGCTGCCTCTTGCTTGGCGGTCTTCTATCTTTTCCATCCTCCCTTCTCTTACCGCACTCTTTAAGGCCTGGCCGGAATCCCATCTCCTCTTCAAAGCATTCCTTGTCATTGCTTTCTGCACATATCCCCTCAGTCTGGCCACCAACAGTTCTTTATTTGTGGATGCATTTTGGCACTTAGAGTTTATGATGCATTTTCAGGGTCTTTACATTTCCCCTGTTGGGAATGATTTAATCTTCTGGACTTTGGGCAAAGTATCAAGAAGGATTGCTGTTCTGGCTAATAGAGCAAAGTTTATCAGAAAAAGGGGAAGGATGAGAGCCTGGGGAGTATGCCCCATGCTTCTGAGCTATTGTGCATTGGATAGAGATAAGTTTATTAGAAAAAGGGGAAGGATGAGAGCCTGGGGAGTAAACCCCATGACTTCTGAGATTTTGTGCATTGGAGGGAGGGGAGCCAGAGATACGAGTGAACCCTGGGACTTGGAAAGATTGTTTTCAAAAATCCCTCATCCTGAGACGCTTAGGCAGAAAAGTGAACACCAGTCAAGAATCGGGAATTTTGGCAGGAGTGGGTTGGCCTTAGAACCATTAATTATCTTAATGAGGGGAAAAGAAGTATTGAAAAAAATAAAACACACACACACAAAGGCTGCATAGGAAGCCCACCAATGAGCCCCGGCCTTAAAAGGACATGTACAAAAGACGCCAGGTCAAGGACATTGCCCACTCTGAGCTCCCTCTGCACCCTGAGCAAATGGAGTCCCTCCAATTTCCACACACTCATCAATTTATGCTGACATTTATTTATCTTTTTAAAAAAATATTTATTTATTCATTTGAGAGAGAGAGAGAGAAATTGAGAATGAGAGCATGGAAGGGAAGGGGCAGAGGGAGAGGAAGAGAGTCTTAAGCAGACTCCACACTGAGCACAAAGCCCAATACAGGACTCAAGCTCATGACCCCGAGACCATGACCTGAGCTGAAACCAAGAGTGAGATGCTTATCTGAGTGCACCACCCAGGCACCTCTATTTATCTATTTATTTTTATCTAACAAGCATAACACTTATTATGTGGCAGGAACTATTACATGTCCTTTATACTTTCTAGCTCATTAATCTTATTTCAATCCCATGTGGATTGTTCTCCTTATTTCCTTAAAATATGAGAATACCAAAGTTAGGTAACTTGCTCAAGGTCATCACTAGTGAAGGGCAGACCTTTGGCTCCTTCATGACACGGGCATATCTTTGTATGCCCCAAAACTAACAATAGCAAGCAGAGAGGAGGCATCTGAGTGTCTTCTCCATGCACAAATGTCATCTTCTTTTCCTCTGAAGTCAGACTGTCTGGGCTCACATTCCAGTTCCATCACTTACTACTTGTGTGACCCTGGACAAGTTAGTCACCTCTCTGCACCTCTGTTTTTTCATCTGTAAAGTGAGGCTAGTAATAGGCTTCATAGCCCTTGTGAAGAGTAAGAAAATCAAAAAAATTAATGCATGGAAAGTGTAGCATAATACCTGGCATGGAAGAAACCTCAGCTAAATGTTGGATACTATTATTTCATGTGCTGTATCTCAGCCCATCAAACTGCAAGTTCCTGTAAATCTATGTTAACCATTGCTTTTCATTCCTAATACTGCCTACAGCATGATAGGTATGTAATCCTAAATATTATCCTAGAATAGGGATTGTCTTTGTTATTTATTGCTGCATAAAAAATAAAAATAAAAAGTAGCAACTTAAAACTATGCACATTTATTTCCCCACAGTTTTGGGGTCAGGAATCCAGGCATAGCTTAACCAGGTCTTCTGTTTCATGATCTCTCCAAGTTTATGATCTTGCTGTCAGTTAAGGCATGGTCTCGTCTGAAGGCTCCACTGGGGAAGGACTTGCTTCCAACTCTGGTTATTGGAAGGTTCAGTTCTTCCATGGTTGTTGGACTGTGGGCCTCAGTTCCTTCCTGACTGACCATTGGCAGGTGTTGGCCCTCAGCTTCTTTCTGTGTGAGCCTCCCCATCTTGCTTTATCAGAGCAAATTCATGAAAAGAGAAGCCAGGAAGAGAGAGTGAGAGAGAGAGAGAGAGATTTACTAAGACGGAAGTCACAGTCCATTGTAGCTTCATCCCAGAAGTGACTTTGGTCACTTTTACCATATTCTGTTGGTTAAAAGCAATTTCTAGGTCCAAACCACACTCAGGGGGAGGGGATTACACAAAGTCATGATCAACAGGAGGCAAGGATCAGGGAACCCATTCAGAAGCTGCCAACCCCAAGCCTCAAATGTATTTGTTGACTGAACTTAAGAGCCAGCTCTGCTTCAGACAAAAGTGGGCAAGGTAGAGGCTGACATTTAGGATTCTGACTGGCTCTGCCTCTAGGGAAAGCCTCTTTAAATCCTCTTGGCCTGGGTGTCCACTCCTATAAAATGAGCAGCATAGACTGGGAGATGCCTCAGGTGCCTTCCATCCAGCACTCTGGAGTTCTAGGTTCTTTGAATTTAGCAGATCTTGATTCAACCAAGCTGATGAAATTAGATTTCTCTGTATTCTTGGAAAGCAGCCAAATACACGATCATATGAGTCCCTCCCAGGTGCCTAGACTGACCAGGTGATGACGGGTCACTGCTTCCCTCCCACCAACCATGCTGCCTTATCCCACCAGCTTCAGTGGAAGGAAGCAAGCAGGCAGGCAGAGTCCTCAGGAAAGGAAAGGTCCGAGGCATTTCCACTTGCCTTCTCCACCTCCTTGCCCTGAATTGCTCTGAGGCTAAACTGTATCCTGGCACAAGCGGCCAGGCATGCCAGCATCAAACCCTTGGCGAGATGAAAGGCCCTTCCGAGGTGCATAATTCAGAGCAGCAAGCCCTGCACAGTGCGTGTGATTAGAATAAATGTGTGTCCCTGAGGCTGAACAGGCTCTGCAGTGTGGCGAGCTCCTGCGTGCCCCCCTTGGAATCCTTCTTATCTCTTGTCCCATCATGCGATTCCTTCCTCTGACAGCTCAGCAGCCCACCCAGCAGGTCCTCTCTTTCAAACTACACCCACCTTCCCTACAGAGAGAATGATGAATATGGGGAGCCTGTGAAACGCAGTGGGAGACTGGGAATTTGGAGAACCAAATGTGAGTCCTGGTGGTGTCCCTAGCCTGTGGCAGCCCTGAGTGAGTCCTTTGCCACCGAGCCTTACTTCCTTATTTGTTCCCTGAGGGTTGGGCTAGGTGACTTCGGAATTCTCTTGAAATCCCAGGGTTCTTACATTTCCCTGAACTGAGCAGGGAAATTAGGGATCACTAGATGAGCTAGGATGTGTTTGGCTACACGTAATGAACTCCCCCCAAAATGTGGCTTCTGCACATTTGTCCCATTTAATCCGAAGTAGAAAGAAAGGAGGCGTCAGGGTTGGGGCAGTGGTTCAGCAATCTCACGCCACTTTCTCATTTCCTTTGCTGCCAACCTTAGTGAGAGATATTCTCTCTTGAGGACCCAAGATGGCCACAGCCCCCAGCAGGTTTCCCAGGATGGGATCCAGCACAGGAGGGAGCCAAGATGGTAGCTCTCTCTGATGCTGCTGCCATATCTGGGAGGAAAACCTTCCCAAAGACTCCCTCAGTCTTATGGATAAAATTGTGTACTCCCAAAGATATGCTGAAGTACCTCTGAACATGGCCTTATTTGGAAATAGGGTTATCCAGATAAAATGAGTTAAGATGAGGTCATACTAGAGTAGGGTAGCCTCTAATCTGTATGACTAATGTCCTTATAAAAACAGAAGAAAGACAGTGGAAAGATGGCCATGTGAAGACAAGGAAATATGAAGAGTTACAGGAGACAAGGACCCGCACAAAGCCAGGTGGTAGGATTCAAGCAGGGGGCCATCTGTGGTTCCTCCAGAGAGCTTCCTCTTAGTATCATGGAGTATGGAGCTAGAGAGCTTTGGTAAGGAGGGTCCTTGAGCTCTTTCTCCTTCCCAGTGGGTTGAGCCCCTGGAGGCTGCCCTGCAGCCCAGCTTTACCAGAGGTTGGGGGGGGGGGGGCGGCGCACAGACAGAGAAAGATGTCTGGCTTTACTCCTAGATGTAGCCAGGTGGAAGAGTCATGGTGGGTGTGGCAGCCCGGCCTGCGAGGGGCATCATGCAAGGTGGGGGAAGGGCAGCAAAGACACTGACCCAGGACAGCTGTGGTTGCGCTGCTGTGTTCCCTTCCTCCTTCCCAAGCCCACGCAGCACATTTCAATCAGCTCTGAGGATCTGTTCAGCAGCAAGAGAGCCAGGCTGCAGAGATGCAGAACATCCGGCCACGCCTTCCCCGGCCCCATACACTGATTGGAAATAAACATGAGACCAATACACAGCAGCCTCTCTCTCACCGTATGCAGTGGAAAACTCTTTCTAGAGCCAGGCCCAGAGCCAGTGAGCAAGAGGGTGAGCAGTAAGACGCTTATGGAAAGACTCAGGGTCAGGAGTCTTGGGGTCAATTTGTTTCTGCCTCCAAGAAGAACTTCAAAGATTCCCACCCGGACAGGGGCTCTTGACTCCACCAGGTAATGAGACTGCCCAAAGAGCCAAGTGCAGGTCAACACATGTTTCAGACAGAGGCCAGGGTTAAACATGAGAGAAATATGGGCTGGTGCAGGGGAGGGCAGAAACCTCGCCCCATGCCAGCCAGAAACCCACCTTGGGATATTGGATCCCACATGGTGTGATAAAGAAGGGTCAGGCAGAGGGAGTTCTGAACAGTGGGGGTGGGGGAGGGTTTGTAGTGAGGGGGTTGCAAGGTCACTGCTGCCAAGGATATAACAACAACGAATACCTACCATTTATTGAGCGCCAGCTGGTACCAGGCGTAGTGCTAGGCATTTTTATTCATTATGCATTTAATCCTGAAAATAACCCTCCGAGGTCGCTACTCTTGTCCTCATTTTACAGAAGAGGGAAGCCAAGGCTCAGAGAGGTTAAGAGACTTGTTAGGGTCACACAGCGAGGTGTGAGTAGCCCAGCCAGACCCGGGAACCAGGTCTGCCGGCCTTCAAAATCCAGCATCCTTGCAGGCTCGGAGCCATGGTCAGGGTGCTGCACCAGGGCCAGGCAGAGACCACAGCTGCGGATGGCTTGTATGGGGGTGGCTCTAAAGCCGGGGATGCTGGGTAGAGGGATCCCAAGGGCCCTGGTCCACTTGCCTGCAAGCCTCATCCTCTCACCTTGCACTTCTAATGTCTTTCCTGGTTGCTAAGCGGGACTTGGGGTGGGGTGGGGGTGTCCAGCTTCCCCTCGAATCTTACAGCCTCACATAACCGAGTGCTTGGCACAGTCCCCTAAACACTTCCCCCACTATCCCTTACACTGCTTTAGCTCAAGCCCTTGTCATTTCTCTCTTGGCCCAGCTGATCAGCTCCCTGCCTCTGATCCATCTTCCACTCAGCTGCCATCACAGTCCTCAAGGCAATTCTGGTCATGCCATCTCTCTTGAAACAAACTCCTCCAAGACCACTTTTGCCTGTGGGATAAAGCCCAAATTCCTTACTGTGGCATTCTAGCCTTTCCCAAGCTGTCCCTAAGCTACCCTCCCAGGAGCTTCTTTCTCTACATCCTCCACATGCCACGGAGCCAGGAGGTCTGGCCATTTCCCCAAGCTGCCTTGCATTTGCACACTTCTTTGCCTTGGGTCCTGCTCCCTCTGCCTGGGTCGGCTTCCCTGGGCCTGATTTTTTTCATTAGCAAAATGTCACCGTTCTTGCCTAACCAAAATGTCATATGCTCTATGAAGCTTTTCCCAGCAGCTTCTCCTCTATGCAAACTCCTCCCTGCAGACTCCTGAGTTTGTGATGAAGATGATGGTAATCAAATGAATGACAGTTAACACTGTGGAGGTCTTGCTCTGTGCCAGGCCCTGCTCAAAGCTCTTTTTCTATAATAAGTTGTTGAATCCTCACAACCACCACCCCAGGAGATGGGTGTGATATTATCCCCATTTTGTAGATGGAAAATGAAAGCCCAGGGAAGTTAATCAACTTGCCCAAGATCACACAGTATTGAAAGAAGAGGAACCAGGATGCAATCACAGCTATGTGGTTCCAGAGCCTATGCTCTTTGGCACTTCTAGAGGCCCTTGCACCACAAACATCCCTGAAACGTACCTCTACAGAAGCAGCACTCACCTTATTACAGAGGTCATTGCTCACCTGTTTCCTGATGGTCTGTGAGCTCCTTGAGGGCAGGAACTGTCTTATGAGGCTGTATGTTGTGTGTCTAGCACAGCACTGAGGACAAGGATAACAAGACATTCATTAGCAAGAACAAATGAATGGCTTGTGGTGATAATTATTTAGAGTATTATTCTATCTCAATCACCACAGGAGAGAGGTAAAGCCTCTAAAATGATGACCCAGTTGTGAGATGGCCCACTTCTCCATCACCTCCCCAGGCAGGTGAGAAATAAGGCCAGGAAAAGTCTTCTCTGTAAGGGCCCTAATAGGACTCTGTCCAGATGGTGGGTTCGGTATGGGTGTGGGCTGGTATCTCATTTCCCTTCACTGTTCCTTGGGCCAAGGCTCAGGGGAGGTGCCAGGTGCACCTTTTTCTTTTATCCCAGATACCCAGGTCCTTGGTAATACCACTTGAGGTCTACCCTTTGTGGGTTCACCAAGCTCCAGAGGCACACCTTTCTGCCCCTTCTCTGACCCACATAGTTGGCTGTGGAGGAGAAAGCAGAGCTGGGACTTGCCAAAGATGGTGGGAAGGTGGTAGGTTCCATAAATCTCTCAGATTCATTGTGTTCTACACTGAGACCACCATCCATACCTTCCCACCTGGATCTCCTACAGATCTCCCATCCCAGCCCTACCAACCAGATAATTATCCAGATGAGAAATCTAACTCCTCTAACACCTTCCTTCCCCTCATCCCCACACCCATCTGGCCCCTAAGTCCTGTGACCCCATTTCCTAAATATCTCCAAACCTGCCTCCCTAAGACCCCAGCTCAGGGCACTCACAGCTGGGCTAAAATAGGAAAGCCCCTGCCTGCTCTCTTGGTCCCTATAGCACCCCACAACCACTTCCTTCTAATCCCTCCTCTGCTGCCTCAACGCACCTTATCACTTATGAATGAGCCACATCCCTGTTTACAAACCCTTCATGGCTCCCCATTGCCCAAAGGATGACATTCAAGCCTATAACCACCTTCTCTCCCTCTCTTCCCCTGCCCCCACACATTGTGCTGCTACCATACCCCAGGAGCTTTGCCATGCAATCCTTCTGCCCAGAGCCACCGCCCCCCCCAACCCCAATCTGTACCCTCCCTGTGGAAGATTGGAACTCAGCTATCAGCTCTTCCAGGAAGCCTTCCAAGGGCCACTCCCTCACCACTTCCCCTCCCCTGAAATCTGGCCTCATGCCCAGTGAGCTCCCACATACCCCTTTTGGATAAATCTCTCCCGGGGCTTAGCAAATTCTACTGAAATAACCCCCCTTGTTTATATTGCCCCACTGAGTTCTTCTAAGGGCAGGATTCCTGTCTTATTAATGCTCCATTTCCTGTCCCTGGTTCAGCACCTGGATGAAACCTAGCAGGCACTCTGCAAATGTGTCTTGATTTGAACTGAAAATAGCTTTGAATCATCCACCTGTAAATATGAGAGTTCCTAAGCCTACCTCTCAGGGCTGCCATGAGAACAAAGGGAGAAAACACTCATGAAGTGCTTAGTGTGCACTCATGGCTGTTCACGGCTCTCATGATCACTATTACCATAATCCAGGTGGTGTACTTGAAAAAGCGCCAGACTAGGCATTAGGAGACATAGATTCCAGTCCCAGACCCAACATTAACTATCAGGGTGACCTTGGGCAAGTCAATTATCCTTTCTGAATGAGTCCTTAATAAACGTTATTTTCCTTCCTTGCTTCACTTCCATTATTGAATGATTTCCTCTATTATCGCCACCTCTCCCTTTCTTCGGCACAGATAGTTAAGAATGTACAGATAATTAGTAACATATCTTGACTTTTGGACACTGTATTTATGAAGAAGCAATCATAAGCAATCACCTCGAGATCCCTGAGAGGGGAGACCTCTCCCTGCATCCCCACTCACTGAGCCCCCACCCTGTCCCCACATATCTCCACCCATTTTTACATCAAAAAGTAGGGGAAAAAAATAAAACCAAAGGGCAATCCTTTAAATGCCTTTAACTTTATGACAAAGAAGTCACTCACATATTTTTTGTTTTTTCATTTCTTTGTGGACTGGTAGATCTCATTGTAAACAAGGAAGTACCAGCCTGGGCCAACAGGCGAGGACTAAGCCCTGCCGCGCACCACTACAGTGACGTATCCAGGGAAAGCACAAGCCCTCTCCTGATTACCACGGCCCACTCGGCCACCCAGCCCCAGCCCCACCCAGTAGGGAGCTGCAACTTCCACCAGCAGAGAAGGGGCAGAATCTTAACAGAAACAGCATTGCAGATCTGTACCAAAACCACGTGCTCTTTCAGGAGATCATTCAACTGTGCTAGATTATAAAGAAAATTGTTCGTATTACTCCAATGATACCATTACTCCCATCAGTTCTGAAAAAGAGAGAAGCGTTCCTCCCTCAGAAGCTACTTTTGAGATTTAAAGCCCTTTTCTTCCCTGAAGGCAGGGAGGAGGCAAGGAACTACATTACCCAGGATCCCTGCGGAGGAACCTGGACCGGCCCATCGCTTCTGTTCCGACTGGCAGTAGCCTCAACAAATAAGCCAATCAGAGCATGAAACTGAAGCTGGTGTTCTCATCCGCCCCGCAGAGAAATTGAGGGTGGGAGTGAGGAAGGGTAGATAATGTTGAGTTTTTCCAAGGTTGTTTTTAGGAGAGAGAACTTGAGCAAAAACAGTCTGCTGGCAACAAGTCCCTTAAATCATAGCATGGTGGAAGAAGAGCAGAGCCCAGACAGACAAGCCCCTTGCTCCCCACCCCACCCCACTACAGACAGTACTATTTGTCCTTCTTCACATCTAAGGCTGGAAGAAAATAGATCTCTGGACTCTCAGAACCCCTGACCTGATGGAGGAGACACAGCCTTGCCCACAGAGAACTCCCAGGCTGATTAGGGAGTTCCCAATCTGATGGGGGAAACAGCTTCTGCACCCAGGAAGCTCCCAGTCTGATGGGGGAGACAATGTTCCCAAGTGATGGCGGAACTCAGAATCCAGCTCCAGTCCTCACCTCTGCTCCAGCTTTCTGCACTTCCTCCAAGGTGTCCTTCCATAGCCAGTTGGAGCTGGCCATGCAGCTGTGATGGACACAGGTGGCTTGGCACTTGTCCTTGTTCTTGCTCCACTGAGCCTGAGGTTGAGCTGGCTCTGGAGATGAATGGACAGCTCTCATGCCAGGGAGATGAGCTATGAGTAGGCAGACAGACCCAAATGTAGCAGAAATTTGCAGCCTGAACAGGTGGCCCCGCCAGGGGCAAACTTCTCCAGAATTCTTCCTGGGCAGAAATCTTTATTCTCAACCTTCCCCAGCCCCCAATACTGTTCTTTATTTCCTCTCCTCCTTCAAAAACTGGCCTGGCTCACTTCGCATAGGAGGCCCTCAAGATAACTGCCTTACCTCTGCCTCTCGCATTAGGCTTAGAGCAGGCAGCTGCATGGGGCTGCCACAGACACAGCTCTTCCCCATGAGACATCCCTTCCTCTCTTGGGGACTTTCTTGTCCTCTCGGCCCTCTCCGATGTCCCTGGACTCTCTCAGAGTAGGACTTGGGTGTCCCCCTTTCAGATTGTCCCTCTCCCATCTGGCCATGTTGTTCCCTCATTCCAGGATTTCTAGCTCTACCATAGCCTGGGGTCTCCACAAGGGGGAGCCATCACCTCCAGGGGACTTGAACTAGAAACCCTGTTATTTAAACCCTATCCTTGTCACTTGAAAGCTGTTACTTTCGCTAGGACACGTCACATTTCCGAACCTTAGTTTCCTGGAAAATGGGCAGAATAAGAATATTCCCCCAACTCAAATGGCGTTGGAACTGCTTTTAACAAAGTTAAGAGTTCCACAAGTGTTAGCTACTATATTGGTTAGTTGAGCATTCCATGGACGCAGCCAACATCCAGAAATCTCATTCCTAATGTATAAAAGCATATAAACATAAGGCGAATCAGTTTACAGCCAGGATGGGGTTCCCGGAAGCCCCTCCTTCGCAGCCTTTCTCACTTCCCTCCCAGCTAAAGACCCCAGAGTCACTAGTGAGCTTGGTTACAGGTTAGAACATCACCAAACAATACAGCTCAGCTCCAAAATTCTGTTCAGCACCCGTGATTTGTCAGCTTGGATCCGGGTAAGGTCTTCACCCAGAAAACAGGATTAAAAATCCTCCTTCAGAGATTAGCTGGGAACACGTAAATGGGTTGCTGGAAAATGTGAGAAATTATTATTATGGGTCATGCTTTAGTATTCCTCTCTCCTGAGGTACTTGGTGATTTTATTCTGGGTTTTTCCTTGCACCCTATATGGTAAGCTGGGGATGTGTTTATTATCTCTAAGAATGACCTGGAAAGAGGGCTGCTGAGGGAAGATGGAAGACATTGCGGAGACTCCAAGGTTGAATCCACGGGAGTGATCTTCTCCATTTCTTTTTCATCTAGGGAAAAGATCTTTCTTTGGGCAAGCATCTGACAAGATGGGGTTAAGATGGCAAGAATCTGAGAATACTGTTTGCTGAGAGCCAAGACTACTTCTCACCCTACAGAGAGGGAGGGATGAGGAGAGAAGTCCTGGAGGTGATGAGGACCTTCTCAAATACCGTATCTGTGAAGCCACTTCCATTCACTCCAGTTAAAAACCAGGTAGAGGATCCCTGAAGATCTGGTGGCTCTTCAGGGCAGATCTCTACAGACATCTTGTTTTTGACTCACCGCATGTATCATGAGAAATGCATTTAGCTGCAATTAACAGGCAACCTAACCACATAGTTTAAATTAAAAGGACGGGTTTTTGTTTTTTTTTTTTTCCCTTAATAGCAAGTAACCAGGGGCAGGTGTTGTTGGTATTGATTTAGCTACTCAGTCTTATCATCAGAGACTCATTTCACTCCCCGCTCCTCAACAAGCTGGCTCTCATCCCCATGCTCAGTCTAATAGACACAAGATGGCTTCTGTGACTCCAGTCATTACAGTCCCATTAAAGAAAGGAAGGAAGGGGGGCACCTGGGTGGCTCAGTGGGGTAAGCCACTGCCTTGGGCTCAGGTCTTGATCTCAGGGTCCTGGGATCAAGTCCCACATCGGGCTCTCTGTTCGGCAGGGAGCCTGCTTCTCTCTCTCTCTCTCTCTCTCTCTCTCTCCCTGCCTCTCCATCTACTTGTGATCTCTCTCTATCAAATAAATAAATAAAATCTTAAAAAAAAAAAAAAAAGGAAGGAAGGGGCTGGGGTGGATAGAACCAGCTGATGTTAGGGAAAATGCTGTAGGGACTTGACACATTTAGCAGGTTAAGCCCATCCACCTAGGAGAAGCAGGGAGGACTACAGAAGTGTATCAGCCTTTCACACAAGAAGCTCGCCCACTCTCTCTGTCTCTCAAGATTTTATTTATTTATTTGCCAGAGAGAGAGAGAGAGAGATAGCACAAGCAGGGGGAGCGGGAGAGGGATAAGCAGGCTCTCTGATGAGCAGGGAGCCCAATGTAGGGCTTAATCCCAAGACCCTGGGATCATGTCCTGAGCTGAAAGCAGCCACTTAACCTACTGAGCCACCAAAACACCCCCAACCTCACTCCCTTACATCTTATTGCTCACCCAGCTCCAGTTTCCAAAGTGTCACCTGAGCACGTATGTGCTTATCAAGTGTAAAATCTTTTTCCCTCACCAGATGGAAAGGGTGGAGGGAAGCAGGAAGGACTCTGTTGCTAAAGTGTCCTCCACCTCCTGGTGGCATTCAGGCTCCTCTCAAACACTGGACATGGGTCTCCGGGAACAGAACTGGGCCTGTTGGAAGTTGTCATCTTAGAGACGGGGCTGATTATTTACCTCACGTTCCTCCCACTGTTCCATTCACAGCAAATCAACTAGAGGTACACAGCGTGCTACGTAGAGCAATTAACCTTATTAGAGGTGCAAGAGCATAAAGACCCCCCTCCCTGCCAGCTGTCTCCTCCATGAGGGTTTTAGTGCACAAGTTTAAAAAGGCAGTGTTGGCTTCATTAATTAATGCTTCATATTGATTTGCTGCCTTTTATTGTAAGGACAGGAGTTGACTGGGTGCTGGAATGAGCACTGTACTGTGAGTCCAGTCCCGGTCCTATCACTGAACTCATTGACAAGGCCTCAATAAGCCCCTCTCTTCTGTGAAATGGGAATGATAATCATACGCATCATGAGGAGAATTAAACCTCTTAAAACCCATGTTGGAAACTTCCTTTAAAATTGCACTTTTTTCTGGGCACCTGGGTGGCTCAGTGGGTTAAGCCGCTGCCTTCGGCTCAGGTCATGATCTCAGGGTCCTGGGATCGAGCCCCGAATCAGGAATCTCTGCTCAGCAGGGAGCCTTCTTCCCTCCCCTCTGCCTGCCTTTCTGACTACTTGTGGTCTCTCTCTCTGTTAAAAAAATAAAATAAGATCTTTATAAAATTATGCTAGGAGTGCTTGGATGGCTTGGTTGGTTAAGCATCCAACTCTTAATTTCGGTCCAGGTCATGATCTCAGGGTTGTAAGATTAAGCTCTGTGTTGGGCTCCATATTCAGCAGGGAGTCTGCTTATCCCTCTCCCTCTGCTCCTTCCCCAGCTGGCTTTCTCTGTCTTTCAAATAAATAAATAAGTAAAGTCTTAAAAATGAATAAATAAGGGGCACCTGGGTGGCTCAGTGGGTTAAAGCCACTGCCTTCGGCTCGGGTCATGATCTCAGGGTCTTGGGATTGAGCCCCACATCAGGCTCTCTGCTCAGCAGGGAGCCTGCCTCCCCCTCTCTCTCTGCCTGCCTGTCTGCCTACTTGTGATCTCTCTCTCTGTGCCAAATAAATAAACAAAATCTTTAAAAAAGAATAAAAATAAGAAAATGAATAAATAAAATTATTTATCCAAGAAATTTCTGTGAAGATTGAAAGGGAAATAGGGAAACATTATGGGCTGAGTTGTGTCAACCCCCCCCCCCCAAGTCTTTTGTTGAAATCCTAATCCCCAATATTTGAGACTGTGACAGGGTGTATAAGGTCATGAAGTTAAAATGAGGTCATTGGGGGTGGACCTTAATTCAGTCTGACTGGTGACCTTATGAGAAGAGGAGTTCAGGATAGACACAGGCAGATGGAAGACGGTGTGAAGACACAACGAGAGGATGGCAAGCCAAGGACAGAGGCCTGAGAAGGAACCAGCCTTGATCACATCAAGGTCACATCTTGATCTCAGACATCTAGCTTCCAGAATTGTGAGAAAATACACTTCTACTGATTAAGCTATTCAGTCTATGCTATTTTACAAATGAATATAGTGAAAATGATATATTTCTAAAATCCTGATGTAACTTCAGAAGGCCAAATGTCGTTTACTCACCAGCATGACACAGGGTGTCTTGGTGGGGGATCGTGTTTTGCCATGCCCTGATTAGGATCACACTGGTTATGTGGTGAGAATCCACACTGAACAAGAACGGGGCCCTCTGAGGCACTCCCTGGAAATCTGACTGAGCATTTGCGTGGTCCAGGCAAGCCGTGTTGACGCCACATGAGCACTTGATAACAACCAGCTCATCCCGGTAACTGAGGCGGGGATGAGTGTATTGCTCGTAACTCATCAATAATACATTGGAAATGACAAAGCTCATGACTAATATACTTATTTAAAAAATCAGACAAGCTTCAGCCCTAGGCCTGAGGTACTGTCATTCTACTCACCCATTCATCCACTCATGTCACTCATTCCACTTTTATTATTTTGTGAGCCTGCAGTGTGCTGGGTACTATTTTAGGCTTTGGGACCACAATAGAAAACAATCAACTTCCCTGACATTACAGAACTTACGTTCTTCTGGAGGGAAAAATCTTTGTAAACCAGTATACACACATGAAAAACAAAGCTAGATAAGGTAATAACACACACAGGAGATTTTACTGTACAAAGCCGCATCAGAGAAGAACAGAAGAACTCTCTGTTTGCCATTTGAGATAGACTTGAATGGAGTACGTGAGAAAACCATGCAGATTTGGGGAGAAGAGCATCCTAAGCAGGGAGAACAGCTAGTGCAAAGGCCCTGTGGTGGGAGCAGGTTTGGGGTGCTCAAGAGACAGTGAAGAGACTTATGTCTAGAACAGAGGTGGGGAAGGAGAGAGTGGTAGGAAATGAGGTCAGAGAGGTAGTCAGGGAAAACTAGCTCATGAAAGCGGGATAAAGACTCAGAGTTTTAGGTGGGGTGTGGTATGGAATCCCTGGAAGATTTTGCACAGATGAAAGACATGCATTAAAAGGATGTCTCTGGCTGCTGTATGGACACTAGAACGGAAAGAGCAGGAGTGGAAGCAGGAGACCAGTTGGGAGGCTCTTGCCCAAAAAAGAGACAATGGTAGATTAAACTAAGATGGATGGTGGGATGCGGACACATTGAGGCAGATTTTGAAAGTAGAGCTGATGAGATGGAAGTGGAATGTGAGTAAAGGGGAGTGAAGATTATGCTAACATTTTTGCTTGAGCTTTGGGTGAATAGGGAGAGCACCTACCCCTTCTGACATGTTCTCTGCTAGAAAGGGCATATTTGTAGCTATTTAGTCTTCCAAGCATTACATATAACCCACAGTGCTTCTTATCTGGGCCACAATCTAGGAGTGGTGGAACACAGGATGTTCTCCATCTCCAGTAGCTAAGCAAAAACTACTGCCCTCCACGCAGCCCCCAGAGGGATGGCCTTTATGTTCTGGTGAATCACAGGCTGGAAGGCTCCCAGTTTGAGAGCTGAAGGAAACTTAGGGACAAATATAGAACACACATACCAGAATCACCTGAGATGCCTGGTACAGATGGAGGGCCCAAGCCCATCCTATCCCTCCTGAATTAGAACATCAGTGATGGGGGGCTGGAGCACTCCCCTGGAATGAGTTCTCTGGGTGAATCCCACACTCTGCAAAGTGTCTGAACCACCACTCTGCCTTCAGTCTCCAGGTGAGGAGACAGGTCTTCACCCCCAGCCTCTACTCCCAGGCCACGCACTTTCCACACTGCCAAGCTACCAGCAGCATGACCAGAGTCCACAGTGGCACAGTTGACATCACTCCTCATGGCTTTTCCAGTCCTCTGCTTCCCCTCAAAAATAGGACTTGGGTCACAAGGGGGCCCAGAGAGGACATGTGGAGGACAGGGTCCCAGTGTCCTTCCCAGGTATAGAGGACAGGACAACTGGACTGATGGAAGGAGTCATGATGGAATTGCTGTGATGGGTTGGGTGTTAAGTTGAGCATAGAAGTTCACATGGGGACGGGTCTCTATTCTCCTGACACTGTCCCTGCTTGCTGAGCGAGTTGCAGGGACTAGAAGATAGTGTTGCCATCATTTCCTCCCAAGAAGCCACTTGCAGCACCCTCAGCATCAACCTCGAGGGAGAAATCTGGGGACCAGGGGACCTGACTGAACCATCTCACTGATCGAGGACTATTTCCTGATCTACAAAATGCAGCCTGAATCCTTCCATGGGGATGACTAGCCGAATTGCTGTTAAGTCAAACATGACAGCCGGGGGCGGGCAGCACATGGAAGTCCCAGCAGTCTTATACTTGGCTGACTCTCTGTCCCTGAAGCCCCAGCCTTCAAGGAGTAGGGATAGGATGGAGCCCCAGTGGGGGCCAGTGGTACAATGAACTAGCCAACCCAGCCAATATCCGAAAGTGCAAGAACTGGAGTAAAATCAACCAGAGTTATCCCTGGCTCCTTGGCTCTCCATGAAACCACAGAAGTTTAATTATACTACTAGGTGAAACTTTGATTCTCTGCCTCTGACCTTGGGATCATGAAGTTGTCTGTCTGTGCTCCCCACCCTCGCCTGGCAAAGGAGGGGAGCATGTTTGTAGCCCCCTTGGTGGAGGTGGACTCTTTAGCTGGAAGGCATGGAAGCCACAGTCTGCCTAGGAAGGGGTGAGTCCCACATTGCCAGCCAGTTCCTTGTCTTTAATTATACTGAATTTACACACACCCCTGCACATGGATGCCCTCTGCCCTCATGTACACACACTGTACACAGATATAGAAAAACACACACACATGCATGTCCATCCCAAATCTGATTCTACAGAGCTATATGTCCAGAACATGTGAAATGAGAGTAGGTTTCATCTTAAGTGCTTGCACCATGTGGGGCAATGTTTGAAGGGTTACTTCATTGAATCCTCGAAAGAACCTTTGAAGATAGGTGACATTGTTATTATCATCCTGATTTTGTAGATAAGAAAACCCACATGGCTTTCCCAGCTGTAAGTAGTGGAGCTGATATTCTAGCACGTTTCTGGGACTTGTACTCTCAACCATAGCACTCCGGCTGCCCACCATTACACACAGTACCCCCAGCACATGACCCACACACCCAGTGCCCCACACCTGTTTTAGGTAACCATGGGCATAGACACACGGGTGACTGAATAAATGGGCTTTGGGGGTGATGCCAGTTCTGGGTATTTGCTGTTCCTTCTAGTCTCTCCCTGGCAGGGAAATGGCAGCACCTTTGGAAGCTGCTCAGGGCCCATTGGTCCCCCTCCTGTCTTCAGACCTGGAGCCCCATCAAATGCCCCTGTGTCTTACTCAAATGCAGGCAAATTGCTGAGGTGGTTAAGTCTTTGTTTGGGCTTCTCAGCAATAGGCAGATCAGGAACAGAAGCATGAACTTTAAATCATCTAAGTCTACAACATTTAATAAATTTGTAGTCAAGAGATTTTTTTTTCTTGCTGCTGGCAGTTAAAGAAAAGGGCAGTTTCACAGCTAAGCCCTACTACACCAGCTCAGAAAGAAATCTCTCCTTGTTCAGACGTATCAAACTCTATTATCACTTCCTTAAGCAGAGATGCACTGTTTTGTTCTCGCACCAACACTATTCGCTCAATGTGCACTAGAAATATTAAAAGGATGAAGGGACTTCCCATCTCTAAGAAAGTTCCTGGGGTATACATCCTTCCAGGTGGGGTGGGATCCGTGAAAGAAACAAAGAAGAAAGAAACACTGAAGGGGAATGGCAGCTACTGTGATCCCACCAATGCTTCTCTGTAAGGAAGACATTACCTGCCCCCCTCCCAGGCTGCGGAGAGGGCACCTGGGCTCAAGGCTGGACAGGAGCGAGGGATTAGGCTAGCCACTTCTCTGGAGCTGAGGCTGGTTCCAGGAGGTGTTAGAAACATGGGCTTTGGCTCGAAATCTGTCTCAGTGTATACTGGGACAAGTCAATTTCTCCAGGCCTCGTGTCCCAATCTGTGGAATGGGGTTGATGAAAATTGTGCCTGTCACACTTGAAAGAATTAAATTAAAAAATGAGTTTACTCTTAGGATTCTTTTTCTAGAAAATCTCTCATCCTGGAGCAGAAGCACTTTGTCTTTGTCTCTCTCTCTCTCTCTTTTTTTTTTTTTTTTTTTTTTTGAGAGAGAGAGAGAGAGAGTGAGCAGGAGAGAGAATCTGAATCAGACTTCACACTGAGCATAGAGCCCGATGCAGGGCTTGATCCCACGACTGCAAGACCATGACCAGACCTGAAACCAGGAGTCAGCTGCTCAACCAACTGAGCCACCCAGGCACCCTGAAGCAGGAGCGCTTTGAGAAACCTTAAGAAGATTTGGTCTCACCTACACTTTCCTTGAAGGGAGAGGTGTCTCTGGAGAGGGGGAATGACTGTCCTGGATTATAGGCAAAGAATGTCAGAATTTAAAGGCGGGGTCTAGGAAATGAACTTCCAAGATGGTCCTCAATGATTTCTCTTCCTTGTGTTTACCCCCTTTTGTAGTCCCCTCTTACAATGAATTAAGATGGACCTGTGTGACCTGGAGAATGTCATGAAGTGTTGATGTCTGACTTTCAAAGTGGTAAAGGCACACAGCTTCCATCTTGGTGGCTGGGATTGGTTGTTCTGGGGCAAGCCAGCCACACACCATGGGGATGCTCAAACAGGCCTGTGGAGATGATCATGTGGAGAGGGACTGAGATATCCTGCCTACAGCCAGCACCAACTTGCCAGCCTTATCAGTGAGCTGCCATGGAAGTAGATCTTCAGCCCCAACCAAACCTTCAAATTACTGGAAATGAGAGACTCTGACCACCCAGCCAAGCCACTCCTAAATTCCTAACCCATGGAAAACATGAGAAATAATAATTTTAAAAAATTATTGTTTTAGGTTTGGGGGTGACTTGTTGCATAGCCAGAGTGACTAATCAGGGTCAAAACCATTATTTTATAGATTAGATGTGCCCATGAGAAAGGGCTTTTCTGAGGTTGATAGGAACACAGTGACTAAAGCTTAGATTTGTGGGTCTTAAGCTGGTTCTTTCTCTGTGCTACTATGAATCTAGGGCTGGACCTGGCCAGGCTTCTGAAAGCTGGATTTAGTAGAGTCAGGGAAGTTTCAATCACCACCTCTCCCTGCACCCAGCCTCCATTTAACACATTTCAGACTCTCAGTCAGAGACAAGGTTATTTTAAAAGTTGTTATTAAACTGTGTCAGGGACAGTTAGTACTCACCAAACATCCATATGCTCTCCCGTATCTCCCAGCTTCCCTAGAAGTTAACTTGGGATGTGTGACTAGTTTTAGACTCTGGACTATAAAGAGAAGTGATATCACTTCCAAGCTGAAATATTTAAAGGTTGGTGCCTGACTCTCAGCTCTCCCTTTTCTAGTTTCTGCAACCTGGAAATCACCTTTTCCAAAGATTATATCTATAAAATGCAGCCTGGATCCCTGAGTCACTGCTTGGAAGAGAACTTCTTTGGAGCTCCAATGGACACATAATAGACTTTGTAGGAACCAAAAATAAACCTTTGTGTATTAAACTACTGAAATGTCAGAGATTGTTTGTTGTTGCAGCCTAGCCTCGCTTAACCTGACTAATACACCATGTGTTCCAGATCTACTAGCTGGAATGGAGTTATCTAACCCACATTGGACTATGATAGTGTGAGGAATAAGCTGTCATTGGGTTAAGTCACAGAGACCTCAGGGTTTTGTCCATTTTTGCATCAGAGCCTCCTATCTCACTATTAAATCAATCACAAATTCACCTTAAAACAGAAAATAGAATAATGAAAGAAAAACAGACACAAATATTTCCAGTAAGTTTATATGTGAATGCAAGTAAGAGCAAATCAAACTAATGGTAACTAAGACCATGAAGGCACTTATTGCTGGTTTGACAAGAAGTCAGAGGTAGGTAGTTTGAATATTAGTTTAGCAATTCAATAATGTCATCAAGGAACCAGGTTTTTTCCCTCCCACTTCTATGCCTTCTCAGTTTATTGTCTTATGGTCAAAAGATGAATGCCATACCTCCAACCATCACATTCTTCCATAATCACTTTTTTCTTTCTTTCTTTCTTTCTTTCTTTCTTACTTTTTATTTATTTATTTATTTTTTTGTAGGCTTCATGCCTAATGCAGGGCTTGAACTCACAATCCCGAGATCAAGACCTGAGATCAAGAGTTGGACACTCTACTGACTGAGTCACCTAACCACTTTTTAAAAAAATATTTTATTTATTTATTTGACAAAGAGAGAGAGAGATCACAAGTAAGCAGAGAGGCAGAAGAGGTGTGGGGGGGAAGCAGGTTCCCTGCCGAGTAGAGAGCCTGACACTGGGCTCAATCCCAAGACCCTGAGATCATGACCCTAGGACCTTGAGATCATGACCTGAGTGAAAGGCAGAGGATTAACCCATTGAGCCACCCCAGTGCTCCACCTAATCACTTTTTAATCAGGAAGGGAGGGGATGAAAAAAGAGTGTTTATCCTTGAATTGCTCCATCTCATCAGACAAGAAAGTGTCCCAGAAGCTCCAAGAAAACTCCCCTTAGTATTTCATTGGCCAGAACTGATTTTTAAGGCTACTCCTAGACCAAAAAAAAAAAAAAAAAAGATTCACCCTTTCACTGGGCTCAATGTTACATGGTGAAAATCAGATTTCTTTTAGTAAGAAAGGTGGGTAACAGCTTTTAGGTAAGAGAGATCAACAGCCTCTGCTCCATGTATAAATAATGAAGCCACATTGCCTAACAACATGGCATTAAATGAAAAAAAAAATGAAGTAAGACCATGGTTAGAACACCATTCCCCCTCTCTGGCATATCCATACTCTTGCTTTTCCTCAAGTCCTTTTCTTCCAGTTACCTGCAGGCTCAGCTAAAAGAAGGCCTTGTCTAAAGTGTCCTGCTGGTTGATAACCAGGCTGGATCTGCAAGGCAGGTTCCCTGACTCTTGTACCAAGATTGAGTCTATGTAATATTTTTCATTTTGGATTTTAGGAAATACTTTTCATAAAGTGCTTGACATATCAAAAGGGATCCAATAATCAAATAAGAGATATACTACCTACTTGATCCTGTCTTGGTGATTTGTTATACTCACTAGCATATTGAAATTTCCAAGAAGTCGTGCAGCAAAGAACAAGTAATATTTAAACTAGTAGTTCCCAAAATATATTTAAGCATGGAATTGTCACCTCATGGCACCAATTAACATCTCATGGGACTGGCATTCTGAAGAATGGCCTTTGGAAATGCTTCCTTAAACAGGACAGCTCCCAGTTACTTCACCCCATAACACAACCACTGTGCTGAACACATCCATCTGTGGAGACAGGGCTAATTAGTCCAGCATATGCTGCTCTGCTTCTGTTGCATTCTGGTGCACGTTCCACTCAGGTGGTACATTTTTTCCACTGGTTAATGAAGAGGTTTATTTTTGTGTGCTCATTTAGGAATTGTAATCACTTTCAAGAAAGAATGAGAGCGTGTCATTGGAAAGAATGAGCATGAAGCTGGGTGGTAATGGAGAAACCCACAGATGTATCTCTGGCTCAGAGAATGCTAGTGATAGCAGTCCACAAAGTTCCACCATGTCATCAGGTACAGAGTACCTCTGCAGACGTCATTCAGTTGATTCTATAAACAGATGGCCTCAACAACCCCCTTATATGTGACCAAGGTAAGAACTCTGCCAACCACTGCCTATCAACCTTGGGTGATTTCCTCCTCTTCTTGGGTCTGGATTTCCTTGTTGTCTACTGATAAGGACACTGAGATGTAGAATGCTAAAGAGGTCTGAGCTCAGGGTCCTAGTCTGGAATTCTGGACCCTCTCCCTTCCACAGGGCTGTTCCTTTAAGAATAGTAAGAGACTTTTTATTGAAATGATCATTCAGAAAAATGCATGCATTGTTAGTGTATATCTCAATGAATTTTCACAAACCAAACACATCAGTGTCACTAGGATTCAGATCCACATACCCTACCAGCACCTCAGAAGCCCCCTTGTGCTGCTTCTAGATACTGTGCTCCCCAGGATAACAACTACATTTGTTTGGTCTGTTGCTGAACTCCATATAAATGGAATCAAACAGCATACACATATTCTCTCATATATGGCTTCTTTCTTTTTAGGGTATGTTCAACAGCTTCTGCCACATCATTGAGTGTAATGGTAGCTCCTTAATTCTCATTGTTGTCTAATATTCTACTGTGTGAATATACTACATTTGATTTATCCATTCTTCTCTTGGCAGACATGTTTTGTTTATGTAGTTTCCAGTTTGGGTCTATGAAGAAGTACTTTAGAACACTCTAGATATGTCTTTCAGAATGCATTTCTGTTGGATATGTAATATGAAGAAGTAGAAATGCCAAATCATAGGGTATGCATTGGTAGCTATTTGCAAACATTTGTCCAAAATGGTATTATCATTTTATTCTCACACTAGCCACGGTTGAGAGTTCAGCTGTTCCATACCTTCCTCAGCACCCAGGATTTTCCATCTTTTCACTTTGGTCAATTTTGTAGGTAAATAGTGATATCACATTGTGGTTTTTATATGCATTTCCCTACAGACCAGTGATGTTGAGCACCTTTTCTTGCTTCTGAGCCATTCAACTATCCTTTTTTTGGGAAGTATGCAAGGTTTTTATCCATTTTTCTCTTGAACTGTTCTTTTCTTTTTTATTTTTAAAGATTTTATTTATTTAATTTATTTATTTGACAGACAGAGATCATAAGTAGGAAGAGAGGCAGGCAGAGAGAGAGGGGGAAGCAGGCCCCCCGCTGAGCAGGAAGCCCAATGCGAGGCTCCATCCCAGGACCCTGAGACCATGACCTGAGCCGAAGGCAGAGGCTTAACCCACTGAACCACCCAGGAGCCCCATCTCTTGAACTTTTCTTATCGATACATTGTAATATAAACAGAAGACCTGTAGCACAGCCCCCTCCTCCTGAATTCACCACACTCTAATTGGCTAACAAGAACAAGGGGATATATACACTAAGCCCAGTGTAGGCAGAGAAGGCTCCCTTTAGGCAAGGAGTTTCCAGTGGGTGCTGAAGTCCACTCCTTAGCTTCCATTGTCCCCTCCTCTTCTCAAGGGCAGACTAAGAGAAGAGAGAGAGTGAGAAGAGATGTGCCACATCTATCCAGGAAATAACTGTGAGGTCCATGCTATCTCCAGAGCACTGCTCTTGGGGCTGGAAACTATGCAATGGACAGAACAAGATAGACTAGTCCACAGGGACCCGGAACACTTAATTGAGCATGAAAAGGGTCCTCAGCTCTTCTCCTCCAGAGCAGGCTAACCTTATCTACCCAAGACCCTCCAGGTAGTGTAGTGAATAACACCTCTGGCTAATGATAGTAATAAGCCATTCATGTTTATTGAGCACTTACTCTGTTTCAGGTCATTCCAAGTGTATCACATGTGTTAAGCAATGGTTCTCAAGCTTCAGGGTACATGTGCGTTGTCTAGATGGCATGTTCGGCCCAGACCGCTGTGAAGTCCTGACTGTTTCTAACTCAGGAGGTCTGGTCTGGGAGGGACCTGAGTGTTTTCACTTCTTGAAAACTTCCAGGTGATGCTAATGCTGCAGCCTCTTAAGCCATTACCTGTGAGGAGGCCTATGGTGTAAGTATTGTTATTATCTCTGTTGCTCAGTGAGGACACTGAGGCATGGCAGGTGAAGTAGTATCCATGCCTGTGGCCACACAGCTCATAAGTGGTGGAACTGGTGTTGGAACTGAAGCTGTGTGACTCCAAAGTCTGCACTTTTGACGATTATCTATGTCCCAAGTAGCTTGCTTTTAAAGACTCCGTAAAAAGTCCTGTTTAACTGCAGAGATAAGAGCCACGTGTTGCATGCAGCCTCAGATTCCCATTAAATAAATCTGTCTTTCCTGGCAGGTTCTTGGATAGGCTGAATATCTGCTCTCACCCTGCGGAGAGGTGCCAGTGACTGTGATGGGTGGATGAGCATGGAAGATGGAGACACATATTTGGATTTTGCAGCTTAAAGATCTTTACTTGAACCCCAGCCCTAGGCATAATGACCCTTGAAACCTTGGGCGGGTCTGTAACATATCTGAGCTTCAGTTTCTTCATTATTCTTAAAACCTAAAGATAAATACAAAATTATTTAAACCCCCCAACTGCCTAGACCTGCTTTGTCCTAGCACCTGGGACAGCATAATTCCCCTGCAGGAAAATGGCTCTTTGTGGAGGAGACTGTCCTGATTGGGACTGAAGACAAGGCCCCAGTGTGGGGGCAATACCCAGTCTCCAGTCTGAGCTTCTTCTTAGGGGCTGGGGAAGAGGCATAGCTGGGAACAGGAGGCATGGGTCAGGGACAGAGGGTCAGGAGAGGCAAAGAAAAGTTATTTCAAAAACTGTTGGGAGTTTGGGGCTTTCCACGGGAATGGCAGACAGTGAGACCCAGTAAAAGGATGTTAAGAAAAAGGATGTCTAAAGACTAATTGTAAGTAATTTGCTTTTCAATGGCACAGTGTCATCACCACCCCTTCCTTCCTGTTCTCTCCAAATTCTACTACTTAGGTGGTTGTGTGTGCCTGGTATTTAGCAGAAAGAATGAGCAATGGGATTAGGTATAAAGACAATTCCCTCATCCTAAGAATTCAGACAGATCCCCATGGGGGTGATCTTCTACAGTGATGGGAAAGTATACTACTGCTTCTAAATCCTGCTTTTAAAATCAGTATTGATATCTCGGACTAGAGGCTCCTGAGAGAAAGAGGGCTAGAGCCCTTCTTGCTCAGGTCCAATAGATAGACTGGTGCAGAGGAGGGTGGCAGATAGGCTAGGTGACCTCCAGCCTTTTCCTGCCCTGGGTTCTTTCTTAACCCAGTACCTGGCCTGGAAAGCTGAGTGTGCTGCCTAGGGTAGGTCTGGGAAGATTTCCTACGTACATTGGTCCACTGAGGCCAGAAGGTAGATCCGGGAAAGTTTCTCTCTGTAGACTAAATCCAGCTAAGAAATAAAGAACCCAGCTAATAAATGAAGGAAGAATAATAAAATTAAGATTGTACCAGTTTGCAATCCCTATGAATTAATGGATCCAGGCGTTGCTCATTAGGCTACCAATATCACAAAAACAGGGGTGCCTGGGTGGCTCAGTCAGTTGGACATCCAACTCTTTATTTTTGGCTCAGGTCAAGATCTTAGGTCAGGTCAAGATCTTAGGTTAGTGAGATCGAGCCCTATGCTGGGCTGGCTCCTCAGTGCAAAGTCTGCTTGAGATTCTCTCTTCTCCTCTCCCTCTGTCCCTTGTGTGATCTCTCTATCTGTCAAAATAAATAAATAGTATCTTTTGGAAAACCCATAAAGACAAAGACAGATTTTTGTATCTTCTGATGGATGAATATACATTATCCATGAGGTAAATTGTAAGGAAGAAAGGAAGAGAGAGAGAGAGAGAGAGAGAGAGAAGGAAGGGAGGGAGGAAAGCAGGAGGGAGAGAAAGAGATCTATTTCAAGCCTGTGGATCTAAGTTCCAATTGGCAGGAATCACAGAGGGCAAAGGAACATATTAAAGGATACCATAGGGATGCAACTAAAAAGTTGGATAGTGGAAATCTCTACAAAATAGAAAGTCAAAAAATGCTTGGGTGGCTCAGTCAGTGAAGTGTCAGACTCTTGATCTCAGCTCAGGTCTTGATCTCAGGGTCAGATCTTGTTTTGGGCTCTGTGCTGAGTGTGGAGCCCTCTTAAAAACAAACAAACAAACATACAAAAAGGCAAAACAAACAAAACACAGGAACCCAATTCATTAGTAAGTTACAAGAAGAATCAAAAAGATATGGAGACTTACAGATTATAAAAGACATGTCTCCTTCTCTTACTGAACCAGAGACATCCTCTGTGCTTGAACCTGCAAGGCCTGGTTAGGGAAGAGGAGAGTTATCCTGACATAGAGGGCTGAGGCTGGAGATGGAGGAGCCTCTTCTTTCTTGGAGAGGGGAGTCAGTTCTCCAGGGAAGAGTGGGGAAATGGCCTCAGAGCTTGAAGGAGGAGGTCACCTCAAGGAGGAGGGGAGGAGGAGCCTGAGAGAGACATCACCAGGTGGAAACATCTTATGAAGATGTAATTCTCCAAGAGCTTTTGTCTTGAGCAGAGAAAGAACAGCTACTAAGTTGAAAGAAGGAACAGAGTCTTTTCTTCCTACTCTCACAGCTCTGGCTCATTGGGGAAAGACTTGTGTCAATGGGAACACAGCCAGCTTCTACCATCGGGTCCCCTAGGCCTTGGGTCTGCCCATGTCTCACTTGGGAGAAGGTATTCAAGGGCAGAGCTGGGCCCCTGCCTTCACGTCCATGGTGCTACAGACTGCAGGGGCGAGGGAACTGAAGAGCAGAAGAGTGTTCAGGGCAGGGACACAGAACCCTCCCCATGTGTTGCCAAGCAGAGACAGGATCAAAGGGGCATGGAGGACCCTACGGCTGAACAAATGCAGTCACCACTGCGTAACAGCAGTCACAGAAGGACCTATGAGGCAGACAGTAGGAGCTAAAATACATGCTCGGGCTGACGACACAGGAAAACTAGTTCATGCTTCTCCCCCAGAGGTTAATGAACATTTCCAAGAGACAGACAAGGAGAGGATTCTTCTTGAACTTGATCAAGCTAGCAAAATTCTCAACGCCTTCTTAGCCCATTCCCACGGATTCTGTGTGATCAGAATGTATGCCCCCTCTAGACTTGGCCATAGGCAGTTCCTCATGTTTCTTCCTCTGGCTGGACCAGTCCAGATCCAGAGAAGCCCCTCCTGTACCCTCCGCTGGTGCCTCTGGGCCATCCCCAAACCAAACAGCCACGTACGGCCCTCCTGGTAAAGGTGCTGTGTATCTCCCATGGGAAGAGGGCAGGGTTGAAGAGAGGGCCCAGTCACCCCGGAGGACAGGAAGCAGGAAGAGGACTGGCTGATCGCACAGGCTCTGGCAAACAGTCTTCCCTGAGTCTTCTGCCTTCATGGGCCTCCTCATACCCCCGCACTGTTTTTTGAAGCCCATTGATCTGGAATGTGTTTGGGCAGAGATCAAGATGGTGAAGCCAAGCAGCAAATACAGATAAGCTTGTTTACCTGAGGGTGGCGGGTGGAGGGGCGGATACGGGGAATAAGCGGGTGCCTGGGATCCCGCAGGAAACTGGCTCCCACTTAGAACCACTTAACAGAATTCATCCCCGCCTCTCCTGCTGCACACTCTTCCCCTCATTTCTTGGCATCTGGGCTGCACAAATAAACCGACCCTGTCTGGGCTGGAGGCAGGCAAGTGGCAGGGAGTCAAGGGGAAGAGAAAAGCAGCCTGGTGCCCCATTGGTGGCGCGATGGTTTGGGAGAGCTGATGCTCTGCCCTGAGGGCTGCAGTGGCCCTCACAGTTCCTCCCTCTGCACCTGCCCCCTCCAGTTGCGTGCCTGTCATCTCCAGTGGCTGACATTTATTGAGCACCTGCTATGTGTGTTCCAGGCACTCAGCCAAACACTTCACACACCATGAGACTGGGCTCTAAGATGCAAGCAACGGAAACCAATTCTGGCTGATTTAAACAGGAAAATAATTTACTAAAAGCATCTTTGGTTACTCATAGACTCTAAAGGGCCGAGAAACCAGGTTTGGGGCTACACACTCAAGAATAACACCCAAAGAGGGCTGCTAAAGTGATCCAAATTTAGACACCACTGCTGCCGGGCTGACCTGAGACTTGGAGCTTACACCATGGATGCCAACTGGTCATGGGCCACCAGAGCAGTGACATGGTCACCACCATCTCTTAAAGCCATTATAGCAGCCCAAGATAAAGCTCCAGGGTCCCCTGGGTCTGGGCAGGTGCATCCAACTGGCAAAGCCAAGTCTTTGGCAGTGGAAGATGGGTTCTGCCATCTACTAAGACCCTAACACACACAGGGAGAGAGCAAGGCAGTGGCCCCAAAGAAAGACAAGTGTCCACTGCACAGGCATGACCTTGTTTATCTCACTGAAATCTTGCAAGAACACTGTGAAGTAAGTGGATATGTCACCCTCATATATCAGAACAGGTACCCCAGGATACAGAACTGTTTGGCAGCAGGAGGCCCAGGAGCCCCTGTCTCCTAACTGTGTTGTCCCTAAGCCTCCTGTCTGTAGTGCCATCAGACAGAAAAGAGCCTGTTTAACATAGCCATCTGCAGGAGAGAGAGAGAGAGCAAGAATGAGAGAGAGAGAATGTGTGTGTCTCTGTGTGTTTAAGTGTGGATGTGTGGGTATGAAGATGTCTTTATGTGTGAATGTGTTTGTGTGTGTCACTGTGTATGCCTGTGTCCATGTGTGAATGTGTGTGTCCATGGGATAAATGTGTGTGCGTGAATGTGTGTCTGTGTGTATGAATGTGTATGTCTCTATGTGTGAATGTGTGGGTGTTAGTGTGTATGAATGTGTGTGTCTGTGTGAATGTGTCTGTGTGTGTGAATGTGAATGTCTGTTTTGTGTGTGACTGTGTGTGTCCATATAGGTGAATGTGTGTCTCTGTGTTTGACTGTGTGTGTATATGAATGTGTATGTCTCCATGATGAATCTGTGGTGAATGTGGGTATCTCTGTGGGTGAATATATATGTCTATCTGTGTGAATATGTCTGTGTGTATAAATGTGAATGCCTGTGTTTGTGTGTGAATGTGTGTGCCTGTGTGTATGAATGTGTGTGTGAATGGGCATATCTCTGCGGGTGAGTGTGTGTGTCTCTGTATGTGAATGTGTGTGTGAATGGGCATATCTCTGCGGGTGAGTGTGTGTGTCTCTGTATGTGAATGTGTGTGTGAATGGGCATATCTCTGCGGGTGAGTGTGTGTGTCTCTGTATGTGAATGTGTGTGTCTCTGTGTGTGAATGTGTGTGTTTGTTGGCAAGTTTGGGTCAAGGATCTTTCCCTGACGTGGTCATTTTGGATGTCAGAGTCCTAGTCATGACAGACTGATAGTCATGCCCATCTGCTCATTTCAGGTGTATGTGTACAAGCGGAGCTAAAGTCTCTCTAACTCAAGACTTAGTGAAGTCGACCAAAAACTCTGTAAAGGAAACAGCACACAGGGGTGTGTAATTGGCACTGGCCACGTGCACATACTGAACTGATGCCCATGTATACCCTGACAGTGTGTAGTTTCAGGTGGATATCTGCAAAGAATATAGATTTGGAAGGAAACACAGGGTCTTCTGAAATCAGTCCCGTAAATTGCGAGCCTCTCATCTGTTTTGCTTGCCCCATAAACCTTGCTGCCAATTCTCAGCATACAGCAGGTGTTCGGTAGCTATTTATTGAATGAAGGAAGGAAGGAAGGAATGGGCAAGCGAGTGAATGAATGAATTGGCCTCCTCATGGATGATGTCGTAATACCCTTAACCAGTGCGACCAGTGGCCATATGGGTCTCTCCCTGCAGTGATGGTCTGCTCAGCCCCTCATGCTTCTGTTCCCCACACGGTTCGACGGAAGCTTTGGTGTTCATCTCTTGCTTCTTCTCACTTGTTCCCACATCCTGGTTTTTGCTTATTCATTGGTTTAAAATGCTCTGTCAGAGTCTAAAACCTATCTCCATTAGTTTTTGCAGGAAGGCTTTGATTCTTTCCAAGAAGCTCTGAAAAGTCTGAGCAGGTGAAAGCAGCACCACTCATGCCTGCAGAGGATACCCAGGGTTTGCCGGCTGGAGAGCAGGGACCAATGACGGGAAGAGGCTGGACCTGCAAGGAGGGGAGGTGCCCCTACCAACCCAGACTCGAGGAGCCTCCGAAAATAACAGGGCTAGGTGATACAGCACACTGTGATTTTCACACAGCCATCAAGATGCCTAAAAGGTTAATGTGTTTTATGTGCAGGTGACACACTTAGAGACCCAGGATATCAACTGTAGGCCTGGAGGAGCGCCCAGTCCTTCAATGACGAATGTGCCGAAGGAGATTACCTGCTTACAGCATCCAAGGGGTTGGCAGCATCCTTGCTCTCTGTTGTCCGGACATCTCCACTCAGGGCCTTTGAGATGGGTTTCTGCACATCTGAAGCACTGGAAGTCGGGGAGGGGCCTGCAGTCCCCTGGGCTGGAGGGAGCTTTCCGGAAGGGTAGCAGTCAGTTTCCAGCCTCGGAGCAGGAGGGCCACACATGCATGTTCCATCTCCCTTCTACCTGTTTTTTCTTTTTCCTTTGCCTCCTCCTCTGTATCAGCTCAAGCCCTATCTGGCAGGCAGCAGGAAGGACTGTGTCACAGGTAGACAGGTGAGCTGAAAAGTAATAATCTGACCATGCTCTGTCAGTGCTCACAGCAATGGGGCTGTGGCTTTCTCCTGGACACTTTTGGTTTTGTATCTTTCAGCCCCTATGTCTGTTCACCTCCAAGGGTGAGGTTCCCATGCATCTGTCCTGTTTACTGCAACCCACCCCTGAGCCTCATGCCCCTAGGGGCTTACATAATGGTGGGCCTTGGGCAGTGATGAATGCCAGAGAAAAATAAAGCTGGACATGGGAGAATGGGAGTTAGGGAGGGTCTGATTTTTGACAGGGAAGGGGTGATGTTCGAGCAGAGACCTGAGGAGGTGAGCCAGGTGGACATGGGAAAGCCCGCTCCAGACAGAAGGGACAGTGTGTTTCAGGGCTCCAAAGAGAGGGAGGTGTGCTGTACATTTGACCAAGAACAGGGATGGGTGTGGCATTAAGTCCGGGGACCAGGGGGAGATTGGGGACATGAAAGCAGATCAGGGCTGAGAGGTTATGTGTTTCTGGAAAAACTCTTCTGGACAGGCTACATGTATTAACTCCCGTCATTCTCCCCCCAACAAAAGGCTCTGGGGTAAGGATGATGATGACCCCCACTTTTTGGATAAGGAAACCAAAGAACAGAGAAGTTAAATAATTTCCCATAGACCATGGAGCCAGGATTTAAGCAGGTTTCGTCCAGAGTCTGTACACCTCCCTGCTTTCCTGTGTCATGCATTATAGTGACTCACCAGCTTTTGAGTGGGATAGACACAAATCCCAATGTGGGGCCCAGGTGGCGGAACTTTCACCCTGGCAATGGGGGGAGGGGGCGCTGTGTGCTTCTGGGTCCTTATGTCCCACTCCTCACGGGATTACAGTGAAGTAGAGAATATGTGCACCTGCTCACCATGCCCTGTGGGTCATCGTTCCCCTCCCTGTCCTGCTTCCAGGCAATGGCGGCAGATCCTACAAACCAGTCATCATGGGCAAGGACAGTCTGAGGAGCAGTGGGCAGCTCAGCCACAAAACTCAGGAGGGGAGAGCCTCAGGGAGGGCCTGAGTGGAGGGCACAATGTGAGAGCCGGCCCCTGTGATGGATTTTTAAACTGAAGAAGCCTTGAACCTGTGGAAACAGCGAAAGCAGCCGACGGGGAATGCTGAAGGAGGTGATGGTGGATGGTGGCCCTCGGAACACGTGTCTGAAATAACCAGCTGTGACCCCCCCTCCCCAGTTTGTTGACTGCACCCCGGCTGCAGCGCTCCTCTGGCTGTTTGCAGAGTTGGGCACCGTGTGTCATTATTTACAGAGCTTGGAGCTGTTTGCAAAGCTTGTCGCTGCCGGGGCCACCATTTAGAGAGCGTGGCACTGTTTGTCATTTGTGGAGTTTGGTTTTATTTGCAGGGCTCGGTGTGGTTGTGAGAGGTCAGCCCTGCTTGTGTAGATGTCTGCAAGGATCTGCCATTGTCTCTCTTGGTGACCTGCTGTAGGCAGAGCCCATTCCTCCTGTTTGTTGAGCCTGTTAGTGTTGATGTCAGAGTTTCTGTGGATGTCCAGATCCTGTCACTGTCATAGGTATTGTGTGCAGTGCTCCTCCATGCCAAGGTCCCTGTTTGCAGAGTCTTCATGGGGACAGCTACAGCGTTTGCAGAGCTTGGCACTGTTGGTTCCATTGTGTGTAGTGCCCCTTGTTGCCTGAGGCCATCTTTAGAGCCCACCACAGTGAGGGTTATGGTGTCTGCGCCCTGGGCACCATGAAAGCACAGCTGATCATTCTGTGCTACGCTTCGCCGAGCTTTATCACCGTTGGCATCACTGTCTGTATCATGGTTTGCAGAACCCATTACTGTCTGTGCTTCCGTTTGCAGAGCCTCTCATTGTGTGTAACACAATAGCACAACCTGGGTACATTCTCCTTAGCTCACCACAACTACCAAAAGCCTATTTCTGATCTCTGGGGACCACCACTCCCCCAACCGAAAGATGGCTCATGTGTGCCATCCCCATGCCTCCTGACGCAGGCTTCTGTGCCCTCCCAACTAAAACACACTGCCTCTTCTCCCTGCCCTGTGCAGTGAGCCCCACAACCTGCTTCCTGGGGTTTGACTTCACTGCAGGATCCAGGTCCCATGAAACGGCTTTGTACCAGAAATGCAAGCAGACCTACAGAGGGGCCGGGGTTGGCAAACTCTGGCAGGAAGGGGGGAAATGATAAGGAAGGAGAGGAGCCATCAGGTAAGATTAAAGGGTTTTGCTTTTTCATCTGACAGGGCTTGAAGGCTGTCATTGGGAGGGAGATGGCTTCTTACAGCACGAGGTATAATTAATTAAGGGCGAGGGGAGGCTAGTGCAGGCAGCTGGTGCGAGTGATAAAGTGGCATCGTGAAGCAAGTCCCCAGTGGTGATAGAGATTAGGGGCGCTCGTCACATACAAGCACTGGGCTTGCTGCGTTCAGTGTCGGGAGGGGGCAGGGCTCTTTTGGACAGAAGGGTAAGGACTGGGCAGAAAGCATTTGTGGGTGAAGCTCTGCCTCCTTCAGACCCCAGCACCTTGAAGTTCAACCCCCTGCTGAGAGAACCAGGGGTGGGGGGGATACCCATTATGCTACTGCTCATTTCTTGTAGAAGGGAATTGGGAAAATGAGAGCATGTGTTAAAGGGGAAAAGTCAAAAGGAATGGTTAAAAGAAAGTTGAAAACATTTAAAGCATAAGAAAAGCATAGACTGTTGAAAAAAAAAATAAAGAAAATCCTCATTGAAAGCCAGGAAAAATGTGTGCCGAGGATCAAAAAGACTAGCTTCTGGAAAGGAATAAAAAAAAAAAAAAAAAAAAAAAAAAAAAAACACCTCGGCATGGCTAACTAGTCAAGAGAAAAGAGGCCAAGCAAAGGAGGAGGCTGGGTTATGTGTATAGAATCTATTCATATGTTTACAGTTTATTGTTAATTATTTATCACAGGGAAAGGTCAGAGGCAAACTTAGAGTCAAATGTCCAAGAAAATAATGTGACAAGGCCTCTGGTAAGGAATTCCAAAGCTGCTTTAAATACTTCAAAGTGAGGGAAGCAGGTGAAGAGCATGTGGGATCATAGTGCGGAAGGTACACACGGGATGAAAAGGGGCCGGCGGACGGGCTCAGCAAATCCTGTGCGGGGGAAGACTGCCCAGAGCCCTCCGCTCTTAAAGACTTTTGATGCTGAGCTTGCACGGAAAGATAAAACACTAATGACGACAGGAACCCCTTATGCTGCTTTATGGTTTACATTTTTTTTCTTCCTTTCTTCCATTTTTTTCTTCGTTACATCAATTCATGAGCCGCTGGGTGGGCAGAAAAGAATTTTTAGTAGCCCCATTTCTTAGATGAGAAAACGAAGATCAAAATTGGTGGAGAGGCAAGAACCCTCAGCTAAGTGACATCAATGCTGGAAAGAGAGCCCAAGGCCCTGAGACCCAAAATCTTAGCGCAGTACCCTCCATCTTGGTTTGGTTTTCTGTAGAAGCAAGGGTGTGATACAAGTAGCTAATTGGGAGAAAAAGGGACAGAGAAGGTGAGGAACGCCCAAGGGATGTGCCATTAAGCGGGTTAACGTGGTGGAAGCTGGAGTTCCATCCCGCAGGAGACCTCACGTAACACAGTGGCATCAAGCCTCCAAGATTACCTCCCTGGGGGTGGGGGAGCTGAGGTATGTATCCACCAGCTTTGGCAGCTGTGGAGGGCTGCTCCGGGGGGCCACAATTTCCAGCATGTCTGCCCCACCCCAGCAGACTGTACAGAGGCCCTCAGGCTGTCACTGCCGTTGCTGCGTGGTATTTGGGCCGGTGCAGGGAGATGTGAAGGGCTGAGGCGATGCAGGTGGGTACCAATAGCACCTGCTACACATGCTGGCTGCCCCAAGTCTGCCTTTCATTCAGAAATGGATGTAAATAAGCCACAGGTACCTCCCGGAAGCCACTTGAACCTCCTAGATGGACTCAAGTGTGACACTGCAAAACTGTTGTGCAAGTTATGTTACTTGTTGCTCCCAATGGTCACTGTGTGTGTGGTCTGGCAGATCTCCAACTGCACCTGTTCCTAACAACTGGCCCCTTGGGATGGGCGTTACCTCTCTCTCAGATAGACACTATTATGATTATCTTGTAAGACGGATCCAGTTAAGACCACATTTCACACCTAAAAATACCGAGATTCTGCAAGATGACAAAACTTGCCCAAAGTCACAAGGGAGAGCCACAGGTCGCACTGAAGAATCCATGCCAGCTTCTCCTAAACCTCACATGGTCCCTGTAAATATGAAAAGGTGAGGTCTTCCTTTTGGAAAACCCCTTCCTGCCATCTCCTCCCCATAAGATGAAAATGCAGGAAGGAATAGAAATGAGTAAAGCATGGTTTTTCTTAGCTCCTGGGAGACAGATCCTCAATGAGATAAGAAGGGAATTTGGAGCCTCTGGGGTGACTTCCCTGACACTCATCCATCACGGAGTGTCGCCTGGGGGCTGTGAGACTGCAATGCTGTGGGGAGTCTGATGGTCTATGTGCATGTGTGGGTCTTGATGGGTATGGGGGGATCCCAGTGGACATGAGGAGATCCTGATGAGCATGGGAGGGGGTCCTGATGGGTGTGGAGGGGTCCTGATGGGTGTGGCCAGCAACATGAGACCTCACCAAAAGTCTCTGTGGCCACAAACAGAGACGCAGATGGAGAGAACTCCTGGGCTCTGAATCTGGAGTCAGGTGAGGAAAAAGGTGAAAATGATCCCCCTTGAGCATCCTGGGGCCGAGAAAATATTCAGGGCTCTTTCACACTCACTTCTGGCTGCCTGACCTCCAGCCCCACGGCCTCACCAAAGCCTCCCTACCTCTCCTGCCTGGAATTCTTCTTTTTTTAGAGCAGTCAACCCAAGCACTGAGAGGCAGTAATTGGGAACCTTTTGTTCCACACAGTCTCTGCCATGCTCCTGGGGTTGCAAAGTTACTTTCTACTGCCAGGCACATGGGGTTTGGCCTTTTTCATGTGTTTGAACGTTTACAGTCTGAAAGGGAGGGGTCGGTGTGGGGAGAGATGGAGACAGGTTGACAGAGGGAGACCTGAAGGGAGACAGGGAGAGGAGCCGAAAGCAAGATCAGAACGCTTGGAGAGAAAGAGGCGGGCAGACACACCAGGGCAAGAAACAGGAAGCAGAAAAAACACTAACAATGAGAGCCTGAGAGGCAGCAGGAGTCCAGAAGAGCAGGACGGAAAGGAGGGAGGTAACAAGGAGGAGAATAGACAGATGCAGAAAAGGAGCTTACGTGTGGATGCACACACATCAGGGTGGAGGGGGAAGAGAGAAGGAAAGAAGGGGAATGCCAGCAAGTGATCCCCCCACCTTGGTTCCCAGAGTCCTGTGCTAGCTGCACACTGACCAGCCCAGAATGTTAATTACACACTATTCTTAAGCAAACCTGAAAACTTGTAGGTTCGCTGAGAGAGGAGCTGGCAGGGAGGGAGGGAACCTCAGGAAGCAGGCAGTGCCTCCTGGCCCATCCCAGGGAAGGGAGCAGGGGAATGTTTGGGTGCCATCACAGAGAGAAGCTAGGCATACAGTGGTCCCTCAAGAGGAGGGAGACGCTGGCCAGCTGGGCTTAGGAGAGTCTGGACAGAGACACCAGGGAGACAAAGGACCCTGGGAAGAGGAAGCTCAGGAGGGGAGGGAGGTGAGGAGGGGCATCAGGAGAGGGGAGATGCCCTCCTCACCCCACCTTCTGCAGAAAATAATCCCCTTCTGCCCCTCCTGTGCTGAGATGGGTTGGCCCCTCCTCAACGCCACCAAATACTTCCCTTGAAATTCATTAAGGCACCTTCTCTGAAGCCTTCAACAAGCCCTGGCTTCCCAGCCAGCTCCAAGTAGAAAACCTGCCTCTTCTTTTTAAGGAGCCGATAAAAACTGACAATGCAACTCCCTTCTGAGCGATGAGACTGTTCCTTTACAGCTGGTCTTTCAGTCCATATCATCTCCATGTTGCACATCCCCAGTCCCTCTAGACACAATCTGTCTTCAGATCAGGCCTCCCAGGAGGCTAGAGGATACCCAGGTTTGAGGATATAGTCCAGGGGCTCCACCCACAACTGTGTATACGCCTCTTGGGAAAGGGAGTGTGCAGGCGCCCATTTTGCTCAGCCTCTCCTCTGTCCAGCTGCCTAAGAAGCGCCCCATATCCCTATCCTTTTCCTCCCTCCCCAGCCAGCTGCCAGCCCCCGCCCCAATGGGGCAAGAAGGCTGGAACGTACCTGCAGGGTTCATGATAAGGTATAAGGGGCTATGGTGGAAATCCTTTGCCCAAATGGAGGGCAGAGAGAGGCCCTGGACTCCTGAAGTCCCTCAACAATGATGACGTTTTATCCCAATAGACCTGGGCCTTTCCTACTCTCCAGTCCCTGAATAGCCTGCCTTCAAGAGCTTCTCGAAGATCCTGGTGTGGTCTGGGTGCTTGGCACAGGCTTTCTGTCTGCCTTGCCCTGACATCCTTATAGAGGCCCCAACCAGCCAGAATCCCAGCCAGGCCCACACTAGATGTGTGAGCACAGATGCTGGAGGCCATTGGCATACAGGCATATGCCACACATACATATATGCATGCCTGCCTAAAGACAGAAATGCTCACATAAGGATAGTCAAGCACACAGGCCCCACATAGGCAGACAGTCCAGAGCTCCATAAATATAAATTAAATTAAATATGCACAAGCGTACCCATGGCAAGTCATCAGGCCCCTGCTCTGCCCAAGGCAGAGATGTTTGGGCTAAGCAGCTTCTGCACAGCTAAGGAGCCTTTGATTTGACAAATAAATTACATTTCTTTCACATTAAAGAAAACGCTTTGAAGAAGATTCAAAGCCTCAGGCCAGGAAGCAGTGACCACCCTCGGGGACGGGGGAAGAGGTCAAGCTCTCCTGTCCCTACTCCTGTCACCGCAGAAGTGTCCCCTTCCCTGAGGCCTTGAAGGGCATTGGAAGTCATGATTATGGAAGGCTGAGATGGGGTCAGTGCGTTTCACAAGCCCTGCTGCCTGGTAGTGGGAGGGGCTGCCCAAAGGTCTCTGTGCAAACTCTGAGCATTCCTGTAGCCCCAGGGAAGGAGCAGGGGCGGGGCGAGGGGCGGGGGAGGCCTCACCGGAAGAAATAGCAAGTCATCAGCCTGTCCTGGGGTCCCTCTCATCTCCCTTCTGGACACCTCCTTGATCTTTCCTTTATAGTGACCTTCCAAGAGTCTAACAGACTCACCCCCTCCTGTGTTAAGGACATGACCTTTCTCATCTTTCTGGGGCATTCCTGGAGGCAAGAGAAAGAATGCTTTGCTGAGACAGGAGAGATGTCTGGGCAGCACCCTGCTCTGCTCATACAGAAGCTGGGCTTCATAGGAGGGGCTGAAGACCCAAGCCATTCCTCCAGCCGGCCGAACACCTTCCTCTTCTGAGTGTTAATAATGCTCCTTCCAGGCCAGGGCTTTAGGGAAACAAACAATTACTACTCTCCCAGCTCAGAGAGAGGTGGCCTCAGAAGTACCTGTTGGTCTCCAGGACACTTCCCAGCCTGTCCTTCTACCCCAGGACACCTGCCAGTCCCTGCTGAAAAGCCTCCCATGTTGATCTTAAATGTAATCAAATCTTTCGAAATGGGCAATTTTCTGTAAAGTTCACTGCAATTCTCAGAGTGGTTTGCACTGCCTGGTGACCCTAGGAAGGCATTGGAAGGGAAGGTCAATACTTGAGGAGGAAGGCCTTCTAGTGTGCAGACTAGCTCCAGCCACGGACCACACCCACCTGAACCTCCTTTTCTCCGTTTCATCAGATGAACACTAGGCACACAAAACCTCAGAAATCACCCAAGCCCCTTGTTTCACAGATGAGAAAGCTGAAGCCCAGAGAAGGGGCATGAATTTTCTGAGAATGCAAGGGTTAGAGTTGGAGACTGAGCCTTCTTGTTCCCATCCCGTGTTCTTTAAACATTAACTTCCAAAACAGCAAAACTCTCCCCAGATTCCTGAAAGGTGATTATTTATAAATACCCAGCCCCTGTATTCAGACTATTACCTCTGTATGGGATGCCCTCTCTCCCATACTCTCCCAAACATTTCTCTGTGACACACTTCTACGCGTACGCCAAAGCCCAACTGAAAGTTCACTTGCTCCTTGGTTCCGCTCTCCACCCCCACCCAACCTCCACAGATTGAATCACCACTTTCTTGGGTTTCTCTAGCCCTTCATGTGACTCCTCTGGGCACGTAACAGCTGTACCTGATTATTGACATGTCTACTACTCTCCCTGGGCCATATGTTTCCTCTGGTGGTAGGGAAGATCACAGCAGAGTTTCACACAGTGTCTGGCCCAAATGGCATTACTAATTGAATATCAGTTGTCTGTATCAGTGGATGTATGGAGGGAGAGAGAGTTTGAGAATGGTCCTCAGGATTCAAGGTCAAATTTCAAGAAATGGGGCTCAGACTGGGGATGGTGACCCTGTGTATTGAGCTTTCTCTGCAGATAGATTTGTATCTGTGAGGACTCTAGCATTCCCCCACAACAACCAAGGCTGGATGGGTCCAAGGAAAGGAAGTGCCCCAGTGGAGGAAATACCAGGTGACCTAAGAGGGCCCTCCCCTTCATCCTTCTTTGCTGGGATGGAGTTGAGGCAGAAGCAGCCTTGGACCAGAGCCCCCAGACACTGGTCTTTGTTGACTCTGAGAGATGAGCAAGGTTGTTCTGCTCCCTCTGCTTCCCCCATGTGGGTTATTGATGACTTACACACCCTGAGTCAGTGTTGAGATGGCCCCTTCCCTTTGACAACAGGTGCAGCCCATGGTCCTGAAGCAAGAAATGTGGGCCAATAGTCAGGTTTGAGCGTAGGGTCTGGGGTAGAGTTTGAGTGCAATATGAGAGACCAGGCTGGGGTAGATTTGAGAGACTGGCTACCACCATTTGTAGAGATCTTCTAGCCCGCTGGAGGGGAAATGGTTCCTGTCTTTGGAGAGCTCCCAGTCTGAGCAGGAGAAAGAAGGAACACACACAGACATGCACATCAGGGCCCAGGGCATAAATAGTGCTGAGACATGGATGGAGAAGATGGGCAAGGGCAGGAAGCATCTGGAGGAGAGGCAGAGACATGTAGAAGAGGCGGCTGGGGACTCTCTGACCTGTCTGCTAGCTGGTGGTGAGCACAGCAATGCGAATTCTCTAGAAGTTCCTGGTGGCACTCAGATATAGTGCTATGTGTGTGCGTGCATGTGTGTCTGTATGTCCATGTGCCTGCCTGTGTGTGTGCTTCTGTTTGGCAAAATGGGAGAAGTGGAATGGAAATGGGACAGGACATTTGGAGATGAGCAACTAATTTCCTGTTAATGGCTGGTTGCTTGGCAACCCAGCTTCTTTCTGCCTACTGCCCTCAAAACTAGAACTGTGGAATTTTTAGTGTTAAAGCACCTCCCATGGAAACTCAATTCTGTGAGAAGCCAGCCCATCACTGTCCCACCTGCCCTGCTCTACCCCCTGAGTGACAGAGCAGAGAACAGGGCACAGGAACCAAAGGCACAGGTACACATAGCCTGCCAGCATCTCTCATTCCATCTGTCCTGCTGTCCCCTCCATGCGCAGTCATGTGCACATGCATATGCACACACATGTGTTTGTATGGGACATGTGCACATGCATAAAAGTGCACTTGTATGTGACTCACACATACATCGTCTTCATAACAAGCCATTACCATATTTGAGCATCTACCATGTGCCAATTATTTTGCTATGAGTTTTATACTAATAATTCCTTCTGTTACTCTTTCCTGTGACCTTATGAGTCATATTAACATCCACATTTTATAAAAAATTAAAACAGGAAAACTTGTTTGGGGACCAGAGCACTCGTATGGAGTCTGAGAGGGAAGGGAGCCACCCTAAAACGACATCACGATAACCTCTATCCCTACCTTCAGAGGTTAACTCCATCCAGAAAGTAAGAAAATGAAGCACAAGGGTCCCTTTCTTCTGCCCAAACAGCCAGGACCTCAAGGAATGCCCTGTCATCTACCAACCTCCCCCCGAATCAGTGGACCGGGGACAGGTGCCTGAGTTATTCTGTGCCTTTGTTTACATGACAGAGATTCAATAACAATTATCCAGGGTCCCTTCTATCAGAATCACAATTTATTTAGAGTGAAAATACGCTATCTAAACAAACAAGCTGACATTTCTCAGTCATTCTTGCAGGTAGGGATGGCCAATGAACTCTATGGGGCTTTTAGAAAAGTCTTTTAAAGGGGGATTCCCCCAGGTGGAGAAAAGGAATTCCTTATTCGCTATTGGTGGGAATGTAAACTGGCACAGTCATTATAGAAAATGGCATAGAGTTTCCTCAAAAACCTAAAAAATAACCCAAACATATGATCCAGCAATCCTGCTTCTGGGTATTTATCCAAAGGAATTAAAATCACTAGCTCTAACAGGTATCTGTACTCTTATGTTCACTGCAGACACCTAAGTGTGTTCTGAATGCTCCACCAGCCAGGGTTCTCCTGCCTCTCTCCTTCTCCTCGGGCCTCCCTATTCCCTGAGACACAACAATATTGAAATTAGACCAACTAATTACCCTGCAGTGGCCTCTAAGTGTTCAAGTGAAATGAAGAGTTTTAGGTTTCTCACCTTAAATCAAAGCTAGAAATGATTAAGCTTGGTGAGAAAGACATGCCCAAACTCAAGACAGGCCCAAAGCTAGACCTCTTCCACAGAAGAGTTAGCCAAGTTGTGAACACAAAGGAAAAGTTCTTGAAAGAAATTAAGTGCCACTCCAGCGAACACAGACATGGTAAGAAAGTAAAATGGCCTTATTGCTGATACAGAGGAGATTTTAGTGGTCTGGAGAGAAGACTAAACCAGCCACAACATTCCTTTAAGCCAAAGCCTGATACAGAACAAGGCCTCCCCCAACTCTCTTCAGTTCTGGGAAGGCTGAGACAGGTGGGGAAGCCACAGGAGAAAAGTCTGAAGCTAGCAGAGGTGGGTTCATGAAGGTTAAGGGAAGAAGTCTTCTCCATAACACAGAAGTGCAAAGGGAGGCAGCAGGTGCTGGTGGGGAAGCTGCAGGGAGTTCTCCAGAAGATCTAGTTCAGATCATCCATGACTAGGGCAGCCCTAAACAACAGATTTTCAGTGCGGATGAAACAGCCTTCTATTGGAAGAAGATGACATGTAGAACACTCACAGAGAGAAGTTAGTGCCTGGTTTCAAAGCTTCCAAGGATGGGCTGACTTTCCTGTTAGGCCCTAATGCAGCTGCTGACTTTAAGTTGAAGTCAATGCTCATTTACCATCTGAAAATTCTAGGACCCTTAAGAATTATGCTAAACCCACTCTACCTATGCTCTATAAATGGGACAATAAAGGCCAGGTGACAACATATCTATTTACAACATGGTTTACTGAATATGTTAAGCCCACTGAGAGTTGTGGCTCAGAAAAAAAGATTCAAAATGTTGCTATTCATTGACAGCATACCTGGTGAATCAAGAGCTATGGTGGACATGGACAATGACATTAATTCTATTTTCATGCCTATTCACACAACTATTCTGCATCCATTTCATGAGTCCAGTAGTTATTTCAACTTTAAAAATGTATTTAAGAAATACACTGCATAAGGCTATAGCTGCCATAATAATTCCTCTGTTGGATCTGGACAAAGTAAATTGGAAACCTTCTGAAAAGAACTCATCATTGTAGATGTCATTAAGAAACATTTGTAGGGGCATCTGGGTGGCTTAGTCATTAAGAATCTGTCTTCTGCTCAGGTCGTGGTCCCAGGGTCTTGGGACCCACATCGGGCTCCCTGCTCAGCTGGAAGTCTGCTTCTCCCTCTCCCTTCCTTGCTGTGTTTCTCTCTGCCAAATAAATAAATAAAACCTTTTAAAAAAGAAAAGAAACGTTTGTAATTCATGGGGTCAGGTCAAAATACCAACATGAACAGGAGTTCAGAAGGAGTGGATCCTAGTCCTCATGGAGGACTTGAAGGGGGTTCAAGACTTGAGTGGAGGAAGTACCAGCAAATGTGGTGGAAATAGCAAGAGAACTAGAATCAGAAGTGGAGCCTGAAGATGGGACTGAGTTGCTACAATCTCATGATCAAACTTGAACTGATGAGGAATTGCTGCTTACGAATGAGCAAATACAGTAGTTTCTTGAGATGGAATCTACTACTGGTGAAGTGGTGTGCAGATTGTTGAAATGACAACAAAGGATTTAGAATATTCCATAAATGTAGTTGATAAAAAAGCAGCGGGGTTTGAGAGGGTTGACCTCAATTTTGAAGGAAGCTCTACTGTGGGTAGAAAGCTATCAAACAGCATCGTATTCTACAAAGAAATCGTTCGTGAAAGGAAGAGTTCATTGATGCGGCAAACTTTACTGTTGTCTTATTTTAAGAAACTGCCACAATCACCCCAACCCTCAGCCGCCACCACCCTGATTAGTCAGCAGCCAACAACATCGAGGCAGGACCCTCCCCTAGCAAAAAGATTATGACTCCCTGAAAGCTCAGATGATAACACTTTCTAATAATAAAATATTTTTAAATGAAGGTATGTACATTGTTTTTTTTAGAAATAATGCTATTGTTGGGACGCCTGGGTGGCTCAGTTGGTTAAGCAGCTGCCTTCGGCTCAGGTCATGATCCCAGCGTCCTGGGATCGAGTCCCACATCGGGCTCCTTGCTCCGCAGGGAGCCTGCTTCTCCCTCTGCCTCTTCCTTCCACTCTGTCTACCTGTGCTCACTCTCACTCACTCTCTCTCTGACAAATAAATAAATAAAATAAAATAAAATAATAAAAAAAAGAAATAATGCTATTGCACACGTAAAAGACTATAGTATATCGTGTATAGTGTGAACATAATTTTTATAAACAGTGGGCAACCAAAAAATTCATTTGACTTGCCTTATTGTGTTTACTTTAACGGCAGTGGCCTGGAACCAAACCCATAATATCTCCAAGTTGTGCCTGCATTAGCTTTTTGCATGAGGGGAAGCTCTAAAACCATGTTCCAGAATCTCTCTCAGAAGCACACATACTGAAAAGGCAATTCCAGATGCGTAACAAAATACACGGGGTACGGCAATGAAATTTAATGATCAAAATGCGGGATAAAATATTTTTATTTACATGCCTATTACACTTGCTATGCAATAAAAGTAGCAGCATTTTCCTGAATGCTTTTCATAGTCAGTGCGTAGCTATCGCTCCATCCCCCACTTTTGCTGGTTCTATGTGAGGCTCCACTAGCAACATTTCAGGGGCAGGAGGGAACACCTGGAGAGAAAGAGAGAGTGATGGATGATTTACTTTTGACTCATGTATGGAGTCATGGAGCCAGTGGCGACCCTCCTGGACTATTCCTTGTCCCCCCAGTTGTGGGGAACAGGAGGCAGCTGGAGAAGACACAAAATGGGCTCACATCACATTAGCAATCTCTGTTTCCTCCTCTCTTTCTTATTTACACAATATAATAATTAATTGCTTCATATTTGCTAACAGGAAAGAGAACCAGTTCAAAAGAGTAGGGTTTCTTATACAGACAACTTTTCTGTTTCGTGGGCAAATACTGGTATTGTGATACAGAGTGAAGTAATTTATCTATTTTGAATGCTCATTAACAGCTGTTAAACTTTATCATTTATTAATAGACTAATAATTCATTCAATTAAAAAGTTAAATATAGAAACACTAATGGACTCAATTTAAATAATTAAGTCTAACATAAGTGGAGAGGGACTGCAGTAGAGACCTATGTTCTGCAAAGTGTTTTGCATGTGAAAAAAGAAGACTGTGTGCAGACTCCCAAGTGACGCATGACACACACAGATACGGACTCATGCACAAGAATTGGGACAGCACTAGACACAGCAAGCAGAGGTAAGGCCCAGCTCTGATTCTCCCAAAAGGGACTTCAGACCCTGTGGATTCACCCTTGCATGTCTGGCTACTCCCAGCTGGCGAAGGCCCAGGGCACAGGTCAGAGGGAAAGAAGGATGTGAGTGATCTTCATCGTGGGATCACCAGCGATATCTCTTGCAGCTCCAACCTTCCCACTTCTGGACACTAACCTTGGGATTTAGCACACTCCTCGGACATGACCTTCCTGAACTTGAGCCTTGTGTGCTGTGCCTGCGGTAAGCAGACTCCATGAAGAGTTTCACAGCAGATTCATCCTCTCTGTTAGCAGTTCCTGGTGCTTTCCCAGGTTTTCATGAACATACCAAAAATGCTTGGGGATGTTGTTAAAATGCAGATTCCAACTAGCGAGACTGGGAGGGCCTGGGAGTCTGCATTTTTTCTCTCTTTTTAAAGCTTTTATTTTGGGCACCTGGGTTGCTCAGTTGGTTAAGCAACTGCCTTCGGCTCAGGTCATGATCCCAGCGTCCTGGGATCAAGTCCCACATCGGGTTCCTTGCTCAGCAGGAAGCCTGCTTCTCCCTCTGCCTCTGCCTGCTTTCTCGCTCTTCCTCTCTTTGACAAATAAATAAATAATCTTTAAAAAAAAAATAAAGCTTTTATTTATGTATTTAGTTATTTATTTGAGAGAGAGAGAGAGCTGGGGAGGGGCTGAAGGAGAGGGAGAAGTGGAGAATCTCGAGTAAACTCTGGACTAAGGACAGAGCCCAAAGCAGGGCTCAACCTCATGACCCTGAGATCATGACCTGAGCCTAAATGAAGAGTCGGATGCTTAACCAGCTGAGCCACCCAGGTGCCCCTGGGAGTCTGCTTTTCTAAAAGACTGTTGTTGGGAATGATCCAGGGCTTCATTTTGAGCAGAGTCCTTTCTTTTCTCTGGAAGCTCCACTTGCTGGTAACCTGTCATCTAAACACGGGATCTCTTGCCGCTCCAGCCTTTGGGTTTAGAGCTCTTCTGGCTGGTTGAGGGCACAGTGGATTGGAACATTGTAATCTCTCAGTTGGTGCAGACTGTCCAACCCTTTCCTGAAGCTGAGTACAGAGCAGGACAAGCCAGGTGTCCTCCTGGCCCCAGGGAACACACAGGCCCTCAGGTAAGAAGCCGTGGGCAATCCCGAGCAGTATCGGGTATAGAGATGTGTGCGGCCTGGGAGCTTACGAAAGGAGTAATTATCCTGACCCAAGCAATCAATCAAGGTCTCCCCAAGGAAGAAACCCTTCGGTGGAGACTGCAGAGGAAGTGGAGTGGGGAGAGAAGAAAATAACAGAGGATGTTATATGTCCCAGAGGATGACCATTTTCTCTCTGGCAGTACCTGCTTCTGAAGCTGTTTCTGAGAAACACCCCTACCTCCAACCAAATGGATGGTCACTCCTTCCTTTGAACCCCTAGTGTTCTTTTTCCTTTCTTATGGCATTCACCCGTCTCCCCTCCGATGTACTACCATATGTGAACTTGTTATCACCAGCAGCTGCCATTATGGTCCTGAAGGCAGGAGCAAGCTGACTTGAGGCATGATCTTCAGCAAATCCGGAGATGCCCCACATCATAGGGCCATGAACATACATCAGTGGAGCTCCTGCTTCTGAGGCACCCAGCATCATGCGGCTCCCATCGGGGCTCAGCCACAAGCTACAGAATACAGAATGGGACTAAAAATGCATGTTCTGGAGTCAGATTGCCAGAGTTCCATTCCCCCAGGTCCCAGTCATGTGACCTCGGGTCACTTAACATCTCTGGGCAACCACGTGCCTGTCTTTAAAAGGGGAAATACCGAACTCCCAGGCTCCCGTACTTTGAATGAGATACTATGTTATTTATACACTTACTGTATCTAAGAACTGCTTAGCACGGGAGCTCAGTGGTAGCTATTACTACTCGCTATTATCTGGCTGACTGATGACTAAAATCAAATAGTCTTCATGTCCGAAACACCCTCTGTGAGCTTCAGCCGTCTTTGACGCTGAAATCCAAACACCGTTTTCATAGGAAGATAAGCTGCGCCCGAGCAGGAAACCTTCCATGACGTGCTCCTCTGTCCCAAAGCCGCGGCTGCGCCCTAGCTTGCCCACCTTCTGTGCAATCAGCATGGCAGTGACGGGTCTTAAACTGCCAAATACTTCGGCACCCGGTATACATCTTGAATCTCCAAAACACACTAAATTGCACCCAGAAGAGATTTTGATGTTCTCTAGGTTTTGCAGGCATCTCACTTATTTGAAAAGTGGGTGAGGCTGGGTGAGGCTTAGGGGGAGTTTATCCCATGTAAGAACAGTGGTGATGAGGAGTCCCACAGGTCCAGAGCCAAATCCTGGTCTTGTCACCCCCCACAGAGTCACACCCACAGCAGAGGAATGCACCCTGCTTTCTGGCATCAGCTTTGGGGTGATTCCTTACGTTTTCTGAACTTCAGCCTCCTGATCTGGGAAGTTAGGCTGCTAGAGGCATTTCCTCCGAGGTTTCTTGAGAATAAAAGGAGATGATGAAGATGAGCATGTGGTTAGCCAATGGGCGGACATGTGACATGTGGTTCTCATGCGTCTCTGCTTCCCTGGTTCCCTCCAGCTCAGGACAGGCCAGGCTGGGAGAAGGCATGGCCTGCAGGAGGAAGAAAAAGGCAATGCTGTGGGCTTCTCTGCCCCAGGCTGACCTTTAGCCTGTCCCTGTTGTTTGGAAGCATTTGCAGCAGGCATAAGAAAGCTTAAGGAGGTAGAAAGTGTCAGCCCTTGCAAGGTGTTGCTAGAAGATGGCAAATAGAAGATGGCAAGGGCCTGGTTAAATAAGCCCCTGGGGAACAGTGTTGGGGAGACCCTTTGGAATAAGAAATCACTGCCTCTAGGCCTAGCACCCGCTAATGGGGGAGGGGAGGGTTGTCGGGGCTGGCAAGAGCAAGGGCAAGGCCAAAAAATTGCATCTCTCTCCTTGGTAGTATTTCTTTAGCATCCCTTGAAATGTAGAAAGCCAGATTCAACAAACTCTGTTGCCACCTTGAACTCAGGCATCCAATTTACATATAAATGGAGACTAGGAGCTTCTGAAGGGAAAGGATGTTGGAGAAATTGTCCCTTGAGGATAAAGCTTCAGGGAAAATCCAGAGAAAAAGCCCAAGGGAGAAGGCCTGAGAGAGGGATCCTGAGGTTGCCTCTTGTGTCTATCTGCTCAAGAGGACCTGTGCTTCCAAGTGGCTGGGAGCTAGGGGGCCTCCCTATGTCTTTGGTTACCAAGACAGTTCCCCAGGAGCTGAGGTGTGAGTGGTAATCCTAACAGTTAACATGGACACAGAGCCTATGAAATGCAGGACACAATTCACACTGCCACGTTTTGTTCTCAAGCACTCTAGTGGCTCGGCATCATCACCAGCACCACTTTACAGATGAGAAAGCTGAGGTCTGGAGAAGCGAAGCAATGAGACCAAGATCTTCCAGCTAGAAGGTGACACAGGCAGCTCTGATGCACTATGCAGTGCTGCCTCCTGGGACTGACCCAAGAACCTGGGGACCAAAGCCCTTCCCAGCACTGCCAGCCTGTCTCCTGTTGCCACCATATGGCTGCGGTCTGTTCACCCACAGTTTGCACAAATCCCTCCCATGAAGCTTTGGATTTACCAAATTAATAAATTAGAGAAGAGATCTGGCTTTTATCTCACCAATATAGAAGGTGGGAAAAAAAAAAAAAAAAAACTTTCAAAACCCTTACAGGGAAGAGGTGTCAATCAGCAGAGATATGTTTTCTAATTAGGCAGAAATAAAAGAGGAGGTGAGACTGTCCCAATTTTAGCAGTTGGGGGAATCAAGAGAATCATCAATTCTTAATGGTTAAGAAGTTGGTTTGAAGAGAAACTGAGAGCAGGGGCAGCTGGGTAACTAGGCATGCAGGTGTTTTGCTTTTGTTTTCCTTTTATTTATTTAATTTTTTTCTTTTTTCTTTTCTTTCTTTCTTTTTTTTTTTTTTTTTTTTAAGGACATTAATGGTTTTTTCCCCCCCTTACTTTTTTTTTTTTTTTTTTTTTTTTTTTAAATCTTAGTCTGACTGGGACTCTTTGCATTGTGATGCAGCATATAATTGTTCTCCGTGCTTCCACCCCCTCCCTCCCCATAGTACTCCTCAAAACATGAGAATACACAAAAATGCTTAATAAATGCTTGCTGACTGAATGGTAATTCTGTTTGAAATTGTGTCTCCAGCTCTGGTCCAGTATCCATCAAGGACATGAGAAAGTCACAGGCACAGAATATTTGGGCTGGAGGAGACCAGACCATAGAGCCCTCTTTGTTCCATTTCACAGCAGAAGGGGTACAGGAAATGGGGGAGATAGAGCCTGGAGTACACAGCAGGTTAAGGATGGGGCCACATGAGAGTGGGGTATTCTCACTCCCAGGCAGTAACTCCTCAGTCCTTGGCTGATGGAGAGAAATCAGGTAGCCCATTAAAAACAGACTCCATTAGCAAACCCAGGAAACCTCATCAGTGCTAGAAAGCAGGGGCCATTGAGCACAGCCCTAGAAAGAATAAGGACTCCGCTCTCAGCACCATCGTAATCTCTCTCTCTCTCTTTTTAAATTAACATATAATGTATTATTAACCCCAGGGGTACAGGTCTGTGAATCACCAGATTTACACACTTCACAGCACTCACCATAGCACACACTCTCCCCAATGTCCATAATTCACCCGCCCTCTCCCCGCAACAACCATCAGTTTGTTTTGTGAGATTAAGAGTCTCTTATGATTTGTCTCCCTTCCAATCCCATCTTGTTTCATTTTTTCCTTCCCTACCCCTCAAAACCCTACTTTGCCTCTCAACTTCCTCATATCAGGGAGATCCTATGATAATTGTCTTTCTCTGATTGACTTATTTCGCTCAGCATAATACCATCTAGTTCCATCCATGTTGTCGCAAATGGCAAGATTTCATTTCTTTTGATGGCTGCATAGCATTCCATTGTATATATATATATATATATATATATATATATATATATGCCACCTCTTCTTTATTCATTCATCTGTTGATGGACATCTTTCCATAGTTTGGCTATTGTGGACATTGCTGCTATAAACATTCGGATGTAAGTGCCCCTTTGGATCACTACATTTGTATCTTTAGGGTAAATACCCAGTAGTGTGATTGCTGGGTCATAGGGTAGCTCTATTTTCATCTTTTTGAGGAATCTCCATGCTGTCTTCCAGAGTGGTTGCACCAGCTTGCATTCCCACCAACAGTGTAGGAGAGTTCCCCTTTCTCCGCATCCTTGCCAGCATCTGTCATTCCCTGACGTGTTAATTTTAGCCATTCTGACTGGTGTGAGGTGGTATCTCATTGTGGTTTTGATTTGGATTTCCCTGATGCCAAGTGATATGGAGCACTTTTTCATGTGTCTCTTGGCCATCTGGATGTCTTCTTTGCAGAAATGTCTGTTGATGTCCTCTGATCATTTCTTGATTGGATTATTTGTTCTTTGGGTGTTGAGTTTGATACGTTCTTTATAGATTTTGGATATGAGCCCTTTATCTGATATGTCATTTGCAAATATCTTCTCCCATTCTGTCAGTTGTCTCTTGGTTTTGCTGACTGTTTCCTTTGCTGATAACATCCATTTTTAAACTAAATAATTTTTCCCCATGAGAGCCCTGCAAGGATAGAATAAGCTTTGCTGAAGTCAATTTAGGATTAGGTCAGATTCCTATCCCCAAAAAAGGGACAGAAGGAAATGAACATTGACTGAGGGCCTACTGTATGCCTGGTGTGTGTGCCCCCTCTGTTCTTCTTAGGAAATGCAAGAGGTAGACTTTTTTTGTTCTGTTTTGATAGATGAATAAACTGAGACCCTGGGAAGTTAGATGACTTGCGCCCTTGGGTTTCAAATACAGGTCATCTGAGTTTGAGGGGTCAGTTTGAAGCCCTTCATGCTCGCTCAAGGATTTCAAGGACAGAGAGAGCCCAGAGCCATCCCTCTGAAGGAAAAGTTGAATGTAGTAAGATGATCACTGGACTTGGTAGTCAGAAGACCGCTTGTAGCATTCCACAAGACAGACCTCATGCTGTCCGATGTTTAGCACACTGCCTGGCACATAAGTAGTGGCTCAACAAATACTTATTGAATACTTAATTCCTGTGCTATCTGACAAAGCAATCAGATGCAGGATGCATGGAAAGAACTCTTAAAAGCCAATGATTAGGAGATAAACAATCCACTTTTAAAAAACAGTCAAAGATTTTAATGGACAATTCACCAAAAAGCAATGCAAATGGCCTATAAACACATGGAAGAAGTGAGCAGCATCACTAACCATCAAAGAAAAATGAATTAAAGCCACAATGAACTCTTATTACATAACTACCAATTAAAAAATTTAACAAGCTAACAACCCAAAGTGCAGATGAGGCTATGGAACAACTGGAATTCTCTTACACTGTTGATGGGGATACACAATGGTACAGACACTTTGGAAAAGGTCTGCATATTTCTTAGAAAATGAAACATACGTTAGCCCTCTGACCCAACAATACCGCTCCTAGGTCTTTACTCAAGACAAGTGAAAACACACATCCTCAAGAAGATATACAAAAATGCTCATAGCAGTGTTATTCACAATCACTCAAAACTGGAAGTGATCCAAACGCTTATTAACAACAGAATGAACAACAAGCATATGATATAGAAATCTTGTGGATGCTATTTAACAAAAAAAGGAAATGAACCCCTGATATGTGCAAAAGCAGACTGAGTGAAAGAAGCATTGCTCAAAAAGGGATATGTACTGAGTGATTCCATTTATATGTAATTCTAGCGGGCAAAATCAAGATATGATGCAAAACATTGAAATAGTGCAGCCTGGAAGTTGAGCAGGGATTAACTGAGAAGGGGAACAGAGGAACTTTCTGGCACGATGGCACGTTTGGTGTCTTGGTAAGGATTTGGGCTATACATCTGTCAATGACACAGTGTGCATGCTGAAGTGTTTAGGGCGGAAGTACACAGATGTCTGCAACTTCCTTTGAAGTGCATAAAGAACCAGATGGATTAAGAGGTGGATAAGGGATGATAGATGGGAAGATATGTGAACAAACAAATACAGTGAGATGCTAGTTGTAGAATCTGGGTGTCCATTGTGCACACTTTCTGTATGTTTAAATTTTTCATAATATAATCATTGGATATTAGGGAAAAATGAATTAAACTTGGATTCCACTCTTGGACCCTAGCATGGACACATGGTCTTCAAGGACACTGAGGGTCTCCCCCTGCCCACTTTATAACCTCATTTCTTTCTACCTTGTACCTCACTCTCCACACTGTGGTCACAAGGATCCCCTTTTACTTCCTCAAACCCACCAGGTACCACCTCAGGCCACAGGACTTTTGCATGTTTTGTCTCCTCTAAAAATTTCTCCTTCCTTTTTCCTCCCAGATAATGTCACAGACTTCAGCTCAAGCAGTCTTCCCCTGGGTACTTTCTCTCTCTGACACTTGCAATTTCACTAGCACCACCCCTTCAGTTCTTGGGAGAAAGACTTTTTTTTTTCTTCTTCTGTGAGACCACTTACAGTTCAGCCCATAGTATAGCTCTTCTGTTCATTCTTCACTCCATAAGACTAACAGCTCCATGATGGTAGGGCCATGTCTATTTGGGATCACTAAGGCCCAGCCACAGGCAGCACAGGCCTGGGTAGACCTTGTACCCATGATATATTTACAGAATGAATGAATTCTTCTAAGCAACCCTGTGGCCCTAGGAAAGGTTCAGCTGCCCCTGGTCCATTTCTCGGCCATCAAATGAGAAGATTAGTGAGGAGGAGGCTTTCTGTTTGCACAGAACGATCTCAGAATAAATATTCCCAAACTGATGTTTTTAAGTCAAAATGAAAACAACTTTAATGAATCCTATAGAAAATATAATACATATTCCTTCCACTAGAAGATTATTTACTTTGTTGAATAAAGGAATTTCAATGAGAAAATTGGTGCTGTTTTTCCACCACTAAAATGTTCCTACTTGGGCATTTTGAAAAGCTGCCACGAGGATAAGAGGCAGCTTTCCAATCTTTCACCTCTTATAATTCAGAAGGCGTTAGAATCACAAAGCTCATTCACAGCTTTTATTTCATTTCTTCTTCTAAGTAGGTAATGTTATTATCCCCTCTTTGTAGATGGTGAATGTGTGTCTCAGAGAGGTGATGTGACTTGCCCAAGGTCATGCAGCAAGTTGATGACAGAGTGCGCTACATTCATTCAGTGGACTGAATACTTTGTGAGCCCCCACCCTGCATCCTGTGGACACATGGTCTTCAAGGACACACCATGTGCCAGGAATGCAGTGACAATAAGACAGATTTCCTATCTTTCCTGGTTTGCACCCTACCGCTCTCTTGGTTGTAGGGTCTTCTCTCTACCTGGATAGAGCAGGGAAGGCTGATCACCTGGGTGCATAGATTGAAGTTCTCCCAGAAGCAGACTCTGAGACAACTGACGTCAGGCTAAGTGGTTCAGGTGGGAGGTGACAATAGGAAGTGCCCATAGAGAAGAGAGGAAATAAGAAAGGAGAGGAAAGCAACACAGGGAATATGTTACTTCAGTGGGCAACTGGGGGTTGATCTCTGGGGAGCTCTGGGACACCGTGTAGGACATGCCTTAGACGTGTGTTTATGCACAAACTGCTACTTACTCATGATCGGTTGGGGGCTATTCCCCAGGGTAACTTCTTGGCACTGCTGGCTCATGAGAAGGCCCAAGTGCCCTCCAGTGGAGCAAGCCCTCAGGGTTAGCCATTATTCTGTATAGAAATGGTGTAGAGAGGTGCATGCTAAGACGTGGGGCACATGCTAGGCCAGGGCAGTGCCAATGGGCCAGAATCATGGACGGACTGGCTGTGAGCACTTTGGCTGCTCTGAGCTTATTGTGGCATGGGGCTCATCTCTTGCCACTGGGGTCCAGGCTGCAGGTACCAGCCCTTCCTCAGCCCTGCCTGCTGAACAGACTCATCCCATTCCTAGGCAGCACCACAGCAATTCAAAATCTCTCTGCCTCTGACCTGCTAGCTCTGGATGCTTCTTCCTCTAATCTTGCTGTTCAGGGGGAACAAAAAGGCATCCAAAATGTTTGGGGAAAATAAAACTTCCTGCCATCCTTCCTTTATCTGTGATAGGAACTTCAAATTATGTCCCAGTGTCCATTTTCCTCTTCTTGGTTTTGGTATTGCCCAAGTTTTAGAGGAGCTGATAGCTGCCCAACTACAGACTACATTTCCCAGACTCTCTTGCAACTAGCAGTGGTCAGGTGACTAAGTTCGGGCCTTGGGTTAAGAGTGGAAGTGTGAGCCTAAGCACTGTCCAGGGCATATCCTGAAAAAAAGAACAGGCCTGCTCTCTACTTCTTCCTAATCCATTCCACAGGCAAGAGCTTGACCCCCACTGGAACAACCCTTTTGGACCCAGCGACAGAAAAAGCCCGTGTTGGGGAGTGCAGAGATGTGCCCACAGCCTGGACTCTGGGCTGTCAGACTACCCACTGGTCCTTGGCCTATCCCATGCACCCCTCAGCCACTCTGTCTTGAGGATCATTCTAGCAGCTTGGCCCATCGCTAACTCAGCTATACCTGAAGTCTCTACCAGCTCTAAAGATGGCTATTTCTAAGAGTAATATTCTCACATTCCAGGTCTCATGAAGGTGACCATTTCACCCTGACCACTTTAGGGCAGTCCTGTCAGACCCTAAAGCCATGGCTCCAATCCCCAAAGCATGCTGCTGGTTCACTGTCTCCTGGCACCCCCATCTCCCCAGAGCCCACTGCGTGACACAACTCTGACCGATGAAAGGAGTGTCTCAGAGATCTTGTCTGGATGCCTGGAAACCTATCTTCTGGTCATCATTTTCAGGGCTTTTTAGCATGTAGAAACCAAAGAGATGCCCGACCTGTGTGCAGTACAGCAAAAGCCAAAAAGACAGAGTAAGTAGGTTGAGGGGACAGTAACTCCACAACACCCCCAAACAAGAAGAGGATACTTTTGCATGAGGAGTGTTGGAGGAAAGCTGATCAGATATAAGCAGAGATGTCTTAAGAGTGGGGGTGGGGTCAGGTACATACAGTGGGTTTCAGATGGATCTCCCAGGAAGGTCAGGGTCTCACCCAGGTACCAGTATACTGAGGTGGGGAAGGGGTCAGATGACCTGCAGGAGAGTTTTGCTCTCACGCTCTGGAAAGTATCAAATGAGAATTGCTGAGAAACCTAAAGCCCATGAGGTGCCTGAGAGCAGGAATTGTGCCTAGCCCCCTCTCAAGCCCCTAAATTTAATATAATACTATAATCTAGATGGTCTTCGATGATATTTATTGAACAAACTCATAGATGAGTGAAAAATATCAGTATAGAGATTCAGATAGTCTATTCCACACTGTTTTCTTCCCATCTCTATAGTTTTCAGGACTCCACAACAAAATGGAGACACAGGGAACTTGAGTATAAAGGCATGCCGATTCCTCCAAGGAAGCTGTCTTCCTCCCCAGAACTGTGGACTCACCTTGCTTTCAGCACTTATCATAGATGATTGTAAAAAACATTCACGTATCTGCCTCCTTAATAAGATGGTGTTTGTGAGGGACAAGGATTGAGTCTTTTAGGTGAATTCCCCAGTGCTTATCAGTGCTTAGTGTAGAAGTGCAACATGTGTTTGATAAATATTATTCAATGGATGGATGAATGAGTACAGTTCCCCACTGAAAATGGAACCCTCAAGCACATTTTCCTATTAGAAAGTCACTGTGATTGAGAGAATTGTCTCCCAGATCAGAACGGAACTTCTGATCAGACAGGAAGTCCTCTGAGAGCAGGGCTGTTTCCTCCCTCAGACTGGGGCACTGTGAGGGTAAGAGCTGTCTCTCTTTCCTCAGATTGCGGATTCTCTGAGTACAAGTCCATGGTACCCCTCAAACTGGGACTCCCTGAGAGTAGAGTTGTTTCACCCCCTCAGAATGGGGCTCTCTGAGGACAGATATGAGTTTCCCCTCAGACTGGGGCTGCTTAAGGCAGGGCTGTTTCTCCCCTTTCAGACTGGGGCTCCCTAAGTCAGGGCTGTGTCTCCCCCCTCAGACTGGGGCTCCCTGAAAACAGGACTGTGTCTCCCCCCTCAGACTAGAGCTCCCGAAGCAGGGCGATGTCTCCCCCACAACAGACTGGATACCCACATCCAGGCATGAGCACATTCTGCAGGGCAGCCCATCTGAAAGGTCCTTGCCCATTAGGATGTGCCTGCTGTTGATGAGTTCTGAATGGCCCTGTCCATGTCCTATTGATGAGCATTTTTAATGTCAATCTGAATGTGATGAGGAATCATAAACGGAGGGAGGAAAGAAAAAAAGAAAGTAAAAAGAAAACAGGGAAAGAAAGGCCAAGTTGTGGCTAAGTTCAATCCAGCAGGCGGCCCTCAGCCTGGAGGGAAAAGTCTAATGAATGCACAAAAACCTCATGAATAATTATTTCTGAGTGGCTCAATATTTTAAATGCTGGATTTTTTTCCCCTCCTCAGAAGCCTACCACAACTATTTATTGCAATGCAGAAGCTGGATGCAAGGTGATTAAGTTTGATTTCTGGGTTGGCGGATGAGCAGAAGAGGGGCTGGAGGTGGAGAGTAGGCGTGCATGTATGGGGAGGGATGAGCAGATGGGACCCCCTAGGCCAGCATCTCGTGGGGGCAGAGAAGAAAGGTCATCACTCAACAAATAGTCCTGGAACGGATTACAATATCATCTTCCCCCAAGGAGCTTCCAGCTTGGGGCCTCTGTGCTCACCTGCTGGGACATCCAGGGACAGATAGCTGCAGTGCAGGAAAAACACAAATGTCAGCTATTTGCCCCATGGTTAATGTCAAGGCTTTGGGGAAATTAAAACTGAAAAATAAAGGAAGTCTCTAAGCCTTTGCAGTTACATGACCGTCCCCTCCCCAAAGCAGGGGTAAAGGTTCCCAGCTCCTCCGTTAGAGGGTCACAGCTTTGAGTCCTTCTCCAGTGACTCCAAGGACTCATCCAAAGATCATAGCAACCCGCCTGGCCCTTCCTTCCTGGTTTATTTTACTCTGGCTATGGTTCTGTGAGGCTGGAAGGATAGATTCTGTTACTCCCATCTTACGTTTAAAGAAACTGACACTCAGAGAGACCAGTGAGTTGCCCAAAGTCACCTGCTCTTCAGAAGATGAAGTCCTGAAAAAGATAGCAGGTGTCTGGATGTCTAGGCAGCCTTTGTCGGTTACACCATCACTGGCTCAACTGTTAGGGGACACACAGAGACCAGACACTGGGTGTGTGAAAACTGAAGAGTGCACTGGCCCACCCATGCACCTGCAGGCACCGTGTTTCCTCCCCAAGCCCCACTCAGTCTTCTGTCCTCCTTCTGCTGACCCTCCAGTCCCTGTGGCTTCTGCTGTTTGCACATGGTTACCTTAGTGTCACTCCTGTCCATAATCCAGGCCCAAGCATGGGTGCTTGGGGATGCACATCTGGCCTCCTCAATGAGCTCCTTGAGGCCAGATGTCATGTCTTACATTGCTCATATATCCCACACAGGACTTAGAGCAGCACCAGGCATGGGAATGGCATGGAATGACATCTATTGGCATGTTGTCATAAAAATGGTGGCTGGCATTTCTGGGATACTTACTTTGTGCCAGGTACCTGCAAGAGGTTTGTAAGGATTAGCTCATTGAATCTTCACAGCAACCCTATTCCGTGGGTATTATTATCCTCCTTCTCAGATGCACATGGGGGAGCTGAGGTCAAGGGTCCCATAACTTTTCCATTGATAGATAGCCAGTAAGTGATGAAGACAGGATTCGAACCTGGGCCATTGGGCTTTATAGCGCTCACTCTTAAATGCTACATTATATTGGCTTTCAGTATAACATCCATGTATGCATGCTAATCTCTGAAAATGCCCTATTCACTCAGAAACATGGTACCTTTTAGTGAGGAGTTACTATACCCAGGGTATGGTGCCGTGCTCTGCACACACATTTAAATCTCACCTTCAGCTCTGACGTTGATGGGTTGTTTCCCCAGGGTCACACATCTGTAAGTGGTAGGGCTGGGGTCTTATCCCAGGTCTGGTATAGTTGGTCCCACAGCCTGAGCTGTTTCCCCCTGAGTTGTGCTGCAACGACCTTCAATTACTCATTCACCAAACTCAGCCTACCTAAGAGCCCAGCACAGAAGGAAATGCTAGTAAGAGGAGCCAGAGGCCACTGGCGATAATAAAGATGACTTTGGGCATACCACCATGGCCTCTGTCATCCCAGACTACATGGCCACTCTAAGCTGACCAGCCATGGACATTTTCTAGCACGTATGGGAATCAGACAAGGTAATATATGTGTGGCAAGGTCACAGACATACTCACAGCACACTCAGATGTGCGAGAAACCACTTCTCTTCATTTTCCATGAGCTGATTGGAGCTGTCTTCTTCTCTCCTATTCTGCAGCTAATGGGCGGGGGGGGGGGGGGCAATGAAGTGTTAGCCCAATACAGGGATCTAGGCTGATTCAATGATTTAAACAGTCTTTAAAGAAACTCTTCAGGTCCTTGCAGACAGAGTGTTGATCTCTTAGTTTTCTGCCTCCCTTCCCCGCTGGCTCTCCCAACAGGCACCTACATAGATGGGCAGTGCTTGTATGGCACTAGGAGGGAAGGAAGTATTTGGCCTCAGGCCAGCCCTTGGATGTATGTGGGTTGGTGTCCATTGGGATGGGGTGGTGTGGTCTCCCCTAAGTATTCAGCAGGACTTCCACTGCTAATGGGCAAGGCTGATAAATTTCTGGTTTGTTCTTTCTCCACTCCATTGAGGCTGGGCTGTCCTAGTACTCTATACAGAACTGGTCCCAGTTTGCCTCTCAGTGATGGTGGGGACCCTCTGAGGTCCTACTCTGCAGCCTTCTCTGAACCTCATGAAAAACTCCCCAACCAGCTTTACAGAACTTCAGGGGTCTGGAGACCCAACTCCATGCCTTCCCTCCCCTATCTGTACCACAGCTTCTGTTTGCCTTCAGGATAGCCACCCCACCTTGGGCAGGAACAGCCTAAGAGGTGAGGACCTTCTCAAGTCCTAAATGAGAAGGGAATTGGAATCTCTTCTACTCTCGGTGTCTCCTCCATGAATCCAGCATGCCTTGGTCCTTGGGGTTCAGCCTGGAAAACAATCAAATGTGGGTCTTATTACCTTCCTGCTCATCTCCAGTTCCCTTCCTTCCCCACAGCCCTCAGGATAAGAACCAATGGGCTCCCCACTCTGTGTGATGGCCATCCCTTATGTAAAGTCTTCTGAGCAAGTCCTCCAGACCTGCTACCATGTATGGGACACTTACTCTGCAGCAGACAGTGTCTATCTCACTCACACCTACTCTACCGAGGAGGCACTAGTATAGCCCTGGGTGCCAATGAAAGGCTACACGGCATAGAGAAGTTATCTGCCCAGGGTCACAGTGAGAGGCCCAGTAGACCCCACCCAGCCCACTGGAGCACTCTGGATCAAGGAGTCTCTGCTGGAAGCAGGCCTACCCTCTCCCTTGCTGCCATGACAAACACACCGCTCAGCCTTAAAGGAGGAAGGCTGCGTGAGAACGAGGTTTAGTGGGGGAAATGACAAGACATTGCTCTCATATTTGTGAAAGAGTATCCCCCTCACAAATTAGGTAGGTGTGGTAAACTGTAAAGCCCTGAACAATGAGGGATGACTGTAATCTGTGATGAAGCACTTCCTCCCCCAACCTCGAGGAAGTCATGGGCGCTGGAAGAGGCTGGCTGCCAGTCACTCTAAATTTTAATAAAAATTGCATTTCCTCCCCCCCCCCCCCCCCATCTAGCCCCATCCCTCTGCTCCTCCCTCTTTCCCTGCACCCATGGCTTCCCGTGCCTTGAATAAGCTCTCCAGGGGGTGCTCTGGGGATAAGAAGGGGGAGAAGATGGACTCTGGAGTAAAGACCAGAATCCGCTCCCATCTGCTTTCAGTTCCAGACAAGCAAGGGTTTCATCAGGGCCTGGGACCAGGTTCCCTTACCTGTTTCTTTTTCCTCTCCCCACCTCCAGTTTGTTGCTTCAGAGACCTAGACTTGCTGACTTTTATCTCTACCTTGAGTATTCTGAGTTCTAATTAAGTTCATTTCAGCCCTCTGATTTGAGAAGCCTTATCAGGAATACTTAACCTGTGCAAATAATATGTGGAGCCAGCCAGCACCGGTCCAGCATGCTAATTGAACTGCGCACAGGAGCCCAGACAGAACTGAGCGGCCAGGTCACCTGGGAACTCCTGGGAGGAAGTCAGAAAGGAAGGCACCCATCCAGGAGCAAGAAAAGAACTGGACTGGGCCCTCTGGAGCCCAAAGCCCTGGGTTTTCTGGCAGCCGGATTGGTTGGTAATTGGGGTTTAATAAGGTGGGGTAAGTCAGAAGATGCTTCAAAGGCTTGTTTGGACTCCAGATGTCCTGCACTCTTCATAGGCCAGGCCCGGCTCCATGGGCTGTGCTCTGAACCCACAGGCAGACTCTTTGGGGCATGTGGCTCCTGAGGACTGGCATAGGGAAGGAGCACTGGCCTGGAATGCTGCCAGTTAAGGGCTCAGGCAAGTGGCCCCTCTGCAGCCTCAGTGTTCACACTGGGGTTGGATGAACCCAGGGCATTGGGGTCTTGTGCCACATGGAGCCTTTGGTTCTAAGGCCTCAGGACCATCAATGGCTGAGTGAGTGGAGCTCCAACCCCTTCCTACTTCAACCAAAGCTGCTGCTGCTTATGTTATCTATGGGAATACAAGAAAGATTACATTTGTGGGAAACAAAAGAATCTGTAGCCAAAACCTGGTGTAAACCATGACACTGGGTGATTTCTTTGCTTCTTTCCAAATCTAACAATTTCAGCTTCCAAAATCCTAACAACTGGACCCTGGCTCCATGGTATTTCTGTTCGCAGAGCCATGGGATCCCGAATATATTATGTTTGACTTCTCAGCACTGTTTCTCTGGAGTCTGGACAGATGTTTCTACAGAGCATCCTGCCTTACCCCAACTACACAGGCTTCTCAGAGACATTGACTGAGTTGGTGCCGTTGGTTGAGGAAGAGCTAGGGCACCATTCCAAAGAGACTCTCCTTCGGGGTGATCACAGTCCAAGGGGCCAGAACCTACCCTGCCAAAGCCATATCCAGAACAACCCGAACTTGTGAATGGGAGGGGCTGTGACATAAAGGCAAACAGCTCAGGAGGGGTCATCCCAGGAAGGCTTCTTGGAAGGAAGGGACAGGGAAGGACAGGTACACACTAAACTGTAAAAGAGTCAACAGTGAGGGGTAACATGTCTCAATGATGTCCTACTTCAGCAGATTCTCAGACCCTGAGAAGGATGAGAGTCAAGACAAGGCAGACCTGGCACATGTGAACCAGGTGATTCTCCTCCCCTCTCTCCTAAGGGGAGCTGGGTCCAAACTCGTTTGAGGTTCAAAGCAGGTGTAAGAAGCTGGACTTTGCTTTTTCTCTGTATGAACCATGAGGGAGACACACATTTAAACCACGTTCAATCTGTCTGCCTAGTTCCCCTTGTCTAATCAGCCCTGAGGAAGGTATGGAGAAAGGAAGGACATGGAGATGTGGTTGGCCGGGTGGGGTGTGCAGGGAACAAGGAGGGCAGACTCAGCAGACTGGCAGAACCTTGGCCCTCTCCGCACCCACCCATTCATTGCTCTTTCTGCACAGCCCACAGCCAAATGTAGAGCCAGAGAGGCCAAGAGGATGATGGGAAAGAACTGTGCTGAACAGCTTCTGCTTGACACTCTGACTTCGCTCCCCTTCTTCCCCTCACCCACACCGCCTGCACCCCAGGAGCCTGCTCTATGTGGGAGCCCTCAATAGGCTTCCTGCCTCCTGGATTCCAGTTGGGTCTGGCCAATGAAGAACACCACCAAGAGATCGGGGGAGGGAGAAGATGAGATTGGGGTGCTTGTTCCCCAGGTCCCACTCTGTAGGGCCACAGCTCCCAACAGGAGGTCCTCCACACAGCGTGCTCTGCCTCTGGGTCTCCATGACTGTGGCCTCCCATTGGCTCTTCAGACCTACCAGTTGGAATGTGGCTGCTGTCACCGCTCCTGGACACTGCACCATCCCCACTGGTGTGTCGGCACTCTGGCCTCACCTTGAATGGATGCAGTCTGAATGTGACATCCTTCTGCTGCCTGCACCCTGGCTGGGATGTGAGCAATCTTTGCTTCAGCCTGGGAATCCCAGGCCATGGGGCCCTTTACCAGCCCCACTCTCCTCCTGGCTCTGTTCCCAAGCCTGAGCCCTGTTCTGCCCCCTCTTCTGTCTGCATTATTTCCAGATTCAGACTCCAGGCTTTGAGTTCTGTACCTGGCAGATCACTTCTTTGTGAGCCTGTCCCTCTCATTACAGACGCCAGCACAATGTGATCACATTAAAGAATAAACACAATGCTGGTGCTTAACTCCTGAAAACACAGCTTTTCTCCCGAATTGCCTAGGGGCCAGCTGCGTGGAGCTGAACCAGGTTGATCAAGGAATTAAATAAGGATTAAGAAGTTGGAAGGTGCCTGCTAATCCAGCAATCAGACAAACCTGTGCACAATCATCTTGCTTCCTTTCCTAAAATATGAGTTATGAAAAATCATGCAATTGGATCTTCTGTTCATTTAGGAGATCAGCAAAAAAGTGAAACAGTCTACATCTGGGGGGAGGAGAAGAGAAGGGAGGTAAACAGCCCACGGAGAACCACATTAATGGGGAACCCACATGCCTTGGAGTCTCCCAGGATGACCTTTCAACCTCCAGATCTGTCCCGAACCCTTTACCTTTTCTGAAAGCCTGGATTCCAAACTGTCACCAAAGCTGTTTTCTTTGGTTTGCTTCCCCATGATTAGAAAGTCAGGGTTAATGGGCAACACTATTTTCTCTTCCAAATTCACTTCCCAGGTGGACAACACACAGGATACAAGAAAGTATGGGAATTGGGGTCAACCCCAAACTGCCAGGATCAGTTCTCAGCCCTGCTGCTGCATGCCTGTGTGATCTCAAGCAAGCCGCCCTAGCTCTCTTGAGCCTCAGTGTTCTCATCTGTGAAATGGGTCTTACATCACAGTGCTATAGTGAAGATAGGGAAAGTAACCAAGTGAACTACCTGGCACATTATAACTTCATAAATGTTGTAACTCCTTTTCCATCCTCCTTCAAAGATAAAACTACTCCTGCGGCTACGATTTTCCCCATGTAGATTATAGCAATGGTTTCTACATTCAACACTTATTTTCCCTTTGGTCTGAGCCACATCCCTTCTGGCATTTTCTGGCAGCAAGATCTCTCAGTCTCACTCTTTCCTTTAGGGAAAGGCACTTCTCTGTCTCTGTCTGCTTCCTATGGGGCTGTAAACCCCAGAATTCCTACCCCAGTGCCTCTCCAAGTCACAAGGTATGCCACCCAGGGACTTTCTCCCCAGTTTTCCCTTTTCTCTGGGTAGAATGTGAAGATATGACCCCAGAGAAGCTGCCAGCCATATCTCTAGCATGGAGAGAGCCCCAAGAACATGGTAAGAAGGGAGAATGAGAGTCTTGGGGCTTAAACCCAAAACAATCACTGAAGTCCCCAGAGCCTTCTCTTCCTGTGAGTCCCCTGACTCATGATCCTTTGGGGCTGAGATAATCAGGGTTGGTTTCCAGTGCTTCCTCCTCACCGGCCTCCTAGAATTCTCTTTTGATCCACCCCCATCCTTTCTCCACATTCCATACAGAGCGAACTTCTAAAATCACAAATCCAGTCATGCCCCTCCCTGCTTAAAATGCTCCCACAGCTTCCTACTGCATTCAGGATCAAGAGCAACATCTTTACCAGGGCCTGCAAGGCCTCACCTGCTGTCCCAACCCCTTCCCTTACCAAGATGCCCTGCCCCTGCACACTCCGTGTTCGACCAGTTACCCGGCCTTTGTGCTCAGAACTGGGAATGTCGTCCCATTTGCTCCTCACCTAGAAAAGCTCTCCTCGGACTGCATCACAAGGAGATCCTTACTTCCTGGGATCCCCTAAGGCTTCCCTATGGCACAACCACTCTCTTCCCAATTTGGCAAAGCCCCTGTAGCAGATTCTTCTCACCACTTGTAATCTCGTATTGGCTTGTATTATTGTTATATAAATGCCCATCTCTCTAGCCAGACTGACCATGCCCGGTCCATTGGCTCCACATCACGTCTGCTTAGAGCAGCGCTAAGTGCAGCAGATGCTCAGAAATATTTAGTGAATGAATGAACAGAGTGACCCATTTGGTGAGCACAACCTATGACCTAGTCCTGGTCACTCTTCATGCAGGAAATCTCTCTTGAAGCTTTTCCCTCTAGAAACTGCATTGGCTTCTTAATGAGTCTCTCCCTTCCCCTCTTTGACTACTCCATTAAGATGGTTTTGTCTTTCCAAAAACACCTGCCCAATAACCTCCAATGGCTCGCTGATGGCCAGCACATAACCCACCCACCCCCCAAAAAAATCCACTTGCTAGAGTTCCCCCAGATCAATCCCTGCTGGTCAACAGCCAAGGCAGCGACCTGCCACCCCTCCCTCCCCCAAAATGCACCACTGGCTGCTGTCCTCTCTCCTCTGCCTGGAGGGTCTTCCTTCTCTCTCTTGCCCTCCATATCCCCTACCTGCAAATCACTGCACAACCACTTCCTCTGTAGCACTCCCTTAATTAAACTGCCCCCGCAGTAAGTCCTCCTGTCTCAGTTCTTGCAGCAATCCGTTGATTATATGTAAGCTTACAAGTGCTTTCCAGATATTTCATAATTGGTGTAGTTCCTTCCAGGTCACCAGCCCTTTCACATCCATTATGTGATTTGATCCTAAAAACTTTGCGGGGAAGCCAGGGCAAGCATTTTAAGGAATACTTCAACTGTAAGCATCAGAAACCCACCGAGTTAGCTAAAGTGGACAGGATTTATCATGAAGATGCTGGCGAAGAGCACTGCTTGTTGTTGGTAGCACAGGCTGGCCTCAAGGACCTAGAAAGGCATTCAGAGACGTCTTTCTCTTTCTCATCTCTTGGTCTCTCTTCTCTGTCCATCTGCTCTCCCCACCTCTCTCCAAACCAGCCTCCTCGGAAAAAGTCCCCATTAACTCAGTATCAATGAGTTGCCAGGTGCCAACTCTAGGGCCAATTCTGATCTTATCTCTCCAGGTCTCGACACTATCCAAATGGTCCCTCTTGATGTCTCAGTTCAAATTCTCAAGAGAGACTCTCTGAGTAGGTGTTGGCCAGGCAGGGAGGAGCTAGTTGGAGTCACCTTGCCCAGCCTGGTACAAGCTGCTGGAGACCAGGTCACACTGCCCGCTGTCCATTCATCAAGACTCTGGGGACGGTGGTATAAAGAGCTGAACAAGTCAAGTGCCAGTGTGTTCTCATGGACATGAAAGTGAGCCTTGAAGTCAGGCCAACTAACTGTGTACACGTCCCAGCTATGGTAATCACTGGCTCATGACCTTGGCAGGCCACTTCATCTCTCTCTGTTTTCTCATCTTCAAACAGCATCAGCAGTGTAGGATCACCGTGATGATTCAATGAGAGAGTCACTGGAAGCACACAGCACAGGCCTGGGCGCGTGATAAGCACTCAGTAAAGATTAGCTGCTAAGGTCTGCTACAGTAGGGATCATCATTCTCATTGCAGCCTTGAAAGTGCCCTAGGATCCCCTAGCACTACTGGAGCCCCCAACCGAGCCTGCCCTAATCAGCACCCCTAGGGCGGGGCCTCAGGAATCTATGTTTTAAAAGAGTTGCCTTTTATGCAGAACAGTGTTTCTGCGTTCACCACTGGTGAATCTAACTCAGCTTCCTCTCTTCTTCCAGTTGGAAGACGGAGGCCCAGACAGGCAGAAGGGTTTTCTCAGGTCACACCACGAGCTGGTGTCTGGACCAGGACCCAGACTCCCTGTGCACAAACTGAATGCACAGTTGCCGGTTGGGGTCTACATGGGGATTAGCGTCCCAGGGAGTGGCCAGGGGGACTGGGCCCAACATGCCAGACTCAGGCAGTGCCCTACTCCAGTGCCAGGGCTCTGGGATTTACACAGCTCGGTTGGCACCCAGGTCAGCCTCTCATCAGCCATGCAACTTCCAGGGAGTTAGGCTTTGTACCTCAGTTTCCTCAGTTGTAAAATAGGCCGATAATCCTCATCTCATTGGACTGTTGTAAGGACTGAATGAGTTATGGTATGGAAAGTTTTGAAACAGTACTTGATACAATGCTATGACTATCAGCTTTTGTCGTTGGTAAACAGAGAACTCTGGGTCTCTTTTTGGCTATTATCTGGGAGGGATAGATACTGAAGAAAGATATTCTCTGACGTATGTTTATAAATCACAAATATATAAGGGATAACACACACATCTGATTAAAACCCTGAGACCCAACCTATACATACAGAGTTTCCAGCAGGACTGGACTGTGGATAACCTCAAATACTCATACCTGTGCCTTCCTCTGTAAAGAGACCAACTTTGCATAGATGCATGTGTAGACACTCGCTGTACACCTGGACATTTGATGAGGAAATCCCTAAAGGCAGGGCGGTGTCTCTCCTCAGACTGAGGGTCCTGAAGTTTACAGATCACCTGTCAACAACCAGCTTGGAGAAGTGGAGGCCCCTCTTCACCCACGGCCTTCAGTGTGACCTTCAGTGTGAGGGGCAAGGCCCTTACTGCCCAGTAAATTGGATTCTTCCCAGTTTCAAATACTCATGGATGATGAGGTTTTTTCAATGCCACTTCCTGCCACTCTAATTGCTCCATGCAATGTTTTATGTATTTTAATTAGGGCTTTAAATTTTACACCTAAATCTCAAGACACTCTAGTAAAAAGACCCTCTTTAGAAACCGGAATAAATAAATAAAATCTTCCCAGGCAGATGACAGCCAGGAGCCTTGAGATAATTCTCATCAACCTGTCATTCTGCCACCACCATTCTGTCATCTGGGACAAGCCCTGACAGTGTGTCTGGAGTTTCCCCAGAAACCCCTTCTGCCTTCTACTCCTGCCCTTGAGGGGCCCTACTACTTCCCAAGGTGCAGTCTTGGTGGTCCTAACATAACCCAGATTCTTTAGTTTAAGGTTTGCTTTGTTCAAGTGCAGTGGTAGGGGCTGTCCAGTGGTAGGCCTAACCTATGCTCAGTTGCAATCACCTGAAGGGTTTATAAAATATACTGATACCCAGACTCCTCCCCACCGAGATTTGGGTTCTGTGGGTCTGCAGTAGGACCATGACATTGCAAGTGATCCTGCATGGCTACAGGTGACCCTATCCTGTAGGAAGAGAGGAGAATAAGCACTGTAGGGACCTCATTTCTGAGCACTCAGAACTCATGTCTGCAACCCCCCCTCCCCATCTCATGGGAGGCGCATTCAACCACCCTATTAAACTCTAGGCATCTGCATGGACTGGGACCCGATGCAGCTTGTATCTGCAGCAGGAGTGTGCTGCCCAGCACACACGAGGTGCCCCATAAATATTGTCTCCATGAAGCCCAGGCCACCGCTTTCTTCAGACACCCTCTACTCTTCATATTTCCAATGCAGGTCCCACCAGTTGCTAATTGGGTGGTCTTGAGCAAGTCAACCTGTCTTTCTAAACTTCAATTTCTATGTCTTTAAAATGAGAGATAATGCCAGTAATCTTCCTACACAGAGAATTCACTTTTCTCCATGCCTGGCCTCTGACCAAGTCCTCAGCAAGCCTCAGCAATCAGCATTGCCCACATTCACCTGTCACAGGTGAGTTCCTCTGCCTCTCTATCCTGTTTGTGGACTCTCTGGGCTGAAGCCACACCTAAAGGGGAAACACGTGGTATTCGTCGGAACCAATGGCCTGTGTTGAGAACCCAGAAATGCAGATTAGTGTTTCTCCTTCCTCCGATCTACTCCGTGACCTTGAGCGTATCTCCTGAACTCTCTGAGCCCCTGAACTCCCACAGCTGTCCTCCTTCCACCACCACCCCTCACCCCCTGCATTCAGTGACTCTTCAGGTTAGGAGGTCTCTCCACTGAATGTGGCAGCTGCCCTTGAGACTCCCATGCAGTGTCTGAGCAGCTGCAGCCAGCCCTGTCCGCTCTCTGGATGAAAGTGAAACACACAAATGCAGCTGTGGAGAGAAAAGTCCCTTGATTCGGCAGCCCCTGGAGATTTCCTATTCTAACAGACACAGAAGCTCTGTTCCCCAGACATAGCCTGCAGTGTCAGTCAGACTCGTCGGCACTCGCTCTGTTCCCTCAGCTCCGGGAGGGAGAAGCAGGGCATGGAAGTCCTGTCTGCTCAAGCATGGCAGGATGGGACAGCCCTCTATGGTGGGGCGCCCCATCTGGATGGGAGAATGTGTATCAGGTGGAGCCTCCTCCTCCAGGTCCTAGGAACGGGCTGGCTTGTCTTCTGCCGTCACAGAAGAAATACAGAATTCCCAGGAGGAACTCACGGTGGAGAGGGAGAGGGGGAAACTGAAGGTGGGGAAACAAGGAGGCACGCCCTCATGCTTTTTAAGAACCCACCTCAGAGCAGGAAGCTGCCCTGCCCACCCAAGCCTGCTCCGTCTTCCTACTTAGGACTTCCAAGCATCACCTCCTGTCTGCTGTGCAGAGTTAGGCACTCCCTTCTATGACTTGGGGCTGTTTATTTGCACCAAATAAACAGAGACTGTGTCTTTCTTAAAGAGCGAACAGTAGAGTAAGGCAGCACAAAAGCACAGAACCAGAACAGAGACCAAAGACCATGCAACCATGGGCCATTTACTCTTTTCCTCTTTGAATCTGTTTCCCGATCTGTAAAATGGAGCAAGAAGACCTACTCCATAGCACTGTGAACATGATGAAATTTGAAGAAACTATAATGTGCCTAGCACTATGCCTTGCCCATAGGACATGGTCAGTAAGCTAATACTACTAACAATTACTAAGTCTCGACTGTGCTCCAGCACCTTAAGGGTGGGAGCGTGTCCTGTAGCTCGGTAAATCCCCCTCCACACGCAGCTAAGGGTCAAAGAAGACCGGAGGGTTGGCGGAGGTGCGGTGGAGACGCCTGACTCACTAGCTGGCAAGAGGCCCGCACATGCCACACATTTATTTACAACTACCCCTGCAGATTTCTGTTCCCAAATGCCGGAATTAAAACGAATACTTCTCCTCTTCAGCCCCAGTCCGCGGGCTGCGCTTAGGCGGATAGGGTGCCTGCCCGCCTTTTGCCAACAAAGGCACGAGAGAGAGGGGCCACCGCGGAGGGGCGGCGGGCGGGGGCACCAGCTGCTGCTGGCGCAGGGCTGCGGGGGTGCGTGCGGTTACCTTGGCAAAAAAGGGCATAATTAATCCGCCGCGCTCTCCTTTCATTAAGCCTTCACGTTTATACCTGAATTAACTTTTCACATCCAGTTAAGGCGCGTGGGAGGCTCTGGTCGCCGCAGGCGTGACAGGCGCATGCTGTGACTGTTGGTGGAAGTGCGGCTGAGATGACCCGCCACCCAGGAACAGGAGGAGCCCGAAGCTTGTGGGGGAGGGTGGATGTGGGGGAGGGTCGAGTTTCCAAGCTCCGCCCAGGCCAGAAAGGGGCCTTGGAAAGGACTGGAGGGGTCTGCCTCCAGGGGCGGGGGGCGCAGGTTCGGCAGGAGCCCAGGGTTGGTTTTGCACTGCTGAAACAGGCCCGGGCCTTCCTCTGGCCAGTGGTTTTGCCAGCACGGATGGGGGCGGGCGTGCAGCTGTTCCAGCCAGGCAGCGGCGTGTGCTAGGTGTTCGAAGTATCTTCCTCCAGCTGCGTTAGGATCCAGCGTGAAGACAGAAACCCAGAGGCGCCAGCCAGTGCACAGGTGGGTGTTGGTGCAAGCCTGTCCGGCTTCTGACTTTCTCTAAAGGCGACATAACTAGCTTTAGCTCCTTGGACCCCAGCTCATGAAACTGGCATTTCTTTGGCATTGTTCCGGAGTAAACAGCGGACTGCTGTTGCCCTTCACTCTGGGAACTGGGCCATGTCAGGGCATCTTTTTGCAGATGCCGGGAGGCGGAAGCCGCCTGCTTATCTCCCGGATAGTCTCTCTGTGCTTCATCTGAGTGACAGGCTTTCTAGGAACTACTTAGCCCCTCGGTGTTAGGACAGAGAAGGGCCACTTACCCCACAAATGGTCCCCACAGCTGTCCCCCCTCCTCCTCTTCCCCTGCCTCCTCCACCCTGTTGGAGATACCCAGGTCTGATCAAGCAGCAGCAGGGCACACACCCAGCCTTGTGCTGGATACTTTAAGGGGTTTGGTTGAAGGGAAGAAGGGAAGGTGCCCATCAAACTGCCTGCGATGGCTCCAATTATCTCCTTCATGATCGTTGTTCTCCAGTGGCTTAAAATCTAGTGGGGGAGCCAAGACAGGCAACAAACACATGGCTCGCACGTGGGGGATGAGGAAGGCTCAGAAATGGGAGAGTGATTCAATGCCGGAAAGAGAATTTGGGACTCAGTCACACCCTTCCGAGGAGGGAAACTATTGTGGGCTGGCTCTGAGTCACCAGAGATTTCTCAGGGGAGGCAGGATTTGAATTAAGCCTTCTAGCCAGGCTGTGAGCTAAGTGCCTGACGTCCATTATCTCATTTAATCCTCACAAAACCTCCATGATCTGGGTGTTATAATTATCACTTCCATCTTATAGATGAGGAAACGAGCTCGTGAGGTCAGGGAACCGCCAAGGTCACAAAGCTGGTAAGAAGATTTTAAGCTGGGTCTGTATGACTCTTAAGCCCTTGCTCCGGATCTTAATGCTTTATGCCTCTTTCAACCTTGAAAATGTGTAAAATTTCCAGTGAGGAGATCCCAAGGGGAGGGAAGGTTGGAGAAGCAGAGTGCTAAGAAGATGGGAGGGTGTCATAGGGGGTCTAACTCTGGTGGAAGTAAATTCCCAAGCCAGGGGAAAGAATGAGCAGGTACGTGCTGCTAGCCCCAGTTCTAAGAGCTGTTCATTGGAGGGGAGAAGTTTACATTTTTTAATTTCCCAAGACCCCATCTGAGAAACCCAAACCACTTTTGAGTAAGGGCAGGAAGGTCTTCTTGTAGATCCTGTCCCCAAGAACTTCAGGGTATCAGGGCTTTTAGAGGCTCTGCAACTCAGATGATCCAATACCTTCTATCCAATTCAGATCAATAAACATTTATGTGCCAGACACTAAGTGCTAGAAATGATTAAGGGACAATTCTTGCCATCAGGAAAATTATGGTCTAGCAGGGGTGATGGACACAAAGAAAAAAGGCACTATAAATGATAAATGTGAAGATTGAATGCATGGCCCCCATACCTGGGACATCAGGAGGAAAGGACTGAGGCGCTGAGCCTTGAAGGCAGAGCAGGTGATAGGAGAGGAAAGGGGGAGAAAAGTCCCCTGGTTTAGAGGAAACCACATAAGTAAGGTCATGGAGGTATGGAACAGCACAGTCTATGTTTGAAATTATAAGTCAACCAGTTTATAAGGGCATGAGCTTGGAGATAGGCAGTGGTATGAAACGCTGCAGAAGTGGGCAGGAGTGAGGGCACAAGAGGCTTGTGGGGCTAGCTAAGGAGCATGGACTCAATCCTCCAGAGGACTGAGGGGCTTTCAGCAGAATCTAATGTAGTCAGGTCACATTCTCAAATCCTAACACTGACTATGAGGAGGGCAGGAGCTTTCCCTGGGATACACTGCATCCTAGGAATCTGTGAAGGAGGACTGATACATTTCACCCAAGCTATGATGAGGTCTCCGATCAAGGCACTGGCAGTAGGAGTGGGAATGAGAGGACTGGGTCAAGAAATATGTAAGAAGGGAACAATATAGGAAATCCCTAGGAGGAGGAAGGAAGAACCTGCTGTTCTCCGGGCTGCTGTCTTGGGACACTGAATAGGAGCCTTTCACTAAGTTTTGGAACATGGAGTGAAACAGGTTAGGGAGAGAGGATGACAAATCAGTTTGTGTTTTGTTGAGTTAGCGATACTCAAATGATATCCAGGCGGATGCTCCCAGTAGGTACCTGAACTTAAGCCCGGGGGTAGACTGGAGACATGGAATGGGAAGGTATCAGCAGAGGTGGGCTTAGAACTAAGAGGGTGGATGAGCTCATCTATAGAGGTCTTGTCAAGGAAGAAGAGAGGGGATCCATGAACAGAACCCCAGGGAACAGCCATACTCAGGAGCATATAGAAGAGGAGATGCCCTTGAAGGAGACTTAGGCAAGGGGGGAGTTGGAAGCCAAGGAAGCAGAGAGTATTGAGGAAGGAAGAACTCTGATGTCAAATGCAACCAAGAGGTCGAGGAAGATCAAGGCTGAGAAGTGTCCACTGGCTTTGGCAAAGTAAAGGTCACCATGGTCCTTTTTGGGATCCTAGCAGGAAAGAAAGGACATTCTATTTTTTTTTTTAAGATTTTATTTATTTATTTGACAGACAGAGATTACAAGTAGGTTGAGAGCCAGGCAGAGAGAGAAAGGAGGAAACAGGCTCCCTGCTGAGCAGAGAGCCCAATGCGGGCTCGATCCCAGGACCCCGGGATCATGACCTGAGCTGAAGGCAGAGGCTTCAACCCACTGAGCCACCCAGGCACCCCAAGAAAGGACATTCCTGAGTTGGGCAATTTCAGGGTATTTTAACAGAGGGTCTTGGTCACAGTAGATCCTGGTGCAGGGAAAGCCTTTGGGAGAGTGCAGTGGCTGGGGAGGGATAGCAGGGAAGAGCTTGAGCAGTCAGCCTCTTGGGCTGAGGACCAAGAAGAGGGAGGAGTTCACAAACTTGGAGACAGGGAGTCCTGAGTGAAGAGGGCTGTCTGGTGGGCTCAGAAATTTCGCAGAGGGACACAGCCAGCCTAGTGGGACACCACAAGTAGGAAGTTGGCTGGATAAACTCCTGGATCTCTCTCCCTCCTCCTTCTAGCCTCCAGCCAAGGCTCCCTATTGGCCCCACTCAGCCTGAAGCCAGAAGACAGGTAAGGCAGCAGGTAGATCCAGGTCCTGCAGCGCAGCCTCTGCGGCAGAGAGGAGGGTGGAGGAAGGTGGACAGATATGGAGGGACAAAGAAGATGCCCAACATGGCAGTCTCCCCAGAGCACTTCAGTGGAACACTGGAAGACGGAGACCCCAGGGTCAGTGAGTGAGCATGGGACACGTGCCTGTCATGCCTGCCAGCATGCCCTGATCACCCTTCCTATACATGATAAATTTCTCAACCTGTGAGCCACTCTTTCTGGAGGGGGAGGTCCCTTTCCTAGCTGCCCTTGTCACTGCACGCCAGCCACGTGTTCTGGGCTCCACCAACCCGCCACACCAACAGGACACTAGATGTGGAAAACAGCAAGGTGAGGAAACAGGCTTTCTGGTTGGGATGGCAGGGGGGTGTCCACTGTGGAGTCAGCCGTTCCAGACTGTCTTGGTGTCCAGAGCCAATGGTCAGTGGTGTCAGTCACAGCTCGGGCCTCAATATCCAAGGTTAGTGGAGCCACTGGTGAAGATTTTCATTGCTCTTCATATACAGGTTTCATGTCTTCTCTGGACTTCCCAGAGTTTCTGGAAGATACCCGGGATTCCTTTTTTTCTTTTTCTTCTGCTTAAACTAGCCAGAATAGGTTCTGTTACTTGTTGCTAGAACACTGACTGAGGAAAAGTGAATGGGACATGAGGACAGGGACATAGGAAGGCTGACTGAGCTCTCAGGACAAAGAGGGGAGAAGGTAGAGCTTGGGGTGGAAGGGTGGTTTTAGGGGAGGAGGGCACTGGGCAGGCTCATGAGTGCAGGAGAGAACAACGATAATTCCGTCTCTCAGAATTAAAGTGATGGGTTCAGGGAGGTGAACCATCTTCTCAAGACCACGCTGCCGGTGAGCAGGGGTGCAGAAACCCCAGCCCGGGGCTGGCTGGCTTCAAGACCTCATGCCACAAGCATCTGGGCAGCAGCCAGACCAGGCACCCTTGTCAAGGGTAGTTTCCATTGGAAATTTTGAAGTCACACTTGAAGCCCAATTTGAAAGGACAGAATGGCCCGTAGGGACAAGGTGAAGAATGAGCTGGTTGGCTCACCAGAGTGAAAAAGAGACCCAAATTCTTGTCAAATGAGTCAAGCTGTCTTGAGACAGGAGGCCCAGCGGCATATGGTGCTTAGCTCATCCCCCGAGACTGTGTCACCCTGGAGGAACATGGTTTCCCCCCACACAGCTGACAAGGCTATATGAAGTGCCACCTCAAGAGAAATCTACCAGAGGGAAGTAGGACGGAAGGGGGCTGCCGAGCACACCCCCACCGATCCCTTGGGAATCAAGCATTCCAGACCTTGGGGGAGATCGTGAGGGCCTCTGGCCTGTTTCATCAGGGCCAGACCTTGTTTATGAGGCATATCACCGTGCTCAAAGAAAGGAAATGTAGGAAAGCTTTGATGCACAAGTATATGGAGAGATTCTGGATTTTCCCAGAGAGCATCTCCAGACCCAGCAGAGTTCATAGGGTACCTGTGTTCAGATTGTGTTCATGCCCTCATGCATAAAGGTCTTATTGCTATGTTTGCAGAGTTGGTGGTTTGGGGCTCTGTGCAGGGCCTGCCCACGCGTGTGTGCAGAGTGGGCCCACATGTGTGAAGCTTTTGTCTTACAAGGGTGGAGCCCATTCACCACAGGCCTCAGAGAGACCAGCCCTACACCGAAAGTCTGTCACTCTCTCACGGTTAAGGGGATAATTTCTCAGGTGGTTTTTCAATTGACCATATCGACAAAGTCTTGAAATTTGGTTATTTTAGTGACACATTAAGCTTTTTCTTTGGTTAACACATTTGAGTTTAATTTCAGTAATATTTCCATTAACAATCTGTAATTAAAGCATCTAATAAAGATCAGTAATTCACTTAGCTGGATTTGCATTTTAAAAAAAACAGAAGAGAAAAAAATGCATTTGTGGAACTCAAATTTCATTCTTCTGTTAAATGAACATTATGGTTTTTCTGGGTATCTTAATTGAACCTCATTTTTAACAGGAATATTAAACAAATTAAATTAAGCAAGTAATTTTCCTTTTTAGGATTTAAAAAAAAAAGGCTTCAAGTGGAAAAGCTCCTTCTAAAACACCCATTAGTGGGATGGGGCGGGGCCTCAATGTGGGTAAATTGTGTGGGCTCTCCTTCCTCCGCAGGAGGCTGATGAGCTGCCATCCTGAGAGGGACCCTGCACCCCTAGAGACCTGAGGACACTCAGTGCCAAGGACCTGCTAGGCTGGGACCCCAGAGGCTCTGGAACCAGCAGGGTGAAAGGAGCTGAGGTTAGATAGGTCACTAGCAGCAAGGGGAAAGTGCCCAGGTTAGGGGCTGGAATCAGCTCAAACAAGGCAAGGGTGCAGGAGACAAGCTTAGGGGTGGAAAGCCCCTAACTGGGACTTTACACCCAATTGTTTAATTATCCCACTATAAGCTTTTGGGGGTAGAGATTCCTGGCTTTAACTTACAGATGCAAAAGCTCTGGGAGGCCACACTATGAAACTTTGTCTGTCTGGCTTCAAGGTCCAAGGCAGGAGTATCAATCTAGGTTGTCCCCAAAGGGGACTCCGAGAGAGGTCAGTGTCTGTGAGGGAAACACATGGAGAAGTTAGGGGAGGCTGGGAGAGCTGCCAGATTTGGGGAGGACAGGATGGGTGATTGGGCATTTGGGGGTAGAGCCTGACCCTGGCAGGGAGTACAGCAACTCAGGTGAGAAGGCTCAGCAAGGCTGTAGTGTCCCCATGTCAAAGTGGCCCTGTCACAGTGGTTCCACATCCCCGGAGTGGGCCAGTCTTAGCTCTGTCACACTCAGACAAGGCTTGGGGCATGATGATGTTCGTCACACTCCCCCCAGCTGGAGGTCTGGAAAGGAGCATGTCACAACTGCCCAGTCAATGCTCTCCACCATGGCGCATGGCCTCCAGGGGTTCAGACACTTGATACCAGGGGCTGGCAAGGACAAAGCAGGCGAGGGATATCCATTCTAGAATCAAGTGACAGTCAGACAGTGTTTGGGAATTGGCCCCAAGAGGCAAACACCCTTTGGGTGAACCCAGTGGAAGGAAGTAGGACCCAGGCAGGCTGGGGAGGAGGTAGGACAAGGTGGACAGTGTGGACAGCACCTGGAGTCTCCAGTCACTGGCTGGGAGGGCAGATTTCCCAAAAAATGTGCAGGATGCTCCACAATGCTCCATAAAAGCAGAGGAAAGAAACAAAACAGGGATCCTAACTTTAGAACTGACCCACCCAGAGGACAAGAGAGGTCAGAGGGATGGGGGCCCCAAGCAACACCCCTAATGCGTTAGCTCCATAGGCTGATAGGAAGCGTCAGATCAACAAGGGGAAACCCCAGGAACCCAGCAGCTGTGGCAGGACCTCCACACCCACACCTGTGGGGAGACTTGTCTCCCTTCCTTCCTCTCTCTGGCTATGGTTTATGAAGTCTTAGATGGACGGCAGGGCCAAGGGACATAGTGTAATGAAATAAGGGGATCTTTAGTGGGGAATGCACTATCTCCGCCTTAGGAGGACTCCCGGTCTTATGGAAAAAACATAGTTCCAGCCTTCAAAGGGTCCCTGGTCTGATGGAAAAATGCAGCCCTTTGATTATTCATTCCGTAATCAGTAATGGAGCACCTACAGTATACTTGATATACTTGATATACATCTAGATTACATTCTACTAGGGAGATAAAAAAAAAAATCAATTAGATGTGGATATAGATATATAGATATTTCCTAGTGTGTTAGAAGCTGAAAAGTTCTATGGGGAAAGAGAAAAAGCAGCATAAGGGAGGTTGGGGTGGAGAGGGGAGGGTGTTGTGATTTTAAATCAGGTGCAGGTCAGCCTCACTAAGCATAGGAGGTGAGGGACAAGCCATGTGAAAATCTGGGGAAGAGCTCCCAGAAGGGACACCAGCCTGGATGGAGCCTTGGAAGAGATGGTGTGAGCTTGATGTGATGTGTTTGAACAGCACAGAGGAGCACGGAGGCCACCGTGGCTGGGGCAGTGAGGGAGGGGACAAGTGCTGGGAGAGGATGGGCTGGAATTTTCTGGGAATCCCACCACTCAGGGCCCTGTAGGCCACTGGGAGGACTTCAGCTTTCACATGGATGGAAATGGGGAGCCACGGAATGGTTTTGAGCAGAAAAGAGACAACTTTAAATCAAGTCATTCTCGCCATTGTGTTGAGAATAGGCACTGAGGGGGGCAGCAGAGAGACAGAACCCAATAGGGGGCCACTGCCATGAACCATATGAGGAATGGAGGGGGGTCTGGGCAGAGTGATGTCAGGGAAGTTGGTGAGAAGGGCCCTCACAGAGCCCTAGTGTAGTTTGAAGGAATTGCCCACAGATTAGTTGCGGCCTCTGAGAAGAAGGCAGCATCCCATGAGTGGAGGTGAATGGCTAACTCAACCCTGTGCCTCTGAGGCAGCCACACACATGTGACAACAACACAGTCTTTGAAGTTACAGCTCAGAGGCAGGAGCTTGTCAACCCAGTCCCCACCCCCTGCTGGGTCCCCACGCCCCCACCTGGGTCCCCACCCCCACTCCAGTCCCCATCTCAGGGGAGGCATCCTGGCAAGATTCCACTCAGAGCCCCGCAGCCACTGATACCTCACTAGGTCAACACTGCCGTCGCATGAACAGCCCCGGGAAAGCACAGTAACTCAATTCAACTGTGCAGCTCCATAATCTCATGTCAACCTCACAGCTGATGATTACTGTTTTATCACAGGCTCGTAAAGTCCCCACATTTTGCTATGAATCACGGACACTCTGCCAGCAAGTGCCGGGAAACCTGGCCAACTCCAGAGGATGCTGGCTTGACAGGCAGCTGCTGGGGTTCGTCTGAGGTCACTTTTCTCTATTGCAAGGGTCTTCCACTCACTCATTCCAGAAATCAGAGAGCAAGTCATTCTCTTCCCTGGCGGTGGAGCCTTTAGCCCCCCTCTGCTGGAGGAATATTAAGTGCCTAGAGTCCTCTGGTGTAACATCTGAAGTGGGGTGCCAACATGGTATAGAGGGAAATAACCTGGGATTTTGAGTTCAAGAATATTTAGCTCTGCATTTGCTGTTGGCCATTCGTGTGACCTTGGGCAAGTCATGTAAGCCGTCCTGGCTTCAGCAGCCTCATGTGTAAAACAGCCATTAGGTATCTGTGGAGCTTGAATGAGAGAATGTTTGCAACATACTTGGAAACAGTGAACTACTAGACACATTTAAATTGTAATTATTATAAGTCAGACAACAAAGCCCCAACCAGGTAGACATCTGGAACCAGGAAGGAAGCTGCATCCAAGGGTCAGAGAGTCATGAAAGATCAGAGGAAGGATGGAGAAGCCAGACTTGAGGTACAGCAGTGGGTAAAGCCAGGACAGGACACGGCAGCACAAACACGTGGAAATAGGAAGAATCTTAAGCCCTTCTAGACTTGTCGTTTTTAAAGTTCTGTTGAGCAGGTGAACTTTTTCAGGTGAAATCTGTATTGGTCAAGGTTCTCCAGAGAGACAGAACCAGTACGTAAAACGAATAAATGAACAAATAAATAGAGAGGGGTATTTAAGAAATTGGCTCCTGTGATTATGGAGGCTGACAAGCCCAACATCTGTAGGCTCAGCCATCAGGCTGGAGACCCAGAGAAAAGCTGATGCTGAAGTTCAAGTCTGAGGGTTGTGTGCTAGCTGAATTCCTTCTTGCTGGGGGAGGTCAGTCTTTGTTCTAGTAAGGCCTTTGCCTGATGGGGTGAGGCCCACCCATGATATATAGTGCAATCTGTTTCGGTCAAAGTCCACCAATTTCAATGTTAACCTTATTTAAAAAAATACCCTCACAGAACCACTGAAAATAATGTTTGGTCAAATATCTGGACCCCACAGCCCAGCCAAGTTGACACACAAAATTAACCATCACAGGATCTTATACCGAACTCCAGCACATAAAATAGATAGGAGAGAACCTGCCATAGTTGGAGAGAGAGAGAGGAGGACCAGACCCTGCTCACAAGAAAGCCCCTTATCTTCCACAGAGGCTCCAAGGACCCAAGTTTGAAAAACCACTGGTCTAGTTTGCACTGGGATTCAGCTTTATCCAAAAGGTAAGTTGACCTTATGCTGGACACACAGCTGGCTAGTGCTGGTTTCACCATGTCAGTTCCTGCAGGATGGTAAACTACCTGCATATAGGGCCCATTTGTGCCTGCATGTCCAGCCCATAGCAATAGGCAAATGCATATGAGGTAGACACTCAGTACATACGTTGAATGAATGCATGCCAGGACAGAGATCATTCAAAAGCTGGAAATCCAGCCTTTGAAAAAGGTCCAACCCAAGAGGGGCGAAGGAGCAGCAATGCCTTAGCACTAAAGCCTTAGTCCACGAGCTCTGCAACCAGCAGGACCCCAGACCACATTTCAGACGGAGCTGCAGGGGCTGAGATGCTGCCCTTTGCTGCACCGAATAGCAAACGCAAACCACACTCTTCCTTGGCTTTCGAAGGCACTCTACAAAATTGTTCCTGCAGCAAATTCACTGTGGGCTGGTAGTAAAATGAGTCTGCATTCTGGGAACATGTTCAGAGTGATGAGAGGAGGCAAATTGCCCAGAGAAGCTGCTGCTAAAGAAGAAAAGGAGGATGCTGTCCCAGGATGCCAGAGTCTAGCAAATGGGAGAGCCATTAGGTATCTGTTGAGTGAATAGGCCAGTGTAGACAATGCAGTATTGGTCAAACTTATAGGAATGCCCTCCGCCATGGGCTGCTCTCGGGGCTCTAGGGGGCAAGGCAGGAAGTCCGCATGGGAGCAGAGTCTGTTTGTACACAGACCGAGGTCTGGGAGCCACCTCTGGGTGGAGCTGGTCCTCCTTACCCAGATAATTAATCAGGAACGGAGGCTGGCATCTGCCCTGTCTTTGTCTTGGGAGCCTCCAGAGGCTAGAAATTTCCTTCCAGCTGCCAGCACAGCTGTTCCTAGACCCCAGGATGCTCCAGGTAAAGGGAGAGGGGGACCACCCAGGCCAAGAAGAACAATGTGCGAAGGAAAAAATTAATGACAAAGGAATATTTTGGCAACTCTTTTCTACCCCCATCTGATTTTTTTTAAAGATTTTATTTATTTATTTGACAGAGAGAACGATCACAGGTAGGCAGAGAGGCAGAGAGGCAGAGAGGCAGGCAGAGAGACAGAGAGGCAGGCAGAGAGAGAGGGGGAAGCAGGCTCCCTGCTGAGCAGAGAGCCTGATGCGGGGCTCAATCCCAGGACCCTGGGATCATGACCTGAGCTGAAGGTAGAGGCTTAACCCACTGAGCCACCCAGGCACCCCTACCCTCATCTGATCTTAAAAGACTTCCTTTAAGGGAGTCTGGAGATCAGTGAGGGAGGAAAGAAAGGCCTGACCAACAGAGCTGTGGTTCAGTTTCTGAGTAAGACAAACAAACCTGCCCCCCGCCCACCTCTCGAACAGTGGCACTCAGCCCAGGCTGCCCATTAGAATCACACGGGCATTTTAAGAATTATGGATGCCCACTCTCCTGCCCAGGGAGAATCTTATTTAATTGGTTTGTGGGGGGAACCTGATCATGGGCATTTCTTTTTAAGTTACCCAAATGAGTCTAATATGCAGCCAGAATTGAGAAATTATGCTTTAGATCCTTAGATCCTCTGCCCCCACTCCTAAAACCTGCCCCTGCACACCCTTTCCCTATCCTGCTGCCACAGAGAGGCACATTCTTGACTCTGCCCAGACTGGCCAGCTCTCTTCACAGTTTGTTCCTTCAGGAATCTCAGGCTTTCCACTTCACCACCTTTCCCCAGCAAATCCTTCATCTGTCCAGACCTGAGCTATATGCCACCTCCTCTCTGAAGCCTTCCCTGATTTCTGCAGGCCAAGCGAGCCTGTGTGCCTCAGCCCCCTCACCCCAGTGCCACCGAACTGCTGCCTCTGTAAGGGCCTCTGCCACAGTGGGATGCCAGCACATCTACTCATTCGACTCTAGCTAGATACTAAGCTTCTTAAGGACATGGGTGATTCATGAATTAAAAAATACTAATATACACTAACATATGTACATATATAATGTGACTTCATATGTTAAGACAGTCTATGTATTTATTTACTACTTTAGTGTCTCCTGGGCACTGGATGCTCTGAGCACTGGGGATGCTGTGGTGTAAAAGACTATCAAGTCTTCCTTTTAAATTCCCAACTAGAGGCACAGCCGAGACAGTGCTGCAAGCACCCGCTGGTGGACTTCCTGTCTCAGCCCCACCGCGCAGTGCCTGGTGTGGAAGTGACGTCTGCTCCTTCCAGGCCCGGCCTTTTCCACGGCTGACGCGATTGTGCAGCCCCCTCTCCCTCAGCTCAGTGATCTTGGGGGTCCGCTCTGACAGCCACAAGATAGAGGAGGGCTGCCCGACTCTTTTTGGCCTTACAGGGAGTCAGAACTGAACACTTTGTGCTTCAGCTCCTGAGATTTGTGAATCAGTGTGTGACAGCCAGAGAGCCTAGTTTATCCTGACTAATAGAGGGTGCTCTTGGCCACAAGACACAGTGTGTGAATAAGAGCAGGGTAAGAATAGGAGCACTTTTCTTTCATAATAAAGCCCGCAGAAGAAGGTCATTTCTGGGGTGGGCCAGGAGCACATCCACATTTAGAAGGACCCAAGCCTTTCCATCCATTGGTTCTGCCATTTCCGGTGTGTCAACCGTATCTCCACTCATGCTCACAAGATGGCTCCCACCGTTTCCAGCATCCTATTCTCCTGTCAGGGAGTGTTCAGAACAGTAAAAAAAAGTGGGGCGACCAAAGCACCTGCTCATTATCTTTCCCTTTCCAGGAGAAGAGCAAAGATTTTCCTAAACCCCCTGCAGACTCTTCCTTATGTGTCACTGGCCAGAACTGAGTCACCTGGTCAATGGTGGCCACAGGAAGGGCTGAGAGGAAAGAACACAGCAGTTTTCTGTTTTATCTTAGGGCATGGGGCTGTGCCAGCTGGGAAGGGCTGGGGGCCTCTGCCTCCCCACCAAGCCCAGGGAGACAGGAGCTGCTTGAAGTAGCCAAGCCAAAGGTGGAAGGGTTGCCTGCTTAACATTAATGATGGCACTTCCTGCACAAGAACCTAATTACTAATTGTAATTTATACCTGAGTTTGTGATTTGGGGAGAGCACCAAGGGACTCATTGCCGCCTCTGAGAGGCAAGATACAAAGGTAGGATCATTTGTTTTATTTCTTCTTTCAAAAGATTCTTATGAGGCATGTCTTTTATGGCTGCATACTCATTATATTTCAAATACATTCAAGGATCCTTGATGTATTGCTAAAAGTCTGGGTGATTTTTTTTTTCCTCCAAAGCACTTGTGAGAAAAATACTTATAGGTGAAGTTAGGCAAGCCTAGGGCATGGTACGCTGTGCTTTTTTATGGGAAGACTGTGTTGTGGGGGACACTTTCAGAGATGGGGATTCCCTTGGTTGTGTTAATGAGGGATATACCATGCAGGCCAAGCCAACAACAGCAAAGCCTAGGCATATGGTCACTTGGATGTTGTGATTTGGGGGCCCCCAGAGCCACACACCACCCTGGAAAACCTCTTCTCCACCCTCAGATCCCTAGCTCTCACATGAAATCATTTTTTGGGTCAAAGTACTGCTCCTCCAAGTTTTCCCCAATATTGACAGTGAAAGCCAGTGGTTTCCCTGGGGCTCCTGGGAAGGTAGACAGGATGGACATCCAGCTGGTTGGTAGAGAACGGACATACTTCCCTACCGGCTGGAAAATGGATGCTGTCTTGAGCCCCTGCGTGCCTCCCCTTGCTGCTACCCACCCCTGCTCTTAGGGTTCCAGTCCTCCCAGTGGTCCTACAAATAAAGGGTTAACCCGGGTGTTGCTAGGGTCCTCCAAAACCCTCCTCCAGTTCTGATTGGTTGCTGCTCCTGCTGGTAGTTAGAGTTCGACTGTCTCTTCAGAATGCAGCCCCAAAGGGCCCATGTGAAGTCTCCTGTCTTAGCTGCAGAGCCTGAGCAAGTGTTGTATTTCGTGCCGTTAACTTACCCATGTTTGTTTTCATATGAAAGTGAAGTTTTGAAACATGATCCAACAAATAAAAGTATTGCTCCAAAAAGATGCACCCTGATCACCCTGTGGATTTAGTCCTTCCAGCACATTGCAGGGTACCCCCCCCCACACACACACAATGGTAGATGAGAGAACCCAATTTGAGAACCAAAGATCTAAAGTGCTGTGGTCAGAACATCAGCACACAGCTGTGCATATGGCACCTAGAAGGTAAGAATCAATCACTCCAGACTCCAGTCTGTATCCAAACTTTGTTTTGGCAAAACTCAACCCCTACTCCCTGCCAGCTGTTCCCAGTGCACCACCTAACGGGGTCATTTTCCGTTCTTCCAATCTGCTCGTGCCTTTCTATATCTAGGCCTTTGCTCATGCCGCTTCTGCCAGTGGGACTGCTCTTTTCTTCAACTCAGGCTTCAAAGTCAAGCTCAAAGCTACATCATCCACCTCCAGAGCAAACCCCCAGGCTGTAATCTCTTCCTCTTCTCTTTTTTTGTTTTTTTTTTTTTGTTTGTTTGTTTGTTTGTTTTGTTTTGCTTTGTTTTTTTACTTTTCCTGTGGCTCACATCCCTTTCTATCCAACATTAGACTTATTTACATTTATCTTTTGAACTTGAGTACGAACTCCTTGAGGAAGGGACCCATATAGCATTGATCTCTTTACCCCTCATGGTATTTAGCCCTTTGCTAGACACGGAACAAACAAGCAGAAAATACTTAATTTAATAACTGAAGTAGAACACTCACCTTATACACTTTGTCATTGGTTAATTCTATTTTCATGTCATGAGACAAGCTGGATAGAGCACGAGACAGGCCATGTGAAGGGAATGGATAGGAAAAGATTTAGGCAAAGGTGACCCCCTAAACCTCAATGAGTCAGCATGAGACTAAGGACATGAGGGGTACGGGACAGGCCACCCACATTGCAGATGAGAAGAGGCAGCACTGTGCATAATGAGCACGGTTCTGGAGCCACAATGCCTGGCTTACTGCATGACCTTGAGAAAGTTCTTAACTCTCTGTGGTTCTGTTTTCTCATCTGTAAAATGGAGTTAATAGTAGTGCCTACCTCACTGATTTGTCAGAGAGGACTAATGAAATAATGCACGTAAGACTTCAGAGCAGTGGCTAGTGGTCCTCGGTGTGTGGTAGCTATTATAAATACTGAGATCTGTCCAAATCCTAGTACAGCATAGGCAAGCCAGGTCTCCCACAGCTTCATCCTTTTTTGCATCATGACATACATTACCATAACCCAGTCCCATTTCCTTCCACCTCCAGAGCAGTGCGTGTTTCGACTTTAGGATATTTTTAACATTGTCAGGTTAAGCGTGCTGGACTTATCGCTTCTAGAGGCCGAGTTTATCTGCTGACTGTGTAGGATATTTTTGAGGTTAGCAAAAAGTAGACACATAAAAGAGAAAGTTGAATACATGTCCCAATGCCTACCTCCTCCCAAATATCTCTTCCCTGCCAGAAAACAGTCTCTTCATTTTTGTTATGGTATCCAACATTTTTGACAATTAGAAATTAATTCAATTTAGTAAACTTTTTATGCAAAGGAAAGAAAGAGGAAGGAAAGAAAGAAAGAAAGAAAAGGAAGGAAGGAAGGAAACAAGAAAGAAAGAAAACAAGAAAGAAATAGGTAGTTCTAGCAAAAAGCCAGAAGTCATTCACAATTCAGTGTGAATTTTCAAATCAGGCTGCCTTTATGACACTTAATGATGTCATATGATGTCATATGATGATGATGTCATATGACGCTGAGGCTATTCTACTGGGAAAACAGAGCAGTGGGTCAACTGAGATCTAAAATAGAAAAAGGCAATGTGAGAGCTGTTCAGGAAGGACAGGCCAGGTGGAATACCCAGAATCGAGTGGTAGGGGTGGGAACGGGTGAGGAGTAGCGTCCAAAAAGCAAGATCAGGAAACTGAGCCTAAGAGACAGGGCAGGGCAGGGGGACAAAAGAAAGAGAAGAAGAAATTCGGCATAAATATTTTACATCTTAAAATTTAGCCTAGTGGTTGCTTTGGACATGAATGTAAAGCAGATGTTACAGCCTGAAGCAATCCTGTATTTCTAGCTGCACAGGGTTGGTGATGCTGTTCCATCTCCAAGATGCTTTAGCCCGAGGGACCAAAGAACCACAGCAGCTGGCTCTCCAGTGCCTACCCTGCCTTCTCCCACTCCTACCCTGTAATGAAGGGAACCGTGTTCTTTCCTGGTCCTCAGAGCCAACGTAATGCCTGAGCATGGTAAGCAGTCACCTCACACTCCAGGATCTCTCCGTTGCCTCTCTCCCTGATCTTTGCGAAAATGGACAATTCCAAATCCTTCTACTCCATTTCTGTAGAGAAAACATTCTTCTCAGCCTGTCACATGACACAGAGGCAGTCCCTGGAATAAACTAGCCATCCACCACCCCCCACTTTAGACCACATCGCCCACTTAATTTTTTCAGTAAAGCAGCTTAATGGGTTTAGACAGATGACAACTCATTAGTGAATCAGAAAGCTGGAAGGGTCTTTAAAGAATGTTTAATTCAACTTGTTCATTTTGCAGATAATAAATCTAAGACTCAGGAGAAGGGATGACTTCCCCACAGCCACAGAGTGGGTTCAGCGTGGAGCCACACCTGGCCTCCAGAACTGCTGGGTCCCTGCCCCTTCTCCCACGTCTTCAGTCACTGCTTTGTTGTAGAGTATGAGCACTGTCCAGGGCCGGATCGGAGTAGCTAGCTATGACTGGTGAGTTGAAGGATCTGGGAGGCTCCTCTCTCCTGGCTGTCACTGCCTGTGTGCAAGATACCACGGTAGGCTCTGTGAGGAAACCTGACCATGGCCTGTCTCCATAAGCATCCCAGAATGTGCTGGGCAACAGGTTACAGAAACCTTCACATCAGCTGGCTTTAACCAGGAAGATTAATGATCTTCTGCCACAAGATACCCCAGAGCCGGACTGCCTAGGCTGATATATTTCATGGTTTGATACAGGTCCTCTGCAGGTTCTCTGCATCTTTCCAATTCACCATCTTCAGCATTTTGGTTTAGCTCCCCTCCTAGTTGTGAGATGACTGTTACAGTTCTAGACATGAGAACATCATGTACAGAAGATGGTTCATTTCATCTTGGGTGTGTTTGCTCATTACCAAAGAATCTTTCCCTGAAATCCCCCAGCAGGATTCTTTTCTCTCATTGGTCAAGATGAGGTTATATGCCCTTTTCTGAACCAATGACTGGCAAGGGCTATGAGATTACCGTAGTTCATTTAAATTAGTTGAGGTTTACCTTAGAATCTTGTGGGGAGGAGTAGACAGCCAAACAAACTCAGGGTTCTGCCAGCAGAGAGGAGGGTAATGACAGTGAGCAGAAGCCAGCAGTATCTGCTATATTTTATCATCACCATCTGAGAAGAGTAGTGTTCAGAGCATGCAACTAGAATAGCTGAGTTCAAATCCTCACTCTGCTTCTTACTAGCTGTGGGATCTCAGGCAAGTTAATTGGCCTCTCTGTGCCTCAGATTCCGAGGGAAATATAATAAAATCTCCCAATCTACCTCATGGGGCTACTAGGAAGATTGTAAGTTAATATATGTAAAACTTGCAAATATATATAATACATAACAGCCTGGCCCACAGTGAATGCTTTATAGTGGAAGTTGTCAGCTTCTTCTCAACTCCCTCCCCTCCTTACACTCTCTCTCTCTCTCTCTCTCTCTCTCTCTCTCTCTCTCCCTATATACCTACCATGGCTGCCATGGGAATCTAATCATTAGTCCAGAACTGACCCACATTTTCCATACCTTGGGACTTCCCATATGCCAGTCCTTACACTTATAAAGATAAACATCCCACCATCTTTCCTGTTGACATTTAAGAGCTAGCTGAACACCACATCCTCTATAAACTTTCCTGGATCCCTCCTGGTTGACATTAATCTCTTTCCCACCCCACCTCAGACTCCCCAGACCCTCAGTGTTTCCACTCAGGCTCCTGCGTGTCCTGCCTTGCTCTGTTGTCCCCAACAGTTGAGTTGATCTCCCCTGATAGACTAGGAGCTCTTAAAGGGCAGGAACATACTCTTGACCTAGTCTCTGACCTCCCCTTAGGAAAAGGCAGAGTGACCTACATAAAACATATTCTCAGTAAATGTTTATTGAATCACCCGGAATGAAATAGAAATACACAATTTCTACCCTCCAAGAGCTGAAGACCAGGACAGACATGTATAAAGACACTGACCACATAAACACTGGAACATCAGTGCCCCACGGACCTGATGCTCCAGCCAGACCAAGCTTCACACTCTTCCCTCAACACGTCATGTTCCCTTATGACCCTCACCTTTGCACGTGCTCTTCCCATTGCCTGGAAGTCCTCTCCTTGTCCCTAGGATCCTTTTGCACCTGACAAAGTCCTGCTCCCCTTTCAAGTCCCTCCTATGCATGGCCCCTCCTGTGAAGCCCCTCCTGGTGACATTGCCATCTATACTGGTACTTAGCCGCTGTGGTCCTCAGCACACGCATTACATCTCCTTCCCTCTCCAGCCTGGGGGTTCCTTAAGCATTGGGACTGTGTTTTCCCATCACACATCCCGGATCCCAGTGCAGAGCTTGAGGAGCAGCAAATGCTCAATGCGCATTTGCTGGGTGAACACTACAGAGGGATTTATGTTAGCTGCCTTTGTCCCTTTTCTCAGAATAACACCTCTGGGGCTTGTAACAACAACAGGCTGGATGCCCACGAGGGGCAGCCGGCCTGGGAAGCTGATAGTGAGAGCCACACTGGCTGAAGATGCCACACATCCTGGCCAAGGAGATAACTGTATAATTAGTGTAATCCCTGAGAGGAGGGAACGTGACAGCACCTGCCCGGTGCCTGCCTCCAGGGAGGGAAACTGCAGTGAGGAAAGGCACTGTGGAGCGGGGATTACACGCTCTTCTGTGTGAAGTGGTCAGCTTGGGATGCCACCAAGGGATCAGTCTAAAAAGTGTCCACTGATGGGCATACCTTCACAAGTATCATGTTTCCTCCAGGAGTCTGGACGTTTGTTCCCATTAATGATGTCAGCAGTGAGCTGTTGTGATTGTCACTGGAGACTTTTCATGTTCATACCATACTTGAGTGTACCAAGCATTTTCCCATGTGAAACCTCAAACCAAGCCTTGTTTAAGCCTTGCGGTGACTGTCCTGCCTGTATTCTGCATGAGGAGGCTGACTCTCCGAGAGGACAGGAACATTGTCCAGGGCCACACAGCTAAAGAGTGTGGGGCTCTGGTTCCAGTCCTAGAGCTTGCATGATTCTGGTTTGGCTGGGAGTTTGACAACTGAGGATTTCTTTATTTCTGTCTTCAAGTGAGATATGGTTGCCGCCAGCATCTGTGGCCTTGTGGGCCACTAAATACCTATTGTTTTGTCTGTCTGTTGGGGGTGGAAGTGAAGAAAGGGAATGCAAGATATAGGGATGATAGGAGAGAAGTTGTGATGTGTGTACATGTGTATATGAATGTAAAAGTGTGTACGTGTGTGTGCATATGTATATGCATGTACAAGTGCGTGTGTGTGTGTGTGTGTGCACGTGTTGGGCCCAGGGGTGAACTGCAAGCATCCCTCATGCTTTAAGCATATTCAGTAGGGACAATGGTTATCCCTTCTGAGTGCCTTTAGCATCACAAATTCTTACAAGTACATGACTAGAGACAAGGGCATTCATAAACTCCATTCCCCTGTCAGTTCAGCATGTTGCCTGGTTCACTCTGGAGGGGACAGAAGGAGCTGAAGCAGCAATTCTGCTGTGACCTCTGTCATCCTATCACCCAGGTCACTTTCTCCACAGAGAAATAGAGGACTCCCTCCCTCATAACCCTAGACAGCAGTGTCAGCAGACCCTCCCCAGACCACCCTCCTGTTCTTTTCCTTGGTCGGTGGGAAGGCACCAACACACAGCGGGCTCTCTGCATCCACCTCCCCAGCTTCTGAGCAGACTTAGGGGCAGTAATGTGGTTTCCTTGTGGACCTATGGATCCATGACTCCTGCCATCAGGACCAAGACACCTAGCACCTAGTCACCATTGTTTCCTCATCTGTAAAATTAGGATCACCATGTCTCATAAGCCCTGTACACCTGCTGTTGTCCAGCAGCTCCTTCAGCTGCTGCTGGTGCCTACCAGAGGCCAGAGGTAGCAGAGCAACCCCTTTGCCTCTATCTGCCTTCCTTCTGGTTTGGACTCCCCTCTGGCCCATTAGGATCTCCTTTGCTCTGCCTCGACCTTCACCCAATGTTCCAGCCCCTCCTGAGGCAAAAGGCTGTCTTCTGCTTGGAAGCATTTTGGTGCAGAAAGTGGTTCATACTCCACAGTGTGGTCTTGTGTGTCACCAAACCTGCTCACGTTGTGGGTTATGTGGGGGTGTTAGGAGGTGTTAATATGTGTATTTTATGGTATACTGGGTTCTAGAGCATTAGTGTGTGTGGGGGGGGGATGTGGGGATTTGGGGAGTGTTGTGTGTCTGTGAATGTGTGTGTATGGTATGTGGGAGTATTAAAAGTGTTACTATTTGTGGTATGTGGGGTGTTAGGGGCTGCTGTAGCATGTGTGTGCGTGTGTGTGTGTGTGTGGTATGCGGTGTACAGTGCCCTCTGCCCTGATGAAGTCAGGATCCTGGTTCTCCCTTGGCACAGGTTGAATAGTCTTTCTACCCAGGGTTCCCTAGCTAGAAATGACTTACCCAGAATTCCATGAGACAACCATGTAAATTGGGGTCAAAAAGGCATTTCTGGGATGGGTGTTGTAGACCCTCAATACTCAAAATCTTGCCCTAGGTTGGAAGCATAAACATTCCTTTGGGGTTTGTTAGAAATACAGAATCTCAAACAAACTGAGGGCTGCTGGTGGGCAGCGGGGCGGGGGGGTAGGTAGCGATGGGGTGGCTGGGTTATGGACATTGGGGAGGGTATGTGCTATGGTGAGTGCTGTGAAATGTTTAAGCCTGACGATTCACAGACCTTACCCCTGGGATATGTTATTTTTTTTAAAAAATGCAGAGTCTCAGACCCTAACCTGTAGTGACTAAACCAGTCTCCATTTGAACAAGACCACAGGAGATTTATGTGCATTGTATGGAAAGGACTGAATAGGATAAGGAAAAGCTAGAACAGCAACAGGAATGTCAACCTTTATGGTACATGCCTGTTGCTGAGTGGGTGAGATAGTGGATTGGGGGACCAAGAGAAGCAGAGGGAGGTTGTAGGGGCATCCTGCAGTAAAGACAGGGCCCTTGGTGGGGGACCTGGGGGACCCAGAGCTGATTGTCCCAGGTGCCCATCCAGCCCAGGGTCTCCATTTCACCCAGCAGACTGTGGGTGTGAGCTCCCCCTACTGGAACACTGGCTGACTTTGCTTGTCTTTGGTATGGGGTTGGGGAGTACCAGCTTCATAGGGTGAGTTAGGAAGTGTTACCTCCTCAATTCCTCTTTCTCTTCCTCTTTGATTTTATTTTATTTTTTTGGAAGAGTTTGAGAAAAATTGGTGTTAATTCTTCTTTAAATGTTTGTAGAGGGACCCCTGGGTGGCTTAGTCGGTTAAGTGTCTGCCTTCAGGTAAGGTCATGATCCCAGGGTCCTAGGAATAAGCCCCACTTCCGGCTCTTTGCTCAGGGGAGACCCTGCTTCTCTCTCTGCTGCTTCTCTCTCTGCTGCTCCCCTGCTTGTTTGCACTCTCTCTCACTTTATCTCTTTCTCTGTGTCAAATAAATAAATAAAATATATTTTTTTAATGTTTATAGAATTCATAAGTGAAGTGTTTATTCCAGGACTTTTCTTTATTGGAAGTTTTTTTGGGTTTTTTTGTTGGTTGGTTTTTAATTACTGATTCAATCTCTGTATTCATTGTAGGTCTATTTAGATCTTCTATTTATTATTTTTTTAAAGACTTCATTTATTTATTTGACAGAGAGAGACATAGTGAGAGAGGGAACACAAGCAGGGGCAATGGGAGAGGGAGAAACAGGCTTCCTGTTGAGCTGGGAGACCAAGGCGGAGCTCAATCCCAAGACCCTGGGATTATGACCTGAGCCAAAGGCAGATACTTAATGACTGAGCCACCCAGGTGCCCCAGATCTTCTACTTCTTCTTGAGTCAGTTTTGGTAATGTACATGTTTCTAGGAGTTTGTCTGATACAAGTATTATGATCTGGAAACCAAGTTCCACCTTCCCTAAGCAGGTGGTACTGGGCAGATGAGTACCTAGGATTTCTGCTGCCAGGTGGATCTTTCTCCAAGTGTCCACCTTTGCCTGGCCCAGCCCTCAGACCCCAGACCCTGGCTGGTCTCATCAGTTGGCCCAAGTGCAGTGAAGTTGCCTTGCTGACTGCCCTATTGGCTTACAGTTGGCTCAGGGAACTAGAAACCTTAGCAAAGTCAGCTCTCATCCTTCAGCTTCTGTTCTGCTCTCTGGCCCTGGGTGCAGATTGGTCAGCATCTCCGACTGTTCTACAGGTAAGCAAAATAAAAACCTTCTTAGACATTCTAAAACGGAGGATAGTGGTGACCTGAACTGTCTTAGTAAAAACCTTTTCTGGTCGAAAGTAAAAGAAACCCACTGTAGTAGTCAGAAAACTCTGTTGGGGAGACAAATAAGCCCTGACATCTCAGTGGCTTAACATAAAAAGTTTGATTTCTCATTCACACAAAGCCCTCTGAGGTCCAACAGCCCTCCTTGGAAACTCTCTGACTGTAATCAGGATTGAGCAGTTCCTTCCTCAACATGGCTATCCCAGCATTGTTCACTTACAGCCACAGAGTGGGGGAGAACCTGAATGGAACTCACATGCTCAGGGTTAACTGCCTGGGACTAGAAATGACACATCCCATCTGCTCATCTCCTCCCTGAAGAGGATCCAGACACATGGGACCACTCTGATGACAAGGGAGGCTGAGTATGGTCTTCCCACAAGTTAAACTTTCAAGCCACTTTAAACAGAAAGGCATTGGGAGGTTATGGGGTGGTCCATGGGACTCAGGGCAAGAAACCCAGTCAGGCTTCTCCCAGGGCTGGAGTATCAGGATTCAAGGCAGCTTCTCTGTCCTTGTCTGGGACCACAGATCTCTCTTCTCTACTGAGAATGACCAACTCATCCTGGTTTGGCAGAAACTTTCTGCTTTTAGCACTGATAGTGCTGTGTCCTGGGAGTGCCCTCAATCCCATGAAAACCATGTGAGTTGGTCACTCTATCATTACTTCTCTTCACATGTTACTTTTAGTCTTATTTTTTCTTTCCTGACTGAATTCCTTCTTCTCTGTGCAGGTGGCATAAAGTTGCTGTCCTGTATGAGCTCCAGATCCTCCCAGCTTCTGTACCTCCACAACGAATGCGTATCTTTGATCCTCATTCCAGATTTTCAGAAGGGAAACATTGATTGCTTTGTTTTGGCCTGCTACCCACCCCATTTGTAGAATAATCGTAGCTACCTGAACCCATCCCTTTAAGTGAAGGGACAAGGCAGGAAAAGGGAGGTGAGATCCAGCAGACACCCTTCGTGGTACTATTGGATGGCCCATCAGAAACATTCCATTGTAACCACATAAAAGAAAAAAATAGAAGAGAACTAGAATTATCCTGCCAAAGGGAGGTCCACCTGGGATTGCAGCTCTCCCCAGGCCCTCCCCTGAGCCCAGGGCACACAGAATCCATTCACATGTTAGCTAAGGCAGTAGGTAGAAATCAAAGTGGCCTCCAAGACTCCCACCCCCTGCTCTGTACCCTGCATAATCCCTTCCCCTTTGAGTGGGGGTGGGACCTGGGCATATGATGAGATACTCACTTCTGTGATTATTGTTACTTTAGATAAGACGCTGCCATGGCAGACCAGGGCAAGACCCTCCTGCTGGCTCTCAAAGAAGTTGTCATATTGTGAGAGGCCCACATGAAAGGACCTGAGTGTGGCCTGTAGGATCCAACAGCCAGCAAGAAAAAAGACACTTCAGTCGTAAGACCACAGGTAATGAGCCCCAGCTTCAGATGGGTACGCAGCCCCTACCACACCTTGCTTTCAGCCTGGTGAGATCCTAAACAGAAAACCCAGCTGTGGCGCCGTTCCTGGACTTCTGACCTATAGAAACTGTGAGATAATAGATTCATGGTTTTTTAAGTTACTAAATTTCTGGTAATTTGTTATGTGACAATAAAAAGCTAATACATCTAATTTAGGGAAAAACTGTGGGGCATTAGGCATACCCAGGGGAGTAAATTTCAAATGTTTAACCTCAAACCAAGTGTCCACATGAACAAAACATTAAATCAGTCCCCATCTGACTGCTTTCCTCCAGAGTTCAGCTTTCTTGGGCCACCCAAATTTCCTACCACCCAATCCTTACAGGTTGGGACAGGGGCTAAGAGAGCTGTCCCCCAATGGGGACATTGAGGAGCAAGTGGGCAGCCATCCAGCTCTAGGAATGAGAAGCACAATGCTGGTTTTACTTTAAATATTTGGATTTAGGTAAAGGATTAATAACAGCCAGTTGGCAAAGAGGGCAAGAATCCAGCACTCCCATACATTGCTAACATGAGTAAAAATTGGATGAGCTTTTCAGAGTACAATTTGGCAAGATCTATTAAATTTCAAAATGCACATATCCTTTAATCCAGAAATTCCTCTTTTAAGAGTTTGCCCTACAGAAATCTTAGCACAGGGCACAATTACATATGTACAAAGATGTTCATTGAAGCATTGTTTGCTGTAGAAAAAAAACGGCCATAACCCATGTACCTATCAATAAACAATTGGTTAAATAAATTGTACACTTACAGTGGAATACTATTCAGCCATTAAATAAACTGGTACATTCACAGTGAAATACTATTCAGCAGTTGAAAAAATGACGTTCATTTATGTGTGGTGACATTTTCATGTCATATCTATGATATAGTGTTAAGAAGAAAAGCAAGCTGCAGAACACTATATATAGTATATCATTTTTGTTAAAAGTAATTACATATTTATATGTTAAAATATGCATGAAAAAATGGAAAAATGTAAACTAAATTTTTAGGAACAGTTATTTCTTGAATTATGGGGAACTTTCTCTTCTATATACGCTTCTGGATCATGTTGTATGATGGGGAAATTTCTATATTATACATTTCTGTATTGTTAGAAAAATTTACTATGTGCATTTGTTAATTTTATAATAAAACAAAACAATGGCTATGTTCTTAAAAATTGGATTATGTATCCTTAGGTCTTTTGTCTACCATCTGAGAAACTGACACAAGCCTGCCAGGCTATGGGCTTACAGTCTAAACAAGGCTTCCCATAGACCTGGAGAGCTGTTGGCAGATACACAGAGGTCTTCCACAAGGGCTAATGTGCAGTGAAGAATTAGCTTTACACAAGGAAAGGTCTGGCCTTTGCCCTTGGCTACTAGTCCTCAGATTGTCATGTCTGAAAGTAATGTCTCTGTTTGCCAGGAGTTTGACCACCAGACAGTGTAACAGTGTGAGATTTATGATGGGGGCTCTGGGCCATGTGGTTTCAGTTAAACTTCCTGAGGACTAGAAACAAGGTCAGCTTCACAGGCAGTGTGTGATGGAGCCCCTGAGAGCTCTGGACCCCAAGGCTTGGGTACACTTTCCTGGTTGTCATTACTTCAGATGTCTTGTCACACTTGGATGGCGGAGAAGTAATGCTATCTACAAGTTCACAGGGGGAAGACAAAGGGAGCTCCATGTTTGGTCCCTTCCCTGAATTCGTGTCCTCTGTCCCTTGACTGGTTTAAATCTGTATCCCTTTCCTTTAATTATAACTGTGAGTACAATAGCTGTAAGTTCTCTGACTTCTCCTAGTAAATCATCAAAAAAGTGTGTGGTTTGGGGACCCCCGCCCCAACTTGAAATTGATGCCAAAAGTGGGGTGGTCCTGTGTGTGTGGTCTCTTCCCTTTACCTTTGCAATTGGTGGAGCTCTGCGCAGCTGGAAAGGCCAGGCGGCTGGCAGGGCACCCATCTGAGATGCACAGGAAAGGTAATTCTTGGGATCTCGGGCCATTGCTGATGATAGTACTCTTAGCCAGAACACTGGGCCATGTGTCAAGAGCTCTGGATTCTAGTACCAGCTCTGTTTCTTACAAGCGATAAGAGAAATTGCCTATAAGTGCTCCTGGTCATGGCCAAGGGGAACATGCCTGCTCAAGCTCAGTGCTCTTCACAACTCCCTCTCCCAACACAAAGTTACAGATGCCTTAGGAGAGTGAGCACAGATCTACCCTACCAGCTAGGTAGGGAATCTTCCCCTCTTCAGTCTCCCCTGTGCCTTCTGAACTTCAGCATTGATTCCCTTGCTTCAAACCTAGTTTTTGTTGGTTTCCCTCCCCCCTTGAATTTATCTCCATTTAAACTTGCCTCTCTGCTCAAGACACCTTTTCACTTCTTGTCCTCAATTTTACCAAGGACTCTTCCTTTCCTGGTGTCATTTTCAGAATTCCCTATGTAAGGCCAAGACTAGGGAGAAGCAAGTCAGGCACTTAGGGTACGAAATTTAAGGAGACATCACTGTCAGGGCCGCCTCTCCACCTGAATGGCCCTGAGAGTGAACACTTCCTTCTATATTGTGCCCTAGTGTCTCACTTCCGTGCCCTCAACCCAGCCCTAAATCCCAGCTGGACTCTATCTCCTTCCACCCTCCTTGCCTTCCCCTTGACCCAGAGGAGCTTCAGCCATGATCACATCTGGCCTTTTAAAAGGCCATACACATCAGTGGCTCTCCCAACTTCTTTCTAAAACAAAGTTTTCATCAGCCTTCAGGTCTTCAAACATGTCATTCCTTCTGCCTGGAACACTGCACACCCCACCCAACCTGAAATCCTCATAGCTATTCCTCCTCAATCTCTTAAATATTACCCCCATAGACAAATTGTCTCTGATTACCTAGAGGAAGTCAGATGTCTGCTTACATACTTTCAAAAAACATTGCACCCATCTTTTGTAGCACATATGATGATTGCAATTAATTACATGTGCAATTACTTGGTTAATCACCACCAGCCTATAAGTTACATGAAGTTACATGTAACATTCAGAGTCCTGCAGGAGATGCCTGGTGTTTTCTAGTGGGGTCATTGATTTTGAGGATTTGGAGTAGGAAGAGTATAAAGCCTTTACTTCTCCTAGGCCTGTAGGGACAAGAGGAGAGAGTGGTTGCTGGAATCTGAGAGAGCTGTGGTTTTACTTAGGGGAAATGAGAGCTGGCCTTGGGCGGAGGAAAGCAAAGCCCGCCAGTCTATAGCCCAGCAGAAAGAGAGCTGGGGATGAGCACCTCAGGCTCTACCATCTCACCTTCAGTGTCCTGCCCCCCCTTGGCCAAATCTAACTGGAAGCAGAAGGGCAGTTACCCCAGACCATACAGTCCCTGCAGGTCCGCCTGCAGTAGGAGAACTGGACAGGTAAATTCAGATGGCTAGTGGAGCAGGATCACATCTACCTTGCTTACTGGAGTCTATCTTGTTGACCCCTGAGTCTCTAATGAGTAGCCCAGTTCCTAGCATCAGTAGGTACTTAAGGTGTCCTGGTGTTGAATAAAGGAACGAGACAGGAAGGAACAAATTCCTCCTTTACCTATATCCCAGGGATACTATAAGACCAAATGAGACCAGGTGCACAAAAGTATTCTGTGAACCTTGAGGTAGTAAATAAACAGGAAAAATTATTAATCTCATTCTGATTCTTCTTCCTATTGGGAGGTCAGTGTCTAAAATAGAATCATAGCTTCTAGAAGGATTCTGGCTGCGTTTACCTTCTTGGCTAGCCAGAGCATTAGCCACCAGGGGCTCTGTTGGTCTGAACACTTGACCTAAAGGCACCCTTGGGGCATGAACTCATCCTCTATCTAAGGGCAGTTCTTGGTGAGAACACATCTATTTCACAAGGGCATTTTATGTTTTCTCAACTAAGTTAAAAATAAAATAATGACATTTTCTGGTGGCAAAATGCTCCCTGTCTTACCTGGGGGACTGAAGGGTTATTGCAACTTTATTAAAATATATTAGATAAATTGAAGATCTGTGCTTTCCAGCCAGCTGACAGAGCCACTTCTTCCCTGTAGATGTTTTGGTATTGTATTAAGAAAGTTGTCACAAGCAATTTGGACTGGAGCGTGTAGCTATAGACTGCCAAATGTTGATTAATTAAGCCAATGTTTGGATTAGTTCTGCCTGATAGTTTCATTAGGGAAAATGACTGAAAATGTGGAATAAAATAGCAAGAGGGAAGAGAAAGCCTCATCTTGTAAGTGAGACCTAAGACCGAGAAATCCACCTGTATTCATCAGTGTGTATATACGTGCCTGTCTTTTCAAGTGTCCCAGCAGAGGATAGGTCACAAGCAATAAGGATAACAAGTAGTTAATAGGAATTCTACTCCAGATATCAGTTCCTCTCCTCATTCCACCATTGGTCCTGACCTCCCTGGGCCAATTCCCCGGGTCAAATTTCTAAATGTTCATTGAGCCTTTAGCCCTTGAACCAGAGGCTGCCCAACTACCTTGGGTAACTGTCTGTGGACTCTGAGAAATTGCTGGGCAAAACCCAACTGGGAAGGTTCATGTTAACACCCAGAACCTGCTGCAAATGCTGGGTGAAAGGGAAGAGTCTTGGAGAAGCAGGAAGATATTTGCCCCAACTTGAAGGGAGTCAATGTTGATGAAAATGTGAGTCAATGTCAAGTGTCATGTGCTTTTAAGGAATTGTATTTAGGCTAACACCTCACATACCCTTCCCCCCACCCCAACTTGTCTCCTCTGCAAGAGGAGCAAACAAACACCTCTCAGTTCTTTTCTCTGTACTGTTTTACTTCCATTTCCTGTAAACCCAAGAAAGCTGTTTAACATGCTTGGAGGTAAGTAGGTATGTCCTTCTGGGCCATCTACAATTGAGCAGGGCTGGGACTGGGACGATGCTTCCTTCTCTTGCCTGGAGGGTGAGAGTGGTTAGTTAGCTGAGCAGAGAGACTCAGTGAAACTTGGTTAGCTTGTGAGCAAGCTGTAAACCAATACCAGAAAGCACCTGCAATACAAAAGGGAAATGAGAGTTTCTTGCAACTGTATTAAGTGACTTCTAAACCCTCAAGGAAAGAGTAGATTTGGTGTAATGCATGTCTGACCTACATAAAGTAAACATATAAGCAGGTATGGCTTTCCTGATCACAGATACGAGAGATAATGAAGATGTGTGTAGGATTTGGAATCAGATGGACCTGGGTTTGAGTTCTGGCTCCTTTTCTCCTCAGTGTGACTGTCCTGGTTGAGTTCCCTCAGAAATAGAAACCAGTTTAAGGACCTGTGGATTATATGGCATCGATCTCAGGAGAACCCAATGCAGAGTAGGAATGGAAAAAGCCAGCACAAGGTACTCCAGAGAGCAGGTTACCCTGGGATACCAGGGCTTCCCCTCAGGGTGGACCTCTGGGAGATGTAGCCGGTGCTTCAGGGTTGTCCTCCAGAGAGGTGAGGAAGCTGGGATATTGACCCACCAATCCTCATCCTTTATTGGCTGAGGGCTGCTCCCAGGGGTCTTACCTGCACCCAGGTCAAGCAGCCTCTCTTGCACCAAGTGTACATGGAAAGCCATCATTGTGTGACAGAAAGGCACAATAGCCTCTGATACACCTTTGCATAAATTCAAAACTCTGACATCTCTGCATAAATTAAAGAAAGCAGATAAATTATCATGCATATTCTGATGAGAAAGTCTGATGCTTAGTGCAGAGAGTTTCCTTATGAGGGAACAAGCTTCAGGATCTGGTTTCTAAAACCCATAGCCTTGGGCAGACAACTGAAAGCCTGAGCACCGTTGGGCCTCTCAAAGCCCCAGCCTCCAGCAAATAGAATGAATTTATTTAGGCAATTTCACCTCACCAGGGCCTGAATGCAAAGTTTGCGCCCAGATACCAAGCTGTAGCATCTCCCTTCCCAGAAAACCTCCTGTGCTTTGAGTGGTGAAAGAGTAAGGCAGATATGGAATTGAGTCTACCAGATGACCCAGTTGCTGTGTGGCCTCAGAAATGTTGTATAACCTTCCTGGGCCTTATTAACTTCATTCCAGTCCCACAGTAATTCGTACAGTCTTCTCAGAGGTGTGACAAGGACTGTTTCAGGCAAGTGATTTAAGTAGGTGTATAGACACAGGCCCAGAGGAATGAAAAGTGCCTTTTCCCCCTCCCTGGTCCTCAGGCCTACCCCCTCCAGGATCCAGACCCCTTGGCCAACCTCCATCCTTCATGCTGATTTGTGACCTCCTCAAGGACAGGGGAATTCCAGTTCTGCCTAGGCCAGGAGGCATCAGCATTGCCCAGACCTGGCCTGTGCTTTGTCCCTGTGAGGCTAAGATGTGGCCCTAGGACAAGCAAATAGCTAGTCAGTGCAGGGAGCAGAGGCAGCAGGTGTATGGGGAAGCCCCACGCAGTCAGGCAGGCGGGGTTTTGTTGCCTCATTCAGCTCTCCTGGCCCCATCCTGCCGGGATTTATGCACCATGCTTCCCCAGGCATAGGAAATGGGCTCTGCTGCATTTGTGATTCTTTAGCAGGAAACTATAGCTCAATCAAAGAGGAAAACTCCTAAAAGGAATGGTCTCCCTCTGTCCTTTCTTTCTCTCTTACACATGCACGCACGTGCACTCACACACACAGCACTCCAGGGAGGAGTGGAGAGAGACGCAGAGGCAGATTGAATAGACAGACAGGGTACAAATGGAGATGAAAAGGAGGAGGTAGAGGGAAGCAATGAGAGGCGCCCGGGCTCTCGGGGCAGAACAGGACAAGAAGGCAAGAAGGAAAGTGTGGAGGTGTGCCCTGCCCCCACCAGAGAGAATGGGTGGAGGGGGCCACCAGGTTGGGGGGAGGGGGAGGGTGGTGACAGAGGCAGCCCTGAGGGCACTGCGTTCAGGCTGTGAGTATTACATCCTAGTGGTAGCAGTGACGCAGAGTGTGCGTTGCGTGTGTCTGTGAGTGCGAGCGTGAGTGTGGTGCATACACCTCTGGGTAAGTGTGTGCCCATGAATGTTCCCGGCACAGAAACAGCTTGGGCACTAAGACGGGAAGCAGATGGCCTGGGAACAATGCAAGGGGCTGTTGAGGGACCTTATTGTCCCCAGCCAGCCAGGGTCTGCTTCCCCGGAGACCCTCAAACAGTACTTGCTGAGTGACCACTGAGTGTTGCTACTAAGTCCCTTCCCAAGGGAGTGGGCCCCGGGTGGGGCAGTAAATGCAGGCCCACCCTCCCCTCTCCACTTCTTCACACTTCCCATCCCGGCAAAACCCATCAATAATGACAAAGTGCCAGGCTGCTTGCCCAGAGGCCCGGGGCTAGGATCCATGCTTCTCTCTTGGGGGTGCTACCGACTTCCCTTCTCCCTGAGTGAAAATTAGCTGTGTTCAGATCCACACTTCCCTGCTAGACTGAAGTCACCCTGAGGGCACGCCCCATCTATTATTTATCTTCGTTTCACCCATTGTGCCCAGCACAGCAGCAGGTGCTCAATAAAGTTTTGTTCAATAAATGAGCTGCAGGGTGGTATCCATCATGAGTTCCAGTGCATGCTAGCGGGCTGTAGGGTCTCCACACAGTCTCTCAGCCCACTGCGCTTTTTTTCCCCTCCCTCCTTTCTTCCTTTGCTTCTTTCCTTCCTTCCTTACCTTTTTACCAGAATTTCTCAGAATTCTAGAACTATGCTAGATGATGCCTATGGGGCTTAAAGGTACTATTCCTTTGGTCCCTTTGACATTCTGTGTCCAGTTCTGGACTTCACCCTTCTGAACGGGCTCTGGGGGCGGGGGTGGGATCTTGAGGGGAAAGTTGCTTCCCAGCTGATTTCAATTATCCCTAAAATAGAAGGACTGAAAGGAGGGAGGGTGGGAAGAGAGGAAGGGTTATCAAGGTAGGCCCAAAAGGATCACAAAGGCTCTTTTTTTTTTTTTTAAAGATTTTATTTATTTATTTGAGAAAGAGGCAGTGGGAGAGAGCATGAGCGAGGAGAAGGTCAGAGGGAGAAGCAGACTCCCCGTGGAGGTGGGAGCCCGATGCGGGACTCGATCCTGGGACTCCGGGATCATGACCTGAGCCGAAAGCGGTCGTCCAACCAACTGAGCCACCCAGGCGTCCCCAAAGGTTCTTTTTTTTTTTAATCATTATTATTATCTTTAATTTTTTCGGTGTTCCAAGATTCATTGTTTATGCACCACGCCCAGTGCTCCATGCAATACGCGCCCTCAAAGAGGGAGGCCAGAAAGTCAGAGTGGGAGGAGGAGAGGAAGTAGGAGGGAAGGGGCAGGAGTCAGGGCTTCCCTAGAAGCTCAAAATGCAAGGAAGCACATTCTCCCAGAGCTTCCAAGAGGAGCACAGCTCCTTGGCACCGTGAGTGCAGACTTCTCCAGAACCCTACAACGATGAATTTGTGTAATTTCGAGTCACCAGGTTTGTGGGAATTTGTTCCTGCAAAGCAGGAAGCAAGCACAGTGCGCGTGATTTCTGCCCTCCAGACCCGGACCACTAGACTGCAGGAGCCAGCCCTCCAAGTTGCCCAGACCCCATCACAGTATTGTCAGATCCCCAGTTTCTTTACCGATAAATGGGGATGGTGCTACATAACACACAAGTTATAAATATTAAACTTCTGCTGATGAAGAAGAGTCTCCAAAGTGCATGGCATAATCGTTCATTTTCTTTTTAATTTAGTAAGGTACTGACGTGGTCAGGTGTGTCTCTGAGCACGCACTCCCTTTTTCACAATCACTTGATGCGGGGCCTGACTCAGCCCACATATAAAAATCTGCTTGTTCTCCCTACTGGCTGATGGTGATACGGACCTTCATTTGACAACAAAGAGCCCTATTAACTCATTTGCAAAGCAAGGGGATGGATCTAAATGTCTCCTGAGGGCCCCACCATCCACTTCTTCGATGGTCCATGTGCTTAACATGGAATGCTCACTAAGCATTAAGGCCACAGTATGAACACCAAACAGCCCTTGCCTTTGAGGTGCTTCCTGTCCAGCTGGGGGGATGTAGGCTACCATCTCTACGTGCTGTCGATCCGTGATGTGACAGAGCATTCTGGATTCAGGATGCACCTGAGCAGTGAATATACCACCGAAGAATAAAAACGTCAGGCACCTGGGGACAGAGGGTCACGAGGGAAGGGCTGTCTGGACCTCACCACGTGTGTTCCCTTGCATTCTAAGGAGCTGAAAATTTCTTCCTTTTCCATAGACCTCCAGGGGAAAGGATCCATGGTGGCTCCATGAATGATTTTCTAATGATGGACCCCTGGAATATTCCTTGGGTCTGACCAACATCTCTTGACATGGAAACACTTTTCAAGAGCCAGTTCTACTCAGAAGGCAACTTCCTCCCTTTGGGGTGGGGACAGATTAGAAAGCAAACTGGAAGGGGTCATGGGCATTTCCAGACCGGGGAATGACATGGGTTTCAGGGAGTAAAGGGCATTAGGGACTTTGCTGCTAGGACATCTCTGAGCATATCTAGGTGTGCCCCTACTGAAGCATCACCGCTAGAGGAGCTCCTTAGATGGTCTCCTGGAAAGGACCTTCCTTTGAACCAGGGGCCTCTGTCCCTGCACTTCCCAACACTGGGCTCTGGAGACCACAGAGAGCACAGTGAAGGCGGCCTGGGTGAGGTGTCCTGGCAGGACCCAGACCTCTCCTTCCCCAACTGAGGGGGAAATCCCTCAGGGCAGAGCAGAGGTAGCCAGGAGCAGGCTTCCTGATCATCTTCTTGTTTGCAAGGAAACAAGGAAAGGGCAGGCCCACTGGAGGGGCAAGCATGCCCTTTCCCTCACAAGAGGGTGAGGCTCTTGGTTCCCATTTTAGATGGAGACCGCATCATAAGGTTAAGCAAGTCTCCTGAGGGAGGAGACATGACACCAGAGCTCTTGGTCAGCCAAAGGGTTAAACCATTCAGCAAACCCTGAAGCATGTCTCTCTGTGTCCCAGGCCGTGGGCCAGGCACAGAGCTGCACATAAAAACTAGGTACATTCCGGGCGCCTGGGTGGCTCAGTTGGTTAAGCAACTGCCTTCGGCTCAGGTCACGGTCCCGGAGTCCCGGGATCGAGTCCCGCATCAGGCTCCCAGCTCCATGGGGAGTCTGCTTCTCCCTCTGACCTTCTCGCCTCTCATTCTCTCTCTCACTGTCTCTCTCTCAAATAAAGAAATAAAATCTTAAAAAAAAAAAAAACAAAAAAAAACTAGGTACATTCCCTCCCCTCTGTTCTCTAGCAGAGTAAGGCAATCATATCCTAAGCTACCAGCACGGCCGAGCACCTAGGTACACACAAGGAAGATACAATCCCTGCCATTAAAGGTTTATCACCTAGTTCATTCATTCAAAAAATCTTATTTGGGTACCAACTACTGAGGTGCTGGGTTAGGCCTTGGGATTGGGAATCACAGCTGAGTTAGATAGTCACTACCTTCGAGGGACTCACCTTCTCTCTCCCAGCCTGAAGAGCCCTTGCTGGGTTCTCAGGTATAACTTTGGTATTCTGAAACTTGAGGAGAAACCTTCCCATTCACTGCATGACCAGGGTGGCCATGGGGGTCTTCCAACCAATGTGATGTATTTGGAGGCTGTTGGGCAGCTTCTCTGAGAAAGCTTCTGTGAAAAGGACAGGCCCAACACATCTCCCCACTGTCTGGTTTTAGGCCTTCTTATTATGCAGATGTGACATCTGGATAAACAGAAGCTATCTTGTAACCCTGAGGATGAAGGCCTCAAGCTACAGAAGTGAAGAGGAAAGACAGAAGGGGTCTGGGTCTCTGATGGCAACATTGAGGTGGGTGGCCTCTGTATAAGATATCTACCGCTGCACAATAAAACACCACCCCCAAAACATACATACACACACACACACACACACACACACACACACAGAGTTTCTGTGATTCATAAATCTGGGCAGAGCTTCTCTGGTGCTTCTGAATCAGGGTCTCTCATGAGGATGTAGTCAAACTGAGAGCTACAGTCATCTCAACTCAAGGCCTGACAGAGCTGAAGATTCAGCTTCCAGACTCACTGGTTTCTTTCTGGCAGCCGGCTTCCCATGACCTGTGCCTTTCCATGGGCTGTCTTAGTATCCTCACGGCGTGGCAGCTAGTGGTCTGAGGATGGGCCAGAAAGCTCCCAAGATAGAAGGCACAGTCTTTTCCTAGCTTCACCCTGGAAGGGGTAGGGTGGCAAGAATGAGGAGTGGGGTCACCCCGTGAATGAGGAGGGGGGTCACCAGGAGCAATCAGAGGCTACTCACCACACCTCCTGCCTTCAAGCTTCCTGCCAAGGAGCACAAATAACCCCCGTACTCCTCATGCCATGACTAGTTGGATTTTCTGTATTTAAGTTAAAAGCATTCCTGATTGTCATGGCGGTAGTTTCAATGTAGGCAGCGCTCACTAAGTGCCAAGCACTCCATGCAAAGCTTTACATTTAAAAACTCATACATCCTTGTAATAACCCTCTAAGGAAGGTACCACTATTATCCCCACTTCACAGATGAGAAAACAGAGTCACAGACAGGTTAAATGATGTAGAGCCAGGACACAGGAAGTCCATATGTCCATCCAAGACTTCTGTCTCCTGAGCCCACACTTGGAAGTGAACCCCATGATTCTCACATCAATAAGTGCCCCCAAAATCCTGACCTGTCATTTGGGTTTCAAAAAATTGGCCCTTGGAGGTACATTCCCTGATCCTGCTGACCCCCCCAGGGGCCCCCAGCTGTAGGCACAGCACTCTCTTCTCTACTGTGGCTTGCGTGCTTCCATGAGCTCTCCCTGCACCCAGCTGCAAATAGTCGATTGCATGGCTGTCTTTTTTCTGGATGGAGAGCTGAGGCCTCCAGGTCAGGTGGGAAGGAAGGTGAGCTTGGGACACAAGCCTCCCTGTCTGTGTGTAGGCATGAGTGTGAGCACTGAACAGCAATGACCACGTGTCCATCATCTTTTCATCCCCAGCTGGCTCAGGCGCTTGAAAGATGTCAAATGAATGAACATACAACAGATGAATATATGAATGGATAGGCAGTTAGATGGTAGACCCACCACCTTTCCAGGGCCTTCCCTGAAAAGTTTTATAGTCATACTTGCTCATCTGTCCAACAGTGGCTCTCCAATCTCCAACAGGATCCTCTGGAAAAACTGTTAAACAGACAGAAGAAAAATAGGTAACCCTTGTCAACCCCTTCCTCTGTGTCGGGGTCCTTTGTGAGCACTCTGATTATCTTAGCACATTTCATCCTCACAACTACCCTCCTGGATGGCTCTTGATGTTATCCGTACTTCTACAGGTACAGAAGCTAAGGCCCAGAGAAGATAAGTAACTGGCCCAAGGTCGCCCAGCTGGTAAGTGGAGGAGCTGGGATTTGAACTCGGGCAGTCTTACTCCAGAGCCCGTGCTGATAACTATGCACAGTACTGTACTCTTTTTGCATTTCCTCCTTGGAGATATTACAAAGTGGTCCCTGGATACTTTGAGGGAAGTATCTTAGAGAAATTTGCGAGACAACACTACCTAGTAGAAAAAGTGACCCCAGGCTGGGAAGAAGCTGCTAAGGCAGACTCAGGGAATGCAGGGAGAAGCCTTGTTCTCTGCTAAGCCCTCCCTTGGAGAGCAGGATGAGCAAGATAACACAAGCTACTGCCCCTCATATCTTTTGTCTGAGGCACCGGGCAAGGCAGGTGAGGAGGTGTGACTCTCCTCGATCCCTGGGACATGCCAGCAGAGACCTTCTGGGGTGAGGCAGAGTGGGAGGATGCAGGCTTCTCCCCCACTGCATGCTGGGGTGGCCCAGGGGCCTGATGTGTCACTGTGTGGCTCCCATGCAGGCTGTGGAGGAGATGATCTGTGGTTCTCTTGAGGCCCCCTGAGTGCAGGAATGTTTAAAGACCTTAAATAAATTCCCATCTAATTTCAACTTGCTCCCATCTCCAGCTCCTGCCCTCAGCCAGAGCATGAAATGAGCAGGCGGGGTTTTTCCTGCGCCACATCTTCCCCAGGGGACCCACTCCACGACCTAGCAGGTCTTTTCCATACCAAATATCTGTGGCCCCAGTCTCTCTCCCTCCCTCTCCCCCTGGGGGGATGGTGGCTGGGGCGTGCTGAGCTCTCTGTCCCAGCCTCCTACTCCATCTGCACGTGTTGAAGAATAAGGCCGTTGTCAAAACTGTGCCATTTCCTAAGGCAGGTGACCTCCAGAATTAAACTGAGGCTTTTCATCCTTCCTGGGCTCTCAATGTCTGGGAACCATAGAAGGAAAGGATTATCCCAGGTCCCTGACCATCGGGGAAAGTGGGGGCTTCCTCCAGTGGTTCTAGGCATTTCTCACAGGGGTGGGATTTTTCTTAACAAGGATGAGATACTTGTGCCTGGCTTGGGACACAACTATAGCTCCTAGAGCAAGAGGGCTGAAAAAGGCACTGCCAGAGACCAAAGCTCCAGGGGTGTCCCTCAGCTCCCCCAAGGCATTCTGCAACAGACAGGGACCAGTGTGGGGACACAGGGATGAGCAGGAAGAAGAGCCTGCATCTGGTTGCAAGTGTACCTGAGGCCACCGGAAGTAGCTGATGGATACAGTCACCTGTCGTGCTGTGCTGACCCTGGAGGACCAGCTGCTCTCTCTCTGAGTGCTGGTGGACATTTGGAGCAGCCCACCTTGTGCAAATCGGACTTCCCAAGGTGACCAAGAGAGTGTTCATTCATTCACTGCACAAAACTTCATTGAGTGCCTTCTTGATGCTTGGAGATATAGCAGTGAGCAAATCAGACACAGAGCCTGCCCTGTGGAGCTTGTAGACAGCTGAAATGTCCATCAGTGCTGAGGTCCTCACTGTATACAAGGAAGGGGAGGGAAGGCATGTTGGTATTTCACCAGAGACCTGAAGGCGGTGAGGGGTAGGCAAGCCCTAAGGGTATTGGGCATCATGGAGAGTGGGGAGGTGTGCTTGGTGCTAGAGGAACAGCAGGGAGGGGGCCAGCATGGTTAGAGCAAGGACAGTGAGGACCCTGATCAACAGTGCAGGGGCAGCTGGGGCAGGGCAGCACCTGGGGGAGCCCCTACTCCACAGCCGTCTGGAGAGTCTCACTCCCCGGAAAAGCAAAGCAAAGCACAGAGGGCCAATAACTCCAGCATCTGCTGCTAATGCCCCCTCTCCAGGATAGGACCCATAGATCACAGTGAGGGGAATTAGCACTGTGCCAATGAAAACCCCCTCCAGTGTGGTTCTTCCTGCTCTGCCCTCCCCCATGGCCCGGGGGTGGGGGACAGCCAGGCTGTGGCCCCTCCTCTGCTTGGAAAGCCAGAGGAGACAAATGCTTAGAAACAAAATACACTTCCACACTCTCTGAAGTCCTCAAGTGCACATGGGGACCGAGGAAGATGAAAATGGAATCTCTGGAGGGTCAGACTCCAACAGGTAGTCCAAGGAAGGGAAAGGGGGATGCAGCCCACCTTGGTGTGTTTTCTTCCAGTCCTTTCTCGGGCAGAGTGAGTCTGTACGGGATCAGATGACTCATTCAAACTGGGTGATTTGAGGAGCAAGGGACTGTTTAAAAAAGTGGAGGCAGGGTTTAAGGACAGGAACTGAGCAGGGCCACCCACCTGAGCTGGCTCCAGCAGGTGCTGCTAACCCCCCCCCCCCCCCAGACAGGAAGGAGTGGGCTAGGAGGAGCAGTTAGCAGAACCTGGGAAGCAAAGGTCTGTTGGGGGCTGCCCTGGGAGAGCACAAGCCCACCTCATCGTCCTGTCGCCTTCCTATCCCCTTCTGGGACTTCTCGTCAGCTGGACCCCCTGGAAGCCAGAAGACAGGGAGCTGGGTGTTGCAGTCCAGACAGGGGAGCCCCCTTGCAGGAAGAGAAGGGTGGAGTGTGGGCCTGAAGGGTAAAGAGAAGGGGTCTGCACACAGATTATAGATCTTTTTTTAGGAGAACATCGCAAATGCTGTTTGATGGCCTGATTTCCTTCGTGAACAAACACCAGACCAGATGAAAAGGGAACTTGCAACTCTAAGGAGGGCTCCCCATTAGCCAGCCTACCCTGTCTCACAAGGGGAGCTCTTTCAGGGAGCTGCTGTGGCTCATTACGCTAACAACCTTCTTATTTATCAGAATTCCCAGTGCTTTTCCTTCTCCTGCCTCCTAACGAGTAAATAGCCTGTCCCTGCAGAAGGAATGCAGAGATGGTCAGAGGTAGAGCTGGGGCTGCCAGTGGCATCCTTCCCACGGAACAAGGGGCATTCCAGCCAGCCTCTCCCAGACCCTGGGTGCATGCAGTCACAGGGGCTCCTGTGCAGAGTCCGGTTCTGTAGCTCTGGGAGGAGCTGACATTCGGCATTTCTAACAAGCTTCTGGGGGGTGGGCACTGATGTAGTGGCTTCTGACCGCACTTTGAACTGCAAGGTTCTCTAGAAGCTTTGACACCTGTGCTCTCAGGCCTGGGGACGGGAGAAGCTGGAGTCATCACCAGCAACTGACTTCATATCTTTCTCCCCAAACCCAACATGTCCATGGCCTGAAGTTCTACCATTAGAGTTACTTCTGTGGGATTTTTGCAGTAAATAAATTCAAGTTCTTATTTTGGAAAGATAAATTATAAGTTCCTTAAACTCCTTGGATATGCTCTAACTACCTACTCAGATTAATCTCACGACACAAAGCAGGGCACCAAAGGGAAGGGACACAGAGCCAGTACGTTCTGATGAGGGGAGCAGGTGGGGTAGGACACATTTCCAGGCCGGGCAGACCCAGCTGGGTTTCCCAGGGACAAGGCCCAAAGAGCCACATCAGTAGGGCTGGGATGCTGAAAGTCTGGTTCACCCAGCCCATTATTTTTCCTAGAGCCGGGTGCACAGACAACCTGTTCCCACAGGCCCCACCTTCCTATTATTAGAAGTCTTCTTTTTTAACGATTCCACACCTGGATAATTTTCTTCCTTTAGGACTTGGCCTTTCCCACCATCAGGAATGAAGGAGGAGGACTTGGGATTTCTTACCTCTGCCCACAAACAGTGACAGCCCTGCAAGGCCAGTGTACACTCTGCCTTGGTCTGCACTATACAAGCCCCACTTACCTTCCTACACACAGTAAGCCCCCAGAAATGTTTGTAGATTGAAAGGGTGCTTGTAGGACAAGGTCCTTCTCCATCAACTCTCTGGGGCTTCTTGAGGGGCAAGTGAAGCACGACAGGGCAGTGATTGAATTGATTGAAGCCTGGGACTTGAGTACCAGGAGGAAAGGAGCTTCTTTCTCTAAGTCTCGAAGATGCTTAATCATGGAACCCAAACACCTCATTTTAAGGGTGAGCCAAGTGAAGCCCAGAGAGGGGAAGGGGTTTCCTGAAAATAACACAGCACGTTGGTGGCCACAGTGGGGAGCCCTGGGTCTTGGACTCCTAGTCCAGGCTGTGTCTCCATCACCACTCCCATTCTGCATTCATTCAGCAGTTTTTTATTGAGGAACCACTATATTCCAGGAACTGTTCCAAACACCAAGGACTCGGCATTAACGCGAAAATGGGGTCCATACCTTCATGAGCGCACATTCTGGGGGCGGAAGCAGAAATGAGCAATAGCAGCCATGAAGAAAATAAACAGGCTCATGAGCTATGAAGTGTGTAGGTGGTGGAGGGGGGTTCAGCGGGTGGGGGTGGGTGAGGGTGGCAAAGAAAAAGTGGTTTAGCTGAAGCTCTCAACTGAGAAATATGCCCGGGGAGATACCTCTAAGTGATTCCTTGCTCTCCACATTCTGTTGTGTATTTCCCACCATTTTCCTGTTCCCTCCTCACCCTGTCCTGAAGCCATTGGTTAGATTACTATTGTCCCATCTTCCTCTGGTCACCTGTGACCCTCTTACCAGCCACCAGCTGGTCCGGACCCACAGCCTGAGCCACAGATGACTTTAGCTTCCAAGGTTCCTCAGTGGTCCTGCCTCCTTCAGTGAAACAACTGGAAGAGTGTTAATATCATGCTTTAAGTCCCAAACCACCATTTTACAGAAAAGGATCCTGAGGCCCAGAGAGGTCAAATAACTTGCCCATGGTCACACAGTACTTGGCAGAGTTTCTCGTTGTCTCTTGCATTTTCTCCTCTATTTCCTGCCAACCCTTCAGGAGTCACCGTGACTCTCAAGGCATGTTAAGCAAACTTTCATCCTTGGTCCCCTTCCCCCCGCCCCCAAGGAAACCAGAGAGGAGCTGTGTGCAGTCCCTCTGCCATCTTGTGGCTGCTCCTCAGAATGTCACCTGTCCCGCTGCTTTGGAAAAGCTGCCACAGCATTCTCACTGTGATCTTTGCGCCCCTCTCTTTCCCCACTTACCTTCCTACAGCACAGCTTCGCCCACCCACGCAGATACTCATCTCTAAGAAAGAAGCCGAAGCTTAGGGTCAGGCGCCACCCTCAGCGTCTGGGGACAGGACCTGGCAAGGTTACCTCTCCTTCCGTGTTGTTTCCTCATCTGTAAACGAGGGCAACAGGTTCCCCCCACCCACCTCCCCAGCAGTTGCCAGTGGGAACACAAATGCACAGAGAGTGCTTTGAGAGGTGAAGCCTGTGCAAATTGGTCATCATCATCTGCCCCCTGTCATTTAGCAGAGACCTTAACCCACCCAGAAGTCACCCAGAACAAGCGGGTGTGGCAGGTGGATTCTACTAACCTGATCTCCCACACATGCGCCAGATGCGTATACAGCACTCAAGACCTTCTTTGCTGCTTGAGGTAGGATTCATCCTTCAGTTTTTCCCAAGGCCACCGGTCCGGCCTCTGTCAGTATGTCTGTCTGTGGTATGCGGAAGTCACATTGTCTGGGTAATTCTTGTGGGGCCCTGTGCCAGGTTCTGTGGGGTGACAGGGGTCTCTGGGATGCTGCCTGTGCTCTGGAATGTCCCCTGAATTTATCCCCTCAGCACATCCTTTGCCAGAGGGCCTTCTCTACCTGCTGGAGCCCACTTTGTCACCTGTTGAGAGGCCCAGAAGTTCCTGGGAATAGATGCCACCTGAGAGCAGCCATCAGTCTGTGACTAAGGGTATTGTGGATAAATGTCCCAGCTCCTCCCCCGGCTTCCAGAGCACCCCCATGGGACTAAGCTCTTCTCACCCCTGGGGGAAGCTGACTTGATGACAGTCCCCTTATTGATATTTCCCTCCTCTGCCTCACCCCCTACTCTCCTGGAGTGTCCTTCACCTCTAAATAAACTACTTACACTCAAATCTTCATCTCAGAATTAGCTTTAGGGGGATCCCAAACCAAGACCCCAAGATAATCCCAACGATCAGGACCCACGACCGTGGCCAAACTGCCCCTGGTTTTGTCATTGACCAACTCTTCCCCGCTACCACCAGAGGGAACAAAGGCAGAGAAATTTCTTCCCCAAAGACTTGCAAAGGGCTGGAATTCATGCCTTTCCACCTCTCTCTTCTTTATACTTCACCCCCCTGGCACACTATTTCTATTAATGGATTCTCATATTTTTACTGAGCATTTACTGTGTCCCAACCCCTGGACTAGAGAAAGTTGTGAGTAAGGTTTCTTCGGACCTTGTAGAATTGGCAAACTGGCGGTAAAGGCAAATACTAAGTCCACACAAAAATGAAGGGGCCACAACGTAAAGGAGAGGTTGCTATGGGATGAAGTGTGGGGGTTGGGGGGTTCTATTCCAGTGGAGAGAAGCAAGGGTAGCTTTCATTGAGGAAGGGCCACTCCAGGGGGTACCTAGAAGAAAAGCAACCAGCCAAGCGAACACTGAATGGGAACGTTCCAGGCAGAGGACCACACCTGGCACAGAGGCCCTGACGTGGGACGTAGATGTGCTCAAGGGACCAAGAAGCCAGTGTGATGAGCTGGAAGAAACAAGAGGTGCATTCAGCCCACCATGTAGGGGCCAGGTCACACTGGGCCTCAGACGCCTTCACTTTTGCATTGCACTCTATGTGCAAAGAGAAATCTGCGCCAGTGTCATAACATGTCAGTTTGGAAAAGGTCTGCCTGGCTGCTGGGGGACACCTCATTGGCAGGAAACCTGCTAGATGCAAGGAGATCTGTCTGGGGACCATTGCAATCGTTCAGAGGAGAAAAGCAAATGATGGAGACTAGGGTCATGGAAATGCATGGAGATGAAGAGAAACTAAAAGAATTTCACCAATAAATCAATAAACTCAAGACAACAAAATGAGTGATAGGAGGTGAAAGTTTTAAGTATTTTCTAAGTGAAACCTAAGAGTGACCCATTATTTAAGGATTGAAAGTAGAACAAAAATACAAGCCTTTTTAGATACCAAAAACCAAAAAGATATATTTAATTCCTCACCCCCTGCTAAGGAGGGAGCAACTGAAATGCGGGCATATAAGGACATTCTCTTTTTTCTCTACACACACATGCACACAAGCATATATGTGCACACATGCGTGCACACACATACACACATCTGCGAACAGGTGCACACACACACACACATAGCTCAACACACACACACACACATAGACACACACACACACATACACACACATTGACTAGGAACCTGTTAAAATCACACCAGGAGATAATCAACAAAATTCAGACTGTGTGAAACTCTCCAGGACAAATAATCCAAACTACTAATTTAAAAATTGGATCGAGATAAAAAGATGTAGGAGAACATATAAAGTAAAAGAGATTCAAAGGACAAGTCAGCCAACCACAACAGATGAATCTTACTTGAATCCCAATTCAAACAAAGAATCTGTAAGAATTTTTTTTTTTTTTGCCCCAGGTCAGTTATGGAAATATAAACACTGACTGGATATCTTATGAGATTGTTGAAAAAAATAAGCATGATACTGGTAAGATGGTCATGTTTTAAAAGGAGTCCTTACCTTTTACAGAAATATACCAATATAAATAGGTAAAATTGTATGATGTCTGGGGTTTGTTTCAAAATACTCTAAAATGAGAGACTGGCTAAAGCTATACATGAATTAAGTCACTACGTGCTGACAATTGTTGAGATGGGTGATGGGTTCACTGGCTTTCTCATATTTTTTTTCCTCTATTCTTACAGATCTTTTAAAAAGTCCATAATAAAAGTGCTTCATAGAACCAAGGGGAATGAGATTTGAGAAAGGTCTTAAAGGCAGAATTGATAAAATATGATGTTGGATGATGTGGGATCTGGAGGGAACGAAAAGTATCTAGAACGACACCCTTGACTCTAGCTTGTGTAACTCTTCACATAGGGTTGTTATTAGTCACCTTGGGTTGCCATAACAGAATACCAACTATTGTGTTCCTTAAACAGCTGAGATCTCTGTGCTTACCATTCTAGAGGCTGGGAAGTCTCAGATCAAGGTCCAGCAAGATAGGTTTCTAATGAGACTTTTCTTCCTGTGTTGGAGATAGCCACCTCCTCACCATGTCCTCACATGGCAGAGAGAGAGAAAGAGAAAGAGAGAAAGAGATAGAGAGATCTGGTGTCTCTTTCTCTTCTTTTAAGGGCACCAGTCCATTAGTTAGGGCCCCAATCTTAGAAACTCGTTTGATCTTCATTACTTCCTACAAACTCTGTCTCCAAACACAGCCACATTGGCAGGTAGGGCTTCAAGCTATGAATTTGGAGGGGACACAATTCAGTCCATAGCAGTGGTGTCCTTTGCTGAGAGGGGAGGACTAAGGAAGCACACTGGGGAAAGAGAGATAGTTCCTTGTCACAGGCAAGGACATTTAGATTTTCAAATAACACAGCGTTGGTCAAAGCTGCAGATGCCCTTTACCGTAATGGAGGTTTAAGAACAAGAATAACAGCAGTACGGATTTATTCCATATTCCCTCACCAGGAACTATGCCCAGCGTTTTTTAAGTCTCATCTCATTTGATCTTATAATCTTCATTTTACAGATGGCCGAATGAAAGCACAGAGAAGTCACCTATGCAAGGTCGCACGGCTGGCATACGGTGAATCAGGACCTGTCTGATGTAAGAATTCGTGTTTTGTTCTCATTCTACCACAGTGGAAAAGCTCTGACTCTGGGAACATAGAGGTTTGCATCAGGACCCTGGTTTTGCCATACACTTGCCAAATCAGAGACAACCTCTCTGAACTTCAGTATCTTCATCTGTAAAGTGTGTGTGTGGTGGGGGGTGTGTGATAATATCAACCTCACAGGCTTTAATGAGGACCCAGTAAGGTAGTACATGGACAGTGCTTGCCACGGAGGCCAGGGCAGCTGCTATTTTTTCTACTGTGATTTCTGTGGAATACCTTCATTTATCTTATATGTCTTCTTGAAAGTTCCCAGACCTGTAACTTTTTTGACATCTCTCAACCCCCTTGTTTACATTTATTCTCCTTCCAACAGACCAATGGTCTGAGCACCCTTTGGGTAGGGGTGGGGACAGGATGGGTAGGGCAGGACATCTGTCCTTCATGATTCCCTTCAATCACCCCTGACCGCCTGGAGGTACTAACCAGGATAAAATGACCATGCAGCTACAGCTTCTCAGACAGGCCTGGTTTCACATGTCGGTTCCATCTTCACACCTCATATTCCCATTTGGGGGCTCACAAAATGTTCTGAGTATTTATAAATAATCCCCGTTTCTACCCCTGCTGTTGCCATGCAGCTCACTGGATGTCCTGCCCTACACAAACCTTCCGATCCTGACTGATCATTTTTCTAGGAAAGAGAGGGTGTTTCCCAGCCATGAGGCAGCAGAAAGAGCCCAAGTTGCTTAACAGCCAGGTCAGCTTGAGCCAGTGTTATGAGCTGACCAAGTCCCACATCTAGACCACAGCCTCTTCATGGAGGCTGCATGGACAGAACTCAGAGGGCCACCTCAGCCCTATGCTCTGAGCTTCTGTTGGGGCTAAGCTTAGGTAGTTTCCCACTGTGATTTTTTAGTGAGATGAGGAAAGTGTATGGCTCAATTACAAGGCTTGTGCCCTTACCCCCCCACCCCATCCTGAAAACATGCCTGTTTCTCTGTCAGAAAGAAAGCCTAGTGAGGTGAAAGGAGATGTATAATGCCTTGTAATTCTCCTTACAGCACAGGTTTTCTGTGCAATTACCTATAGGGAACACGGGAGATTAGAAATGCAGGAAATTTTCTGGGTGATGTGTCAAAGGCCTGACATGTGAGCGATGAGATTTAGAAGGCTACATCCCCTAGGAAAAGAGAGAGTTTATCATCCATGTGCCCCGAGCTTGTTAGGTGCCTTGCACAAGTGCCCCCAAATTGCTGAGAAATAAGATTTTAAATATGCGAGCATTGTCCCTGCCTGTCTTAGTCTGTTTGGGCTGTAGTGACAAGATACCATAGACAGGGTGGCCTCACCAGGAAACGCTTGTCTCTCCCAGTTCTGGGGTGCTGTAAGCCTGAGATCATGGTGCCAGCATGGTCGGATTCTGGTGAAGACCCTCTCCCTGGTTTATCGATGTTCTCCTTCCTGTTGTGTCCTCACAAGGTAGAGCAAATTCTCTAGTCTCTTCCTCTTCTATAAGGACACTAACCCCACCACAGGTCCCCACTCATGACCACATCTAAACCTAAGCCTTTCCTAGGGCCCCATCACCTAATGCCATCATATTGGGAATCAGGGCTTCAATGTATGAATTTTGGAAGGACACATTCATTCCATAGCAGTGCACTGAAGGTTGTGATGATTTACCGCAAAAGACTGAAAAATGCCCTGGTATCCAGATCCCTGGTTTTTTGACTATATGACGGTTTATTCAACTAAAGGAAGAGTCCCTGTGCCTCTGGGGACCCACATTCCAGGAAGAAATGGGAAGGCATGACCAGAGGGCCACAGAGTCCCAGGCACATCTGTGGGAAGGTGGCCATCACCTGGTGTTTATGAGATATGTGGGGGTGGGACCTGGGGAGTCAGGTGGGTATGGGACATGACTCCTCATTCAGGATCACACAGTGGACTAGTTGGAGCAAGTCCCAGAAAGGGTCCCCACCCAGGGCATAGGCAAACCCTTAGACCCTGACTACCCCTCCACTTGCCAGCTCTGGTGGCTGGGGCTGGAAACTCAACATTGAGAGCCAGTTTTCTCAACTGTAAATGACTCAGTAGGTTTCTGCCAGGGTTACAACAGTTCTGCTTTGCAAGCTGTGGAATGCTATATATATGTGACCCCTATATTTAGAAAAGATGAACTAAATCCTCATTATTGATATGCATCATTGATATTTTAAATTATACATATTAACAATAATAACAGGATTAAGCTCATAGAATCCCAGAGCTAGCAGAGTTCTTCCACACAGCCTTCCTTATCTGGTATTGGCATTCTGGTCCCTATCCTTGCCAAGTGGTATTAATTGCATTACAAATGACAAGCACATTTAATTTCAGAATTCTCCTAGTGAAGAGAGCTACTCAAAAAGGAGTTCTCTTGCCTGTACACCAACCAGCCTGGTGTTTGTTGGCTCAAGTCCCAGGCCTGGGGAATCCATAGTGGGGAGTGACTGTCCATCACTCTGACCTTCTTAGAGGACACAGAACTCTAGAGACCAAGGACAGACCAGAGCTTCCATATCTGGGACTGAAGCCCCAGCTAAAGGTTCCATGGTGCCCATAATCCTCCTATCAAGCTGTTCCTATTCTTCATGGCTCTGAGAAGAAAAGGAAGTGGGGAGGGACAAAAACAGCTGGCATCCACTGTGACCCCAGATAATACTTTGTTTTAATTTTTACACACAGAGGATCTCAGAAAGTTTTAGAAAGTTCCAGACCTCCTTGCTATAGAGCCCTGGGTGGGCCATAATAAATCAGCAACTAGGACCTACTATCATCATGGCCCTTTTCATTATGGGCCTAACTATGCTTTCCTAGGACCAGTACAACAGCCTTACAACTCAATTGGCCCTAATCTCCCTTAGCACCAGGTGTGGTGGTGTGTGGGTTCATTCCTTTTAGGATAAAACAAACAGCACCAACAAAGACACTTTTTAGTTTCTCTCATGGGGAGATTTCCCACTAGACCACAGATACCAAGTCAGTAGTGACAAAACGAGTCTCTGCTCAGAAAGGCAGCCCTCTGTCAACTCCAGAGAGTGGACAGAGAGTAGAGTCCATTGGCCAAAACCCCCTTTCCACATCTGCCCTGGTATCTTGTGTCCATCTACTGACTGTAGGCACACTGAAATTTCCCAGAGGGAAAGGTGCTCTTAACCTGCTCTTTGAGCTCACACCACCAAGTCATTGTGATAACACACGAAACACCATGATTAAATGCTTTAAATGAGCCTGGTTGACTGGCCAAGCTCTTCAGGCCAAAACAAAATTTCCAGGGTCTGCTAACAGTTACAGCCAAGGCTGAGGGATTCCTACTACTTTAAAATGTTGGCTTCAATGTTGATGGTAAATGGGAAAATCTTTAGGTCACACCTGAGAATTGGGACAAGGAGACTCAGGGTAGGTAGGATAGAAGCAAAGTCATTGGGTTAGGTGGGGATCTATGCCAGACATGAGAAAATCAGGCAAAGGGCACCACCTTGACTTCTATTCAAAAAACAATTATAGACAGAGTCTATATGTCTTGAATTTGTGGGTGATCTTCTCTCCCTCCTAGCATGCAACCATGCCTGTAGGGGCTGTCCTTGTTCCTCCAACAGAACCAGAAAGCAAAAAGTTGATACCAAACCATAAATATGTAAGATAACATCCTGACATCTCCCCAAGAACTCAGACATCATTCTCATCCTCACAAAAGCACAAATGGACACAGCCTGTCATTCACAGGGAAGGAAACTGAGGCTGAATGTTGAAGTAGCTTTTTCAAATCCGCACAAGGCTTTCGTGGCTGAGCTACAACCCCAGCAGGTGCTTCCTGTGTGAGGCTCAGTGTGGTGCCCACCCTCCCAGTGCCCTCCTTCATTTATCATCAAGACATCACATATCCAAAGGAGAAACTAGAAGTGAGATTGGAAAACACCCAAGCAACAAAACCAATGAGCAAGGGTGGGCCATAAAAAACAAGAAGCAGCCCATGCAAAGGCTTGTGAGACTGCCCAGCTTGGCCAGCTGGGCTGGGACTTATCTGCAGAGCCCACAGTAGAGTCCACCATCCACTGACAGAGAGGTGAGTAGTTGAAGAAAGGAAGGGTTCAACCAGAAGCAAGTAGGAGACCTCTGGAATGGCCGGGGCCCATGTGCAACACCTTCTGCAGGCTGACCCCTTGTCCCCACACCTCATCCATAAAATAGAAGGATATTGCATGATCCACATGCCTGGAGATCCAGGGAGACTTGGCCACCTGTCAAGGGTATAAAGCACCGTGAACCAGTGGGGGTGGGGGAGAGAAGGTCCCTACAGCCAGTTCACCATAAGAAGAACCAAGGCAATACGGTGATCACTTTCTAATGGCTTGTGAGGTATCTATTGCTGTGAAGTGGGGACTGTGAAGGCCAGCCTACAATACACACAGAAATCTGCAAAGGCAATGCCAAGACTAGGCCAGTGATTTCTGTAGCTGATACCAGTGGTCCAAGCTCTTCATCAAGGGGCTGAACATTCATGTGATCCAGTGATGGGTGGCACATGGGCAAAATGGAAGTCACATACACTAAGAAGAATCTAGTCAACATAAAGGTTTTAGTGTTGGCCCAGTGAAGTGTGGTCCATCAGACCAGCCAATATACACAAAGGAAGTGTACAAACAAACTCTAATAGCTTCTGGGGTAGCCTCCAGAGTCTCGGACCCTCTGTGAAGCATCGACTGGTGTTGGTGTGGCCCAAGGGACAGGACTGGGCATCCAGGATTCTCTGAGATTTTCCAAGGCAATGTAGTGAGTACTTGTAAGGTCTTTTGTGGCTGGCACCAGTAGTCCAACCCCCCTACTGATAGCTGAGTCACTGGTGTGGCCCTGGAGATGGGAGGACACAGAGAAAATGTGGGGTTTGCAGATAAAACACAGGATGCGGAATTCGGATTCCAGAAAAGCAACCAATAATGACATGGAACATGCTTACAATAAAATACTATTGGTTGCATATTTGGAATTCAAAAGTAAGTGGATATCCCGCATTTTATTTGCTAAATCTGACAACTTGAGGTCTAGCAGCCAATATACTCTCAGAGCCAGACCAAAGCAGAGACTTCTCATCACTGTGGGGCTGGCACCAAAGGACCATGATCCTGGCCAAGGTGGACTCCCTAATGTGGCCACAGGGATGTGGGGAAAGTATCCCAACAATATAGTGTCACTCCTCTACTGCAGCCCTGCCTGAACCAGGTACCTATAATTTTACACTGTCTAGTAGCTGCATCTTGAAGAAGGAAAACGAATCGGGTGGAATTAATTTTAATACATTTTATTTACCCCCGTATATCCAAAATATCATCCTTTCGACATGTAATCAAGATAACAGTATCAATGAGATATTTTACATCTTTTTTTAGGGCTCTGGCTTTGAAACTTGGTGTGTAAATTAACAGCCCTTTTCAATTTGAACCCTTCAAGGATGCTCAATAGCCTCCATCCTGTAGTGAGTCTCTAATGGCTTCAGGGGCTGGCAGCAGCCATCCGGGCCCCTTGCCAAGAGTCTTAGGCACTGGTATGGTTCTAGTGGTGCTAGGGAGGTGGGGAATGGGGGGCCAGGCAACCGGCCACCTCCAAGAAGAACCAAGTTAATGTAAGAACCACCTTCTTATGATTACTGGGGTTTTCACCAGTGTCCCAGCGCACTGCCAAGAGTTGAGGTTTTGGGGTAACCTTTGGAATATAGAGTACTCAATAGCCAGTCCCCTCTGAAAAGAGCCAAAGCAAGACTGTGATTCCCCTCTTAGTGGTTTAGAGTTTGGCATGACAGGCCCAGGCCTCCTACCAAGGTTCTCAAATAGGGGAGTTGGGGAACGGGGACTGGGCAGCCAAGTAAGTCCCTGTGACAAAAGCCAGGTAATTCCATAACTATTCTATAATGCCTTCAGTGGCTGGTCCCAGAGCCATGGAGCTGAGGCCCTGCTAGGTCAGGGTGATAAGGGGAGCTGTAGCCAGCCAAGCAGCCTGGGAAGGACCCGGGCAACATGGTGAGTTCTGGGGTTGGCACCAGGTGTCCAGGCCCCCTGCCAAGGGTCTCATGCACCGATTTTGCCCCTAGGACATGAACTAAGGGAGCAGGTGACAGTCAATCCCCTCTAGTAAGTAAATCCAAGGTGATGTGAGCTGGCTGGTCTCCCCTTCACTCTCTGCCCAGTGATACCCAGAACTCTGCCCACCAGAATCACCAGCTCCTCCTATTTGGGCCTGTGCTCCTTTCCCCAAGAATGTCTTCAGCTGACTCCAGTTGATGGCAACTAGGCACAAAGTGTGTCCACTCTCAGAGGGCCTACTCCAGACAGATAAGGCGGAGTGAGGTAGCAATTTTCCCCTGTTATATAAGTTCCTACATAATTTCTTCAATTTTGCTTCTGGCCCTAGAAGCCTATAACATTTGCCAAGCCCTGATCTATCTAATGACTTTCAGGGGTTGTCCAAAGGTCAAGGCCCCTGCCAGGGATCCGGGGCCCCAGAGTGGCTCCTGTGATAAGGAAGAAGGGGACCAGGCAGCCAACCCATTAAGAAGAGCCAAGGCAGTATGCCCCTCCCCTCTAATGTTTTCTGGGACTGGCCCTGGAAGCTATGTTTCCTGCCAAGTTTTGAAGCACAGGAAGTCAGGGATGGGGCATGGCCTCAGCTGCAGACGACAGTGTAGCTCCTGAGGAACTGCCAGTGAAGGGCGAGTAAGAACTTTTCACGAGACCAGCCTCCCTCTCCTATTTGTTGACAAAATGTTGAGTAGACAAAAGCCGGCAGAATATTTCCTCTCCTAGTCAGGGGGTCTTTAAGTCAAAGGCCACTTATAAAATAGGGATCTATACCAGGCGTATGCCAACAGTAACCACGTAGGTGTGGGATTGTATTTTAATACACACTGTGTTCGTCTGCAAGGTCAGTGATTGGAGGATGGCAAAATGGCTCCTACTCTTCGGTCATAGTTCCAAGATGGAAGGAAGCCGTAAATGTGTGTGTGGTTTTGTTTTGTTTTGTTTTTAATTTATTTATTTGTCAGAGAGAGAGAGAGCACAAGCAGGCAGAGCGGCAGGCAGAGGCAGAGAGAAAAGCAGGCTCCCTGCTGGACAAGAAGCCCAATGCGGGACTCGATCCCAGGACACCGGGATCATGACTCAAGACGAAGACAGTGGCCCAAACCAATGAGCTACCCAGGTGACCCTAAATGTGTGTTTTGAACCAAAATTGGCTGGAACAAGGGGCTCCTTTTCTTGGGTGGGTGGAGGGCTTAAAGAAGTCAGACACTATCAGTGAGATGGGGGGTCTTCAGGCTGAAAGAACATGTATGAGGAATGCTCAGAAAATGTTGGGTGTTAGAATTTCCAGCTCAGAAGGTATCCAGAGGTTGATGGTTCTCCTCAACCAGGAGTCAGGTTTAGTAAATTCAGGGCCAAACCTCTCAAAGGGGGAAAGAAAAATTACTAGGCTGTCAAAAGTGAAATGGCCAGTGGAGGTAGGTCACGAATGCAAGAGGAATAAGGGCTTCCTGAGGCTGGAAGAAGACTCTGGGAAGGGCCAAGCTGCAGTGAGGATAGCTCAGAGCTCAGGTGTGGCCCAGTTTGGAACTGGGATTGCATGGAAGGAGAGGGAGGTGGGTCAGAGGAGGGTTTGCATCGCGGAGGTGTGGAAGACATTTGTCACGGTCCAGGTTATGGTCTGAGTTATGGCTTGGCCCGTGGCAACAGGGAGGATAGCAGCAGAGGCATGGCTCCAGGAAGCCAGGAAGCTGGCTGAGTCATCAATAGGATATCGAAGTGACTATGAATGGCCCCCAGCAGGATGGAGATGCTTTTTGCAAAGTGAGAGCATCTTTCAAGGAGTACAGGTGGTGGGTAACATATTGTACCTGGCAAGACTGGCAACAAGAGCTGTGAAGTAGCACTTGGACTCCTAGGATTGGATGGAGCAATTTTCTGTTCTCCCTGTGATGAAGGCAGAGATGAGGATGGAAAGACCAGGGAAGTTTCAATCATGTGAGATGGTGAAGGGTGAGATCCAGAAAAGCCTTGGCTGAGCAGAAGAGTTCTTCATTCCAAACTCAAGAGTTTATGGGAGTACAGGAGGCCTTTTGCTTAGTGCTCACTATTTAAATTCACTCTCTTACCTTCGACCTTGATCAGAGAGAAGCCCTTGTTCCCAGGGTGGAAAAGAGAGCAGAAAGATTATGGATGTATCTATTGTTGCTTGTAGAAATGATTGAGCCAGAAGTCAAAGAGGAGGAATTAATTATACTATATAGATATAATTCTTTATAATTACTACAAATCTGGTCTGTCTAGAGTAAAATGTCCTGTGTTTCAGGAGGCTGAAGATACATCTCTGTGCACTTGAGCTTTTTTGGAACCAAGAGGTACCAAACCTAAAGCTTCAAACAACCATGAAATTCTCACAACTGGTGACTACATGTACTTTTTTTTTTTTTTAACCGTGACATTTTTTGAGTGCAATATTTGCTTTCTGTATAAAGCCCATTTAACATCTGGGTTCCCAGTGCTTTCGTCTGGCTTGTTCACTCTTCAATGCAGAAGACTTACAATCTCTAAGAATCTATTTATGGTTGTCATATATGATTGATCCAAGTTTATTCATGATTTATTGTTCAAGTTTATAAGTTTTTTTTTTTTATTAAAGCTACTAGAGATGGCACAAGTTCTTTCTGTAAGTAAAAAATGTCCTACTCAAGTAGTTTACTGGCTATTTCATGCACCTGTGTGTCAAGAAGAACCACTGCTCAATCAGGATCTTACCAGCCACTAGAAGAGGCTCCAAAGATGTTCTTGGTTCAAAGCTTCCTCTATTCTATCTGGTTTTCCTTCCTGGGTTAAATCACAGAGTAGTCTGGCTATAAGTAAATCTCCCACAACATCATGTTTATTCAAGGGTGATCCACCCTGGTTATTGGCTAATAAAGTACCTTTTCTTTTATCATGGTAGTTTTTCTCCAATATAGATTAATATGTCTGCTTCTTAGTGTCTCAAATATTTAACTTCAGCCATGTCAAGATAATAGTTCATTGAGTTTTGGAACAGATACCCAAGGAATCCAAGATAGTCAGGACACCTGGGTGATACTGTCAATTAAATATCTGATTCCTGGTTTTGGCTCAGGTCGTGATCTCAGGGTTGTGAGATCAAGCCCCATGTTGGACTTTGTGCTCAGTGGGGAGTCTGCTTGAGCGTTTCTCTCTTCCTCTTCCTTTGCCTCTCCCCCTCTAAAACAAGTAAATAAAACTAAACAACAACAACAAAAAAGATAGTCTAAGCATTCTTCAAAGCCATGATCTAAAAAGTTGCTGTGCCATCGATGCAGGCAATGTAATCATGTAATGATCGAGCTAATGACTGAATACCTACTATGAGGATTTTTCAGGTCAGGCAGTATCTGAATACTCTAGAGCATTATCTCGGGTGAGAGACCTTAGGCACAGGCCAAGCAGCTTGGGTGATGATGCATTTACGCTCCAAGCAAATACATATGCATGCATCTATTTCTTAGAGCTAAACACACTGTAAATGACCTACAGCCACATCAGATAGAATAGGTCAGTAAACAGTATATAGAGAAACTGCATTAATATATAAACGCCTTTTAGTCAAGGCCTGATCAGGAAAAGAGACTCAGCACCAGTTTGTTAACAGAAAGAATTGAGTTTAAGGAATTGGCCCTACTTATCCTGGAGGCAGGGTGCTGCTGCCTCTGCAGCTCTGAGCAGGGACTGCTTGCCCAGCTGCTGGTGGTACTGGGCCACCCAAGTGGGGGCAGCACAGAGAAGACTCAGACATCTGAAGAAAGTGCACCAGCTGTCATGGCTGGTGACTCTGAGAGCGTGGTGAGGTTGGTTCTGGGAGTCTGGAAAGAGGTGGAACCAATTGCCACCGTCTGGGGTGAACAAAGAGTTGCTGGGATGACAGTCATAAGAACCAGACTCAAATTATGAAACAAGCTTCAACACAGCAGTAGCTTTCCAGTCTCCCTCTAGTGCTCCCTAGAGGAAGAACCTAGACAGGAGCCAGCTAGCAAAAGAGAAAGGTGATTCGCCCGTGCCAGGGGGATACCACACAGCGGAATGAGAAGGTTAGTCAAGAGGTGAGAGACAAGAGCTTAGCAACCCAAACAAGATGCAGGGGAGGGGAGTGAAGCGGTAAATTAGGTTACTGTGTTCTGCTTATTACCATTACTTAAATTCACAACGATCCTAGGGGCTTTCTTAAATCAATGAATTGAATTTGTTCTGCTCACCTAGTGTTCCAAAGTCAGATTTTTTAAAATTTAATTTAATTTTTTCAGTGTTCCAAGACTCATTGTTTATGCACCACACCCAGGGCTCCATGCAGTACATACCCTCCTTAATACCCACCACCAGGCTCATCCAACCCCTCACCTCCCTCCCTTCCAAAACCTTCTGTTTGTTTCTCAGAGTCCACAGTCTCTCATGGTTCGTCTTCCCCTCCAATTTTCTCCAATTCACTTTTCCTTTCCTTCAACCATATACCAAAAGTCTTACTACACACTGATGCCAGAAATTTTTCTGAGCCCTAAATCAATAAAGTAAAATAACCATTCTGGGCAAAGAGAAAGAATTATCAGACTGAGTTCATTCTAACCTTCTGCACAAAGCCTAGCCCTGCTTTTGTGGATTGGTAGTTATACATTTGAAAATGACAACTAGCAAGACCCAGGTGCTGACAGGAGGCTAAATTGCCCTTTAGAATTATCTTTCCTGCCACCTCCCAGTACTTTACCACTTACCTAAAAGAAGGCAAAATAATAGGTTCTTTTGTTTCCAGTACCTATAATGTGCATTTCCAGGTTTGTTTTGGAGTACAGCTGTGAAATCTTTCAGCACTGACATAATTCCCTTCCTATCCAATTGTGAAGTGTTCTTTGAGCAATGTAATTGTTCCCCACTGCAATTCTTACAGCAGTGTGTCAGCATGCCAATCACTTATTCTTCTTCCAGTTCTGATTGTTCCCTGCTGTGTTAACACCCAGAATGAGTACTTCCAGCTGTTGAAAGATGTCAGCATATTTATATGAACTACTTCATGGCTCCTAGGGAAATTTCCTGAAGCAAAGACCAGTAGGTTCCTGATTCTATGAAGATATGACTGGACTTGCATTTAATTTTCTTTCAGGTCAGTAATACTACTAAGTATTTCAAATAGCATATATGAGTACATAGTGTCATTTTATCTTAACTGGGCTTTGGTCACATCCATCCCAAACAGTAAAATATACATATTCAAAATCTTTTCTGGAAATGAGAAAGTTTGCTTCATGGTAGGTTCCTCTAAGAGATCGGAAGAGAGGATTTGTTGAAATGTTTCTGGCTAACACAAATTCACTAAACTTTTTCTGATATTTCAAATTTCCCTTTGTATTTAGTTTACATGCCCATTTCCCTAAGATTGCTAAAGGTTCTCATAATCTGAGTGTAACACATGTTTTGAAGAGGATCTTTTCAAGTATCTTGACCGCAGTGGTTAATCCCCCTGTTGTGGGTTGAATTTTGTCCCCCAAAGAGGTATGCTGGGATTCTTGCTCCTAGTACCTGTGAATGTGACCTCATTTAGATAAATGGTCTTAAAATGGATGTTACAACGAGGTCATACCAGAGTAAGGTGGGCTCTTAATCCAATAGGACTGGTATTCCTAGAAGAAGAGGAAAAGAGACACGGAGAGAAAGCCATGGGAAATCAGAGGCAGTGATTAGCCATAAGTTAAGGAATATTAGGAGCTTCCAGGAGCTAAAAGAGTCAAGGAAGGACACTTGACTTCTAGAGGCTTTGCAGAAAACACAGCCTTGTTGAGGCTTTGACTTTGGACTTTCGACCTCCAGAACTGTGAGAGTGCATACTTCTGTTGTTTGAAACCACCCAGTTTGTGGTCCTTTGTTCCAGCAACACTGGGAAGCTGATGCACCTCCCCAATCTTCTAAATAAAATTTTAGAGTAGTGGGGTTCTTTGTCTTTGTTTCAATATCCCTGTCTCTATTTTCCTCTAAGTTATTGTCTTCAGTGCTAGTGGGATGTTCCCTGTCTTTGCTTCATTTGGACACAAGGACAGAGGATTCTTAGATAAACTCCTCAAAGAACACTCCAGGCTGATGGCTGGTGGCCCCCTCTTTGCATACACTGGCTAATAATCATGGGGCATCCTGGCAGCTGGTGCAGCATCAGACTTATCTTCACTGGAGATGCACTGGGGACAGCGTTCATACCCACTTAATTAGTCACCACTAAGAAAAGCCCAGAAACAGATTCTGGGAGCCCCAGCATCTTCAGCCCATCCAATGAACTTGATTCTCATCCCCTTTGGATTTGCAGTCCTGTACTACAGTTCTGCACAAGGCTGCTACTCCATAACAAGCAGCATGGCCATCTTGTCATAGCACACCTCTCTCTTCTGCAAATGCAGAGGGTTTTAGTCTTCAGAGCACAACCCCCAGACTTGCTCCTTCTGATGTGTGAACCCCTTAATTTCACCTAATTGAGACTACTCTGGCCATCCATCCCACTTTTGCACCAGATAATTCCTTAACCTTGTGCCTATATCATGAGTTCTACCTGAGAATGTCAAGATACTGAATGTATCTATTATTTCAAAGTTAGGTTATACCAAAGTAGTCATTGCAGTGTAATGTCCAAACCAGCACCCTTTTTTAGGGTAAAAGGAGATGTTAAAAATAGTTAAAATTCTAGGGATGCCTGGGTGGCTCAGTTGGTTGAGCTGCTGGCTGCCTTCGGCTCGGGTCATGATCCCAGTATCCTGGGATCAAGTCCCACATTGGGCTCCTTGCTCCACGGGGAGCCTGCTTCTCCCTCTGCCTCTGCCTGTCACTCTGCCTGCCTGTGCTCTCTCTATCTCTCTGACAAATATATAAATAAAATCTTTTAAAAAATAGTTAAAATCCTATAACTTTTTGAAACAATGTTGACTTTTATTAAATCATTGGACCTAAAATTGTTCTACTTAAACTTTTTAAAATGACATCTTTTCTAGAAAATAAAACCCATTTACATGAAAGAAGAATGAAAACTTTATACTGACAGTTAAACATTTAAAAATAACATAGAGAACTATTGTCTGGTATGCATTCACAGCTGTTAACAAGTTTTTTCACCATTATCTGTCACTGTATTTTTCTGAAAAATTTATTTATTTCAATATGATATTATTTCCAATATTCAGCCCGCAATCAAAGTTGTATATTATGATAATGAACTTGGAATGGGTAGCCCAGTTGTCTCCTCTGTTGGTCACCATAGTTTTAATTGTGAAAATAAACTCTCTAGAGGTGCTGAAATATTGGGTAAGATCAGAGCACATCTGCTAAATGTAGGATATTCTAAATTTTATTTTTTGAAATAAAAATGCACAAATATAACCCCCAGATATTTTCAATATGTTTTATTTTATCTCTAGTGCTTACCTTTCTTCAACAAATATTTTTCCAAGATGAAATTGATTAAATAAATTGTCTCTGATGTTTTTGAATATTTCACTAAATTTAAATGCTTCAGAACTGTAGGCTTCACAATTTCAATACTTTCTAATATAGGCTGTAAATGCATCCATTTAAAAACAAGAGTTGCAGCCAGTGATTTTTCAAACAAGCCAACACATTCCCAAACACAATTATAGAACTTACAAATTGAATCTTGACAAAAAAATAAAAGACATGTACATTGAAGTGGAAATGATAAAACTATCCCTATTTGCAGGTGATGGAAGTGTCTACATAGACAATCCAAAGGAATTTTTTTTAAAATTCCTAGAGGGGGATGGGTTTCACCGTGTTGCGGATTAAAAGGAGAACACACAAAAATCAATAGCATTTCTATGTATACACAACAAGCATGTGAGAACCAAAATTAAAAGCACAATACCATTTCTAATTGCTCCAAAGAAAATGGAATACTTCAATATAAATCCAATAGATAAAGGATCTGCATGCTGAAAACTACAATACTGATGATGACAGACATCACAGAAGACCTAAGTAAATGGAGAGAGATGACATACTCATGGATTTGGAAGGCCCGACACAGTAAAGATGCCAGTTATCTCCAAATTGATCTTATAAGTTTAATGTGGTTCCTATCAAATTCCAAGCAAGGTATTTTGTAGATATGCACAAGCTTATTCTGAAATATATATTTAAAGGAAAGGACAGAGAATAGCTAAAATAGCATTTTGAAAAAGCAAAATGAAGTGAGAGAAATCCCTTTATCTGATGTGAACAATAATTAAGATGGTGTCGTATTAGTGGACAGTGAGACACAGACCAGTGACACAGAATAGAGAACCCAGACATGGATCCACACAGATGTGCCCAATTGATTTTTGACGAAGTCAAAGAGAAAAACAGCCTATCAACCAATTATGTTGGAGCAACTGACATACAGAGGCAAAAATAAAATAAACTTTGTCCTAACCTTCACACCTTATATAAAAATTAACTCAAAATGTATCAAGGCTTTAAATGTAAAACATGAAATCATAAAACTTTTAGAAAAGAAAAAAAAATAGAATGGTTTTTAAACCTGAAGGAAGCAAAAAGTTCTCAGACTTGACACCAAAAGTATAATGTATAAGGGGGGAATTTGATTAAATGGATGTTGACAGTATAAAAAACATTTTCTTGGCCGAAAACCCTCTTTAGAAAATGAAAAGATAAGCTACAGGGTGGGGGGAAAGTATTTGCAAACCACATATTCCACAAAGTTTCTGTAGGAAGAATATATAAGTAACTCTCAGTACACAACAGTAGAAAAAAAAAAAATCAACCCAGTTAGAAATTGAGCAAAATAAGGGTGCCTGGGAGGCTCAGTCAGTTAAGCCTCTGACTCTTGGTTTCTCTCGGGTGGTGATCTCAGGGTCATGAGATTGCACTCCCCCATCAGGCTCCACACTCAGCACAGGGTCTACTTAAGACTTTCTTTCCCTCTGCCTTTTCCCACCTCTGCTCTCTCTATGTCTCTCTAAAATAAATAAATCCTTAAAAAAAAGAAAATGGGCAAAATGCATGAACAGATATTTCAGTGAGGAAGATACATAGATGGCAAATAAACACATGAAAAGATATGCAACTCATTAGCCATTAAATGCATGAAAATTAAAACCACAATGGGTTATTACTACACACCTGTCAGAATTATTAAAATTAAAAATAGTGATCACACCACCTGCTGGTCAGGATGAAGAGAAAATAGATTTTCATACGCTGCTGGTGTGAATGTAAAACAGTACATCCACTCTGGAAATTAGCCTGGCAATTTCTGTTAAAATGAAACATGCAGTTACTGTATGACCCAGTCATTGTACTCCAGGGAATTTATCTTTTAGGAAAATAAGAATTATGTTCACACAAAAGTGTGTTCACAAATGTTCATAGTAGTTTGTTTGTTTGTTTTTCAAATTCACCAAACATGGAAACAACCCAGATGTCGTTCAATGGATAAAAGCTAAACAAACTTCAATACATTCAGGACTACTAGTCAGTAATGAAAAGGAGCTGACTATTGATAACACAAGCGGGGGATGACACTGAGTGAAAAAAAAACTACACACTGTAAAATGGTGACATAACATTCTAGAATATTCTTTTTTTAAAAAAAGGTTTTCTTTAGTTATTTGAGAGAGCGAGAGTGAGCGAGCATGAGGGCAGAGGCGAGGAAGGGCAGAGGGAGAGAGAGAATCTGAAGCAAACTCCCTGCTGAGTGCAGAGCCAGACTCGAGGCTCCATTCCACCACCATGAGATCATGACCTGAGCCAACCTATGGGTCAACCATATGGATCTACCCTATGGTAGATGCTTACCTAACTAAGCCACCCAGGCAACCCTATATTCTAGAATATTCTAGAAATTACAAAACTTAATGCTTTCCAGGGATTAGGAATGGCAGAGCAGGTGTAACTACAAAAGAAGTGGCACAAGGCAGACTTTCAGTAAAGAAATAATTCTGTATCTTGATTATAGTGGTGATTCCACAAAGCTGCGTGTAATAAAGTTTCATAAAACTATACAGACACGCAAATGAACAGATGTGAAACTGCAGAAATCTGAGTAAGTGCTTTTGTACCAATGATGATTTCTGGGCTTTGATATTGTACCATAGGTATTTACCGTGTTACCACTCAGGGATGATGACGGAAGGGGGTACAGAACATGCCGGCACATGTTTGTTGCAATTTCCTGTGAACCTAGAATTATTTTACAGTAAAAGGGTTAAGGAAAATAAATCTTCTGCACTGGTTGAGCTCTCATTCCCTCCAGCAGTTATAGGAGTGATTCAATTTCTCCACATCTTTGTCAGTATTGAGTGTTGTCACTCTTTTCTATTCTAAGCGTTCTGGTAGGTTGACTTCTTCTCTTACTTTTGTGGGGTTAAATTTCTATTTCATTCTATTTACAAGCTTTATTTTATTTTATTTTATTTTTTAAGATTTTATTTATTTATTTGACAGAGAGATAGAGATCACAAGTAGGCAGAGAGGCAGACAGAGGGAGAAGGAGAATCAGGCTCCCTGCCGAGCAGAGAGCCAGACGTGGGGCTTGATCCCAGGACCCTGAGATCATGACCTGAGCGGAAAGCAGAGGCTTAAACCACTGAGCCACCCAGGTGCCCCACAAGCTTTATTTTAAATCATTGCATTTTCTTGCCAGAAGTTGAAGTATTTTGGCACTTTATTGAATGTATTGATTAAAGTTTCCCAACTTGTTTTTGAAACAACCAAAATGTAGAAAGCTTGATTGCAAATATTCAGTACCACTGTAGGACCCATAGGTTGATCTACAAAGTATTTGTTCAAAGGTTCAAACATTTTTAAAAGCCAGTTGACAGGGTAGCAAAGGGAACAGTATATACTGTCATGCTGAAATATTTTATTGTAGGCAACAAAAGTTTCATTACACATTTTAATTCAGTTAAGTCTGACTGAATGACTACAAATTGAAAATTCTGAAAATCACAATGTCCATGTCCATTGGTAGGATGTTACATCTTTTTTGGACCTGCAGTATACCCAAATCTTGAGGCCTGCTGGAGGAAGATCAGGTTTTACTTCTGGATCCCACAAATCAATGGTTGTTTCTAAAGCCACATCAGATACCAAAGTCCACTGGGATGATCTCAGAATTTGCCATTAAAGTAACAGAGAAGCTTTATCAGATAAAACTTTCCGAAGAGGCCAACCTTCATGTCAGTGCATGCACCTGAAGAACTGTGTGGGCTGGTGAAAAATCCTGCATTTTTGTATGTTTACAATATAAATGGGGTCTGCCTGCAATGATTAAAGAGAAGGGAAATGACCTAGTGTCTGTCATCATCTCTATATACTGTAGATAAAATTGGAGCATTTGAAAATTTAGAACATTGCCTGCCTAGTTAACTGAACATGGCAGCCATGGTCACTTCCCCCCAATCTCATTAGTGAGGTTGATGAAGGAACATGAGGTATCCATGATAGATGTGCATCTGTCCAACTAGGAAGGCTAAATTTGCCACAGAAACTGCCCCAGCTCAGGTAGCAAAATGTAAGTAAAAGAACTTCTTATCCTTCCTCCAACCCTGGAACCTAACATGTTCAATATTTCATGTCCCTCGCCTCTACTGTGAAGAAGTTAAGGACTGTTCTGGGAGGGAACTGGAGGAACTTCAAGGTGTCTACCATGGAGAACAGTTTGACACAGTTGATCTGTACCAATCTTAATACTAGAAAGATGGAGGTGGAAGAACCATGCTTATCATTTTGAAGACAATAAGCATCAACTAGTAGCTGTGGAACCTCACATAAAATCACCAAACCACGTGAGAATGGAACAGTATGTGGGACTCTTGGAGGATGATTTTCCTATAGGAAAAAAGCAGGTGAAAACTCCAGGTTGATTCAGCTATGATGCTGGGGAAGCCTGCTATCAAAATCCACAACTGAAAAAGAGCAAGGCACTTAAATAGATGCAAGGAAGAATGGGTAAATTATACAAATCTCCTCACTTTGTCCCCAAACACTTCAAGGAAGAATTACCTCATGCAATATTGAAGCCAAGATCATGAAATACCTTTGGCTAGAATAGTTTGTGCTGTGCTAACAAGATCATAATACGGTTTTATAATTAGTGTCTCTTCCATGAATAAATATTTGTCTTCCCTTTTCACTGTAGTCCAGAGTTAGGCAGTGCTTGGTACCACCAGTAAATAGTCCCGTTGGAGACACGCAATTGCTCTCTGAATCAGCAACAAGCTCTATAATTTCTCTTTTAAGCCTACCTTTGAGCCACTCCCCACCCTTAGAGATTGGTTTAGTGAGACTCCAGTGAACTCTAGGGCAGAATCTGACATAGTCTAAGACATGCCAGAGTAACAAGGGTTTGATTCAACTGTACCTTTTTCATACCTGGAAGAAATCTCCTTTGGTCTAAGATCTACAAAGTTCAATGTAGAGTAATTAGTGAATATGCTCCATTTTAAGAGAAAAAAAGAGCATGTTTTCCCAGACTACTTTTCTCTGACCTTCTGTGAGTCAGGTTCTCTCACTTCCCTCCACCTGGACATTTATCTTGCTGGGCCTGGATCCCTTGGCTAGATTCCTGTTCCCAGACGCAGACCATTTCTGGAGTCAAGATTTCCTTTCATAAATTATTTCTTCAGTGACAGCCAGCATCAGTGATTTTTCTTTCTGGTGAGTAGCTCTTTATTTCCTTTCTTTTAGCTACAACCTAGAGTCTAGGAACTCTGCTTTCCCCTAAGGTGACTTCTTGTGCTTTGTGTGGCTAGGAGTTACCCTACCCTAATACATTTCTTGAAAATTTTGATAGAACCAGTTTCCATTCTGGTGCAAACCTTCCCATGAGTCATAAAGAGGAGAAACTCTGCTGCACAAGTGTCTTATTTGTAAAGTCTCACTAAGCCAGCGCAAACTTCTTCTGTTAAATATCCATGTGAGTGCTTAAGCACTGTATGTGTGTGCTGATTTCTAGTGCTATTGTTGTTGGCACTTCAGTTCAGGCTGGAAGGTTGGCCCTGACCCATCCTGCCCATGTTGGCATTTAGCCAAACATGTTATTTCTTTATTCCAGCCAGAGCTTTAAGCATCACTTCTCCCTAGCCTGCCTAATAGAGTCCACATAGTTCAAATTATTATGTGTGTGTGTGTGTGTGTGTGTGTGTGTGTGTGTGTGTGTAAATATCTAACCTCTCTTCTGGTTCTGTTTATTATTCCTTACCTCTTCTATTCCCAGTATCTCCATAGAAAGAGTACCTTTTTATGGGCTTGTTCTTGGTCCTCTGCGCCGTATTCATTTCTAATCTTTTTTGGGGTTTCTTTCTGGTTTTCTTTCTTTCCTTTTTCTTTCTTCCTTTCTTTCTTTCTTCCTTCCTTTTTTAGACAGAGAGATAGTTGGGAAGAGGCAGAGGGGGAGGAAGAGAGAGAATCTTGAGCAGGCTCCATGTCCAGCATGGAGCCCAAGATGGGGCTTGATCTCACAACCCTGAGATCATCACCTGAGCTGAAATCAAGAGTAGGATGTCTAACTGATTGAGCCACCCAGGCATCCCAACTTTTGGTTTCCTATCTATAAAAAGTTCTCCACAGAGCTGCTGAAAAGCACAGGTTTATGATAGTGACCACACCGAGAAGGGAAGATAGTTATTGTGGGATTGACCACAAGTAAGGTTCTATCTAGGCTTAAGGAAGATACTAATGAATTATATGCTCAGAAATGGGTATTCTTATTCAATTTTGAAAAAGTCTTCCCAGGAAAAATTATGACCTGGGATTTACTTTAAAATAATACTGTAAGAGATAACAGAAACAAGACAAAATACAGGCTGATAGTGACGGAAACATTCTGCTTTTATTATGAAACTAATAGTTTCATAATAAAAATGCTTCAAAACTCCCCAGGAGATATCAGCTAGGAGAAGTTTTATAAGTGGGTTCCTGATAATACAAGGAACTGATAAAATCCTAGGAAGGAGCAAAGGACTCTTTCTCAGAGGAAAAGTATTGATTTAACATGTAGCTTTTGAAATATATGTTATAATCTTGTTGGCTACCCCCTGCCTGCTCTAAAGGAGTGTCTAATGGCAGACAATGAGGAAATAATAAAAGAATACTATAATACCGTTGCATATGATTTGAGTTAGGGATGCACTTGCTTGTGTATGCACAGGATGTTTCTGGAAGGATTCACTGAGAAATTGGTGATATTTGCTTCCAGACAGGGGAGCCAGGCATCTTGGGGGAAGGGGTGGAGAGGCTACCTGAAAAACAAAATAAAACTCAAGTGACCAAACAAATAAAGAAAACTATATTGTCACCAAGGATTTGGATTTATTACTACCTCTGATACTGTCCCACATGAAAGGGACCTGGCCAGTCAGCCTAAAAGATTATTTCAAGATTGTGTGCCCAGCCCCATTGTTTAGCAGTTGAGTGACAGACCATGACAGACTCCACTAGATGAATCAGTACATGGGGTCAGAGCTAAGGCAACACCATCTAAACTGCTTTGTCCCCAGCCTTTGGGAGCACTGAAGAGACAATAGTTTTGCTCACATCTTTAAAATGCAGCAGGAATACGTCCAGAGCACATGAGAAAGTGCAAGCTTATCAAAGCTGATACCCCACAATCAGGTCTCTTAGAAAAATGACTTATGAGTGATGTAGAAGATATACAAGCTAAACCAAGTGAGTTCATAACAAAGGTATCTGTGTAGGCAAGGCAGATACAAGCAGACGACTTAGATGATGTCATTCTTGAAATGAAAATGTTACGGCACTCGTTTGTGGATTCATGAGTAAGCTATTGTTACACCCAGAAATGTGAATTCCTCTGGACACAATCTGGCATCTGTTATAAAGCTCCTGATCCTTTCAATATAAAAAGAACAATGTTTCTCTGAAAGGACAAGCTGACATTGTTATTGCTAGCTGTTGCCACAGTATCCTTGTTTCAGATGAAAACAGATGACCTGAAAGGCAGGAATGTCTGCTTAAGATTTGGGGCCTTAAGGCATGTATGTTTAAGTTCATCATCCCAAATTTGAGAGCATTTTACATACTGACATGTGCATGGAACATTTAGGACTCTGCCTGGTATTGGAGCAGCTGTATACCGATTGAGTGTTTCAGTTAAACAAATCCATTATCTTTCACAAACAAAATAACAGTGAGGCACGTTTACCTTTTGAGAGGAGGGAGCTGGAATCCACTGCCTTTTGTGAATGAACTTTGAAAGCAGCCAGAATTGAAGCAAATGTAATGCAAATTTCGAGACATGTTTTAAGACTCATGCTTATGTCTCTACTGAAGCATCACTGGAAGTATTTAGGCTGTCAGATCGAATCAGAGACATATAGTAAGCTCTAGTTAGAATATCACCTGCAGTGCTTCCAGTCTCATCTAAAGACTGGAGCTACTTCCCGTATTTATTCTTCCAAATTGGCCATTCTGCTCAGTTTCCTAGGGACATGAGGGTTCTTAGATGTGTGATGAATTGTGCCACGACGCACTGCATTGATAAAGTTTGTCGTGGACTAACTCCAAACCAAAGCATTCTGGGATGCTAAGAATCAGCAAAGATTGAAAGCTGGATATCAACACATACTTGGCAAGAGAAAAAGATTGGCAATGTTGATCACAATTACAAATGCACAAATACAGTTCCCCTTTTAAGAATTTACCTTTAAGATATATATGTTCCAAAATGATGCATGTAAGAGACAACTAATTACAGTATTGTTTACAATAGCAAAAATTTTAAAACAAGGCCAGGTGTAGGGTACTGGTTAAATATTGTACATTCCATACAATGAAATACTATACAGTCATGAGAGAAAGAGGAATTCCTTCGGGTCCTTTGAAACCTTGAAGCTACGTTAAGTAAAGGGTTAAAAGGTAAAAGTGGTGGTGAACCTGCCATTTGTAAAATGATGTTCATTTAGTAAAAAAAAAAAAAATTAAAAAATTTAGAATATGTTACAGATTTGCTTCCATTCTGCCATGCTATACTAAAGATACTGTTAATGCTAGAGTCTTCCAGGGCAGGAAACTGAGTGTCAAGAAGATTATTTCCCTGTATGCTTTCCATTTTACAATCCTGAGTTATCCATTCAAAATTTTGAATTTTTAATTATGAACTATTCATTACAAAGGAAATATTTTAGTGAGACTTTGAGATGGCTGTAGAATAACACCTAATATATAGATGGCATGCTTTTTATTGAGTGATAACTTCCTTGATGTGCAATTGAACAGGAACTTGGAATTCCTGCTTATAGCATTATGGCTATTATAGATTTTTTTTTCCCCTACTCAAAAGTTAACAAAGGAATTGTAGAACTTTGGTTTTTAACTAACCACCCTGCCTCTGCCCCCTGACTTTTGTGATTATTCAGAAGACTGCTGAGTGGTAAATGTTGGGTATAGGAGAAACGCTGTGTCCTTGGACTCCCTAGGATTAAGTGGAGCTGCCTGGAGCCTAAGCAATCGCCTGGAGCTATTTTACTTCTGCCCACCCAGCTCCAGGCTTTGTACTTAAGCATTTTTCCTCTCAACTTTCTTTGCTTCTGCTTCCTATTGACTCTAAAACTACAAAAAAAAAAAAAAAAAAAGATAAAAGATAAAAGATTTAAAAAAAGAAAGAAAAGAAAAAGAAGAAAAGCTAGGTATTTTCAAAGGCACAAATCACTGAGCACAATTTAAATCAGTTAGAGAGTCTTACTGGTGCATTATATTATTTGGTGATATTGGCTGAAAAGAAATAATAGGAATTAAATGTATTTATGAGTGATTTTTATGATCCATCAAATGAAAACTATATATAAACAAAACTCCCTAAAAATGGATAGTCATTGGTTTCACTGTGTGGCGTATTTCCTTAAGAACTAGATGAAGCATTTTGCTCTCAGAGATGGAGGGGGAGATGAAAAGGTCAGTATTTAACGTTAAGACAGTAAAGCCTCCATACGCTAATGGGCAAGGTTCTTACACTTGCAGGCCCGTTCTGCCTCCCTCACAGGCTTTGCCGAGGACCAAAGGAGTGTGGTGTGTGTGAGCATTTTTCATAAACTCTAGAGTGTGTGTTACATACAAGTGCTGGTACTCATGTTCCTGAATTTGCCCGGTCTCAGAATTTTGAGGTCAACCATGTGCAGATATGCTGAAAATGCTGTAAGAAACTTGGTGCTTTGTAGTTGTGATCCTTGCAAGTTATATACTAGGAGTTTCTGAAAGGTCTCTTAAGATGCTGTCTTTCAGCCTTATTCTTGGGAGCTGGAGTTTCATTATTGAGCTTTGCAAATGCCTTGCTTCAGACTGGCTTAAGCTGCTTCACCGGTGTCAATACCTAGTGGCTTTTAAGTTCAGTTCTCCAGACTCTGCACAAGCTCATTCCCTGTGGGGCAGAAGGAGTCTGAAGCTTTAATTGAGGTGAGGAGTTGAAGAAACTGAACATTGGTCACTGAGATGAGTCTAACTTGTAATGAGGTTGCTTACAGGAGTCAATCGTCTGGACAAAAAGGTCCCAGGTGTCCAGGGATGCTTAGGCAAGGATGGGCTCTACCATCACCCAGTTTTAGCAGCCAATAAAACCATAATACGTGTGTCCTCCTTCTCCCGCACAGCAGCGCTGTGCTAGGCTCTGAGGGCTGAGAGATGACTGACAGCAGGATTCCAGTGTGGAGACAGGCTTTGAGGTATAACGGAAAAGAGAGCCCTAGACTGAATTAGGATATCAAAGACATATCTTGGCATATAATTAGCTTGACTTCTAAGAAGCTATTTTAGTGGAAATACACAATGAATGGCTCTCCCTCTTGGTCAAATGCAGCTCTGGGAATGAATCAGCCTTCAGTGGAATAAAGATTCCAAAGGTCAGTCTTTGTGCGTCCACTATGATTTCCTTTTGCCTTTCTCCCCCCAAAATACTCAAGCATGGTCAGAATGCATGCAGTGGTTGAAGTGGGGGAAAATCTTTTTCTGTGCCGTCCCAAATCCTCAGCAGCAGCTTCCTTGTGCGGTCAGCCCTGGCCTTGACCACTTACTTCACCTATTAACTCTACCCTGGTTACTTTGTGCACATAGGTTGGAAGATTGGCGCGCACTCATACCTGTGCAAGTACTCTGTTAGCTTGTATCGTGCTGCATATATGTAAATGGTTCAGGGGTGCCTGAATAAATTAGGAATAAATGAAATCACCTTGCAGGAGCCTGCTACTTTCAGTATCTATCCTTAGAGCAATTAGGGCCCTGATAAGAAGATTGTTATAGAAGTAATTGGGTTTTGATCTGCACCTGGTGTTCCTGGTCTCCCGTCTGCCTCAGGCCCATCTCCAGTCGGCAGCTTTGACACTTTGGGCTCCCAATATCTGCTCTCCAGCCAGCAGTGTTGGCTTTTCTTCACCTTCCAAATACACAGCTGAGACACTAGACCCAACCATGTGAACTCTGGCTTGAGATCTGGATCGTCTCTGGGAGAAAGGCTACAGACGCCACCACATCCAGGCCTGATGCTGCCAAGCACACTTTCCTCTCCATGGCCTTTCTGGTTTCGGCTCACCAGATGGTGAAGCAGAGACCAAAAAGAGAAAGGAAAAACATTGACTTTATGAGCTAAGGACAAAATTACAGCTTCACTGTTAACGTTGCCACAGAGTTCTAGTTTATTAAGGGGAAGAAACAGCTGTGAATATTAAAACTTGAGAAAAAGTTTGGTGGGAACTGACACTCCCTAGGGCATTGAAACAGCAGTGGGGTGAACACAGAGACTGGCATGATGAGTCTGCTGGCTGAGATACAAAGTGATGTTGGAGCTCTTTGTTTTAAAATAATCACAGATCTGTAGGAAAGTACAAAGAGGGTACATAGTACCATGTACCACCACCACCACTCCCGTTTCCCCTAATGGTTACATCTTACATAACACGGTAGCAAAACCCAGGAAACAGATTGGTACAATGCAGCATAGTTTTATGTCATTTTCTCATGTGTGTAGATTTGTGTAACCATCACCTCAGTCAAGATACAGAACTATTCCATCGCTACAAAGATGTCCCCCATGCTACCCAATGATTGTCTCACCCCTCATCACCATGACACCGTTCCTAACCCTTGGCAATCACTAACATGTTCTCCATCTCTATAATTTTGTCATTCTGAAAATGTTACACAAACAACATGATATAGTACATAAACTTTTGAGGTTATCTTTTTATGTATTAGTGAATTCTATTTGCTGATAATTTTTTTAAATTTATTTTTAAAGATTTTATTTATCAGAGAGAGAGAGAGGGAGAGAGTAAGCACAGGCAGACAGAATGGCAGGCAGAGGCAGAGGGAGAAGCAGGCTCCCTCCTGAGCAAGGAGCCCGATGTGGGACTCGATCCCAGGACACTGGGATCATGACCTGAGCCAAAGGCAGCCAGCCGCTCAACCGACTGAGCCACCCAAGTGTCCCTATTTGCTGATAATTTTGTTAAGAATTTTTTATATCCATATTGATAAGGGATTCTGATTTTTACTTTTCTTTCCTTCTTTCTTTTTTTTGGTACTGTCTTTGTCTGGTGTTAGTATCAAAGTAATATTGGCTTCTTAAATGAATTGAGAAGTGTTCTCTCTTCCATTTTCTGGAAGAGATTGTATAGCATTGATATTTAAATGTTTGGTAGAGTTCATCAGTAAAATTATCTGGCCCTAGAGAATACTTTTTCAGGAGTTTTTAGCTTATAAAATCTATTTTCTTTATGGCAATGGGGCTATTCAAATATCTCTCTTATTTTGGGAAAGTTGTGGTAATTTATACTCTAGAAGGAATTGGTCCATTTCAACTAACTTGTTAAATTTACATGTGTGAGCTGTTCATAGTAATCTCACAGCATCCCCTGATGACCACAGGGTCTGTGGTGATAGCCGATATTTCGTTATGGTTTCGATATGTTAAGTTGAAGGTTCTTTTTTCTTTTTTCTTTTGTTAGTCTTGCTAGAGGTCTGTCAATTGTATTAATCTTAAAAAAGAAAAAAAAATAGCTTTTTTATTGGTTTTCTCTGTTGTTTTTCTGTTTCCAATTTCATAGATTTTTTCTGCTCTTTTCTTTGTTATTTCCTTCCTCTTGCTTACTTTGTGTTGATTTTGTTTTGTTTTTTTCTATGTTTTTAAAGGGGGAACTTAGATGATTGATTTGAGACTTCTCTTCTTTTATAATATAAAGTTTAAGTTCTATAAGTTTCCTTTTCAGTATTGCTTGTGTGTGTGTGTGTGTGTGCGCACGCACGCGTGAGTGTGTTTGAGTGTGTGAGTGAGAATGTGTGTGTGTACTATATATGTTTTTCTTTTTATCTTTTTGCTTTGAGACTTCCTTTTTGAGATGTGGATTTTTTAAGCATGTTTTTTTAGTTTACAAGTGCTTAGAGACTTTCATTTTATTTTCTTGTTTTTATTTTTAGTTTAATCCGATTGTGGTTGAAGAACACAGTCTGGATGATTTCAATTTAAAAAAAAAAAATTGTTGAGGTCACTTTTGTGACCCAGAGTGTGGTATACCTTGATATTTGTTCCATGGGCACCTAAAAATGTATATTCTGTTGTTGTTGAGTAAAGTGTTCTATAAATGTCTATTCCTGTTGATTGATAGCACTACTGAGTTCTATATCTGTGCTGGTCTAGCTGGTATAGTTTTCTGTCTGGTTGTTCTGTCAGCTGTTGATAGTTGAGTGCTGAAATCTCCAACTGTAATTTTGCATTTGTCTATTTCTCCTTTCAGTTCTTTCCATTTTTGTTTCACACATTTTTCAGTTCTGTTCTTTCACTTAACAATTACAATATGTTTTTGATAGACTGACCCTTCTATCATCATGTTTTGTCCCTAGCAAGTTTTTTTGTCTTGGAGTCTACTTTTTCTGATATTAAAATGCTACCCTTGCTTTCATTTGATTAATGTTTGCATGGTATAACTTTTACAATCCTTTCCCTTTCAACCTACCTATATTATTATTATTTTTGAAGTAAGTTTCTTACAGACAGCATATAGTTGGGCCACATCTTTTTATCTACTTAACTATTCTGTCTTATAATTGATATATCTAGAGCATTTACCTTTAAGGAGATTATTGATATCTTCAGATTTAAGTCTCCCATTTTATTTTTTATATTCTGTTTCTTCTCTGTTTCTCTATTTTCTTTTTCCTGACTTCCTGAGAATTACTTTAACATTTTTAAGAATTCATTTTGAGGGGTACCTGGGTGCCTCAGTTAGTTAAGCCTTCAACTCTTGATTTCAGCTCAGGTCACAATGAGCCCCACGTCAGGCCCTCAGGAAGGCCCTCAGTCTGACCCAAGCTGGGTGTGGAGCTTAAAATGAATTATTTTGTAAGGGGTTGTGGGGAGAGGCAGAGGAAGAAGAAGACAGTCCCTAAGCAGCCTCTACACTTAGCATGGAGCTCAATGCCAGACTAGATCTCAGGACCCTAAGATCATGACCTGAGTTAAAATCAAAAGTTGGACACTTAACTGACTGAGCTACCCACACGCCTCTATCTATAGTGTTTCTTAATGTATCTCTTTGTACAGTTTTTTTAATTGATTGTTCTAGATATTACATAATATAACATGACATCGCAATCTACTGGTGTCATCATTTTACCAGTTTGAGTGAAATATAGAAGTATAGAAACTCTACTTCTCCCTCTCCTCTCCTGTATATAATTTTCTTAAGTATTTACTATACATACATTGAGAATACGTCAAACAGCATTATATTTTTTACTTCAACCATTAAATGTAATATATGAAACTCAAGAGGAGAAGGCAAGTGTATTTTATTTACATATTTTTACTCTTTCCTTTATTCTTGTTTCCTTCCTGATGTTCCAACATTTCATCTTTTGTTAATACCCTTTCTGTTTCAAGTTCTTCCTTTAACTTCTCTTTTAGGAGAGATCTGCTTATAATAAGTTTCCCTCGTTTCCCTCCTCTAAGAATGTCTTGATTCCCCATTCATTCCTAGCTATGCTCACTGGTTGTGGACTTCTGGGTTGAGGGTTCTTTTTCAGCACTTGAAAAGTGAAGTGCCACTTCCTTATAGCACCCCACAAGAAATCTGTTGTCATTCAAATTGTTTTTATTCAGTAAGTAAGGTATTATTTATCTCATGATGCTTCCAAGATTTATTCTTTGCAGGTTTTCAGAAGTTTGATTATGATGTGTCTTGGTAAGGATTCTTTAGGATTATCCTGTTTGGGGCTACTCAGTTTCCTGAATCTGTATGTTTATGTTTTTTACCAAATTGGGGGGTTTGGGGGGCAATATTTTTTTGAAAACTTCTCAGCTTCACTCTCTTTCTTGTCTCCTTCTGGGATTCCATTGACACAAATGTTAGATCTTTTGTTATAGACACAGGGGTCTCTGAGTTTCTTTTCTTTTTTTTTTTTTTTTCAGTCTATTTTGTTGTTCTCTTTTGCTCAGACTGGGTCATTCCTAGTGCTTTATCTTCAAGTTAATTGAGCATTTACTCTGTCTCCTCCATCCTCTTGTCGGTTTCATCCAGTGAGTTTTTAATTTTAGTTTTATTAAGTTTTCCTTTTGCTTCTTCTTTATATCTTCTATTTCTTTGCTATGACTTTCTATTTTTTTATATGTTTCAAACACGTTTCTAATTGCTCATTGAATTATTTTTGTGGTGACTGATAGGCGGCTTATCAGATAATTTCTCATCTGTGTCATCTCAATGTTGTTGTCTTTTCTCATTCAAGTTGATATTTTCCTGGTTCTTGATATGATGAGTGATTTTTTAAAATTAAATTTTGTATTTTTTGCTATTATATTATGAAACTCTGGATATTCTTTAAAAAGATCTCCTGTTCTACCACAACTCTGACATCATGCTGGTGGGTAAATGAGGGGGCCCTTACTCATCATTACCACTCAGCTTTCATTGACATGGGGAGGGAAGATGGAAGGGGGTTCCTTCCTTGTTGGTGCTGGGTGATGGTAGGATTTCAGCTTCTCCCTTAGGCCTCCCAGTTGATGCCATCCTAGCTGGGAGGGGAAAGGATACCTTGTTACTATTCTCCATGTGGCCACCACTGTCACCATGGGATGGAAGTGCTCATTACTGTCTGGGTGGGAAAGCAAATCTTAACTCCCCCCTTGGCCTTCTCTGACACTACCCAGTGGGAATGTCAAAGCCCATTATTCCTTCTGGGAGAGAATAAAAACCTAAACTGCCCACTCAGCCTCTGCCAAGGAGTAGGGCTACCATTTATCTGTTGTGTTTGGCTAAAGTTGAGCACTTATTATTCAAAAGTTTACTGTCTTGCAAGGCTTCCCCTTTCCTGGTCCTTTGGATAAAGAGAACAGGCTTTTCTTTGGGGGGTTTTTGTTGTCTGTGCTCATGGGCATTTCCAAGTTGGTGGCTTGTTCCTGTTCGAACATGGGATGTAGAAGGCAAAAAGTGAACCCAGGGAATTCACTGCCATGTTGCTTCTCCAGTCCTGAGTTTCCTAGTTGGTCAGCCATCGGCTCTCTTCCTTTTGGAAACTTATGTGTGTTTTATATGTAAAGCCAGGGTATTTGTTTGTACTTACTGGGAGGAAGAGAGAAAAGTGTGTCTACTCCATCTTCTCCAGAAGTGGAAATGACTAAGAGGATTTTAACTGCTCTTTGCAATTACAGTATGTAGCTTAAGAGTTTTCCCACATTTACATAAATTCACTTCCTTAGAATAAAGTTTAAATTTATCCTTAAATAATGTGAACCTTTTATAGTAAGGTTAACCTTTGGAAGGGAGAGGAAATGGAGATGATGCCATCAGAAAGCTGTCTAGGAGAATAGCAAATGACAGCAAGTAGACCAAAATAGATGTATAGACTTGTGTTGACACCTAACATTTCTTTCCACAGTGAGCTAAGTTAATCTTTCTGATCAGTGCCTGACCATTCTTACATATTTTGTACCCCACTGCCTTATGAAATAAGAAAGAGTGCTAGGTTCAGATTCAGGAGACATAAGTTGCATTTGACACGTGTCCTTGAACAAATGATCTAACCTTCTTCAGCTCTGTTTTGTTCATCCTTAAAAATGCTCTTGTTTGTGTATTAGTTCCTAAGGTTTCTCCCAGCTCTTTTGCTTGGTAATTACTCTTCAAAGATAGCTTCCCCACCACTACCGCACATGCACATGAATGCTATCGCAAGCAACTATTTGCCATCTACTTTGCCCTACAGAAGTCTGTAAGGAGGACTTGGCAACTTGCTTCTTTGAGACATTTAAAGCCTCACTCAAGAGTTTTTGGAAATCTTGCTCATTTACATTGTCACAGCTCACGAGCCCTGGGATTTAAACCTCAGAAAGGGTAAGTCTTGTCAGCAGAATTTTTGTGTTAATTTCTAAGGAGATGAAGGATATTAAAACTTTCCACTCTGCAGAAGGCAGTAGAGAGACTGCAGACAAGGAGCCCAGAGGGGTAGGAGAAAGAAAGCCACCAACAAATGTCAAAACTCTTGAGGTCCTGGCTTTTCTCCTGTTCTGGTAGGGTCTCCTCTCCTACTGGGATAAGAGAGACATGAATTTGAGGGAGATAGAAAATCATAGGTAGGAGAAGCAAGCTCAGAAGGACCATGCACAAGAACAGGATCTGAATGTAAACAGAGATAGCCATGAGTTATGAAATGTCAAAGAGATATCTACCCTCAAGTTACAACTACATTCCATAAATGTTTTTCCCATATTTTTCATCTTTGTCCTTTATCACATAAGCTATCAGAGATGATACCATTCGTTAAAATATTTCCAGGAAATTCTTGTCAAACATAAATCTCTGTATGTATGGTGAATGGACACATTGCTCAAATCTGTTAGAAGGAGTTGGGTTTTTCAAATTATTTATACTCCATATATATGTATATATGTGTGTATATATGTATATATACATATATATATACACAAATATATATAAAATAACAACCAGCAGAAATTTTTTTCTTTTTCTTCCCCCAAGCAGTCACTGAGAATCCCTGCATGTGATGAGAATTATGTTTGATGTGATTTTGCATATACAAGCCTGTTGGAAGCAGAAGAGACCAAGCCATTATACCATGAGCTACATGAAATACAAGATCCATGAGAGATGTTTGGGTAACTGAGATACTGGAACACTACCTCAGGAGGGCTCTTCTGGCTGGAGAAGAAGGACAGAATGGAACCCATGGGGAGGATACCAGGAAGAACTGTCTAGTTCCAGACGTTTGTCTCTACCACTATCCCTCAAAATGCTTTCCAGGAAATATTTTGATACTGTCCCAGCTCACACAGGAGGCTTTATGCCTCCAAAGATTACTGTATCTGGAGAATGGATAGTATTTTGAGTATTGTCCTAACATCGTTGCAAGTGAAAAGGAACATGTTCTGTTCTCCTGAACATCTTAAGAGAGAACTGAAGTCTGACCAAGAGGATCATTTACCTGGGTCATTCTCGTGTCCTTTCAGCTTCCCTTCTTTTCTCAACCAAAGGCCCACATTGCCAGGTTCTGCCAGGAATACAGGACCAGAGCACACTCACAAGCCGAATGGGAAGTGGCGAACAGCAAGGGGAGACCCACACCATTTACATATTATAATATATATTATACATTTCTAAACTAGCACCATTTGTGGTGGTGTGGTACACAGCTGTAACAGGGCTTAGAGTCCCTAAGGTCTAAGATCATGAAAGAAGAAACCACAAGGGAGCAATAAATTGTATAATAACGTGTGATTCTATGGTGTCAATTTTCAGAAAAGAAGAGTGACCAACAGACCCAATGAGGCAGGGTGGACCATAGAGACTGGATAATTTATTGAACTTTACCATTAGGAGATTATTGGTGAACTTAGCCAGAACAGTTTCCATGAAGTGATGAGGGATTAAGAGCTTGATTATACCAAGACACGGCAGAATGAAGATGTGAGCAGAAGCTGAGAAGTGAAGACCAAGTTTGAGATTAAGAAAGTCAGTCGCATTAAGGAAAGGCTCAAGGAAGGTTTTGGTGGGAGTCATGAAAAAAACTGGCCAAATTCACATGAGGATGAGAACATTTAAAAGAGTGTTGAAGCTATTGAGGAAGCAAGGTTAATGGAGCAAGATTCTAGAGGGAGAGAAGCAAGAAAGGATACAGGTGAAGGACCAGCCTCAATTATCTAAGGAACAAAATAAAATGCACTGAGGGTCATGATGATGTGAGGAGAAAGTGGACCGCCCGTTGCCTTGGCACCTCTGTGAGAGCACAGCCCACACTGGGCTTGAAGGACACTGTGGTGTTTGGGGGTAGAGCTTCTGTGAACATGTAGAATGAAGGAGACTGACAATGGAGTAAGGGTTTGGGAAAGCGGGTGGGTTCTTTGTAAGAGAAGACAATGCAATAAGTATCTGTGAGGGGAAAAAAGCAAGAAATAAAGGGATGAACTACTACATTTTGGGTGGAAATTGATGTTTATAAAAATAAAGTCAGAAGTCACTGACTTACATGATCTCCGGGTCATGCGACTGAGCTTAATGGGGCTCCACGCTCAGCACAGAATCTGCTCGAGATTCTTTCCACCTCCTTCTCTCTCCCCTTCTGCTCCTCCCCCAGCTGCTCTTTCTCCCTCTCTCTCTCGCAAACAAACAAAAAATTTAAATCTTAAAAAAGAAAAAGGAAGTCGCTTGACTTACAAAAGCCAACTGTCCATCTGGTGGCAGAACTTCTAAGGTAATAAGTAATTACTGTGAACTTAATGAAGAGGTAGCATGGGCCTTCATACTGAGTTAAACACAGGTATCTTGGGTGTACAAAGCAAAAGAGATGGGTCTGATCCCTCAGTGAGGAGACATCTCGAGGTGTGTGATGTGCTGAAGGTCCTTGGTCTGGTCCCAGCAGGGAACAAAGACACTAGATATTAAAATAGATCCTACAAGGTGAGGTGAAGGTCAGGGAAGTTTGGAAGCAGAGCACTCAACATGAGACTCTATGGTGAAGGGATGCAGGAGCTTGGGAGGGCAGCCTTTGGACATAATTGTGGAGGCTGGGGAGGGGAGCTAGAATAGCCTGTCCTCTGTCCAGGGTACTTGTAGGAGAAAGGGTGCTGTAGTCCAGAGGACCTCCTCATTCATAAATCCCCCATCTTCTATGCCTCCTCATGGTGGGCCATTTCTACTTCCTGCTCAGCTCCAGATTTCCAAGCATGCTGGCTTCTGTCTCCATGCCTCCACATGGTCTCTGAGGCTCTCAAGGGGTCTCCTTGCCAACAGCTCCTTTCCCTCTTTTTTTTTTTTTTTTTAAAGATTTTATTTATTTATTTGACAGAGATCACAAATAGGCAGAGAGGCGAGAGGCAGGCAGAGAGAGAGGAGGTAGCAGGCTCCCTGCTGAGCAGAGAGCCAGATGCAGGGCTCGATCCCAGGACTCTGGGATCATGACCCGAGCCGAAGGCAGAGGCTTTAACCCACTGAGCCACCCAGGTGCCGCAACAGTTCCCTTCTTGCAGTAATCACACCAACCCAACCTGGACTCAGTAGATAATCTTATCATCTCCTAACCTGCTTTGTCCCTTTGGGCATCACGGACCATTGGTGCACCTTCCCTTTTCCTCTCCAGCCTTCCCAGAATGCCACTCCATGCTCCTGGAGTCACTGTATGCTGGTTGACAGCTGGCACTGCGTTGTCTACGCAACATTTTCCAGGTCAGATTTGACTAGTCAGCAGCTGCATCATCTAGAAAGATACTTAACTCACTGATCTTCTGGCAGAAAGGAGAGATGGCCCTCAGCATTGTCCTGTCCACACTGGCCCCTGTCCCATTTTTGTTCTGCTCTTTCAGCCAAATGCTTTTCTGTTCATTTTTATGAAATGCAAAAGAAGTTTTTTGTTTTACTTATTTATTTTTTGGTAAACCTTTAAAAAAAAATCTACACCAGTCTTGTACTTGAGCTTTCATACTTACAGGAAAAAAAAAAAAAAAGGAAAGCAAGAAAAAAACCTAGAATGCAATTTAAAAAAAAAAAAAAAAAAGTTTGTTGTGGAGTACGTGACACTCCTAGCAAGTGCCCAGCCGGCATTAGCTGCCCTTATGACAAATGTGCCTTTGGACAGAGTCCAACTCCAACAGAGTCAGGAGAAACTGACAGGGAACCAGAGTCCCAATTATCATTACCAAGTTAGCCACCTATGTGCTTAACAGATGGACCCCTTGTCAGTGTCCACTGCTTGCACTTCAGACCTTTGCCAGAATCCTCAGACTCAAATGTTCTCTCTAGAGCTACAGGAAACTTGGTGGATATCACTGAGAGCAGGGAAAGCGTCCCTGCAGCCTCTGTCCACACAGACTGTGGGCACTTAGAGTATAAAAAAGACACTCCAAACATCCATTCCTCCAGAATCCTTGAATCTAGCTAGAATGTCAAAAAGCTACATTCTAGAATGGCATTGTTTTAACCTCACATGAAGATGCCTTTTCTTTTTTTAATTTTTATTGATTTATTTATTAGACAGACAAAGATCACAAGTAGTCAGAGAAGCAGGCAGAGAGAGAGAGAGGAGGAAGCAGGCTCCCCACTGAGCAGAGAGCCCGATGATCCCAGAGTCCTGGGATTGAGTCCCACAACTGGTTCCCTGCTCAGCAGAGAGCTTGCTTCTCCCTCTCCCACTTCCCCTGCTTGTATTCCCCCTTTTGCTGTCTCTCTCTCTCTGACAAATAAATAACATCTTAAAAAAAAAAAAAAAACTAGTTTATCATTACACCCCAATCTCTTTAAAATTGAGATTAGGTAAAAGAACCATATTTACATATGTCTTAACATTAGTCATTTTTGTCCCATGTAAAGAGAGCCACAAGCAGCTTTAGAGTAACTGCCTTCTCTCCTGAGATAGTGGTGTGCTTCTAGCTAGTAGATAATAAGAGGGAAGGAGAAAGAAAATAACATTTATTAAGCCATTTCATAAGCCACCTTGTGACATTTGGCATAACATAGGCCCTCCTTAAATAAGAACGTCCTTGCGCTTACCTTCCTCCACCCCTACTTCCTCCTAGTGTATAAATCTTAGAGGGACCAGTGTCATTATTTAAGACTATATTTATAGTAGGCGAAGATTTGGTCAGAAAAAGGATTGGGAAGGAGAAGAATTGAGAAGGGTTTGAATGAGTTAAGTTCTAAGGTCCTGCAGTCACTCCAGCTTTCTTACTTCTGTTTGAGACAAGAGCAACTTGAGCTGGGAGACTGAAGTGGTCTCTCTCCCACTTGGTATTTCTTCTTTCCATCTGCATGTCACAGGAGCCCCATCAGAAAGCTGTAGGTCACAGTCATGTGACAATCACTTTCCCTGACTCTCTGTATGACTCAACTTGACAATCTCTTGGTGCATTATCAACAAGTTGGCAGTCGTTCTCGAACTTAAGCATGTATCAGAATCACCTTCAGGTCTTGCTAGAGGTGAATGGTGGCCACCACTCCACACCCCCTTGCTGAGTTACTGATTTAGTGGATTTGGGGGACCCCTGAAAACATGCATTTCCAACAGGTTCCCAGGTGCTATTAAGGCTCTTGGTCTGGGACCTACACTGAGACCCACCTAGTCTCAAATATGTATTCAGTATAGACTATGTGTACAGCACATCCATGAGTGCACATTTGCTAATCACAAGCTCCTAACACTGGTTCATTTTCTCTCCTAAGTCTAGGGCAGCAGTGCTCCATGCACACTGGCCTGGGTATGCCCCGCCTTGGTTTGCAGCCCACAACCCATCTTGTAGCACCCATCCTTCCTTCACCACAGGACTTGCTATCTGTATGAGTTTTCTTGGGCTGCCATAACAAAACACCACAGGCTGAGTGGCTTAAACAATAGAAATGTACTTCTCACAGGCCTGGAAGCCGGAAGGCTGAGATCAAGGTGTCTGCAGGAGAGGTCTCTCTGCAGGATAGAGTCCTCTCTCCTTGGCTCGTAGATGACTGTTCTCCCGGAGTTCCAATTTTTCTCTTATAAGGACACCAGTGGTATTGGGTGTCCATCCTAATGACCCCCTTTAACTCTTTAAATGACTCTTTAAAGTCATTGACTCTTTAAAGATCCCCAAATCTTGAAAACAAAACTGGATTTCTAAAATTTCCAAATACAGGCACATTCTGAGGTTGTCAGGGTCAGGACTTCCACACGGGAATTTGGGAGGACTCAGGTCAGCACATAGCACCTTGTCAGCCTCTTTCTTGTGAGAACAGGCTATTTTCACACCTCTCCCTCTGCACCCTCCTTACTCTTTTTCCTGTTTTATATTCCCTCTGTCTGGCTTCCTGAGGGGCCCCACGGCCTCGAAGGTGATGAACCAGAGGCTCCTTGTGCCACAGGGATCATCTTGACATGGGTCTGGGGATGTGGACATCAGCACCCATCTTTGTGAGGACCCTGTGTCAACACCAGTGATAAGCAGGGCCCACTTCGGAAAAGGGTGAGAAATTGCTGATAGAGGAGCAGCTGACTTGGCACTGGTCATTATTCTCATAATGTCCACTTCGCAGGTAGCAGGCCCCACCACACTCTGTGGCCACTCCACCTCCATGTCAGCACCTGGAATGGTACTAGAAGAAATAAGAAAGACAGAGCAGGAAGAGGCTATAGGTCTGCTTGCCTGGAGCCTCGCCAGCACCCACCCTTTCTTTCCTTGTCATGCAAATAGCTCTAAACATTTGCTAGCCATCTCTGATCTCTGCTGGAGAAGCTCACCTCTCCTGTTGACAGCAATAATTCCTGATGCCTTAAACACTCTACATGGCTTTCCTAGCCCCATGGGATCAGCCAGCCTGGTGTAATTGTTCCCATTTGAGAGATCAGGACACCAGTTTAAATGAATAAAACAAGGGCAGATGCTGTATTCTGTCCACTCTCAGGTCTGCCCTCTCTGTTCTATCAACTTACCTCATGTCTTCTCCCTTCTCAGAGTTCCCCATGATGAGGTCATTCTCAGAGCCTCCGAGTGTGTGGAGTTTTGTTCACCCAGCACCAGCTGCAGACTACTGAGGTCTCTGTGTCAGCGTGGTGTTGAGCCCCATACAGGATTCCCATGAGTTTGGTATGCTCATTTTTTCCCTAGTGTTCATTAAAATAATTATTAAGTCCTTGAATTCATCATCACGTAAGCATACACGTCTTCCTACTGCTGTGGATTCTCTGTGGGGCCTCAGAGGCATCGTGACAGCACTGTTTTTCAAACTCTTGGCTGTGACCTGCAGTGAGGAGCAAATCACACTCTACACCCAATACTCACATGCGTACACATGTATGAACCAAAAACCAGCCATGTAAGATAATACCAAACTCTGGTGTGATGTACTATTTCCTATTATTTTAATGTTTATTGTGATCCACTAATGTGATTTTATGACTCTGTGATAAGTTGCTACCTGCTGCTGGGAAAATAATTCTTCACAGAATGTTCTGGCCAAACTTTGGAAGCCTAGCCATATGTTTTGTTTGCACTTCAAGTGAGAGGAGATGTTGGGGTCAACTGGAGGAGAGCGCTCTGGGGGCTCAGGGTTCAGTGGGCTGCAGGAAAAGGGGGCTTCCCGGACACTGAGGGTGCCCAAGTCCTAAGGTTGCTGGACTCAAGGTGAAATCCAGTGTCCCCACCACCTGTCCATGAAAGAGAAGTGTGAGAGACACACACTTGGGAATTTCACAGATGCTCTCCCCTGCCTGCACCATGGGGTGCTTTGAAGGTCTTTTCTTGTTACTTCCTTCCATATCCATCCTTCATTCACCCTTCTGACCCCTCACCTGAACTGAGATAGAATTTAGGTACCTGCAGAGTGGGTGTTTGCCTGAGCTGTATTTTTATAGGGATATTTTAAAGCCCTCCACTAAAACCTCTCTTCACAATGCCTGGAATGCTGCCATTTGAATTTTATTCCTTTGGTTTAAGAGTTGTCTTCCCAAGGTTCTTTTTAAGAAGAAAAGAATCTTCTTAGGAAGAATCTTGAAAGCAAAACTGGATTTCTAAGTCTTTCCCCTTCCAGTCTGGCCTTCCCTATAAGTTCCAGAAGTTAATTCTCCTTTTAAATGGAATTCTAGAGTAGTGGTTGTTACCCTTCCTTGTGACATGGAACCCTTCCCACTGTGGTGATGAGCTTGGGATGCCTTCTTGAATAATGTTTTCAAAGTAAATAAAAGTTTAAAAAAATAAAATAATGTTTACAAAGTAAAATGGATAGGACTACAAAGGAAACTAGTATGTGTCTATATATAAAATTGAAAGTATATCAAATATATATATCCAAATATATAATATATATGACATATAATACCAAAATTTTAAATTTAGAATATAGCAATATATGTGTTTAACCCATTAAATAAAATCTAGAAGGAGGTTTAATAAATAATTTAGAATTTAGTGCTAAATATAAACACTATTTTGAGGTATCTATAAAAATTGTACCATGATGAAAATAGTTGATTTCCATTGGCGGAAATGTCTCTGTTCCCACTAACTCTACTGCGGTTTGTCTGCATTCATAATTGAAACAAAGGCTAGATTACAGTTAGAAGTCAGCCAGATGAGGGATGTGACTTTTTTCCCCATTCAAGTTCACAGACCCCACTTTAAGGGCCCCTGCTCTCGAGAGCTATCTACCACATTAAGCATTTCCTTTCCTGCCTCATCCTTCCAGACTCTGAAGCTTTATTTACTGAGTCTAGTTCTGTGAATTTTGTGTGTCTTGCCTCCAAAAATTTGCTGTGGGCTTCCACCTACCTCTCTCACCTGACCTTGTGGTCAGTCCATCAGGGGCCCATGCCTGCCAGTATCTGGGGGACAGCCTCAGTAACAATGCTTCCTAAGTTTCTGGGGACATTGTTTCAAGGGGAAGCTTGGCCTGGACTCCAAGCAGTCCCTAAATCAATTATTCTTACCCTGGATTTGTGTCAGGAGACCTGTAATTATCTCAGAGTATTAATAACGTGACAGAGAACCTGTCCCTATTTAAAGCAGAAACTTTTTTAGTATCTGACCCTGCATATGAATAATAGCTTGTGTCTCAGACTTTGGCTCCAAAAGATGGATCTTTATTCAGCAAGTGGGAGTCTACTGAGATCAGTGCAGGAAAGGGTTCACAGCAAGGCCAAGACATACTGCCACTGACCAAAGCGTAACCAGTCCTTGTTCAGAGGGTGCGAACAAGAACGCCTTTGCAGATCAAGGAGGTTACTTAGTGACATATCAGAGTGCAAAAAGACAATGTGGCACAGTGAGACCAAAAAAAAAAAAAAAAAAAAGGCATGCATGTCAATTTCAAATGGTTTTGAAGTATATATTTGTGCACTACAACTTTGAGCATCCAACACTAGCTCTGAAGCTACTGTGCAGGGTCCTCTCAAAAGGCCTCCAGCCACCCTCTCCACAGGCTCTCCTCCTGCCTAAAGAAGTCATTTGAGGGGCAAGGAAGAGAGATGGGTTTGCTTTGGTTCTGAAGAGTAGTTAGGAATTGGGTACATTAATATATTAAGGGTCAGAACAGTTTGAGATCCTGGTGAGAGATTAAACAAAAAGAATACATTCAGTTTCCAGCAAGGTAACTATGACAAAATACTTAATTTGAAGAGGGAAAAAAGTGGGGTTAATGTCAATACCCAAGAGAAATCCTGGAAATGACTTAAGGAAAATTAAGAGTCCTGGAAGACTATCATTTGGGAATAAATAAGGTCGATAATTTTTATATACCTTTGTATATCTCTTTTTTTTTTCTTTTTTTTTTTTCTTTTTTTTTTCCCTTGTGCAGAGACAAAATCTCAGGCTGGGGGACTTTGGAGGTTTGCCCAGAGAACTAGCTTTTCTGTTCTTAAGGTCCTACTTCAGTTCTTTTGACACAAGCCTCACACTTCCCGATCTGACTCAGGCGGGGGAATGTCTCACAGTGTGGATGGGGTATAAAGGGCTAATGGGCATTAGAAACCACACTGAGCCATTCTGCTTTTTCCCACCAAACCTAAGTGGCTGAGGGACATGAAGTTGTCCAATCTGACTGAAACCCCACCCTCTCCCCTCCCTCCCAAATCAAGCTGGCCCCAGGCATTTGGACAAGATGACAGGATGCAATCTGCCTCAGAAATGTGCAGCAAGCAGGCTGGGTAGAGTTACTATAGCAACAGCAAGATTTGTTGGAATCAGAGGGGGCTGCGCCGACACAGACCAGAGAAGCCCTCCCAGCTGAGGGAGGGGGGTGTCTGTTATACTGACAGCTGGCCAGCAGGGGCAGCAGAGGAGACAGGTTGGGGCTGGGCAGGGGAGGGCAACCCCCATCACATGTATATGTCCAGGGAATGAGTGGTGACCCTCTCTATTCATTCCATGAACAGGTATACATTTTTTTCTTGGAGGAATGTCTTTTTCTTGGAAGATTTTTTGATGTTTCATCCCATTTAACCACAGAAGAATTCCTCCAGCCATTTGTAGGACAGACACATCATATCAGCATGGGAGTGAGAAGAGAAGCTAGGACCAGGGCTCTCGAAGGACCACCATAAAGCTGTCTGCCTTCTTCTGGGACACAATGTGGTAAATCTAGCCAGAGGTGAGTATTAAAAATCAAATGATCTAAAGATTGTCTTGTCACCCTGCTTGTCACCCTCAATCTCAGATATAAAATTTTGGTAGGGGTAGTTGTCAGATTATCCCCACTTAAGTCTTATTATGGAGTCAACTAATAATCTTTCACAGTGGTTTATGTTATTACTGCAGAAACAGTAGAACACGTGCATCTTCCTTGATAAAGGGCAATGGTGAATGGTGAACTTGGCAATTGATGCATACAGAGATTGGCTTCCTGGCTGGCCAGAGAGATCCTCCCACATCATCTGCCTTGGTGGGTGACTGAACAGTAGGTTCTTAGCTTCTCAGTTTCATGAACTCAGTACAGTCACACTTGGTCAGATGTATGGTAGTCACAGGCAGAGGATGGCCTGGAGACCACAAGATGATGTCTTAAAATAATTTCCCAAGTCACAATGTATATTTTGAACCCAGGCACCTTGCATGCAGCGTATGCAGGTTAAATGATCTGACATGTGTGTAAGTATTTAGAATAGTACAAGACACTGTAGAAGTCTTGTTGTATTGTGATTAAACCAGTACAGTAGTATAGGATGTGTACTATACAACTTTAGAAGATGCCATTCACGAGTGACTGAGATCCTCAGAGTTGTGCAATGCATGATCTGCAGGGCTGGCCATGGTAGCCCTGAAACATTACTATCCACCTTGCAGGGCTATTATAAAATTATAGTCGGGGCGCCTGGGTGGCTCAGTGGGTTAAAGCCTCTGCCTTCGGCTCAGGTCATGATCCCAGGGGTTCTGGGGATCGAGCCCCGTATTGGGCTCTCTGCTCAGCGGGGAGCCTGTTTCCTCCTCTCTCTCTCTGCCTGCCTCTCTGCCTGCTTGTGATCTCTGTCAAATAAATAAAATCTTTAAAAAAAAAATTATAGTTAAATGCATGTGAAATACCTTTAAATCAGAAACACTGCACCCCATTATCTGTACTGGGACATGTATCTGGCAATTTAACAGCAATATTTGCTCAGGGTGGTTCTTCCTGTTGGGCAGGTTTGCCCAGAAGCAAAATTTGATTAAAACGTAATTAGTGAATTTTAAATAAGTGAAAGGAAGTTGAATGTCATCTCAAGGTCATTCTCATTCCACGGGTATGGAGGAGTTTCAATTTCAAGGGCATCCCTTTTCGGACTACTGGGACTCATTTGGAAAGAGAACCTTCCACCCTGAACATGGACTATGAACGCACTCCCCTTTTGGGTCTCTATCAGCTGCCAGGAACCTCGCTCTCTAGGTTACCTCATTAGCCCGCTGCAATTAATTAGATAAACCGAATCTCTTACATTAGTTAATCTTTAAATTGGTCTCTTCCTAATGAAATTTTAGGGAAGCCCCACAGGCTCCTTGATGAAATTTGAAAGGCCCCTTAGTCTCATCAGCCACAATTTTTAGAAATTATTAACTTAAGTAACACTACAGCCAAAAGAACCAGTTGAGCACGAAACAAGCAGCTCATGTCTGATTTCCTTCTGGAGCGCTGTCAGACACGTTTCCCCCACGTTCCAACCAATGCGTGCATCCTCTTTGCTGTTTTGTCTTTCTCATGCAGTGTTACTTCATAAATAAAACTTCACTATTAACCGTATTTTAATACCAAGGTATCCCACCAAAATTCCATCCAGCCCAGTATGCTGAGATTTATCCCTCCAGCGGGGCGTTCAAAGCAGTTTAACATCCCAATCAGCAGATATAATGTACACAAGTCATGGAGGATATGAGAAAACCAGGATGCACTTGAAACAAACACAGATATGAAACACACCCGATAGTAGTCGAGTTGGGAGGATCTTAGGGAGCAGTCTAGTCCAATCCTTTTATTTTACAAATGTGAAACCTGAGGCTGAGAGAGGAGATACAACATGACCCAGTCTGCGCAATCTGTTCACCTCCTTCATAGTGTAGGGACCAGCTCTGGCAAAGGAGTCATTTCCTCTGGCCTTTGGGGATCAGGGAAGAATGGTTCACCCAGCAGTGATGATGGATTGCTGCTGTGGAGACATCCCCAAGCAGCTCACAAGGGGTCAGAAGAGAAGCATTGATCCCTAGGTCCTCTGCTGCAAGCATCCCATGGAAGGGAAAGAAGGTGTCTCATCAGAGCCAAACATGTGGGATGTCCACTCCCACCCAGCACTTGGAGGTGTGAAAAAACATCCTGAACGGGAGAACCCAGAAGGGACAGGCAGAAAGGCACTCCTACACAGCTCTCTTGGCTGCAAAACAGAGCCTACAGGGGGGCAACACCCAGAAAGGAGGAGCCTTGGGAAAAGTCAACAGCAGCGGCTGTGACATGAGGATCCACACCCCTGCCCATGGAGTCAGTAGACTGGTGTGCACAGAATAATGGGACTGGGATGGACTTCTGAAGCCAGCTAGTCACCTGCCTCCTTTGACAAATGTGGGAGTCCGAGGGTCAGGGAGGGGTTTGCCCAGCATCACACACAGAATGAAGGGCTGAGCTGGCTGCAGAGTGGAGCTGTCCTAACTCCAGTCGAGCACTCTGATTTGCACTCTGTCCCTCTTTTTCTGGGTCTAGGGAAGGTAAATAATAGCAACTAGTGAAGAGATAAAGATAGAAAAGATGATATCAACTAGGCACAACTGACTCCAGCAAACCATTCACACATCTCCTAGAAGTCACCATCTGTTACTTGGATGGCTCTATCAGCTCAGGCAAGTTGCCTTGCAGGCTTCCATTTCCTCACCTGTAACATGGGGCTAGTAACAGGACCTAGTAGTTGTGCAGATTAGATGGAGAGATTAGCGCAGCACCTGCTATTACAGTAAGTGGTAGTTACGTTATCATTATATCCCCTCCTACAACTGCTTTTTCCAGCCACGTAGGAAACTCTCCTAGGAAAGTTTCCATTTCTCTGATTGGTCACATCATCTGCTGTCATCTGCATACGCTATCGATGTACCTGTACCTTCACCAACAAAGAACTGTCTCACCAAAGTTCCAGACCAGTGTTTCCCCAAAGTAGCATTTTCGGAGAGTTGTGAATTCTTGAAGGTTTTTTTTTTTTTTTTCCTTCTTGTTAACAATGGATTTAGAAAAATCTATCTCATCCCTTGAGGAAAGAGATGTCTTCAAAGCGCCTGGCTCCTCTCTCACCTCAGCAGAAAGTACTCTATTTTCATCTGGTTCTGTCATTTGGAAAAAGACAGGCATCAGGGACTGAGTTAGAACCAGAAGGAATGTGACCCAGAATGAATGAATGACAGTCTCTCCCCCTCTTCTCCAGGAGCCAACTCTGCTCTGAAGGATCCAGGGCAAGCTTGTGGGGACAAGAAGGTGGGAGGGTGGAACAGGACCCTGCAGATGGGGTTTTAAGTTTTCCCATTGGTTTCTAAGAATAGCAGGAGAGGAAATGGTTTTTAACCCTGTTTTCTTTGCCTCAGATGCTTCTGAGAGGTCAGCACTGCCCCCTAGAGGTCAGCCTCACACCTGTACCTTCCAGTCCTAGAGATTCCCTGTGCAGCCCCACTGCCGTTACCAACACCACTCTGGGAAATGCCTCCCACTTGGCTCCTGCAGAGGTGGCTGGTGACCGAGTGTGCTTCTGGGGGCCTCTAAAGGGGGAGGAGAGGGAAGAGGCGGTGACAGGGTTGGTATTGACACATGGCCCCTACCAGACTGCAGAGTACTTTCAGAGAGCTTCCAGACTGCCCAGAGGGGCAGATGGGAACACTCCTGTTTGCTCAGAAATGGGTCACACAGCCCACAGTTGGGGGAACTAGAAACACTTGTCCTACTTGTCCTTAACCCTAGCGTTCAAGAAAGAACTATTGTTAGTCCTGGAGGGAACAATGAGAAAGCGTCTCTTCTGAGTAAGGTGTAGGCACTCAAGTTTTATAGATAATATACTTGAGGACCAGGAAAATTTTGGACTCCTGAAGAGCAGGGAGAGTTTATTAGCAGTGGGGGAAAGGCTAGACCCTCAGCCTCCAGCAGCCTGCCTTCCTCCACATGCACCCCTGCCTGCAACCTGGGAAGTCTTGTGTCTTCTCTAAGCTACTTTGCGACTGAGGGCCGGCTGCCCCATGGAGTCTGAAGCAAACACTCTCCTGTTCCTGCCTTTTTCTCATGAGCCACCATCTCTTTCAGAAAGTCTTCCCTAAAGAATCAGCTCTTATCATTTTTACTCTATTAATCAGCACCAATATTTAACATTTATAGTAAAGAAATGGGTCCACTGGATATGTTTATTTGTAGAGCTCATGCCTTCATGTTTTTACTAGGAAATTTTTACTGCATTAAAAAAAAAATAAAGAAAAGGCAACAAATATCATTGAAACTACTGCTGCAAGTTAAGAAATAAAATATTATAAATACAGTCAAAGCCCCCTGCGTTCGCCTTCCCAGTCACACTGTCTCTCCCCCTTGCAGACCCAACTGGAGACACTGACTGGTGTGTTCATCACTTCCATGCATTTCTTTATCCTTGAGACATTATTTTTTACGTGAATAACATATAGGCAGTCCTCCCGCTGCACAGTGGTTCAGGACCAGAAAAACGACCACACATGCTGAGATAATGCAAAACGATCTTTAAAATCAATGGGAAAAATGACAGTTGCTTTGTGAGCTTTAAAACTTCTTATTAAAACATTAAAAACTCTTGTTGTAGACTATACATATATAATGGAATTCTCTTAACAATAGTAAAAACAATGTTTAAAATATGAATATTATTCCAATTTTCCATTTAAAACATGAGACTCCTTGAGAGTTGAAGTGTTTTATTACTTTGTAAAAAGGCTTCTCAAGAGTGTTGGAACCGTGCTTGACTTTTTCTTCCCATCATACAAATAGTGCACATTTTCCAGCTGTCGCGTTTTTCTCATCTTACAATAAAAAGCAAGGATATTTCCTATCTTTTCTATAAGTTTGAATCAACTTCCAAGATTTTTATCCTTTGCCCTTTCAATGCCATGACACATCTCCAAGAATTCCTTTAGTGGGAGGTTTTTGCAGGCACCCCTTCCCCTGGGCCATCTTCATCCTTTCCATCATGACCATGCCCTCATTAATCTGGATTAACTGTGCTTCTCTGAGTTCTTCAGGCCACCTGGTCACATTCTCGCCAGACACAGTAGTGCCCCTGCCCTCAATGCAGTCATCTCTTCCCTCCGGCTCCATCTACGTTCAATTTGAATACCACCTGCCACATTAGCAAATTTTTGTTTCTTTGCTGTGCTTCTTTAATTTTTGTTGGCTGATTTCCTCTTCGGATTATCCATTTTGGTGAAATGTCACATGGGTTCATCACTAGTAGACACCAAAGTAACACAGCTGCATACTTTGCTGTCTGTGCATGAACTGAATCACAGATGCCTGTTGACCTGTCTAACCTGAGAAGGAAGTGACATGACTGGTTGCTGATCACCATACACGTTGTTATTTATGGAGTGATTTGTGGAATGAAGACTTCACATCAGAGTTTGTACCCTGTGCATTCACGCATAGTCAACATAGCATAGTAATGACTTCAAGTTGTGTTGTCAGGGAACTAATTTAACTAAAGAGTGATAATGGAAATCCATGTATATGAGGATCATGCAAAACAAGCACTGCTGTATTTTATAAGTCTATGTCTCTCAAAGCAATATATAGATTATTTTTTCAAGCTTTTGAACTTAAATTTAAATGCTAATTCTATTGCATGAATATTTCTTTCTCTTCCAACTCTTTTTCCTCTCTAGCTTGTTAGCACATTTGTGTGGCTTTCCCCTTATACCTGAAGCCAGGAGCTCCATTTCTCCCATTGACTGGGGAGCTTCCCAACGTTGGGAGTGATCTCTCTGTTACCAGAGTTAACTTGAGAACCCCAAGAGGGTCTGTGAGCGGAGGATGGATGTGACTAGATGCAGGAGGTCTGGATTAGAGTCACACTCCAGTTGCTGAGAAATCATGCAGGGACAGCCTGAAAGATTCCCTTGTACAGGGTCTTATCCCACGTGGCATCTTGCCATGCTCCAGTGAGCCCTTGGGGCTGCCACTGAAGGCTTTCCCCATCTCCACCATTTGTGCCCTTTAGAGTTAAATTGATTTTAATAGCATCCAATTTTCTCAAGTGCTACAGAGACAGACAGGTTACAAAGGGAGTGTTATTCCCACATCCATTCCCTTCTTGAGTCCCAAATGGACATTTAAAAAGTCGTTTCAGCTGACGCTTGGACCCTGGGCCCAGGAGAGGTAATTAGAGAAACAGTATTGAGCCTGGACCTGGCCGTTAAAACTGTAAGTTTCTCATTTTGCTATTCTCATGAGGGTTAGGACAGAAAGTGTTGGTGTGGGTGTTTGGATGGACAAGCAAGTGTGTATGTGAGTGTGTGTGTGTGTGTGTGTGCGCGCGCACGCACATTTGTGGTGCAAGAAAGAACACATTTAAACATGCTGGGTAGGGGGGGAAGGTCGTCCCAGAAAAGATGATTGTGGGGATGTGTGCTATGTAGGTGTATGTGTGTCTTATTCCTATCTGTATCCTCAGTGACACATGGTGAGTCTATAGAAAATATGTGCTGAACACACATAACAACCAATCAATGCTCAATGAGGTCATGCACTATGAACATGCCCCCATTAATGCATTGGCATATCTCTTCCCTGTTTCTATTTTCCTGCCTGGAGAAACCCACTGGCCCCCATACTGTACCAGTGTGTGAGCAGGGTAAGTGAGCAGACTATATCCACTGCCTCTGGTGTCTCTGTGTGTGTGTGTGTGTGTGTGTGTGTGTGTGTGTGTGATGTGAATGGGTGTCCTTGAGTGTATGAGTGTGTACTTTCATCTGAAGTCAAAACCTGCTGCTGGACATTAGCCTGCAGCCTCAGCCTCAGGCTGGGATCCCTGTACTCCCCCTCTCACCCCTGCACGCCCCCCAGGCTCATTAGTGTTTCCAGCTGTGACAATTACAACTTTGTCCCTTTCCTCTCCTTCCCCTGCACGCACCTCGGCCGTGTGGTGGCAGCCCCATATCACACTTAGTCTGCCCCCGAACATAGAAGAACCTTCTTCACATCATGTGGGCTACCTCCAAGCCTGAGTCTGGACACCTCTGAACCGGGAAGCAGCTCAGGGTAGTTTTAAAGGAAAGCAAAGAAAACCCCTTCCCCGGTGTGTCTGTGGGCACACACAAGTGCACATACATGTGTGCATTATGGGCTCACAGGCTCGCCGATGCCAAATCAGTATCTTATGATCATGCTACAGTGTGATTGATCTAGGATTCCTTTCTGGTGACTGATTCTAGGACCCATCGGTCAGTCTGCCTATATTTGGGGTGTATCTACTGAACAAGAACAGAGATAACAAATAGCACCATGTAGGGCTTAGAACTTGGTGTTTCCAATCCAGTACAATCCTAAAGTCTGAGGAATTGACTGGAAGGCAGACATCAGCCAGGTGAGGGAGGTTACACAGATGACGGGCAGCCAGGGAAGGCTGTACAAGGGAGACGGAATTCTGCCAAGGCCTGAAGAAGTGAGGTAGAAGTGTACTCAAATATGGACAAAGACTTTTCAAATGAGGAACCAACCAGGATGCCAGGAGGAGGTGGTTTGATATGACCAACATCTGCAAGCCAGCTCCACTTTCCTGAGCACTCTCATTCAGCAAGCAATGTGAATTCACATGCATGTACTGCTCTGAGGAGGCATATATTTATGCATCTGCTCAGCATTTACGGAGCATCAAATGAGTACCAGGCACTGTGCCTGACTCAGAAGGGGATACACAAGGAGAGAAACCTTGTACCGATGAGGAAGCTGAAGCTCCTGTACTGAGAGAGGCTGATTGTGTAGGGTCAGAGTCTAAGTAGACAGGACTGGAGCTCAGGTCTACTGGCACAAAACTGATTATAGTGGAGGGTGAGGGATAGGGTGTGGGTGCTGGGCTGGTTGTGGGGGGCACCATGCTTATGAGACTGAATGGGCTGGGGTACCTGGGGCTAAGGGAACGCAGACACCCCACGTGAGGATCTGTGGTTTTACTGAAAGGCATCTTAGAGCTTCCAAGAGATACTAAGACTTCAGGGTCTGCCCCGCAGCAGCGGGGGGAGCCAGGACTTGAGAGGGCAGGGAAAGGAAATGTGGCTGCTGGGCAGTGGCCTTCGTGCCGACACCATCCCCAAGGCATCAGCAATTGACCTGTGAAACCTGGCCTCGGTCTGAATCCATGAATATATCTATAGGTCATCACTGTTTTCCAAGTGCCTCTTAATCTCCCCATAAAACACATCTCTTTGTGACCAGGAGGGCTTTCCAACTCTGAAACTCCTTTTTATTTTAAAAACAAATTCTTAAAATCATTTCTTAATGAGGAAAGTATTCATGCTAACATTTCAAAGAGCCGGGCGCTCCGCCCAGCTAGGCAGGGGCTCTCCACCTTCTGGGGCACAGGAGGCCCTTCCCTCTTAGTCCCTTCATGGGGAAATGCACACGCCTGTCCTATTTCCAAGGCTGCTGGGGACCACTGGCTTATCTGAATCCCTCTCTGTGCCACCTCCCCACCAGGCATCTGCTATTGTCTCTGAAGTTATTGTGACAAATCTCCTGGAGCTCACAGATTGCTTAAAGATCTGGGTGTCTCTGGGTTATAAAACTGTGTGTGTGTGTGTGTGTGTGTGTCACTTGGCTGCTGTTGGCCACCAAGTTTACATTTCCACGCTGCTCCCCCCATCCTCTTTGCTTGTCCAGCAGCCCTCTAGACAGTTCCACGTGGTTGCCTCAAGATATCCTAAGCTTAATTAACACGGCTGCAAACCTGCTACTTCTCCTTCGGTCCCTCCCCATCAATGGCATCAAATTCATTCAACATGATTTTATTGACCACCACCTCACACAGAATTGTGTGTGCTCCCATTACTGTCCTTCTAGGTAATTCTGGCAAGAAACCAAGGAATCCTGTTAAATGTCTTTCCCTGTGACCCCAGCCAGTTAAATCCATGGTTATCAAATCTACTCCTCCCACGTTACCTCCTCATTCTGGCCCAGACCTTTCTTATCACCGGAGAGGATTGCTGAGCCCGTGCTGGCCTTCTTGGCTCCAACCTGGCTTCTTCCAGGTTACCAGTAGAGGCCACTGGTATTATTCTAACATCCACAGGGGCCACTCTCTTCCAAATCAAGACCTGACTCCTTCCCCTGACTTGAGAGCCACTCACTGCAGTCCGGACAGTCTCACCTGTCTTCACACACAGGGTGTTGCCTATACCTGGGCAACTCTATTTGTTGCACCTGCCAGATCTTTTGCATCCACCAATGCTATTTTCTCTAGGACAAAGTCCTTAGTTCCTCTCCATCCAACAAATTCAGTGGACATGCTCACACTCAACATCGCCCTTCCTCATTGGTGAAATCTGCTCTCGCTTCCAGGCTCTGCTCACAAGCTAACACTCTGCAAGAGGCTTCCCCAGTCCCTGAGTAGACAGATAGTCCATCTCTCTCTGTCTTCTCAGAATGCTTCATTTCCAGCTCTGGGCCAGCATGTGTCATACTTTATCCTGTATTATACCAAGTTCTGTCATGTCATTCCCTGATACCAGTAACAATAGTCATGATAATAATTAGCACTGATTGATTGCCTGTGCTAATCACTTGGCATATATTCTAATTTAATTCTCAAAAGGACCTGTGAAGTAGGCAAGGTTTGTCCCCATTTACAGGGGAAGATATGGGCTCAGATAGTTTAGTCCTATGCCCAAGGTCATGCAGCCAGGTGCCCTAGAGTCCCACCCTTGACCACCACCCCCAAAACACCTGCTGGAGCCCAGGTAGTAAAGAGGACTCCAGTCTGATGCTGCTGCGTCCTTCTCAGCCCCCAGCACAAAGCCACATGCACCCACACTTGTGGGTTAATGATGAATGGATCCACTGGCTAAAGAGCTAAAGGGACAGAAAATAGAGGACATCCCAGATAGATGAGAAGAGACTCCAGGGTCCCCTTAAACAGAGTGCCTGCCTTCCCCCTCAGCCCCAGCTGTCTCCACTTAAATATTACATTTCTTTCCTGGAGCTGCTATAACCAAATGCCACTAAACGGGGTGGTCAGAAACAACACTAATTTATTCTCTTGCAGTTCTGGAGGCCAGAAGTCTGAAATTAAGGTGTTGACAGGGTCACGCTCCCTCTGAAACTTCTAGGGAAGGATCCCTCATGTCTTGCAGCTTCTGGCTGTTCCAGCTGCTCCCTGGTTTGTGGCTGCATCCAAATCTTGCCTTCATCTTCACGTGGCCAGCTCCCCCTCTGTTTCTCCAGCTTCTCCCTTTCTATAAGGATGCCAGTCACATTGGATGAGGTCTCACCCTAATAAACTCTTCTTGGCTTGATTGCAGAGACCCTATTTCCCATAAAGTCACTTTCACAGGTCCCCTGGAGTTAGGACTCAAATATGACTTTTTGTGGATTCAATTCAACAAAGAATACTGCCTACACATCAGATCATAACATATGGGGATATGGGTCCTTACTAGCATCAGGGATCCTGCAGTCATCACTTTTGAGATAAAATATCCCTGGGTTTGTGACAGCCTCCGAGATGCACTGCTTTCTGAGTTGATGTTGCCACATGATGAATCCCTAGTTCTTAAAAATGTTTAACTCATGTCATTTTGAGACACATGGATTGGCAGCTGGAGATGAAGACAGAGAGAGTGAGCGAGAAGAAAGGAGTGAGTGAAGGTACCTCGGGGCTGCGTGAGTGTGGCCTGTGCAGGCACGGTTGTGACCCACCCACGTGTTCCTGCTGCCTGGCACCCCCTTCATGGTTCCTACTCTCATGGGCTCCTAACCCTTGCCAGTTTGGGGTTGGCTGCCAGTGACCCTCTGCAAACAGGGAAATCGTGTTTTCCAAAATAAGATTTGCCCATCCTGTGTTGTCAGTCACTTCCCCACTGACTGCCTCAGTTTACGCCCCACCCAGTTTGGAAACTAGGAACACATGGATGTTAAAATAAGAAGCTCTGTGCGTCTCTATAGAATCCTAGGTGTCTCTGGTGTGTCTGTGGGGTCCTTCTATACACTCTTGGGAGCTCTAGTTGCTGCAGAGGACTTCAAGGGCTCGACTTTCTGTCTTATGGTCTGCTGCTGTGTCTGGGGTTCTGCAGGGTCTAGAAGCCTCAATGGCCCCTCATGGGGAGTGGGGAAGACTGGACAGGACACAGACTGGAGAGCAGGAGCAGTGCTGGAATGCGCTGCTAAACAGCAACAAGCCTAAAAGGTTCTTAAACCCAATTTACAGATGCAGAAACTGAGGCCGGGCCAGTAAAGTACCTCCCTAGCATGACATGGCTCACAGATATTAAGCTGGGTCCATCCTGGTCCACGGAGTAATGAGTCTAGGCCCCCCATGGCAACCTTACTACTTCCAGCTTCAGACATTTTGTGTTGTTCAGACTCTGTGTGTTGTAGAAGGTCCAAGGGTACAACTTCAAGGCTTTTGTGCTTCTACCATGTTGGGTGAACTGATTTGGCCACTGCTCACTGTTCAGGGAGCAGACAGGAAATAGCTGCTGCCTATTGTCCCAGTCCAGTCTCCATTTAGGTATGCCCAGGGGTGTGAAGCCAGGGCTAACACCATGTTTCCACTGAACTCTGTGACTCCTTTGCTGTCCCTTCCCCAGAACTCTGGCACCAGAGCAAACACTGGCTTCCCTGGGCCACTGGGCTGGTCTCAAGCCTGGGGAGAGAGTGAGAGTGGGAGTTCTGTCTGCTCATGCTGGCCACGCCTCCTGTAACCAGACAGAGCTTGGGGTGCAGCAAGGAAGGCCCAGCAAGGCCTGAAAGGAACACCCCCACTGAACCTGGTGCACACCATGGGGCCAGGCTCCGTGGATGGGTGACAGGGAAAGGGGATGGGGAGGGAGCCGGCCAACGAGAGTTTCGAGGGAGGGTGCTGCTTGGCCTTGTCCACAGGCACTCCCCACTCCCTGTCTTGCTCCTCCTCATCTTCCTCCTCACCTTGTCCATCCTGTGTCCCCTCTTCTGTCTTCCCCATTTTATAACGTCTCTCTCTGCCAAGAGGTCTTTGTCCCTGTCTTTTCCTCTTTCTCCATCTCTCTCTCCCAGACTTGCTTTCCTCCAAAACAAACCCTAACATTGTTGGGCTCCAGGACTGGGTTGTGAAATGGAAACCCTTACTCCTGTCCCCATGCAGGATGAGGCAGGGTCAGGTTCTAGTAGGAGTCCCATGCTTGCACACGTGTCGTGAACACAGTTGCTGGGAAGGGCACCTCTCTTCTCAGCCATCAACACCGCAGGTGCCTACCTGTAGGAGTGTCTCCTCTTCCTGCTTCCCATATGTATGCCAGGGAGCTGGCTGGACAGATGGTCTTACCCTGTGTCCCTGCATTCACACTATAATTCTACGGAAGTGGGTTTAAATGACAGCACAAGGGACTCAAGGTTACAAGTGCACAAGCTCCTTTTCAGTCCTTGAACCACTGAAGATCAGGGCAGGGGTTCCAAGTGCTCCAAGCACCGCCGCCTGGAGGGAGCTCTCTAGTGTCCCACATGTGACACCCCAATTTTGTGCTGCCATAGCCCCCTTTCTTCAGATGGACCTTCCCACATAAGCCCTTCAAGCAACAGTTTCAGCCATGCCTGTGGCCATGTAAGTGAGAATCTGTCTATAGCTCCTGGCAAAACATCTGAGCTACTCCTGATCTTCTGCCCTACGACCCCCAAGAGAAGAAGGAGCCTGAGGGATGGTGAGGTGGAGGTGGGGCAGGACTGAAAGAGGGGAACCTGGAGGAAGGGCCAAGAGATAGCAAGAGGTAACTCATCTACAAGCTATTTCTTTCACGAGACCAGATTCCTGCCTCAAGCCTCGGGGTCCAGGTGAGCACCCAGATTTGGCATTTCTCTGGGGAACAGAGCCTAACCCACCTACTTAAAGGAATGAGCCCCAGAAAGGGAAATGAAGCACAAAGAGTCTTTTGCCTGGGACATTAGTATAAATCTTAACAGGATCCAAGAGAAGGAGGAGAAATCTCATTCATAACCTTGATGAATTGAAAACTTTATAAAGCGCAGCTAGCGTAGTGAGGGCTCATTGGTGGGAGAAGAAGAGCACTGCTCACTCCTTTCTCTTTGGGCAGATCAGCCCTCCCTGCCCCTAGAGAAGGCCCTGAGATTTGGCCAACAGCTTGAACTTAACCACTAGACCAGTTGCCTCCCTACCTCCTTCCTTCCTCAGGCAGGGTATCCATCCTTCCTGAATCAGTGACAGCACACTCAGCATCAGCCCTGCAGAGCCCCTCTCCCGGCCACATTCCCTGCCCCTACCCCCAACCCCCAAAGGTGACCACTCTGTCCTTTGGAGTACACCCTGGAGTTGCATTTGTATGCTTCTGTCCCTTTAATTCGCACATGGCATTGTTGCACTATAGACCCCGTTCTTTGCCTTTCTCTTACCTTCAGCACCATTTCTAAAGATCTACCAAGAGCTATAGGTGCATCTCCTTCATTGTTTCTGATTGCTGCCCAGAATTCACAGGACCTACAACTACATGCTACCTCTCTATGCCTCTGATGGACATCCACATTGCCTCCACTACCAAGTGCCACTGAAGCACCCACAGAACATGCCCAGGAATCTTCATGAGATCAGCCCCTTGGTTCATATCCAGAGTGGAGTGTCTGGGTCGCAGGAGATATGCACTCTTTATTTGCCCAAATACTGTGGGTTAGTAGGTCCTGCTTTGGTGGCCCTGACCCACATCTTGGCATGAGGGAAATCTTTGTTTTGTTTAGTGGTTCTACAAAGGCACAGCTGAGACTAAGCAAATGCCAGAAACCCCTTGGTTGCACCTTCCCTGTTTGTGACAAAAGCCCACTCCCTCAGGGTCAGTGGCTCAGCTCCAGGGGCATCATTCAGGCTATATTCTCCTGTGTTGTACCCCAGGGGACCCCTCCATGTGGAACCCAGTGGGATCAGTGTCCTGGAGTAGTGCATTGTGCTGGTCCTGTCCCCCTGCATTTTGTAAAGGGTCAAATTTCCAGTGTGTCCAAGAGTGCAGGGCCATGAAGTCCCATGCCATCTGCAGACACCGATTGACTAAAGTTCCTTGGCGAAAGAGACCTTTTTCACTTGCCCCTTTGATTCACCATGAAGTGAGTGACTATGGCTTTGTCTGTACCAGGGTTGCTCACTGGTGTAAGGCTAGGGAGAAAGAAGAGCTTGGACTAGAAGTCCAAGGAGGAGGCCAGAGCACTTGGCTGGACAGAGGGACCTCTTAGTAGCCCCTCTTGAGTTCCCCTTCCCTTACCTGCTCCCCCAGCATCTGACCCTCTCTGCCTCCTCAGAATTTGCTTTTCCTTCCAAGTCACAGCCAAGCTCTATGAGGCCACCACACCACCTTTGGTTCTGCCAATTGGATCACCTCCTCAGACCAAGAACCAGGGTCCCAGCCTGAGGGCTACTAGGGCCCCAGGTGTGTCTCCACACTGCGTTGTTGTGACTGGCCACATCTGGGACCAGGTTGCTAACCAGCTATCCTGGAGAGGCTAGCTGAATGGATAGACCTTTCAAAGTGCCGAAACCTTATTTGTAACAGCCAAAAACTAGGAACAACCCAAATCAACATCAGCAGTAGAATGAGTAAGCTTAGTGTCATATATTCATATGATGGGATACTACATGAAAAGGAACAAGGAGAAAGAACATCACTGATGAATTTCACATGCAATGTATTAAGTAAAAGAAACCAGACATAAAAGAGTTCATTCTGTTTTTAGGAAGTCTAAAATCAGGCAAAATTAGTCAACAATTATTAACTCATGGACAATTTCATTTGATTTATATAACACCTCTTTACACACATGCACATACATACAGGACTGTTTTGAAACCAATTCTAAGTATCGTACCATTTCATCCATAAACATTAATCAAGCATAGACTAATATAGTTATTAGACACAGACTAATAGATTATTCTATGATCATAGAAATCAGAATAGTAGTTACCTTTGAGGAAAAGATTTGATGGGGAAAGGGCACACAGGAGTCTTGCAGGATACTAGAAATGTTACATGGTTGATAGTCATGCAAAGATAACCTGATATATTTCGAAATTCAACAAACATTTGAACAGACATTTCTCCAAAGAAGACATATAAATGGACAATAAAATAAACACGGAAATGATTCTCAATATCATTAGTCATTAGGGAAATATAAATCAAAACCACCATGAGATACCATTTCTCTCCCACTCGGATGGCTGTTGTCAAAAAGAATGACAATAACAAGTGCTGGCTAAAATGTAGAGAAATTGGAACCTTCATATATTTCTGGTGGGAATGTAAAATGGTGCAGCCACTTTGGAAAACAGTTTGGCTTGCCCTCAAGACGTTGAAGATAATAGTATGACCCAGCAATTTCTCTCCTAGGTATATACGTGAGAGAATTAAAAATTTATGTCCACACAAAAACCTTCACACAAATATTCATAGTAGCATTATTCATAATAGCTAAAATGTAGAACCAACCCAATGTCCATAAACTGAGAAATAGGTAAATAAAATGTAGTATACTCATGCAACTGTTGCATTCTCCAACCATAAAAAGAAGTAAAGTACCTAACCTAACCCTGCAACATGGATTTACCTTGAAAACATTTTATACTAAGTGAAGGAAGTCAGACACAAAAGGTCATGTATTGTATGATCCTATTTCTATGAAGTTGGCAGAATAGGCAAATCCACAGAGATGGAAAGTAGACTAGTAGTTGCCAGGGGTGAAGGGCAGAAAAGAACAGACAGGAGTGACTTTGGGGGTGATGAAAATGTTCTGAATTAGGTAGTAAGAATAGTTGCACAACTGGCAAATACACTAAAAATTGCTAAAAATTTAAAACTGTAAATTTTGTGGATAGTGAACTACCTTAATAAAGTTGCCATGAAAATTCATTAACCTATACACTTAAGATTCTACATGTTATGCTATATAAGTTATACATTTTTTAAAAATTACCTGAAAGCAAAAGCTGAAAACTCAGTGCTAAGAGTTAAAAAAGGGAAACACAGAACAAGTCTACAACTCTCTCTGTGTGTAAACTCAAAATCACACGCATTCAAAGCCACATTGCTTTCTGTGAGGATTCATGCTGAGTCAATGACACATACCAGATTGTCCCTCAAGGAATTCTGATTTCTTCTGATTTGAGTTCTTGCCTAAGCCCTACTCATGGCCTGCTGGCTCCAATTCCCAATCAGACCCCACCTAAACTTGTTCCCCTGGGCTACATCCAGATCACAGATCCCTGTTCACGATCTGAGGACAGAACTGACTGCCTCCCCCACTGTCCGCTGAGTTGAACCTTCTCATGGAATGCCCTCAGCCATATCCACACATGTGGTACCTGTGATTGTCCTGACCTTCCATGAAACCTACATGCCCTGTGGGCATGTTGACCAGGACTGCCTGGTCTTCTCCAGGGCAACCTTCTGCACTGGGTCAATATCCCAAACCCACTCCCAGCCTGAGGACTGTGTCTCCACCCTTCTGTCTAGCTGAGAGCTACCGAAGATCCTGGGTGATTTATAACCCAGCAGGCATAGACGCCTATGATCAGGAGGGGCTGTTCATAGCCTTACTCTACTGACAAAGTGTACACCTTGCCACACATGTGGTAGACTGTGTGGAGCATTTGAGATGACAGAAAATGGCATTTGTCCTATCAAGTGAAAGGACTGGTCATCAGCAATCCCCTAGATTGTCCAGATGCTGATTTTTCTTGAACATCCCTTAAGAGGCTCTATACTGCAGTATAGATCTCACTGAAGAGAATTGTACAATTACTATACGTATTGGCTGAGCCTCTTTATTGCAGACAACAGAATCCTCTCTCAGCAGTTTAAACAAAGAGCAGCTTCGTAAGAATGTAGAGAGCTCACAGAATCATCAGAACTTCCCAAGAGACAGTCTTATGTTCAGCTGCTGCAGACAAATGCATTGACAAATGTCAGAACTGGCCTGCTAAGGGAATCTACACTTCTGTGAGAGTCAACAAGTGGCCATTATGTACCACAGAACCACGCCAGGAAAATGGGTGACCTCCACCCCTGTCTCTGGTTTAACTCAGTTTCCAATCAATCAAAACCTAGAACTGATATTGGAAGCTAGGGGTAGGGTAACCAACCATTCCAGGCTGTCCAGGACTGGGGGGTTTCCCAAGACATAAGACTGACAGTGCGAAGACAAGAAAAGTCTCGGCAAACTGGAGTGAGTTGGCCGCTCTCACAAGGAAATGTGGTGTTTTGAGACTCTACATTGGGAAGGTAGGAAACTGTCAAGATATGAAGAAGAGGTTAGTTGATATGAGGCAGTGGCAATGACAGATAATCTCTAAAATGCATGATGAAAAAATAAGTTATAATTATCATTTATTATTTACTAAGACATGCGCTTGCTAAGTGCTTTGTTTTATTATTTTGTTATCATTACCTCATTTAATCTTCCCCACAAACCTATGAAAGAATATTACTTGTCCAGGGCTCTTACACTCTTTGGGGGAGGGAGATGGACAATAAAGAAAGAAGTAAATAAATGGGGGTATGTTAAAGAGTAAAGGAGAAAAGCGCAAGGCAAGACTGCAGAGAGAGACAGACAGGACAGGGTGGACACTGTAGCGAGGGTGTGCAGGAAAGGCATTTCTGGGGAGGTGATATTTAAGTTGAAACCTGAGTGATGAGAAGGAGGAGGGGGACACACAGCCATCTGGGGACAGGAGGCTCTAGCGGGAGGGAAAAAGCAAATGCCAAATCCTTGAGGTGGGAACGGACCTTTACCCATGCAGGGCACAGAAAGGAGCTCAAGGTGGCTGCAACAGAATGCAAGAGCAGCCAGTATGTAAAATAAGATTTGGGTCTGGTTGACTAGAGTAAGGAGCATGGATTTTATTTTAAGATCAATGGGAAGCTAGTAGAGGGTTTTAAGCAGGGTTGTGGTATAATTTGATTTTCATTTTATATCTAAGGTCACAAAGCTGGCGAATGAGAAATGAAATTCGAAGCCAGATATATATCTCTTCAGAGCCTTGCTTTCAACCGCCATGTGAGCAGACTGCACCTGGGACGGATAAGCTAGTGCCTCTGTGTGTCTTCACATGCATGTGTTGATTCCACAGCCTTGGTTCTCAACCAGGGGCGATTCCCTCCACGGGTATTTGGCAATGCCTGGAGACATTTTTGGTTGTTAGAGGCTGTGGGGGGTGGGGGCTGCTAGCATCCAGTGGGTAGAGGCCAGGCACACACCCCCAACACACACAATGTACAGGAAGGCCCCTAAGATAAAGAATTATCAGGTCCAAATGTCAATCCTGCTCCACAGTGAATGGCATAGTCGTCTTCTCACATGTGCAAGGATGGGTCAGCTCAAACGAAACCCGAGACTCTTTCCAGTTCTCTTAATATGTGTTCTTTTCTTAGGAGACAGACTTCAAAGCAGGCATCATGCCAATTCCCAAGCACCCAGACAGGGGACGATACACCAAGCAATTCCCGGCAGCAAGCTGGTGGGCGCAGATGGGCCTGGCTCTGATCGAGTGAGATGGGATGGCCTCTCCCTAGTCTTCTCAGCATTCAGTCTGGGTGTTGGGGCTGGAAACCTCAGAAGGTGACCACTCTGCAGTTACAGTTGCACCCGCTGTGTCTACTCCCATCTTCCCCACTCTCCAGTGACGTCTGAGCACATCACTCCTGCTGCACACTGGACTCCCCATTCTGGAGACCACATGCACGCACCTTCCACTTTCCAATGCCATAGACAGACGGCACATCAGATGGCACATCATACCCACTAAAATGAATTAAGTGTTTTCCATGTGCCACTTGCTGTGTTAAATGCTTTTATACAGCATCTTTTTATTTGGTTTCCTTCCAAAGCAAACCTCGAAGCAAAAATTTGGGAGCAAGTAGTTTCATTGGGAAGCGATCCAGGAATTACTATGATGGAATAGGGAAGCAAAAGAGCAAAGGGAGAGAAACCCATTTATGGCCATTAATTAAAAGGTTACTACTCTGAGCAACAGGGACTGGTGTCCACTGGGTTCCTCTACAGACTCCATGTAACACAGATAAGGGTTTTCCCTCAGCCAGGGGAGAGGAAACTGGGGTATTTAGCCACACCTTCTGTTGAAATTCAGGAGGCATCAACCCCTTGGCTTTTCCTGCCTCCCATAGCCCAGACACTTCTAGCCCCAAAAGAGCACTGTCAGGGGTTCCCATTAAGGGAGGCAGGTAGAGGAACCATGTGCAAGTAACTTTCAGGTAGGCTGAGGGGATGTGGGAAGACACTAACATCTCCCAATCCACTAAGAAAGGTATTAAGATGATTCCATTTTAGATGAGAAAGTAGGGACCGGAAGAGGCTTACCTCAGCCTGCCCAAGGCCACACAATGAGGTGTGGAATCAGAATTCAAACTCAGGTCTGTCTGACAGGCAGAGCCCACATTCTTACCCATTGTATTAGGTTCCTGAGGTTGCCATAACAAAGCAGTAGAGACTAGGTGGGCTAAACCACAGAAATGTACTGTCTCACAGTTCTGGAAGCTTGAAGTCTGGGATGAAGGTGTCAGCAGGGTTGATTCCTTCGGGAAGGCTCTGAAGGAGAATCTGTTCCATGACTACCTCCTAGCTTCTGGTGGTTCACTGGTAATCTCCGGCATTCCTTGGCTTATGAATACATCACCTCCCTCCCATCTCTGTTTTTATCTTCACATGGTGTTCTCCATTGTGTACATGTCTCTATTTCCTCTTTTAATTTCCCTTTTTAATAAGGACTTCAGTCATACTGGATGGAGGGCCACCCTAATGACCTTGTCTTAACTCATTACATGGCAACAACCCTATTTCCAGCTAAGGCCACATTCGTAGTTAGGGGGGTTAGGACTCAAAAATATGAATTTTGAGGGGACGCCATTCAACTCATAACATCCACCAGGCTTGCTGCTTGCCTCTCCACACTCCCTACACCTTGTTCTGAACACGCTTTTTTATTCTCTGCCACTGCATCTTGGACAAGATTCCCTTTTGCTTATGTCCCCAGATGCTTTTGGTGGCCCTACCCATCAGGCAGTGGGTGTGACTGGGTCACAGCCAGAGAACAGAGCACTGCATGGGATGGAAGTCTGGGGAAAGGCCTCTGTGTGGGGGCCTGGGCGCCAAGGTCCACCTGGCTGTCACCTTAATCACCGAGACTCAATCACCAAATACAATAAAGGAAAGTATTATGGAAATAAAACACTGCCAAAAATCTTTCTAAAATTGTGAGTGCGTGCAATGAGCAGTCTGGGTTTATAAAGAACAAATTATGCCAGACACACTTGATTGTGCCTTTGAGGGAACTAAGAAATTAAGGCATGGGAACGATGGGAGAGATGTAATACATCTTGATTTTAATACAGCAATTGATACATTGTCTTGTGGAATTGTCCCTGCAAAATTAATTCAAATTGGCTTGGTGAGGAGAACTGTCCCTGGGGTTGAAAACCAGTGGAAAGATAAACAAACAAATAATGATTAAGGAGAAAACCAAAGCCCACAGCCCTGAGGTAGGGAACGGAAGGAGGGTGATGTGAGAGAGGGAGGCCTGGCTTGTCTGTCAAGATTCAGAAATATGCGGAGGTGTGAAGGGGAGGCAATGTTTGTTTGGGCATCTGTGGGGACGGGCTGCTGAGAGGAAGGTTGACCAGAAGCCTGCCAGACAGTGGGCTTCACCAACTGCTAGACAGCCACAGCCCGGATGGAGTGAGCTCACTAGACATAAAGACAGTTGACCTCAGCAGCAGTGTCAGGTACTAAGCTTTGATTTAGGTTTTTGCTTTTCCAAATGCATAACACTTGACGTGAAGTCGCTCATTCTTCAGAACCACAGAAACCTGGTTTGGGTTCTGAGTGTTGGAGCTGGCAGGGACCTTAGTGAAGGAACCCCTCTCTGCACAGATGGGGAAACTCACACCCAGACAGAGAGAAGAATGGAGATTTGTGGACCCAGGACTCAATTCTGATGTTCATAGAGCTGATGGGATAAGGCCCAGGGAACACCATTTCTAGCAGGTTTATCAGGGGTGGTTCTGATCTGTGGATTATACTGAGAAACAGGCCTGCACTCACACCTGATCCTTCCTTCCTCATATTTTCTCTGTTTTCTCTTCTTTTTCCTTTCCTCCCCTTCCTTCCCTCCTATTCCCCCCCCCTCCCATCTTCCTTCCTTCTCTCTTTTCTTCCTCCCTCCCATCTTGCTTACCAAAACATTTTGTTCTGTGCCTCCTTGAGGATTCCAGGGATGCAGAGGTAAAAGGTGACTATAAGTTTTTGAAAAGCAGACAGTTGGTATTCCTCATGGGCGTGTTTACAGGACGCATAGGGAATAGAGATCATGTTGAAAGACACAGTGCAAACAACATCCACAAAATCCAGACAAGTTGGCAATTATAGAACAAAAGCTTGCTTTTCTTAATAAATATACTGCAAGGGGCAAGAATAAGAGAGATTCTCTAGACTAAAGGGGACTGAAGAAGCAAATCATTCAATTGCAATGTGAGACATTACCTGCATCTTGATTTGAGCAAACTATTAAAAAAAAAAAAAGCATTCATGAGATAATAAGAATTATTTGAACATTTGTGGATATTTGATTATTTTAAGCAATTACAATGTATGTTGATGATGTTGTGGTTATTTTTTCAAGAGTCCTTACCATTTAGACATAAATACTAAAGTATTTATAAATGAAATGATATGATGTGTGAGTTGGCTTCAAACTAACTCAATGTGTATGTGTGTATGAGTGTGGTGTTTGTGTGTGTCTGTGTCTGTGTGTATGTGTAAATGGGGGTGTGTCTAGTGTTTAGATCAAACAAACTTTTCCATTAGTTGATAATTGTAATTGATGATGGGTACATGAGAGTTCATTATACTATTCTCTATACACTATATATGTTTGAAATTTTTACAATAGAAGTGAAAGAAAGAAAGAAAGAGTAAGGAAGGGAGGGAGGGAGGAAGGGAGGGGAAAGGAAGGAGAAAGAGGGAAGAAAGAAAAAGAGAAATGGAAAGAAGGTGGGAGGGAAGGAAGGAAATGCGGATGACAAGTAAGTGGTAGATGAAATCCTAGACTGATGACCAGAGAGGGCCTCCTGCTGGGGTGGCAGGGCTCAACTCAGAGGGGACCCCAGGCATTAGCCAGGCCAGGAAGAAAGAGGTAGGAAGGTGGGAATCCATATGGAAAGAGCATGGACCTGGGGAGAGGAGGAAGGTCCTGTGATCCAGAGCTGGCTATGCTGCTCTCAGGAGCTTGGAGTTTCTGGTAGGTGAAGGAAGTAGCCAAAGGACTTCAAACAAAGGAGGCATGGAGAGACACCCATTTTGTTGAGTTCACTTGGACTTCTCTGTGGAGATTGGACATGGAGACAAACTGGGGGCAAACAAGTTATGGCCACAGCAAGGGTCTAAGTGAGAAGTAAGGTCAGGACCAAAGCACAGCAGTGGGAAGGGGACTCTGGAGGTATTTAGGGTATAAGATCTATAGGGCTTAATGTCCAGCTGAAGGGAGGTGTTTGGGGTAGGCTTCTTGTTGGACGCCTAAGGAGATGGTCATACCATGTCTCAGCCATAATGGACACAGGCAGATGACGAGGTAGGGTAAGAGGTGAGAGACTTATGTGGATGTCTTGCATTTGTGGGACAGCCATGGGGGATGTTTCACAAGGCGTTAGCTGTACAAGACTACAGCTCAGAGAAGATGTTTAAACCAGAGGATGGACATAGTCTTGAGGAGAGGGAGAAGAAAGGAGAGGAAGGCAAGGGAAGGAATGGGCGGGGGGGATAAAAAGGCAAGGGAGAGGAGAGAAGGAAACCCAAGTCAGTAGAAAAGCACTGATACCCGAGGGAGCTGAGGGCAGAACATGTCCGGATATAATCCCAGTCTCCGGACTGTTCTCTGCTAGTTCCCTTCCAACAGCTTCTGCCTTGCGATTGTCCACACACGTTTGAGGTCTGCTGGATCAGTGATGACTGTGGACAGTGGTTTTCTCCCAGTGCCCACGCTCACAGTTCCTGCCAGGTGATTCTTGCCCCTGTCTGTGGAGCAAGTCTTGCTCAGGAAGCTGATGGATACCTCCAACGCCAAAGTCCACTATCCTGGCCATCAGCTCAGCCATCCTCTCTTGCCTATAATTTCTCTGCTCGCTCCTTCCACATGCTCTGGGGTGTGTGGTCCTGGAGCGAGGTCCTGGCTCAGCCTTCAAACATTTGTGTAAAGTTGGACATTTACTAAACCTCTCTAAGCCCATTTCCTCATCTATAAAATGTTGATAATTGCCTTGATCTTGTATGTGCCACACTACATGAATAGTGTTAGCTATCTACCTGCGAAAATGCCATTGGTGTCATTCCCCTTGTTCTCACACACCTGTCTCGTGGACACATGAGCAGCTCCTGATCTCCTCCAGTAGCACCTGCAGCCATCACCTGGCTCCTGTTTTCCTGGATGCTGAACACCTGCCTGGCCCTCCCTGTTTTTTTTTTTTTTTTTTAAAGATTTTATTTATTTATTTGAGAGAAGATAGTGAGAGAGAACATGAGAGGCGAGAAGGTCAGAGGGAGAAGCAGACTCCTCATGGAGCTGGGAGCCCGATGCGGGACTCGATCCTCGGACTCCAGGACCGTGACCTGAGCCGAAGACAGTTGCTCAACCAACTGAGCCACCTAGGCGCCCCTGGCCCTCCCTTTTGATGCTGATGCTCCTCTTGCCCTTGGCTATCTCCTGGTGCCTCCGTGGCCTGGCTTTCCTGCCTAATTAGGAATTTTGACCTCTCTAGCTCCTCACCCTGAACCATCAACCTTCTAAGAGCAGTGGCCTAGCAGGACCTAAAAAGTCACTGTGATCTCAAGGCGTTTCACATACTTGTCAGAAATTTAGCAGCACATGGCTGCTGGTGATACTGATTTTCCCAACTTTTAACTGCAAACATAATGGAGAAGTAAAGGAAAACTATCAGAGATATTGCCCCCAACCACACATGAACAGAGCAGTGATTCCAGCTGGGGATCGGGGTGAATCCCGGTAGGGGGCTGCTTGTCAAGGTCTGGCCGGAGCAAGCAAAACTACACTTCCCATTCTCTTTGCACAAACAAGACAAGAAAACCCATTTGTGCTGGTGAAAGCTGACTCCCTCCTCTGTGATCTCCCCAGACGTTATGGAGACGGGCACTTTCTAAAGCATTTATTCAACAGCCATTTACCAGGAGCCCACCATGAGGCAGGCACTAAGTGCTAAAATTGAATTTATTTCCTGTATTAAATCTCAGGAAAGATTGGGAAGCCTTGTCAGTGAAGCCTCCAGGTAAAATTTCTATGCCTTTACAGAATAAAATGTGTATTGCTTAGTGCGTTGCTATTTATTGTTCCTGTGGCTTCCTTGGAGGGAAAAAAATAAGATCTCAGCCTCATGGGGTGTTGGCAAACAAGGGGGCTGCATTATTTTAGTGATTACCTTGAAGCAGCCAGAAGTGTCTTTTTTTTTTTTTTCCTGAAGCCACCCTAATTCGCTGCAGTGGTTCATTTGGAGTGGTATTTTACGGGAGAGAGGAAAAGGTTGTTGCTGTTTTCATTTGTTTGTTTGTTTGTTTTCAGTAGTAGTCACCCATTTTTATTTTATTTTTATTTATTTATTTTTATAGTAGGATCCACCCCCCACATGGGGCTGGAACTCCTGACCTTGAGGTCATGAGTCACGTGCTCTAGCGACTGAACCGGCCAGGTGCCCTGGTTGTTGCTGTTTTTAAGGATCAACTTGAAGTAAGGGATTGATTGGATCATCTAGGGGAAAAAAATGGTTTTTTTGACCGTCAAATCTGCTAAGTAGTCACCGGTGTCTATTCTCCCTTCTTCCTGCCAGCAATCGAATCCCCCGTGTCTCAGTTCCGGCTTCCCATCAGCACACATCCCCCAGTCTCCCCTGCGGCTGGCCACGGGGCCAAGCTCTTGCCAACAGATTTTAGAGGAGTGCAGTCCACAACTTCTGGGACCGGCCCTTGAAATATTAATGTGTTTGTGCCATTTTGCCAGCTGGATATAATGCCCATGAATCGGAGGTGACCATGGGGATGAGAGCGATGTTCTAGAAGAGGCATGTGGGACCCTGGATGACCTTAGAGAGCTGAGCCATCTACCCACCATGGACCATCTACCCACCTCAGGATGGTCATGGAAGAGTAAAGTAAACCCACTGAATATGGTCTTTCGTCACAGCAGCTTAGCCTATACCATACCTAACACATTCTTTACTATAGTAAAATTATTAAAACCCTAAGTTCTTTGTGTATCTTTGATACAAATCATCACACACTCCTCCTCCCTAACCCCCAAACACAACTGCTTGCAATCCCCCTGCTCTGGGCAGCATACCAAAGTGTCCGAGTATAGAAGCTTGCTGGGTTTGGGCTCTTGTACCTTCTAACTGTTGGAAGAGCAATCATTTCCCTGCAAAACTTTAAAATGTATGCAGTAAGCCATAAAGAGCTTACTTCTGAAAAACATAGTTTACCCTTGAGAAGTGCAGGCTTTCCGTGCACTGATCAGTCTGTGCTGAAAAGTGTGTCTGAGTTACAGAAATGTATGCTAGACCGATGTGGTGGCTTTTGTTTATACTGAATGTTCTCTAGAGCACCATGTCAAACCAGAGGGCTCTTGGGATCGCTCTCGCCCTACCCAGGGGCTCTGTCTCTGGCCATTTAAATGAAGACTTTGGGAGTGTGAGACAATTGTTCCTCAACAAGGGGCAGCCCAGCAAGGTGAGAGCTGGGGTGGGGATTATACAAAGTAAAGAAATTGTATTTCCTTTCATGTCAGAAGAGAGAAGAATAAAAGAGCAGGGAAAACTCACAGTAATAAAAATTTTAAAAATCCTTGCCAGGCAACCCTTTAGGCAGGAGAAAGGTGTTAGGAAATCAAGCAATGACAACGTGCCATGACTCCCAGAAGGCTGGGTGTCCCTTGAGTACGTAAGCAGCCTGAGAAAAAGGAAGGGCAGAGTCAGGATGAAAACTAAATAAAAACTAGATCATGGTAGGTGAGAAGAAATGAATCCACCTTTGATCCAGGTGTCTGTTAGGCTGAAGAGCTCACAAAATGCACAAACCCCTTTACTGACACAAAGATAATGGTGCCGATGACTCCTGCCACCTTCAGTGGCCCAGCTCAGCATGGGGGAGACCTTCAGAGGACAGCCAGGCCCAGCCAGATCCTTTGCCAGTTCTGACTCAGGCAACCTGCACAGCACTGGGCCCCAACCTGGCCGCTCGGTGAAAACAATTTCACAGCATGACACGGAGCTCACCTGCAATGTGTCGCAGGCATGTCCGCATCCCCCAAGCACCCTCCCCTGAGCCTCTGAGCAACCTGGCAGGTGGAAAACACCAGACTCGTGCCATACAGCCCCGGATTCAAATCCTAGCTCTGCTACTTTGTAGTTGAATAATCTCTGGCAAATTACTTAACAACGGGCTCTTTGTTTATCCCCTCTGTTAATTCACAGGGTCCTTTCAGGATTAAAGGAAATGCGGGATATGAAAGGGTAGCCCTTCTCCAAAGATGCACCCCAGTTCTTAGTCATCAGATTCAGAAGGTCCCTGTTCTCCCCTGAAGCCTGGGTCCTTCAATCCTTGTCTACTTATTCTGTTCCCAATGGGGCCTCCTTTCAAGACTCTGCACCCACCCAGACCTCGGTGAAGGGCTGCCTCCCCCTTATCCCCTGCCACACCCCTGCTGTGGGACAGGCTTATATCCACCAGCCCCATGCTGCCCTCCTGGGCCAGCCTGTACCCAGAGGCAAAGATGCTGAGCTTGCCCCACAGCCCAGAGGGAGGGGCTGGCTGGGAGGAGTGAGCTGAGAAAAGCTCCCCAGGCTTTCCCACCGCATTGCCAGGGTCACAAACCTGTTGGTGAACTTACAAATCTTGTCTCTGCTACTTCACAGCCGTGTGACTTTGAAGCCACCTCTCCTCTGGATTTCTCTTATAAGTACCTGTCCTCATTCAAATCTCTTGATCTCAGAGCAGCTATAACCCACAGCCAAAGAGCTCCACCACTCACAGGAGGGCTCCATTCAAAGCCCTCGTCACCTTGGCAAGACACTGTTTTCCTCCCAACACGTTCTACCACATGACTCTGGCCCCCTCCAGCCGCATCCCTCCTCCTTGGTCTTCAGTGCCCCTTGTTTCCGGTCAGCCCCTGGGTGACCCATAGCACTCCCACCTCCTTCTCCATCAAGGCCAAGACCAGAGTAGGCTGAGCAGAATTCGAAAAATGGTTTGATAGTGGGATCAGGGGACAACGAATGTTTCTCTGGCTCTGGATGGGACAGAGGACTCATTCCCACTTGAATGAGCTGTCACTCAGACAAAGCACTGTCTACCCCTTAGCTGGGGAAGCAGCATAGTGGGGCAGGGGACACTTCAGGACTTCTTGCTAATTGTTGCTGGCAGCTTCTCCCAAGAGGTACACAAGGTGCCTTCAGGGCCCAGGGAGTTGAGCCAACGACTTGCCTGTCTATAGAAGTGCCCTGGGCTCCTCGCATCCTGGTCACACAGCTTTCCCTGGACATGATATTTCAAGATAAGACATGTCCCTGGCTCTGGCTCTCCAGTGGGGTCAGTCAGTCACAAGTGAGCACCTACTACGTGCCAGGCACTGTGCCAGGCTTGTTCTGGAGGGTGGGCTTGACTGCCCTGCATCAGCCTGCTTTTATCCTACCGCACTTGCTAGGAACACCACCCAGCAGAAGAAACAAAATAGTCTTGGGAGTCTTTCTGCTCTTAAGGAAATAAAGACCGTAAGTGTCAAAACTGGAAGAGAATTTGGGGACCATCTGCTCTGGTGTTTCTCAAGTGTTAGTGGGAAAAGCCTTTTTTCAAGTGAAATCTTAATCACTCATTAGTCAATGCCAAGTAAGAAGTAGGCGGGGGGTGGGGGAAGGGCTGCCCCAGTAAAATGGGGGAGGTGCATTGCCACCTCTGCCCTTTGCCCCCTTCAAAAGCCTCCCAGGTGTCCACAGATCCTGGTGGAGACCTCTGGCCAGGCGATAATCATGGTTTTTTTTCCCCTTTCAGATTCCATGCAGAATCCAAATAATGTCATTTGCATTCCCCACAGTACTCCAAACATAGTATAAGGAATATTGATCCATCCAACTCTTAGAGGTTTATGGAGGAGAAAATTGAAACCTGGGAGAGACGTGACACCCCCAGGACTCCAACCTAGGCTCCTCATTGGACCTTTTCCCAGAGCATGCTACCACCTGCTGAAAGGCAGTCCTTGCCTCTCTTATTTTGTCCCAAGCACAATGTCCCATCTGGTTCTTTTCTGACTGTTCAGGATCCTGGAAAGTGAGTCACTTTACATGAGACAGAGGCCATAAGCAAGGGTGCTGGGTGAAAGGCCACAGGGCTGAGAGCGGCAGGAGAAAGCAGAACTCTGACTCTGAGCTCTGGCTATCTAGGACAACGAAGGCTCTGCTGCCAGTCTAATTACAGGCCTGTCATTATTCATTAGCTCTGCCCACAGACTGGCAGGGGTGAAGTTGCAAGAGGCATGAGGAGAAACTGGGAACACGAGAAGAAACTCAGCGAAGGAAGCCCCTGGGGAGAGCAGGTGTGCTGACCACACGAACCTGGACATCCCATCCCCCTCATTCACCCACCCTTTCCCCTCCCCGGCTGCCCCCTTCAGGCCCAGAGAATGGCCAAGCAAAGGCCCAGGGCCTCAGTCCTTGGTCCTGTGCCAACCCTGTGCCCCTAGCCACTGCAGACTGCTTCCCCACTCCCAAGCAGCTGCCACAAATCATTCATTCACATGTTCATTCATTCAACAAGTATGTATTAAATACCTACTATGTGGTGGCATTTTTCTAGGCACCGAGTATATAATGGTGACGGGGTCTGAGTTTTGGCTGAAGGGTCAGAGAAAGTCTGAAGCCTTTGACATTGGAGCAGGGACCTGAATGAAGTGGAAGGAGGGGGATCCAGATGCAAAAGGCCTAGGGCCAGCCTTCCCTGTGCTCAGCATGCTGAGGGAGAGCCAGGGATGGAGCAGAATAAGGAAGGGAGAGTGGTGGGCAGTGAGGTCCGATTCGACTCAGGAGACAATGAGGTGCAGGGTCCAAGACGAGGCTGGCCCAGCAACCCAGGTGTGTGATGTTGTACCCCGATGAGGGTGGTAGAGTGGGGTGGTGAGAAGTGGTCAGAGTCATTTGTTCACAGAGGTTGTGTTTTATACATTCTGACGTCTCCTCATCTCCCTTGGGGATGGCTCCCCGTCAAGATTTTGCCTGTCCCAGATCACAGAGTAGTAAAGAGATTTAGAATTTCTCTCAGGGCTCTCTCCACATGAGAATGTCTCTCATCACGCTCCCTTTGCTTCTCCCAGGGGGCTCCTGCCAGGCTAGTGGGAGGCCCAGAGATCTGACCTAGAGTGGGCTCCCAGGAGCTGGGAGCAGGGTGAGCGTGAGTGGGGAGGGATCAGGTCAGTGTCCAGGGCCACAGATGGGTAAGCAATCGCCCCACAGATGACACAGGATGCTCAGGACACAGAGGGACCACAGAGAGGGCTGCCGGAAGTAGTGGGTAGAGGAAGCTGGCATGGCCCTTTCACTGAGGCAGAGGCTTGGAATTTTTTGGTCCAGTGGGACAGTGCTGGACTCTCTCGGGCCAAACACCTTGCTCACACACATGACCACATGCCAGTGTCGAGGCTGCCAGACCATTCCCAGGACAGGAGCCTGGGCTTGTAGTGAGGCTGTCTGCCTGCTCCTTGCCTCTCCTTCCTTTGCATATTTAGCCAAAGTGGCACTTGCAGAAAATGACAGGACTTTGTCAACATATGGGCTGCCATTTTGGAAGAAAAGACATCATAGTTTACCCATGTCAGTGAAAATTAGGAGATAAATGATTTGGTATTAAACTAGATAGTTGTATTAAACAGATCACATGATTTTATTTATAAGTGTGTGTGTGTGTGTGTGTGTGTGTGTGTTTTAAAAAGATAGATTGTGGCAAGTTTCCTGAGGTTCCAACAGGAGCTACTAAACCCAGCATGAGGATTCAGATCCTTTGTATATGTTTCTGTCCCCTCGACCAGATGTAAAGCCCCTAAGCTCCCACCGTGTTCACAGTTCCTATCAAAGATGATGCTCTCTGGATGCCTGCTGAATGAATGGACAAGAAAATAAAGAGATGCTAGCTGTCCTGTGTGCCCGGGCCCCACACGGTGAACGTGAGTGAGGAAGAAAGTGAGTTGAGGATTGTCAAGATGATTACATTTTCCCATCTTAAGTCCCACTCCCCTCAAGGGCCTATAGACAGTTTCCTAGGGTGAGAGCTAACCAACCAACAGCTACAGGAAGGAAGTCCCACTGTCTGGGGCTGAGAGGGTATTATATATTATTTGGGGCACTATGCTAACGTGCTTTGATAAGTGCCTTCTGGAGATGAGCTTTGCTGGGGAAGGTGGTTGGGGGATAGTTCGGGTACTTTTCAAATCTTAGGATAACTGCCCACCTGGCTTAGCAGAAGCTTGGCCCCCTTACAGGAGGAAAGTCCTACCCAGACAATCAGAGTCACAGCCCTTGGGCAAGGGACCAGCGAGAAGCAGGCTGTGGGGGCTTCTCTGGTCCAGTCACAATGGAGACAGTAGTTCCTAACATCTGGATGGGGCTTCCCAGGGCATAAGATGCTATCTCACACCTTCTCTCTGACCTCACTGTCCCTGGGTAGGAGGGGGCCAGTGTGGCTTGCCATTTCACCCTCAGAGATTCAGGGAGGGCCAAGTGGTGCCCACAGTGCTGTCACTGGAAGTAAGACCCAAGACTGGGTTTGAGCCCCGATTATCTGAATCCAAATCCTGGGTCGCCATCACCACACCACGGAGCTCCCTCTGACCGCATGAAGTTCAGAGCAGGAGGGGCCTGAACGGTCACGTATCCTGAGCCCCTCGGATAGCTGAAGCCCAGGAAGGCAGGAGTGAATGAGGTCCCTGAGCCCAGAGTCCCCCCACATATTCCCATTCCCCTGGTATCCTCCATCTCCTTGACATTTGTCCCACCATCTCCATTTTACTCTCCAGACTGCGTTTCCTCTGCGCCCACAAGACAGCTATGGCCGTTTACAGCTGTTTACCAGCAGCCAGATAGAGGAGGAACCTAAGTGGAATATAAACTATTGAATTAAATTCCCCTCTTCAAATGCCGCCCGGATTCTCTCTACCTGAGAATTTCAATCAATGCTGGTAACTTCCTCCTGCCCTTTAATGGGAAACAACAGACAGGGTTCAGCCTGCCGCCGGGCCCGTGCTGCCGCTGCGGCAGGTGCACTTAGAGGGGAAGGGATGTCCGTGTGCCTGGTTATCGCAGTAACTCACCCGAAGGTGCAGCTCTCTGGAGCTCCAGGCAATGCCATTAAGTAAGCAGGGAAACAGCTTCATTTCCCAGAGCCTGAGTATTAGAGGCACCCACAGGGGATCGGCAGAGGCTCTCAGGGAGATGGGGGCTGGGATTCTGTCCTTTGGGACACTTTTCTAGGGACTCAAGGAGACAGTGGATGTCGGTGAAGAGCAGCAAGAGGGAAGGAATATGGATTTCCTCCCAGCACCAAAACGAGGGTAAGTCTCAGACCCAAACAAGCTGCCCACAAACCACCCACTGATAACAGGCCATAGGGATGGAACATGGGCCCTCAAAACTTTATCGCACACAATGGCCCTGGGCTGGGAGTTCCTCGGTTCTTGTGCCAGTGCCACCATTTATTAGTCCTGCCATCTTAGGCAAGTCATTTCTTGGTCGCTCCATTGCCCTCCTCGGTGAAAGTATGGGATGTGAAAGCTTTTTGAGAACTGCCAAGTGCTGCACAATTGTGAGCTACAAATATATTGGGGGGGGGGGGGGAAGAGGAGCGCCCTGAGAGATTTTCCTCCAGATCCCACAGACTCTAGGATTGGCCTTTGGCTCCAGGTGGGACAAGAGGGACCAAAAGCCACTTGTACTTGGAGGGTGGGCTTGGCCAGGGCAGCCATCCCTGAAGTGTCCTCTAGGAGGCAGCAGAGGAGGTCCCATGGAGCCCTGATACCCTGGCTCTTCTCAGCCCCAGGATCCTTGGCATGTATAAGTGGAGGAAGGCCAAGGGCTGTGGCGATGTCACCCACTGTGTTAGGGATAGAAAGGTAAGGTGCTAGAGTTCCACAGGACCTGCTGGAGCCCTGCTTGCTGGTGGTCTTCCCCGCCTTTGGTGGGGTCCCATTGCCTTTCCTTTCAGAGCCTGGGCCTCCTTTCAGGACGCGCCCCCTTGAAAATAAGATCCTTCCAGGTCCTTCTTTCCTCATAACTCTTTCCTTCCTCAGAATGGGCTCCCTTGACTGTTCAAGAGACACTTTTAAGCCCCTCTTCTTGAAGGCAATAGAAATTATCTTACTTCAGTCATAAGAAAAAAACAAGACAAAAATAATAACCGAGCACCCGTTACAAGCCAGACACTGTCAGCTAGCTTATATACACTAATCTCATTGACTCCACCCAATAACCAGTTAAAGTGGGCCCACCCATTTTTAAGATGAAGAAACTGAGGCACAGACGGGTTAGATACTTGACAAGATCCCACAGGTGGTAAAGCGATTAGAGCGGGAATTTGGGAACTGTGAGTTCTCTGACTCCAATACCCACGTCTTTTCCACCATGCCAGCCAAATGCTTGAGGAGGCAGACTCCAGAAAGACTGGAAATCGCAAAGATACAGAGTTGTCATAGAACATAGACTGGGTTTCTTCCTCGGTTCTGGATCTCTCTGTAGTAACAAGCCTCCCGGGGCCAGTCTGTTCTTTACTCAGAGTCCTTTTGTTGGCTCCCCAAGACGTCTGTGTTTCTCCCTTACATCCTCATCCCTTTGCACTCGCTTGTTTCTTGGCAAGCCTATCCTTTTTTCCCCCACTGGCAAAGTTATTTTCCCATATTCACTCAAAATGTGATGTCTGAGTATATATGGGTCCATATATATGATCCATAGATACTAAATGGGAGCACACAGTATTCCCTTTAACCTTCTGCACATCCTTAGGGCAGGCATTGGTTTCTCTGATTCTTAGACAGGATAACCGAGGCCCAGAACCACCAAGTAGAGCTGCCCAGCATCACACAGACGGCCCAGGCCTCTGCCTCAGCTTGGTGTGGTTCCACAGGCTGGGATGTTGACCCCTGCCACAGGATACCATCAGGAAGGCAACCTGCTTCCCCATCCTCTCCATTCTGGATGCCTGACTCTTACTGTTCATTTAATAAGGAGAAGTAAGTCTATACCGAACACCTGTCCCTGACACTGTGCCAGGATAGAGGAAAAATATGTAATATGCCTTCAACACGAACACGACCTCCATTCAGTCCTGTAACATCCTTCAAGTGTGTCTTCTCCTACCTCCCCATGTCCCTTCCCATTTCCCTCTAGCAGCTCTCTACTGGAACTCATCCGTAAGTCCCAGTGCTCTTCAGGGCTCCATCTCCAGCCCCTTCTCTCTTCACCCTCCATCAGGATCAGCAGATCTGAGGAACTCGGGGAGTGGCGGGGCAGGGGGTGTATGCTGCAAAGCACAGGGCAGGCTGAGTGTCAAAAGGGAGCTGCCTGGCCGCAGGCCCTGAGGCATCACCTGGCCCAACAAAGTCCCCAAACAAAACACAACACTGGCAACCCCCATGAAGCCCGGAGCTGCAGGTTTGTCCCTTGTTCATGTTTCTGGTTTCCCAGGATGATTGCATCTATCTCAAGCATTTCTCTCCTTCCTCTCAATTGGTAACTCCTGGATCTGTCTTCTTCAACCCAGATCTGTCTCCTGACCTTCAGGCTTTGTGCACTGGAGGGTCTGCTGACATCTCCAGCTGCCCGCGACCCAACATGGCCACACTTGAAGCACTTCCTTACATCATCGCATCTTCCCGCCTGCATTCTGCAATCCGTTTCTCTCACCAGTCACCCCAGCTACAGTACTGGATCCTCCTGGACTGTCCTGTCTCTCCACACATCTGATGACCACATCCTGATGATTGACCATCCTTCCCCCGTCTCCAGCCTGTGGCTCTTACCCCACTCCTGGAATATTGCCGTAGGTAGCTTCCTACCTGGGTCCCGTTCCCCTCCCATCCACTCCCCCATCACAACCTGAGTCATTGGCCAAAACTAAAAATCTAGGGCTACTTCCAATTTATAAACCACAGTCTGTAGGAAGACTAAGCTCCTTAGCTCGACATTTGTGACCCTCCCCCAGCCTGGCAGCACACCTCTCGAGAGCTAGCCCAGCTCCCACTTCATTCTCTGGACACAATAATCTGTCTGCACTTATCCTGCATATACCATGGACTATCACATTGCAAAGTCTCTACTCCTGTTACTCCCTCTGCCTAGAAGACTTTGTTTCCCCACACTCCTAACCCTACCATTGTCTGAGAAATTGCTACCTTTGCTGAAATAGTACATTAGTGCCACCTCTTCTGAGAAGCCCTCCCTGATATCCCTCAAGTCTGAATTAGGCATCCTCCTCGCCATTATCCTGTACCAATACACCACTCACAGGATTTTGACATCGCCTATTTACTATCTGTAACCCCATGTGGCAGACACTGGAGTTTTCTACTCAACATCATTACCACTTTTTCTGATTTTATTCGAGCAGAAAATGCTCAGCCCCGGGGGAGGGTGGCTGTAGGAGTAGTTAATACTCACTGTGAGCCAAATACTATGCTAAACACTTCCTTACATCACCATGAAGGTCTCATTATCACACTTTTACACATAGGGAAACTGAGAAGGAGAAAGCTCAAGCACCTTGTCCAAGGTTATGTAACTAAGAATTGGCCAAGTTCAAGTTCAGGACTTGAACTCAGGCATCTGGCTCCAGAGGCTGTACTCTCAGTGGAGATGAGACACTAGCTTTCTCATGAGTGGTGCACCACTACTGGCCCACGGCAGCCTCCTATAGCATCACTGTCCCATCTGCCTGTGATTCGTGCTGGAATGGGCATGTGACCTGGGGTGACTGATGGGATATAAAAAGAAGTCAGCTGCAAACTTCTAGGAAGGATATCCTTCCCCAATAAAACAAGAGAAGCGGAAGTTCCTGACCTGCCTCCTTCTGTCTTTGGACATTGGGATGTTACCAGGGAGGAAGGGACTGCAATGCCTCCCTCAGAGGGAGGAGAAACACCTCCTTTTCCCCCTTAGAGGAAAGTCCTCCTACTTTCCTCTGAGGGATGCAGAAGCACAGTAGAGCAGGAGGATGGCCAAGCCTGGGTTCTTGGTAACACTGCTGAGCTGATGAGCCAGCAGGCTCTGCAGACCCCAGTCCTGGACTTCCTTCTTGTTTTATAAGATAATAGGTGTCTGTACTGCTTAAGCCATGATTAGACGAGCCTTCTGTTACCTGCAACCCAACCATACGCTTCAGTGCCTGGAACAGCGCCCAGAACATAGTGAGCCCTCCATAAAGGGCTGCTTAATGAAAAACAAAAGTGTGGGTATATGTGGGCAAACTCAGCACACGGCATGAAGATACAAAAAAATTAATTTCTCTGAGCCTGTTTTCTCATCGAGGGGCGGGCTCCATTTCAGTTGGGTAGCCACTGACTCCTTTCAAGTATAAGAAGAGATGAGGTTCCAATTGCTTGGGATCCCCTCACAGTCATTCACTGCTAATCCTTGGCAAACTGACAGAGCCTGCCCAAGGGCAACAAGTTCTGTGGGAAGACTCAAAAATGCATGTCACAGAAGACAGAATGGATGGGGCACCAGGGCAGCTCAGTCAGTTAAGTGCCTGCCTCTGGCTTGGGTCATGATCTCGGGGTCCTGGGATCGAGCCCAGTGTCAGAATCCCTGCTCAGCAGAAAGCCTGCTTCTCCCTCTGCCTGCTGCTCCCCCTTGCTTGTACTCTCTCTCTCTCTCTCTCTCTCTCTCTCTCTCGTTCACTCTATAATAGGTAATTAAAATCTTAAAAAAAAAAAAAAAAAGAGGGAATAGTACAGGACTCACCCTGGGGCCAGTCTCTACAACAAAGAGAGCTCCAAAGACCCCTTCTTTCTTGACTTGGAGCTAAGTCTATAAAATCAAAAAGCGCTGAAGGGCACCTGGGTGGTATGATAGGTTAAGTGTCCGACTCATGATTTCGGCTCAGGTCATGATCTTGGGGTTGTGAGATCAAAGCCCCATATAGACTCTGCACTCATCTCAGAGTCCGCTTGTGATGCTGCCTGAGATTCCCTCTGCCCCTCCCCCACTGGCATTTTCTTTCTTTCTTTCTTTCTTTCTTTCTTTCTTTCTCTCTCTCTCTCTCTCTCTCATAAATAAATAAAATCTTAAGAAATTAAAATAGAATCACAAAGCCTTGGGATGACTTGCTTGGTTCACTGAGGATTCCCGAGGGCCACCCAGGGGCCTTTTGCTCATCCACCACCAGCAGCTGGCAGTAACTCCACAGACACAGGGCAGGAGCCTCACTTTCTTTGTTGGATCAGCCAATCAGATTAGACCAATGGGAATCACCAGCCAGTGTCGTTCATGGGTCCCAATGGACTTGGGATGGCGTCTAATGCACCCCAATGTTGCAAGTCACCTCTTGGCCAAGCCTTCAAGTTCCCTGTGTCTGCCCCTTTGCCATCACTGGACATGCTTTGTGGGGCCCTATGTGGAACTGGACACCAGCTCGATGTTTGCTCCCCTTTCCCCATCAAAAATCTACACTCTGAAAGGTCTAACATGGGCCAGCTTTCTGTTAGCGTGACATGAAGTCTTTCTCTGGGTGATTTTCTCACTGACTCTCCTCTTCCCTAAGGTGCCTCATCTCCCCTAAGGTGTCACCTCCTAAACATTGTTTCGGAATGTTTAGCTCTTATAGTATTTATTGTTCACTTGTTTTCTGGTTCCCCAACTATACTAAAAGTCCTTCAAAGACAACGCCAACATCTTCTACCCATACTTAGGATTCAGATTTTCATCACCCATCTTTTCAGCAAAGATGAATATCCTAGATACAAGGGTATATCCTAGGTACAAGGTTATCTGCTACTTCCGACAATTCAAAAATGAATAAAGTACAGTCCCTACTTTCTAGATCTTACAGCCAGTCTGTATGGGGGAGAGAAGCATAGACACAGAGAGTTACGTCCCTTTTCTTAGATGTACACAGGCTTACCCCTTTATGCGCTCTTATCTTTCCTACCTCCACACCCCCACCAGCCTTTATTTCAGCTAGTCTGAGTAAGTCTATTTCTTGTAATCAAGACAAACCAATTACAACATCCCCTCAGGCAAGACATGTTTGAACTGACTCTTAAAGAATCAGTATAAGGGAAATAAGGGCACAGGGAGGATATTCCTGGCAAAGGAGACAGCACGAGCAGCAGCAAGGAGGCCAAGAACAGTCTGTTGTGCGCAACCCCAAACACATGTGCATTCATTTCTATTTTCAGTTCTTCATTGTGGAATGGAAGGCTTTGTCCACAGGAAAGCAATTCCAAACATCAAAAGGCTGATTAGAGAAGGTATTTTGGGACATGCGTAGGGAGAAAAGTCCCTTCCCGGGAGCCTGCAAAATCACACTGGGTAGGCAGCTGTCTCCAAAGACCAATGCTGAAGGTGAATCCTGCTGATTCACAGCAGCTCATTTGATGGCCAAAAATGTACCAGTAAGAGGGAGCAGGCTAACCACAGTGGCCAAAGTCCTGGGAGGGTGAAAAAGTTCCAAACAGGGAACAAACAAGCTGAAAGGGACCCTAAGAGATCATTCCATCCATCTGAATCCTGATGGTCTTACACCAAATTGGGAGGAATGTGGGACCAGCACCCCACCCTTTATTCCCTGAGAATTATCATTTCCCCAGCAATTTGTTACTTAGAGGTGAGAGGAATACAGACTCCCAAAACTTGTGAGTGTAGGAGTTCAGGGAGTATTAATATGATAAGAAGTTAAGTTTGATCCACTCTTAAGCTTCCCAGAAAAGCCTGGCTCTAGTATACAGACAAGTGACACATGCTCTAAAACAATCCCAAGCATCTAAACAAGGCAATATTATCCCCATTCCCCTGCCAGGGCTCCACTGGGCTACCAGCTAGCCCTTCATCTTCCACGCCCAGCTTCTGGGGAGTCTACATCCACTAAAAGGCTGGTAAAAGTCAACTTAATCCCAGAAATTAATTGAAGACCTACCATGTAAAGCCTTGTCACTGGAGAAGTGTAAAGAGCTCAGATATTCTTACTTGGGATCCATCCCAATCATCCAACAGGCCAAAGGATCAGATGTGGTTAACAAGGACACTCTTGCCCTATAAGGACATTTACCCAAAGCTCTGGCTTCCATCCATCCAGCCCAGAGGATCGTCTTTCCATGACCTTAAGTGGCATCCTGCTTGCCTCTCACCTATCAGGAGCCACAGACTTAATTTGCTTCATAGAGTGGTGCCCCACTGCATATCTTCTGCCTTAAAGAGGGCTACCATAGGGAAGAACATGTCCACTCAAGTGTAAGTTCGATAAAGGCAGAATCTTGCCTCATTTATTGTTCAACTTCCCAAGACAGTGCCTAGCATGTGGCTGCTCAATAAATGTTTGTTGAATGAGTAAAATAATTTGGTGACTGCCTCTGTCCTAGACTATAGCTCTGGTGTCCATCAGGTCTTTGGTTAGGTCAGTACCTGACACACAGGAATCATTCAATAAGCATTTGTTACATAAGTGAATAAGCAGAGAAATTACTGACTTTTTGACAAATAAGTTTTCTTACAGCATTTAATTATTGAGCCTCTTCCATATGCCAACCCCGAAGCCAGGCTTGGAGATCCAAAGATGTCCAAGACAGAGCCCCTGACTCTAGATATTCACCGTCTACTGGAGAAGATAAATGTATGAACACGCAAAGTAGAAGTCCTCCAATCTGGCAGGACTGGGACTCACAATCTGTTAGAAAATTAAAAATGTCCAGGAGAGAATCATTAAAAAATGATACAATGCTGGGCATCTTCCATTTGTCCCCAGACCCACTCTTGTCCACTCTCCATCTGCTCTCTACCCTGGGGATTTCACCCGAATAGACTAGATCAATGGGCTCTTATGTTTCCTGTCTCCACTTTGGCTTTGACTTAGAGGAGACACTGCTAGGAGATTAGAGGGAGAGAGAAGTGAAAGACCAGAGTGTTTATTCCCCAGCTCCCTCTCTCTACCCCAAATCCAGCTGCTGTCAGAAGGCACCCTGTTTTCCTTAGCCTATGGTCCTCTCTCTTGTGGCACCCCTCCCTTCTGTTCACAGTTCTGCAAACAGTTCTTTTCTTTTTCTTTATTTTTTTTAAAGAGTTTATCTATTTATTTGACAGACAGAGATCACAAGTAAGCAGAGAGGCAGGCACAGAGAGAGAGGAAGGGAAGCAAGCTCCCTGCTGAGCAGAGAGCCCAATGCGGGGCTCGATCCCAATACCCTGAGATCATGACCTGAGCCAAAGGCAGAGGCTTTAACCCACTGGGCCATCCAGGCGCCCCAAACAGTTCTTTTCTTCAACTCTCTTTAAAGTATCTCACTCAAGAATGCCATTTTATTCCTGCTGGGACCAACGGACACACATCCTTTACTATTTTTTTTTTTAATCTTCAAACATACAAATGCACTCATTCTCCTCTTATTTAATGTGGGGCCAGGCCCTTTTCTTTGAGTGTGTGTCTGCTGGCTGAAGTTCCACATCACCTCCCATGCATAAACATCCATCACCTAACTATGATTTGCCAGTTTCTTTTTCTTTAAATTAGAGCAAGGATTTAAGAACGCTTGCTACAACACTCCCAAGTGCAGAGTCCTTCAAGATGTTTACAGGTCATCCTTATCTTTCACAGTTGTTTCCCCCATGCCTACTTTTCCTGCAGGTTGTTTCCATGACTAGCCTCTAGGGAGGTCTTTCTTCTCCTTTTAAAACCTCAACATTTATTTATTCGTTCATCTTTTGATCACCATACATTCTTTGACTCCTACTCTGTCTTAGGCCTTGGGCTAGAACACAAGGCACAAAGACAGGCCCAGTGTGGTCTCCAGTATGTCCATCTTGAGGAGACACACACAAGTGACCAGATAACAACATCTCATTAGGTCAGCCTGCTCAAACGTCTTCACACATCAGCATTCTCTTGTGTCTTGTGTGTCCTTTTAGGTTGTATGGAAACAACTGTCACCCTTTCACACTTAATCTCATTGGTCCATGTCACACGTAATTAAATCTTGTAACTAGGGTAACAAGTAGCATTTGCAGAGGCAGGTCTGGGAACAAACATAACCCAGCTCCTGCAAGTGTATATCTCAATAGGGGAAAGCGGAAATGAGAACCGAAATCCCAGTCCTCAGGGTTCAGGGACCTCAGACCTGATTAATGTGCATCTCAGATGAGCAAAGGTTAGTTAAGAGAGGGATCACTATCATTAACGTACAGAGTGAGACATATTTTAGCGAAGGCACAGACAAAGCAATGGTGTCAAGACTTGGAGAGGAAGTTCCTCAAAGGAGATATCTAGTGAGTTGGTCTTCAGTTCGGCATCCAGGAGAAGGACTGTGAAGGGGGACATTCTGAGCTTAAGGGAAAGCAACGATCATGACACTGAATGTGGAAATTTATGTGGATGATGTCACACCTATGACCCCTGTGCAGGCCCACGTGCCCCAGGACACCTGAAAAAAATGTTCATAATAGCCCTATTTGAACAGGAAAAAAAAAAAAAAACAAACCTCGGAACAACAGCAGAATGTCCTTAAAAATACAGTGGAGCACTATGCAGTACTGAAAAGGAATGAAGGTATCGACAAACCATGTCATAGGAGAAACTTAGAAATATAAACTTGGTCAAAAGAATAGCAGAAGAATTTTTCCAGTATGACTCCACTTATAAAATGCTAAAAGATGTGTGAAACTGAATGTCTTTTGTTGTTGTGGATACAACAAAAATGATACACAGTGAAGAGGCCAGTGTGGCTGGAGTAGAGACAATGTCAGTGAGGGACAGGGGAGGTAACATCAGGGACAACTAGGGCAGGCTTGAAGGGTTAGGGCCCATTGTCATCATAAGGCCTTGGGTCTTTTCCTCAGAGGTGTGTGGAAAATCATTGCAGGGATTTAAGCAGAGGAATGACATGATTTGACTTATGTTTTTAAAGTCAGGATGTATTTCTGGGGGTGACTGGATCATATTGTCAGTTGAGCATCAAACTCTTGATTTTAGCTCAGCTCACGAGCACCAGACCCAGCGCCGGGCTCTATGCTCAGTGAGAAGTCTATTTGAGATTCTTTCTTTCCCTCTCCCTCTGCCCCTCCCCCCACAAATGAATCTTTAAAATAAATAAATAAATAAAGTCTGTGTGTATTTCTGAATTACATCCATGTACTATGGAGCAAATAAATTGCAAGCATGATAAAACATATACCAAACACTAGAAACACTGGAAGTATCACACACTGATATCTCACGCCATAAAATACCCTTAGAGTGAAGCTCTTTGTTAATGACAGTGGGCATGAGTTCACATTTCAGATAGCCTTCTTGGTAATTCTGAAATGTAAAGTCAAGCCCCATCACTAATGTTTTAATCTCATCACGTAGCTGACCCGGAAGAAGGAAGATAGCAGCTCGCTGTTTCTCGGTGCCCACGAGCACTTGCGTTACAGGTATTATCTTCAATCTGTAATTTCTTTGGAGGGATATCTTTAAGCAGTTTGCCCTTTTGTGGGGGTTAGTTTAGTTAACATTTGATAAGGAAATCTGAAAATGCTCATCACAACACCCACATTACAGCAATGTACGTGGCTGAAAGCAAATGCCTCAGATCCCCCAGACATCCTCCCCAGCACATTCCCATCTGTGTCTCTAAGGACTCTACGGAATAAATATAACATGAAATCCCCTGAACTGGCTGGCTTCTAAGGTGCCTACAGTCCTGTGGACATTGGCTCTGGATAAGAAAGGTATGCACAGACAGTGCTCTGGTCAGAGCAGGGGTGCAGAATCCTGGGTTTTGAATAGGGAGAGTCTAAGGCAGTGCTGTCCAATCAGGTGGTCACTGGCCACATGTGGCTAGTCCAAATTGAGATAAGCTGTAAGTGTAAAATACTCACTATATTTCAAAGACTTAATCAAAAATATGTAAATAGGCCTCTTTAATATTTTATACAGAGTGGAGGTTGAAATGATATTTTTTACAGTACTGTATTTTTAAAATATTTGGCTAAATTAAGTATATTATTAAAATAAATTTCACCTTTTTTTCCTTTTGTTTAATGTGGCTACTAGAAAGTTTTAAACTGCATATGTAAGTCGAATCGGTGGTTCATGTTAGATTTCTATTAAACACTACTAATCTAAAGAAAAAACCAATAGCTCAAGTTATGAAAATGTCCCAGTTTATCAGCATCACCACTACATCTTATTCCAATTGGTCTTGCCTACTGTGTTCTCAAGAATGGGCCTGATAGATAAGGAAGTCTTTATGGTACATTGTGAAGGGCCCACAGGTGATGCCCTGTGATCCAGGTATGCCATATGTGCCAGACCAGGGGTCAGAAGGCTAAGCTCAAATCGCAGTTCTGCCATCCAATGTGCCAAGTGACCTTGGAAACACTGCTGGCATGTTATTTTCATCATCAGTAAAAATGTAAAGGGGATTAATTATATAGTCCCCCATCTTTCTGGCTCTGGGTACCTCTTTCCAGAAGTATTTTCATTTTTAAAGGGAAGTGTCTAGAGGACAACGTTTAGCCCCGATTTGGCATTTCTAATGGACGATGGCAAGATTTTAGGTCCCAGTGGAGGATAAGCTGGATCCCTTCAAATCATAATTCAGAATCCATATGAACCTGGTGAACTTATGAAAAATCATAGGAAGCGGTGGGCTGTTTTAGGGATTCCAGGTGGATCTGCAGTTCCTGTCATTTGTACCACCAAGCACATGCTGTTGGTCTTGGCTGCTTGCACAGGCCATTTCATAGTCATGCTCTCTTCTGGCATGCACACACACATCTCCTTAAGTACAAGTACCCACATGCACACACAGTGTACCCACCTACACCGAAGTCACACTTTTTTACAATTTTCTCTGGTGTCATGGGCTGTGGCACTCACCTAAAGAGACACAGAAACAGGAAGAGATTCACAGGGGTCCTAAGGAAGCAGGCAGCATGCATCCAGGTCACGCACAGGGCTCTAGTCCAAGGCTAGCAAGACCATGTAGCAGAGGCTGCAGAGAATCCAGAAACAAGCCAATAATGAGCTGGCAGGCCCTGGGAGAAGTGGCAAAACTAATTGCAAACCCAGCCAGACAACGTGAGGCAATTAGGGCTAAATGAAGAGTCCCAGGAGGAAAAAACCTACACTTATCACAGAGAGCCGGAGCCATGGTCCTGGATCTGAGAATTGAAGAGGGGAAAGGCATTTATGAAGAAAGAAAAGATTATCTTCAGACTAGAGGAGGGTGTAGAGAGAGACACAATGGAGAGAGGAGGGATGGTCACATCTGTGCGTTCCCTCCATTTGATGCCATGTGGACAGCCATACTATTAAAAATGCCTTGAAGACAGAGAGATAAAAAATAAAAGGAAGCTCCCTGTGAACTGTAATCCAAACTCTATCCAATTCCAAATTTTACCTCCTCCATAAAGTTTTCCTTCCTCCAATAACTGCAGTCCCAGTAATGTTGCAGCGAATTTCCAATGTAAATTGTAGCAGATATCTAAGACCAGAATCTAGGCGGAGAAATCAATTGAACACCTCATTCAAAAAAGCAAGTTAATTTATGATTGTTTATTTTTTATTTAGAAAGAAAAAACAGCCAAATCACTTGTTTTTATTTTTTTAAGATTTATTAATTTATCTGAGAGAGGGAGAGAGAAGCAGAGGGAGAGAGAGAGAGAGAACCCTAAGCAGACTTCCCACTGAGCACAGAGCCTAATGCAGGGCTCAATTCCATGACCCTGAGACCATGACCTGAGCCCAAATCAAGAGTCAGACATCCAACAGACTGAGCAACCCAGGTGCTCCAACTCACTTGCTTTTAAATTAAGAACAGGAAGCATGTAGTTTTGCAAAATTAGTGCTGGACAGTTTATATCCCATTAAAGAATGGGAGAAAGAGAAAAAGGAATAGGAGAGGAGGAGGAAGAGAGTAAAGAAAAGAAAGGAATATATGAAGGAAGATCTAGAGAAGAAGGATAGGTCAGGAGGACCTGTTGCACACAAAGAATGTCACTTTTGAAAAGAATACACATTCTGCTGTGAGAAGTTCTGTAAATTTCAACGAGGTCAGGTTAGTGGCTTGCTTAGGTCTTCTGTACTCTTGCTGATTTGATGTCCACTTGTATCAGTCACTGAGAAAGGAGTATTGGAGTCTCCAACTATAATGCATGTTTTCAGTTTCTTCCACCAGCTTTACTAGTTGTTGTTTAACGTATTTGGAAGCTTCATCATTAGGTGCATTTAGAATTTAGAATTGTAATGGCTTTCAGTGAATTGACTCCTTTTATCATTCTGTAATGTTCCTCTTTTCCCTGTTATATTCTTTATTCTGAAATCTATTTTTTTTCAGCATAACAGAATTCATTGTTTATGCACCACACCCAGTGCTACATGCAATACATGCCCTCCATAATACCCACCACCTGAAATCTATTTTAATCTAGCTAGTTCAGTTATCCTTTCTCTAACTGTGGTAAAATACACATAAAATTTACCAATTAAAATTTACTAATTTTTAAGTATTAGTAGTGTTAGGTATATTCACACTGTTTGAATACCAATCTCTAGAACTTTTTCATCTTACAAAACTGAAATTTTATATCTATTAAATAACATCTCTCCCATTTCCTCCTCCCCTCAGCCCCTGACAGCTACTCTTCTACTTTCTATCTCTATGATTTCGACTACTCTAGATACCTTATGTAACTGGAACCGTACTGTATTTGTTGGTTGCTGTTGTTGTTGTTGTTGTTTTGTGAGTGGCTTATTACATCAGCATAATACTCTCAAACTTTATGCTGCAGTGTTATGTTAGAATAGCCTTCTTTTTTAAGACTGAATAATATTCCATTGTTTGTGTAGTCCACACCATGCTAACTTATTCATTTGTCAATGCACCTTTGGGTTACTTACACCTCTTGACTATTATGAGTGCTGCTATGAACATGATTGTACAAACATCTCTTCATGACCCTGATTTCAATTCTTTTGGACCTATGCCCAGAAATGGAATTTCTTTTTTTTTTTTCTGAACTCTTATACTGTTTTCCATAGTGACAGCACCATTTCACATCACTTCAGTTATGTTCTAATTAATATTTGAATGGTATGTCTTTTCCATCATTTACTTTTTTATCCATTTGTGGTTTTATATTTAAAGTGTGTCTCTTGTAACAGCATATAGTGGGATCTTATTCTGTTATCTGATCTGACAATCTCTGCTAACTGGTAATTTAGACCTTTTACATTTAATCTAATTTAGTATAATGTGCATTTAATGTAACTCAACCAACATGGTTGAATTTAGGCTTTCCGTTTTATTAGCTTTTTGTTCTTCTCTGCTTTTTGTTCCTCTGTTTCCTCTTTCCTGCCATTGTTTGTATTATTTGATTTTTTTGTATCATATTTTAATTTACCTATTGACTTTTTAAAGTCAATGACCTCTGCTATATCTCTTTATGTTATTTTTTAATGGTTGCTCTAGGAAATATAAAATGCACATCTAATTTGTCACAGTCTACTTAGAGTTAATAGTTCACCACTTCAAGCAAAATGAAAAAACAAGAATATCAGTTTTAAAGTTGTATACAAGTGTAAAAGACAAGGTGAAGGATAGTGCATATTGTTTGCTTAATGTTTATGTAGTAAATATAGATGAGCATATGTTTGAACATGCTTATAATATTTCTGGAAGGATACACAAGAAATCCTTAATGGTAACTGTCTTTTGGAGGCCACAGATAGGGGAAACTGCAATGGGAGATTACATTTTCCTGTAAATCTCTTTGCATCTTTTTTTTTTTTTTTTTGCCAGGTGTACATGTTATCTTTTCAATAAATAATTCATTAAAAGATTTATTCTGTTATTTTAAAAGCCCTTTGATATATTAATGGTGCCATAACAATTGTTAATGACTTCAAGATTGCTCAAATTCCTAAAATTTTAAAGATTCCACTCTTAAAAGGATAATCCTTAACAATGGAATCAGTTAGCAGAGAAACTCCTCAAAGAGTAAAATGAAATTAAATTAAAAGTCCTAGATTCCATTTGCTGTCTCATTGTGGCCGATGCTTCGATCCAATGCCATAATCCAACCTCCAGTGACTGGTCTCAGCAAATCCGAGCTGTTCCTTTTTCCAGTGACTGGTTTATGGGTGAGCATAGAGTGTAGGTCTGGCAAATACCATCTTAGAGATGTTCCCTGGGAAAGTTTCTAAGAAAGTTTCCTTGCTCTTTAATACCCATCACAAGGATCACCCATTTTAAGCCAAAGGCCCCATGAAAGACAATTTTCTGCCTGTGGATTTCATCGTCAGGATGTGAAGCCTGTAAGTGCTACAGACATGTGAAGGCAGAATCCCACTACCTGGTCTCTGCTCATTATCTGACTAATACATTCCCTCTCTGTTTGAGTTTTAAGATTATTCTGTTAATTGCAGATGACAGTTTTCTTTTTTTTTTTTTAATATAATTTTTTATTTTTTATAAACATATATTTTTATCCCCAGGGGTACAGGTCTGTGAATCACCAGGTTTACACACTTCACAGCACTCACCAAAGCACATACCCTCCCCAATGTCCATAATACCACCCCCTTCTCCCAAACCCCCTCCCCCCAGCAACCCTCAGTTTGTTTTGTGAGATTAAGAGTCACTTATGGTTTGTCTCCCTCCCAATCCCATCTTCTTTCATTTATTCTTCTCGTACCCACTTAAGCCCTCATGTTGCAACACCACTTCCTCATATCAGGGAGATCATATGATAGTTGTCTTTCTCCACCTGACTTATTTCGCTAAGCATGATATGCTCTAGTTCCATCCATGTTGTCGCAAATGGCAAGATTTCATTTCTTTTGATGGCTGCATAGTATTCCATTGTGTATATATACCACATCTTCTTGATCCATTCATCTGTTGATGGACATCTAGGTTCTTTCCATAGTTTGGCTATTGTAGACATTGCTGCTATAAACATTCGGGTGCATGTGCCCCTTTGGATCACTACATTTGTATCTTTAGGGTAAATACCCAATAGTGCAATTGCTGGGTCATAGGGCAGTTCTATTTTCAACATTTTGAGGAACCTCCATGCTGTTTTCCAGAGAGGTTGCACCAGCTTGCATTCCCACCAACAGTGTAGGAGGGTTCCCCTTTCTCCGCATCCTCGCCAGCATCTGGCAGATGACAGTTTTCTAACTGAGATACCATTATTCCTTTATTAGCCAAATAGGCCCTTATAATACTAATGTATAATCAAGATTCAGAACTATTACTCTAGGCCAGCAGGTCACAATCTTTGTTGCATATTAGACTCACCTAGGATTTTTTAATGCTGATATCCAGGCCCTACTCCTAGAGATTATGATTTAATCAATCAAAGGTGTGCCCTCAGCTTCTGGAATGTTCAATATTCCCCAGGTGATTATAATTACCGTGTTAGCTGAGATCCTCTATAGTCCAGGCCAGTAATTTTTAATCTTGAATGTGCATATAAATCATTTAGGGGAATTTTAAAATACAGCTGATTCATCAGAGTTGGACCAGGGCTTGGCATTTGCTCCTGATCTGAGGACCACAATCTGAGGGGGGAGGAAGCACTAAGCTGAGCTTCCAGGATCATCTCCCCATACTACACCACAGGACTGGGCCAGCTGAGGAGCTGCTGCCTCCCCTCAGTCAGACACGTGCCCCTGCAGCTGGGAGCAGCAGAACCTGGTACCTATGCCATGATGCCCACTGGCAAAACACTGCCAACCTTTGCTCAGCAACTCAATTCTGAATCAAAATCTCACCCAAGGGCAGCTGTTTGGTGGATCCTGAAATCATACCCTAAATCCACCTACAAGGATGGCTGGGAAATTTAGTTTTTAGCTTCTCAGACTCAGCACACTAGCCAGGGGTAGAAACAAATGCTGAATGAACCCCTTAACAGGAACTACCACAATGCCAGGAAAATCACTCTGTCTACCTTATTGGAGCCCTAAGTGCTACCATTTGAAAGCAATTTCTCAAGATTAAGTATTGTCAATGAATACACAAGCTTATCCATGGCAGCACGGTTTGTACCAGCAAAGGACCAGAAACAACCTTAGAAGACTGGTTGAATAATCACAGTTTACTCTCACAGTGGAATGCCACACAGTCAATGAAGAAACAAGGCAGTTCTCAAGGGACTGATACTGAAAGATCTACAAGATACATTAGAAAGTAAAATGTGAAAAAGCAAGCTGCTATGATTTGTGTTAAAAGGAGGTAAAGGAGTTCATGTACATGTATATTAGCAGAAATTCTACACACAAAACAGGAGTCAGCTTGCAATTTATAGAGAGGAACTGGGCTGTTAGAGGATAGGGTGGGAGGGAAACTTTTCACCACATGCCCTTTTGGAACTTTTGGGTTTGGGTACCTATTATACAAGTAAGTGCAATCTGCTTCATAAAAATGAAAATTAATCCATTTTACAAAAACACTCTGCAGGAAGTAACAGAGGGGTTCATTCATTTATTCATATGCTAAACAAAGATTACCTAAGCCCCACCTAGTCCTTGTCCCAGTTCTATGGAAGGATCATGGTGCAGTCCCTCAGGCAATGACGGCCCAACATCCCAGCGTGATGGGTGCAACTATGCAGTGCCCAGGGACACTGAGAAGGGGTGATTGGTTCAGACCAATGGGCCTCAGGAAAGTTTGATCCAGAAGACATCAATTGAGCTGAGACTTGAGAGGCATAGCCTTGTGTTTGTTAAAGAACATTCCAGTCAGGGAGAACAGCCTGAGGAAGGGCATGAGACACAGTATGCTTGATGATCAGACACAGTACAGTCTGATCTAATGAGGGATGCACAGACAAAATGGTGTGTGTTGGTGCATGTGTACACTCGCATGTGTTGCATCTCCATGAGCCTCTCCACCTCTGTGTTTGTGACAACATACAGAGAAAATCTCTGTGGAATGGACCCTGATGTTGGCAAGCATTGTGTCTGAGCTTCTATTTGTGGAGCTGTGGTCTATCCTTCTGACTAAATTCAGCTGGACATTGCCAAACAGAGCTAGTGGGCCCAGAGGGAGACCTAGCTGTGGTTGACCCTGGTTCACCTAGAAACACATTGAACTGAGGGGAAAAAAAAAGAGAGACAACTTCTGCTCCTAAAATACTGTTGTGATGTTTGGGCCTTTGTCTGAAGAAACAGCTTCATGTTTTGAAGGAATGATGTTCCCCACCAGTACCCCTGAGTCACAGCTCAACCCATAGAAGTCTCGTTCTGCATTCTCCCACCTTCTTCTTCTTCTTGGGATCCCCCTCTGCTGTGGGAACTAAAGAGAGATTCAAAGCATTGATGTGGTGGTGGTCCAGATAAAAGACAGATACACTTTGGAAAGGGTTGTGGATGTTATGATAGAGGACGGCTATCTGCGCTGGGCCTGGTTGGGCAAGAAAGCCCTGGGTGAGGATAGGAGGTGGACATCTGGGGACAGGGAGATGGTATGACATGAGTGTTGGGAAAGGAGAGGGAAAAGAAGTAACAAGTGGATGGAAAACATGGAAGCATTTAGTGGGAGAAAAGGCCAAATTGACAATTCTGTCTCTGGAACAGAATGAGGTGATGCCCAGATGTGGCATGTTAGTTCCCTAGAGCTGCTATAGCAGAGTGCCACAAAGTAGGTGGGTTAAAACAAGAAACATTAATTCCCTTCAAGTTCTGGAGGCCAGAAGTCTGAAATCAAGGTATTGCCAAGGCTGTGCTCTCTCTGAAGCCTCTAGGGAAGGATCCCTCACTGGCTCTTCCCAGCTCCTGGAGGATGCTGGCAGTGTTCCTGAGATTGTAGACACTCTAGCTGCTGCCTTGGTCATCACATGGCCATCTCCTCTTGTTCAAAATTTCCCTCTTCTCATCAAAACACCAGTCATTGGATTTAGGGCCCACCCTACTCCAGTTTGCCCTCATCTGAACTTGGTTGCATTTGCAATGATCTTTTCCCCAAATAAGGTCACTGTCACAGGTTCCAGAGGTTAGGACTTCCACATGTCTTTTGAGGGACACAATCCAACTAACCACAGGGAGTAAATAAGATAAAGACTGTGGAAATTTTATTCTGGGGAAATCCTAGGGCTGCCTCCAACCTCAGAAAGAAAAAGAAACCTGCAAGGCCCTCTGAGGTCACTACAGGGGAATTACACCAAGTGTCTGCTGCGTCTGGGTTAGAATAAGGGTCAAAAGCAATGGGAAGAGATGAGATGAAATGTCAATTTCATCAAAGGGTAAATCTTACCTCTTTTAGGACAATTATTATGCTGTCACCAGCTCCAGAAAGTCCTCATCCATGTTCCTCAGGGCACCCCACTCTTTGTCTCTTTCGCAGACTCTCCTTCAGCCACCCTCCCTGTCTCATAAGTGGTTCCCTCCAGCAGTTCCTTGGCTAACAAATGAATTGTAGCCAGTTGCACAAATGGCTTTAGGCCTCGCTTCTGCCAGCTGGCAATTTGCTTCTTACTGGTAGCTTGCTGGAGACCTGACTCCTTGACAAGGAGTAGAGACCAAGCCAGTGGGACTTTGTCACGTTCTTTCCTTCAATCACTGAGCATCTGTGAGACATGGGACCTGGTCCTTAGAGTAAGCCAGCTCCTTGGGGATTGGCTTCCAGAACCATGGTGACTGGCTGACCTGGACAGATCTTGTGGGTGACACAAGGCAGAAGGAAAGTTGCATAACCTCCTTATGAACAAAAGAGAATGTGGTGGCCTCAGGATTAACAGTCCTGAGCTCTAGCCCCTAGTTCTGCCTAGTTTCTGTGTGATGGAGGGTGGGCTTTCCCATCTGAAAAATTCATTCTAATAACCATCTGTGTGAGCCTCAGTAGCCATCTTCTCCTCTCGGGGCCTCAGTCTGTCCTTCTTCTCAATGGGGGAATAAATAGAACACAACAAAGATATTTTCTGAGTGTGACACGTATTAGTGATTTTTATAAAATGGTTTGACTCAAATTATATTTTTAACAACCCAGTCTGTGCTTGAGCACATCAAATATTTTATTACTAGGTCTATAGTACATAACAAAGTAATTGTGTAATTAAGAGATAATGTCAATGCTGTAGAACAGTGTTGACAAGATAATAGTGTTCTAAAACCACATAAATGCCAAAGCAAATGAACAAATTTATAGGTGGAAAAACAAGTGGCAAATGGCCCAAAGACCCTTTATTGTCCAGATTGGTCTAGGTACCTGATAGCCCAGTTTCCACTGTGCGATTCCAGTGGTGGCCTCATCACAACCCCAGGTCCCTGTAGTGTATGCCCTAAGCATGCAGGTCAAACTGAAGAAAGCAGGATTATCTACAGTAGCTAGTCTTTACCATTCCACTTGCAGATTCTCAAAAACTTTGTCACAGGGTCATCGGCCTAGAGGGCCCTGAGGTCACTAGTTCAAACATTCCTAGTGCCCCCACCATTGCCAAATAAGAAGGCTGAGTTGCAGAGTCAGGAAGGATTTTTCTCTTGGCAACTTCTGAGCTGAAAGGAGCATGGGAGCCTTGGACTCTTTTCCCAATCTGCCACTTTTCCTTTCTCGAAGAAGCAAGAAGGTGTTGGAGGTGGAGGAGGATCATGTGACCTTGAGACCCTAAGGCTGCTCCTGAGCAGAAAGAGTATGACACTATGCTAACTGGTTTGCCTAGGAAGATGGAAGTTGTGGGGACATAATTGTGAAGGTCATGAGTGGGAAGAAGGGTCTGTCCACAACCTCTTATAGTCTCGGGAAAGGCCATCCACTCCTCGCATGAAAAGGACCAATAGGGAAGTGCTGGTTCGTGGGAGGGAAAAGGTTAGACTGCTTTCACTGGCAAGGGAATGTGGTGTGCTACACAAAGCACTGGCTTTGGAGACAGAGCTGGGTAATTTGCTAGGTGACTCAATAAATCACTGACTTCCCTTCTCTAAGCTACAATCTCTGTACTTCTGAAATGAGGGTCATGGGCCTGACCAATAATGCCCGAACACCCCTAACAGAGGTGAACTACTATTTCCAACTAGCTTCCAGGGTGATTGGGATGACTGGCGGCTAGATACTCCATGAAATTCTCCTGACCGACTTCCATAGATCCTATGAAGCTATAGGTGGATTCACAATGATTTTGATAAATTCCTGAATGCGAGGGTTATGATGGGATCCTAGATATAGTTGTGAGGTTGAGCCTCCCTGACTCATGAGGGTAATGTCAGGTGGATGTGTAGTCCCTTCACTTCCCTACTGGACACAGAACCCAGGGATCAATGAGCCATAAGTGAGGCCCCTTCTCCCACATCTCCACAACTTTGCACATGCTGTTCCCTCTACCTGGAACTCTCTTCCCCTCTAACTGAACACCTTCTAATTCAGCTACTAGGATACTATCACGGAAGCTTTGCTGATTCCCCTGATCAGACTTAATTACTTTCCTTGTCACACTGAATGATTTACACTCTGACCTGTTGAGGTTGTTTGCAGATTTGTCTTTCTGGTGAGAGTTCTTAAGGGCAGAAACTGTCTCTTCGCCTCTCTCAGTTGGGTGATCAGCATGGTGTCTGCCCAGAGTAGTTCAGAACCTTGTGGTAAGTGAGAGGGAGGAAATTCAAGGAAGAAGGGAGAAAGAAGGAGGAAGGAAATGAAAGACCCGCAAGCGGATCCCCTTACCCAAGAATTCAACACTGCCACAGGATGCAAACAGCAAGAGATTCTTTATTGTTACACAGGCGCCTGCGGGTGGTCAGCGCGCGCCTGCGGGTGGTCAGCAGCTCCTGCTAGCTGAGCACACCTGGCTGGGGTGGTGCAGGATTTTTATAGACAGGTACAAACAAGTCCCGGATGGGACGGGGCCAATTGGCTGACAATTTGAACATTTGAAAAAAGGCATACTTGGTGTTAGCGGATTGGCTTTGGAAGACCCCCTCGCGCGAAGAGAAAGGCGGGAAGGGGAAACAAAGAGGGGAAGTTTGACCTTATCAGAAAGACATCCTGCCTACGTGACTATGCAGCCCCCTTGCCTATGTGACCATACCTCGGCTATTAGGAGAAGGTATCTTGTTCAAACAGGAGACAAGTGTCACACCCTAAAAGCCAAGCGGTTACAGAAAGGCAAAAGAGCAGTTAATTAGTTAACAACTGGGGGGAAGGGTCTTTCAGAACAAGCAATAAAGAAAGGGAAAGTAATGCCATGGTTTTCCCGGGCTTGTTCATAGGTATGTAGTTTTGATTAGTTACAATCATGGTGTAATCCACTTTTTTATCCTGTTTTTCATTTCGTATCAATCTGTAAGCATTTCCCATGTTGCTACACAATCCTCATAATTATCACTTTAATGGTTGCTTAATATCCCATCAGGTTGATGTGCCATAATTTACTTAACCATGTCCCTCTTTAGAACATAACCTTTTAAAACATTAAACAGGGAGCTTGACAAGGTTTTAAAATAGATGAGGAAGGTGGTTTCTTGGCAACGTGTGTAGCATTTCTGAGGTGTGTGTGCTCAGGAAAAGAGGCACCCTGGCCTGAGCTGAAGAGCATGGATGGGAGTTAGAGTCTGGGTCTGAGTGGACACTGAGGGATGGCCAGGAAGGAGAAGGTAAGATGGGGTTTGCCCCCAGCCCCTACCCTCCCTCAAGCTGCCAGGCTGTGCCTCAGCTCTGCCCTCCATGAAGGAGAAGCCATCACTGACCACACGTGGGAAACAATCATCATAATAGTCATGCCTAACACAGATTGAGCTCTGCGCTGAAAACTTTATAAAATGTATCTCACTTAATCCTCACAACCAACCAATAAAGGAGGCGCCATTATTTTAGTCCCCATTTTACAGCTAAAGACGTTGAGACCCAGAGATCACACAGCTAGTGGGTGGTGGTCCTGACCCCTGGCAGTCCAGCTCCGTGTCCCTACTCATCCTCACTTCCTCTCATCCCCTCTTCTCTGGGTTCTGTCATTCCACGATTCCAATTACCCAAGGCTCCCTCTGCATAGCTCACTCACACCTGTCCTTTCAGGTTCTACCTGGAGGCCTGGGAACTTCAAAACTTTTAGCAGTGGCCTGGACAAGGGTTTCGGAGGGTTACTGAATCCACTACTTGAGGGTTACCTGCAGTTGGGAGATGGCACATGTGCTGGTGGCAGGAATGGACACTGGCATCCAAGATTCAGTAAGTAGAATAGAAATATCACGACCTGAGTTTGTACCATAGGCTCTGGTACTTACCAGTTACGTAGCCATGGGGCACTTTCAGTTCTCCAAGACCCAGCTACCCCATCTGTCAAGTGGAAAAGAATACTTACCTCCCAGAGATTGTAAGCATGCAAGGCAATGATGTGTGATGGTGCTCAAGGATGGCTAGCTGCTTCTATCAGCTCAACAGACCAAACAGGAGCCAGCTCGAATAAGATCGCTTCCTCAGGGTTAAAAGCAAACCCTCCACTTCTATGCAATACAAGACAGGTAAGAAAAATGTGCACGGGGGCACCTGGGTGGCTCAGTGGGTTAAGCCGCTGCCTTCGGCTCAGGTCATGATCTCGGGGTCCTGGGATCGAGTCCCGCATCGGGCTCCCTGCTCAGCAGGGAGCCTGCTTCCCTTTCTCTCTCTCTCTGCCTGCCTCTCTGTCTGCTTGTGATTTCTCTCTGTCAAATAAATAAATAAAATCTTAAGAAAAAGAAAAGAAAAATGTGCACGCCAAAGGAAAATGGAAGGGGTTCATTTTCCATTCACTCCAAAGGCATGACTAACAGGATCATGGCAGCGATGGTGATCATGTTGGTGGCATTCACTGAGCATTCACTGTGTGCCAGGCACCGTGCTGCATACTAACGCATTTCATCTTCAGGCATCCTTATGAGGTGAAAACTATTATTACTCCCATTTCATAGATGAGGTAACTGAGTCACAGCTAGTGTTCCGTGGTGGCCTGTGATGTGCCTACCATTAGGCTGGGTGGACAGGAGCAGAGCGTCTAGCTTGTGCTGGCAGATTTCCTTCCCACAGTGAAAGCTTGCTTTCATTGTGGGGACCCTGGGAGTGCAGAGAAGAAGGGGGAGCCTCTGCTAGAGCATGTCTGGAAACAAATAACCACAATGAGTCTCTCTTTGAGGGAACTCTGAAAAAATGTTCAGTTTTTCAGACTCTGGGATGGTCTGGGTTGTCCCACCAGAGAAGAGGGAATGTGGAGAGGGGCTGGTTGCCCTCCTCAAGCACTGGGGCTCCCTTTTTGCTGCTGGTGCCATGCCTGAGTCATATTATTCTCTAAAACCCCTACAGCTTGCCCAGCACATAACAGGAGCTCAGTAGAAGTTTGCTGACAGAAGGAATGTGAAGGAAAGCAGTCTGTGAGGTCCCAAGGGTCAGGGTCGAACAATGTGTGTATGCCATAGGGCAGAGATAGCAACCTCTACAAGGAGGACATGACAATTCGAGGATCCGAAGATGGGTTACTTTAGCTGATTGTTAGTGAATCTGTGGTCACTGGAATTATTCCCAGCAAGACTGGAATAACCGTGCAACCAGGAGACCGCCTACACACGACAGGCCGAACCACGGAACTTCTGGGTCCCTCCCAGATCTGGGGTTTGTTGGGGTCCGTTATCAAAGGAACAAGACTGAGACAAAGTGAAAGTTATGCAAAGCTTTAATCTATGCCAAGCATTAGAAGTTAGACTGACTGGCCAGGGGAACGAGACTGAGACAAAGTGAAAGCTATGCAAAGCTTTATTCTATACCAAGCATTAGAAGTCAGACTGACCAGCCAGGGCCACCTCCAAAGAAAGCAACCCCGTCCAGTTCTCACAGGCTGGTTTTATAGGACATAACCATAGACCCAAGGTACGTGGCTTCTATTGTTAAGGCATTTACTCCCAGAATCGATACCCAGACCGATACCAGGAACTACTGGGGTGTTTATTCCCAGAATGAAGTCCGTGGATGTAAAAAACAATATGGCTACCTAGGCAATATGGAGTTGCTCTGGCTAAGCAGGCTCTAATAGTTAAACAGGTTTTAACATTAAATCGGCCCTAACAGGGTTCAGGGACTCATGTCTCCCCCAGTCTGCCCCTAAAACTTTCTCCTTCATTTCCTATTCCTAAGCTGGAAAGGAACCGAGGAGCTAATGAGCCCCTCCCTATAGCAGAGATAATAATAGAACATTAGCTGTGTGTGTTTAACAGTGAGCTCTTATGGACTGATAATGCCTGAGCCTATTCCAGAGTGACGTATTTTTAAGCTGGCACGATCCCCGGAGGACACCTCACGTTGGAGTGGAGATAACTTGGGACCACAGATGGCCTTAAACATCTCATCAACACCTGGAGACCTGGCAGTAGGAAATAGGCCACCTGTGGACACCAGATCAGAGTTCAGGATAGGAGGCTAACTCTGGCAAGGGGGTGACTGTGGGCCCCTCACAAACCCCACGTGGGCGTCCTGGCCTTCCCTCCATCGGGACACCCTCAGTCATGAGCCACTCAGGGCCCTCTGCTTCATGCTCGTGAGACTTGCTGCTCTGATCTCAGTACAGGTGAGGGTGAGCTGCTCTGTGCTGACTTCCAGTTCGGTGGTGGCCTCTGACCTCACCAGGCAAGCAAGGGAGAAATCCAAAGGGTTTGTTGCCCTGTGCCTGAAGCTCACCATGCCAGACAGAGGCAGAGGAAAGAAGGCCTAGTCCCAGGCTCTCTAGCTTTGTAGGTTCTCCTGGAGAAGCACCAGTGCTCCTCAGCTTCCCTGGCTCCATGTCCACTGGGAAGCCCAGACTGTACACACGAGCCTGCTCTGCTGCCTTTCGCCCCAACTCTTTCTCACCTCACTACTGCCTGCACAACATCATCTGTCCACATAGCTGGTGTGGCAGGAAGAGCTCTCCGATGGCCCTCTGATGTCTGCCTCCCAGTGGTTTTCTCATATTCATAACACATTATATGGCAAAGAGATTTTGCAGATGGCATTAAGACTCCTCGTTGGCCGACTGTCATGATGTAGAGCACCTGGGTGGGCCTAACCTACTCACACGAGCCTTCCCACCCTGAGTGCCCCTCACCTACAGAAGGGTGCCTGTGCTCACCTAGAGGCAATGCCACGTGACGAAGTCATCAGTGCCCCAGTGTGTCCTGCACTGACAAGTGCCATAGCTTCTCTGTGGTCTTCACCTACGGCAATTCTGATAAGCTACCAAGATATCTTGCTTCCGCAGGGTAGGAAGGCACCACCTGCTCCACATTTCCCATCTTCAACACCAAGCTTCAGTAACCACAGGAGACCCTGAAATAATCCGGTATGGCCTCTGCTACTCTGTGAGCACTCTGAGGGTTGGGACAGGTCCATGGGGAGATTCTGATGGACTACATGAACCATTCACCAGCAGGATGCCAGAAGGAAAATGATGGTACCTAGAAGCTGCCTCTGATTTGCTGGGCCAGGTTGTCATAACATGGTAGATCAGCCAGATTCAGTGACACTCAGGGTCACTCCTTCTAATCCTCCCTGTCCAAGAAAGAGAGCAGCAGCAGCAGCTGCTAGGAATAAGGAAAAGCCATTAGTCTCATATTTCATGTCCCAATGCAAAGCAGTGGTGAACCTGTGACAAGCTTCCTTCTTTTTTGCTGAGTCTCTATTTAGAGCCCATGTCATGGACATCAGTGAGAGTCCTAGCAGAGGAGTTGGGAAATAATAAAAGCTGGAGGGAGCGGAACTCTGATCCCTGCACTGAGTTTCTGTTGGGTTGGCCCAGAACCCAGTGACGAGTGAGAGATGGTGGTGATGGAATGTGGCATGGGCACGGGAAGCTGATGTTCCCAGACAGAGATGGAGAGGCCATGCATTACCTCATGTGCCATCCTCTTAATATTAAAGAGAAGAAAACCCTTTTTCCTCCCTAATTGGGTTCAATTTATAAGGAAGCAGCAGGCAAACCACCCCATCTTAAGTGAGTTCACTGCAGCCACAGCCTCTGGGAGGAGGGGAATTTGGCAGCTGCTGGTAGGCTCATTGCTGCTCTTAACAGATGCTTAAGCAGCAGGTTGGGAAAAGGGGTGCCCTAGCTCCCTCTCTCTGGGTTCATCACTAAACACCTCTTGAAATGCTCCAGGAATCAAGCTGGAATTTATCATTCATTTGGGGCAAATAAGTCAAGCCAGTGAAAAGATGTGCTGCACCCGCTGAGAATCTAATAGCGCTGGAAATGGACTTTCAGACACAATGGTATAAAACCTGAAGTTTTATAGAGAAAAAACTTAGGTTGGCATGTTTGCCCAGACCGCACACGCAGGCAGGAAGTCATGCCTGAAACACCGAGTGCACTTCCCCTCACAAACTTACTCACAATTTCACTCTGTTGTCTGTGTGATTTTGTTCACGTCATGCTCATCCCCTCTGACCGCAAGTCCCATGCGGCTAGGATCGTTTCTACCCTTTTCACATGGACCACACCATGCACTTAGTCCCTGATACAGGAGGCATTTATGAAATAATTGTTGAATAAATAAATGAATGTAAATAGTTTCTCTTCGAAGAATAGAAAACCAGAGTTATAATTGCTAGCATTTGAAATGATGAGAAAGTACCCATTGTACTTAGACAATTGTATTTCTCAAGCTCTTGCTCAGCGCTATCTCACAAATGTTAGAGAACAGGTGAGATTTTTTAATCCAAGAGCTGATTTCTACAAAAAGGTACAACAGCTTATAATCATGTGTTACTAGGTCTGAGATGCTGACAACACTTCTGAGAACCCTAATCACTGGGCCAGGTGAGCTAAACACAGTCCCATAGGTATGGCACCCAAGAAGGGACAACAAATGTCAAGCCAACACCGTCTAGCCCTCCAGGGATGGGGAAACCCATCCACGTTTTAAGTAGCAGTGCCAGACTCAGGGGGAGCTGGCATTTGCTGAAATAGGAATGCATTTTCATGGGAGGGACCAGATAGTGAGCCCTCTCACTGCTGACCCATGCAAGAGCTGATCTACAACCTTAGCCTGGCTGGGGGACATTGCTGAAGAATCACAGCATTGATAAGGAAGTCCTTTTCCTCCCATTCAACGGACATCAAGGACATTTCTCCCTTTCCCTTTTCCCTTTTCCCCATTTCTTCAAAGGACTTGGAGGAAACCAGAATTTTCAGTAGAACTGGGTGACAGAAGATTCCTGGCAACTTTGAAGACCATAATGATACACATTCATCTCACTTCCTGACCCTCTTGACAGGCCAGCTAAGTTACTTAATATTCTAATATCCTGAATCCCTTGCTTAGAGAATCTCATTTGTTTATATAAAGGGAAAATTAAAGCCATACAGTAGGCTTCATGAGAAATTACTGGAGTTGAGTTAGATTTGAAGCAGGACACCCACGACCAATACTCCCTCCTCCAACAAATTAAAAACCAGCACAGCCCCATGAAAATGAGCTTTCCTGATTCTTCTCACCCAAAACAGAATGACAACAGTATGGCCCTTCATCCACCTGCCTCCCGTGTCCTTATTCCTCACCCATGATAAATTAAGCTCTCCTCAGCCTAGTCAGAAGCAAGTGTCCTATGTCACCCATCCCACGAGAAGGTACAATCTTAAAGATTAAGAGTGTGTCCTTTGACTTCAGACTGCTAGGATGGGCTTCCCAGCATCATCTCTGACCCATGGTTGACCGGTTATTTCACCTCCTACAGCATCGATCTCCTTTTCTGTAAAATGGGAATAAAAATAGTGACACCCTCACAAGGTGCTGTGGTGATAAACAGACAAAATACTTAGTAAGACTTTAGCAGTTGTTAGCTATTATGAATTCCAAAATGCCCTGGCCCAAACCTTATCCTTTCTGTTTCCAAACATGATCATTTTTCCTGTTTTTATGCTTCTGATCCTGCCATTTTTTTCCCCCACCACCAGAATGCTTTTCTCCGTGCATCTACTTTACAGAGCAGCTGAATGCTGTTTTTACCAGGAAACCCAACTTGGTTTCCCCAGATGGAAGTTTGTCCCCCTCCTCAGAAACCCCTCAGCACTGCCTTAGTACAGAAGAGCCTGGCTCAGGAACCAGCCAACCTGCTTGGGAATTCTGGGCTCTCCCTCTGCCTAGCCATTTGGTGCTGGCAAGTGTTCACATCTGTGTCATTAAATAACAAAATTCAACTGAGTATATTTGAAGATCAAATCGGCTCTATTAAATGATGCGTGAATCAGGCGGGCAGCACCCCGTCCAGCATCCTGTCCCATCCGTCCAAGTAGAAAGGAGCCCCACAGAGCTATAGGAGAGAGAAGATTTTAAAGGCAGAGAAGAGGGCAGAAAAAGTAAATTATCAGCAAAAAATGTACATTTGACCTTGAACAATACAAGTTTATGAGCACTAACCATCCCCCTCCATGTAGTTGCAAATCTACATATAACTTTTGACTCTCCCAAAAACATACCTAATATCCTGCTATTGATGAAACATAAAGAGCCAATTAATACATGTTTTGTGTATAATATAAATTATATGCTGTATTCTTATAATAAAAGAAGCTAGATAAAAGAGAATGTTATTCATAAGTTCATAAGGAAGAAAAAATACATTTACGGTATTGTACTGAATTTATTAAAAAAATTTCTGCATCTAAGTGGACCCACTTAAGGGTCACTTGTGTTGTTTCAGGTAAAGTCAGCCTCCTAAGGGTAATGGAAAGGGCCTATGGGGGTAGATTGCTTTCCTAGTGCTGACTGGACAATTCCATGTTAACTGGCTAAAGCTTACATTCCTATGGGGTTGAAGCTTCAATGAGGTTATTAGCGTTGTCTTGTTTTGCTGACATCAGGTTTAGCAAAAGTGACTCCATTTGGGGCCTGCTCCCTCCTTTTTCACAGTGTAATGGGAATAACATTAGCAATGACAAGAAGGATTAAATGAGTCACAGAAAGTATTTAGCACAGTACCTGGCACGTTAAAAAAATATTCTCTGGGTGTTTGCTATCTTTGTTACCACTGTGTCAGTATCCTGCCTCTCATTTGCAGGTGTCTTGAGCACAGCAGGGTGTTTATGTCTGTCCTGCATGAAGTCTTGCAGATGTTACTAAGGTGACCACACATCCTGGTTTGCCCGATATCCCAGCATAGATATTAATAGTGACTTCTTTCTCCCTAAAAAATGCCATTGTTTGGTTAATACATGAGCCACTGTATTACCCACTTGGCAAATATGTATTGAATAAGTGAAGGAAGGTATGAATGAGGTTTGTTGATCCAGATCCCATGACTCAGTTACTTCCCTCACTCCAGACTCACATCTGACAGTCAGAAAGCTCCTCTGCATTCTCCCTGCTGTGACCTCCAAGCCCTCTGTGCACTTGACCTGACCCTGTCACTTTGGAATGTTCCACTCCAACGGTGTATCCTACTTAGTTCTCCCTTCCTCTGAGACCCTTCTCCCTCTTGTCCTCTGCACACCTGAAAACCCATACAAACTCCTTCACACTGAGATAATAATACATAGTCGTTTAATGGGGTGGGTGAAAAGAGCTTTTAGTTTAACACAAAACAATGTTTTAATCCCAAAAGATGAAAATTCTGACATCAGAAATAAGCTCTTACAGGATGGTCACTTGCCAGGGGAAGCCACCATTAACCTCCATGGAATCCTTTTATAGATCTGTATTTATTTTCTGAGGCAGGATGTGGGTCTCTGCCCCCATCATTCCTGTGCCCCTCCCAAGTCTCACCCCTGGTAGGATTGGGGTCTTTTGGTCTAATGGTATATGATATATGAGCAAGAGTCTCAGGCACTGCACTCTGAAGAGTGTGATGATGACCTATAGAACATAGACTTGCTGGAATATAGCTGAGGATAAGTAACAAATAAAATCTGGACCCAAGGGACAGTGCTTCAAGAAGGAGACCCCAGGGGACTTGGGGTTTCCAGGTGAATTTCCAACATCTAGGGGCAGAATTATATATACACATCCATTTCTTATGCAAACTTGGTACTGAGTGTCTAGTATAGATGAAGCACTGGGTGAGGCCTTAGGGTAGGAGAGGGTAATGGACATTGGTATAGCAAAAAAAAAAAAAAAAAAAAGAGTGGGCTCCTTTCCCCAAGGCCCTTATGAATTAGCTGAATAAGGGGAGCAGAAACAAGTGAAATGAGGGTCTTCTGGCATCACATATGAAACAAGTATGGAGCTACACAGCACAAAAGTTCCAAGTCACCAGGGTAAAAGACTAGGAGAGTCTTTGGGTATTGCCCCAGCATTCTCAGTGCTGGTAGGAAGTGGTGGGCTCCTAGTTTGGGAGACAGGAGAGCAGGCCTGGTGGAGGGGACCCTGGTTGACTTCATTCTAAAAACAGGAACAGGCATGGAACATGGTCCAGTGTTCATTCCACCCCAGCTCTCCCAAGAAAGTAAGAGAGACACTATGAAGATTAAATCCACTGTCAGTTTTAGAGGAGGCAAGCCCTGTTCCAAATTAACAGAGCAATTAACCTGTAGAGCCAGAGGAACACACACAACCTGGCAACTTTCAAAGCATGTAATTTATCCAATTAAACATTTTATACCACTGTTAGCTACATTGGGTTAGTGTATTAGTAACCCAAAAGGTCTCTAATTCCTAGGCCTTTTGGATTTTTCATCTTTCTGCCCAGGTACATCTGTCTGCCTATACAATTATCTCATCCAAAGCACACTATATGATATAATTATATGGAAGTTTATTTAACTCTATTTCTGTTCCGTGGACCATATATTACTCAAAGTTTATATAAGCTGCTTAGAAATGGTGTTCCAGTTTTTTTTTTTTTTTTTTTTTTTTGCAGTTTTAGTCCTTTATCTGATAATCAGCAATTAGTTCTCATTCACATTAACAGTCTGTAGATTTCTGAAAGTGGTGACAGGTACATAGGTAACCAACGTATAGAGCTTGTTTAGTGAACCTTCATACCCCTTCTGTTTTCTGGACCACTACTCGTGAATATAGGATGGAACATTCCTTATTCCTTCAGTCCAGATAGCTTTGTTGAGCTTGGTTTCAACATGCACATCTACAGTTCCCATCTCCTTCACGGCAAGATCTCTTTGAGAGCCTGAGGGGCATGCTTCTCCAGAAACCACTCCGTGGATGCACCTGTGAATGTCAATGGTGTGTTCTCTGGTCACTACCTCATTGAAGACAGAATGAACCTTCTTCTTGCCACCTTTTTTGCAGAAGCCATTCTGCCAGGCCCAGGGTAAAAAGTGGTTTCCCAGATTTTCATAAAGCTTCCTTCCTTTCTTCTATTCATATACTTTTTAAGAACTTGTTGACACCCTGTTGTCCATGCATTTTTACTTGACCAACCCAATACACAATGAGTGCCCCCAAGATCCTACCCCCACATAACTCACTTGACACTTGCCTCATATTTTGTCTTGCACCTGATAGAGCACAAATTTGTTGAGGGGAAGGATCAAGTCTTCTATTTCAATCACTTGTAGATGTGGAAGAATGCTCAGTACCTAATGGAGCTTTAATACATGATAGGTAGGTGCTGACCCAGCAGAGCTTGGGTGACAGCCATGCACTTTAGCAAGAGCACAAGTTTTACAAACTAAGCCCACCTCTTCTGGCAGCCCAACCCAATCAAATCTGTGGGCAAGGAATAGTATTTAGGTTTGTATCACTTAGAAACTTCCAGGTGACAGGAAACCTAATTCAAGTGGCTTAAACAAAAGACAAAATGAATTCATGCAGATAATCACAAATCCCAGGGACAGTCTGGCTCTGGGTGTATTTGGGTTCAGAACTCAAATTGTATCATTAAACAAGATTTTCCCAATCTCTCAAATTTATCTTCTCACATTTTGGCTTTGCTTCTAGGCTCTTCCTGCTAACATGATAGGAATGTGATAGCTTGAAACCTAATAATGTCTCAGCCAATGTAAGAGAGTACCACCATCTACCCTAACTGTCTGATGGAATCTCATCAGCTCTGATTTGCTTACATGCCAATCCCCAGACCAATCACAAGATCCATAGGAATGCAGTGTGCTTATGGCTTAAACCTCGATCATATGTTATACTCCTACAGCCCAGGAAACTATGCTTTTAACAAGTTATCCATGTTTTTCTAGCATACATTATAGTTTGGGCATTGTTATTCTAGGGTTTGTCCAAGTAGGTACCCAAGAGAGTGGAGAAGATCTTTGGAGGCTGGGAGTACAGATAGCTTACTGTCTCAGACATCTATATAGACATGGAGTTGCTTAAGATGGTGATGGGGCTTGGGACCAGGGGACAACAGAAGACTGTTAGCTGGAGGTCCTTCCTATCAAAGAATAAACTTCATTTAGCAGGACTCAAAGATGTTTTGAGACTTTGGTCCCCCACTTGGATCCATCTGACTCAAAGTCATGGAATTGTGAAATTTCAGCTTTGGAAAGGCCTATAAGGGTCATGTAATCCAAACCCAATCACCATTTGATCCCCAAGTTCCCTAGACATCATTTCTTGCCAACTGGTCACCAGGCTATTTCATAAATACTTCCCCCCACCCCAATGGAGTAGTCCTCCCTTCTCGAAACAGCGAAACCATCTTCTCACATCTGTATGCTTAAAATGTTTTAATCTATTTGGCAAAAGTTCATCTCTTCATAAATTTCTTCCATCAGCCCTGGTTGTCTCTCTTGGAAAGATATAGGACAATTCGATTCTTTGTTCCAAAAGACAGCCCCTTGTGCATGGTGTGTGAAGACAGTTATATAACCTCTGGTGACTCCAGCCTACAGGATAAACGGCCTGGACTCTCTCTGTCCTATCTCAGGTGACATGGAATCTTATCTCCTTACTCTCTTGGCTGGCCTCCTCCTGAAGGTACTCTACTTGGTCTGTCCCTCCTTCTTAAAGCATGCTCAGAACCCAATAGCACTCTGACACTTATCTGAGAAGAGAGCAGACTATTGTCTCATTCTAGACACTACCCTTTCATTGCCTTGCCTTAGCATTGCTGTAACTATTATAGCAACCACCTCTCAGTGTTTACTCACAGTGGGTTTTCTTCCAATCCCCCAACTCGGGCTTACACAGCTAAACTACATCTGTCCATCGTATATCCTGCAGAGTTTTTTGTGAACCCAAGTTTATGACCTTAGGGATAATGAGCAAATTTCAGGCAGGAAGAATAATCTAAACAATTCTATTACAGCTGCCTACTCATTAATAATTGTAATCTTTTAAATAGCACTAAGGATCTAAAAAATAAAATTCAACAAACATCAAGCACTGCTATATATCAGTACTGAGAACATGAAGATGAAAAGGGGGGGGGGGAATTGCTTGCTTTTGGTGGGGCTCACAATCTGGCCAAGGAAATAGAGCTCAACAACCAACCCTAAAACAGTGGGTGCAGTTAACATGGTAATGGTATGTACAAACTGTCCTCCCACTGTGAAGGGACTGTGGGGCCTTACCCAAGAGCTGACATCAGAGCTGGATTTGGAAAATCATATCTAATTTCTGCAGTCAGCAAAGGAGAGGCCAGATATTCCGGGCAGCAAGAGCAGCATGCAAAGGTCTAGAAGCATAAACGTGATGCATGCTCCTGGAGCTGGGACTCAGCCTGGGTGGTTGGAATCTACAGGGAGAGAAGCTGGGGAGGAAGGCTGGAAAGTCAGGCTTCAGCTCAGTCATGAGGGCCTGACGTCTGCATCTTATCCTGTGGTCTCTGGGAAGAGGGTAAAGATCCTTGAAGAAGAATTGACAAGTGGAGACCCTGGAAGCAAGGAGACCAGAGAAGAGATCCCTAGAGTTAAGCAAGGAATGGTATCTAGAATATATACAAATTTCTTGCAGATCAGTAAAGATAGAACAATAGGAAAATAAGCCAAGGTATGAACAGGTGATTCATAGAACGGAAAATATGAATGGCCATTAAATAAACATAAAAATGTCAACTTCATAAACAATCAAGGAAATTAAAATTAAGATCACAATACGGCTCCATTTCACCACCATCAGACTGGCAAAATTTGAAAGTCTGGCCATACCGAACATTCATGAAACACTCGCACGCTGCTAGTGAAAGTATGAGTTACAGGCCTGCTTTGGAAAGCAATGTGTCCTCGTCTAATCGAGCTGCAATATACACACCATTGCATCCAGCACTCCACTTCCAGTGCTGGTCCCAGGGAAATCCCCTCATGTGTTCAAAGAGACATATACAAAGATGGTCACTATGACACTGCTTGTGATAGTAGAGAGAGAAGGAGAGAGACAGAGAAAAGGAGAGAGAGAAACTACCAACATGATGGCTATTGTGGGCTGAACTGAATTCCCCCAAAGCTCATGTGTTAAAATCCTAAACCTCCAGGACCTCAGATGGTAACTGTATTTGCAGATAGGGTCTTTTTTTTTTTTAAACTAACACATAATATATGATTTGTTTCAGGGGTACAGGTCTATGAATCATAAGTCTTACACACTTCACAGCTCTCACCATAGCACATACCTCCCCAATGTCATCCCCCAGCCACACCATCCCTCCCACCTCTGTCCACTCCAGCAGCCCTCAGTTTGTTTCCTGAGATTAGGAGTCTCTTATGGTTTGTCTCCCTCTCTGGTTTCATCTTGCTTCATTTTTCCCTCCCTTCCCCTATGATCCTTTGTTTTGTTTCTCAAATTCCTCATATCAGTGAGATCATATGATAATTGCCTTTTTCTGATGGACTCATTTCACTTAGCATAGTTCCATCCACGTCATTGCAATTGGCAAGATTTCATGGTTTTTTGATGGCTGCCTAGTATTCCCTTGTGTGTATCTAAATGTCTATATGTACATATATATACCACAGAAGGTAGGGTCTTTAAAACGGTGATTAAGTTACAATGAGGCAATCCAGTATGACTGATGTCTTTCTAGGAAGAGGAAATGAGACACAGGGAGAAGCAGTGGCCATTTACAAGCCCAGGAGAGGGTCCTCAGAAGAAACCAACCCTGCCAACATATTCATCTTGCCCCCTCTAGCCTCCAGAACTGCAAGGAAATGAATTTTTTTTAAAGATTTAATTTGTTTATTTGACAGAGAGAAAGAGATCACAAGAAGGCAGAGAGGCAGACAGAGAGAGAGAGGGGAAAGCAGGCTCCTGCTGAGCAGAGAGCCTGATGCGGGGCTCAATCCCAGGACCCTGCTATCATGACCTGAGCCGAAGGCAGAGGCTTAACCCACTGAGCCACCCAGGCGCCCCAAGGAAATGAATTTTTGTTGTTTGGACCACCCAGTCTTTAGCACTTTGTCACAGCAGCCCTAACAAGCTAATACACTGGACTTCAATGAAGGCTTGAAATTAAAATTAATTCAATTAAAAGAAGAAACTGGATCTACGTGTATCAACATGGCTACAGCCTGAAAACATAACATTGAATCAAAACCTAAGTTACTCGGGGCACCTGGATGGATGGCTCTGTCTGTTAAGCGTCCAGCTCTTGGTCATGATCTTAGGTCATGATCTCAAGGTCATGAGATGAAGCCCTGCATTGGGCTCCCCACTGGGTGTGGAGCCTGCTTAAAATTCTCTCTTTCGCCTCTCCCGTTCTCCCTCCCCTCCCCTCCCTCTTTCAAATAAATAAATAAAGTTTAAAAAAAATACTAAGTTACAAAAAGTACATTCAGTTGGAGACCAATTCTGTACCTTCATGGCTGGAAATAATACAGAACCATTTCAGGCTATCAGTGACAGAGGAGGGGAGGGTGGGAGCAGGACAGTGGGGAAGTGGGAAGGGGCTTCAGCTATAAGATTATATACACACCCACATATAGAATGCCCGTGGTATCTATATGTTACATATACATGCATGGAGTGTACGTAATGTACATAGGTATGGAATAAGAAGATGTGAGCTTTTTTTTTTTTAATTGTGGTGGTAGGCACACGGCGTGCTTTTCTCTGCATCTTATTGTAACTTAAAACCTTTTAACAATTTCTTTAAAACACTGTTTTACAAGGCAATTGTACAAGCCTGGGAGAGAAGTTGTAAAGTCTTGAAAAAGGGCAGCAGCTCAGGAGAAACTCACCGATATCACATGGTAAGGGACTATTTTTTTCTCTTCTGTTATATATTCCTTTTCTTCCAGGGGATGGTGTAGCTCTCTTGTTCAAAAATGACTGTACTAGCCGCTTTCTTCCCAGTACAAGTCCCGGGAGTGGCAGCGTCAAGAGACTCCGTTCATGTACTCCTTTTAAGTTCAGAGAAACCTTCTCTAGGTGTACGGCTAGCAAAAGCCTTTGCCCAGGTGGCCCTGCCTTTAAGAAGGATGTCCAGAGCATGCCCTCAGTGTGGAGTGTTCAGAAATCTAGACATGGACACGTTCATTCTGCCCGAAATGGCCTAGGAGCAGGCCCAGGGATGTACCTACAGGGCACAGGGGTGTTTCCAGTTCCACTGTGGCCTCTAATGATCCCTTTCCCTGGGCAAGTTGCCAATCCCTGAGGCTCAGTTTCCCCTTCAGGGAAGCCAGGGGTTCGGACTCGACGACATCTGTCTCTCTCTTCTCGTGCTCTGGGGGCTGGGAGCACAGGCCCCGCTGAGGCCCAGCAGCCACCAAGTTAGGCCAGGCCCTGCCTCCGCTGAGCTGCCTGGGAAGGTGTGCGCACTTGTCGCCTCCTGATGAGGCAGGTGCGATGCTCACTTCTGAGTCTTAGTGTATCAATCAACACCTCCAAGGGAGCATTCTGAGATTCACAGCCAGGAAATCGACCCAGCCTTTATTTATCTAAGCTTGTTTATGGCTCCGAAGGCTGTGCGATTTACTTGCAGGCTAAGAGCTCTATCCAGCTCAATGTGGGTCTATATTTGGTTCCAACTTGAAAATCATAACTGCTAAAATCCCACATCGAGCAGACAGTTGGCACGTTAGGCCCTGTTTCTGGGGCTAAAGTGGGATATGTCAGAGATAATCAACCAAGCAATCAATCAATACTTGTTGACTCCTTGTCCTGTGCCATCAGCTAAATTGTGAACTAGGCGGTGTGTCTGGTACCCCTTCCTGCCTGTCCCCACAACCTCAGCACCTTCTGGGCCCCCTGCCTTGTTCCAGGACCTGGTACCCTCCATCCCACTTCTTTGCATGATCCAAACTCTGTCTCAGGGGAGAATCTCCCTCAGTCATTGAGCCCTTGAACTGGCCCTGTTCAAAGGACCACTTTGTGCCTTCCTGTGGGACTTTTGGGCATCAGGGAATAAGCAGGTGGCAAATATACATTCTCTAATATACCATCTTTACTCCCTTCTCCCACCCCATGGCTCTCTGTCCATCCTGGAGAGGGAATGATTTCTGACACCGCCACTTGCTTTTGATCAGTCTTGGGGCAGCTTGCTCAACTCTCTGAGCCCTAGTGCCCTCATCCCTAAAATGGGCCAACAGTGCCTACCCTCCTGGCATACCTGAAGCCCCTAGCACATAGAGGCAGCTCAATAATAACGGATGATTTTTGCAAACCAGTGAGCTTAGAGGAGGGCAGGAGGCTTCCCGGGGCCTCCAGCTCCCACCACAGGATGCACTGGGTCATGCACTGGGAATTTCAAAGGAAGAAGCCCTGGTTCATGATCTCAAGGGCTTTGGTTCTAGCGGGGAGCTAATGTCACGTTAGAGAACATAAACAGTGACCAACAGACAGCAGCACTGGGAGTAAGCTGACCACCCCCTACCCGAGGGTCACAGAACTAGAGTTTAGGCCCTCACTCTGTGATGGTTAGCTATGGGATAGACTCCCAAATGGGCTCTGAGACAGAGAGATTCCCATTCTGCTCTTCACCTAACCGCTGGGGTCCCCTGGCCTCTGTTCCCTCCTCTATAAAATGAGAAAGGGGTGAGGGAGGTTAACTTTCAAGGTCCATTTCTGGCCTTACGCTCTAAATGGTTTTCATTATCTCTCTCAAAAGCTTTCCTGCTTTTCTTCTTTCCATAAACCTTTCTTAATACAACAAACAAAACAAAGACTCCTGTCTATATAGAGTGTACACGGGGAGGGAAGCCGACAACAAAGACAAGCAAAACATACAGGACACCAGGGTTTAGGAGAGCTCCAGAGGAAAATAGAGGGGAGGCCTGAGAGGAGGCATGCGATTTTAGCTGGAGAAGGCTTCTCTGAGCGGCAACACCTGAGCAAAGACCAAGACAAGGAGCAGGAAACAGAGGGGGCAGAGGTGCAAGAGCTTCGGACGTGTGGGCAGGTCATCTGTAGTAACAGGCAGCCGGGCAGGGTACTTGAGCATGGGTGCAGGCGGGAGAACACGTGGACGTCCCTTCCCATGACGTCTGTGTCCCCAGTGAAATAAGACGTGAGGTCATCAGCTGAGTGGGAGCCTAGGGTTGGGGGAGACGCAAGAAGCTCTAATTAGGTACACAGCAGAGTGTGAACAAGCACAGACATGGGAAATGGAGAAACTGGCCAGCATGCCCTCAAAGGGGTACAACGAAACATTCTTTAAACCCATTCATACATTCATTTGGCAAAATGTGAGTGAGTGCTCTGGGCCAGCGCCATGCTAGGCAGTGCCAGACCAAGAGGCCTGGGAGAAGGGTCACCACACATCCCTATGGCCCAGGGTTATCCCTGGGAGGTGGGTGTGGGAAATTTCACAGGAAGGGAAGGAACCAGTCCAGGGCCTGATCGTGAGCAGGTTACCGCCGTGAGCACTTGGGATGCGAGCCCACTGGGGGACCCTGGCAGATTGTGAAGAACAGCCCTCAGAGTTGTCCCAGAGGAGGAAGCTGGGGATCTCCACACCAGCTCCAGTTCGTCACTGGCCACAGCTGCCCCTGGCTCATGGGTTAGCTCGGGTCTTTCCAGCTGCTCCAGTGAATAGAGGAAGGCCTCCAGCTTGCAGTAGGAAAATGTCAGAATGTACAAGAACAGTGAGTGTCAAGAAAATATGAGCAGGCCCCAGCAACATCTATACCACTCTTGGAAGTGTCTTGGTTTGGATGAAAGATCGTATGTCACCCTAAGTACAAGACACGGTCCTTCCTTTCAAAGAATGAATTTATTGAAGGAGGCTAAGAAGAGGCTCAAACCTGAAAGAGAAAAGAAATGGTAAGAGAAGAAACCAGAGGCACAGGGTAACTTCCAAGTGAGTCTAGCCTTGAAGGGATCAGCGGAGGAAGCCATCTCGCAGGCTGGGATGGAAGGTTCACAGAGGACGGGTGCCCAGCTGGGTGGCAATTGAGTTGAGTAGAAAAGCAACAAAGGGCAAGAATGAAGACCTGCTTTACGGGGATAGGTTTATTCTGCCTTTGTGGCCACAACCAACACAAAGACAGGTGGCTGCTACTGATGTGGGGACCCCAAGGCGTGGCAGAGAAAGACTGATGCTCGACCAGAGCCCCCTCTGGCCACCTGCATCCTACAGGTGCAAGACTGTCTTGATTTGCAGCCAAGGCTGCTGTTTGGGAAGCAGTCATGGTTCAGAGGCTCTGCTTCGGGGAAGCATAAAACAAAGAAGGAGATTCTCATGGGCTGTTATAAAGCAGTCTCAAAAATATATCTCTGATTTCCAGCCTTCCTGCACAGGGCACCTGCTGAAGATATAGCCATGATTCATGACAACAAATGACCCCCACATCATCCTTCCTACAACGCCATCTAAGTTTAGCAAGTTTGGCCTCTGGTTCATCCACCCCTGGAGAGGGGACCGAGCACTTGGATGGCGCCCTCTGATGAGGATAAATTAATTAGCACAAAAGCACGCAGCCGCAGACGGACCACCTAGGTTTGAGTGTTCTAATGAGGACGGTGACTGGATGAGGCTGAATCAGGCCAGTACTGCCCCAGGGCCTGATGGCTGTTCACTGTCTGCCTGGAGGCCAGGCCCTCACATGCTGCTAGCTTTAACCCCCTCCATTCTCAAGCCATTCTCGAGCTCCCCTCCTTCTGCCAGCTCCACACTGAGTTACGACTCTGGTCCAGGTGCCAAGGTCAGCCTGAGTCCCAGACCTCTCCCCAGAATTCACAGAGGAACCAGGAACCTATGTCTCTGCTCCAAACTCATCTTCCTGTCCCTTGGCTGACAAACTGATTGTCCTCAAACGCAGTTGTGTTCTTTTGGGCACCCCCCACCCTCCCAGGGCTCAGGAAACTTCCATACCTCTTTAGGACTCACCGAATAGAACCCACATTTGAATGAAGGCCCTTCATCAGCCACCCCCTGCCCTCTGCCTCCCCTTGTCTCAGCTCCTCACTTGCTGGCAAGGCTGATCCGTGGCAGCCAAACCCCCCAACCCGCTCTCCTCACAGACCTCACTGCTGCCTACTCACGGATCACCATTTTCCCATCTTCTCCACCTCACACCCGTCCTCTCCCTGGCAAATCCATCGCTGTGGCTCGAACAAAAGAGGTGGCAATTCCAACCTTTCCTAAAGACCACATTCTTGCCATGCGATGAGAGGCCGGTGTGATCTTCACTTCAGGCCCAACATTCCTGATGATGCAATGAACAAGCAGAGAAGCCCCTCCTGGTCAGCCCCTCCCTTTTCAGATACCCCTCTCCAACCACCGCCGAGGTGGTGGAGAGCAGGCATGACAGTTAGGGTTTGAGCTCTGGGCCCAACAGCTCCCCTGCATGGTAACTTGCAATTTTGCTAAAGTGCATTTTAACATTTTGAGGTGGGTTTGGTATTTGGGAATCATCTGTGGGCCCACAGAGAGGAGCCAAAGTGCCATGATTTGATAGTTTTAACTCAAATGCACTTACATCGTGTTCCTACTGTGTGCCAGGCACAGGGCAGCAGGCTTGGGTCTCTTTGCATGCAACGGACAGCCCCTCACTGAACATTGCTGTTCTGGACAAAGGAACCAGCACTGGGTCATCATTCTTTTATGTGAAATGACTAACAGGAGGTCTTGGAGTCACCATACCCAGTTTATTCACCCAAGACCTCCTAACCAAATCGCTGCGCATCCGTAGGTTACCACAGGACTCCAGCTCCACATCATCAGACCTAACCCTACCCTACCCACCAGAGCAGGGTAAGTGTTTTCCTAGGTTTTGCTGACCTATGTCCTTTATTCTCCTGGAAAGATGCTCACGGGATCCTGAGGCTCTGGGGTATCTGCCACCCTCAGGCATGATGGAGATTCTCTAGGTACTAAATGGGTCCCAGCTGAAGGAGAGTCTATTGATATAGCCCCCGGAGAGAGCCTGCCTGAGACTCTGGGGAAACCAGGCATCAGCCCTTCCCTGGGGTCCTGCTGGAGGAGCCACAGACCAGGGCCATTACTTCCAACTTGCCCCACCACCCTCGCTTAGTAAGAGAACTTAAAGCATCATTACATAACATGGAAAAATAAAACCAATGTTGATTAATACAAGTGGTTTCCCAAAGCTGTACTGATGTGTGCTCAATTTCAAATCCATTTCCCTTGTTTAATAGACTGAGAAGGTTTGAAGGATGACTCTCAGTCAGGGTGCTTTGTCACGGGCCCCAGAATGATGTGCGGGAGCGAGCCATGAGGACATCTGGGGGGATGACTGTGCCAGAGAGAGTGTGTGCAAAGACCCCAAGGAGTGAGTGGACCCAAAGTGTTTTGGGATCTGCAAGAAGACCAGTGTGGCTGGAGCAGGAAGAACAAGGGGAACGTAGGTGGAGATGAGATCAGAGGACGTGAGAGCCAGACCTCAGAGCTGGGCTGCTTTGAGGCCAGCGTCAGCACTGCCTGGGAGCTGCTTAAAACCTGGGATCTCAGACCTCCCACACACCCCAACCTACTAAGTCAGAACCCACCCCAACCAAGATCCATAAGTGTCCCTGTGCACAATTATGTTTGAGAAGAAGGTTATGGAAGAGGGGGGTCTCAACTCCGACTGTATGTGATGATCACCTTGGGGGGGTACTTTTTAAAATGTTGCTGCACCCACCCCCCAACTAACCAAGATTTTCCAGAGATGGGTCCATGGAAATATATTTACTTTGAAAACTTCTCTGATTATTCCAGTGTGCGGTTAGGGTCAGACCCCTGGATCACACACACCCACGTTTTCCAGAATCACTAAGACACCTCACTAGAGATGAGCGAGCCCCAGCAAGAGCACCTCTGTGATACCCTCTGTGATACAGTGGATGACCTGTCTCCCTGCCCAGAATGCCAGCTTCTTGAAGGAGGGGCTGTCTCCTTCACTGTGCTTTCCCCAGTGCCCGTGGAGGGCTGACATGGTGTGCAGCTGCTGGAGAACAGAACCAGTGAAGATGAGAGTGAGTGACCGTAAAAACCACACCTGTCGCTTGGGATTCCTAGCTGGAGCTCTGGCAAGTCCTGTCTCATCAGAGAGGTCTTCCTCAGGTGCTTCTCCTCCCTCAGAAGATGGCTTCACCAGACACTAACAATTTTGACTCCATTTTCTCCCCTAGTGATGGAGATAACAGGATCCTAGAAAATTGGAGCCTAAGGTGTATCAGAGGTAACCCCGCAAGGCACACAGCTCTTAAGAAATTTCAGGAAGGGGGGGCACCTTGGGTGGCTCAGTGGGTTAAGCCTTTGCCTTTGGCTCAGATCATGATCTCAGGGTCCTGGGATCAAGCCCCACATCAGGCTCTCTGCTCGGCAGGGAGCCTGCTTCCTCCTCTCTCTCTGCCTGCCTCTCTGCCTGCCTCTCTGCCTACGTGTGATCTCCGCCTGTCAAATAAATAAATAAAATAAAATAAATTTCAGGAAGGGAAATTGACTTGCCCTGGAGCATGGGACAAACTGAGTGGCAGGGCTGGGCTGGCTGGGTGATTTTCTGTCTCCCAGTGCAAAGCCCAGCTCACTGTCCTCAGCTTCTTCCTCCACCTTTGCTTCCCTCTCCAAAGTATGTCCAAATGCCCCCCTCACCTTCCACCAATGCTCTGCCTGCCCATCACAACACCCCCCTTCCCTGTTCATTTCCCGTAACCAGGGCCAGCTCGAAGTTGGGTGGGACTGAAACTTGAGCCATCTTAGGAAGCCCTTTCAAGGAAAAGACCATGAGTGTTCCCTTCTGCAGCACATATACTAAGGAAAACACCACGATATGAACACAAAATTAGATCCAAAAGCAAATATTTCAAATAAATAAGGGAAGAAATGAGAACAAATTACAAATTCTGAGAAGCTGACAAATGCCACAGAAATCACACAATCCAGAAAAATAAATTTATATTAACTAACTGCTTAGCACAGCTTTCTAATACATGCTTATAAGGACCTAGAATGTTTTCCACATTTAATGAGTGGAAGAATTCCCATTGGCTGGCATTCACCTCCATATTTCAAACCTGAATTTTCTCCACTGCCCACATACGTCGGGTGCTGGGTGCCTTGGACCCTGTTCGCATACTGATAGAACTTGGTCTATACCTTTATGTCACATCCCGAGGTGAATGGACAGAAGATAGAGGGGCACTCCTGGGTGCCCTGCCTATATGTGGATTACATGTGGAAGTAACTGCAAATCATACATATATCTCACTCAACCCCATGTATGTATTCTCAGTTCTAATTCCCTTTATCTGGGTCTGGGAATAAATACCGTGTGGCCATTCAAAGGCCACCAGATGGGCTGGAAGGGCGCTGGATGGAAAGCTGCAGTGAGGAATGTCAGCAATCATAACTGACTGCAGTTTGCATATTGTTTGCAAATTCCACAAAAACCTATGAGCACGTGAGGGCGCCCCAGTGGGTCCAGCCACAGCTCTGGAAGGGCCCCGAAGGGCAAGCCTTCCCAAGCTTTCCCGGGGATTCTGCCCCACCCTTTTTGCCTTCTCCGTGCTGTCCTACCTCAGAAAGGAGAATCACCAACTGAGAGAAGACAAAAGCCAAAGACTTTAAACACGTGGGCATTAGTTGGCTGGTGCAGCTGTCACAACATACCACAGAGCACGGAGCCTCAACAACGGAAATGTGCTGTCTCGTAGCTGTGGGGGCCCGAAGTCCAGGACCCGGCTGGCAGCACAGTGGGTCCTTCTGAGGGGTGACAGGGGGAATCTGTTCCAGACCTCTCTCCCTGTGGCTCATAGATGTCCATCTTCTCCGTGTCTCCTCTTACCATTTTCTCTCTCTGCATATCTGTGTGTCTCCATTTCCCTCTTTCCATAAGGGCACCAGTCATACTGGGTGAGGGCCCTCCCCAATGGCCACATTGTACCCCAGTGACCTCCCCGTAAAGACCCTGTCTCCAAATAAGGCCACATCCAGAAAGACTGAGGGGTTAGGACTCCTGCATATCATTGGGCGGGGCCGCAGTTCAACCCCTAACAGTGGAGCAACGTTAACTGGTGTGTGCATCTCTGCAGAAAACTGAGGGAGAGGGATGGAAACCCAGAGAGACTTGCAGGGTGGGTGGGAGGCGTTATCTTGTTTACACTGTGCCTTTAGAAAAATTACCTCATTAGCGGTCTGTCTGCATCCAGGCCCAGCTGCAACCACTAAATCAATCATTTGGGGATCAGTTTGGCTTTCTTGGCCACCATAAATGGCACATTTTTAAAATTTGTTTTGATTTCCTGTGGGTGTCTCAAATGTCCAAAATGATGGAGCAGATGGAGAGGCTGAAGTCTGAGGGCAGACAGGAAAGATGGCAGCTCAGCTGGCCAAAGGATGAAGCTCGAGAAGCAGGTCCAAGGTCTAGAGAGAGTGGAACAGGGAACGAGGACCCATCCCCAGGTCCTAGAGTAGACCAGGAGAGTCTCCATCTCTGCGTCTGAAAGAGGCAGGCTGGGGAGCGAGCAAGCCCCAGGGTTGCAGTGGATCCAAGGAACTTCTCAGCCTAAGAATTGACAGCAGATGAAAATAGAAGATCAGGAGCAGGTGACCCAAATCACCAGATACACAGATGAGGGCACCCCACTTTCTGCCTCAACAGCCTTCTCCAGTTCCCTTCTGGGGGTCCCAGAGGTGTCTCACAGGTGCTTCAGCAGCCGGACACTGAAGAATCTCTGCCCTTCCAGGGAGGCTCTTGTGGCCTTTCAGGGACCCATTCTCAGGCTACAAATTCCAACTCCTGCCCCTTGAGGACTCCGGAACAGTCATCGTGGAGAAAAAGCAGAGGTTAGCCGTCACAGCCCTGCACCGTCCCACCCTTGCTATTTCTTTCTCCCTGCAATCAAAAGCTCCTGAAGTTATTGGCTCCAACAAACTGAGCCCAGAGGGAGCCCCAGGCCCCCAGTTCAGCTGCAGCCTGAGCTCCAGCCCAGGATCAGCCGGAGGCCCTGACGAAGAGGAAGATGCTACCTGCAGGTTGGACCTCCTAGCAGTGGAATCAGGGGCTTGTTGGGGAAAGATGGAGAGTGGGCTTGCCATGCCAAACGGTCGTTATTACAGCAAAGCCCGGGAAAAGGAGCCATGTCTGCTGAATAGACACGTAGCCTGTATTTGCTTAGGTTGGCTGTGTTATTTATTAGCTGTATAGCGTGACCCATGAGTTAATCGTAAAACCAGTTTAATGAGTTACAACCAGCAACTGAAAAAATAAAATAAGATAAGAAAGTTAGAGTGCAGTTTTCGTCAAGTGTGGAGTTTGACGAAAGCGGAGTTTGACGAAAGCTTTGTTTCCTTTACACACACGTGCCTGTGCATACAGACAGAATGTAAGATTGTTTCTTACCATGACCTGTGGTAGGAAAAGCTGAAATGCACTAATCCAGACCATAGCACTTAGCATCCTTGAACCTGAATACCAATGCCCAACAGATCTGGGAAGCTTTTTCAAAGCTGGGAAGATTTTTTTCAAATGTAGAATTTCAGGCATCACATTCCAGAAATTTTGGAGGCCCTACCTCCTAGCAGGGCTTGGGAATATGCATTTGAAAAGCTCCCCCTGTGGTTCTGTTACATTTGGTTGGTGGCATATGATGTAGCAATCACTGGATCAGAGGGAAAAAACATGTATTTGGTAAAACTGTGTTCTAGGAAGCTTGAATGACATATGAAGATGCTTCTTTCGTCTTAAAGCTAGAGACTTGAGAAACAGGGACATAAGGATGGGTATTGGCAGGAGGGTGAGTGATATCCTTTCTCCATTTGTAAGGATGAATTCAGTTTCTGGCAGAAGTGGGTACCAAGAGACCATGCTTGGCTGTAAATTATGTTTAACAGGATTCGGAACCAGGCATACAAAAGGGCTAAATACCTCCCCTGAGTAAAATTTTATCTACTGAGTAGAACCGTCTACTCAGAGACCCAAATGGCTCAGGGAAGCCTCTTCTGAGACACAGCCCTGGACTGGATGACGTCTTAAGATTGCCTTTCATGTCTGGCATGCCATGATTCTAAGAGCAACAGGATGGAGGGAAAGGTTGGAAGACCCATGATCTCAAACACATCAGCCATTGGTGAGGGCAGCAAGAGAAGGAGTCATGTCTACAAACAGACACCATCAAGTTGGATCATGACTCATCAGTGGGTCATAAAATCGACGAAGTTTTTTGAAAAATAAAACTGAATTAAATACAATAGAAACTATCATGGTGCCTTGCCTTTAGTCAGGATGCTTGGCTATCTATTGCTGCATTAAAAAAACCAACACAAAACGTAGTGGCCCTAGAATGACAACATTTATTTGCTCACAATTCTGAAATTTGGGCAGGGCTCAGTGAAGGCAAATCATCTCTGCTCCACGGGCAAGAGTCAGGGTGGCTCACTTGGACTTGGAGCACCCACTCGCACGATACCTTCATCCACATGGGTGCGAGCTCTGCTTCAGGGGTTAGCTGGAGACTGCATGCTTCAGCAGGTGGCCTCTCCATCTGTATGGCTCATTTGCTTCTGCAGTATGACTTCTGGGTTCCCCGGGACTACACACCAAGAGCAAACCTTCCCAGAGGGCAAATGTCTCCATGTACAAGAGCTTATCTCGTCTTCGCTCCCATTACCCCTGCTGATGTCTTACAACTCAAGTCCAGAGTCATCCTGAGAGGGGACAACACAGGACAGGAATGCTGGTGGTTCATAGCAGACCACAAACACTGGTTCCTTAAAAGAAAAAAAAAAAAAAAAAAGAATTCCAATCATGTATAAATAGCAAGTAGCAATGTGAAATATATTCCTAGTAGTTAACCACAGTTGAAAATGTTTAAAGGTTTAAGAAACAGTGCTAGAGAGCCCTGGGATACAGAGAGAAGACAATCCTAATTTCCTTGATTTCTATTTCCCCAATACTTTTGTGTATATTTACCCCATCTGTCCATTTTTCCGATACTGTTTCCCCTTTTATTCTTCTTTTTTATTTCCTCTTTTGTTTCTCTCTCTCTCTCTCTCTCCTTATCTCTTTCCTTCCCAGTTTTCCTATCTCTGTCACTCAGCCATTTTTTTACGCTTTATCTTTCACATCCAAACACCTCTTTCAAACACAAGCATACATAACCCGAACACAAGCTAGTGTCCCATGTGACGCGTTCTCTGTACAGCCTCACATATAAATGAGCACAGCCCAGTTGCCAAAAGTAATTTTACATTTGTGTCAATTTTTTCTGCATCTCTTAAGGAATAGTAATGAGAATCCAGTTTAAATTCCATAGACAAACTGCAAAGCTCCTTCTCCTCCCTCAGTGCCCACCTGGCAACTTCTCTAGTGTCTCCCACTTGCCAAACCCACAAAACTGCCAACACTCAGCCCAGATGGCATTACCCAACCAACGCCCTGCTCTCCACTTAGTCTCTGTCCACCTCAGCAGGGTGCAGCATCGCCAACCCAGCCAGAGCAAGGATGACAGTGGACAACCCCACCCTTTCCCCAAATATGCCTTGCTGTAATGGGGAGACACTTTCTGTCCTGCAAAAATGATTTCTTCACCAGCCCAACCCCTCAACTTGTGAGTACAGCCTCCATTTGGACCCCTGGGCAGCAGCTGTGAGAGTGGCAGAGAGAAAGCAGTGCACGTCAGAGGGCAGGACTGCAGGCTTGGAATGGGCTTGGCACAGCCCTGTTGCCCTGCAAAGAGGGGCAAGCCCATCGCACTCCCAGAGAGAAGCACTCATGTACCTGGAAGCAGGTAAGGTCTGTAGACCCTCAGCTGTGGGAAGCGAGTCAGAATGCCTAGAAGTGCTGTGGACCAAGGATCTGGGCATGGGCTGGGTAATTGAAGTCAGCTTTTTCATCCTTGCGCCCTTTGTTACTTTGGCTCATATTCCTGAATCCTTATTCATTAGCTGTTGGATACTTTCACACATACATGCACATGTACAAGTGCACATATGTACACACATACACAGGCGTGCATGCACACACACACACACCAGCAATCTGGGACATAAAGCTACGGAGCACTGGGTGTACATAAACAATGAATTCTGGAACACTGAAAAAAAATTTTTTTAATTTAAATTAAAAAAAAAAACAAAACCTGAAAGAGGACTTCCAACTACCTACATTTTGTCCTCAAACTTTCAAGTTGATTCCATTCTTTCCAACTTGTCTCCTGGATCAGGCAAAAGAGCCTGAGGGCAAAGCACCCCCTGATGGGACCTGAAACTAGCCCCTCGAGCAGTAAGAACCGCCCTGAGCCAGCAAGACCCCTCCCATGATGGATGTGCCCTTCACTGCCCACCTGCATGTACCCACCCCACCCGTGTACCACGTTTTCCTTCTATAAACCAGGATGTATTTTCAGCACTTTGGAGACAATCCTTGAGATACTAGTTTGCAGTATTCTCAGTGTGGGAACAAATAAATAAATTCCTTTCTTGTTTCACCGCAAGAAAGAAAGCAAGCTATTACAGTCACTTGAAATTTCTTTTTTTAAAAAAGATTTTATTTATTTGTTTGAGACAGAGATAGCAGGAGAGAGCATGAGCATGAGCTGGGTGAAGGGCAGAGGGGGAAGCAGCCTCCCTTCTGAGCAGAGAGCCCGATGCAAGACTTGATCCCAGGACCTCAGGATCATGACCTGACCCAAAGGCAAATGCTTAACCAACTGAGCCGCCTAGGCACCCCCAAGCACTTAAAATTTCAACCTCAAGGTTTTAGCCAGTTAGATAAAAAAGACCAGCCAGACATAGATCTCAGGTGCCCCAGTGGTGGATGCTGGGATACCTGCCTCTACTGTCCACCTGTACAGATGAGCAAGGTAAATATACCTGTCCACCTTCTCTGCTTTCCTAATGATCCCTCTGCCAGGAAAGCAGAAAGCTGAGTCCTGACATGGCTGACAAATAGTGAGCCATCCCCAGTCTTAGAGCCAGCTCCCTCATGAAACCAAAGAGCAAGAGCAGGAACAGGGCCTTGGAAATCACCGAGGGTGGCAGGTCCCTTGGTGGTACTAAGATCCAGAAAAGAAGGCTTACTCAAGGTCACAACCTACTGTACCCATATTTATCTTCTAACATACACCTATTGAAAACCTACCACTTCCCAAGGCTTGTTCTAATGGCAGGGATACAATGGTGAACAGGAATGGTCTCTATTCCCAAGGAGTTTACCTCCTAGTTAGCTATAACAAGGTAACCAGGTAAAGTACCTGTGTGTGAGGTGGCAGTAAGTACCAGAGAGAAACATAAAGTAGAGGACAGGGCTAGAGAGCGCGTTGGAGGTGAAGACAGTTTTCAGCAGGGAAAGCTTTGTGTGAAAGCCTGAAGGAGGTAAGAGAGCCTCTCTGGGGAGTAGGGTCAGGGGCAGGGCGGGAGGCAGGATGTTCCAGGCAAAGGGAAGAGTGAGTTCGAAGTCCAAAAGGCAGGGGCATGGCTGGATGTTGGAGAAAAGGCAAAGAGAGCAGTATGGCTGGCAGTGTGGCTGGAGTTGAGTGAGCCAGGAGTTGAGTGGTGGCATCTAAAGTCAGAGAGACATGGGAAGGTCTGGGGACCAGTTCTCATGACCCATGAAGCCACTGTAAGGATGTGGCCTTTACTCCACTAGAGTGAGATCCAAGGAAGGCTCTGACAGAGGTGGGAACTGGTTTCAGTTTTCAAGGGCTGCTGTGTCATGAATACACAGAAGGGTGGTGGGGGTGGGATCAGGGCATCAGTGTGCGAGACTCTGCTCCTGCATAAGTCTAAGCAAGAAATAATGATCCTTGTACCAGAGAGACAGCGGGGAGGTGGGGAGACGTGATCAGACAGAGTTTGGAGGATTAAGGCAGCAGTATTTACTGAAGGACTGGATATGAGGTATGACAGGAAGAGAAGAGTCAAAATGACCCTTGGGGTCTTGTCTTCAGCTACTACAAGAAAGGAGTTGCCCATGACAGAGGAGATTGAAGTTCAAGCAAGTTGCATGTGACGCCCTAGATACATGGATGATGGTGGCTAGAGGAGGCGGTGCAGAGAGGAGCTCACTGATGCAGAGCCAGGCCTTGCACCCAAGGACTCACAGAAGCACCGGACCAACCCGTGATGCAGGAATGTCAAAAAGCCTGCCACTTGACAAAGGCTGGGCTGACAATGGAGAAGCTCCAGGCATTCTCGCATCCTTGGGGCAGTACTATCCAGAGGGGCCACCACAACAGAAAAGCTAGCACAGCAGAATGCTGACATTCAGCTCAGGTGTGAGCCAGATACAAGTGTCCAGATACAAGTGAATCTAATTTCCCCCACATGTGCCTCCACCCTTGAAAAACCCTGGGAACCCGCTGGGAAACATGCTATACAGTGGGTGATACAGGGGTTTGCTTGAGACTTGTTCAGGCGGCAGAATGAGCACATTTGACTAATATTCTCTAGACCCACAAATCCCAGAGGTTTGAGCTACAAAGAGGACCGAAGAGCTCAAAGGATGGCAGCTGCCTGCTGGTATTTGCAGAGCACCACCCAATTAATTAGCAGGTGCACGTGAGTGGCTGGGTTGAGAAGGAGGAAGTTTAAGATATGTCTTCGTGGGGTTCCCCAGGAGTAGACCCTGAGACAAAGATGTGGTAGCTTATTTAGGGAGTGAGCCCAGGAAGCAGCAGCAGGAGAGTGAGAAAGTAAGACAGGGAATGAATGTGTTAATGAGCTCAGTTCCTCTGGCCTCCCTCTAGGAGACTGACAGCACAGAATATGTCATGGGGTGTCCCACTCAAGGGGCTAGGAACTGGGGTATTTATCCACTAACTCTCACCCGTCATTTGCAGAGAGCTCTTCTCAGAGACTTCAGCTTCCTGACACTTCTAGAATGTCCCTTATCTCGGCCTCCCACTCTACTGCAGCCAGAGACAGCAGCAGGTGTTTGCAGTAAGAAGCTGTCAGCTTGTGCTGAAAATTAGAGCACTAAGGGGGATTGGCAGGATATGATGTTGACCACAGAGGGTTTCAGAGAAACAGCCTCGGCTCCATAAGTGGGCACTCCGTTCTGAGCTTGGATGCCAAGAACCATCTTCCTCCCAGAAAACAGACTGAGATGAATGACCCTTATCATTCCTATAATCAGAGATAGAAAATCCAGGGCAGTGTCTCTCTGGTCCCAACAGAGGGAAGGCACCCTCAGCATTCTCGGACTGGACACCAGGGCTGCACCATGCTCAACCAGAATCAGAATTTTGCAGTGTGCTGGGCAGAAGCCATCCTCCTTTGGAAATTGACTGAGATCGGGCTCTTCAGGCTCTTGGTGAATATGTGAGTCAGAGCATGAGCAGGCACTGAAGTTCAGGAAGGAATGTTCTAGAGCAAGAGGTGGATATCCCAGCACAGAGCTTCAGGTCAGACCATGAGGTCAGCATCCTACCACTTCTAGTCAAGGACTAGCCGTTCCCTAGTATGGGGACCTGAAGACCGGCATCGTGTTGTCAATATCCTTGTCAGTTTATTGAATGTGGATGTGTACCATACATCCATGTGCGTCCTCACGAAAACCCAGACCTTCACATTGACAAGTCATCCTGTCATTTTCATTAAGTACCACATTTAAGGTCCATCTTAAGTGTCACCAGCCATTGACCCCTGGAGGGATAGACCCCACATAACTGTTAGAACCCATTTTCTCTTTCCCATGTTGGGCAAAACTACATAAATAGCATCATCTCTCCCACCCCAAATTCTGTCTAGATAAGCAATCCCTTGTGTAAGAACCTAAAATTCAGGTTCAGATAACCATTTTCAGATAACCATTTGACAGGAAGCTTGTTACTAGGAGGGTAATTACAAGATAAGTGAGAGGATGCCTGCTTTCCAAGAGCTGCCCAGGTCCTGCAAATAAACACCTTCTCTTTAGTAGGATGCTGGCTGTAATAGTTCCACAAATGGGGTATTAGGATGACGGTGGCTACCTTCATAAGCCAGAGCTCTGGGGACTGGGTTTTTTGACCCCAGGAGCTCTCTCTATCAGAGCCCTGCTCCTCTCCTCCTGTTCAGCTCAGCCTCTAGATGCTTAGACAATTACTGCTTTGCAACCATCTGTACTGGCCACCTTGCTCAAATTGGGTTTGCAGTATATCTTTGCAACAGCTTTTATGGGGTTTTTCTTTTCTGACCACACTGGGAGGGATCACATAGGCTTTGGAATTCTATGGCCCTGGTTTGACCAAAGTGCAGTCTACATCAACAGGCTGTGTGACCTTAGGACAGCTGCTTGGCCCCTCCGAGTCTGTCGTCTAAAAAACGATGGCAATAGTAACATCAGGGTGAACCATATGAATGTGCCTTGATGTGGGTTAAAAATGGCTGAATATTGCCAGTCTCATAGGTTTAACCTACCACCTACCTTACAGGGCTACAGGGAGGATGTGGTGAGTACACACGTCACTGTGATGACCCCCTCGCTAACTAGCTTGAGACCCCAGAGGGAAGTCACACTCCCTGTAGTCCCCCAAACCACAACTCCTCCCCTATATCTGCAGGATGGGGGTTCAAAGCCCATTCTTCCATAGCACACCCAGTGATTTCTGGAAATGCTTGTGCCCTATTGTTCCCTCCACGGTGTTCTTTCCACAGAGAAGGCTAAGGCTAACTGCACATCCACTCCCTGCCAGAGACTGTACACAGCACTTTCTTCAAATACATTCATCCAGTTCTCCTCCCCACCCATGTGAGCTAGGCACTTGCAGAGAGGGAAACACAAGGGCGGAGAAGCAGAGCATCTTGCCAAGGTCACACGACCAGGAAGAGGGAGAGCCAGGAGTCACACTCCAGCCGCCAGCACCATCCACCTTCCCTGGCCTGCTGGGGTCCTCCCACCACCATCCTGAGCGGCTCCGTGCCAGCCTCCCCCAGGCACCTCTCTCTGTGAACCTGTGGGTTCCAGGTGTGGGCCCAGGCCTCTCAGCTTCTCCAGAGCGCTGAGGACATGCGAATCCATCAGGAGCCTGATTACAGGGAAAAGGAAAAGAACAAAGTGAAGAATTGGAACAACAGAAGAGACACAGGCACGGATGCATTGAGGATATAAAAAATAACAAGAGAATTCTACAGCAACTCTGCAGAAGCAAAATAGGAAACCTGGGAGTGGGTATGTACCTAGCAAAATATAAATTACGTAAATTGACCTAAGGAAATTTAGAAAATGAGAAGACCAATTACCTACCACAGGGAGACTGGAAAGGTGGTTAAAGATCCACCATCACAAAAGGCACCAGGAACAGATGGTTTCACAGCTGAGCTCTATGTAACCTTTAAAGAACAAATAATTCCAACGTTAATTAAACTCTTCCAGATCATAGGAAAAGATAAAGTGCTGCAATTTATTTTATGAAGCCCACATAGCCTTAGTACCAAAACCTGGTACAGATCGCTTAGGAAAAGAACTGCAGACCAATCATTCTTCTCATTATAAATGTAAAAACTGGAAATAAAGCCCCAGTAAATGAAACCTGGCAAAATGTCATTATGATCAAGTGGGATTTATCCTAGTAACACACAGATTTATGACAGGAAATCAATTAACATAATTCATTATACCAATAAATTTAAGGGGAAAATGTGATCATATCAACAAATGAGAAAAGTGTTTGATGAAATATAAACTCTATGTAATAGAAACAGAAACTCATTCATTCTTCCAACACACATACATTGCATGCCTACCAGGCATCTAACTGGGTTCTCAACCTTGAGGACTGTAGCCATGACCATATTAGACAAAAATTCCCCACCCTAAGGGTGCTCATTTCTCAATACAAGAGACAGACAATACACACAATGCTTAAGGAAACTACATATTATGTTAGCGATAAACCTAAGGAAAAAAAATTATAACGGGATAGAAAGTTAGAACATTGGGGTAGTCAGGGAAAGTGTTACTAAGAAGTGACATCTAGGGGCACCTTGGGGGGCTCAGTTGGTTAAGGGTCTGCCTTCAGCTCAGATCATGATCTCGGGGTCCTGGGATTGAGTCCTACATCAGGCTCTCTCCTCAGCAGGAAGCCTCTTCTCCCTCTGCCTGCCCCTCCGCACCCCTGCTCATGCTCACTGACTGTCTCTCTCATGTATAAATAAATAATCCTTTCTTTAAAAAAAAAAAAAAAGGAGAAGGAGAAGGAAAAGTAGAAGAAGAAGGAGATGGAGGAGAAGAAGAAAAAGGAGGAGGAGGAGGAGAAAAAGAAGAAAAGGGGGAGCGGGAGGAGGAGGAGGAGGAAGAGAAAGGAGAAACCACAACTGAAGAAAGAGCAAGGAAGAATATTCCAGGCACAGGGAGCCACCATGTGAAGACCCCAGTGCCCTGGAGAATCAACTCCAAAAGGCCAATGTTCCACGGGGTAGTAGAGAACAGGATGGTCATCCCCCAGTTGCTGCAACCAGATTATGGATGTCCAGCAAAGCTCCAGTGAACACCTATGACATAGCAAGGACAACACAGGAGGTGAGCGCTCAGCTCAGGGCTTCTGCTCACTCTTGGCAGGCACCACATGGCAGGCCCACTGAGTACTTCTGCTTCAGAATTGCCTCCCTCCCCAGAGCTCCCAGTAGAAACTTCAGAGCCAGTGAAAGGTGAGATGATGTCATCCTTCAAGGGAACCTCCCAATCCTTGTTATTCAGCCCGAAACCACACTGCATCTCCAGGGACCCCAACGACCTATGCAGTTAGGGAAAAACATTTTCTACTTCTTCAAGGTCACAGACTGGGTAAAATCTCCATGGCTATACAGAGTACAGTCTGTTGGGTAATATCACCATGTTCTCCAAGAACAATGGCTGGGTGCTTGGTGTACACACTCTATCCAACGGGGGCCTAAAACCAGGGAAGTGGGCTTCAAAGTTGAACCCACCTTTCAACATCCGAAATCCTCACACTGCCACCTGCCTCCAAGTAACACTTCTCCTGTTACACTAAAAGCCAGCTCTATGCTGTGAAGTGTGTAAACCTGGCAATTCACAGACCTGTACCCCTGGGGCTAATAATACATTATATGTTTATTTAAACATTTAAAAATAAATAAATAAATAAAATATATAACTAAAAGTATATTTTTAAAAAAAAGCCAATTCTAATGGGTTCCCATACCCATGAAAAGCACCCAACATACTGTCCAACGTAAAGTGGACACTTGGAAAGTTCCCGACTTCCTGCCCTTCCTGCTGCCTTTTCCATTTTCCACCATGCAACCCTACAGTTGTCCCTTCTTCCACACAGAACATGCAGGCCCATGGAACTTAATGAAGAAGGTGACTCTTCAAATAGCTGGGAAAGGAGCTTCATGAAAACTCTGCTCTAGACATTCTTTGATGAGATTAGATTGTCCCTCTGTGCGATGGCTTAAAAAAGTGAATGTGGAGTGCTAGATGTCAAGGTCAAGGTTTTGGCTTTTTTAACTTGTTTTCCTAAATCAATTAATTCACAGATAGCTTATTATTAGTTTCAGAGGTAGAGTTTAATGATTCATCGGTTTCATATAACATCCAGTGCTCATTCCACCAAGTGCTCTCCTAGTGTCCATCACCCAGTCACCCCATCCCCCCACCCATCTCTCCTCTACCAACCCTCAGTTTGCTCCCTAGAATTAAGTGTCTCTTACGGTTTGCCTCCATCTGATTTCATCTTTTTATATTTTCCTTCCCTTCCCTATGTTCATCCATTTTGTTTCTTAAATTCCACATATGACTGAGATCATATGATATTTGTCTTTCTATGAATGACTTATTTTACTTAGTATAACACCCTCCAGTTCCATCCACATCTTTGCAAGTGGAAAGATTTCATTTCTTTTGATGGTTGAGTAATATTCATATATATATATATATATATATATATATATATATATATATACACACACACACACACACATACACATATAGATAGATACATACATACATACACACCACATCTTCTTTATCCATTCATCTGTTGATGGACATCTCAGCTCCTTCCATAGTTTGGCTACTGTGGACATTGCTGCTATAAACATTGGGGTGCATGTGTCCCTTCAAATCACTATGTTTGTATTCTTTGGATAAATATCAAGTAGTGTAATTGCTGAGTCATAGGGTAGCTCCCGTTTTAACTTTTTCAGGAACCTCCATACTGTTTTCCAGAGTGGCTTCACCACTCTGAAATTTACATTTCCGCCAGCAGTGTAGGAGGGTTCACCTTTCTCCACATCCAAGGTCAGGGTTAAAGGAAAAGTGTCCATGGGGCTCTTCCCTGATCCTCAACTCCCAGTGCCAGGCCAGCAGCAATAGCTGCATCCTTCAGACCATGTAGTGGACGCCTAGCCCTGAGAGCTGTTGTCTGTTCTGAAGATGGAAAGATTGCCCACCAAAACCCCTTGATTGACTCTGACCATGTGGTCAATATGTTCTAAAGAAGACCACCCATCTTAAGGTGTCAGTGTGTCAATTGTGAGAACCAGATGGTGCATGGGGCCTTCTTGCTATGTAAACCACAGATTAGCCTTACATTGGAAGGCTTGGCATTGGGAGACTCCTGGCTCCTGGACCCATCCTTACCAGCTGCAGAACCACAGGGAAGTTCCTGAAGCTTGCTGGGCCTCGGGGGTGGTGTGGGGGGGTTGTTGGTTTGTTTGTCTAAAAATGGAAATGTTAGTACTCCACCAAGGTCATTAGGAGAATAAAATGAAATAGTGCTCATGGCAGGATCTACCTCACGAAAGCTACCTATCACACTTAGAGCACCTGAGTCTCTGTGGGACTCAGGGATTGACTCCACCTTCCTCCTCACCATTGAACGCTTCACCTCACTCATTCACATTCCAGTATCAATAAATACGCAGATAAAGCCCAGTAGCCAAAGATCCCCAGGTCCACCTCTTCATCGAGCACAGTGAGGCTTATTAACCTGTGTCGGCACAGGAGAGCATGCTCCATGGGGAACCATGGGGTACTTCAGTGAAAGGCCAGTCCAGATTTTGGGCTTGTTTTGTGTGATTTTAGAGAGGACTGGGGGAGCAAGTGTTGTTCTAGATTGCGTGCTGTCAGGGAGCAGGGAGCTGTTGCTGGTTGGATATCTTAATCATTTGTATCAAGGAGGCAAGAGGAATAAAGTGAGGCTAGAGCTGTCGTTGATGAAGAAAGAAGAACCCCTTGCATCTGCTGGCAGACAAGGATGTTCATGCATTTCGGGGTTATTTCCTCATATCCATGTGCTTATCATGTTCCATTATGGTCCCAGGGAGCCCTTGTCTGAATCCAATTTTGTACTGCATGATTTATGTTCACAAGAGCCACCAGGGCTTGGCTGGTTGGTAGTTACCAGGCCTGCTGTCTGGACCATTTTGCTTTCTCTTTCTCAATATACAACCAGAAGTACCAACTGCAAAAGAACTCACTACCTTCTGACTCAAGTGTGATTTGTTTGCAGATTCTACCTAGTGTCTACTCCCAGCTTTGTCCGGGAAATCTTACCTCTGGTCATTCCCCAGAGAATACAGCAGACCAGAGGATGGAGGCTTCTTAATTGTGGGTGAGGAGACAGGGCCTTGAACTGGGACGTGCTGGGGCTCAGGGCTCCGGATGGACAGGGTTCTCCAAGGCTTGTGTCAGGAAAGGAGGAGGTTGGCCTTAGTCTCTGTCCTTCACTGCTGTGTTTGCCAGCCCCAGACATTGGAAAGCCACCCCCTTCTGGATGACTTCACCTGCAGAAAGATGCCTTGCATTCCACAGAGCCAGGAGAGCCCATCTGAGCGACTTGGGAAGGAGCACTGACTGGGGAGAAAGGAAAAGTGAATCTGACACTTTTGTGTGTGACCTCGAGTAAGTTCCTTCCCCTCTCTGGACCTCAGTGTTCTATGGTAAAAGGCAGGCTAGTGCCTAAGGTCCCTTTGTCTGTCATCCCGGGGGTGTAAGAGATGAACACATGACAAAGCAGCCACTCCCCCCATTAAGGACTTGGGCTCTTGCAGGAAGAAAGCAGAAAGCTGGAACCAGGAGAGCTGAGCTGGGAAATCTTGTTTGACTCACCATTTAAATTAACATCAGCCTCTTAAGTGTCGATGATAATGTTCGCTGGGGTGTGATAATAGGTGACATTTACCCAATGTTTATGATGTGCTAGACCCACAGTTAACCATGTAATTCTAACAAGAAGCCTGAAGGGTGGGCAATATTAGTATTCCCATTTTATAGATGGAGAAACTGAGGCATAGGGCTATTAAGTCTCTTGCCCAGGATCTCACAAGCAGTAAGGGGCCCAGTTGGGACTGTCACACAGGCAGTCCAGCTCCTGAGCTGGTATCCTGAAGCATACATAGTCCTCTGTTCTCATCTTCTCCTTTGATTTGGAAGCCTAGAGCAGGGGTCACAAGCTATGGCCTGTGAGCCCCAAAGACAAATCGAGCCGGCCAACTGTGTTATAAATAAAATTGCATTGGCACACAGCCACAAGCATTTATTTATTGTCAGTCTTCCGAACAACACTGGCAGTAGAACTGAGTAGATGCAGCAGGGAACACATGGCCTATGAACCATAAAGCATCAACTGTCCGGCCCTTTGCAGATTCAGGTTGCCAGATCCCAGCCCAGAGCGGGCACTGCCTGCCCGCCAACGCAGCTCTGTTGTTTGCTGTGTGACCCCCAGCTAGGTTGCTTTTCTAAATCTATTTCCTCATCTGTAAAATGGGCTTATTTGAGGAATGTGGGGGACTTGCGCACATAGGCACAAAACACTTGACCCAAGGCAAGTGCTTGAAAGGGGGTAGCTGCTATCATTGCTAACAGGGTGATGAACATCTTGATGGATTCCTATAATACTGCACAGTGCAGGGCGGGGACTTTTATCCCCACCTCATGCACAGGAAAACCCAGGCACAGGGAGAGGAAATGGTTTGCACAAAGTTTTGTGAAGAGCAAGAGGCAGAGGGGTGCCTGGGTGGCTCACATCTGTCTGTGGCTCAGTTTGTGATCCCAGGGTCCTGGGATTGAGCTCCCCATCGGGATCCCTGCTTCTCCCTCTCCCCCAGCCCCTCCACCCGGCCCATGCTCTGTCTCTCATGCTCTCTCTCTGTATCTCAAGTAAATAAATAAAATGTTTTAGAAAAGAGAGAGAGAGGGTAGGAGGCAGAGCCCAGATCTTTCAAGTGGACGTCCCGCTCTCCATGGCCGCCCTTCCCCAGCCCCTCCAATCTGTAGCGCTAGTCCTCCTTTGTGTCTGCTGGCGTGTGGAGCAGCCCGTCTGTGTTTGTGCGTTTTCAGTGTCTGTAACTATACACAGCCACGCAGAGCTTGCTGGCATAGACATTTGTCAAAGATGACACGCCATTCACCCATGCCATGGGAGACAGTGACAGATGCGCTCTCCAGCACCGCTGTCCAAGCAGCCGAGGATGGATGGGGCCCAGGCTCCTGCTTGGTCCAGCTGCACAAGGAGCCACAGACCAGGCCAAAGACAGATTGCAGCCTGGTCCGTGGGCATGGTGGCTCAGAGCACAGAGTGCCGAGGAAACCACGAAACTAGTCTCTGGTTGGTCCCACCTTCCCGCACCCACCCCAAAAGCCCTTCCTGGGCTCCCTGCTCCTCCCCACTGAGCCAAGTCTGCCCAAACTTGATGTTCGCTTATGACTTTGTGTGGTCACATACAAGGAGGTGTGTACTCTGGGGATTCAATTTCTTCTCATGATAATTATAATAGCCAACGCATAGATTCGCTGCACTGTCCTAAATCTGAGCACTAATCCTTAGCTATACCCTAGTGGAGGTGTAGGAAACTCAGTCCAGAGAGGTTAGGGGAGTTTTCCAAGGTCACACAGCAAGTGACAGAGACAGGATTTGAATCCAGACGGTCTAGATCCATTGTCCTCAGGACTGCTATTTGGGGGTCTCAAGTAGAGGGGATACCATGATAAGTCAAAAACAGACAACAAGAAGAAAAAACTAAAAATCCAGATTTCTGGTCAGGAAGAGGTTGCCCTGTCTGTTTCTCTATGGGCAAAAGGAACTGCTACCACTGGAACACCATCAGCAAGTTCCAGGGCTGGCCTCCTTCTGCTCTTCCAGGAACCCTGGCTCTGGCTCCTCGGCCTTCAAACACTCTCTGCCTCCACCCAATAATCCCAACCCAGATCCCACCCCCACCCAGATACCCTCTCATAACTCATTAATCTGTCACCTCTGTGTCCCTGAGGCAAGCTCGCAGTCCTCTGAGATTGTGTAGGGATGTTTATGGCCAGTGACAGCAAAGGGAGCAGCCTACATAAAACAAAAAGAAGAGAGATGGAACCAAGCTCTAAAAAAGTTTCCAAAGTCTTGCTCAAAAGATCCCTGGGGGAATTCACACACTCCCAACGAGCTGCTCCCTCCCTCCTGGGTGGGGGGAGAGAGGAGTCAGAAAGTCTGGGGTCTTATTCAGCCAATGACTCTCTGTGGGCTCCTGCAGAAGCACCATCCTTCCTCTGAGCCTGAATTTCCTCAGCTGTAAAATGAGGACCATGACAGCACTTAACCCCTAAAATTACTGTGAAGATTACAATGCCAAAAAAACACTTAGAATGATGCCTGATACATAGGGAGTGCTTGGTAGCACCAATTATTGTTCCTCTCTGGGCTTCAGTTTACTCAGTGGGGAAATGAGGGGCCTGGGTTCCATGCTTTTGTAAGTAAGGTATGGGCTCCTGGCTCGAACACTGTGTGACTTAGTGATGTTCCCGTGATGCATCCTTGTCTCCTTTCCCTCCCCTTCTTCTTGGTACCTGCGAGCTCCAGCCAGTAGCTGTACTCACACACATGGGGAGGCGAGGCTGGAAACAGGAGGCGTTACCACTCTTTTTCACAACAGTGAATTATTCCAGAAGCAACTTTCCCATCAAATGGATCTACTTCAGCTAGTCCACACGGCTGGGAGATCTGAGCTCTGGTGGCCGAGTCCCTGCCAACCACAGCCTGCAGTTTTGGCCCTCAGACCTGTCCCAAAGCTGCAGTAGGAAAGAGTCCACACCATCCTACCTGCATAGACCCAGCCACATTGGCCCAGTGTTTGCAGGAATAAGTAATTACAGCTTCCCTGGGATTCAGGCAGAGGACACCCACGCTGGGAGAGAATTTCTCTTGCTGTTCAAGCTCCGTAAACACTTGAAAAGTCATTTTATTTTTCAGTCTGTGGGCAGGATGCCACCAACCCAGGAAGCATCATTAAATAGAACTTGAGGGATTTTTTTTTCAGCTTTTGGGGGGGATAGGGTGGGACTCGGGGGTTGGCATTTTTTCCCTACTGATGCTTTTTGGATAAACACATAAATCAACATCATCTATATTCATTAGACAACGTGCCTTGTTCAATACAAAATTACCCCTGTTTTGCATGATTTTCCCCCCTTGTGATTAATATAAATGACTTAAGTTAATTATGTTTCTCTTCATGGAAAAATGTATTTGTCAAAGTGCTGAAACATCAATAAAAAATAAACGCTGTCGTTGGAAGAAGGGCAGGATTGCAAACGAGCAGTCATCAGGGCACAGGGAAGGGAACAGACTCCCCCCTCTGGGGTGGCATTCTGATGGAGTAGGCTCACTTTATATTTACTAACAGCGACAAAAGCATTTTTCTTAGTTAAGCACTTGCGCGTCCTGATGAGGTAGATTGATGTCATCATTATTAACAATAATGACACCGTAGGCAGAGAGAATACGGTCATCTCCAGGATCCCAAAGAATGCTGCATGGATTAAGCCTCACCCATCCTTACCAGGGACAACTAAAGCTGGGCATTTTACCAGCCCATCCCCCAAAACTGGACCTTGAGAGACAGACAGATGATTGGAATCAGAGTGAGAGGGAAAGAAAGGAAGAATAGCAAAGCGAGATAATGTTGTAGAGCCCCAGAGTGAGAAGGAAGCTTAGAGTTAGACATACCACCCACATCACAGGGTCAGTGATAAGACTGATGCCCAGAGAGAGGAAGGGACTTGCCCAAGGGCACACAGCATATTACTGAAAAACTCCTGCCTCCCGGACCCTCGCCACTTCCCTACCTTCAGCTGCCCCTTGCCACCAGGAATCGAGGGCTTCCTTCTCTCTTGAGCAAGTGTGCGATGGTGTAGGCAAGGTGTGAGCGGGCGTGGAAGCTCCCTCGACTGCTGGAAAGTCAGAGCCACAGAGAAATCTGGGTTACTGACTTTTTCTACTGTTTCTAAAATGCCTCTACCCCACCCTGCCCTTCTAGGTTTGAGCTTCCTGAAAGCAGACCCGGAGACAAATTGTTGATGCTGGTGGTTTACTCCAGGACAACCAGGTGAGGTGGAGGGGAAGTGAAACAGGGGAGGGAGGGAAGCTAATATGGGGGCGGGGGATTACTGCTCCGAGTACCTGTGCTCCCTCCCACCAGGAGGGACTGTAGAAAACATGCCTCCACGTTGTCCTAGTGCTGAGTAGGGAAGCAAAAGTATTTACTCACTCCCAGAGCCTTTCACGTCCAGCACCTCTGGGTCACCCTGCACCCAAGCTGAGCAAGCTCCCATGATACCAGAAAAACCCAGAGAACCACAGACCTGAGTTCACAGTTCACAGGTGGGAAGCACCAGTATGCATGGCCACATCACAGATGCAGGTAAACCGGGAAGAAGGTCTAGATGCAAGAAGGGTAACCACAGTGTCAGCTACAGCATCCCTACCCTCCAAGCCATTCTCCCTCCAGGCAGACACAATCACCCTGACTGATAATCATTGAAGGAGCAGGAGGCTGGCTAAGGACAAAGCAAAGGCTGGCGCCTTGCACCCCCCCATTCACCCGCTCCCCTCCATATGTGTAGCATTCCTCAGGCACCCCTGACTGCCATAAAACGATAAATAGTTAACTTGCAGAGATCACAGTCCTGCAAGGTAGGAGTCTCCCCTGGTTTGCAAATATCCTTGAGATTTACAACAAAGAAGTTACCTTATCAATAGCCCTAATGTCACCCTCCCCTCCATGAAAAACCGAAGGAGGCGGAGGTAGAAGGAAAAGTAAATAAAGTTAAATTTCTTCTAAACCTAAATCTCATTAACAGGGATGCTTGATAGCAGGAATGTAACATTCCACCAGGAGACTCCCAATTGTGTTCAAACTATCAATCAATAAGCTCAGCCCCACCCGAAACTTGTTTGTACCTGTCTATAAAAACCCTGCACCAACCCAGCTCTGGACCTCTCGGTGTTATTGGCAACGAGCGGCGCAGAGGTCCAGGTTCGAACCTGCAATAAACGACCCTTGCTGATTGGCTTTGACTCACGTCTCTGGTGGTCTTTTAAGGTGGGGGTAATATTCAATTGGCATTTCATCATCAGAAACAATTCATCGTATTTTTGCCATAGCCACCTTTTGTTTTAATCTCCTTAGGTATCTTTTCTGTCTCCACACATATACTGTAAATTGGTCAGGGACAGAATTAAGGCCGAGGTCATTCAGTCATCTGACAAATAGTTCCTGAACACCCACTGTGGGCTGGGGCCTCTTTAAGGTGCTAAGAAGACAGCACCAAAGATGGAGAAAATTGTCCTCAGGGATGCTGCAATTCAGAGATGGAGATAGATGATAAGTAATGACTACAATTCCAAGTGATCAGCGAGTAGCCCAAAGGAAAACAAAACAGGTAAATGGGATTACTCCCACAGGAGGTAGGGGAACTACTGGGGACTTTTGAACAAAAACCTGAATGAAATAAAGGAATAAGACTTGTAAGAATCTGGTAGAAGAATACTCCATCATGGAGGAACAGGAATAAGCTTGTCTTATATAGTCTGGGTGGCTCAGTTGTTGGGCATCTAACTTTGGCTCGGGTCATGGCCCCAGGGTTCTGGGATCAAGCTCCCTGCTTTGGGAGCTCCCTGCTCCGCGGGAAGCCTGCTTCTCTATCTCCCACTCCCCATGCTTGTGTTCCCTCTCTCAATGTCTCTCTCTCTCTCTCTCTGTCAAATAAATAAGTAAATAAGTCTTTTAAAAAAGAATAAAAAGAAGACTTCTATCGTACTCAGTAGAGTGAAGGACAAAGTGGGAGGAGATAAGGCAAGGGAGAATCAGATTGTGTAGGATCTGAACTTTACACAATGCCTGATATAAAAACAGTAGTCAACGCAAGCTGTCTTGATGGATGGGATTGGTGGATGGAGGGACAGAGGGATGGGGGGGGTTGGAAGGATGGAGGGAGGGAGGGAAGAAACGAGGGAGAGCAGGAGGGGTGGACAAGGGAATGGTGGATGAATGGATCGATGGGTGAGTGGATGGATGGGTAAGTAGATGGATGAATGGGTGGGTAGATGTACAGATAATAATGATACACCAGTGGATAAAGAAAGAAGAAAATAGAGCAATCACTACAAAGAATGTAATACCAACAGTGCATTTAAAGACAGACTTTGCAGAAAAAGGAAATTCTGGATCAAAAATATTTGATGAGTAAGCCATTAGGCCAGCAAGGCTCTATGAGGACAAATATCCATCTCTGGGCCTCAGCCCATGAGAATCCTAGAAGTTGAGTGTTTATATCTTTTTTTAATATTTCCTGCAGTTGCCTGGCCTTCCTCCATGGTGAGTATCCAGTGGCACTAAATGGTATTACAGGAGTATTAATTAAATGTTGGTGGCCAGAAGCTAATAAATTATCATTTCCATTATATATTACCATGTTTACTCATCAGGGTTCCAATCCCAGTCTTTTTTTTTTTTAAGATTTTATTTATTTATTTGACAGAGATCACAAGTAGGCAGAGAGGCAGGCAGAGGGACAGAGAGGAGGAAGCAGGCTCCCTGATGAGCAGAGAGCCCGATGTGGGGCTCGATCCCAGGACCCTGGGATCATGACCTGAGGCTTTAACCAACTGAGCCTCCCAGGCATCCTCCAATCCCAGTATTTTAAGTTAAAACCTGTTACCCCAGTCCATTAGGAAGGCATATGGAAGAGGAGATGTGCATGTGGGTGTGAGTACAATTCAATCCAACAGTTCTTTATTGAGCACATACTACATATTTGGCAAGTTGGCAAGAGGAGAAAGTGGTGGTGAAAGGTATGCAGGCACTTATGCCATGAAACAAAGCTCATAATCACATAAACACCTGAGGAGCAATAGCACATTAACAGTCACTCACCAACTAACCAGAATATTTCCTTAGTACCTTTCCCACCAGATTTTATTTGGGAAAACCAGACCAATCACAAGAAAATCTCTGGCACATTATTTAATCAAAATAGACAGGGTATGCCGTGGCCTGGATCCCAGTTCAGCTAGATACCTTTGGGCAAGCTTCCTAAACCTTCCGTACCTCACTATCAATCTCCTTGTCATGAGTGTTCAAAGGGGACCAACAAGATCTACTCACAAGCACAAGTAATTATAACACAAAACACTATGTGTATGCTGAAGCGAGGTGGAACAAATCAAATACTACCAAAATTTAGATAAAAGTGGGCTATCTTCATGGGATGACTGGGTGGGAGGCATTTGACCTGGACCCCAAAGACTGGGTAATCTTTTAAGAGCAGGAGAAAGAGGGAATGAAAGCGCTTTGAGGAGAAATTCTCTTCCATTCCCACCTCCTTGGGATGCTACCCTACCAGCATGTGATTGTAGCAGCCACATTGAGGCCATGAGGCATCCCAAACACAAGCAGAGTGTCTGAGCAAGAGGACGGAATAAACCACAATCCTGGATGAACTAGATGGAAATAACACAAATGATGGCCTTCTTTCAGCCTCTTGTTAAATTAAAGCTCCTTGTTTATTCCACTCTTAGTTATTTGTAGCTGAAAGCATCTCATTTCTTACCTACCACTGTGGCACTTAACCCAACATAGTACTCTCTTCTAGGTATATGTGATTGACATGTACCCTTCTCTGTTCTTTCTTTCCTAGGCTGTAGCCCTTTCATCACTGTATCTCAGACCCTCTCACTTGAGCCTTTTCCTTCCAGCTTTCCTAGAACTTCTCCTTCCCCCCATATCAGTGCTTAAATTATGAGTGATGAATAAAGGAATGAAAGAAAGACCACAAGAAATCTTGCCTAATGCCAATAAAAGCCATGGCTCCTCAGGAATTGTTTTGCAAATACATTTTGTCATTAAGTCAGGTAACTCCAGCAGTGACCTAAAAACAAACATCTGAACCAGGCATAAGAGACTTCCAAAAATTAACATACTTAGCACGAGGGGGAAAAATGTATTTAACCAAAACAGTACCTGCAGGAGATATTAGCATTCTCAAATTGAGGGCGCTTTGCGCTTTCATGGCATTAACACACAGTTCAAACTATTTAGACATCAGAAGTTTCAAAGTGAGGTTTTAAAAACTTGTTTGTTTTATGTAGATAAGATGCTCATAAACACATGTACACATACACACTCACACATGCACATGTACATGCACCTATACACACAAGGGCACTAGGCTTTCACACTGCCCTCTGCCTCTGGTGCTGACTCCTTGGCCACCATCAATTCTTGCCAGTGCTGGAGAGCCTGTTGGGGGTTGTTGCTGGGGCAACAGAGAAATCTTGGGTGCATTCTGCAGTGATAGCCTCACCCAGTCTCTCCTCCTGATGAACCCCAGTTAGCAGGATAAATCCTTCTCCATCCTTCCTCAACTAACTGGTTTCCACCTGTCTCTTCACTCTCTGGGTTTACATTCCTGACAACCTGCCTCCAGCCACTTTCCAAATGTGGAAACTCGCTCCCCCATTCAACCGCACTCCAAGCTCCCCAAAGCGGGAGGAACCAGGTCTCATGTATCTTTGGTCTCAACCTCTTTCTTGGAGCTCTTTACTCATTTTACATGGGTTGAATCCCACCCGTGTGATGACAGACCCCACATCTCCACCTTCATCACCGCCCCTCTGCTGAGCTCTGCTATCACAGAGCCAGCTGGCTGTCTGGCTCACCATGCACACCTTTCAAGATATCTCAAGCCTAAAGAGGCTGAAACGAGGCTCTTAATCCTCTGATTCCTGCCACATCCTTCAGATCTTAGCTTAGGCATCATTTCCCCAGAATTGTGTATGTATTATAAATACTGTCTTTTATATGCCTCAAGGAGAGGGCAGGCCTTGTTTTGTCTGTGGATATTCCATTAATGATTGCCTTTCTTGCTGGATTTTAAGTCCCACTGGACCTATGTCAGCGCCATTTGGTCACCACTGTCTCCCGGGTGCCTGGTGTCATGCCTAGTACATAGGAGGCCCTCAATTAAATATTTGCTAAGGGAAGGCGAGGATTGCCCCACCCTTCCCTTTGTGCACCATCTCTCTCCATACTGTTAGCACATGACAGACGGCACTACGGGCTAGTGGGGCGGGGGGGGCAAAAGCTTGATTATGTTCTTCATGTCAAGTTCTGACTTAAGCTCTTTTCCCACACTACCTCATATAATTCTTGCTACAATCCTGAGAGGTAGGTTTTTCTGCTGTTCTCATTTTGTAGAGAGAAAGGTTACTTGTCCGAGGACACACACACACACATCTTATAAGAGGCAGAACTCTAGCCAGCCCCTCCTCTACAAGGAACACCAGTGTGATAATCAGGAGGGTCCCTGGACTGATGTCAGGAGACCTGGGTTTGAGTCTCAGCTTTGGACCTTCAACGAGCCTCAGCCCCCTCAACCTTGTCATTCTGCTTCCAGAAGCAGGTGGGAAACACTGCCTGCAAAACTCTTTATGCTGCGTAAAGACCAACTTGACAAATGGGGAGATTTCGCATTGCCAATGCCTGCTTTCACAAACAAAGGAGTTTTTTGGCCAAAGGTATACACTGAGTCTATAATACTGAGCCATTGCCTCCTCCCTCTCAACTGACCTATGCCTTCAAGACCCTGACTAATAACAGTGCTTGGTCCCCAAGACCTTGAAAGGAGTTAACAGGAAGCATCAGACCAATGAACCAGACCCAGAATGTTCTGTATCCTCGTTTCTGAGCTACCCGATAATCCCGAGAAACCAGGAACTACCATAGATAATAATTCTGCAACTCTCTTAAGTTGCACTTACCAGTTTGCAAAGCACTCTCATTCATTCTTCATTTATTCAACAAATATATGTGACGCTCTATTATAAACCTGCACTTCAGCCTACACTGTGGTTGTGGTGTTATATCAGGTAGTCAAGATCCCTGCCCTCAGGAAGCTTTGAGGCTCACCAAGGAAACATGTTTGGAACCAACATTTCTATAGTGCCTTACCATGAACCAGTTGCTTTATATAGAATAACTCATTTACTCATCACAGTAATTCTATAAGTACTCGTATTATCCTCATTTCACAGATGAAGAAACCTACTCCACAGAGGTTAAGTATCTTGTTCAAGGTTAGTGGTTCAACATGTTGCTAGCGATAGCATTTTGCATCCACAGATTGGGAAGCTGAGATCCTCACCTGTGGAGGTTCCCAAGACCAAGACTCCAGGACTGGAACCTCCCACTACAGGGCCCTGAGCCCTTCTTTTCCATTCTACAAATCAGAGCTACCTCTTCATAGGAGAAGAAACCAACACACTGGCTGCTCTGTCCTGAGAAGACCAGGGCTGTGCTAGCAAGATTTATAGGTCCAAGGCAACTTGCCTCTCCTGCTGGAAAGTTTCCTTATCAAAGCAATGGAAATCAATGCAGTAAATACAGTTATAATGAACTGATCTGCTTGCAACATCTGCCTCTTCCTAAGGAAAAGGAATCGTGAGAGACACATATTGTTTCCAGTTCTATCACACACACACACACCCCCACCCCGGAGCCTGGTCCTCCCATGGGAATCCTCCTTGTTCCTGTCAACAGTATTTGAGATGATTGGGGGTTTTACTGGAGGCTCTTTGTCACTGTGACTATGAGGATTCGGTGCAGCTAAGATTTAAGAGCTAGAAGGAGTTTAACTTCATCCAAGCATCAGCCATGGCTGCCCTGCCTTCTAAAGGACTGCTCACAGACCTCCAGGCCAGAAGGGACCTAGAGAATATCAGATGATCATCTCATTTCACACATGAGGAAACAGGCGCCGAGAGGCAAGGACCGCACAGCATAGGATCAGCACATCTCTCCAGCATCAACCCTCCCTGTTCTTGGATACACAAGAATCTCTTCCACAGAAAGGTGTTGACTCCTAGGAGGCAGTGCTGCCCTCCCCTTTGCATTGGCATCAGACTGCCTGAAATGAAATACCTGACCTTGTGTATGACCTTAAGAAAGTTGACTGACCTCTCAGAGACTCAGTTTTCTCATGTATAAAATGAGGATGATAACAAACTATCTGCTCCATTGAGTGATAGAAAGCTTTAGTAATAAGTGTGCCTGGGTGGCTCATTGGTTAAGCATCTGCTTTGGGCTCAGGTCATAATCTCAGGGTCCTGAGATGGAGCCCTACATTGGGCTCCTTGCTCAGCAGGGAACCTGCTTCTCCCTCTCCCACTCCCCCAGCTTGTGTTCCCTTTCTCATTGTGTCTCTCTTTGTCAAATAAATAAAAGTAAAATCTTAAGAAAAAAAAAAAAGAAAAGAAAAACTTTAGTAATAAAAAGTGATTAAAATTATACAAAGAGTAAGTGTTCGATAAATGTTAGTCATGGGCATTACCTAAAAAGTAGTGGCCTGGGGTTAAGAACTGGTACCAGGGGAGCTGAGCTTCCCTGGCTTATAATTTTGAGGCAGGACATGAACTCTTGCTACCCTGAGAACCAGCCTGTGTAAGACAGGAATGGCCTCTCCTTTTTCACAGCTGGCAAGGTTGTTCACTGGAGAAATGATGAGATTAAAAGTTCCTGAAGGCAGGAGACGGCCCTAGACATCTTTGTGTTGTCTGACAGAGTGCTCAGCACAAATGGTGACCTTGCTCCTGAGTCTTCCCACCAGACCCAACCACTAACATCCTGTGCCTGCCAGCTTACAGAAACCAACCTCCATGCCAGGTGGGGTTCTAAGGAATTGCTCTGAGTCTCATTAGTTCTTGCTCAGCTTTCAGTCTTGACTCTTTTCTACCTCTTTGACCCCTGTCTCTGGACTTCCCAGATTTGGTGTTCTTTCCAAGTTCTCTTGCCTGCCATCTCACTTTTCCGCATATATTTCCAGACTTTTCAATCCAAATGTTTATATCATTGATGTAAGGAGGGAGAACTGATGGCTCCAGTTCTCAACCCAGTGGAATCTCTCCTATCCTGCCCCCTCCACCCCACCCTGCCCTCACCCCCCCACACACACATGCCTCCCAACCCCTTCAACTACTGCCAAATCAGAAGGTAGACATTGGTAGTTGTCATTTCCATCCATTCCCCCCCTTTGCCCTCTTTGCTTAATTTCTAAGAGTTGGGATTCACTTTCCCTACCTTACTGTGGTTAGAATTGACTGTGTGGCTCAGTCTTGGTCACACAGGGTAGAAGCCTGACCCCCTGGAAGATTTTCTTTCTTAATAGAACAGAGGAATCTGTGAAAATAAAAACCTCCCTTCCTTCTTGCCTTGGGTACAGTTATAGGAGACTCTGATGCTTGTACATACAGCCACCAACTTGCATGAGGAAAAGAACAAGAGAACTGTAGATATACTGAGCACAGTACTATCAACACTGAGCTGCTAAATGAACTAATCCTAGAGCCACCAGCCTCTGGATTTTTTTATTATAAGAAACAATTAAGTTTCCATATTTCTCAAGTCACCTTGAGTCGTTCTGTTGCAGAGCTTGCAAACAAAGGCATTCCAAAGCTTTATTAAGTAAACATCAGTCTGCCTGCTGCAAACTTCATCAAAGTGTGGCGGATTGAACTTTGTAGAGAGATCGAAGAACAAATTCTCTAACTTCATATAGTAGGAGTCTGCATAAATTTCCAGAATCCCCGAATGTGGGAGTAAATTTAAATGTCACCCATGTCTGACATATAGACCAATGGAATAAAATTATGAGTTCCCTCATATATATAGTCGATCAATTTTCAACAAAGGTTCTGAGATAATTCAATGGAGAAATAATAATCTTTCACTAAATGATGCTGGGCAACTGTTTATCCACATGCAAAGTATGAATTTGGATTCCTACTCGCACCAAAATTCACTCAAATTCACTCTTACATGGCACCAAAAGCAACAAAAAATATATAAACTGGATACCATCAGAAATTTTTTGTACCTCGAGGGACACCATCAAGAAAATGAAAAGATACTGAAATTTAAAAAAAAAAAAAATGAAAAGATAGCCCATGGAAGGGGAGAAAAATTTTGCAAATCATCTATCTGATGAGATTTACATCCAAGATATATATCAAGAACCCTAATAATGCAATTATAAAAAGACAAAGAACCCAATTAAAAATTCGGCAAAGAATCTGAGCAGACATTTCTTAAAAAAATAAAAATACATAAATAACAAATAAGATGATGAAAACATACCCAATATCATTAGTCATCAGGGAAATACAAATCAAAACCACAATGAGATACCACTTTACACCCACTAGGGTAACTATAGTCAAAAGGACTGACAAATAAGTCTTGGAGAAGATGTGGAGAAAATAGAACCCTCAGGAAATGCTGATGAAAATGTTAAATGACACAGCAACTTTAGGATAACAGTCTGGTAGCTTTTGAAAAGGTTAAGCACAGGATTACCTACTCAGAAGGAATGAAAATACACTCCTGAACAAAAACTTGTAATGAATGTTCATGCTAACATTACCCTCAAAAGCTGAAAGGTGGAAACAGCCCAAATGACCATCAACTGATGAACTGATAGATAAAATGTGATCTGTCCATACTACAGAATATGATTCGGCACTAATAAATAATAAGGAAGTACTCACCCACGCTACAACATGGCATGGATAAACCTTGGAAACATTATGCCAGGTGAAAGAAGCTAGTCACAAGCACATACTGTATGGTTCCATTTATATGAAATGTCCAGAACAGACCAATCTATAGAAACAGAAAGCAGATTACTGTTGTTAGGGCTAGAGAAGGGGATGGTTTGGGAAGGGAGGGTGACTTCTTTTTAGAGTGATGGAAATGTTATAAAATTGATTATGGTGGGGCACCTGGGTGGCTCAGTGGATTAAGCCCCTGCCTTCGGCTCAGGTCATGATTTCAGGGTTCTGGGATCGAGCCCCGCATCGGGCTCTCTTCTCAGCAGGGAGCCTGCTTCCTCCTCTCTCTCTGCCCACTTGTGATCTCTCTCTGTCAAATAGATAAATTTTAAAAAATCTAAAAACAAATTGATTATGGTGATGGTTGCACAACTCCATGAATATATTTTGAAACCACTGAATTATACAGTTTAAATAATGAGTTTTTATGATATGATGATATGTCAATTATACCTCAATAAATCTGCTTTAAAAAAAAAAATCATCCACATCCAAAATGCAGTCCCATGCAAGCTCTTCCCTAAGGGGACTCCCAAGAGCTAGAGCCAGTCAGGAACTGAGAGAGCAAGAGTGATTTTCAACTATCAAATCTAACAAGTGAGGAGAGAATAACTTGATTCAAAATGGGAAATCTCCAAGAACATCAAGATGAGTAAGCAGGATCCGGAGACAGGGTTGGAGGGATTCCTTAAGGCAAAAATGGCACATGGGCACCTGGGTGGCTCAGTTGGTTAAGGCTCAGGTCATGATCCTGGAGTCCCAGGATCAAGTCCCACATTGGGCTCCCTGCTCGGCAGGATGTCTGCTTCTCCCTCTGATCCTCCCCCTTCTCATTCTCTTTCTCTCTCACAAGTAAATAAATAAAGTCTTAAAAAAAAAATAAAAGACAAAGATGACACAGACATGAACCTTCCTGCTCCAGGCCCCATGGAAGACATTATTGCTAAATCACAGTGTTCTGCTCTGCAGAACCCAGTACAGCAGCATAATATTACTCGACCAGCCCTACAGGCAACCACGACCAGCCCATAGGAACTGGCACATGGGATGAAATCTGTTTGCCATTTGTGACCTAGAACAAAGGTACCAAGACATTTTGTATAATGTCTCAAACTACATTAATGGGCAGAGAGGAAACCTCTGGGCCAATGGAATGATCTATTCCAGTCCCTGAAATGGTACTAGAGTCCCTCTTAGACCAGGATGTCCCTACCTGGACATCTCATCACTGCTTGTAGCTCATCCCGTCCTTGAGCAACTGAGTTCTCCCTTTCCATCCTCATCCTAATCTGATTTAATCCCTTGGAACCACATGAATTTACTCATTCCACAAGTATCTATAGCATACTTGCACCTACTTTTACCTTTACATGATATGTGCCAGGTACAAGGCCCTAAGAGGGCTGTTTGGAGAAGGGGACCTATACATCATATGCATTCTATATGAGTTGATTCAGTTTATTATTTTTTCCTCTAATAGTAGGCTGAAATCCCCTTTTCAGCATGGATTCTATGGTGGGGGAAGACAACATGAATGGTGTCTGCGGGAGCATCAAGAATTAGGGAGCCATTTAACTCACATAAAACCTTAAATATCAATAACAAAGTGAAAATACGATAGACTCTCTAACAGGAAACAGATAACAAATGGGAAAAGTTCTGTCTCGTAAGCTATTTACAAAGACATGTAAAACAAAACAATGGAACTTTGTTTTTCATCCATAAAACTAATAATTGGTTTAAAATATAATAATGCTGGCAAAGGTGTGGTAAGATAGGCTTCTTGTTGGATAAAAGCTAGTACATCTATGGAATATGGTTGAGCGATAGGCTCTTTCATGCAGCCCTTCCTTCCTTACTCTTAGAACACAGATGTTCAGACAGGTGTTTGTGGTATAAAATATGTTCATCACAAGTGTTTTCGTACAAGCCCCAAATGGAAACAACTCCAAGGTCCTGCAAGAGGGGAATGGTTACATGGATTATTATAATATCCACATGCTAGAATCGATTTTCAAATAGTCAAATGGCAAGGGGAAATGTGCACAATAGAATGTTACACTTAAAAGTCAGGCTCAAACATCAAGATGCGGTTAACTTTTAATCATGTTAAGTCTTCACCAATCTATAGACATGGGACTGGAAAGAAACACCACAAAGTACTGACAGGAGCATTTCCTGGACAGTGGAGTAGATAACAATGTATATCTGCTTCTTTATTTTTTTGTGGACTTTCCAAATTTCCTCAAATGATCATGTTGTCTTTCTTCTTTTTTTAAAGGAAAAAAATGTGATATTAGGAAGGAAGGAAAGAAGAGAGGGAGGGAAGAAGGGAGGAAGGAAAGTAAGTCAAGGATCTTAATCACTAGGGCCCCTTTTATTACTGTCAGAGTCTTCAGAGGCCTCATTGGTAAAACAAGGACAATTGTACCTAAACTGTTTCACAGAATTACTGTGAAGATACAATAAGAAAATGTATGCGAGGTGCTTTGTAAATTGTAAAGCACTTTACAAATGTTAGCTGCTGTTAACATTGTAACACAAAATTAACTCCAACAACCAGAGAGAAAAGAAATCCATAGTAAGATACACCTCAGGCTTTCAGTAGGAACTAGGAAAATACAAGAATGAGCTGCTAAGTACAGAAAGAAGGAAAAAGGTCACAGGAATCCTGAAGAATGTTCACTAGCATCTCTCAGGAAGTCCAGGAAAAATGTTTAAGAAGCAAAAACAAACAAACGAAAGCCTTACAAGGCAACCAAATGTCACAGCACTGCTGTTCGGCCACATAAGAGGTTCTGCCCTTGTTTTACCAAAAAAAAAAAAAAAAAAACCCTGAGAAATATTCATTCAAATCAGGGGAATGAGGAAACTCACTCATTGTGACAGGCAGATGAAACTCAGAATTAACTAAGGTTAAAATGTATTGGAAAACTATCTTTGTAAAAATAAGCACCCCAAGGGAGAAAACTGATGAGCGGGAAAATGTTCTTAATTATCATGAGGACAGGACTGAAATTAGAAATGATAAGGACCCAGCAAAAGGACTTGAATGCTCTACCTTATGAGGGAAGAGGCTTGTGGGCTGCCATGGCTGGCCATTCCCTCAGGTTTGAAACTCTCCTGTTCTGGTTTCTCAGACCCTCACATATTCTACTTGCCTGCAACTACTTCTCCAACTTCCCCTCCCCTTCCTGACCTTCCACCATCCTTGTTTCTCCCTGCTCTTTCCTAACCCCTCTTTCTTGCTGTTCCCAGTGAACACCTACAAGTTTTCCTTCTCACCAGGATCCTTTTCTCAACTCCCACACTGTCTTCCCCTAGAAACCCTGCTGCCACTCCACACGAAGCTTGCCCAAAGCCAAATTCATCTTCTTAAAAACGAACCAAACAAAACCTGGTTCAATGGTTCCTTGTCTGCTATTCCCAATAACAGTTCCCACTAGAAACACTGGCTTCCTGTTGTGCTTCTTCTTCTCTTCCCAAACCAAAATCATCATGTCCCGAATGCCACTGACACATCCTTTCATATTTTTCTGATATCAGGGATGTGCCCTGCCCCTGCCCAGTCCAAATCTTTATAAATTACTGCAGCAGCCTCCTGACTGGTCTGCTCACCACTGGATCTCCTCCCCACAACCTCTTCTAAATGCCACTGTCATGGAGAGCTTCCTAACATGTCTTTTACTGACTTGGATTCTCCCAACCAAGGCTTTCAATGACTACTTTATGCTTACTGAATGAAGAACAAGACTGGATAATAGCTTGACCAAGTTTAGTTGTAGGGTTGGGTCAAGGATGGTGGCCTGGATTAGATTTCAATCATGAAGCCTGGGGTCATCAGTTGTCAAGAGCTCAATAAGTGTGGAAGGATTGTTAATGTCCAAAAAAGGTCAAGTGTAGAGAGGGAACATAACTGCCAACATCTGAGCACAAAGGACAACATCTCAAAGTAGATAAAAGCAATGGAACCATTCCAGAGATGTAAAGGAGTACAAAGATAAGAAGTAGAAGGTGGGCTTCAGAAAGAAGGACCAGGTGGACAGTAACTGGAGTGGGGGCCAAAGAGGCTCTTCAGCATGAGCAGATCAAAAATGTGCTTGCTCAGAGCCCATGCAGAGGATGTTGGGAAACATGATGCATCTGAAGAGAACTTTGCTGGGAACTTTCTCCATACACAGTGCTTACCCTTCTCCATGCATGTAAGGCAAGCTACAGCTTCTGAAAAACTCAAGAGTGCAGCTTCGGGAAAACTAACCAAAATCAGTCCTTTGGGTACATTTCTACTCTACATGATCCCACACTCCATGCTCACTGCCCTTCAAAACAGTTGTGTCCCCGTCTCTAGTCCTTTCCATTATTTCTCTGACCTAGAATGTCCTCAACCCAACAACGTCTAAATCTCATCCAGCCTTCCTGCTGCAACTTAAGTTCCATGGCTATCTCAGTTCATGAGCAACTGTCTTCCTTCTGAACTCCACATAAAGTAAGAAGCTAGGGGAATAACTGATTTGCTGGGTCTGAATCTGTGCTACTCCTCTGGCATTGAAACTGCCTTAGGCTGTCAGTGACATTGGCATGTTTATGGCTTCCCTTCCAAGGAGAATACTATTCATTAGCTAAACAAACACCCATTCCCAAACTTGCCTACCTCCACCAAAGAGTCTGAAAAGCCTAAACACTCATGTTCCTAGCCTAACCTGTTTTACTGCTTGGGTGGCCATATGACATGTGTTGTAGCCAATGATAGATGAGCTCAAGTCTCGTATGTTTGGTTGGGAGAAGTGGCAGGGGTAGGGTGGGAGGTGCTTCTTCCCAATGACAGAAACAGAAACAGGTGGTGTCCTACTCTTCCTTTTTGTTCCAGCCTCAAGCAGGGGCATAATGCTTGGGGCCACAGCAGCTATTTTGTGGCCATGAGGCAAAGAGCACAAAGATGAGAAACCAATAACTAAAAATGGACCTATGGGGCCTGGTCCCTAAGGACATTGTTGAAGAACTAAACCAACATCAGGATTCACCTGCCCTCAGACTACTTATTATTAAAAATAAATAAATAAAACTCATTTGTTTAATCCACCTCTAGCTAATTTTTCTGTAATTTGCCGCTGAGAGATTTTTTAACTCTATCATCTTCCTTCCCAGACTATAGGCTATTTGTTGCCAGGGACCATATTTTTTACATCTTTGATTCTTCTAGGATCTACTATAGGCCCAAACTAGACAGCCAACTTCAAGCAGATGGGAAAGGTCAGGAGAGAATTTTCTACCCCTCAAAGTATCTTTTGAAGCATGCAAGACATGGGTTGTAGAGACAGTCTAGACCTAATTGAAAAATTAGGTGTAAATAAATCCTGCTGACTATATGGCATCCATCCAAGAGCTCTGAAGGGTGAAATTGCAGAAATGTTGGCCAAAATGTAGGACCTATTATAAAAGCCTACAGAGGAGCCAAAGAACCAAAGAGCAATGGGCCTGACTTTTATTCCAAATATGTTGATAGAATCTGTATGTGAGATCATAGGATACCTGAAGAACATGAACTTGGTGGAAAGCTGGCATGGGTCTTCCAAAAGGAGATTCAGAAAAAAACTAATCTGAAAATTCTTTCTTAAAGGGGAGCAAATAGAGAAGCATAATGGAAGGAGAGGAAGAAGATCAGTAAACAGCACATCTTCAGAATTTCAAAAACTCTGTGGTGTGGTTTTAAAGCACGGGCTCATAAACATTCATCTGCTCTGGGATTGGTAAGGCTATGTCTTCAAATCCAGAAATAGAGAAATAAGATTAAATAAGCATATGGGGTTTTTTAAGATATTATTTATTTATTTATCAGATAGAGAGAGAGAGCAAGCACAGGAAAGCAGAGTGGCAGGCAGAGACAGAGGGAGAAGGAGGCTCCCTGCCAAGCAAGGAGCCCAATGCAGAACTCCATCCCAGGATGCTGGGATCATGACCCGCCAAAGGCAGCCGCCCAACCAACTGAGCCACCCAGGCGTCCCTAATAGAGACTTCTTTTTTTTTTTTAATTTTTTCAATTTATTTATTTTCAGAAAAACAGTATTCATTACTTTTTCACCACACCCATCTTCTAATGGCAGGGTCCCCCAGGAATCATAATAAGATGGATAGACAGTGAACATTCTGGGGAGTATCTGGAGGAGGAAGTGTTCACAACAGCAACTCTTCATCTACGTGTGACCCCAACACAAAGCCCAAAAAACAGAGTAAGTTTGTCAGATAAAACACAGAACTGCTAGTTATACTTTAATTTTTTTAAAGATTTTATATATTTATTTGACAGAGATCACAAGCAGGCAGAGAGGCAGGCAGAGAGAGAGAGGGTGGGAAGCAGGCTCCCTGCTGAGCAGAGAGCCCGATGCGGGGCTCAATCCCAGAACCTGAGATCATGACCTGAGCCAAAGGCAGAGGCTTAACCCACTGAGCCACCCAGGCGCCCCTAGTTATACTTTAACTTGAGAGAGACAACAAAAAATTATGTAGCACAAGTATTTCCCAAACATAAGTATGCCCCTGGGACATAATTACACTACAAAATCATTCGCTGGTTCTCTAAAACACAGTAGTAACTGGGCATTCCAGTTTTGGAATTTTGTGATTTTTCTTTGCTTGCTTTTTCAGTTTTGTGTTTGTATTTTGCTAAATCAGATAAGCTTAGACAAGGAAAAATGGCGGGAGTGGGGGGTGGGGGGCGGTGGCTAGAAGAGATAGATGAAGAGATCTAGAGTCTGTAGAATTGTGGCGGAGAGGGATGTTGGCCAAGGCAGCAGAGGAGGAGCAATCTCAGCCACATCTAGGAGACAGTGGACCCTGGTTCCTCAGGACCTTGGAAGGGACAGGGGAAAGAGACAACAAAGGTTCAAAGACACAAGCAGCATAGCCTAGTGGTTAAAATTACTCACTCCAGGGACACCTGGGTGCCTCAGTCCATTAAGCGTCGACTCTTGATTTTGGTTCAGGACATGATCTCAGGGTCGTGAGATCAAGCCCTTCATCCAGCTCCATGCTGAGTGTGGAGCCTGCTTGAATTCTCTCTCTCCTCCTCCCCCTGCCCCTCCCCACCCCTGTTCTTTCTCCCTCTCTCTCTCTTTCTCTCTCTCTCTCCCCCCAAAACAAAATAAAAACAAAAACAAAAACAAAAAACTACACACCCTGGAAGCAGACTGTCCAGGTTTATGTTCAAACCCTTGCTCTGGCGTTTACCAGCTGGGTCTTGGGGAGCTCTTGCTTAACCACTCTGTGCCTCACTTTCCTCATTGGAAAACTAGCATTATTAGAGCACCCAAATCAGAGGTTTCTGAGGGTTAAATGGATCAACACATGTAAAGTGCCTAGAACAGTGCCTGGTACATAAGTATGTCAATTACCATTGCACGTACAGGTGAGCCAGAACAGGTCTGCACCTTGGCATCAACCTCTATCTAGTGGCTTCTGAGGCTTCCCAGCTTCCCAGCTTCCAAGGCTGCTGGAATGACTACGTTTTCCACTTCCCAACCAGTCAGTGCTTTGTTGGATAGCCACACAGCACAACTGAAGGCTGAATGACTGGGGGTTGCAGGAATGCAGAGTAGGGCCACCATCCTCCCTAAGGGTCACACTTCCTAATCCTCAGCACCCTAGATCCCCTCCCTCTGCCTCTGCCAGGAGTAATAGAAGTCTTCCTTCCCAACATCTGCAATACCTCTGCATCTGCAAAGCCAGCAGCCCATAGCTTGGGATTAGGTCAAGCAGGGCTCAAGATCCAGCAGCCTCTGTGAAGCACTCTGCTGGGGCTGCATGGTCAGTCCTGGCTTACCTGTCCTCCCCTGGTATGGAGCATGCTTTGTCCTCTTTTTTTTTTTAGCTCTGGGGTTCCTGGCTTGCTGCTGACACCTTTGTGCCCTCTAGATACCACCTGGCCTCCAAATCTTCCTGGCATAACCATGGACAAAGTCCTTGACCTTCTGCTTCCCTCTCTCTGTCCTTGGCTCCCTAGTTCTCTCTCTCCAGCCCACTGGACTCACCTAGAGCCCACTCAGTCCTCCCTTAAGTGGGGAAACTAAAAAAAGAAGCAATTAGTTACTGCCTTGGGGTCAAAAGGGAACTTAGTACAACTACCAAATACACCTGACCTCTCTTTCTCTGCCTCCCAAGATCTTTTCTTCCATTCTCCAGACATGAATACAGGTGTGATGGCCTGTAGCTCTCACATGTAAAGTTTAAAGATAAACACAATAAGGGTGCCTGGGTGGCTCAGTGGTTTAAGCTTCTGTCTTCGGTCACGATCTCAGGATCCTGGGATCAAGGTCATGATCTCAGGGTCCTGGGATCAAGGCTCTGAGATCAATCTCTCTGCTCAGTGGGGAACCTGGTTCCCCCTCTCTCTCTGCCAGCCTCTCTGCCTACTTGTGATCTATTTCTCTCTGTCAAATAAATACATAAAATCTTTAAAAAAAAAAAAAAAAAAGATAAACATGATTTACAAATTCTGTCTAGGTCGCCACCAGGTAAGTAGGGGCTGAGGCCTGAGGTGAGTCCACAGGCAGCAGAGTGAGCAGCGAAGTAGATGATTCCAGAAGGAGCATCTAGGAGAAAAGTCCAATTTTAAAAGCAGGAAAATGAGAAAATTAGAACCCTTATGTGCTGCTGGTGAAAATGTAAAATGGTGTGGCTGCTGTGGAAAACCATTTGGTGATTCCTTAATAAGTTAAATATAAAATTACATTATGGCTCAGCAATTCCACACCCAGGTACACACCCAAAGGAATTAAAAACAAGCTTTCAAAAAAGCACTTGTACATGAATGATTATAACAGCATTATTCATAATAGCCAAAACATAGAAACCACCCAAATGTCATCAACTGATGAATGGATACACGAAATGTTGTCTATCCACACAGTGGGGTATTATGCCATCATAGGCAGACAAAGCTCTTGTGCACGCTACAACATGGGTGGACCTTGAAAACATGACGCTAAATGAAAGAAGTCAGACATAAAAGGCTACATATTACATAACTCCATGTATATCCATTTAAACGTCCAGAATAGGCAAATCTATAGAGATAGATTTGCCAGTAGCTGGGGGGATGGGGAGATTGTGGGTAATAATAAAGAGGTATGAGGTTTCCTCTTAGGGTAAGGCAAAGGTTCTAAAATTGATTGTCTTGTTAATGCATGATTTTAGTGTAGGAGAATATGAGAGATTGTATACTTTAAAAGGTAAATTTTGTGTTGCATGAACTGTATCTCATGGTTTTTTTTTTTTTAATTAGCAGATGATCCAAAATAGATTTCAATTCTATGAGACTAAGTTAAGAGAAAGAGTCAAAAGCTCATTTACCAGGGAAGAAATGAATTCTACAGCGCTCCAATTGTGGTGGACTGGAAAATCCAAAAGGTGGGTTACAGACGGTCCTCTGTCTCCATTATTGGCTTGTTTTCCTCTCTCTATTTCTCCTTTAATAAAATCAGATTATAATTGTTGGCCTCCGCCCCTAGTGCGCCATGGGATCTCAGAGAACTGAGACCATTCCCTGTTGTTCTCCTCTACCGCCTGGCACCTGGTTGGTGCTCAATAAAGAAATGTTGAATTAATAGAAATCTTATAAATCCTGGTCTCTTTTATCTAAAGATCTGACAGTCTCACAAGAAGCTGCTAACACTAATTGCCCTGGGGAGAGGAACCAGGTGGTTAAAGAGGGAGCAGGAGAAACTTTCTGTATATTCTTCAGTACCTTTTGACTTTAATGCACGCCAACTCTTCACCTGTTCCAAAAAGAAATTAATTTAACTTTTTAAATTGCTTAGAAGTGTGACACCTATTAGCAAAGACACCAAATCCATGCATCTGATGAAAGAGAAAAGAGTAGAATATGACAATGGTCTTCAGAGAGCAGACTTCAATAGCAATCCCTTAGTGGGACACTCAGGGCAACAGGTTGCAAAGCCCCTGGGAAGGAATAGCGGTGACATTTATGGATCCCTTCCCATACCTCTAAGGAGACAATCTTATCTCTTTCTTTATTCTTGGTTAGGACACCAGGTCTCCTGGGCACTTCCAACCTCAGCAATCAGACCACTGTCAGTATAGGAGTCATTGATTCATCAGGATTGTGCTACATTCACATCTTCACCAACACACCTACCTTTCCATTTGCAGGCCACCAGGACTGCAGGAGCCATAAACCAAGAAGGAACCTCTGAACGTCTCATCAAATGACTGGTACAGAATGTGGGGAACAGCCCCAAACACCCAATGAGAGGCACTCTGAAAGTCTGCAACAGACACAAACCTCATTCCCCATGCCCTCTGAGCCTCTCCTTGTAGGTGTCACTCCTCTCCCAAACGCCCTCCCACATAAGGCTCCTAGATCCATATAGTGTACCTCTTGGCGCTAGGCAGTGACCCATGTGGCAGTGAAAAGACAGACAGCATTGAGACTCAAATGTCCCCAAGGGACATCACCCCTCACGGTGAGCCAGCATCAGGTAAGTGCATACTTTGAAATGACCTGTTGATGTCCCTGCCTCCTCCTCCCCATTCTTCCTACATGTGCCCTGGAGGCAGGTCTCTGTCTCCCAACCATCTATACAAACCCTCAGCACAAATGTGTCACGTGGCAGGCACCCAGGATTTGTCACTTAACTGACACTGAGTGAGTGAGTACCCACCAGTGCCAGGGGCTGCTCTGATTTATTTCATCCTGGTATCAGCCTTACGAGGCAAGTGTTATTATTCCCATTTTGCAAATGAGTCACCAAGACCTTAAAATAACTTGCCCAAGAGCCCACAGCTACTAAATGACAGAACCAGCACTCAAACCCCACAGGCTCCAAAATCCGTTAGCTTAACCAAGAATGCTATGTCATGATTCATACCAGAGACATGACACCGAGGAAGAGAAAGAGAGGAGGTGGGTGCAGCAGAAGAAAAAAAGATGAAGAGAAAGAAGAGAAAGTGGGGATCAAGAGCAGGAAAGACGGAGGGAGCACAGGAGCTCACCAGGTCCCAGGAACGTGTCCTCCACTTTGAGAGGCAGCAGCTATATCTGGTTGGTGCCTCAGAGGTCAGGGACCCGCCCAGGCTGTGCAAACTCTCAAGAGACTGATGAATAAGCCAGAATATTAGCTCATTAGTACCAGGGAGAACTGTAACTTCTGAGAAAACCAGAACCTCATGTCCATTGGTGGGAGGCCTGCTCACGTGGGAAATGAATGACTCTCATCCGAAGACTGCGTAGTAAGCAAGGACTCTGCCAGAGATGAGCAGGCTGATACTTAATGGCTCGTGTCGGTGAGTTATGATTGCCTGATGCTCCGGCTCCTCTCGGGCCTGCCTGTCAAGCAGAGCGGATGTTCCTGTCAGCCAGATGGGCCCCTTTGCCCTGGACAGCACAGGGGGAAAAAAAAAAAAAACCCACCTGACAAATCACGGATCCTCCAAGTTCCTTTCCTCTCAGTGATACACGGACCACCCCCCTTTAGTTAACACATTTGTTTCCCAGACAAGGCACATTGGGATTGATTACATTTCACAATTGATCAGGCTCCATGATCACAGATGCTAAACTTCATTATGCATGGATTCTTCTTACTAGTTTTTCTCTCTGAGGACAACCAAATCCTGAAACAAGGGAACAAAACAAAACAAAACTCTCCTCTTGGGCCTGTGGGCTGACTGTACCTTATTCTTGGTCCTAAAGCTGATTTCAGCCCCTGGGTAGGCTATAGCTCTCCATCCCAGGAAAGGGTCTGATTTTTGTCCTCACAGTGTGATGATATGGGGCCTCAGTTGAAAGTGGGACATGATGGGATGGGGTGGAAACCAGGCCTGGGGTGTGTAGGTATATGCCAACTCCAGTGTGAAAGAATGAATGTAATTTAAGAAATAAAATTATGACTCCCCTTAAGCAAATCTGATTTCAGCCAGGCTGTTCATAAAAGCTGTCAGTAGGCTGCCTAGCTTAGAGAATTTCTGTGTTATGAGACAAAAATCCCTTACCAAGAGCAAACTTTTCCACTACGCCTGCTTAAAGTAATATTTAAAGCTACTGGGCACCTCTATATTCTAGATGCTATGTCAGATTGCTGCATGCATGCCTTTGCTACTCATTCTGTGTAATAAATTACCCCAAGACTTGCAACTTAAAACAACACACATGGGGGCGCCTGGGTGGCTCAGTGGGTTGAGCCGCTGCCTTCGGCTCAGGTTATGATCTCAGGGTCCTGGGATCGAGTCCCGCATCGGGCTCTCTGCTCAGCGGGGAGCCTGCTTCCTCCTCTCTCTCTCTGCCTGCCTCTCTGCCTACTTGTGATTTCTCTCTGTCAAATAAATAAATAAATAATCTTTTAAAAAAAAAAAAAAAAAAAAAAAACACATGTATTGCCTCATGGTTCCTGTGGTTCCAAGCACAATTTTGCTGGGTCTTCTGGTTCCCAGGAGCCCACAGTCTTATCTCAAATCTCCACCTGAAGGACCCATTTTCAAACTCACTCACATTGTTGTCAAAACTTACTTCCCCTTGAGCTGTGCGAGTACATTTCTCATGGAGCTGTCATGAGCTTGTGGCACAAGACCTCCACTGTTCCTTTCCATGTGCACCTCTCCACAGAGCATCTTATAACTTGGAAGCTTGCTTCCTTAGAGAGCAGAGAGTACCAGAAAGAGAAGTTGCTAGCAAAACAGAAGCCAAAGTCTTTGTAATCTACTCTTAGAAGTGCACCCCAACATTTTGCCATATTCTGTTGGTTAACATTTAGTCACTAAGACCAGCCCATGCCCAAAGGGAGGGGATACATAGGAGGTGAATACCAGGAGGTGAGAATAGTAGGGAGCCATGTCAGAAGCATATGGTCTCCTCAAGACATGGTCACAATGTGTGATCTCCTCAAGGCAGCCCTATGATACAGAAGCTACTATTAGTCTGCATTTCACAGATGGCAGAAGCTGAAGCTCAGAAAGGATAAGTAAGTTGTCTGAGATAACACAGCTCATTGATGGTAGAACCAGAACTCAAACACAAGTCTGTTTTAATAACAATTCCCTAAAACTCAGCCTGGTGAGGGAAGTATCTGGCTTCAAGTGATTTTCCCATAGTGATCCCAAGATTCTAACCCAAAAAGGGCCACCCATGCTGTCATTGGGTAGGGTTGATTGCCACTAATTTAGCACGAGACCTGTTTGAAGAGAACCCAAATATTAGTGACCACAGCATGAAGACCAATATCTAGACCTTCCCCATTCTAGACTTCTAACTTCAGACTCGCCGTGGAGCTGGCTGGTGCTCCCCCACCTTGGCTGTGCCCTTCTTTCAGTCACTGGCTGGTTTCCATAACCTCTCATCATAACTTGTGATTGTGTCTCAATTATTCTCCTGGGCAACCTGTCCAATGATATGACTCTGGAACTACCTGACTTAGTGCAGTAATATCTCATAGACGCGGGTCAGACACTACTCTATGTAAAGCATTGAGTGATGCAGGGGAAAATCAGATATGGTATGTTGAACTGCACTGTCCAGTACAGTAGCTACCAGCCATGTACAAGTGCTAGTGAGCACTTGAAAAGTGGCTAGTCTGAAATGAGATGTGCTAAAACTGTGAAATAGCTATTTCAAAAGTTTCTATGAAAACAAGTAAAATTAGCTCATTAATAACTTTTATATTGATTACATGTTCAAAGGTAATATTGGGGATATTTGGAGTTAAGATAAAATATACTACTGAGATTAATTTTCCTTTTTTTTTTTTCCTTGTGTGTGACTTGTTGTACTTCTCTTGGGCAGCACTGGTCGAGAGGTAGAGGGCTTATTCTGTGCCAGGCCCTGTGTTCAACACTGAACACAAATTGTTTCATTTCATTCTCATAAGAAACTCACACAGTGGAGGCACCTGGGTGGCATTGTCTGTTAAGGATTCAGCTCTTGGTTTTTGGCTCATGTCATGACTTCAGGGCTGTGAGATTGAGTACCGTGTCAGGCTCCATGCTCGCTCTGAGTCTGCTTGAGATTCTCTCTCCCTCTCCCTCTGCCCCTCCCCTCATGCTCACTCTCGTTCTCTCTCTTTCTCTAAAATAAATAAATAGGGGTGCCTGGGTTGCTCAGTTGGTTAAGTGTCTGCCTTCAGCTCAGGTCATGGTCCCAGGGTCCTGGGATCGAACCCCGCATCGGGCTCTCTGCTCAGTGGGGAGCCTGCTTCCTCTTCTCTCTCTCTGCCTGCCTCTCTGCCTGTTTGTGTGCTCCCTCTCTCTCCCTCCCTCTCTCTCTCTCTCCCTCTCTCTCTCAATGTCAAATAAATAAATAAATAAAATCTTTTAAAATAATAATGATAAAATAATATAAAAAAATAAAACAAAGAAGTCTGAAAGGAAGGAAGGAAAGAAAGAAAGAGGAAGAGTGTGTGTGAGGGAGGGGGAGAGGAAAGAAGGAAAGGAGCAGGGAAGGAAGGCAGTCCACACAATAAACATCATTATCTCTTTTACAGCTAATGTGGTGACCAGCAGGGCTGAAACAACTTACCCAAAGTCCCACAGTAAGTGGGTGAGCAAAGCCCATCAGAGAGATGAATACACATCGGTCTGTTCAGTGAGAGAGGAACAGGACCACGAGAAAAAGCAGTCACTACCTTAGAAGAGCAAGGAAGCCCTCTAGACAGAGATGATGCTTAAGGTCGAGTGAGCCTGGGATAAAGACATCCATGGACCCAACAAACAGAAAGGACTTTTGAGCAGAGGAAGAGTAGGTGTGGAGTTGCAGAAACATGAATGTGCATGGTGTGTTTGGGAAATGACAAAGAAAGAGAGGGCTTGAGCTCCAGGAACTTGCATGGGGAGATGTGTTGGGCAAGATAAGCCGGGACGCCATGCCCAGGAGTTTGGACTCATCCTGAGAGTCCATAGTCTCAACTCTGGCTGCACATTGGAATCTTTGGAAGAGGATTTTAAAAATAGCAATGCCCAGGTGCCCTCCCAGAACTATTAAATCAGAAAGTTGAAGGAGCTGATGTCAGGGTGGCCCAGAGCCCAGAGTTTGTTAAACACTTCTGCAAGTGCTTCGAATGTGTGACCAAGGCTGAGAACCTCTCCACAGTAGTGGCAGTCTAAGGAAGAGCTTTACGAAATGGAGTCCGAGCATCACAGTTTTTTGTTAGGAAGATCGTACTGAAGGTTGTGTGAGAAATGGATGACTGGACTTGAGAGACTGGAGGCAGGAAGTCCGGGCGGGGTTCTACTGGAAAAGCCCAGGCCAGGGATGCTGAGTCCTAAGGGTATGTAGCTGATCGCATGCCTGGTCAGGAGAAAGACTGCTGCTATGCCTGTGGCCATCTTCAGCCCTCACCTCTCAATCATGCATCTCCAGCCTCCTATTCCCCTGCCTGTAGATCTGTCCCATGTGGCATCCCATGGCCACCTCCACAATAGTTCCTGATTGGAACTATTCCATCTCTGCAGAGCCTGCTTCCCCGGGTTCCCTCATTCTCCTCATGGCTCTCTGGAAACCCCATTCGACATCACCTCCTCCCTCTCCCTCTCTTTCCACATCCCTTTGGTCTCCAAGGACAGTCGCTTCTACCTGCAAAGGCCCTTAGAGATGCTCCTTCAGTTACTGCTCTGAGAAGCACCATGATATTCCCTGTGGCAACCACCCCGGACTGGCTGCTCCAAGCCTTTCTCCCCATTCCCTGTTTAGAAATGCTGACATTTAGGGATCAGACAGGGAGATTTCATTTTGATTTAGGCCAACTTGTGGAACCCTGACTGCACATTAGAATTAGTTGAGGGATTTTTTTAAAGTCCCAGTTTACAGGCCCTGCTGCTTGAAATTTTGATTCAGTAGGTCAGGTATGTGGCTCAGACATTTTATAAAATTATATGTGTATGTTACATATTAGAATCACCCAGGTAGTTACAATTTTTTATATATTTACACTTGCCCAAGGTTATTCTACTATACAGCCACAATTAAGAAGCATAACCTGAAACCAGTGCTTCTGAAAGTATGGTCCCTGGACCAGCAGCAGCCTATCTGGGAACTTGTTAGAAATAAAATTCTTGGGCCCCACCCCAGACCTGCTAAACCAGGACCCTAAGGCCCAGCAATCTGTGTTTTAACAAGTCCTCCAAGCTTTGATAAGCACACTCAAATTTGAGAATCACTGGTCTAAATTATTCACATTAATCCCATTCCTATTTGGAGTGATTGATTTTCAGTGGGCCTGTGACCTAGTCCTGACCAATGAAACATGAGGGAAAGTCTTCTTACCTAACAGAAAAAGGAAGTTACACAAAAACAAAACTCTTTCTCTAACGTATATGCTTACTGTGGGGAAGATGGCTGTTCCTATGTGAGGCTATAATGATTGGTGCTATGGCAGCCATCTTGGGACTATGAGGAGAAAGTAGAGAGCATCAAAGGGAAGCGAATCTAGACTCTAATGATCTTGAGCTGCCAAAATAACCACCACTCCTGGAATTTTATGATCTCATAGTTGATGTGAGATCATTAAATGACATTCCTTTTTAAGCCATTTTTAGTTGCCTAGTGTTTTACCTGTAGCCAATAGCATCCTAATTTCTATAGCCTCCTGTTTGCCACAGCTCCAGGCTGTCCCCTTCAAACCCATCCTACTGTCAAGAACTGTGAAGAGTTTTTGGTCTCACCCCACTTACGAGCTCATGACTTAGCCTGGCAAAAGGCACAAGGCCTCCTAGGTCAGAGGTAAGGGACTATTTTGCCTTTGTGTAACCCGTAATAATATTTAGTATGTATGGTACAGCAAGCAGCATATCTGCATGGGTTTCCCCTTGTCTCATAGCCAGCACACTGGGCTTCCATGGGTCCAGAAGGAGAGCTCAGACAAGGGGCTCTTATGACGCCTTAACCCCACATCTTTCCTCGCCCTGGAATCAGGGCTTTACAGAACACTCCTCCAACTTACTTCTCTATGGGATCCCTGGATCATCTCTGCGCCCTTCACATTTCCCAGACTATGTAGTTTCCTCCACCCCATCTGTTGTTTTGCCCCTTTGTCCTTTTGTTCATGTTCCTCCCTGGGCCTGGAATGTACTCTTCCACCCCCCTCTGCTCCTGGGGAAGTCCTGCCCCTCCTTCAGGCCCATGTGAAATGATATGACTTTGGTGGAACTCGAGGGTTCTGTCTCAGCTGGACAGACCCTCTGCCTCCTTTCAACCCACAGGGGCTGTGAACTTCTCTCATGATTCTCATCTTTCTGGGCTTCTGTTACAGTTCTCCCAGGCTTGTCTTATCCCTGCTACTGGAATAAAAGCTCACAAAAGCAGGAACTGCATGATACTCCCTTCTGCCTCCCTTTCAGCCCTGAGCACTGTTACAAGCTCTGTAACTAGTGTGATAGTTTCCCCCCTAAATATATTTGAACACTATGGCTGCTTTTTCCTGACTGAGGCGAATGAGCCAGTCCTGCTGTGACTATATCACCACCAAGCAATTCCATTCTGCTGCTACCTTTGACAGCAGAAGAGGGATGAGGTCTTCCTGTCCCTGGAACTGATGTCATTTGGTGAGTCAGCCAAAGGGTAAACAGGCAGCATACAAGTCTATAGGGAAAGTGTGTGGTGTTGGGAGTGTGCAGAATCCTACAGTCCTTTGTGGAGCTTCCAAAACTGTAATGAGAATGGGTCTCAGCTTTGCCCACTTAGCTTTGCCCACACACTTCCGCCCCTGAGGGAGCTGGAGGGGCCTGGGTTAGCCTGGAGTCCTCGACCCAGGTGGGCTACACAAATACTATCTTCTGCATAATCATGAAAAGAAAAAAGTTGACATGACCTGTTTTAGGGGTGTCAAATCCCTACACCCCTAAGGGTACTAGCATCTTGAGAATTTAATCCTACAAAGGCTTAGATTGTCATAGCAATAAGCACCAAATAAAGGGATCTGTTAAGAAAATACGAGGGGATAAAAATGCGGGTTGAGATGAGAATGGACAGGTTGACAATGGTGATGACACGTTGTGTTGCATCAGGACTGGGATGGATGAGAAGGAATGAGGGCAGAGGGCCTAGCAGGAGCTGGGCAAGAGCAGAAGGTGATGGACTGGAAAAGGGTAGGATTGGTGTGAGCCAAAAATGGGTTGGATGGGGTAGGGGAGTCGGGCTCCTACCAGAGAACCGCGGGCTTTCCTCAGTGTCTTCCTTCCTCCAACCTGACCGCATCCTGACTGGTAGCTGAGCACAGACGAAACTCGTTCCCATGTCCAAACTACATGACAAAATCAGCACTGCCTGGTGGACTCCACTTAAGGCCACGTCTGTGATTGATCCCCCTCTGGAAAATCCCCTTAATCATGAAGATTCAATGTCCTGTGACCTACACTGCTTTTTTGCTTTACTCCCCGACCCTGGATAGGACTTCAGGATCCCCCCACCTTTTAAACACCTAATGTCCTATTTATATTTCTACACTGAGTTTGTCCTCTTTCTCTCTGCCTTCTTAGGGCTGTGATAGGCCACACGGCTCTTCTGCCCAGATCTTTTTTGCTCCTGTTACCACGAGTCACTTTTGCTCTCCCATAGCTCTCTCAGCAGCTCCATGTCCTTTGCAATTTCAGCTGAAATCAGACTCCTTCTCTCTTGCTTTGCTTTCCCACCTCCTGCGGCCTCCCTTGTCATTTATTATTTAACTCAATCACCCTATTACCTATGCACAGGAGCTGGTTCTGAATATGGCTGGTATGAAAAAAAATTAAGATCCAAACCGGAAGTAAACTCACCTTTTCTCAGCCCACTTCCCAGCTCCATTGTCATTCTGCTCCAGTCCTGGGCAAGGCCCCCAGAGGGGCCAGCCGGTGAGCACGGATCTGCCCAATTAACAACTTCTCGGGTCGGACCCAGCGGAAAATTTTCAGATGGCTATTTACAGATAGCCTTAAGTTTATGTAAAAAACATCTTCCTGAAGGTGGATGTTTGAATGAAATCCCATATGTAATTCCAAATGTAATAAGGTGAGTGGAAAACACACAGGATGATTGTTCAGGGACCCGTTCCATTCTCTAGTTAATGTTTGTCGTTAACTTACTTCTGAACCTTTAGATCCTCTAGACCTCAGTTTTCTCATCTGTAGAACAAGGGTTCCTCAAATCCCTTCCAGTGGGAAATTCTAAAAATCACATTTATCGAGTGAGTCGCATGATTCAATTAGAGGTCCATTCCCTTCGTCAAAATCTGGCTCACACCTAATCAATGGGTAATAAGGAATATACTTACTATGCTAATGCTCCTCATAACTTTAGATTAACCAGGTGAACCCCTCATTGTATAGATGAAGAGGCTGGAGTCCAGAGAGGTAAAACAGCTAACCCAAGGTCACAGGGCAAAGGAGGGGCAGAGTCAGACCAGAACTCACTACCTTCTGCTCCTTATATGGTGTCTGAAGCCTAACTGCAAATATCTTGACCTCCTTCCAATGAGAGGTGGGCCCATGTTGCCTTCATCAGTTGGCCTTGGCTTCCACCAATAGAGTACATGCAAGTCATGCTATATGACTGCCAAGGCAAAAGTCATAAGGCCATGCAGCTCCAGCCTCCCCTTCAGCAAACACGTCCTTGCTCTCTGAGCCCTGAGCCTACATGTAGGAAATTCCATGATCCTGAGAACTCCCTGCTGGAGACGCCACATGGAGACAATATGGACACTGTCTCCACCAAGCCCGTGTATCAGCCAGTCCAGCCCAGCTGCCAGACATGAGTGAAGAAACCATATTGGAAGTGGCCTCCAAACCACCACAGCTGAAAGTACCCCCAGCTACTCGAGTCCTCCCCTGAAGCCCCAGACTCCACAGAAGAAAGAAGAGCCATCCCTCGTGTCCTTTTCTAATTCCTGATCCAAAGAATCCAAAAGAATAATAAAACAGGGGCTGTTTTACATCACTGAGTTGTGGGGTGACTTTTTACAAAGCCATAGATAGTCCCGGGAATTAGTGAACTCTCACACTAGCTAATAACTGAGCTTTGGGCTCTCTGCTGGAAGTTTGTGATTCAGCACACAGGTTAAAGGTGGAGAGAGGTACCCCTGCCTCCACCCCAACTCCCCTCCCTGAGCCCGAATTCTACCTCTGGTGCAATCATTCACACAGGCTCCCGCTGCACTGTTCAGGCTGAATTCCCTCTCCCCCACCCCACTCCTTTGTGTATATCATGGATGTTGGGCTTATTATACTGGCTGACTTATTGATGTTTTGTCTTTACTAGACTGTGAGCTCTATAGGGGCAGGGCTATGTTCTATGCATTTCCCTAGGGCCATATCTAGCACAGAGTGGTGTGGAATATATGTGGAATGAAATGTGCATGTGTGTGCATGTGGGATGAAACTGGCAAAGATCATGTGAGTTGCTTGCCCCATCCTGGATAAGGAGAGCAGACCCAGGACCTCCTCCTTATGCTCCTCCAAACAGGGCTCACTTGTTTTCTTGCCAGGCAGACCCCATCTGCTTCACATCAGCCCAGGAGCAAGGAAGGGGAAGTGCTGTGTGCTGCTTGGGGGGACAGAGAAAGAGCAAAACTCAGCCAGCCAGGACTGGGACTAGTAGACAATCGAACCATCCTGGAGAGTCAGATGTGTGTTTTGTTAGTTGTTGCCTTTATGAATGTACATATCCTGAAACCCTGGTTGATTTTCTTGTTCAAACATTGGTTTAAAACTGTTGGCTCTGGGAAAGGTGCTGTCCTTCAGCAGGTTCTGTTATAAACTTTCCAACTCCAAGGTCTGATTCAGTGGGAGCTGGAAAAGTTCCTGGTTGCTAAGAGACCAGAGAACAAATTACCAGCTCACAAAAGACCCAGCTAAGGCCAGTAAAGAAACAAAACAAAGCAAGGTAGGAAATGAGCCTCCTCAAAATCAAAATAAGGTAAATAAACTGGCTGGAAAAATGGCTTATTGGAAAAGACAATTATAAATATTCTTCTCACTGAAATGTAACAAGGCACTATAGGTAACTACACTCTATCTTTGTGTTTTTGTCACTTGAAGAAAACAGCAGGGAAGCCTCTTTCCAGTCCTGAGATTCTGAATCCATGAGTCAGAGGGAAAAACACACTGCCCCAGTTGATAAGGAGGCAAAAAAAAAACATGAAATGAGGCTGCCTCTTTCATGAGTTCTCCCCTCCAGGAGAGTGAATAGGCTGTCTGGGGCTGTGGCCCAGAAACATCCCTGCAGGCAAACAAAAGGCTCCTTCCAGGAAAGGGTTCTCATCGCTGAGGTGAGGGGCCCCAGACACACGTAGGGCACCGACCCCCAAAGGAGCAGGACAGACCCATCAAGTTCCAATCTCACCATAAACAAGGATGAGCAGCCCCTGGGTTTGTAAAAGGAAGGAACAGTGAAGAAAAGTACCAAACAGGTCCCAGGCATTTGTTATGTTAAGATGCTTTTATAACTATGATTGTTCAGTCATACCTTTTCTGGACAGATGATTTAATAAAATATTCAAATTCTTTTTAATGATAAAAAGAAAAAGGCATGCTAATCCCTCAGTGAACCACATTTACACTGGAAATTCAGGTCTTCAGACAGAAAGACCTACAATCCCACTGCTCTGCTAGACAAATAATAGGAGGATCTAAGTGGAAATTACCAGTCTCTGGAGACAAGAGTTTGGAAAATCTTGGGTGACCACAGAGGTGATCAAACATTTGGGTTTTAGAACTCAGATAAAAAACTGAAGTGGGTTTAAAAAAAGAGAGAGAGAGGGGGGAGGAGTCAAGATGGCGGAGAAGTAGCAAGCTGAGACTGCTTCAGCTAGCCGGAGATCAGCTAGATAGCTTATCTAAAGATTGCAAACACCTGAAAATCCATCGGCAGATCGAAGAGAAGAAGAACAGCAATTCTGGAAACAGAAAAACAACCACTTTCTGAAAGGTAGGACCGGCGGAGAAGTGAATCCAAAGCGACGGGAAGATAGACCCCGGGGGGAGGGGCCGGCTCCCGGCAAGCGGCGGAGCAACCGCGCACAAAATCAGGACTTTTAAAAGTCTGTTCCGCTGAGGGACATCGCTCCAGAGGCTAAACCGGGGCGAAGCCCACGTGGGGTCAGCGTGGCCTCAGGTCCCGCAGGGTCACAGAAGGATCGGGGGTGTCTGAGTGTCGCAGAGCTTGCGGGTATTGGAACGGGAAAGCCGGCTACAGAGACAGAGCCGACAGTAAGCTCGCAGCTCGGTGTTACCTTGAACCGGTCGCAGGCTGGGTGAGCTCGGAGCGCGGCCGGAGGTCAGGCAGACGGGAGTAACTGGGCGCTGTTCTCTGAGGGCGCACTGAGGAGTGGGGCCCTGGGCTCTCGGCTCCTCCGGGCCGGAGACCAGGAGGCCGCCATTTGTATTCCCGTCCTCTGGAACTCTACGGAAAGCGCTCAGGGAACAAAAGCTCCTGAAAGCAAACCCGAGCGGATTACTCACCCCGGCCCCGGGTAAGGGCGGTGTAATTCCGCCTGGGGCAAAGACACTTGAGAATCACTACAACAGGCCCCTCCCCCAGAAGATCAACAAGAAATCCAGCCGAGACCAAGTTCACCTACCAAGGAGTGCGGTTTCAATACCAAGGAGAGCAGCAGAATTCCAGAGGAGGAGAAAGCCAAGCACGGAACTCATGGCTTTTTTCCTGGGATTTTTTTTAGTCTTGCAGTTAATTTAATTATTTCTTTTTCATTTTTTTTTTTTTCTCGCCTTCGGGTAAAAATTTTTTTTTAACTGTTACCTTTTTCTTTTTTAACGATTTTTTACTAGTTTATCTAATATATATATATATATATATATTTACATTTTTCTTAGGTGTTTTCTTTCTTTAAAAATATTCTTTTCTTTTCTTTTTTTTTTTTTTTTCTTCTTTTTTCTTTCTTCCTTTTTGAACCTCTTTTTATCCCCTTTCTCCCCACTCACGATTTTGGATCTCTTCTAATTTGGTTAAAGCATATTTTCCTGGGGTTGTTGCCACCCTTTTAGTATTTTACTTGCCCCTTCATTTACTCTTATCTGGACAAAATGACAAGACGGAAAAATTCAACACAAAAAAAAGAACAAGAGGCAGTACCGAAGGCTAGGGACCTAATCAATACAGACATCGGTAATATGTCAGATCTAGAGTTCAGAATGACAATTCTCAAGGTTCTAGCCGGGCTCGAAAAAGGCATGGAAGATATGAGAGAAACCCTCTCGAGAGATATAAAAGCCCTTTCTGGAGAAATAAAAGAACTAAAATCTAACCAAGGTGAAATCAAAAAAGCTATTAATGAGGTGCAATCAAAAATGGAGGCTCTAACTGCTAGGATAAATGAGGCAGAAGAAAGAATTAGTGATATAGAAGACCAAATGACAGAGAATAAAGAAGCTGAGCAAAAGAGGGACAAACAGCTACTGGACCACGAGGGGAGAATTCGAGAGATAAGTGACACCATAAGACGAAACAACATTAGAATAATTGGGATTCCAGAAGAAGAAGAAAGTGAGAGGGGAGCAGAAGGTATACTGGAGAGAATTATTGGGGAGAATTTCCCCAATATGGCAAAGGGAACGAGCATCAAAATTCAGGAGGTTCAGAGAATGCCCCTCAAAATCAATAAGAATAGGCCCACACCCCGTCACCTAATAGTAAAATTTACAAGTCTCAATGACAAAGAGAAAATCCTGAAAGCAGCCCGGGAAAAGAAGTGTGTAACATACAATGGTAAAAATATTAGATTGGCAGCTGACTTATCCACAGAGACCTGGCAGGCCAGAAAGAGCTGGCATGATATTTTCAGAGCACTAAACGAGAAAAACATGCAGCCAAGAATACTATATCCAGCTAGGCTATCATTGAAAATAGAAGGAGAGATTAAAAGCTTCCAGGACAAACAACAACTGAAAGAATTTGCAAATACCAAACCAGCTCTAGAGGAAATCTTGAAAGGGGTCCTCTAAGCAAAGAGAGAGCCTACAAGTGGTAGATCAGAAAGGAACAGAGACCTATACAGTAACAGTCACCTTACAGGCAATACAATGGCACTAAATTCATATCTCTCAATAGTTACCCTGAATGTGAATGGGCTAAATGCCCCTGTCAAAAGACACAGGGTATCAGAATGGATAAAAAAACAAAACCCATCTATATGTTGCCTCCAAGAAACACATTTTAAGCCCGAAGACACCTCCAGATTTAAAGTGAGGGGGTGGAAAAGAATTTACCATGCTAATGGACATCAGAAGAAAGCAGGAGTGGCAATCCTTGTATCAGATCAATTAGATTTTAAGCCAAAGACTATAATAAGAGATGAGGAAGGACACTATATCATACTCAAAGGGTCTGTCCAACAAGAAGATTTAACAATTTTAAATATCTATGCCCCCAATGTGGGAGCAGCCAACTATATAAATCAATTAATAACAAAATCAAAGAAACACATCAACAACAATACAATAATAGTAGGGGACTTTAACACTCCCCTCACTGAAATGGACAGGTCATCCAAGCAAAAGATCAGCAAGGAAATAAAGGCCTTAAACGACACACTGGACCAGATGGACATCACAGATATATTCAGAATATTTCATCCCAAAGCAACAGAATACACATTCTTCTCTAGTGCACATGGAACATTCTCCAGAATAGATCACATCCTCGGTCCTAAATCAGGACTCAACCGGTATCAAAAGATTGGGATCATTCCCTGCATATTTTCAGACCACAATGCTCTAAAGCTAGAACTCAACCACAAAAGGAAGTTAGGAAAGAACCCAAATACATGGAGACTAAACAGTATCCTTCTAAAGAATGAATGGGTCAACCGGGAAATTAAAGAAGAATTGAAAAAAATCATGGAAACAAATGATAATGAAAATACAACGGTTCAAAATCTGTGGGACACAACAAAGGCAGTCCTGAGAGGAAAATATATAGCGGTACAAGCCTTTCTCAAGAAACAAGAAAGGTCTCAGGTACACAACCTAACCCTACACCTAAAGGAGCTGGAGAAAGAACAAGAAAGAAACCCTAAGCCCAGCAGGAGAAGAGAAATCATAAAGATCAGAGCAGAAATCAATGAAATAGAAACCAAAAAAACAATAGAACAAATCAACGAAACTAGGAGCTGGTTCTTTGAAAGAATTAATAAAATTGATAAACCCCTGGCCCGACTTATCAAAAAGAAAAGAGAAAGGACCCAAATAAATAAAATCATGAATGAAAGAGGAGAGATCACAACTAACACCAAAGAAATACAAACTATTATAAGAACATACTATGAGCAACTCTACGGCAATAAATTTGACAATCTGGAAGAAATGGATGCATTCCTAGAAACATATAAACTACCACAACTGAACCAGGAAGAAATAGAAAGCCTGAACAGACCCATAACCAGTAAGGAGATTGAAACAGTCATTAAAAATCTCCAAACAAACAAAAGCCCAGGGCCAGACGGCTTCCCGGGGGAATTCTACCAAACATTTAAAGAAGAACTAATTCCTATTCTCCTGAAACTGTTCCAAAAAATAGAAATGGAAGGAAAACTTCCAAACTCATTTTATGAGGCCAGCATCACCTTGATCCCAAAACCAGACAAGGATCCCACCAAAAAAGAGAGCTATAGACCGATATCCTTGATGAACACAGATGCGAAAATACTCAACAAAATACTAGCCAATAGGATTCAACAGTACATTAAAAAGATTATTCACCACGACCAAGTGGGATTTATTCCAGGGCTGCAAGGTTGGTTCAACATCCGCAAATCAGTCAATGTGATACAACACATCAATAAAAGAAAGAACAAGAACCATATGATACTCTCAATAGATGCTGAAAAAGCATTTGACAAAGTACAGCATCCCTTCCTGATCAAAACTCTTCAAAGTGTAGGAATAGAGGGCACATACCTCAATATCATCAAAGCCATCTATGAAAAACCCACCGCAAATATCATTCTCAATGGAGAAAAACTGAAAGCTTTTCCGCTAAGGTCAGGAACACGGCAGGGATGTCCATTATCACCACTGCTATTCAACATCGTACTAGAGGTCCTAGCCTCAGCAATCAGACAACAAAAGGAAATTAAAGGCATCCAAATCGGCAAAGAAGAAGTCAAATTATCACTCTTCGCAGATGATATGATACTATATGTGGAAAACCCAAAAGACTCCACTCCAAAACTGCTAGAACTTATACAGGAATTCAGTAAAGTGTCAGGATATAAAATCAATGCACAGAAATCAGTTGCATTTCTCTACACCAACAGCAAGACAGAAGAAAGAGATATTAAGGAGTCAATCCCATTTACAATTGCACCCAAAACTATAAGATACCTAGGAATAAACCTAACCAAAGAGACACAGAATCTATACTCAGAAAACTATAAAGTACTCATGAAAGAAATTGAGGAAGACACAAAGAAATGGAAAAATGTTCCATGCTCCTGGATTGGAAGAATAAATATTGTGAAAATGTCTATGCTACCTAAAGCAATCTACACATTTAATGCAATTCCTATCAAAGTACCATCCATCTTTTTCAAAGAAATGGAACAAATAATTCTAAAATTTATATGGAACCAGAAAAGACCTCGAATAGCCAAAGGGATATTGAAAAAGAAAGCCAACGTTGGTGGCATCACAATTCCGGACTTCAAGCTCTATTACAAAGCTGTCATCATCAAGACAGCATGGTACTGGCACAAAAACAGACACATAGATCAATGGAACAGAATAGAGAGCCCAGAAATAGACCCTCAAATCTATGGTCAACTAATCTTCGACAAAGCAGGAAAGAATGTCCAATGGAAAAAAGACAGCCTTTTCAATAAATGGTGCTGGGAAAATTGGACAGCCACATGCAGAAAAATGAAATTGGACCATTTCCTTACACCACACACAAAAATAGACTCAAAATGGATGAAGGACCTCAATGTACGAAAGGAATCCATCAAAATCCTTGAGGAGAACACGGGCAGCAACCTCTTCGACCTCTGCCGCAGCAACATCTTCCTAGGAACAACGCAAAAGGCAAGGGAAGCAAGGGAAAAAATGAACTACTGGGATTTCATCAAGATCAAAAGCTTTTGCACAGCAAAGGAAACAGTTAACAAAATCAAAAGACAACTGACAGAATGGGAGAAGATATTTGCAAACGACATATCAGATAAAGGACTAGTGTCCAGAATCTATAAAGAACTTAGCAAACTCAACACCCAAAGAACAAATAATCCAATCAAGAAATGGGCAGAAGACATGAACAGACATTTCTGCAAAGAAGACATCCAGATGGCGAACAGACACATGAAAAAGTGCTCCATATCACTCGGCATCAGGGAAATACAAATCAAAACCACAATGAGATATCACCTCACACCAGTCAGAATGGCTAAAATCAACAAATCAGGAAATGACAGATGCTGGCGAGGATGCGGAGAAAGGGGAACCCTCCTACACTGTTGGTGGGAATGCAAGCTGGTGCAGCCACTCTGGAAAACAGCATGGAGGTTCCTCAAAATGTTGAAAATAGAACTGCCCTATGACCCAGCAATTGCACTATTGGGTATTTACCCTAAAGATACAAACGTGGTGATCCAAAGGGGCACGTGCACCCGAATGTTTATAGCAGCAATGTCCACAATAGCCAAACTATGGAAAGAACCTAGATGTCCATCAACAGATGAATGGATCAAGAAGATGTGGTATATATACACAATGGAATACTATGCAGCCATCAAAAGAAATGAAATCTTGCCATTTGCAACAACATGGATGGAACTAGAGCGTATCATGCTTAGCGAAATAAGTCAAGCAGAGAAAGACAACTATCATATGATCTCCCTGATATGAGGAAGTGGTGATACAACATGGAGGCTTAAGTGGGTAGAAGAAGAATAAATGAAACAAGATGGGATTGGGAGGGAGACAAACCATAAGTGACTCTTAATCTCACGAAACAAACTGAGGGTTGCCGGGGGGAGGGGGTTTGGGAGAAGGGGGTGGGATTATGGACATTGGGGAGGGTATGTGATTTGGTGAGTGCTGTGAAGTGTGTAAACCTGGTGATTCACAGACCTGTACCCCTGGGGATAAAAATATATGTTTATAAAAAATAAAAAAATAAAAAAAAAAAAAAAAAAAAAAAAAAAAGAGAGAGAGAGAGAGAGAAGAGAAAAGAAAAACAAGGGGGCTGTGGCATGCAGGGTATCAGGGAGACAGAAACTGGGAGAAAATTCAGCCAGCCAGAAGGAGTGTGCCAGGGAGTTATGGAGTGATGTGGTTACAGCTCTGTGCCTGAACAGCTTCCCTGATCAATATTTGTCGGACAGCAAAAGAATTTCAGAATATGATGAATCGAACAAGATGAAATAATCTATAGGGAAAAAATACAATATCCCACACAGCAGCTACCTTCAAATCTTTTCTGACGACCTTGTTTGTTGACTTCAAATAGCACTGCAACTTCTGTGCCGTAGTATTGTCCCCAATACCCAGCCTCCCTCCCTGTGAAAGAAAAACTCACCACCATCCCTTGGCCCAAGAAATGTGAGCAGAAGTCACTCATGACGCTTTTAGGTATAAGTTTTAAGAGCTAGTATGTGGTTTTCTGGGCTTGCTTTCCCCTGCTCTCATATGACCATGAATGTTTTAGAGAGTGAGTGCCTTATCCCACAGCTGTGGGCCCCGAGAGGAGGAAACATGAAGCAGGGCTGCAAGGGGACCTCAGTGGACACACAGCCATGTGACATGTGTGCCTCTCACGTGACTGGAGTCACCCGTACCCAGACTTTCTTGCTATCTGGCCATAGTGTCACCAGCAGAGAAAAGTCACTGTGCTCCAGATGGCCCACTCCGAATTCAGACTTGTTGCCCTGTGGATTCCCTTTCCTAGGAAATCGGGGCTGGAGGTTCTGAAGCCCTGCTGTTTGGTGTGGTTCAAAAACCAGAGAGCCTAAAAACGAGCCTTCACTGTGTCTCTCCTTCTCTCCTTCCCCCAAGACCCCACCCTCAATTCACACCACACCACCCATTCCCTCACCTCCTCCCCCTCCCTTTTCGTTCATGTGGCCCAGATTCTGCTTCCTCCTATCTCTTTCTGCTTCCTCCCATCCCCACGAGGTGGACTGAGCTTCTAGGTCAACCTCAGGGGGGTGCAGGAAAAGGAAGCCTCTGAACTCTTCACTACTTTGTTCTTAAAAATTCTGCAAGCACACCAAAATGGGGGAGCTGCTCTTAAGTTAACCTTAATAACAGCGGAGAGGAAGTGAGGAGAGATACTTTCTGTGCGATTGTGGAAAGGCAGTTTCTGGAACAACCACGAAGCCAGTAGGGCCCATGGCCACAGCTCTTTGTCTGGTTCTTGTGATCACTGGAATGAATTGCCCTGAGCCAGAGGTTCCTCAAGTCCTGGCAAGCAGGTTCCAGGAAGGGGCCCCAGCCAGTGAGGAAGCTTGAACATTGAATGGGATATTGAATGGGCCTTTCCCAACTTCCAAATTTCTGCTAATGCCCCCAAAGTCGAGGACAGTAGGCCAAAGTGCTCCCACACTCCGAAGAGAAAGTGATCAGAACATACCTGCAGGAGGTATTCAAAGGTGTATGATTCAGGCCTGCCACCCCACCTCCAGCACCATGAGAGAACATAAGAACTTCAGAGAGAGTCCACTGAGATAGGGACATTTCTAAAAGCAGAGGGTTGTCAGCCTAGAGATTAAGTCTCAGATATGTCCCCAGTCCTCCCTTCCCCCATGAAAGGAGGGAGAGAGATGCTTCTTCCAGCCCTCAAGCAAACCACAGCATCTAGGAGAAGCACTTGGAGGATGGCAGGCCTTCAAGAGGGGAGAGTGAGTCCTACATCCAGCTGAATGCTGCCTGAGCCACTAGGTTGACATGGTTTCCCACTGGACAGAAGCTTGGGGAACATCCTCATCTTTCCCCCCAGGTTCTAAAATAGGGAGGTTAACACCTGTTTCTTGCCCAAGAACTATCAAGGAATGTGGGAAGCTGGCTGGAGAGGCCAGCAGTGGCAAAGGAACAGAGAGGACATGGGGGTGTCTTCCCTCTCATCATTGGGTGTGACAACACGGTGGTAAGACCTCTGCAGAATGTCCCCCTCTTCCAGAGGAATGATAAGACCTCCACCCAAAAGGCAGGCCCAGAAGGACAGGCAAGATGGGAGAGAAGGTGGTAAAAAGCAGCAATGTCCCCTTCCCAAGGCAGGTCCCTAGCTCGGGCCTCGGCTGTTGGATGGTGGAGAGAAGCCTGGGCTTGGCTGTGAGATTGAAGTCTTGATATAGCCTGGGCTGGACCTTTCAAGGCTAACCAGCCAGAATAAGGCTGGTTATAGCCAATGGTGCCCAGAAACTATAGAGGCTCTACCTGAGACAGCATCAAAGGGTGAGAAGGAGAGATGCAACAGAGAGCTGGAAAACGAAAAATGGACAAAGTGAAGCCACTTCCTAGTTGTGCAGCACTGAGTCAAACCAGTTTAAAAAAAAAAAAAAAAAAGACCAAAAACAAAACAAAACAAAAACCCTACACCAGAAGGGGAAATTGGCCAAATAAAGACACTCTCTAGAGAACATGCACCTTGAGAACAACTCTTGAGTGTTAAGGAAGATCATGAAGGAGAAATGGTCCTCCATCCTAGTAAAGTATGCATTCTCAGGAACAATAGGGTCCCCAGAGGGTGAAAATCTGGGGTGGGCGGGGCAGCAAAAAACCTTAGGTATCTCAAAGTTTGTGATCCTAAAAAGTTCAACTCTACCCAGTAAAATATTACTACTTAGTATTTATGCAGGAGAGGGAGAAATGAAAAGAGATGAGGTGAGGTGGTCTCCCCCAGACAGCAGAAATGAGGGCAAGTCTAGTGACACTGAGTTAGAGAGGTAGAAAGTGTTCTAGATCTGGGGCTTAGACATGTTTCTGGCTCCAAGGAGAATTGCTTTCACTGGATTTGCTTTGATATTCTGCCTTTTGAGGACTCCAGCTTCAGCCTCACCGAGTGCTCTATTTATAAGGACCCAGAAGACAATTTTCTCTCAGGTCTCACCACCTAGAAAAGCAGTGCTCTAGTGGATAAATGGTTTGTTTGTCTGTTATGTATACAAGAAAATCTCAAACAAATCAAGGTTCCCTCTTTGCTTCAGCCGCAGAGGAACTCTGCTCACAACTTGTCACAGCTTGTCACCGACCAGGTTGGGTGATACACATGTCTAGGGATTGGTCTTAACTGTGCTTTTGGTATTTTGCTACTGTTAATTGCTACTGCAATTTGCTCAACTGTGCTTCAGCTCTTTCTCATTTTGTATAGTTTTACAAGTTCCCTAAGATCCTTTTTGGAATAAGTGGGGTATGAATACTAGAGAGGAATACTTCCTCCTCCCTCCAAAGTTTTTTCTCTACCTCCCATTTTCAAGTCCATCCTTATGCAGTTGCCTTTTTTTTTTTTTTTTTTTTTTTTTGGTCTTAACTAGGTATAGAACTGATCCATATTCCATTAAGTTTTATTTTCAATCCTAGTTCTCCAGGATATCAAGATCATCGTGAAAGCTGATTCTGGGACCTGACGCTTCTTCCAATTCTCTTGGCTTTGTGCTATCTGTAGCGTCCTGATTCAAGTCATTGATAACGATGTTGAATGGACAGGGCTAATGGTGATCCCTATGGTATGCCACTAGGGTCCTCCTTCCAGCCAGTATTAACATATTGGTCACCTTTCCCTTGGATATGGTTGAACGAGTGATTAGTCCATCACATGTCCAACAGTTGTCCACCAGCATGCCAAGAAGCCTCTGCCCACAACATTCCTCCAGACTCCTGAGTGGCTCAGTCAGTTAAGCATCTGCCTTTGGCTCAGGTCATGATCCCAAGATCCTGGGATGGAGCCCTGCAATGGGCTCCCTGCTCAGCAGGGGGATCTGTTTCTCCCTCTGCCTCCCCTCCATCTCATGCTCTCTCTTGCTCTCTCTGTCTCAAATAAATAAATAAAATCTTTTTAAAAAATTCTCAACCTGTCACTCTTAACGCATCCTCCCTAAAAAGAAGTAGATTTGCACTGGATGCCAGGAATTCAAGTCTGCTGCAAATGAGATACCACCACCTCCATGTCAGGACTTTGACATAATATCCCCCAAATGGAAGGCTTGGGTTGTCAGGAGCAACCCTGATTTGACACAATCCAGACCACCCTGGTCCTGCAAGTGGGCAGCTAACATACCCTAGTCTAGGACCAGAACTGGGACTCAAAACCAACTTTCCTGAAGGTACACACACCTTCCATTCACCAGGTTGATAAGAAAATCCCAGCACACTGCACTAAAATTTCCAGAACGCAGTCTTTTCCCTTTTTTGAAAGTCAAGAGCCCATGTGCCCATCTCTTGTCTCTGAGCTCAAAAGCCCTCCTCTATAATTTATCAAAGATTAATGGCAGCAGTTCCAAAATCACATGTCAAGTCCCTCCAGGGCTGCAGGATGTAATTCATCAGGCTCAGGACTCTAAGTTCATTACAGCTGCTTGGGCTGGCTTTCCTGCCTCCTCACCTGTCCTTGACTTCAATCCCCTCTTTGCAATGTTTACCATACCTTTTCCAAGTGGAAGACCACTTTCTTCACCTGAGAAGAAGGAGGTAAAATAGTAATTAGACAAGCACTGCCCCTACTTTGACTTTAGCCTGGAACATTAGATCATTTTATCTAAGCTATGCTTGCCCTTTTTCCTTGCATGCTCAACAGAGATAAATAGGATTCCTCTTAATGTTCAGAACCATAGCTCATTCAACGCATTAGACTTCCCACCTTGGTTCTTACAGTCAGGGACACACTGCCACATTCAGCCCTTGCCCCGTGTCATTTAGGGAACTCTGGAGGCCCTTCTACACAAACCTGACCTCCACAGCAGCTTCTGAATCCCAGGCCAACTCTTCTGGGACCCAGCCTGCTGCTGCTTCTCTTATTGATAGCTGTCCCTCCTTTATCTCTTGTCATCTCTCTCCTTTTTTTTTTTTTATTAAAGATTTTATTTATTTATTTATTTGACAGACAAAGATCATAAGTAGGCAGAGAGGCAGGCAGAGAGAGAGGAGGAAGCAAGCTCCCCGCGGAGCAGAGAGCCCGATGTGGGGCATGATCCCAGGACTCTGAGTTCATCTTGTCATCTCTCTTCTTAACAGCTTGACTGAAATATTCTCAGTCATAATCCTTGGCTCATATTTCCAGTCCCCTTCCCTTTATTCTTGAGGGCAGGGCTCATCAAATCACCTACTTTCATCAAGTTGAGGGGAGGCTCTCCTGACTCCATGTTCAGGAAGCACTCACCCACTTCCTGCAATGTTAGCTCCCAGGCAGTGGTCTTAGGATCATCTGAATATTTGAGACTCTCTAGTCCACCCCCCTGCTTCCCTGACTTCTGCTTTGTATGCCACCTCCCTCATTTCCTACTACCAATTTTCTTGCCATTTTGTACGACCTTTTTTGATCCACACCATAAGAAAGATTCCCAGTTTCTTTAGCTAAAATCCCCTTTTCCTTTGCAGCTGGATCAATGCTATTTTAAAACAACAACAGCAAGTGCTGTTGGCTCAGTCCATTAAGTGTCTGCCTTCCTGGGATCTGGGATGGAGTCCTACATCAGGCTCCCTGCTAAGCAGGAAACCTGTCTCTCCCTTTCCCTCTGCCCCTCCCTCCCCGCTCATGCGCACACGCGCGCTCTCTCTCTCCCTCAAATAAATAAGATCTTTTTTTTTTTTTAAAGAAATTTAAAAGAATAATAAAACAACAACGTCAGGAAGAGTAAATGAGAATCTGATGAAAGCAGTTGTCTGCGGAAGGTGATAGAAAGGAAATGGGAGGTTAGGGATGAGACTTTCCCATGTACAGACTTTTTTGTATATTTTTCAATCATTTAAATATAGGTTTCAGAGATAAAACTAAATCAACAACTAAGTCTACAGAAAATCATATAGAAAAAAAAATAATTCAAGTAATTTGGGACATAGCACCCTGACTCCATACCCTTCCTGGGATTTGTCCTAGAGAGAAAAAAAGAACTACAAAGAAGGCTCACAACTGACTTAGGAAGCTTGTTGTTAGTATTTCTGGTGCAGTAATTCTAAAATGGCTTTGTGTGCATTGTGGGTTAGAGAAAATTGGTAAGTACATTGTTGAGAAGCAAGTTCTTACTGAGTGAGAAAGGAAGCGTCGATATGGAAGGGAGGAAAAGGAGGAAGGAAAGACTGTGGTGTTGGATTTGAACTGGAAATACCAAATGAATTCAGGACTTGTTTTTTTAAGTATTTCCAGGCTCAGTCCACTGAAAAGGCCTAGAAATAACAGTACCCCAACAATAATGAGCACAATGAGTCCCCAGATCTTGTTTTTTTTTTTTTTTTTTTTTTTAAAGACCATCCTCCTTTAAAAGGAATGAGACAGGACTCCTTGTGTACATGCCTGATTCAGCAGAGAAAGTACAAAATGAGCCTAGAACCTTTATACTAAAGATTCAGAAAGTCCTGAAACTCTAATGAAGACATAACAAAGGAACCCAGGAGCCAAACCGAAGGGGCTCCCAGTGACCAAATTTGGAACAATTTGAGCTTTCACATTTGGAGGTCTCTAAGTTCTTTTCTATTAATTTCTTTTAGATTTCATTTAAATTCAAGTTAGTTCACATATAATGTATTATTAGACTCAGGGATAGAATTTAGTGATTCATCAGTCACCTATAACACCCAGTTTGAGCTTTAGTATTTGTAATGAATTATGACATATTCAATTTTTTTTAAAAAAAAATCTTTGAATTCATGGTGATATTCAAAGGCTGGAAAACTCTATAAAACAAAGTCTATCCATGAAGTAGAAGGAAAAGTAGAATGAGAAAATTATCATCTCCCATATTACAGTGCTGTAATCTGCTTGGTGAAGGATCGGGAGAGTACTCTCTTACGACTGGGTAAGAGGTTGGTAAGATATTCATACAGCCAAAACTGACCCCCTCAGATTACTTACTAATTGAGAAGGTACAATGGAGAAATATGGCAGACCCCACTTAAACCCATGATGAATTTGGTGTGATTAACAGCACGACCGACTGGCGTGAAATGAGCCCCTGTGTGTTACAGTGGGAAGTACACCCCACCCATGCCGTGCTCTTACCGACGTGTTTAACCCGAATTCAGTCAGAGAAAAGAGAGAGATGTGGACGGTGGAATATAGAACGTGCCACAGCCGAAATGGCATAGATTCTTCAAAAACGTCAATGTCAAGAAAAGACAAACAGCTGGAGAGAACTATTCTAGATTCAAGGACAATGAAGAGACCTGCAACAAATGATCTTTGAATGGGGTGGAGGGAGCTACAAAAGACATTCTGGAGACAATATAGTAAATTTGAATAGGGATGGTATATTATGTAATATTTCACTGCTACATTTCTGAAGTGTAAGATGATATTGTAGTTCTGTAGGTAAATAAATACCTTTGCAGAAGTATTACGCAAGTGTGCAGAAATATTTAAGGGGAAGTATTATGACACCTACAACTTACACTCCAATGATCCAGATTTTTTTTTAATTCATATATGCATAGGGGCACTTGAGTGGCTCAATCTGTTAAGGATCTGACTCTTGACTCAGGTCATGATCCTAGGGTTGTGGGATAGAGGCCCACACTCAGCACTGTCTGTTGAAACTCTCTCCCTCTCCCTCTGCTCCTCCCTCCTGCTCTCTAAATAAATAAATAAATAAAATCTTTTTAAAAAATAAAATGCATACGTGTGTGTATATAGACATGTATATACACACACACACACACACACACACCCATTTGGAAAGAGAGAGATTGGTGTGTATGCCTAATATGCGTGAAGTGAAAGGTACTAGGCGTTCACTGTACCCTCCTTTCAATTGGTCTGTAGCTTTTTGACCTCTTTCTAAACTGGAAGTTGACATAGGAAATGCTCAGGCCCCACTTAAAACACTTCAAATCAAAATCTATAGCTTCTAGAGGAAGCATTTACCGAGCAGCCAGGGTTGAGAATGGCTGAACTATATAATTCATGATGGCCTCTTTCACCCCTACCATCTGCCCTCAGCCTCTGCAAGTAAGTCCCTCAAAGGCCGCAGGGGCACCTGAGTCTCTGCCGGCCTCAGAAGCTCAGGTGGAGGAAGAAAGTCAAAGCCCTTGTTGAAGTTTCTATGGAGCCTAGGAACTCCAGTCACTTTTAGGTCCTTCCAGCTCCCTCGAGGCAAAGGCTTCTCCCTTCAGAGAGAACCCTCTCCAGCACCTCTGCCCCGGGAGGCCCCCTCCTGCTGTCTGGCAGGGCTGCATCTGAGAACCCGGAGGCCAGAAGCTATGTCTCCCTGCTGTCTGGCAGGGCTGCATCTGAGAACCCGGAGGCCAGAAGCTATGTCGTCCTCCCCCTAGCCGGTGGGGCCTCCAGCAAGGACCTGGCTTGGAGGGCTCACCCACACTGCTTCCCCTACCATCACCCTTGGTGGGGGACAGTGAGTAAGTACATGAAAGGATTCCTGAAAAAAATCCAGAGGCAGAGGTCAAAGGAAAAAAGAGAGGAGGGTGGGAAGAAAGTCACTCTACTCCCAGAGAGTAGAGTCACATTCACTCACTCAGGGGCCCTTTTTAGAAGCAGAGGCTGCAATAGTGTTCTGCCCCTGAGGTCTCCAATAGCCCCGCCTCCTGAGATTGTAACTACTGTCATGCTAATTTTATGCCACAACTACAACGCCCAGAGAGGCTGAGTACCTTGCCCAGCATAGCTTGAACCCTTGCAATCTGGGACCAAAGCGCACAGTCTTAACGACTGTGTTGTAGCTTACTGCCCTCCATAGGGTGGTATTAAGGGAAGGGAGGGAAGCAAGAGTTCAGTACTTATCAAGCACATCCTAACACATTATCTTGTTGAATTCTCTCTGCAATTCTATGAAGTAGGTCTTATCTTCCTTTGACAAAGCTGAGGAAATGGATTCTGAGATAAAGGAGCTCAGTTCAGTCTTGTCACACAAGCTAAAAGGCACCACCATTTGCACTGTGCTCTGGGTGAACGGCTCTCAAATTTTGCTGAGGACCAGACGCTCTCTGGAGTTGTGCAGGGCCCAGAATCACTTGCCTAGGGTTGCACCATCAGTACGTGAAGGTCCAGGGATTTAAGACAGCGATCTCTCCAACCTCAGACACTTTCCAGCGCCTCTCCCAACCCCTCAAGCTCTGCCAGACATCTCTCTGCTAGGAACAGAGACTCCCTTTGTGCAAGAAGCGTGCGTGTCTCCCAGGGTGATCTCAGAGGCCCCAAGCTCTTCTACACAGACCTCAGCTAGTCAAAGTGTGAGAACTTCTCCTGGTCAAGGAGGTATGTGGGGAGGGGGTTGAAGAAGGAGAGGCAGAAAATTCTGGGACACACCTCCCCCAACTGCACACACTTGGGTCATGGTGGGCACAGCTAGGGTGACCAAGTTGTCCCAGTCTTCCCACATCCTGGGAACCCCTCAGTCCTGGCAAACAGAGATAGTTGATGTCTTAGTCAGCTCTGGCTGCAGTAACAACATACCATACACAGGAAACTTAAACAGCAGAAATGTATTTCTCACACTTCTGGAGACTGGGAAGTTCAAGATCAAGGACCTGGCCTACTGGGTTTCTGATAAGAACTATCCTCTTCATTGTGTACTCACATGGCTTTTCCTTTGCACAGGCACATGGGGGTGGGAAGAGGAGGGGGGCAACACTCTGGTGTCTCTTAGAAGGACATTAGTCCTATCATGCCCTCAGCTAACCCTGATTACTTCCTAAAGACCCAGTCTCCAGATACAGTCTCGTTGGGGATACGACGTCAACATCTGGGTTTTGAGGGGACACGATTCAGTCCATAGCAGTAGAACACCCTACTTATAGCCAGGTTGCTCTTCTCCCTTTCTGGTCCCAAGGTGTCCGGGGGGAAAGGCTATTTATTCTACCAGAAAACCACCCAGCCACGGCAGCTAGTGAAGAAGGGCCTCTCACTGGAGCTGACAATCCCAGCTTTGGGGCCTGCAGAGAGAGAGTGGGCTCAGAACTCCCATGAACTATGGAGGAATGACTGAAGCTCATCATTACCCAAGGTCAAACTCAAGTTCTTCTCCTGTTGACCCTCCTAGATGCCCCATTCTAGAAATGAGGGAGAGGTGTGCACATGGAGTACAGACCCACAAGCTGTGTGGCTTCTCTGTGCTTCAGTTGCTTTACCTGTAAAATGAGGGAGATGATGCCTACGTCACAGAATGGTTGTAAGGGTTTCTAAAAAAAAAAAAAAAGCTGCATTTTGAGTGACCAGCACCTAGCAGGTATCAGTACATGGTAGCAATACATCCTTCCTCTCGCTCACCCTCTTGCATGCTTTGATTCGTTCCATAAGTATTTATTGAATAATGACCGTGTTGTAGGCGCTGGGGATGCAGCAGGCCACAGAACGAAGTCTCTGCCTCCAGGAAGCTGACACTGTGGTCCCAGGAAACAAAGAGACAAACAATGCATAATAGCAACAAAAATGTCAGAAGGGGACAGAAATGGGAATGGAGGCCCAGAGGGGCAGCTGAGGGACAAGTCTGGAGTCCAGAGAGTAGGGTCAGGAACATGCACTCAGGGGCCCTCATAGTCAAGGAGATCTTTAAAGGCCAGGGACTCGGAGAGAAGGGACAAAGAAGCAGCAGCAGAAGGGACTAGCAGGGGCGGCCGGCTATAGCATGGAGACGTCCAGGGAGAGGTGCCCTAGGAGCCCAGACCAGACAAGATCCAAGAGGAAAGAGAGGGAAGGGAGGATGGGGGAGAGCGAGCGTAGCAGCTCCCAGTGCAAGGGTCGCTGACCTTGGTGAAGTACCCCAGCCACAGTGAGAAGCCCCACTGGCATGTTTGGGTTCCTTTTGTCTCTGCATCTCCCCAACACATAACTGGTTCTCAGCCAAAATCCACCCAACGGAAAGCGGTCGAAATGCCTTTCTGCTCATAGTTGGGGCAAGGGCCAGTGATCCCCTGACTTGGGCTCTCGCTTGAGGCTCCAGAGGCTCCAGCGAGGGCGAGCCCACCATCCCGAGTCCTCCTCTCTGACAAGGTCAGTATGCGTGTCCAGTGAGGCTTCTGATGGCCTCCCACGACAGGAGGGTCATGTGGGCGTTCCTGGGTCCCTGACTACCCAAAGAAAGAAGACGTCAAAGCTGAAGAGCAGGAAAAGGACCTGGCTGAGATGGAGGAAGGCACTGAAGTCATGGACAGTAACAAAGTAACAACAGAAACAACAGCAACAGCGATCAGGACGGGAACCGAGCTCTTGCACAGAACCAGGCAGCTGGCTGAGCGCAGCACACCTGCTGACATTGTCTCCGGGCTCCCCACTGCTCTATCCACCTTTGGTCACCCCTCAAGGCCAGCCCTCAGACCTCACTCCCCACGGTCAGCACCAAGGCTGGCCTTCCTCAACCATCACGGGAAGCTTCATCACTGAAGCTTCCAGAGGACCCGCGCGGTAATGTCAGAAGCCAGAGACAAAGCACTCCCGGCTCTGCCCTCTCCTTCTGGGCCTTCTGCTTCTCCGCCACCTGACTGACCTGGGCCCTCCCCTCTGCCCTTCGCACATCTCTGTCGCTAGCACTGTTTCCCTTAGCCTGCACCGCCAAGGAGGCAGGCATTTCCTCAGCTCACTCCTGACCCTGTCAGCAGCCTCTCAGCCAACCTTCTCCCAGAGACAGGTGCTCACATGGTATGATTTTAGAGGACAAACACACACACATGCCCATGCCCATAGACACACACACTTATGCATATGTCCATTTGCAAACACAGATACACACAGTCCTATATGCACACACAAACACACACACCCATACACACACACACTTATGCACATGCCCATATGCACAGACACACACACTCCCATATGCACACACAAACATACAAATACATGCCCATATGCACATACACAAACACACATACACATGCTCCCACATGCACACGCACATACACATACATGCGCATATGCCCACACACATGCCAAATGCACACACACTTAAGCAAACACACATACACACCCATTTGCACAACACACACATACTCCCATATGCACACAGAAACACACATGCACATGCCTATATGCACACATACACACACACACATACACACACATTCGCCCCTCTCAAAGATCTTCCCCACTGGCTCACTCCAGCACCTGAAATCCCACCATGTTAAGGTTCAGTGGAGACCTATGCAGTTGTGGCTGTTACTATAAATACTGAAGGGGAGGGAAGCTGGGATTTAAAAGCTGGGACAGTGGTGGGATCAAATGTGCTGGTGGAGGGAGAAATATGGGGGACAAGCTGAGTCTTTCCAGAGGAAAATCAGCCCCCGGGTGGCGGGCAAAGGGAAAGGGGCAAAGGGTGGAAGCCAAGCACGGAGATGGAAGGAATCAGAAAGCTCATTCTCTGTTCCGAAGAATGTGGTTTAGTGTAGTGATTGAGTGTGACATCAAACAAGGGCTCAAATCCCAGCGGTGCCATTTACTAATTACATGGTCTTACAAAACTTACTCAATCCCATTAGCTATATTTCTATATCCTTAAAATGAGTAGAATGACAGTACGCATCTTGCATACTGTTGTCAGAAGGTTTTGACAAGGTAATCCATGAAAGGTGCTTAGCCCAGTTCCCAGCAGCACTGAAAAATCTACAGCAAACGTTTAATATTACTAATATTTAACTGAAGGCTGCTGCCCGCCTGCCTCCACCATCAGTTCCACCTGTGAGCTTCCTCTGGTGTCTGCCAAGGCCCTTAGGGTTCATCAATGCTCTGGGTATGAATCACTTATAAACAGATAATCTAGTGCCTTCTGTTTGAGGAAAACATCTCCCCTTCCTCCAGTGGCAACATCTAGTGACCCCACGTGAGGAAAGGGTGGAGCACAAGAAGACAGTGTGTGCCTGCAGCCAGAGGACTGTGTTCCAGCAGCGCACCCTGCTTTCCCTGAGTTTGGCACCTGTTCTAATCTGTTGTAGTGCAGAGGAAGGAGCACTGGGGAAACATAAGTTGGTACAACCACTACAGAGAGTGAAGTGCTCTCACAATTCTCAAATTTCCAAACACACATACCCTTTGACCCAAAAACTTGGCCTTCATGATTTATTTTTTTTACAGAGATGAAAATGATGTAAGCCTAAGGTTATTCACTGCAGGATTATTTGTTACAACAGAAATTGGAAACAATCTAAATATCCACTATTTTTCCAATAAATCATGGTCCATCATTACTGTGGAACATCGTTCCACAGGCAACTGTAGAAAAATTTGAAGACATTTCTATAAACTGATTATGAAAACATCTCAAAATCCATTGTTAAGTGAAGGAAGCAGAGCACAGAAGACAGTGGGAAAAGTGCGAAAAGGCCATAGAGTCCCGTATCTAGTTAATATGCTTGGAATAACTCAGGAAGAAAAGTGAAGAAATTATAATATTTTCTCTGAGGAAGAGAACCAAGGAGCCAAAAGACAAGACAGTCACTGACTTCTCTTTTATATATTTTGAATTTTAAAATGTTGAAAATATATAGATTTTCACTTAACAGCACTGGATCTGGAGTTAAACCCGAGTTCAAAACCCAAATCAACTAGTTGTGTAAAGCAGGTCACCTTACTCTCTGGGAGCCTTGGTTTTTCCATATGTGAAATAATGGTGAGAATAATATATTTATCGTAAGTAGGTGTGAACATTCACTGAGACTGGGTCTTAAATAAAATATCCTATTTGGAAGTGGCTGCAACAAAGACAGCTTTGAATAAATGTAAGATAAATATGACTTTATTTCCTCCTACTTGCCTAGGACAGCACTGCACGGTAGGGTTAGAGACTGACAGCACATGGAACAAAAGAGAAGTGAAAGTACAAAGTGTCTGTTTCACAAGGAGTGGAGGGTGGCAGGTCCCTTTGTGCATGTGTGCTGTTCACAGTACCATGGTTTGCAGTGGGCAGTCCCCATTAGTGGGTCACTGGATCCTCAGAAAGGATCCTGGGAGAGGCATGGCCCTGTTTTACACTGTCCCAGGGCGCTATATAAAGAGTCTCCATATCATTATCAAGCAGACATGAATGGACAGGCACCATGTGAAAATTTAGGGGATGTGGTTCTGGGGAGAAAACAGAATATGTTCATGCTGCTCATTTAATCGTCCTGGGCTTCAGTGTGTATGTCCACGCTATGGAGCTCATCCTAATACTTAATTTGTAGGATGTTAGGTGAATTAGGGCTTCAAGCACTAGGACAAGTACTTGGGAGAAGCTCAATCCACGGGAGTTAGCATTTTTGGGGGGGATTATTCTTTGAGAGGTTAGCATGGGTGGGTGTCCAAAAGATGCCTTAACAACTCACCTAAAAAATCTTTGCCTTCAAAGAGCTCACGGTCTAATAAGAGAGACAGACAGACATAGAGAAATAGATGTCAACAGGAGTATAGTTCTCTCTCTCCAACCAAGTTCCTCTTAAATAAAATCCTGATTTGCACGTACATACTTCTGTATATTATGGTCTCATTATACATGCAACATGAGTTGCTCCCATTGACTGTGATTAAAAAGGAAAGACATGGGGAGGGGGAGAGTGGGGGGAAAGGTGGTAAGACAGATGCAAAACAGGAGAGATCCTTGAAAAGATAATTGAAGTTGAGAAATAGTCACATGGGGCCTCTGCGGAGCTTCTCTTCCATAGCATCTACGAGGAGGGGCACAGGACCATGAATCAATGAGGCTGGAGGCAGGGATACTGACATAGAGTTATCACAGGCAAGTGTCCTAGGGAGGGGAGCTGAGAATTGTAGCCTCCATGTGCTGAGGTTCCCCTACTTTTTTTTTCCCCTTTCTTAATAATTATTCTGGAAGCCGAGTCAACAACCCTGAGTTGGAAAGCTAAAAGGCATGGACACCAGGATACTGGTAATATAACAAAAGATAGTGCACATACTCTGCTGGGAATGATCTCATCTCATCTGCAAGACAACACTGAGAGCAGCTACTACTTTTGTTATCCCCATTCTACAGATGGAACGACAGGCTCAGAGAGATTAAGACATCATTCCTGCCCAAGGTCACCGGGCTACCCAGCTCAGAAGCCAGGATTTGCAACCAGGTCTGTCAGATGATGAAACTCACGTTCTTCCTCACCGCATGGTAGGTTTTAAATATTCTCGTGCCTGCTATGAAGCTAAAGATATTTAGATGTGGTGGTGGTGAGCTGGGAATCTGTACTTGTGATAAAATATTGCTGAATTATGCACAAAGACGTACCAAAAGATGAGTATTTGCAAAAACCATTGAAATCTGAGTAAGGTCTGTGGTCTGGCTGATTGTATTGGGCCAATGTTAATTTTCTGATTTTGTTGATACACTACAGTTAGTGAGATGTCATGACGGCAGCAGTGGGTTCTGAATCTGCTGGAGCTCTCTGGACACTTTGTGCCACTTCTTAGAAGTCTACAGTTTGTTTAAAGTGAAAAATTGGGGCGCCTAGGTGGTTCAGTTGGCTAAGCATCCAGCTCCTGACTTCTACCCAGGTCATGATCTCAGGGTCATGGGATCAAGCCTCCTGTCAGGCTCCATGCTCAGCAAGAAGTCTCCTTGTCCCTCACCCTCACTCAATCTCCTTCAAATAAATAAATAAATAAAATCCTTTTTTTAATAGTGACAAGCCAAAAATACATACACACACAAACATATGTATACACACACACACACACACACACATACAGAAACGCTTGGCTGACAATATAAGGCCAGGGTGGGTGTGAGGAGATTTGAAATAGTTCCTAGCCAGTAAAGAATAACACAAGGACATCATAGCACAGGGGTAGACATATTCCCCAAACTAAGAAGAATAAAATACCATAGCTGCTCCTTATTGAGGAGACTCCTATTGTTGGGTAACTTTGTTTTAAGGAAACCCAAGTTTTCCAGCCTTACTTGTCCATAGAGGGCTCACAATTACAGATGTTACCCATGTTTCACCAGTTTTCACTCTATTACAGAGTTTCTACACAACCCCAAATCCTACCAAGCAATTGCTGAGAGGTTTCTCCCAGCACAAGGTTTCTTGCACAAACCCACGGGCTCTGTTCACACCCATCCCATCCACAGATGCACTTTGTCCTGAGGCACTCTAGAGCATTGCTTCCCAGGGTGTCTTCCACCAGGTGTGAAGGTCACCAGGGCTTTGGACCCAAGAAACTGCCTCCTGATATCAGCAAACCCAACCAGGTCCCCCCAGATTCCCCTGGCCTGAAGGCCCTCAACATTTCATGAAGGAGGAGGGCAGATGCCTGCTCCAGGCCATGCTTGGTCACCTGGGCACCAGAGCAGAGCAGCCCCTATCCAACAAAGCCCTTCTGAAAATCATTCCTGAACTCTCCACTAAGAGATTCCGAGAAGAATGCAGAGTTCTAAGACACAGTCCTACTAGAACCAACATTTACTGAGCATTTACTATGTGCCAGGCCCAGTGCCAAGCAATTCTTGTGGGCAAATTCATTTAATTCTAACAGATAAGTTGGCTGCCATAACAAAGAGACCTGACAATAACCCAGTGGCTTAAAGTAGTCAGAAGTATATTTCTAGCTCACATAACATCTGAGGGAGACTTCCTGGTCAGGAGGCAGCTCTGCTTTAAGCAGAGAGTCAGTGACCCAGGCTCTCTCCATCCCCTAAGACATAGCTCTCATTCCATGGGGAAAGCTGTTTCTGTGTCTGTTTGCAGCCAGTAAAAAAGAGAAAGGGAGCACGCAGGTGGCATGCTGAGTGCCCCAGAGCCCTGGGTCTGGCAGTTGCCTACATCACTGCACGCATATTCGTTGCTGGAAACTTCATCACACGGCCTCACCAAACTGCAAGGAGACTGAGAAGTGGGTGTACAGTACTATGCTTTCACAGTGAAAAAGTGGGAATCATGTTCTGGTGGATAACTTCAGCCTGCTCTACCCTTCCTCACACTTAGTCCCAAAGATGCTCATCTAGATAAATGCTCGCCCTAGGTAATAGCTATCTGATCTGATAAACTAATTTCAGCCATTAAGGTAGAGCTGGACCCCTTTCAGATAAAATGTGTGTTTCGCATGTTTTATTAACAGGGATCTAATGAAGATGCAGGACTTAACCCAGAGATACAGCTTTAACAAGGTGGGGATCAGGGCAGACCTTTTCAAGTGGCAACACAGTCCAGAGGCTTGGATGTGAGTCCAGGGCCTTCACTTAGGAAGATCACTGAACCCCTCCCTCCCCCCCCCACAGCCGTCAGTTCTCTGCAGAAGAGAATCTGGGAAGGTAATGAATATGTCACGGTCTATGAAGCTGAGAGGTACTGCCAGGTCTAAGATTATTTTGGTTGGAGGGGACCTGCACACCCTGCCACCACAGCTGCTCTTTGGGAAGGCCACAGGTGTCTCTCTCCAAGGTCTGGGCTTGGGATGAACAGGTTTCCAAAGGTGAACCTGGAGGAGCTCACAGGAATGCTCCTCTGTGTCTGTGTGTGTGAGCTGCTTCAGTCAGCTAGGCAGTTAGTCATTTATCCACATGGATGACTTGATTTTTGATTGAGTTAACAAGTACTTATTGAACACAATTTCCTGAAGGCCTGCAGTAAATTGGATGCTATATAGGTATATGGGAACCCTATAAATTTTTACAACCCCGCATTCTTCAAATATTGGGATAGTATAAGATAGCTGAGGAGGAAGGGGAGGGAAGAGCAAACACTAGAGAAGGGGGAGCAGCGGGGAGGCGAGTGAGAGGAGAGGAAAGGATGGTTGGTCCTTCTTGTTTCCAGGCACCAATGAGTGTGTTCACCAATGAGAACAAACCAACCCATTGCACAAATTACTAAAATACATAATCTGTCCTCGTCTGAGTGCTTCTTAAGTACCAGGCACTATGCTAAGTGTTTTCTCTACACTATCTCATTTAACTCTGACAATCCCGAAGACTGGCGCTATTACTGTGACACTCTTGTTAGCCCATTTTACAGATGCAGAAATGGAGGCAGATAGATGTCAAGCAACTCACTCGAGGCCACACAGCTATTAAAAGAGACACTCGGGCTTGAAACCCAGGCCTGATTCCTGACTCTATAGTCTAACCACTGTGGCTGACTTACACTTGTCGGCCATTGGCCTCAGTCTCCTCATTTGGGAAATGGGGCCAATACAACCAGCTCTGTTTGCCTCACAGTGTTGTTGTGAGGAACCACTGAGAAATGATTGCCAAAGTGTTCTGTAAATTTACAGAGCCTCATGAAAAAGGATTAAACAGCATTGCTCCAAGTTTTGCTAAGATTATTCTACTTTAGAGAACAAAACAATTAGGAGTAGAAAGATTAAAATAAGCCTCCTGTACTCAGAAACAACTTTGGAGGAAAGATATTGTTGACTCACCTGGCAGAGAACAGTTCCAAGTGGAAGAACTCAGAGTTGTTTTTATCCCCAACCACCTCATCAGAACATCTAGGAATCAACAGCACAGCCATCATGGTGTGAGGACTCTCAACAAGGCCTGTGAGAAACCCCAAACAGAAAGGAACTGAGGCCTCTGGCCAATAACCAGCCCCATCTTGTCAGTTATGTGAATGGGTCACTGTGGAAGTGGATCCTCCAGCCCCAGTCAAACCTTCAGATGATGCAGGCTCAAAAGAGACCCTGAACCAAAAACGGTTCCTGAATTCCTGACACTAAGAAGCTGTGAGAGATAATAAATGATCATTGTTTTTAAGCCACCAAGTTTGGGGGTAATTTGTTACACAATAATGGATAGCAAATACATTGTCTATGCTATTTCATGGCTTAAGTATAAGATTAAGGGATATTAATCAGAGTTCTAGATTCTGAGCAAGAAAAACCAATTCTGGAAAATGTGAGCCAGAAGGGAATTTTCTGGAAAGGCCCACTGATAACCTGGGCAAGAGAATTCCAGTCCTGATTCAGAAAAAGGAAGAGCCAGGTAGCCACACCTCCATGGCTCTCAAGAGCCATTAACCATCCCACACATCCTATCTTAGTACAGGCTGCTGACAGGATACCAGAATAGCATAACATAATATAAAAGAATACCACAGGCTAGGGGCCTTAAACAACAAATGTTTATCTCTTACAGTTCTGGAGGCTGAAAGTCTAAGACCAGGGTGCTGGCAATTTGTTGCCTGGTGAGACTTAATTACTTGGTTTCAGATGGCCATCTTCTTATGGTATCCTCACATGGTGGATAGTGGAAAGAGTGGAAACAAGAATTCCTGTGTGTCTTTTAGGGACACTAAACCTATATAAGAGGGCTCCACCATCATTAACTAATTACCCCAAATCCCCACCTCCTAATACCATCACATTGGAGCTTCAGATTTCAACACATGAATTTCAAGGGGACACAAACATTCAGTCCACAGCACATCCTCAGTATAATGACTCAGGATGCCATGTTGGAGTGATAGTGACATAGATCATGTCCCAGCCCCCAGCTACACAAAGGGCAGGCAAGAAAGGGTTTGCCTCCTTTGGTATTATATCTCTCTGAGACTATTCCCAGTAGGGAAAGATGATTCCTAAAAGGAAACTGGGGTACTGTTGGAGAAAAGGATGGGATTCTCTGCAGCAAAATCACTAATTATCCACCCCAGGGGTCACTGCATGGTATTACAAAGAGGGAGGACTCAAATATCAAACCAGACCACATGTAAGAAGTGAGCTAAATGCTTTGCATTCGTAATCTCATTAATCCCTACAACAGTCTTTCAAGGAGAGTAGTATTGCCCCTCTTATCCAGACAAGGAGATAAAGTTTCAGACACATCAAGTGACTTGTCCAGGTCTTCATGGGATGTGATGGAGCTGGGTTTCCAGAGTCCTTACTTGTCCCATATTGTCAGACTTCCAATACGAGACCCTATGAGAATGGAAACACATTCTGCTTTGATGAAATCAAACAAGTTGAAAGAGTTAATTAAGGGAGGGGCACCTGGGTGGCTCAGTGGGTTAAGCCGCTGCCTTCGGCTCAGGTCATGATCTCGGGGTCCTGAGATCGAGTCCCGCATCGGGCTCTCTGCTCAGCCGGGAGCCTACTTCCCTCTCTCTCTCTCTCTCTGCCTGCCTCTCCATCTACTTGTGATTTCTCTCTGTCAAATAAATAAATAAAATCTTTAAAAAAAAAAAGAGTTAATTAAGGGAAAGAAACAAAGGCTGAAATTGGGGGGGGGGGTCACCTTATCTGCTTTCAAGGGGGACTATATCTGAATCATACCTGACCAGTTTGGCCCAGAAAGAAGGTGGTGGTCATAGGCAGAAAGGCACAGACACATAAAGAAGGAGATCTTCCAGAAATTGAAGCTTTCCAAGAGCTCAGTTCTTATGACTGAAAATAGTCCACTTCTGCCACCTAGCCACAGATGGTCTCTTCAGCCATAGCTCAAAAAGTCAATTTGGGGGAAGCCCCATGGGTAGGTATACAAAGGCCACGAGCAAGATATAAAGATTTTCCTAGTAGATTTCCCAAACAACCAAGGTTATCAGTGGGTCCCTTTCTCTGTCACACACTCTCCTTATGTTTTGTGAGATTCCCAGGGACAGAATGGCCAGTCCCTCCATGGATCAGGTGTCAGGCCCTTCCCTATCCCCATCCCTAATCTCTACTCCACTAAGGAAATTTTCTACAATCCCATCTTTACTCACTTCAGCATATCCTAAATACTATTCTCAATTTTATGATTGCATTTTTCCTAGTTTGTGAGGAAAACAAATCTATTCCCACCTGGTTGATAGCTAATTTAAAGCATATTCCTGTCCTCAGGCTAATGTTTTTATGACATTATGACTCTACCTGGCTAGTATTGATGTTAGCTTTTTGTTGGCCAGGAGCCATACATAACATCTCTACCAACAAAAACTTAGCATAGGCTAGAATAAGGCCAACATGAGGAAGATTACTTACAGATAAGAAAATAAATGAGGGACCACCATGATTCAAAGCACATAATAACTAGTCAAATCTGTGCTAAGTAGATAAATAAACATACCTGTGTAAGGCTTTAAAAAGGGTAAATAAGGATGACAGTTCTTATAAAAGAGTATTTCAAGGCTTTTGTATTTTGAAGACCAATAAATTTTTTTTGTTTTGTTTTTTAAATTGAGAAGGTTAAAATCAACAAAGGACATTTTAATAAAACTGTCCTCTCCATTACTGTTCTCTCGGGAGATAATAGATCCTTTGACACCAGCAAAGAGGAAGGGTATGATCACAGAATGAAGGAAAGCCTTTCCAGAGAAAGACTCATTGGCACATTAGATAGGGATCTTAGTTGTACATTATAGAGTCTCTGTCTAGTGAGTTTAAGCACAAAATGATATATTATGAGGCTAGTCATTGGAAGAGCCGAAGGAACAGACTATAAGTAGGACCTGCAGTACTGACTCCCTACAACATCCCGGAACCAGGCCACTGAGGAAGCTACTGGATCAGGAGCAGCTGCCCCAGCTGGTGGGTCCGGGGCCACCTCAGCTCCTCAGAGCAACCAATAGCCTTGTGTCCTGCTCAACTCCTAACATTCATTCAATGCCAAATCAAAGTCCTACATGAGTTCAGCTGAGTGGCAGAACCCAAACATACCGGGACCTCCATCTGCCAAGGGGGTCTCGGAAATGGTTGGTTCAGTTTTCAGCCCCTGCGGCACAGGATGGCATGTGGGGCTGTAGAAGGGACTGAATAAATCAGTTGAGAACTGTCAGTGATCTCTTGCTTCATACTCACGAAACATGTCAAGGCCTGATCCTAGACCACAGAATCAGATTTGGGCGTGAAAGCCATCCTAAGGGATGTGTGAAGTCATGCTTTATTGAGAAGGTTCTGAAGGTCAATGGACGCACACAGGAAACTGCTGAGAGCGTGACTTTTCTTGGGAAGAGAGTTTGCTGCCTGGAACCATAGTGGACGTCTGTTGTATTCATGGCTGTCCAGACTTTTGAGTAGCTTTTTCCCATATCTGGGTGTATTTGCTTGCACTGAGTCCTACTGAAAGACCCGTGGATCCCCTTACCCAAGAATTCAACACTGCCACAGGATGCAAACAGCAAGAGGTTCTTTATTGTTACACAGGCGCCTGCGGGTGGTCAGCGCGCGCCTGCGGGTGGTCAGCAGCTCCTGCTAGCTGAGCACACCTGGCTGGGGTGGTGCAGGATTTTTATAGACAGGTACATACAAGTCCCGGATGGGACGGGGCCGATTGGCTGACAATTTGAACATTTGAAAAAAGGCATACTTGGTGTTAGCGGATTGGCTTTGGAAGACCCCCTCGCTGGAAGAGAAAGGCGGGAAGGGGAAACAAAGAGGGGAAGTTTGACCTTATTACTCAGCAGAAAGACATCCTGTCTACGTGACTATGCAGCCCCCTTGCCTGCCTGACCTAAAAGCCAAGCGGTTACAGAAAGGCAAAAGAGCAGTTACATTGAATTCAACCCTGGGGGAAGGGTCTTTTCATTGCAAGGGGAGGAGGGGTACTCTTACACAACAAAAGAGCAGTTAATTAGTTAGCGACGGGGGGGGGGGGGGGGGGGTGTCTTTCATTACCTCTCCAATATTAAAGTCAGAATTCAAATTTTCAGATTCCTTTGCAGGTAGGATTCAGGAAGTTATCTAAACTCTGACCATCTGATGTCCCCACTTGAGATCTGATTCAGAAATGGGTGGCGTGAAGAAGGAGGTAGCGCAACATGAACGGCCACAGAACCTCAGCCTTCAAGGTGGTGGTAAGGGCTTCTTTCCAATGAGAAGAGACAGTGATGCTGGCAGAAGTGGCTGCGACCTCATGCTGGGTTCCTGCTACACAGTGCTCAGCATGTGTACCAGCCATGGCAACCCTGGTTTCCCCCTTGGGCTCATTCTACACCACAGTTTAGGGTACTGTTCCTGGAAACTTTACCTCAATCCTATTTCTCAGCCCTCCAAATGATTGTTTATCCTTCAAGACTAAATCCCTGTCCACAGTCCTCTGCCAGAGTGGATCCTGTTGCTAGCAATGGAGAACCCACCTGATGTGCTGGGTGAGCCAGGGACACCTGACTCTGAACCCATGGCCTCTCCACCACGCTACAGAAGGAGTCTGCCGCAAACCCTACCTAGGCTTTATCCCCCACTTCTTTCTTGAGTCAGGTGCACACAGGGAGGAGGGCGGGGGAAAGGTGCCCTTTTTCTCTGACTCCCCCCATCCCAGGAGCTCCTAGAGAACAAGAGTTTTCTTCTTCATTGAATTTTTATAAGCAACATTTTGGGGAGGACAGGTATTCAGTAAATGTTTGATGAATGAGTGAATGGTTAGGTACACACCAAAGTTATACCCACGTGGATCCATAATCTGGACCTGTGCTATTCATTTCGGTATCCAGTAGGCACAGCTAACTACTGACCACCTGAAATGCGGTTAGTGCAACTAAGGAACAGTATTCTTTTTTTTTTTTTTTTTGAGAGTTTTTAATTTTTAATTTTTTATAAACATATATTTTTATCCCCAGGGGTACAGGTCTGTGAATCACCAGGTTTACACACTTCACAGCACTCACCAAAGCACATACCCTCCCCAATGTCCATAATCCCACCCCCTTCTCCCAAACCCCCTCCCTCCGGCAACCCTCAGTTTGGTTCGTGAGATTAAGAGTCACTTATGGTTTGTCTCCCTCCCAATCCCATCTTGTTTCATTTATTCTTCTTCTACCCACTTAAGCCTCCATGTTGCATCACCACTTCCTCATATCAGGGAGATCATATGATAGTTGTCTTTCTCAAGGAACAGTATTCTTATTTTATTTTCAATTTCTTTAAGATTTTTTTAAAAGATTTTATTTATTTATTTGACAGAGATTACAAGTAGTCAGGCAGGCAGAGAGAGAGGGAGGGAAGCAGGCTCCCTGCTGAGCAGAGAGCCGGATGCGGGAGCTCGATCCCAGGACCCCGGGATCATGACCTGAGCCAAAGGCAGAGGCTTTAACCCACTGAGGCACCCAGTGAAGGAGCAGGAGGCTGGCTGAGGACAAAGCAAAAGCTGGCGCCTTGCACCCCCCCTTCACCCGCTCCCCTCCATATGTGTAGCATTCCTCTGGCACCCCTGACTGCCATAAAACGATAAATAGTTAACTTGCAGAGATCACAGTCCTGCAAGGTAGGAGTCTCCCTTGGTTTGCAAATGTCCTTGAGATTTACAACAAAGAATTTACTTTATCAATAGCCCTAATGTCACCCTCCCCTCCATGAAAAACCGAAGGAGGCGGAAGTAGAAGGAAAAGTAAATAAAGTTAAATTTCTTCTAAACCTAAATCTCATTAACAAGGATGCTTGATAGCAGGAATGTAACATTCCACCAGGAGACTCCCAATTGTCTTTACTTGACAGTAACCAGGCCTTCAATATCCTGATAGTGCTTTTTTCACATGCGTGGGCTAACCGGCCAGTTCTGCTTCGCTTTGTCTGCTTTCGCGCGGGGTCCCCTGACCCAATCCACTGACGCCAAGTATGCCCGTTCAAACTGTTAATCAATCAGCTCAGCCCCACCCGAAACTTGTTTGTACCTGTCTATAAAAATCCTGCACCGACCCAGCTCCGGACCTCTCAGCGTTATCCGCAACGAGCGGCGCAGAGGTCCAGGTTCAAACCTGCAATAAACGACCCTTGCTGCTTGGCTTTGACTCACGTCTCTGGTGGTCTTTTAAAGTGGGGGTAATATTCAGTTGGCACTACACCAGGTGCCCAAATTTTTTTTAGGATTTTATTTATTCACTTATTTATTTAGAGAAGGAGAGAGAGAGTGTGCATCTGAGAGAGGGAGGGAGTGTCACGAGGGAGAGTCAAGTGAATGTCAAGCATGCAGGGCTCCATCCCAAGACCCTGAGATCATGACCTGAGCCAAAATCAAGAGCCAGACACTTAACTGACTGAGCCACCCAGACGCCCCTGAATTTTCATTTTATTTCAATTGATTTAATCAATAAAATAAAATGAAAATTCAGGGGCGTCTGGGTGGCTCAGTCAGTTAAGATTTTTTAAACATTTTTTTTAATTTTTAAATTTTTTCTTTTTTCTTTTTTCTTTTAAATTTTAAAATTTATACCTAATTTCATTCTTGGAAAACTTTTAGCTTGTTTAGCTTGTTACAAAAGTATACTTTTTCAGTTGTAAATTTTATGAAACTAAATATTGATCAAATATTTCCAACAAAAATTTAGCACATGTTCAATACAAATCGAGATAATGCTGTAATTGTAAACTATGTACCAGAGTTCAAATACTTTATGAAAAAATAATGTAAAGTATGTCATTAATATTTTTATATTCATTACATGGGTAAATTATAATATTCTGGGCATACGAGGGTAAACAAAATATAGTAACACTGATTTCACCTGTTCCTTTTTACATTTTTTGCATGTATGATTATTAGAAAACACAGAATCAAATATATGGCTTTCCTTTTATTTCTGTTGGACACCATGAATCCATACATTGGTGTGAGTGTCACTCAGCAGGTAGATGGGGTGCTGAAGACACATGTTACTTCTGAATACTGGAGCCTCTAAGCCTACAGACCTAGGCCAATGCTTCCTGCTTATTCCTCTGCCAGCTCTAAACCCCACACAAAGAAGTTTAGGAGGGCTCTACAACATATGTGAGAGCTGAAGTCCCAAGTTTAGTGTTTTAGGAACCAGGCAGGTGGCCTACCAGGAAAAGGGCCAAAGGTAAAGTTACTTCATCCAAGAATGAAGAGTTTGGAGCCAGGAGGTGAGAGCTGTGTTAATTAGCACTAGAGACAGGGCTGAGTGCTAAGTCTCCTAACACCACCCCCCCCAACACTCCAGCCCTTGACTTTGGGTGCTGGCAAATACATGCCAAGCAGGTGTGATTTAAGAAAAGAAGGATCCATCCTCCGGAGATGGGGCAGCCTGCCACCTATCTATGAGACTTCCAAGCATCGATTTCCAGGCACTGGGAGCCCATTCTAAGGAATTCGAGTGGGGGCCAGAAGGCATTCCGTCCCAGCATAGAAACCCCTGTGACTTCAATGCACAATTCCAGAAGACCTGAAACTCCTAAAATAATTCATTCCAGGGTAGGGAGGAACAGGAAATAAAGATGCCTTGGGCTGGTATGAAGAGCAAGGAAGAGACTTGGACTCCAGGAGAGGAAGATGCTCTCAGCAGCCCTATCCTGAGCCAAGGAAGCAAGGAAAGCCAAGGCACCAACCAGGAGGGTGGGACACAATGGAAGAGGGAGGAGGTAGAAGGGCCCCACTCTGAAGGCTCACTCCTAACAGAATGGGAAGTGAACCTCCCTAATTTACCACTCTGAACCCAGACAGTTTTCATTCTGGAAGCACAATCTACAAAACGCTTCCTTCCAACCAGCCCCCGTCACTATAATTTGACCAAATAAAACCATTCATGCCCATATCCAAATTTATCAATTTGAGCAAAATACAGTTAATAACGAAGAAAGGTAATTTTCATATTTTATTATACAATATTGTTTACAAAAGAAAAAGCTTTCATATCTTTTAATTAAATACAAAAGCAAAGCATTAGTGTTGCCAAAGAGATTGTTTGCCTGCCCTTAAAAAAATTAACAACACCTGCTTGCAAACAAAAGTATTACTAGCACTGAGTCAAATCCTTTATTCTCTTCCCAGGCCCCAGCCCACTAATCTCTTTCTTATACAGAGTCTAACACGTAGTAGGGGGTAAATAAATATTCACTGACTGAATGGTGTATTCTTTAATCCCCATTGTTTATTTCCTGACCCTAAACTGGATCTTGATTCATGGGGTAAAATCCTCTCCCCTTATTCATAGGGTAGCCCAGGGTCTTTTCATTGCTTTTGATACATAACACTGGTTTAAAGCTGCCTGAGGGGAAGGACGGGGGTGTTCACGGAGTAAAGGAAACCCTCAAAGGCAGGCACAGTGACTCTGCAGGGTCGGGAAGATGCTAAGACGGAGAGTAACAGGGAGACAGATTCAGGGATGCAGAGGCTGCACGAAATGGTGGCAGCAAAATGAAGACAGAGAGACTGAAAACTCACACAGTTCCAGTTAAAAATATTGGGCATGAGCGTTCATCTTGAAGTTTCTTTTCCATTTTGATGTTTTATGATGGAAATAATAGCAGAGAGAGAGGAAGACGAGGCAAGGATGGGAAGGCAGAGTCAAAGGAAGACAAAGGAGAGGGGTGGACAGCCAGGCACGGCTGACCTTGAACCCTGGTCCTCCCCTCCCATCACACCCACTAGGCAGCTCCTTAATACCTCAGCACCCATGCTCACTTCTGGCTTCTACTGTAAGTCCAGCCACCATCCCCTTCTGGCCTCACCCAAAGATGGCTGAACCACCCCTTACTGTCCCTACTGTCTCTCCAGCATCCTCCATGAAGCCTTCTCACTGCTCCAGCCCACACTATGCTGCCTCCCCTCTCAGCTCCTAAAACACGTCTGTTCATCCCATGCCCACATGTCCTAACCACAGGGCACTGCCCTTTTGGCGTTGACCCTCAGCCCGTGGGTGCATCTTGACTCCCAAAAGAGACTGCATGTTTGTCAAGCTCCAAGCCCCATCTCCTCTACCCCAGGATTCCCCGTGATACCCACTCCGATGCTGGGTGTCACGAAGCGCTCAGTGAATCCCAGTGGACTGGCCAGTCCGCAAGGAGTGCCAACAGAGCAGTCTCCCAGTCCACTGGTCAAGGAGTTTCCCGGAGGCCAGGCAAGCCTGACCATCCGCTGGGCTCCTGCGCCCCCTGCCGGCCAGGATGGGACCTGTTCGCAGGACCAAGCGGGTCGCAATTGTGGAGGAGGCGGGCAATGAACAGCACCCGTGCTTCGCGGTGGCCCCAGGCACTGTCGCAGGGTTCTGATGAGATGGAAGGGCAGGACCAGGAGCACCTGCTGCATTCTTCCTCAATGTCAGGGCCACCACCACCACCCCCCCCGGGGCCCAGAGTGCTGCAGACTGCGGCCCGCCCCGCCGCCTGGGAGCGCTCAGAGCTTCTCGTCCAGCTCCAGGCCCTGGTTCTCCTGGGCGCCCCCGCGGACGGGCGCCGGGCTACCGCTGTGCGTCCCGCTCAGGTAGTTCTGGATGGCCGAGGCGCAGTCCAGCCGCTCCATGACGGTCATGAGGTAGTGCAGCTCCTGCAGGCTGCCGTTCTGTTCCTCGAATAGCTCCAGGATGGCTGCGGCGGGGCTGCGCTGGCAGGACAGGAATCTGGCCGGGATACAGGCTTGGTGGGCGCGCTGTGGCCGGATCTACCCCATCCCCCTGCTCCGGCCCTTGTCCTGCTCTTAACCTGCCTTCAGGGGACTGGGGTGGTGGATGGGCCCGGGGCCTGGAGACCTGAGATTATGCTGGCTCAAAGCCTACTTCTCTCTCTAGACCCCGGTTTCTTCCTCCTTCACCCAGTGCTTGGGCAAGAGGGCCTCTAGGGTTGCTTCCATCTCCCATGATCTTAACTGCTTTCTCCACGTCCCCCACCCCAGACACACTCTCGCCTCCTCCTCCTTCTCCCCCAGGCCACCACATCATGCCCACCCGTGAGGAAACAGTTGTTCTAAACCATGGCTTCGCCAGGACCCTTCCCTCTTCAAAAATATTCCAGAGTCTCTTTCCAGTACTAGCCAAGCCCATACTCCAGACCCTCAACTTATCTACAACTTGGTGTTGCTGTTTTTTCCTGACCTTTTCTCCCAATCCCAATCCCAAACCTTCCTGCTCTGAGCCTATTCCTTTCCCACTTTGCACACCACACCCACAACCAGGTGTGCTACTCCCTCCCAGCAGAGGGGCAGCTCCCCCCTTCCCTACCACCTCCTCCCTAAAGCCCTAATTCCCACCTCCTAGGTGGAGACCACCTGCACCCTCCAGTTCAGACTTTTGGTCTGAGCGACCCCACATCTTCGTGCTTCTTGCTTTAGCTGTTGTGTCTCTGTTCTCAACTTGCTATGCAGCAGTGGATATATACAATACACAAATATGTACAAGAAACCCTGCCTTTATTGTTTAGGCTCTCTGTACCTCTTACTAAGGTGTGAGTTCCTGGATGCTGGAACCAGGTCTCATTCACCTTGTATTCCAATGCTGAGCATAGTTTTCCAGGACACTTGATAAATGTGGGTACTTGATAAATGTTTAGCAAACAGGTGATTTTTAAATCCACTCTGCTTTCAGCTGGGTCCAGCTTTAGTCCCGTCTCCTGGGTGAAGTCCTTCCTGACCACTGCACTCATAGTCTGGGTTCCGGAGCTTAGTTCAGAATTGTTCTCCTACTGATTGCTGTTGACAGAGACCATGGTTCTATTGCCTGCATTATTACTAACATTTACTGAATTAACATAGGCCAGGCACTCAACTACATGCTTTGTATACATTATCTTATAGTCTGCGTTCTACCCTTCAGGGCACAGCATGCCAAGCACTTAGTATGTACCCAATGACTTATAAGTTAATTGATTCATTTTTTAAATATTTATTGAGCACCTACTCATGAGCCAGGCATCATTCTAGATACTGAGAAAATGGTAATAAACAAAAAGAGCTGCTCTATTGTGGGAAACAAGATAGGGAATAGCCATTCTCTGACTGACTGTGCTGCAGTCCTCAAGGTGTCCCAGGAGCCCACCACCCCAGTCCACCCCCTCTCCCAACTGCCGACCTCGTCCCTCTTACCGGATTTTCATGCCACAGAGCCCCAGGTGGGAGGCCAGCCGACGCCAGTCATTGCCCGTGATGCTGTTCGGTTCCAACAACATCTGCAGTTGCTCAAAGAGTTCTGGGGGCAGCCTGGGGTGGGAGAAGTTGGGTTCTCAGAGGGGAGGATCAGAGAAACCCAGTCTGTTCCACACACATCCCAAATGGTGTACATGCCCTGCAGGAGCCGGGGATAGGGGAGAGAATCCCAAACGTCCCGCCACCAGTAGCCCAAGCAACCCCACCTCACCTGTTGCACGGGGGTGGTTGAGAGACAGGGGGTGGAGCCGCCCAGGACTCTTCCTCTGATGCCTGGAATCTGAGGATTTCCATGTACTTGGTCTCCAAGCCCTAAGCCAGCAGAGGATCAGGAACACACTTAGGGATCGTGAGACTTCCCCTGAGCAAGAAACTGGGGAACCTGCCTCCATTCCTCAGATCCTCAGCCTGTCACCCAGAGCTACTCTACCAAGAGCTACTCTACCAGAAGATACAACTGCCCCACCTAGCGTCGCTTCCCCTCTGCTCCTCTGACCCCAGAACTTCCAGCTTTAAGTTTGTCTATTGAGCTCTTTGAGATATGAAGCCAAAGAGGGCACAGCCTAAGAGATCAGAAGTCTTGGTGAGGTCACAGGGCAGGGAAAAGTCAATCAAAGGTCGGGACACTGAACTCAGGCATGTGCCTCCTTCCCTCCATCCCTTGGTCCCCCCTTGCAGGTGACAACCTGAACGGTACTGGCCTACTCTCCACTGAGGCGCCACCACGGCTCCCCAAAGACTCTCAACACTGATGTCTTCAACTCTTCCCCCTCGGGAGAGTGGGGGGGGACTCTCATCCCACCTACTCAAGCTCCCCCCTCCCCAGTCGCTCTCCACACTGAAGATACACAATATCATCTCTCAGGTGCAGACAGTCAGCCTAGAAAGAAACCACTTTTCTCTGATGCTCAAGTTCCTCTGGGCTAAGAAGTGGGCTTAATCGAGGGTTTGGTTCTTTTACCCTCCTACTGGATTCATCCGTGGATAGACAAGAGAGAGTCAGGGATGGAGGGCAACTTGGAGGCCAGGTGGTCTCAGCCCCTAAAAGAATGCCATCCACCTGCTTGATTATGTGATTAAGGCCAGACTTACTGGGCACCAGACTCCTCACCCACTTTGCCCAGGGCTCCCCCAAACCTTGCCCTTGCTTTGCCCCTCAGCTCCAACTCACATCCTGGAAAGTGTGCATGGTGACGATGATCTCACTGGTAAGTGTGGAGCAGTCATCATTCTCATTGGCTACAGAGGAGAGGACATGGCAGGTCAGCAAGGGCAAAGCCTGACATAGGGAGCAGGAGAAGTGAAAGGGACTCCACAGACAGGCTTTCAAAATCTGAAGGCACTGAGCAAGATGCTCTGTCTTGCTCTCTACAAAGATCAGTTGTGGCTCCTCGCCTTTTAGAGAAGGTGTGCATGCATGGCTGACCAAATGAGGAGCTACAGGGGGTGGGGGGAGGTGGAGGCTTGGGAAGAAGGAGAGGGGAGGAGGTGGACCGGGTCTTCTGGACTACCTGCTTTTCTCCGGAAGCAGAAGGAACGGAAGGGGCACTTTCCATGCCAGATGTGGAGATGGGGAACCAGCTGGCAACTGCTCTCATCCACATTCTCCCAACCTGGAGAGGAGGCAGAGTGGAGGGCCTCAGAAAGTGGGGTCTTCCACGAGTGTTTGAGGACGTCTACTCTGCGGCAGGTGCCATGCAGGGTACAGTGGGGAGGCATGAGGTGGGAGCAAAAGCACGAAGGTGTCTCGAGTGGATTTGAATCCTCGGGGCCTGGACAAGGACTCTGTGAGCAGCCTTCTCTTACTACCACACATCTCCCACACACACAGCACACAGGCCTCCCACCTCCCATCCACAACCCGCAGAAGCAGCCATGCATCTGAGCTCTGTCCGTGAACCACACAGATGTCCTCGGACCTGTGCGCAAGTGCAGCAGCCTGTGCCACAAAGGAAGGGGGGAGCAGAGAAGACTGGGAGCCCTCCTCAGAACTAGCCCCAGCCAGGGGAGGCAATAAAAGCCTCCCCTCCCCTTGCCCCTGCATCATCCTGTCCTCCCATGGAGGGGCCAGGACCAAATGGACCACAGAGGAAGGAAGTGGACAGAGCCCGGGGCTCCCGCAGGCAGCTACAGAAGCCAGAGATCCCCTTGGAACCCCTTCTTTTGGAAGCCAAAAGAAACTTGAGGTTCCCAGATTTCTACCCAGGGGAAGCCCAGACCCCCTCCCTCTAGTGGGGCCCCTGCAACCCAGGCCCCCATCTCACTCACCCTCAGAGATGTACGTGAGCTTCAGGCACTGGTCCCCGCGGGCCCCTGTGAAGTCGAAGAGCTGGCAGGGCCCACGCAGGCGCCCCCCATGGGGCTGCTCATTGGTCACGGCCCACTGCAGGGCGCAGGGTGTGTTGTTGAGAAAGTAGATGCGCAGCTGCAGGTGGGACTGCCCTGGTGCCAGCGGTGAGCAGAAGATAGCCAGCTGCAGCCATTTGCGGGCGTCCCGGCCCGCAGGCACCTCCAGCACACAGGTGTAGAGACTGCAGGGAAAGATGGGGACCGGGGAGCTGGGAGCCCCATGCACCTGCCAGCTGGCTCCTAAAGCACTAGGAGCCAAGGAGCGCAGTCAAGGGGGGAAGTGAGGGGCAGTCAGGCAGGTAGGGAGACGAAATGTGAGTCACGTTGAAGTGACCATCACAGAGTGGAGGAAGGGCCAGCAAGACTCCTCCATTGTGGGAGGGAGGAAAGGTGGGCTCAGGGCCACTGTGATTCAGCGGGGTCCTACACACGGCTGGCCCTGTTGTGCTCAGGGGGAAAGAGAGACAGAAGTACCTAAGATCCTGGAAAGACAGAGCTAAGGGCAGACATGAGATGGGAGGGGGTCTTTGAGAACTGGAGGGGACAGTCTGCCCTAGCCCTAGACGGTCCTGAACAGGGGCACAGGGTAGACACAGACAAGTTTAGAGAGACAAAGGTAGGGATGGGACAGACCCTTCTAGATGGAGGACTGGGGTGGTAGGTGTAGACGGGCAGAGAGCCTGGCACAGGGGACACAGTCCTAGACAGGGCTGGAGTGGGACAAGCTGTCCTACACACTAGGACAGAGGGAACAGGAAGGGCCACGGAGAGTGAAGGGATTTGCAGGCCGTCTGGGAGAGATCAAGGAGCAGTTCCATACAGAAAGTGGAGGATGAGGCCAACCGAGACAACGGGCAGGAAGACTGGGCCGATGGGCCTACCTGAAGTGGGAGAGCTGGATACGACACTCGTCCCTGGAGGTGTGGGCCCCAGGCCGCCCCAGGGGTCTCCAGGCCTTGGCATCGAGCAGAGTTGTGTTGCTGCTGTAGGTACGAGCATGGCTGGGCTCCTGGGCACAGTGCTTGAATGTGAGGGTGCAGGGCTTCAGGAAGGAGGCCCCATGGGGGCCACACGCCACCACAGGGCTCACCAGCCCCTGGGCTCGGGACAGTGATGGGGCATCCAGCAAGTCCCACACCAGGATCAGGGACACCCTCTCCTGGCGGCCCACAGCCACAGCTCCTGGGGAGAACAAGAGTTGAGATGGGCCAGACGGGCAGGCTCACCCAACCCCACAGAGGCCAGGCCACAGTGGGAGGGGAGGTGGGACAGGAGCCCAGAAGAGAGATTGCCTAGCAGGGCACATGGGGAGGCAGTGTGCAGGGAGAGAAAGACTGAGCTGGCTTGTGGCGTAATCCTGAGCAGGTCACCCCCCCTTCACTCCTGGGCCACCACTAGCCCTTACGGGACTAGTGGGAATTTGCAAGAGGTGCTCTTGCTCCAGACACTTTCCATAACTGAGAATTGTCATAACACACTGTTCATTTCCACCTGGCACTTGATTTCCTGTCAGGGAGTTGTCATAAAAATATGCAATCTATCCATCTTTGGAGTCAATGAAGTCATAAAAATATACATACTTTTCAAGATTATGGAGATGTCTATGAATGATGCTCCCTGAGGCACGACACCCTTGTACAACACACAAGGAACAACTCCAGGCTGAGAAGGGAGAAGGTGCTGTTACCTGGTGGGATGAGCAGAGAGATGCCCATATCCTGGAGCATCAGGCAGCCACCACGGTGATCCACCTCTCGAGCTGAGAACACCAACAACTTGTGCATCAGCTGACGGATGATGGTCTGGCCTTGAGTGGGTGTGTGCAGTTCCTGGTAGAAGGCGGCCATCTCCGGCAGTGTGGCCGGTGCACACTGCCTTGAGGACTCATTTTCCGGTAGGGGAGTGGGATGGGCTACTGGCTCCTCTTGGCTATCCAGCTTCCAGCAGGCCCCCAGCAGCCAGCGAGGACAGTGCCATCGAAGGCACTGGACCAGAAGGAGGGCACTCGCCACCGGGACACCCACCAGCAGTAGGAAGTGGGCCGGTTGGAAGGCACTCTCATCAGAGCACATCCGCGTGGTCCCTTGATGCTGCCAGTTCCCCTGCACCCCTGGGCCAGCCAAGGCCAAGGACCTGGAGGAGGAAAGAGGCCGTGCCAGGTAAGCCTTTTCAATGTCCTGGAGGCCAAGACTTAGCTTCCAGCCGGCTGCACTGAAGGAGCCAATTGTCTTCATTCCAGTGCATCCTCGATTAATACCTTTAACAAAACTTCCCCTATCTCTGTCTGACTCAAGAACCTGCCATGGCTCCCCATGGCCTAGTATATCACATTTAACTCCCGTGAGGAGGATGTAAATTCAAGTGCCACCTTGGCCACTGGCTGAGAAAATGTGTCCTATTGCTTACTGTCCCTCAGTTTCTGCATCTGTCGGAATACCACTCTTGATCTTCACAGAAAAATCTTTAAGTGGAATAGCAAGTTACAGAGAACTAGACATCCTCCAACCCCATTAATGTAAATAGCAGAACTGTAGACAAGTGTAGATACATATTTACAGGTGTATACATGCCAACCACAGAGAAAGTTCTGGAACAGTACTATGCCGTAAAAATATAATGTAAGTTGGGGTGCCCAGGTGGCTCAATCAGTTAAGCATCTAGGATGCTTATGATTTTGGATCAGGTCATGATCTCATGGGCCACAAAATCGATCCCTGGGTTGGCTCCATGCTCAATAGAGAGTCTGCTTGGGATTCTCTGCCTCTCCCTCTGCTCCTTCCCCCATCACTCTTTCTCTAAAATAAATAAAACATTTACATATATATGTGTATACAGACACATATATATATAACCTTCCATATATAAATCTTTAAATATATATGTTTATATGTAATATATATTTTATACATATGTAAATATATATTTATTATATATAACATATATAAAATGTAAGCCACAAATGCAATTTTAAAATTCTAGTGGCCATAATAAAAAGGTCAAAAGAAATAGGAGGAATTAATTTTAATAATATATTTTATGTACCTAACCCAATATATTCAAAATTTCACTTGGGAGGAAATCAATGTAAAATTACTGAGATATTTTACATTCTGTTTTCCCACTAAGCCTTTGAAGTCCGTGTGTATTTTACACTCACAGCGCATGGCAGTTGGGACCTACTAGAGATTCCTGTCTGGAGCAATGCAGGTCTGAGAGGACTCACCCCATGCTATTCCCACCAGTCACTACTGAAACAGACAGGAAATTGAGAGGGTGGAAGGTGTGAACTAGGACTTTCAATTTTCTTAAACTCTTTTTCCTGAATTTGAATTTTTTCAGCCCAGGCACATATTTTATATTAACTTTGTAATTCTTTTAAAACGCTACCAAAAGTTAAACAATAATTACCGCTCAAGGTGATTGTGAGGATGGCATGAGATCATGGGGAAAGCATTTGCCGATGATAAAGCCCTGTTTCTTTAGGCCCCACCTATTGCCAGAAAGGTCAGAAGGTAGCTCACAGGAACCTGTGAACTAGAAAGAGTAACACACTTAAACATGGAAGCAAAATGAGAAAGAAAACCAAAGTTTTCTCCAGTGAGGCTGGGCAAAAGCAGGTGCCCACTGCCTGCCTACCTGGTTACCAGCGGGGTCCTCAGACTGGAACCGCGCTCTTCCAGCAGCTTTCCCATATGGTTGCCAGACCTTCCTGCGGCCCTCTAGAGCCTACCGCCCTCATCCTCCCTGAATCTCCAACACCCTCACTCGGGCCAAGCTGGGGTCCTCACACCCGCCTAATTCCAGCCGCTGGCCCTTGCTCCAGCTGTTCTCCCCATCTGCTTTACCTACCCACCTGGACCCCCTCCTGCTCTACAGCGCCTCCCTGTGGTTCACCAGCCCTTGACACGCTCACCCCTCCCAAGTTTCTCTCCATGGCCATCCCACCTTGCAGAAGGACCCTTGACTCTATACTGTCACATTTCCTGAGCACCAGCTGTGTACCTCGAACTGTGGGATAAAGATGATGTCTCAGGAAGCACCTGAGAGAATATGATTCATTTGCTCTGTAACCGAGTTCTGGGTGGCATCATAGCCTCTTTCAAAATCCTGGAGATCCCCATGGTTAATTCACTGGGATCTGCACTAGAGAGAGGCTTCTGGCATCCGTTCCTCCCCACCCCCTTCGCTCACACCCCAACCGGGAGCTGAGGCCTCTCCTCAAGCTTCCAGGTCCTTCCATGCCCACCTTTTTCCTTCCTTCCTTCCTTCCTTAGGGCCCACGAAACCCAAGCCCCTTTCCTTGGGTCTTCCCAGAAAGGGGCAGAAACTCCTCTGTAGCATCAGGATTAAGGACTGTGGCAGGATCTATTCCCCCCACCCTTACCCTGTCCCCACTGAAAATAGAGACAGGAAGGAAGTTTTGACATTGCTCCCTTTGCCTTTCAGTGCAGCCCTGCAGACACACTGTAGCAGCCTGCTTCAGCCAAAGCCCCTTGCAGGGCACATGAGTGAAGTGGGTGAGTTGGCAAGGCCCCACATCTGGTGGAAAAGGGGGCTGGAGCAGCCAGTTCCCCTTCACGCTGTAGCCATTCCAAAAGGTCCTCCAACATGAAAAATAATTGGAATTATAACTGCAGTAATACTGGTTATCATTCATGGAGCTCTACCCCATGCCACTGTGTTGGAGCACTCTATGTGGCCCATCTCATTTGATTCTCATAGCAGCCTTGTGAGCTGGGTGTTAATTTTACCTCCGTTTCCCAGATAAGGAAGCCAAGTTTTCTCCCCACCATGGAGGCGTATGGGAGATTATTAAGCTACAACTGAAGGCAGAGGGAAGGATGAACAGAGATGATGACTGTGTTTCAGAAACACTACCTTTCTCTCCCTGCCCCCTGTTCCCCCCTGGGTCTTTCTTCCTTTCCACTTCTAGAGGAAGTGAAGTTGGAAGAGAAAGAAACAAAAATAAAGTAAAAATAAATGGAAAGACCCAAAAGGGTCTTGGTTCCACGGTGCGGGACGACCCCCTCCCCTTGCCCACAAAGGCACCGGTGGCTAGTTAACATGAAAGAAAGGAGGGACTCCGCTGTTTCTGGAGCAACAACCTTCCTGGGGCCTCCAAAGACCAGAGTCCAAATCCCCTCCACCCCATTGGATGGCGCAGCAGAGTCTGCCTGCCCAGCCTCCCAACCTGAAACAGTTGGCATATTACTCCCCAAGGCCCCAAGGGGCCTCTCATGGGCAGCCCATTCATTAACTCTCCCCCAGCTCGGCCCCCTTTCTCCCAGGCTGAGAGATCTCCAAGCTGCTTGGCCCTCACTCCATCCTCCCCTTAACTCTAGGAGGAGGAAGGGTCCTGAATCTACAGCAGGCCAACCAGATAACTGTAGCCTAGACCTTCTCAAACCCATGCCTGCCTCCTTACTACCCATGGCTCCAGTCTGCCTTGCCCATGACCCCAGACTATCACGGGTAGCAGGTCCCCAAGACAACAGTGCTTTAGAATGCTGACATCACTTGTCCCTCAGAAGTTGCCTCCTCCAGCACAAAGATCTGGATTCCTGCTGTAACACTCTGCTCATGTCCTTTGAGGTAGCTCTCAACCCTTGTCCCCCATCACTGGTTCTTACCATGCCTACTCAAACCCTGCTAGCTCATTACTGAAACACATAAAAAGTACCAGACGGATGAGTCCAAGCCTGCCGTGGGCAGCGTTCATCAGCATAGTCCACATTTCCATAGTGCATACAACAGGCTCCCAGATCCTCACGCCCACTGAGCACTTGTCCCTGCCCTCTTCTCCTCTAGCAGAGGCTCGCCACACTCTGGCTAAGCTGGCCTTATTGAGCCCCAGGTAGCCCCATTGCAATGCCCACCCTGCCCCCGGCTGCCCCGGGGGCGGGGGGGCTCACCTTACCGTGTAGGTGCTCTCAGAGGCTGTTGGCTTGCCCAGGAACAGTAATTCCTTCTCTGGGAAATCAGCCAGACCAGGTCACCAGGCCAGCAGACAAGGAGAGGTGGGCGGGGAATCCGGGCAGGAGTGGCCCAGAGCTTCCCGGCAATGACTTGCCTCCCAGAGCCCTAAAGAGGGGTGAGGGAGTCTGTCCCTATCTATTGGCAAAGTCCAGCTGAGCTCCTGGAGGAGTAGCTGAGGATCCCAGAAGTCAGTCTGAGTCTGCAAGGGAGGGGACAAAGAAAGAGAAAACCCCCTCCCTACAGTGCCCTCTGCTGGTGAGTGGCTGCTCCCACCAGAGGCTAGGGTAAGGGCAGAAGGTAAGAGGAGGGAACCCTGACAGGAGCTTCTCAACAGCAGCATGCACACAAAACACATGAGGGACAGGGTGAAAAGGGGGGTTCTGATCCCACATATGTCTGAGCTGGGGCCTGAGATTCTGCATCTCTAAGAAGCTCCCAGCTGATGCCAGTGCAGCTGGTCCAGGAGCTTAGACCATGTCTAGTTGCACCCTTTCCTGCACAGACATGAGAGGAGGCACTGAGAGGGTTAATGACTCACAAGGTGCTGGCAGCCTTGGGGTGTTCCCCTATCAGCTTCCTGCCCGTGTGCAGTGTGCAGCAGCGTTGGCAGGAGCCCTGAACTTGGGGGAGAGCAGACTTTGGGCTGTTTGCCAGCCCGAGTCCTTTCATAGAAATTCTGCCTCAGAAAGATAGTGCCAGTGGAATGAAAGATCCCCGTGAAGATGGATTTTCCCAGCTGTTTGCTGCTGTACTCTTAGCTCCTGATACAGCCTGGTCCATGGCAGGTATTGAATAAAGACTTGTTGAATGAATGCGTGGACCCACTCAGAGAAAAGAGGATGTGTTCTGGCCCCAGACTACGGACACTGAACACACGCGACTCATCTATTGGCTGCGTACGCTTAGGCAAGTTACTCGACCCCTCTGAGCCTCCCTTCCCTTGTCTGACAAATGCAGATAATATGATCTACTGCATGAGGGCTAAGCATGGTCATTATTGAGCTAATAACTGTAAAATGCTCGCCACAAAGTAGATGCCCAGTTAAGTGGTAACTGTTGTCACGGCGGGCCCCGTGGGCTGGCCTCCTGCTGTCGAGGACCAAGGTGAACTCCCCAGACCCCCAGGTATCAATCATCTCGTAGAACATAAGTAAAGCCCCTGCTTTCATCTCAGTTAATGATTGCTCAGCCTCTTGTCCCTGACTGCAACCTCCTCTCCTCTGCTGCCTTCCCCAGGGTAGAAGCCAAAGGATAGGATAAACACCTCCCAGGGCTAGCTAAGTCCCCGAAGTGGAGAGATGGGGCAAAGGAATGATGGAGAGCCATCAGCCTGGGAAGGGGACCTCAAGAGTAAAGGACGAGCAAGGGAGAGATCTTCAGAAGTTTGTTGGGTTTTTTAAAGATTTTAGACATTTTTCTTAAGATTTAAGAGAGAAAAGAGAAATCACAAGTAGGCAGAGCAGCAGGCAGAGAGAGAGAGGAGGAAGCAGGCTCCCTGCTGAGCAGAGAGCCCAATGCGGGACTCAATCCCAGGACCCTGAGTTCATGGCCTGAGCAGAAGGCAGAGGCTCAACCCACTGAGCCACCCAGGTGCCCCTGTTCAGAACTTTTATAGGGACAGAAAAGGCGGGTGTTAGTCTTTGCTGGACAAGGCTCTGTATGAGTCACACAGGAGGCTGCTTTCTCCTCTGAGTCATGAAGTTATAGGGGTTTGTGAAAATCTGTCAAGCTCGAGTTCCAAGCCGGGAAGGAGCATGCCAACTGGGCTATAACAAGAGGCTGCGTCCATGTATCATGAACTCATTTCCAAGCTGCTGGCACTTGCTTCACGTGGGAGGTAACCCCTGTTACAGGAAGATCCTGGGGAAATCTGAGGGTCCCCACCACCCCCGTGGACAAAAGCCAGTTCACGGGATGTGGAGGCCACCAGCTTCGGTAGGCTTGTGGCCTGGGGCTGAGCCAGCCCAGGGGATCAGGCTCCCACAGTGCCAAAGTCCTCCAGAGGCCAGGACCAACAAACCAGGGGACCTCTCCTAAAAGGAACCCTTCATGGCCATGGAGACATGCCAGTGCCACCCCCTTGTCATTGGAGAAAGACAGGCCAGATGGGAGCCTCACTCCGCCCTTCTCCTGGTCCCCCACCCTCTTCTGCTTTGCACAAAACGGATATCGTCGGGGATTCGTCCTGGGAGGTATGCTGCTTGAGGTAAGGGGAACGCAGGCCTGGGAATAAGGAGGCAACAGCAAGAGTGTGGAAAACAGGAGAAAATAGGGTGTGGGTGCGGGAGGAGCCTACAACACTGGGCATAAAAACAGAAAGAGGGACAAGAAGGCAGGAGATGAGCGAATGGCCAGTGAGAGGCAGAGAAGTAGAGAGACACAAGGACAGGCAGGCCAGGGAGCCCTGTCCGTGGAACCTCCAGGACGTGGACAGGGGCCCTGGACAGGAAAAGATGAAGTAGACAGTCACTCCAGGACACTGAGAATCACCACCTCTGTCTTCCTTGCAGTCCCGGCAGTCATGGGAGGGGGCTGAAGTACCATGTGCAAATGAGAATGATACCATGTGGGGGGTGGGGAGCCTTGGCTGGAGGGGGGTCTGTGTCTTGTTCCACATGCAAATGGATGTGGCAGCTTCTTAATCAAAGACCAGGCAGTTGCTTCCTTGAGAAGTCAGGCCACAAGAAAACTGAGCACTTGTGTCATGGGCTTAGTCCCTCTGGAAGTGGAGAGGTGGAAGAGGGACCTCGCCAGCCCCTGAGGGACAGGTGAGACCTAATGTTTCAGAGAAAGGAACCCAGTGTCATTCAGCTAAGTTCAAATAGGGCAGCAGCTCAGGCTGCTGTGGGCCTCTTGGGTCTGCCAGTCTGGTGTATGGAGATAAGCCTGGGGGCCCATGGGCTGCCCCATTTCTGACTAGAAAAGACCCTCAGAGAATCTCTGGATCCTGCCTCTCTAGTCCTTCCAGGCAGGTTATATCAGCTTGGCTGAGTTCAGCATAAGGCAGCGTCCCTGTCAAGAGCCTGCTATGTACCTGCCAGCCACTATGGGAGGCAGAAAAGACCGGCATACCTGGACCTGAACTCTAGGAGTCAGATACACATGAGAGGGAAGGAGCCTTGCACTCAGAAGTAGTTATCAATACCGGACAGTATCTTCTGAGTGCCAGAGAAAGAGCAAGGCAGTATGGGCTGGCTAGCGCAGGATGGGAGCTGGGCCAAGGTGGGGAGAATGGCATCTCTTACCAGACCTCTTAGGAGGGGCTCAGGCCACAGTACAGTGTCGGGTAGCAGGTGGAGACAGGCGTGAGGAAAGGACTAGGAGGGAAGCCCACCAGCAGCATGTTGTCTGCCTTCCTAGATTTTGCCTCTGTGAGGGGAATGCAGCCTCACGGTGCCATCTTTTTGGCCCTTCCCCACCTGGGGCCTGTCCTGCTCTGGCTGCTCACCCGTCATCAGACGTCTGGTTGGGACGGTAGCCCAAAGAAACCGCCCTGGTGCCCGCCTCACAGAGTCTTGCTGGCAGGGTGGATAACCATCTACTTTGTCATGGGGTGAGCACCCATTTTTCCTGCCTTGGCCCTGATACCTGGGAGGATGGGAACGAGGCCCTGCACCCCTGAACTACTACTGCATTCTGGCCTTCACAGGGACGGATGCCATCCTGCCTCTTGGGGGGCGGGGGGTCCCCTCTGTGCCAGCCTAGGACTCCAGACTCCAGACAGCCTAGTTCCTCCCCCTCTCTGAGTTTCCCCATGGCCTCCCCCACCTCACCTTGCATGCCCCCGGCTCCTCCCACCACCTCCTGCCCGCCCTCAAGGGATGCTTAGACATGCCTGCTCCCACTTCAGCCCACAGGGCTTCCTTTTGGTAACCAAGAGTCCTCCCTCCTTCTGAGTGTTCTGCCACCATCTCTCCACAGCTATGCCTCCTACCTGGTGTGGAAGGACCTGGGAGGGGGCTTTGGGCGGCCCCTGGCCCTGCCTCTCGGCCTCTATGCTGTGAAGCTCGCTGTTAGCTGGGCTGCCCTGATTCTCTTTTTCGGAGCCCACACCCATGGTCTGGTAAGGAATGCAGTGGAAGTAGTATAGGAACAGGTGAGAACACCCGTGGCCCCCAGAGCAGATAACACAGTAGACCAATTGAGTGCAAGCAGGTTAACGGGTGGGCAGACTTCTCTGAGCTCTGGTTGAGTGCCCAGACCTCAGCAACTTGGCTCACTGGGTCCAGCGTGCTGGAGAAAGGCGGAGGGCTCAGTGCTCAGAGCGACCTACCTGACTGCCCTGCATCCCGACCCCTCCCCCATCCAGGCCCTGCTGCACCTGCTGCTGCTCTATGGACTGGCGGTGAGTACAGCGCTGATCTGGCACCCCATCAACAAGCTGGCCGCCCTGCTCCTGCTGCCTTACCTGGCCTGGCTCACTGTGACCGCTTCCATCGCCTACCACCTGTGGAGGGACAGCCTCTGTCCAGACCATCAGCCTCAGCCCATGGGGGAGAAGAACGACTGAGGCACCAGGGACAGGAGTGGAGGGAGGATGGCTAGGTAGGGTAGAAGAGAACGCAGGCAGGGTTGTGGGGCTATTTGAAGGAGGAAGGGAGGGAAGGGGGGTCAGGATTGTTTAATCCCTGAAGATGACTCAGCCTAGGGTGGTCACTGTCCTGGGTCCCCTGGTGTCAATTTCCTTTCCATTTCAGAAACGGGAGAGGGGAAACTTATTTTATACTTAATATAAATTAACTAATTCTGTATTAATAAGGTAATTTAGAAATACCCATTAATAAAATCCTTTACAAAATTTGAGGGTATGCTGCGAAGTGCGTATCTGGGAAGATGAAGTCGAGAGCAGCGTTGCAGGGGTAGACGCATCTGCGCATGTGTGGGAGTCCGTGTAGGTCAATGCTCGCAGGAAGGCAAGTGCACAGTAAGGGGAGGGTGGGCGTACCTTCTCCGCTCCACTTCCACGCCCTCCCGATAGGGCCGAGATATTTAGGACTCAGATTTCAGTTACCTGGAACACAAAGTCATTTTGAAAAGTGGTATAAAAGAAAAACACAAAAGTAGATAAGGTTAAAAAAAAAGATGCAAATTACATGTCAGGTTTATATATTTTATTTTAGAGTAGTTTAATGTTATCTCATTGATTTTAATTAATATATATTAGTAACAATAATATAATGTGTATAATATACACCATAGTATATTATAGTTATAATAATATTATACTATGGTTATACAATATATTATTCTCATGTACTTTCTATATGTCATATTAAGACCTTATGAGATTATCACTGATAAAGAGGATTATAGCCCATTTTTAATTTTTGTTTTCATATTCTTTTTTATTATTAATTATTTTAAATCCATTAAGGACTATTACAATAAGAGAAAACATTGAGAAAAGGAGATGAACACCTCAGTGCTAAGTGATTTCAGACTTCTCTCTTTCTACATCTTCTCATTGGCTTCTTTATTTCAGTTTCTTCTCTCCTATTGTTTTCTTCTCCTCTTGTTTCAAGGCCCTGGTGATAGCAAGGGTAGCAGTGACTGCCCCTGGGGCTGCCCACCCCCAGATCCCAAACAAGGTCCGCTAGAAGGCCCAGACACCCTGCCTAGGAGCTTTTAAAAATATTGACCACTCTCTAGGGATGGAGTTGGGCATCAGTGTTCTTACAACCCCCCAGGGCCTCCAGCAGGTCAGCTGGGAACCACTGCCAACAGAGTCACTGGGGAGCTTATTACAAACGCATGTTCCTTAGACCCCACCTGTGACCTAAGAATCAGAACTTTTGGGGTGGACTCCAGGCATCTTTGGATTGAACAAGCTCCCAGCACTTGTGTGAGCTCTCACTAAAATTTGAGAGCTCCAGGTATGGCTGGTCTTTCGGGGCTCTTTTCACTTCCACAACCTGTACTTCTTGTGAGCTGAGTTCTGGCTGAAAAACCAGCTCTGACCTCTCAGGTGGGGGCCAAGGACCAGACAGGGGAGAAGCCAGAAGGAGATCATCATTCAAGGAGACTGGTTCTTTCTGGAGCTCACCAAAGGAGGACAAGAAAGAAGGACTCTGGGGGCGCCTGGGTGGCTCAGTGGGTTAAAGCCTCTGCCTTCAGCTCGGGTCATGGTCCCAGGGTTCTGGGATTGAGACCCGCATCGGGCTCTCTGTTTGGCGGGGAGCCTGCTTCCTCCTCTCTCTCTCTCTCTCTCTGCCTGCCTCTCTGCCTACTTGTGATCTCTGTCTGTCAAATAAATAAATAAAATATAAAAAAAAAAAAAAAGAAAGAAAGAAAGAAAGAAAGAAGGACTCTGCATCTTTCCTGACTCTAAAAGGATATTCTGCCCAGCCAGGCAGGTCAGGGACCCCCACCTCCACATCCCACAGCACAGAGCAGGCCTTCAGGTATCTTTATGGGCAGGAAAAAATTAACATTTGGTCCCATTAAAAGAAAATGCTGACCACTACCCCACCAACACCTACAGACAAGTCTGGAGCCATTGAAAAGGCCTGTGTTTGTTCTTGAAACTTCTTGAAACTTGTCAGGTGGTTCTAATGTTCAGCCTGGTTGAGACAGCTACCAGTCTGGTTCTCAAAGTGCAGCCCAGTAACCTCCTGGGGCAGTTGTCAAAGGCCTGGACTCCAGCCCTGCTCCAGACCCAGATCATCTGCCTCTATGAGATGGAATCAGATCATCTTGAGGAAGAAAGGCCATACAGTACAGTCAGTGGTTTGCACTTCTGGCTCTGGAGAAGAGCCAGCCTGGGCTTGGTACAGACTGTCATTTACTACCAGGGAACCCAGTGCAACTGACTTCACTGCTTGTGCTTCATTTTTCTCATCTGTGCCATGGGCCGCCCCCATCCCCTAGAATTGTTGGGAAGAGATGAGATAATGAATAAAATGAGGTCTGGCACAGAGATAGTGCTTAATACCTGTTAGCTGTTCTAGGAGGAGAACCCAGAGGCCCCTTGTTGGAGACCCACCTTGCTCCAAGACCCCAAGCTATATCTCCCTCCCTTCCTAAGAGCCAGGAGAGTGAGTGACCTCCTCCCCAGGTCTGGTGGCCAGCCTGATCAGTGTCACATGCAGAAAATGACTTGCTTTTTATGTTGCAAATTCAGGTGGATTTTGTCTTCACCTCAATCAGATTTTCTAAAACTGCTTTCGGTTGAATTTATAACTTCATTTATATGTGTAGCTGTTTAAACGTAGAAGCATAATCCATAAATACCGTTCGAGGGTGGGCTTGGAGCCACCGCACTGCACAGGTTCTCCTCCCTGCTCCACTATTACCGGGTGACCTTAGACAAGTCAACACCCCAGAGTTATTTGTCATTGTTGTTGTCGTCATCATCTCATAGAGGCAGTATAAATAGCCGCTCCGAATTTTATTGGTGTCTCCAGCTAATTCTAGAAGTTTAAATGATGCTCTAAGAAGAAGAGAGTCTGCCCAAGCCCACTGCATGACTTTGCCCTCCCCAGTGCAAGCTGATCCACAGACCCAGGCATCCAGATACCTCTAGTTCTGGACACTTGGCCCTAGAACAAAACTTGATTTGGGCAGTTTCCCAAGCCCCAAAATAACAAGACTACCTGATAGGGATAAGCCAAACCAAGGGGCTTCCTGGCTTTGACCAGAAACAGCCAGAAAGGGCAGGATTCCAACCACAAACTCTCACCCTCTTTCCCCAGAGTCATCCTTAAAATTCCCTTCTGTAGGGGTGCCTGGTGGTTCGGTCGGTTAAATGCCTGACTCTTAATTTCAGCTCAGTTCATGATCTCAAGGTCATGAGACTGAGCCCCAAGTTGGCCTCTGTGATCAGTGAAGAGTCTGCTTGTCTCTATCCCTCTGCCCCTCCCCCCATCACACACTCTAGCCTGGGAACATTTTCCCTCTCTCTCCCTCTCTTTCTCAAATGGATGAATAAATAAAATATTTTTAAAAAAAGAAGAAGAAGAAGAAGAAAAGAAAAACTCCCTTTTGCACTGCTCTTTGGTTCCTGGGTGGGAGCCTTTAATCCCCCAGTCTCCAAATCTGCCTGAAGCCCCTGTCCTTACCCCCCCCACCAGTTCTTAACCACACCTGGAACACACACTGCCCTGGGACCCTCCTAGGTATCTGGAGTTACCTAGAGCTGTGCCCGAGTGGAGTCAGAGCTGCCTCCTATCTTTGCGACATGCGTCCTGGGATCCCACCACCGCAGTCATGTGTGTGTGCTTCTCTGTCTTTCTGTGGTAGTTTTCCATTTGCCTCTGAGCGAGCACATGGCATGTGAATATGATTCACTGGGTGGAGAGTGGCAGGGAGGGGGAGATGAGCTCCTCAAAGGCTGTGCAGTGCCCCCTACACCAATGTGTGCAGAGGTTGGGAGCTGCAGCAGATAACATAGCACCCCCAGTAGGTGGTATGTCTCTTTCTGCTGGATCTTAGTCCCTCCTTCCCTCCCTGGAACCCTGCATCCTTCCTCCCTTTGCCAAGTCTGCAGAGTAGAGCCACACAGGGGCGAGGTGAGGTGGAGAGACTGAGAGTGGACAAAGTTTTGGTCCACTGGGCTGGGAGGGAGCAGAGTGCAGGCATCCCCAGCCCCTTCTCCCCATGGGCAGGTAGAGATGATGCCCTGGTGGAAGGAAGTTGAAGCCCCCCAGAGTATTGCCTGGCCTGCGCCGGAGCTCCAAAGTCTTCCTTTGTGGCAGCCATATCCATCCAATTCCCTGGAATTCTCCGGCACCCCAAGCTGAGTTGCAGAGTCCTCCACCTTCTTGTAGTTCTGGAAAACAAGGACAAGTCCTCTTGTTTTAAGGACTGATTGCTGATCCCCTTTAGTGGCAGGCAAGTTACTGACACACACAAAGACTGGCTCTGGTCGGGACACCCTCAGATCCGGAACTCCCTCTTTTTTTTTTTTTTTTTAAGATTTTTATTTATTTATTTGACAGAGATCACAAGTAGGTAGAGAGGCAGGCAGAGAGAAAATGGGGGGAAGCAGGCTCCCTGCTGAGCAGAGAACCCAATGTGGGACTCGATCCCAGGACTCTGGGATCATGACCGGAGCCTAAGGCAGAGGTTTAACCCACTGAGCCACCCAGGCACCCCCCAGACCTCCCTCTTTCATGCTCAGTAGAGTTCCTCAAAGCCCCTTCTCTCCCCGAAAGCTCTCAAGGACCCTCACCCACTGAGGCACATTCTGCTAGTGTGCAAACCAGCACAGGCTCTCTGTCATAACAGTTGCCTCAGTACTATCTTTTCAGCCTCTTCCGTCCCTCTACCGTCTATACCTCCAAGATCCCCCAGCCCACACAGAAATTATCTGCCCACAGGAGCACCCAGGAAACCCCTGTCCTCTCCACCTGCACCTGTTCCACACACTAACTGTTCTAAGAGCTGGAATTCTTTCAAAAGCTGATTCAGTTTATCTCTTTCTCCTAGTAGGTTCTTTGGCCCTGCAAACACCCCTTTCAAAGAACACTATTAGTCACCTTCTTGTGCTTGATTCTTATCAGCTCACTTTCTTCAAAGACTCAAAACGCCCGCCGCCGGAGGGAGCCGGGCAGTGCCGGGAGTGGTTGCTGGAATGGAGGACCGCAGTGACTAAGTTACCGTGTCACTATTTTCCCCCAGGGACAGCACATTCTGCCTGGCAACCCGAGGGTTGTGTTCCGCACAGGAGGATATTGAAAACCTTGGCCCAAGCTGTGAGCTTAGTGCCTTCCCTGATCTCAGCCTTAGACCTCTGGGAGACCCTGGGTCCCCTCCCCCACCCCCTGCCTGGCCAAAGCTCTGGACACCCTGTGTTTATGTCAACAGAGCAGTTGCTGGAGGGCACAGGCTTCTGTCCGCCAGGGGGTTGTCTGGTGCCTGCAGCCCGTTGTTTGTGTACCTCGTCTCAGTAGTGACCGAGGGACAGGCTCGCCCTGGCTGGGTCTCTGGAGCAACGCGCTGTTGGGGTCCCAGCTGTCCCAGCACATAAAGCACCCACTCCATCAGCGTGCTCCCGAGGTGTCTTCTTTCACAAAGTGAGAATTTAAACCTTCCCCTGGTGAGGCTTCTATTTTCCACTAGGCTCCTCCTGGCCTCTACTTCCTTCCCAGTGAGGGCAACGCGGGATCAGGCTGGGACCCAAGGAACAGCTGTGCCTGACCCTGTTGCCTACTCCTCGGCCATCTCCAGAACATCCGAATGTTTTCTGAAACGGCCTTGGGAAATGGGACTGGGAGAGGCAGGTTGCAGCTTCTCTTGGGCCTAATACAGCTCCTTCCAGCCCCTGGCATCCCAGAAAGAATGAGGCTGGGGCCTGCGGGGACAGATTGGGAGCATTCCTTTTTCAGTTTCCATCCCTACTCCCCAGCTGCTTTGTCTCTATCCCTGTGCCCTCTACACATATACACCACACGTACATACATGCCTCTGCACATGCACTCCTCACAAACTGATTGCTTCTAGAGCCAAGGTCCCTGAAGAACGCCTTCCTCCCCTAGAGCCCTTCTTGTCCCTCCTTCCTCGGAGCCCAGCCTCGGGGGTCCTGATAGCAGTAGGAGCCGGATGGTGAAGGGGCAATAGCATGACTCTGGCAGGCCGCAGCTCTGCTCTCACTAACTGCATGACCTTGGCCAAGTCACTTAAGCTCTCTGGTCTCAAATTCCTCACTAATAAAATGAGAGTAATTACTATTAATTAATACCTACCCCAACATCCTCATGAGGAGTAAATGGACTAATTGACATGACCTGCTGAGACCAGTGTCAGGCCCCCACGAAGGGCTGTGTTAATGTCAGTGCTCCCTGTTACTGAATTCCAGGCAGCATAACACAGTTGGAAAAGCCTAGAACTTGAAGGCTGACAGACTTGGGTTCAAATTCCAGCAACCCAGAGACTCCTGCTGTGACCTTGAACTAGATGCCTTATTTCTGTGTCTCCTCCTCTGCAGGAGGGGCAAAGGGATAGAAACTTACCCAAGTGTTAACAGGGGGGTTGGGGAATGCCTGCCCTAAAGAGTAGAGTGGCAGCTGCAGAAGGCTGAGCCAAGCTCCCGGCACCTGATCCCCAGATTAGCTGTTGCGCTCTGGGGCCAGCAGGGGAAACTGGTAGGACTTGGAAAGGAGAACCAGGGACCAGCCAGGAACCAGGCCCCCAGGAGGTGCCATAAATAGCCAGAGCTAGCTCAGAGGGCCTCCAGGGATGGAGGGCAGAGGTGAGGGCTGGAGAGGAGCCGTGGAAAAGGAAGCTGTCAGTTATCAGTCCAAGGGAGGACCCAGAGTGCTCTCCCAAGTATCAAAGGAAAAAGGGTATGTGGGTGTGGTGGGAGCGAGGGGTCACCTCTTCAGAAAGGACCAGCTGGGTCCACCTCTGTCCCACCTCCCACCAACACTCAGAGTCAGGAAATTTTCATGACATTGTTCATCTTCACCCTCACAGGAGACTGTCTTGTCTCCTCTTCTCATTTCCATCCCTTTGACCGTCCTGGACAATAACTCGGAAGAAAGCACAAAGGCCCAGATACGCTTAGTGATTTGGCCAAGATCACACAGTGAATCAAGGCCGAGATGGGCTCATGAGCATGGATTTACCCCCCCCCCCCAACCAATCCTGAGTTATACAGGACAGCCAAAATATCTGTGCCGTGTTTCCAGTCTTCAGGGTGCCTGGGTGGCTCAGTCAGTTGAGTGTCCTACTCTAGAGTGTCCTACCCTTGATTCTGTCCCAGCTCATGATCTCAGGGCTGCAGGATCCAGCCCTACAACAGGCCCCATGCTCAGCAGGGAGTCTACCCCCCTCCCTTATTTTCCCTCTGCCCCTCTCCCCAGCTTGCTCGCTCTCTCCCTCTCTCTAATAAATAAATCTTGGGGCACCTGGGTGGCTCAATCAGTTAAGCATCTGCTTTTGGCTGGGGTCATGATTCCAGGGTCCTGGAATCGGGCCCCACATCATGCTCCCTGCTCGGCAGGAAGCCTGCTTCTCCCTCTCCCTCTGCCATTCCCCCTGGTTGTGCTCTTTCACTCTCTCTCTCTCGAATAAATAAATAAAATCTTAAATAAATAAATTTAAAAAAAGAAAAGAAAAGAAAAGAAAAAAACCTGTCCTCAAGGAGGAAATCCTTCCCACAGGGTAAATAAGGCCCTGAAAGGATCCCTCCTGGTCACTTGCCTCCCCGCAGACCTTTTGCTCTGCCTTGGTTGTTCCAAGCCCCTCACTGCAGCTGTGACCCGGAAGGAGGAGAGGGACACCCACCTTCACAGCTTTACACAGGCTTTCATCAGAGCTGGCTGGGTGGCGCCCTGGAGATAAGAACTATTTTCCGAGAACCTGGACTTACATCCTTGTGTGATCTTTACACCTGACTTCACCTTCCTGAGCCACAGGTCTGTAACTGCAAACCAAGGCCAGTGATCCCTGCTGGCGTGACAACTGAATGCACAGTGCGTGCCCAAGGCCCCGGTGAAGTTGAAGACAGGACGCCCCGGCCAGACTGCACCTCATGCTTCTCTGTGTTCTTGCCATTTCCCACCGCGCCTGGCACACAGGAGCCCTTGATTAAGTGTTGATCAAATAAAAGAAGGAAGTGACCTCTTGGCATGGAACTGTTATGTGTTTGTGGGATGACAATGAATAATGTGGGTCCGCCATGTATCAGCGATCACCGCCTTTTCTTTGTGGACACAGGCACTACTCCTACCACTCCGTGCTTAACACCCAGGAAAAAACACCTGAAAAAAATAATCTCAGAGTAAATGCTTTCAGTAGCAAACCTATGAAGTAGGAGAACCAGCTAGTTTATGGTGGATATCAGAGCGCTCTGGAGAATGCAAGGGGCACCAGTAGTAATAATTCCTGGACAACAGGTAGAAACCATGACCATCCAGGATGACCTAAATGTTTGGCCTCTTACTCATGGGGCCCTGTGTGGCTCAGAATTCCCTGGGGAGAGAGCCCCAAAGCCTCAGATACTCCAAACTGACCTGACTTCTATTCTCTGGGCAGACCATGGAAGGTTACCCTCCCTTTCCATCACCGCCACCCAACCCACTTGGTGCTGGGTTCCAGCAGTTCCTGAAGTTTCCAGGTTCCTCACTTTCAACCTCTAGGTGACCCTGACCCCAGCCTTCCACTGCCCTGAGAATGGTCTAGAATTTTCATGCTGCCCCAAACATAAACACCTGTGGCCTCTGCTAAGCATCCAAGATGGGAACTGAGAAAGTGATCCATATGGAATGTGATCCATAGATCTTCCAATGCTGGTTTAGCTCACAGGCTTGTAACTGGTCCCTCTGCTTCTCGTCTTTCCCACCTTTGCCCTCTTCTCAACCAATCAGCCTGGGTGATCCTGTAAAAATATAAATCAAACCATGTGTTTCATCTGTTCAAAGACAATGGCTTCCCATCTCATTCAGAGAAAAAGTCAAGGTCCTTGACAAGTCCATAAGGCCATATCTATCTAGCCCTTACTTATCTCTGGCCTTATATCCTAGGACTCTCCAGCCGCACAGGTCTCTCCTTGCTCCTCAAAAACACAAGGAATGATCCCACCTCAGGGCCTTTGCACCTGTTCTTTCTCCCCTTGGACCACTTTCTCTTTACAAAGCATATTTCCCTCATAACCTTCAGATCTTTTCTCAGTTGTCTGCTTTTCAAAGTCCTTCCCTGGCCACTCTATAAAAATACCACACAACCCCTTGACACTTCTGTCCCTCTAACCTGCCTTCTCTCCTTAGCACTTAACACCAGCAAACAAACAAGAGAGATAGAGGGATAGACAGATAGATAGATCACTTATCTTGTATATTGTCCAACACTCTCAAGTGAGGGCAAGGGCACAGAGGGCACTCTCTGTGAGGGCAAGAATTTTCATTTGTTTCGTTCTGGGCCATATTCCAGTACCCGAAACAGCACCTGGCATATAGTAAATGCTCAACAAATATTTGTTAAATGAATAAAGGACCGACTTAGAGGAAACACAGTTTGGAGGTCAAATGTCCAGGCTTCAAATTCTGGTAAAAAAGCCTGGATTTGAATCCTGGCTTTCCCACTCATGGGCTGTATGAGCTCAGGCAAGGCCCTTAACCATCATTTCTGTGAGTCCCAGTTCCCCTACATGAAACAAGGGATGATACACACTGCCTTCCGGGGCTGTTGAGAGCAGTAAGTCTGATTTTACACATAAGCCATGTCCTCTTTCAAAGCCTCTGAGCTTAGGCGCCTGGGTGGTTCAGTTGTTAAGCATCTGCCTTTGGCTTGGGTCATGATCCCAGGGTCCTGGGATGGAGCCTCACATGGGGCTCCCTGCTCCCCCTGCTTGTATTCCCCTCTCTCACTGTGTCTCCCTCTGTCAAATAAATAAATACATAATCTTAAATAAATAAATAAACAAATAACCTCTAAGCTTGTAAATAGCAGTATTGTTACTACTGGAGATTGAGAACCAACATAGCATTATGGGGCCATAACTGGCAAATTAGCATCTGTTCCCTTTAAGTAATAACCCACGGTTTCTTTCCACATTGCAAGTTCTTATCCTATCCCATCTCAGGGCCCTCCTTTCCTGAACCAATGTCTCTGCAGGCGAATGGGGCAGGGTTTCTCTGCAGGCACCCTTGGTCAACACAAACCTCACCCTGCTTGCACCTCTGAGAGCATCTCTCCTAAATCTCGGGATGCCCAACCTCTATCCCATTCTCCATCGCCCCGGACAGACCCCCGGGGCGCTAGAAGGGTTGCATGGGGAAACAGAGGGAAGGATATAAGGTGGAGGGAGAGAGTATGAATATATGTGTGAGCCAGTGGGGGAGGGGAGAGCAGGCCTTGCCATCCCCACCTGCCAGCTTCCTGTCTTTGCTTACTGATAAATAGGGGATACTAGTGGCCAGATTTTCCATTCCCCCCATCCCGGCACCCGCTGTCACTCAATTAAAAAAAGATAGAGGGCGAGGGCCTGGGGGAGGGGCTGAGGGCTCCTGTTATAAAGCCTGTGTGGCCAGGAGGTGACAACACTAAGCCTGGCTTGCCCGCTCCTCTTCTCGTTGTCCCCAGGCAGGTTTAGCTGCTGACAGCTGCTTGGGACTCTGCCGCCAGGCCCTGGCCTTGGGAACTCGCTGCCTCTCCCCTTTCTCAGTGCCTGCCGAGCCACCACCCCTCCATGGCTCAGAAAGAAGAGGCTGCTGGGGCCGCTGGGGCCGCTGCGGCTGCCGAGCCTGCCGCACCCACTTCCCAGAATGGTGAGGATGTGGAAAATCTGGATGACCCTGAGAAGCTGAAGGAGCTGATTGAACTGCCTCCCTTTGAGATTGTCACAGGGTGAGAGCTGGGTGTGGTCTGGTTGCCTCCTCCCCAGAAGAGTGTGGGCTGGGGGCAGGCTGGGGAAATTCAGGATGGGAACAGAAGAGGTCAGCGTCACAGTCCTGCTGCCAGGAGTCTACTGTGCATGGTAGGGGCTGGGGGGGGGGGGCAGCAAATCTCTCTTGGCCTCTCAGGCAACACCTACGCCCAGGGGGAGGTAGGAGCAGCTCCCCGGAGACAAGGCCCAAGAGAATAAAACCACTGCTCAGGCCTCCTGGTAGCAGGCTATCAACCTGCCTCTCTGGGTACAGGCTGTCTAGTTCCAGGGAATTAGATAAGGACATGGGATGACCCAGACAAATTTAAATATGGTCCTGGTCAAAGTACCTTCTCCCTCAATTCTCCTTGCTGCTGAGTGGGGGTCTCCTCTCTCTGTATGGCTCTTACTTTTCTCTAGAGCTTCTCTCTGGAATGGAAGATCCTAAGACAGGGAAAACAGATCCTCTCTTTCCTAAGGCTGAGTGAGAAGCTTTTTTTTCATATTGAATCAAGTCTGCCCAGGGGTTCTCCACATCTGCCCCAAGGGCAAGAGTAGTTACAGTGCAGGTCATCATCCAGGCCCAGGAGCTTCTGGCCAGAAGAGGTATACTGCCCTTGGCCAAGCACCAAGGAAGAAAAAGGACCCTAAGCAAAGGGTCTCCAGGGCCTACGTACAGGATCCCTCTGTCTTGTCCAGATTATGCCTTCTCCAGGAATAAAACCAAGTTGTCCTTCCTCCTCTTTCCTCTCTGTTCCTTTTGCAAAAAACCTGGCAAAGTTTGTAGGCCAAGAATAAGAAAGGACTACATTGCCTCCCTCAACCCCAAGGCTTCCTTGATGGAAATCGCCAACAATGCCCACAGGCAGAGTAAGGTCCACACTAGGAGAAATTTCAGGAAGAATGGAGGCATGGTGCCCCCAGGGGGCAGAGGAGCCCCGGGTGGTCCTCCAGACTTGCTGTTTTAAGCTTGGCAATTGATTTTCCAGCCCTGGCCTCAGTTTGGTCATTTGTAACATAAGGAAGTTACAGGAAGTTGATCCTTAAGGTCTCTTCCAGCTCAGACACTTTCTGATTTCTAAGAGAACCTGAGGGAAAAACGCACCGTAGTACCTGAGGGAAGAATTCAGGCAAGAGCCTGGAACTTGCGTTCACCCGTGCTCAACAAACGAATGTCTCCTCTTTGTCCTAGGATTAAAGAAACAGCAGAGCACAGATTAATATAGACCTAGGGAAAGCCTAGGGCTACCAGGTCAGGAGAGTCCACAATCCCAGTGGTCCTCTATGGAAGGAGATCCTTTTCCTCACCCCTAAGTCTGCTGGTCCATGCTGCCCTTGGTTACACACAGGCATGGGCACACCCACTCTGCCCACAGTTGCGGTCTCCCCAGCACAGCGGCAGGATAGGTCTGGAACAAAATTAGACTATGTTCAATTGAACATGCTTTGGGTTCCCAGGGGAGTTGGTCATAATAATCAAATCCTCTGATGCAAGTTATATCCACCCAGAGCTTTATGATCACTGCATGCTTGCACACGTGTGAGCCCATTCAACCTTCAGCACAATGCTGGGGATTACTGCCACTCTACAGATGGGGAAACTGAGTCAGGGAGATTGCATGATTTGTTCAAGACAAGTAGCAGTTCTTCTTCTGACTCCAGCCAAGTGTTCTTTCCACAGGGCTCTTGTTCATTCCGGGTCCCAGATTTCCCAAACAGGGTTCCACCTGTCTCCATCTGTGAGGCAACGGGGCTCAGAGGCTTCTCTGACCCAAGGCTCAGAAAAAGAGATGCAGCAGGGCAGTTTTCTGGGTGCTCTGAGAGTAGTTCAGGAGGGAGGTGGAGCTCTGAATGTTTCCTGGCCACAAGTAACAGCTGTGGAGATCTGTCTCCTGGGCCCCTCTGGGTAAACAGATGGCTTAAAATAGCCCAGAGGTGTGGCTGTGTCTGTGCAGAGACAGGATGAGGGAACAGCTTTCCCCTTCTTTCCTCTCCAGATGCCCTGGCATCAAGAGGGTCAGCAAAGTAGCTCCTCTCCTAGCCGAGACTCCCAGAGGGGATGAGTCTGTCTGTACGGCTTCTTAGATTTGGGCTGCAAGCTAGCAGAAGAGCAGACAGGTTTTGAGAAATAGTCAGGAGTGAGGCAGGTATACTAGGTAGGAATAAGAAGATATGCCCCACTTGTCATGACTCTGGCTTGAATAGGGCACTTGGGATAGAAAGAAGACCTAAGAACATTAACAAAATTACATGGTAGAAAGTGCTAGAAAAAGGTTTAAAACTACAGTAGTGTACCAAAGCCAACTCACGATGACCGAGAATCAATTGTGCGCATCCCTTTCCAACTCTGTGTTCAGTGACTTCATGTTGGTTTCTTGAAATCTCCAGAGCAGGAGTGTTTACAAAGATCAGCAAACCTTAGAAATGAGTATTTTCTTTCCTCCCTCTCTCCCTCCCTTCCTCCTCTCTCTTTCTCCCTTCCTCCCTTCCTGTCACAGAGCTGGTTGTTAAACCAGCACACCCAGGAAAGAAAGAGCCCTCTAACTACAAGAAGAGAAGTAGAGAGGATTGTGCTTAAGATTCAGCTCTGAGGGGTAAGATTTGAGGCCCAGAGAAGCCACCACCCGACAGTACCAGCCTTAATTTCTGGAGTGTTGACCATTGTCCAGACTCTGAGGGGTGGGGTTACTCGACCTATCCTCCAGATGAGGAAACCAAGGCTCAGAGGTATGAGTAATTTGGCCAAAACTAATGGATGGAGTAGGGCATAAACCCCAAGACTGTCTGACTCCAAGTCACCACACTGCATCTAAAAAAAGCCGTAAATGGGAGGTTTCTTGTATTTGACACATATTTACTGAATAGGAATCATTTATGGCTGCCCGTTTTCCCCACGAGGACAGGGACTTTAAACTGCTTTATCTCCAGCACCACGAATAGTGCCTGGCTCCTAGTAGATACTTGTTAAATAAATAAATGAACTAATGAATGAACTCCTATCGTCTGGTAGTCTTTCTGCCAGCCATTAGGGTAAAGAACTAGCTGTGGGGAGGGTTTCTGGGAGGAGAGCAGGTCAAGATCTCTGAAGAGCCAGGCGCGCTCAGCATAGAAGAGAATTCCTCAGATCCGTGCCTGCCTCTCAGCTCCCGCATGCTTTAGGGAAGCTCTGGGGCACCAGAATTAGTTGTCTTCTCATCTTTCCACCCCAGTGATGAGCGACTATGGCTCTGCCCAGCAGGACCTCTGGCTGTGTGTTTGTCTTTGTTTGTTTCTAGTTGTGTTGTGTCTGATTTGCATCACGCTCAACCTGCAAGCAGAGGGATTGGTATGGAAGAGAGATAAATGGCACAGACTGTGACTGTCCTTTCAGCTGCTTCTTTAGCTGCCAGTGGTTTACTCTGGTCACATGGAGAGGAAAGGCAGGGTTCGGAGGAGAAGGGACAGCAAGGAGTGGAGACCTTTGACTTGGCCATTAATCCTGCAAGCCTCTCACACCTCACCCTGGGCTCCAAAGCATGCTGGGGAGGCTTGTTCCAGGGAAAACCAGAAGACAGCCACCGACTCTGGCCACCCTGGCCTCCACTGAGGGTGGGGGAAACTCAGAGCTCCAGTGTGAAGACAATGCCTCCCAGGGGAAAGGCAGGGGCTCAGGGCTTACCTAGGGCAGAATCCCATCCAGAATTACAACCCTAGAGCCAGCAGCCTGGCAAAACCCATCTGGGCTGTTAGAAGTCTGCTTCTTTCCTCCTTCTTCCTGGGCCCACTCCCTAGCATCCACTTTGCAAGTGGTCTGGAAAAGGGAGAAGGAGACGGAAACCAGCACGTCTGCCTCTTTTAAGTAGATCATGAGAGATCTGGTGAGAAAATCTGAACCAAGTCAACACTCAATGATCTGTAAGTAGATTTTTCCACTCCATGGATCATTTTGGAGCAAATGTTCCATCTCAGAGCTTCTACTATCGTCCAGGTTGCTCTCTTTTATGTATAGATTTATGCTTAGGGAGTGCAAATATTTTAAAATGTGAAAGAAATATTCACAACCCTTGTCCCTCCACCAAGTCAACCGTGATCTAAATGGTCTTTCCCAGAGATTAGGATTTTTGGTTTCCTGCTTAGAGAATTGCAAGACCCAGGAGGCTGGGTCTCAGCAGATGAAGTATGAGTGACATGTCTGCAGAAAGTATGAGGAAGGAGTGCTTGAAGAAGCAGGGGAGGGGGGAATAACCCTCTTGGTTTTTGTGCCTGATATTGTGACTGAATCCAGGTGAAGAAATCTGTTACTAGCATATTTTTCCCGACCACCACTCCAACACGCAGGCACACGCACACCCCATTTCAGCAGGAAAACACCCGCTGGGGGCAAGAATAAAGGCTATAAGTCACTACAGTACTCAGGCATCATGCTATTAGAAAAAAGAAGAAAAGACGTTTGCGATTATCTAAGAAATTAGTGTCACTCTTTTCCTTTCTTCCGCTAGCAGGCATAACAGTGTTGACTTATTTTGTGATTCTATAAAATCACCCGAGGTGGCCATGTTGTCTAGCTCCCTGGAGAGATTTCAGACCTTTTCCACCTCTGTTCTCCTGGGTCCTCTCCAGGGCCTGGCTGTTTCAGCCTGTGGGAGGCCCAAAAAACTTTATTTGACCTTTATGTTCCTTCTGGAAAAGCAAGAAGCCCACTGAGAAGCCAAGAAAGCCCAGTTTTTGAGCAAGCCCAAAAGAAAGACTGGGAGCCAAGACCCTCCCTGACTTCTCTTTTCTTCTTGAAAGTATTTCCCTTCCTTAGGCAGCTAGTCCAGAAGCCTCTGCTGAGGCATGGAGTAGACTATGGGGCTGCCTGCCAGAGGGGAGGGAAACCGGTATTTATAGAGAGGTGAACTTTCTTCCTCTCCCTTGGGTTTCAGGTTTCTCTGGGTCCTCTCCTCTTGCAAAGGGAAGAGGAGGAGGGGAAAACATCAGAGCTTAAGAGAAGCTGGGAAAAGCAGCAGCCTCAGACCAGCCAGCCAATTTGCAATGGCATGCTGGGCCAAATTCACGGTCTTGGCTGGGCTATATTTGGCAAAGTTGGAGCAAAGCTTTTGGGAGCTCCAGAAGGAAACCCGGGGGGGGGGGGGGTCACACAGGCAACTTTGGGGACACCCCAATCAACCACACAGTCATGAATACTTCCAAGGGTTTCGCCTGAGAATCCATCATACACACAGCTCTGGACTAGGCTTGGGGGCAGGGGATGTCTGGCAGAAGGCCTTGAAGAGCACAAAGTGTTTGGGCAAGAAAGATAAGCTCTGTGCTTCTCAGGAGAAAAAGAAAAGCCATTCCAGGAAGTGAAGGGACCATTTAGCAACTTGTAAAATCCAGGAGTGGTCTTATAGTGTGAGTTTAATTGGGGAGAGCTCAGTATGAGTGAACTCCCAATAGGGATTGAAACAGGAGAGGGGAATCATCAGGCCATCCATTCTTCCGAAATGTTAAGTAAATAATAAACACATCCAATCAGGGACAGAGGGGTTTAGAGAGCTAAATATAGTGCCTGAAGGAATCCTGGGGCCAGGTCCTCAAACATATCCATCTCCACAATGGAAACTTAACTTGACAGGAAGAGATATGGAAACTTGGGTGGAGACAATTTTATGGTGGGGGCAGGGAGTACTTCAGGGAAATAGCTCATGTTCACATAGCTCTTTGGCACCTGCTGCTTATCCCTAAGAAGCCAAGGCCCTGGGACACCCGGGAGCTCCCTGTAGTCCCACGAGTTAGAAAGGGAAGGCATGTAGAGAAGTAACAGTGGGGTTAATGGTTGCCACAAGATATCTTCTGGGGCAACCACAAAGATTACCTTTTTTAAAATTTTATTTGATTATTTATTTTAGAGCGAGTTCATGAGGGGAGGAGGGGCAGAGAGAGAGGGAGAGAGAGAATCTTAAGCAGGCTCTCCACTGAGCATGGAGCCCATCAGAACCACCCAGAGGACTCTACAAATGTCAATGCCTGGGCCCCATACAAACCCAATGAAATAAGGGTATCTGGAGGGGAGCCCAACGTGGGGCTTGATCATGACCTGAGCAGAAGCGAAGAGTTGGGAGCTTAACTGAAAGAACGACCCAGGTGTGCCCCCAGAGATTACATTTTTTAAAAAGAAAACACTCAGGAATGCCTGGGTGGCTCAGTGGGTTAAGCCTTTGCCTTTGGTTCAGTTCATGACCCCAGGGTCCTGGGATTGAGTCCCACATCAGGCTTCTTGCTTGGCAGAGAGCCTCCTTCTCTGCCTGCTGCTCCCTCTGCTTATGCTCCCTCGCTCTCTCTGATGAGTAAATTAATAAAATCTTAAAAAGAAAAGAAAACATTCAGCCTGCCCAAGCCAGTACTCAATCCCCTCCTCTCCTGTGATATTTTCAGTCTCTCCTGTGAAAGTCTCCTTGTTCCCCTTGGCCTCCTAACCTGCAAAAGGCTTCCCTATTTTAGAGAGATGCAGACATACATAAAGATAGAAACAATCAATTCTGATGCCCTCTCTAACCCCTTTTGAAACCTGGATCTCCCCCTCCTTCTTACTACTGAACTTTCTCCTAAACCTGACCTTTTTCTGCAGGTTTCATTTCCTAATCAACCAGCCCACCCTCGAAGCCACTGGACATAGTCATCACCAAGTCTGACGTCCTAAGACACCAAGCAGGCTTGCTTCAGTTCAGGCTTTTTCCCAGCCTCACTCTATCTGCCTAAAGCTACCAGGTCATCTTCCATGGACATCACTTTCATTACGGCTTTCTTTATTCAGGAGCCTGTAACAGTTCTCTGTTGCCCTCTGAATCAAGGCTAAATGTTAGGGAACCTTCATCCCACATCCTCCATGCTCCCTATGCAATTTTAAAAATCAGCAGTTTTCGAATGCTCTTAGCTAGAGTCGAGCTGCTAGATTAGATGCATCTGGAGGGCAGAGGCCAAGTCTTTTATGATTTTGAAATGACTATACAAGCTATAGCATACCAAGGTACTCTCAAAGATAAAAAAAAAAAAAAAAAAAAAAAAAAATCTTGGACATTCATCGTGTGACAACCCCTTCACCTGCAGGAAAAGCCAGACTTGAGAAACAATTACTGGAAGGGCACTGAGTGGTGGGCCGAGCCATGCCTGAGATACACTAGCAGTGAGTGGCAGGGAAGAGAAATGGAAGCAGGAAATGTTCTGCAAAATCTTCATCTTCTTCTAGCAGGAGAAATTTTATATGCTTGCTACCTTGTAAGATTACTATTAGAACACTGCTTTTCTAACCTGGCTGCCTATTAGAATCACCTGGAGAGTGGTTTTTTGTTTGTTTTGTTTTTAAATACTGGTGCCTGGGTCCCCTCTAGACATTCTGATTTCATTGTTTTGGTGTGGGGCCCAGGCTCTGACAAGTGCCGAGTCCTCTGGGTGGTTCTGATGTGTCGCCGGGTGAAGTAGTGACTCATTCAGAAATGTAGGAGTGTGCTGTGTGTTGGAGGGATGATGGAGGGTTTGGAAACCTTCCCTACTGTCTCCCTACTGGGGTGACTGGAACGTGCACCTCCAACTTCTCTCCTCTCCTCCAGATAAACCCTTCTGTATTCCCTCCTTTTTGTTGTTGTTGTTGTCCCTGTCTTCAGCCTGGGCAAGGCCTGTTTTGACAGGAAGGGCCCTCGTGCCCCGAGGCACCGAGTTTGGAGAGAGCCACCTGCTCCCCGCTGGTCCGAGGAACCGGAGCTCATCCCGCTCTCTTCTCCCGTCCCTCTGCCCCCTCGTCCCACAGGGAGAGGCTTCCCGTCAACTACTTCAAGTTCCAGTTCCGGAATGTGGAGTACAGCTCCGGGCGGAACAAGACCTTCCTGTGCTACGTGGTTGAAACGCAGGCCAAGGGAGGCCAGGTGCAGGCCACCCGGGGGTACCTGGAAGACGAGCACGCCACCAACCACGCTGAGGAGGCCTTCTTCAACACCATCCTGCCCTCCTTCGACCCGGCCCTGCGCTACAACGTCACCTGGTACGTGTCATCGAGCCCCTGCGCGGCCTGCGCCGACCGCATCCTGCGAACCCTCGGCAAGACCAAGAACCTGCGCCTCCTCATCCTGGTGGGGCGCCTCTTCATGTGGGAGGAGCCCGAAGTGCAGGCCGCCCTGAGGAAGCTAAAGGAGGCTGGCTGCCGGCTGCGCATCATGAAGCCCCAGGACTTCGAGTACGTCTGGCAGAATTTTGTGGAGCAGGAAGAGGGCGAATCCAAGGCCTTTGAGCCCTGGGGGGACATTCAGGAGAACTTCCTGTACTACGAGGAGAAGTTGGCGGACATCCTGAAGTAGGCCTCTGGGCCCAGCCTCACGTGAGTCATGGTGCCACGGCTGTGTCCCTAGCCCGTCACTAAGGTAGAAGGCTGGAGGGCAGGTGGGATGAGGGGTAGGTTTGGTTTGTCGCCCTACCCCGACGAACTGCATTTCTCTGCTTTCGGTTGGCTGTAAAAACATTTTAGGAGACCCCATTTCCTCTTCTCTTTCCTCAGGTTCTCTCCCTAAGCCCTTTTCGCTTCTACCCTTTTGTATCCAATGAAGTTTTCCCATACCTTGGAATACTCAAGGAATCTGAAAGCTTTGGTGAAACAGAATGGCTTGCTGTGGTCAGATCTGGGTGGTGCAAGTACCTGTTACTGAACAGCAGAGAGGAGCCCTCACTCCATAAGCATGCCCCCATGGGCACGAGTCCAGACTTACTCTGGACACCTTCTGGACACCCTACCCTCACCCCTTTTTGCAAGTTTACCCTTCCGTGCCCTGTAATAGAGGTTTTTCATTTGTTTAGGGACATTTTTTTTTTCTATCTTTGGTACTTTTGAAAGTCCCCAAATGGATTTGTATTCAGCTTATTTATTTATTGCCAGAGACGCTTTCATGTTTTCAAACAAATGGTTCCGCTTTGAAGGAGACCAATAATTTGTGTGAATGTATAATGCAAGAACATTTTTCTTACTTTGAGAAGACCTCAGCACAGCTGATAAAAAAATGTGGAATTCAGGAATGGGGCTATCACAGCAACATGTTCTTTTATGCAGAAATGATGAAAGAGTTAAAAAGAGGTTTATAAATTAGACAGCAGCTCAGACATAGCCTCCTACAGATATCAAGATGTGATCAGAGGACTGGAAGTTAAGATTAGCTATTTAAGCAAATAATTAGGACACAATTAAGGCCAATTTGGCCTCTTGCTGAGGGTAAATTAGACTCTCATACAAACAGGCCGATTACCCTCAGGAAAGAGGGTAAAAGATCCTTCGCTAACTTTTTTCGAGTTTGGTCTCATCTAGTTTGTTCCCGTAGAAATGCTAAAACCAAGTCCCCCCACAAGGCCCGAGTTATGATCAAAATCCTCTAGAAACAGAGAAAAGGGTCTTTTACCACCCTCTTCTCCAATTTTAATTCTGGAACAATTCACGTATTAATAAAACATAAAGCAGCATGCCTCCATGAAGCTATTCAATTTATTTCTGGTGTCTCTCACTCAATATTCTTAAGAGAAGAGGTGGTGTCATAGACACGTTTTGGGAAATATCAGTGTTCTGGAGTATGATGTTGGCAGGTGTCTGCTATTAGACATGCACACAGGGTGCCGGGTAATTCTTCACCTGAGCACTCACCAATCTGAGAAGACACAATTTTAAGCCATTTTTTACAAAAAGTACCTACCCAAAGTAATAGGTCAAGTAATACCATGTTGTACTCTGCTCACATAAAATTAGATACCACTCTGAGTGGTGGTGAGGAGTCGTAAAAACAGATTTTTAATGGTGACCTCTGAAAATACAAAATAAACTTTTAAATTCCTTGAAGGTTTTATTAGTGTAGGTGTTATCACTGTAATTATAGAGCCTACATAGACTCTCCAGAATGATGACTGGTAGTTTAATCTTAACTATAGTATACTTTCTTCTTAAACACCTTTCAGAGCCACAGGCTACTTCTTCCAGCTGCCTAGCCAGCAAGTCCTGTGTGTGTGTGAGTGTGTGTGTGTGTGTGTGTGTACTGTTGTTTTTCCATTAAGTTGAGTAATTAGATAGCTAAGTCTGCTATAAAAATTAAGCATTTCAAGGATTAAAAGGAGCTTTTAATTTTAGATAATTGAGGGTTGTATCTTATGCTAATGTAAATGGAAATAAAATAGATTAATCTGTTTGAGGGAAAAGTCCACTTCCAAGTCAAATTATTTTTAAATAAATTATTGGACATGTTCCACACTATTAGCCTCCTTCCATTATTGTACATAACCGTATTATCTGGATCCATTAACATGCTTCCCTGTATGCTGTTATTCATGTTCCTGAAGGGAAAGGTTAAAATGTACCAAGTTAAAAAAAAAAAAAATTGGCATGAAATCGAGTTGTAATCTCAAAGCCCAAAAGAACAATTCTGCTTAATTAAAATACTAAGAAATGGGCATTTGCTAAAGAAAATTTGCCTTTTCTTATTCCATCTTTAAAAGAAAAATGACAGAATAGGACTTAACCATATATTTAACTCTAGTTAAAGTAGGGATCTTCTGGGGCTTTCCCTGTATGAACCACACCAAAACATGAACACAACACACCTAATGCCGTGTAAAGTGGCAATCACAGGAGACTGTGGGGGAGAAAATCAAACTTGCTTGGAGGGCAGGCAGAAACCCTAGCTCAAAAGAAAATTCATTGTTTGGGGCCAGTGGGCTCTCAGTAACATGCTTTCTTTTCTCACTTAGGTCTGCCTGCTGCCACCAGGAGACAGCAGTGACATGTATGGCCATCTGGGACATGCCTGACTTCCTAATACCACTTGAGCTGGACAACATTGGACACCGACCAATCCTAATGCACAGGTCCTCCAAGGACTCCAAATACACTGTTCATGCTGTAAATCACTTAAGCCATGGCTCTCCCTAAGGCTGCTCTTGGGAAAGAGGAAAGTGAGTTGCAAAGAAAGAAACGGCAACCATATATGGGCATCAGGCATCTGAGGGGCAGAAGGGCCTACTTATTTCCCCAAATGGGCTGCTTGAGGCAAAGAACCTCAGACCCAAGGTCTGTGCAGATCTTTGAAATATGTCCAGAAATGCATTTTATGTGAAGTTGGATTTTTTTTTTAAGAAAGAAAAATAGCAACATTAATAAAAGTGGTGTGGTTTCTCTGTGAACAGGTTTTTTAAGGAACTTGGGCATTTAGAAGTTACTAGGAACAGTGAACTGTCCTAGGAATAGGGATGCTCCCAGGCTATGAGCCAAGCGATGACAATAGAAAGTGGAAGGGAGGCTTAACCCAGTGCTTGTCTAGGCAACACAGGATACTAACTCTCCCAGGCCGACTTCCGACCCATCTTGACCTTTATCAAGTATTTTTTGAGGTTACTTGTAAATGAATGCCTCTTCCCTTCTCTGAAGACAAGGAATATGGCAGAGGGTGAAATGAAGGGCAGGGGAAATCTGTTTATAAGATACCCATGTTCTTATTGCTACTTAATAAGCAATTAACCACTTGATCAAGAAAATAAGTAGGATTTCAATGTTGAGACACACACCCTGTAGATTAGTTGGTATGTGGTACTTGATGGTGACAGCAGGATGGTGTGAAGTCTTTCTTCCAAGGCTTGAGTCCTATATAGAAGCAAAACTTCACGTACAAATTTCTGGGTTTTGCCAAACTGTAATTGGGTTTCCAGGAATACTGTGCTCATTCTATCATGCCATGCCTCTTCTTCCAAGCCTCGTGTGTGATAAGTCATCAGAATTTGACCCCCAGACTATCGGCAAATGACAGAGCACTTTATCACATCTCCACTGAATCTCAGAATTCCACTTAACAGTCAGTCCTCCCAAGAGTAGTCTTTGTTTGAAGAATCTTAAAGGCTCATATTCCATGAAAAAAATTAATCCTAATCCCTTTAAATGTAGAAGCCTACAAAACCAATGTTTTGAGCCAAGAGGGAAGATTTATTTGCATAGTTAAACAAAATACTTTGATTCTAAGTTTCCTCTTACCATCCCACTCTCATTTTCTGTATTGTGTATTCATTCTCTTTTTTCCCCTTCAGTTTTACTGTATGTGGACAGAAGCAAAGCTTCAAAAACCTCAGTCTAAGTTCAACAATGAACTTGGCCCTGCACTACTCCTACCCCAACGATATGAACTTGTCTGTTCCAGAGATACAGAAAAAGTGAAATACTTTTTGAAACTGCTGCCTCCTATCATGCTACAGTGTGATAAGAACACAAGTCTAAAGTACAAAGATTATATTTAACTGGTGTTTTCCTAGTGTTTCAACAAGCCCCTTCTGAAATCCAGTTCTTTTTATGCTTGAGAAAGCAACAAGTCCTACAACATACCCAGAATTCACCCTAGTGAGAAAATCAATAGTAGGTCTGGTTAGTTTAACTTTTTATTTAAGTAGGCTCCATGCCTAATGTGGGGCCTGAACTCATGATCCCAACCTTAAGAGTTGCATGCTCTACCGACGGAGCTAGCCAGGCAGCCCTGTTTTAACTCTTACTACCATAGTAATGGTAAAAGAGAATTCCAGTAGTTTTCCCAATACCTTTGCTCCTGAATCCAGGAACCTATTCTCTCACCGGAATGTATAAAGTGATGCTCTCTTAGCTAAAGAAAAAGGGACTAATATATACTGTTCATCCCATTATGATTCCTGCACGATCACAATCCTCTGCAGCTTAATGACACCAAGAAACCTAGCCAATTCCCCCACCCCACCCCAAACTAGAATTTTTTAAGTGGGCCTTTTTCTTAAAAGAGTCATGAAGGATTTTGTTGAGAACCACCAATTTGTTGAGTCATTACTCACCCTAAGCAATTTAGCAGACATTTCATATACATTACTTTACTTGCTCCATGACTGAATTCAGACCCATTTAATCACATATGTTATGTGGTAGACAGAAGAGAGGACGAATTCACCACGAGGAAATTCTAAACACCTCCCTTCCCAGTAACGCTGACCCATAGTTCTTATCTGTTCTTATTTCTTCTCATCCTGCTACTCTTCCCACAGGATCCTTTGTCTGATTCTTCCCCAATTAGTTACAGGCAAATCCTCCATTACCACATCCAGAACAACAGCCATGTGCACAGAACTTCACTGGACCCCCTAAGAAAAAAATATTTATTTTTCCTTTTCTGTCACCACAAATTTCTTGTTAACAATGTTAAGACTCATTTTTGTAATTTAAACAAAACCAAACCCATAATTCTCTCCTAGGATGAATATGACATAAGGATAATACCAAGCAAGCTCACAAATGACAAAAAATGCAAAACTAATTGAAATGTTCATCCTTCCTGAAATTTTTCTTATTAACAGCAGAGAAGTAGAATCAATGCTGCCACCTAGTGGCAAGCTGAACAAGTCAGGTAAGTATCCTGTATCAAAACGGGTCAGAGGCCCAACATCTCTGATATCCTTGCCTAATATGGGGCATTCCACTCCTTACCTTCCTGAATGTGGAAAAAAAAAAAATCACAGCAACATTTCCCAAGCAATCCCTCCTCCAGAATCCCAGTCCCATCATGAGAATACAGCAACCCAAGTCTGGCCTGTAACACAGACTACTTCACATGAAACTTTCTTCAGACCGTTTTCCGTCAGTTCGTCCAGCGCTACGGTCCAGTAGGGATGACAGGAGACCACGAACACATCCACAGCACACATCTGTTCACAGTGTGTACACAGTAATTCTGATATCTGTGGCTTCAAACACCTCTTCAATCATTGCTGATACATTTTCCCATTGCAGACGATCAAGACCACATCCAATTCTGAAAAAGACAAAACAGCTCCACAGATTGTGATGAAGGTACCTAGGAAATCATTTCTTCACCTTCCTTTGGGCTGCACCCATCCAAAGCATAAAGACAAATGATCTGGCCTCACAACTATGGTGGGAGTTTGGAAGTGAATTCCTGTAGTGAGTCACCTAAGGCTGTTCCTAGATAGCCCCAACATCTAACAGCTGTTGCTTCTCTTTTGCTAGTAAGATGCCACTTCTCAGTTGTTTGAGGCTACCTTGAGAAAGTACCTGCGGTGACATGGGAGACTATCATTCTTTAGCTATTAATAAAAACTAGCTGGGATTTTAAAAACACACTTATGATAATGAAATGCTAAGGAAGATAAAAAGAGAGACAAAGGACAGGATCTCTGCAAAAAGGAAATCAAAATGAAATGCTGGGAAATGCCAAGCTGATTGCAGTTCAGGTGAGAAACCTGAGTCAAGCCCACAAAACTCTCCTATCTGGCACCTTTCTTCTAAGATGTTACTCTACTGATCCTCAATATCCCTAGGGGTAAAAAGTTTAAAATGGCTAATTTCATACAGTCTGATAATTAAGTCCCTAAAAAAATTATGACAAAAACACACAAGAGTTTCTGATTCGGAAGACACGAATACATTAAAGCCCAGGGTAAATGAGGGATTTTGTAGCTACATTCATAAGTAACTTGGGGCTTGAAACACACACATGGTCAGCACTGACTCAAAATTAGACTGAAAGGAAGAGAAATGACCCAAAGCCTAGTTCCTAAAAATAAAGTAAATAAAGAGTATATTGCACCCCCAAAGCCATTCCCTTAAGCTCCCAATAGCAAGGATCTAAGACATTACATAAGGGACATATCCTCTGGCTACTACCCACACTGAACACAAGCATGCAGTGTAAAAGGCAGTGGTAATTTACAACCTTCTTTGCACCAGATTAACAAGCTTGGGACACATGAAGTGGCCCAGAAGAAAATCACAATTGCTCAGTCTTGGTTCTTAGGCCTTTACTGCTTCAAGAACAGAGCCTCAGTCTCCTCAGGCAGAAGACACCCAGAATTCAACAAAGGTGATTGACCAACAGGTCCTCCCTATGAAGTAGTCTGAAGCAGGGGTGTTTTAATTATCCTGATTCATTCAACCCAGGCTAAGAAACGAATATAATGCAGCTTAAAGGCTAATCACTGGTTCACTGATTGTTAGAAGTTTTTCAATTCAGTTTTTCAATATAAGCCTATATTTTGAGTTAAGCTTTCAAGTTAGACGGCAAATTCCACCACACAATTAAAAGTCTTTATTCAGGGCCTGGGATTTCCTTGCCTGGGCATGGAGAGGTCGGTGACTCCATTCTTCAGACAGTGGGACTTCATGGCCTCTAAACTCTTCTGCAAATTTTCGTAAGTTGGCTTATGTGAAGCCCTTTTCTTGGTAATCTGAGTACAAAGAATGAATTCAAACTTCCATTAGTCCAAAATGACAGCCAAAGAAGAGCCATCACATTCTCCCAACATCCTGATAATTAAAATAAATATATTTCTACAGGAGAGTTTGGAGCAGGATGACAAATGTCATATATTGTCTTTCCCAGTAATGGGAGGCCTTCAGGAAAATCTACTAAAAAAAGCCCGAGAAACCCAGACACTGTCATGTGATAACCTTTCCTTTTCCCAAGAAGCCCAGATTAGCAGGCAGTGCCTACTGTCTATTGTTTTTAAGCAAGGTAGGTCAAAGTCTTTGTGCCACTTCCCCGAGATAAGCAATATATCTGCAACAAGGAAGAACCAATACCACCTAAAAACTTCCTGTTAGGTCTATTTAGAAACCACATATATGCTTTTTGTTTCTCTATAATGAACAAAGAGAAACTGGTAGTGTTCCAAACAAGACTGGAAGTCACACTGGCTTTAAGGAGAACATCCAAAGGCCTCAGGACATGTCCCCACTCCGTGTGCTGTCCAAATCACATATGTAGTGGGTTGGTTGCTCTAAGTAACCCAGCACTATCACCAAGAACCTGCACTCTGCACTCCTTCTGGGGCCTGAAGACCATTGACAGTGAAAGAATCCCACATTGAGGCAAAAGGCAGGAAAAGAGCTAAGTAATACCAGGCACTGCATTCAACAGAGGAGAGGGAGATAACTCCTTTGGGCAATATGTGTTTTGAGACATTACTGGTTCTATCTCATTATAATTAGGAAAGAATTAAAGTATGTGGGACATCCCTAACTTTTCCAAGTCTTAAAACAGAGGCTTTTGGTGGCTGTCACAGTACTCTCCACCACGGAGCTGGGATGCAGCCTTAGGTTCCTTTCTAACCCAGTGCTCCAACTTGATCTGAGTGAGCACAAGATCAAAAGCTTTTTGTCATCTTTGGTTGTCTAGAATCATGATCAACAAATACAGTACAGCCCATGTGTTCACCAGAGCTTATGACCTAGTGAGAATTGACATAGTGAGAAATGACCCCCATCTTACCAAGTAATATATATATCGCCCATCTCTCTTCAGAACAGCCACTTCTCCAGATTTCTTTTCTAAGAAAAAATTATTTAATAGTAGAAGGGTAAAAAAATAAAAAGATAAAAGCACCGATTTGCATTCTTCAATTAAAAAAAAAATCCTTACAGATCTGAGTTCACTTCAGAGCTAAAAATACTTTTCACTTCTGAAGAAACAGTCCCTGTAACACTTTCCTCCTTATCAGCCTTCCTTAACTTCCAGCTTTCTTTATTTTTTGCTCATTTTCCTCTTACCCCATCTTTTGTCCTGACCATATTTTCAAATACACCCATATTCACTTTAAAAACTTTAATGATTTTTTTCACATACAAAGAGTTATTATGCTAAGCATTGTGGAGAACACAGATATATAAAAGTTCCTAATTACTAATGAGTTTTCAATGAAGAGACAGTGTCACATTTATAAAGAACTACAATAAAAAACAGTAAGAAATTGTTTTAAATTAATCACCAGCAGAGACTGGCCCAATAAGCCTGAACTGTGATCTCAGCAATTGTTTCAGAAGCTCTACAGGTGGATCTAACACTTCTCTTTGGTTTAAAATCTCTGGTAGAAAGTGATGGGAAGGGTCTGTAAGGAAGAGGTTTCTAAACTCCTCTTTGAGAAGTCTAAGTACAATATGGGTAAACAGAGGATCCTGAAACCTGAGTTAATACCTATAGAACCCAAGTTAAACACTTCGGTTAATAAGTGGAGTAGTATCAACAAACTTTTAGGACAGAGAGAGATTAGAAACCTTTATAAGAATTCAAGGTTGGTGTGATAAAGACCCAAACTAGAGGCTACTTCTGTAGAGAAAAACCTGAGTACTTACAAGTACTCAGTGGTTAGGAACCCCGCTATCTGCATGTGTACCTGTCTAATAACTAAAATATAACAGGAGATCAAGATGCTCTTGACAAGGCAGACTAATTCAGCGGTTTTTTAAAACTCACGTTGATTTAACAGTTCCTGCACCCCTCCAAATTTCTTCTTGAAGAGGACAGCTATCCCAGCACCCATTCGACAATCCTCACTGATACAGTGGGCTAAAGAGTCTGTTTTGGGGCATGCAAAAAGGTCTCCTTTCACATAAGTGATCTAAAATGTCAAAAGGGAAAGAAAAGGTTTTATTCGATACAGAAAAACACTAAGTTGTTTCTTTCATTTCCCTTTACTGAACCCCCCACCACTGTCCCTCCGTGATTTAAAACCCGACCTGCAGAACTTAAGGAACTACAACAAATTAAAGTGTTTGTAAAAGGAAAGTGATGCACGGTTTCTGCCTAGGACTGTATCAGCCCTTCTGAAGTAAATCGGCTGGAGCGGGGCGGGAAAGAAAGACAATTCAATTATTGCTTTAATTAAAAAGTGTTTATGCTTTTGACCTCAATTATTCTGAATTTCAGTTCACCAATAAGTTAATAGTTGTTACGCACTCTGCTTCCTTCTGAATCTTCATTAGGGCTGCCGGCCATGATATTGAGTTGCTATTTCCAGAACTTAAGTGTCTCTTCGGCTATGAGAAGGAAAAAAGGAAGTAAACATGCTTAGGCGGCTGAATATATTCTATTCAAGCTGCTCTGGCCACCCACTTGGCAATTTCTTCCCCCACCATTTATCGCTGAATGTGAGCTCGTTCAGCCTCTAGGAAGTAATACAAAACTCCCCTGGGGCAAGGATGAGGAAGAATGGCTAGGTCCAGAGGCGGCCAGCCTCCGCTCGAATTTCGCGCTTTCCTGGAGCGCCCCGCTCGGCCGGCGAAGAGAAGGCGGTCTCCACGAGGCGCCTCCTCCTCTCTCCGCGCCCGAGCGAGGCGCATTGAGGACAGTCTCCTCTTCTCGGCCTGACCATAAAAGTATTTCCCCAGTGGGTGTGGCCCACAGGAAAAAGGGAGGGACTTGGCCACAGTCCCGAGAGCCGCAAACGAAGAGTGTCCGGACCAGGGGAGTGTACTGCCGAGCCGCCAGCTCTGAAGAGGGAAAGCAAGACTCTCAAGGAAGACTCGTCCCCACCGGCTCTTGGGGGAACAAGGGAAGGAGTCTAGAGAGGCCTCCCATTCTGTCTCCTACCCCTAGGGCGGGTCAGCGAGGGCGTACAGCCTGTCCTGGGGTCCCGGGAAAAGGAGCAGAAAGGCTCGCTCAAAGCCTCAACGTACCGGGGTTACCCTTCACCTGGAAAAGAGTCGGCCGTTGCGAGGTCCCGCCCCGCGGTGACGGGCTCCAGATCCGGCCCTGGTAGGTGGGAAGCAGCAGACGAACCTAGACGCGGAGCCAATCCCGCCACAGCCCTTAGTGGCACGCACCTAAAATGGCCGCCCACCACCCAGGAGCGGGGCGGAAACAAGCCCCTCTAGCTAGCCCGCCGAACTCCCACTCTTTGGTAATGGCCGCCGGACTTCCGGCGGTAAAATCCGTGGAATGTCCCGCCGCCGTCCGGGCATGCGTAATGAGACAGCCCACCGCAAGTGGGGAAGAACGGCGCTTGCGCATGAGCCCCAGTGGTGTGTCTCCAGCGGCCGCAGAGAAAGGGGAGGGCAGTTGGCAGAGGAGATAGTTAGCGCCTGCGTAGTACTATGTTTAGGGCGGTGTTTGAGTTCAAGGATCTGGCGCGTCTAGAAGGCGCCTGCGTATTCCTTTAGCCGGCGATGGTGTCAAATCAGGGAGGTGGGCGTGGCTTCAGGACACGCCTGCGCGGTGCTCCTTCAACTGGGGGTGGGGCAAGCCCGATGCTGGGGTTAGGGGGCGTGGTCTCAGAGGCGCCTGCGCGGAGGCGGTTGGAGGGAGGCCCGATTCCCCTTTGTTCGGGTTCGCCATTTTGCGAGGCAGCGGCAGTGGCGGCGGCAGCGGCGGCTGGAGCCTCTGATTGGGTTTCGGGGTCCGGTACTGGAGCCAATCAGCGCGGGCAGCGAACCGGGGGAGCGAGGCACGGTGAGTGTGAGGAGCCAATATCCAGCGGCCCAGAGCCGGCCCCAGCGCCCCGATTGGCGGGTCTCGCTGACCACTCAGGAGAGGCCCAGGCGCCCGTCGAGCCCCGGGAGCCTAGCTGAGCCTAGCCGAGCGGGGCGGCCGGCGGCCCTGGCCCCGGGCCTGTGAATGTCCCGGGCCATTCTCGGCCGGGGCCTGCAGGGGGCCGCCCCGCGCGAGGATGGCGCCCTCGGGAGCGAGCATCTCCGGGTTCACACTCTTGCAGGGTGCCTGTGCCAGTTGGGGATGCCTCCCCGTTCTCCCGATTCTTAAGCCCAGTTTGTCAGGCCCAGGCTCGGGGTTGGTGGCCTGCCTGCCACGAATGCCCCTACACTCAGGTTCACGCACGCCCGGGGCTTTGGCGGTCTTCTCCAGATCGTTCCAGTAAAAAAAAACTGAAACCCGCCCTTGCACTCTCCGTGCTCCAGCCCTCGGGACGGGAAGTCTCCCGCGGGGCCCGCGATCCCCAGTCTTCCGAGAGTCGGGTCCGCCTGTCTGCAGTACCCCTGGGTCGCGAGTGAGGCCTGGGGAAGGTACGCGCCGCGGCCACAGGGCCCGGAGTGCGGCGGGGAGAGGAAGCCAGCCCGTCCCCGCCTTGGCTCTCTGCGTGCCCGCCCCCGCTGTCTCTCGGGCCAGGGGAGGGGGGTCCGTTAGTGCGCCCACTCCCCTACCCCGCCGCGCCCCTCCTCTCAGCACGCTCGTCCCGGGTCTCCGGCCCGGCGCCGTTACCACCCCCTTTTGGCTCGTCATTTCCTCTTCTCCCCGCCCCGCTCGCCCGGGCAGAACCGCACACCTCCGTCTTGGAGTCCGACCAAGCGGTCTCCCTTTCTTGTCCTGGCTGTACAGCCGCCAGTGCATTCGGTGCCTGGAACCTCACTTCTAGAAGATTGCCAGCCCTGCGCATTCCTTTTCCCGGAGGCTGCACAACTTGTTTCTCATATTATTAGTTTTCCCCGTTGCTCATCTTGCGAACTCTCCCTTCTTTGGGAATGTAGAATTCTTTTTTTTTTTTCTTTTTCCTTTCACTTTTCGGTGTCACTTTGCATGTGTCAGGCTTGACTCGTTAGTTCAGTCCACAGCCATCTCTTGATTTATTATTTTTGTTTTTTAAGCATACTTTCTAATTCCATGTTAACGTTTTCTACTCAGGTATTTGTAGAAACTTAACAGTTTTGTGGGGTTTCGTTAGGGTGAGAACTCTTTGACAGCCATGTCTCTAGCAATTAGTATGTACCAAGCATCACTCTATATGCTGGGGAGAAAGTAGGGAGAGGTCAGTTAAGGATCGTACTGCCTGGTGGAGATTAACAAGTGAACAACTAAATAATACTTAAAGGTTAGTGCTATAAGGAGGCCAAGTTCAATTCTGTGAAGTTACTGGTGTGTGAGAACTAACAACCTCAGTGTCAGACTCGATGTTGCCACACTTTTCATTGGCCTTAAATGACAATAGAATTTCTTCCGACAGGAAAGAATGGAAGGGCATTAGACACAGAGAAGAGCATGTGCAGAGACACCAAACTGCGCTGTGTTTGAGGGGAAAGGTGGGGGAAGTCACTGGACAGTACTCAGGAGAATTGAGGCTGGAAGGCCCAGGTGGTAAAAGGACTTGTATATCTTGATAAGGGATTTTCAGAAATAGTTGGGTTTTGGATGTTCAGATGGAAGAAATCCTGGGGTGTGTTTTTTTCTGGGGTCTGAAAAATGAATTTCTGAACTCTGGGCTTCTGCAGTACAACAGTAGCTGAATTTGGGGGAAGAAAGGAAGATTTTTCTCCCAGGACTTTATAAGTTTTTATTCATGTGAAGCATCTTCTAAGTCGTGGCAAGTGCACTGGGTCTTAAGTATATGGTGCCCATTTTTATGATCACATTAAAGGTCATGAAACTGACAAATTTCAGAAAACTCTTCCTGGTCCAGTGCTCTCTCCACTACTAAAGCTTCGAAGAGGGTTTTTTTGTTTTCAGTTTTTAGAATGCATTTGATGCGTTCAGATATGTTTTTTGGAACATATTTGTTTTCCAAACATTGTTTTAACCTTGGTATGTAAAAATGGATATATAGGGGCGCCTGGGTGGCTCAGTGGGTTGGGCCGCTGCCTTCGGCTCAGGTCATGATCTCAGGGTCCTGGGATCGAGTCCCGCGTCGGGCTCTCTGCTCGGCAGGGAGCCTGCTTCCCTCCCTCTCTCTCTCTGCCTGCCTCTCCATCTACTTGTGATTTCTCTCTGTCAAATAAATAAATAAAATCTTTGAAAAAAAAAAAAATGGATATATAGAGCCTCTTTAAAACCACTGGGCACTTTCACTAGACTTTTCTTAAAGGCAGTTACAAGTTAGAGTCTGGCTGCTCTTGTGCTAAACATCTCTAAAGCCTCCACCTGTCTGCAGAAGAACTTCTTTGCCTGGAATTTCAAGAAGTAGTATTCTGGCCTCTAGCTTTCTCTTGACATGGGTCCTTTTAGCCTGCTATTCATATCCTGAAATTTCTGTTCTTGTTTTTATGCTGGCTCTTCATGGAGAGTACTCCGCCCCTCCCACATCCCTCGTGTATAAATTCTGCTCACACTGTGGACCAGTCAGGTGCTACATTTTCCTAAAGCCTTCCTTGACTTAACCTATGCCCAGGTGGAAGAAATGCCTCTTCTCCCTGTTACTGACTTACCTTGTTTCTCACTTAGGGTTCCAGTATAGCTTTTTACTTCTTTACCAAACTTAAAGACTCTTTGAAGTTAAGATGTTTATCAGAGTTTTCTTCTTATTTTTGAAACCTTCAGGATGGTGTCTGGCAAATGATGCCTCATTAGTGGAGACAAGGAACAAATAAGGAACTCCAGTCTGGAAATCCCTTGGACAGTAGGGAAGCTGGACAGTCCTTAGTTCTCTGGTCTTTTATCAAACACAGATGAGGACCCATTTGTTGAGTTGTGAAGTCACTTTAGTGGGTGATGCTGCTATTTTTTTTTTACAATACAGTAGGAAGTATCTGTGCATCTTATGTTACATAAAGATAAGCACTTGTGGACATTTTGTTGCAGTTACTTTTTTCCTGTTAGGTGTGCAGTGATTTGTGGGCAAGAAGATTGAAGGCATTGTTGTAAACTTTACCTGGTAGGGATTGTTAAATACAGTAATTCCAAAGGGCTTTCACGTGCTTATGGTTGAGATTTGGAAGTTTTAGCTATTTTTTTTTTAAAGATTTATTTATTTGATAGAGAGAAATCACAAGTAGACAGAGAGGCAGCCAGAGAGAGAGAGAGAGAGAGAGAGGGAAGCAAGCTCCCCGCTGAGCAGAGAGCCCGATGTGGGACTCGATCCTAGGACCCTGAGATCATGACCTCAGCAGAAGGCAGCGGCTTAATCCACTGAGCCACCCAGGCACCCCAGGAAGTTTTAGCTTTAAAATGTGTAGGGACACGTAGAATGGGTTACTGGTAGTTAGCTATGTTTAGGGTTCTGCACCTTAAAGTGGGGAGGAAGAGGATTTTCATGCTAGCAAGAATATACACACACTCTTTGAGAAAGAAACATCCAAAACTATGTTAGGATCGAGAGCTAGACTGAGTAAATCTGGCTGACTTAATTTTTTTCAAATGTTGGACAGAAAAGCAGTGGAGGATACACAATGTCATGTTGTATTGCAGTTTTGCTAACTGAAGCTCAAGGTAGTAGGAGCACATAGCTTCTGTGAAACCAGTTGTGTACATATTCACCATTATCAGTCTCAGTATCATGTTGCAGCCTGAATCCCTCATTCATCAGAAAGAAAAATGCTGTTAGATTGAGAACCGCTTCCTTTTTTACCCTTCAATGTACAGTGGATTGAAGTGTTTTTATTACTAGCATAAACTAGTTGGGAAAATCTGCATGATGTTCTGTTTTACTCATTCTCGTATCCTTCATAAAATAAATTTCTGGAAATTAGTGGTCATGGAAAAAAATATCATACAGGAAAGGGATTTGGGCAGGGGAGTAGATAGTGGAGTGTTGAAAGATGTTCCTTCATGATCCCAATTTTTAAAATCAACTTTATTGAGATACAGTAAGACATAAAGTAATCATTTTTTTAAGTGTTCATTTTGATGAGCTTAGGTTTATATACCTATGTGACGACTGCCATGATAAAAATATATAAAACATATTCATCACCCCAGAAAGTTTCAGGTGCTCTATCCTGATCAACTTCCCACTCCTATCCTGCCCTGCCTTTCCAGTCCCAGGGAACCACTGATCTGCTTTCTGTCTCTAGATTTCTGGGCACCTGGGTGGCTCAATGGGTTAAGCCTCTGCCTTCAGCTAAGGTCATGATCTCAGGGTCCTGGGATCAAGCCCCGCTTTGGGCTCTCTGCTCAGCAGGGAGCCTGTTCCCCACCCCACCCCACCCCACCCTGACTGTTGCTCTGCCTACTTGTGATTTCTCTCTCTCTCTCTCTCTCTGTCAAATTTCTTCTGCATTTTGAGTTTCATGTAAATGGAATCACTTACACTCTTTTGTTACCAAGATCCTTAATTCTTTAATTTTATTAGTTTATAAACATAAATACATTGTAGTGAAGTTAGAGACAAGGTAGTTTAGGGAAGACCATTTACTTCCCTGGCAGAGCCATTTAGTGTTGCTGAAAACTTGATTTCTCTACTGTTCCAGAACCTCAGGAGCCGACTTAGTCAACTGGTTCCGAAGAGAACTGGTGTAAAAATCAAAGTCATTTTGTCAGTATACAATGAGAAATAACAAGTTCATTTGTGTTACTGATCATATTTGGTTTCTGTTGGCGTATCTGTATGTAAATCCAAATTATAGTTAGATAGTTGCTTGGTGAGCATTCCATCAGAGCAAGGGTAGTGAGTTAGAGAACCATATGGTCACAGAACAGCATGCAGTGATGGCACAGTCATCCTGTCACTTATTTATGGCTCTTACACTCTTACTCTGCATACCATTTTGGTGATGAGTAATAAGCTATACACGTATTTTAGTATAAAAATTTTCAGACATACAATAAAGTTGAAAGAATTTTACAATAAACCCCAGCATATACCCATCACCTAGCATCTCTTGTTAACACTGTACCATATTTGATTTATCAGGTATCTCCATCCATTCATATATCAATCCGTCTTATTTTTTGATGCATTTCAGGGTGAATTTTAGACCTAAATATACTTCTTCCTAAATACTTGCACATGCACTTGAATATATTTTTATTTCTCTCACACCATATTGAGACAGTTTACAAGTGATTAATCTCATCTACCATGTGTGATTTTATGGAGAGTAGTGCATTTCTTTGCCTACGTAATGTGCAGTTCATTTTAGCTCACATAACTTTATCATTCGAATTTTAGAATTTATGAAAGCCTGGAGAAAAATTGGGGGGTGAAGATTTATCTACATTTTGATTATATATACATGTACCTTTCTCATACTTCCAAGGTGAATTACTCTTTGATGGTAATTGGTATAATTTTGATAGTTGGTATAATTTTTAAATTTTTGAGTCAAATTTATCTAAGGTTCTCAAGTACCATTTCTATTTATCTAATTGCATCCTTATTTTTAAAAAGTCTTTAAGTGAGCAGGATTAATTTGACCAAGGCCTGAATATTTGATAATATTTAGGGACTTACTCCTTTTCTAATGTTTGAAATTATACTATAGAAACGATATTGTGACGTGATGGTAACGACAAAGGAAGAGTCCTTCCTCTTTAGAGATAAAGTTAGAATTTTGGAATAACAGGGGCGCCTGAGTGACTCAGTCGTTAAGTGTCTGCCTTCAACTCAGGTCAGGATCCCAGGGTCCTGGGATGGAGCCCCCTGTCTGGCTCCCTGCTTGGCAGGAAGCCTTCTTCTCCCTCTCCCACTCCCACTGCTTGTGTTCTCTCTCTCCCTGTGTTTCTCTCTGTCAAATAAATAAAATCTTTTTTTAAAAAAAGAATTTTAGAATACTACAGTGTCTGGTATTTACTTTAAAATAATTCAGGGGTGGGTAGAAAGTAGATGAGGTGTGTAAAACAGGATTGACCATGGGGTAAGAATTAGAGATGGCTGTGGGGGCTCATTAATGATGTTCTCAGTACTCTCTCTCTCTCTCTCTCTCTTTTTTTTTTTAAAGATTATTTATTTATTTAGAGAGCATGCATGTGCACGCATAATCAAAGGGAGGGACAGAGGGAGAGAATCTTCTTTAGATTTATTTAGAGAATGTGCACTAATGTGGGTAGGGGCAGAAGGAAAGGAAAAGAGAGAATCTTAAGCAGACTTCATGCTGTACATGAAGCCCAAAGCAGGGCTTGACTTCACGACCCCAAAATCACAACCTGAGCCAAAACCAAGAGTCTGACACTTAACTGACTGAGCCATCTTGGCCGCTCCTATAACTGTTCTTGCATAGGTTTGGAAATTGCCATTAAAAAAAAAATTAAAATTATATAATAAAGGGTAGAGTGGAATTAGGTCTATTAGGTTGGCATTTGAATGTAAGAGTGGGGGAAACTTAAGTTCTTTCTAGAGAAACTTGTAGCCTTAATATGTCATGTAAAATTTTTCCTTCTATTTATAAACATCATTTTTGCCATTAGTGTAGCTTTTTATTTCTTGCTCTGGATTAAAATGCAAATTCCTAAATCTTCACTTGAGCTTTCTTAATACTACTTAATGGAGATTTTGATAAGCAAAATGGCTAACTTCACGTCTGGGTAATTTCCTTACTAAATAATAAGCCATGAAATTTTACATTGCAGACCATGTGTAGCGAACTAGAGTAACACATTTGGTATTTTATTGGCAGGCTGCAAGAATGTGCTACAAAATAAAGAAACTGTTTATCTTCTAAAATACGCGTGCAGACCTTAAAACCAGTGTTAAATAGGCCTTGTAAAAACGTGATATTGTGGTTTCATGAGTATTCCTAAATTTGAAATGTTCCCCCGGTAGTATTGAAGGTAAGGCTGCCAATCAGAAATGACTAAAAGCACTTTGAAGACATGTGAAATGGCATTATGGTATTGTTGGCCTGAGTGTGCCTTGTAATCCTAGTTACAAATGATGTCAAAAATGAACATTTCCTGTTCTCTTACCCTGTTTACTTTTGAATAAAGCACAGCATTAAGTTATCAATGTTAATCATCTGGCAAGGCTTTTATTAACAATCTCAGTTTCTTTCCAACCCTTCTAATAGGAGTGCATTTCGCAGTCTTCTAGGATCTCCTGAGTGAAACACACTGTGGACAGGATTCTAACTTGGAGGGATCATGGAGCAGTATACAGCAAACAGCAATAGTTCGACAGAGCAGATTGTTGTGCAGGCTGGACAGATTCAGCAGCAGGTATGGAAGTACAACTGCTTTAAACAGCACAGCTTTGGAGCACCACTCAAGTGGGGAATTTATTTAGAGGTCCCAGATCTTACAAATAATAGGTCTGGTGACTTGTGCCAGAATGCTTTTTGAAGATTGGTTGTGCTGGGATTTCTTTCATGAGCTCTGTGTTCAGTCCATGACAACATAAAATTCACTCTTCTCAGGAGTCTTGTGTAATACTGAATTGCCCATTTCATTTTGCTTAAAGTCAAAACCTGGTCTGTTCTCAGATGCAAATGTGGAGGGTTTTGTTTTTGTTTTTTCTGGATTCAGTTTTGTTGTTTCTCTTCTTGATTAAACTAGCTTTGTGATCTTTCAAGGCTGTGGCATAGTGATAAACCAAGATAGTCAGTATCCAAGAAACCCACTCTTCTTTGATTTGATCCATCAGGGTGCTTATTCTGAAAAGCTGTAGTTCAACATGAGGTTAATACTTAGCCCCTCTTACGAATAAGCACATACTAGAAAGGAATCCCCTGTTGGTTTATTCCTTAATAAGATAGATTGCTTTTTTAGATTTATACAGAGATTACATTTTCTGATGCTCTCTACTAGCTTTTTATTTTAGTAAAAGTTTGTGTTTCTCCCTAGAAGAAAAGATATTCATTATGCATCTATTTGACCTTAGGCCAAGATTGGGGAATGTTTTGTTTCCAAAGGTAACTTAGAGAATACAGAAAGGTAGATGATAGGGAGTGCAAAAGCTGTTTTGATGGTAACTTGTTCCTAGCTAATGATCAACGGAAGGAGCAACTTTTGATTAAAAGAAAGTAATTACTTAAAGGCCTTCGCTAGCTTTTCCTTCCACACGCAGCTGCTATGTCTCTGGCAGCCTCCTTCAGCTGCCTGCTTGGGGAAGGGGATTCCACAAAGGGCCTTCTATTCACAGAATCGCCCTGATGGATAAAGTCTTTTTCTGTCAGAATTTATCATTAAAGGATATAAAAATTAGGTTAAATCACTGAAAACATTGCTTCTAAGGTAATCCAATTGAGTAGAAGTTATCTTAGTTTTGGGCCATGAGAGAGCAGTGACCAGCATGAAGATGATTTTGGTTCACAGTGATTGCTTCATTCTTCCTATCTGGTCATTACATTTAAGTCCCAGAAATTCTTCACTGTAGCTTCAAAGCTGTAAAAACCCGATAACTTTGTTGTTGTGAACTCATTTGAGGAAATAAAAAGCATTAAGATAACTCAAAGCAGAAGGATCAAATGCTTATTTCTGGAGGGAAGGAGTTCATTTAAAAAAATTGTGTTAATGATGGACAACTATTGTTTTTGAGTCATGGAAATGTGTTTTGAGTTTCACTCTGGGGATAGAGGGCTAATATCTTTGATCCTGCTACCATGACAAAACAGCTTCAGTATAGGGAGTCTCTACAGTTTTGAAAGTCTTCTTGGGTGGGACTGTTGAAAGAAGATTCCCTCCCTCTCCCACAAGAGGTAAGGTGATCTCATATCTTGAACTCTCCATTTCCTTCCTGACACATTTCAAGCTCTTCCTGTTCCTGTTCTCAGCAGCAGGGTGGTGTCACTGCTGTCCAGTTGCAGACTGAGGCCCAGGTGGCATCCGCCTCAGGCCAGCAAGTCCAGACCCTCCAGGTAGTGGTGCCCTCTCTGATTCTCTGTAAGCCCTGCATGAACTTCTTCTGTCCTCATGTCTGGTGCTGTTTGTGGTAGGATCTCAAGGAGGAATGGCAAAGCCAGTTGCATGTTTTTGATGCTGTTAACTTGTGTTTGAGGCTTTTAAGATTCCAGTTTCCCCAATGTTTCGTGCCTAGTTGTGTAGCGACCCCAGTATCAATTTTCTAAAATTGAATTTGGCGGTTGTGTTTCTTTGGGAATACCTGGGAAGGAAATGGTATAAGCGATGGTAAGAAATTCTTACAAGTGACATTAAAATCTATTTAAATCTCAAGCTCTATGATCAGAATGCACGGTAAAATTCCTATTTGTATTTATCATAGTGGAATAAAAAATAACTAGGGTTAGATTATGTTTTATTTTATTAAAAGGGCAACTCAGCTGCAGAATAATCCTTTTACTTTGCAAGGTTTATCTGATCAGTGAATCTTGTTAATCTCTTAGCTGCTGCCTTTTCACTACCTTTCCTGAGGAAACCATGTCCAGTTTTATTACTACATTTGCAAAGATTACCGTGTATCTCTTCCTCAGACAGAGGTGGAATATGCTTTCTATAAGTCTTAGGTGTTACAGCCTATAAGAATTCTTAACTAGAGCAGTTCCCTAACATTATGTATTGCCAAGCTAAATATCCTAAATTGGGGTTAGATTTTGGCCAGTGCCTATATAAAAATGAGAGTAAAGCCCAAGTTTTTTTTCTGTCTGTGGGTTACTTTGATGAAAATGACTCTGTTTTGAGAAATTGACAAAATTTGAGTGCCCTTCCTTTTTTCCTCCATTGAATGGAAATGATTCAAAGTAGGACTTAGAATGTAGAACTGGCATCTTACTTCAGTGCTTTGAAGCACCTGGCAGTTACCTGCCCCTCATCGTAATCGTTTCAGCCCTACCACATGTAGTAACTGATGGTAATATGCAGTTAGTTCTGGACATAAATTAGACTGAAAAAATGCTGAGCTTATAGGTACTCCTAAATATGTTCAAATCTCAGAGTTCAACAGCTTGTTCTTCATGTTTTCATGCTTGCTTCATCTTATTGATACATAAAACAGTATTGTCATTAACCCCTTGTGGAATGGGAATGTAACATGCTCTTAACTGTATGGCTTCTTGTCTGATGCATGTGTCCTTGTAATCATTCATATGTTGTAAACACAGTGGGCTCCTTGGAGTCTCAAATGTTTTATCATGTATACATTTAGCATGTCAGTGAGGGGAGAAATTCAAGATGATGGGTAGTCAGAAACTTATGAACAGTTGGGCCTTAAAATTTATGTTTCTTACTTATGTAGATTTTATTTAAAAGAAATGGAAAGACTTTATGTAAATGATGAAAACCTTTCCTCTGGGGGTCTCATTATTTTGGAGAATTTTTAATACTTCTTGCAGTTACTCATTTAATAAATATTCAGAACAATCCTTTCTGATGGAGTATATGCAAACATTGGTGTAGCAAAGGGAATTTAATTTCATAAGGAAGGGAGAAAGCATGAGAGAATCAGATTGTAAAGTCCTTTAAAAAGTAAAGGGGAATTTCTCAATGAACAGTTTATGAAACTTAGGGTTTAAATGTTCCTAAAGATTCTGATGCATTTGGTGGTGGTGGTGGTGATGAGGAAGAGGGCACCTTAATAGCTAATCTATTCATCTAGGGAAGACTGACCTTTTAACCAATTACTGTTATTTGAACACACTTTTCAAGGGAATTAAGAATTAGAATTCATATTTTAGTCATATGAATATTCTTGTGTTCTGTTACAAATAATTCCTCAAATTATTCCTCAAGGACAGAATCTGAAAATGAAAATTTTGGACTTGTAGCTATTCTTTTGGACGTTCCATTTCATTTCTAACATGGCTTGTTTTTTTGGCTTTCGGAATGCAGTCAGTTAGCTAGGTGTTTTTTATATTGGGATTTAAGATGTTACAGAGCACGTATATAATGCCCTGGCTTGTAAAGTACTGTTTACTCATAGGAGCTTGAAAGTTGGGAGTTTTTTGGTACACTTGAGTGTATTAATTCCCATATTTATCACTGTTTCTTTTAAAACTAAAACAACTATGCAGATATTGGAGGGTCCAGTGTGAGGAATTCACCAAAGAGCTTGAAAACTGATCAGAAAATATTTCTAGGCCTTCCCTAGTGGGCTCTTGAAACAACCATAGGACTAGAATTCCCAGAGTGATACAGAGAATAAAAGTTGTATATTTCATTTATGCTTGAGAGACTATAGGGAGAAAGGGTCTTCTGCATAAGCTTCCAGAGCTGCTTGCTACCCATCCTTCTGGAGTCATTACTATGTGGTTTGATTTATTCCTTCCAGGTTATGTAGAATTTGCACTCACACACCATCACCACCATCAGCCTTCCCTCTCATTGCCTCCTCTCCAGCCTTTACTAGAAACTATACCTGAATGATAGTCTCAAAAGGCACATAGTCTGGATGTTTTGATTAAGTGCTTCTCATGGATTTAGCCTGTATTTGATGACAAATGCCTTATGTCTGTTGAGACTTCCTCAAGACCCTGGATATACTTCATTATATCTGACCTTAAAGTGTTCAATTTGGCATTTAGTCAAAGATAGAGCATTTTTAAAGAAGATAACTTAAAGACAGAGACTTGAGACTTACTTTCTTAGTGTCTCTTCTACCTTTTCCCCCTCTACCAAGGCAACAGAATAGTTCCAGTGATTATCTTTGGTAAAAACCATTTTGTGTCTTAGGTTATTTCATTGTTCTTATCTTATTTCCTTCTAGGTTCAGGGGCAGCCATTAATGGTACAGGTCAGTGGAGGCCAATTAATCACATCAACTGGCCAGCCCATCATGGTCCAAGCTGTCCCTGGTGGACAAGGTCAAACCATCATGCAAGTACCTGTGTCTGGGACTCAGGGTTTGCAGCAGGTGAGCGTTGCAAAAAAATGTTCAGACAGAATATCAGAGTAACAGAGTAGAGGTTTTAAAGAAGAGCTTGTTAGAAACTGTTTGACTGTTGATTTGGCATTTAATCATTTGCCACCCTACATTCACAAAATTAGTTAATTTTCTGCTTTTGTACCACAAGTGACAAAAGAATTAAAGAAATTGGAATGTCTCTGGTAAGGACTAAAATGTTAGGTATGATCTTGAATCAGTATATAAAGAATACAAAAAGATGAGAGTCCAGTTTATTAGAAGTAATTCATTGGTTTGATCTTTTTTGGAACTTCTGGCAACTGAAAGAATTTATAGTGTGCCTCGGAAATTAACTGTTCTTGGTCAGGAAGGTTATTTTTTCATCACTTGCTAGATAATCCAAATTATAAATTACTTGGAAAAAAATGAAAGAAAATCTGAAAATGAAAATTTTGGACTTGTAGCTATTCTTTTGGATATTCCATTTCATTTCTAACATGGCTTTTTTGGCTTTCAGAATGCAGTCAGTTAGCTCGGTGTTTTTATATTGGGATTTAAGATGTTACAGAGCACGTATAATGCCCTGGCTTCTGAAGTAGTCTGTTTACTCATAGGAGCTTGAAAGTTGGGAGTTTTTTGGTACACTTGAGTGTATTAAAAAAATAGCTACAAGTCCAAAATTTTCATTTTCAGATTTCATTTCATTTTTGATATGATATTTTGATATGATATTCATTTCATTTTGATAATATGGATTATCTAGCAAGTGATGAAAAAAAAATGCTTCAGTCCAAACCCATCACACACACCTAAAGCTGTACTTAGAGCAAAATGTGTAACCCTTAAATACTTCTTTTTTTCTAAGATTTTATTTATTTATTTGCCAACAGAGCACAAGCAAGGGGATCAGCAGGCTGAGGGAGTGGGAGAAGCAGACTCCCTGCTGAGAAGGGAGCCTGACATGTGGCTCAGTCCCTGGACCCTGGGATTATGACCTGAACCGAAGGCAGACACCTAACTGACTGAGCCATGCAGGCATCCCAATACTTTTATTGTAAAAGAACTGAAAAATGAATGGTATTTCCCTTTCAAAGTTAGAGAAAGAACAAAGAAGAAAGAACAAAATGAGCAAAAAAGCAAGTTAAAATTAATGAAGTAGAAAATTAACAAAAACGTAGAAAGGGTGAATAAAGGCAGATTCTGTAAACAGACCAGTAAAGTGCTTAGGTAAATCCACTGGAAAGACCAATTTAGAAACAGAAAACAAAGATAAAATAAGACCTGCAGCTCGGTAGCATCAGATTTGTAAAAACTAGAGGGATTTTTTAATTGAGTTGGTAAAAATTAAAAAGAGTTTATGTCCAATGCTATAATAGATGTAGAGAAAATGAAACATTATTGTTTATAATTTCAAATTCTGAAGGCATCTCACTATTAAATATATAAATATAAACCTTTGCTCTTTCTGCCCCACTTCTGAGAATCTGTTGTGTAAGAAGAAAAGCACCCACGTACAGGGAAAAATGGGCAAAAACATTGCAGCATTGTACTAGGAAAAAAAAATGTAACCCATATGTCCATTCCATCAATAAGGATAAAGAAATTGCTGAATACATCATACTCTGTATGTTCATATATGGAGCATTTTGTCCTTATTAAAAAGGATGAGGGGGGCGCCTGGATGGCTCAGTGGGTTAAAGCCTCTGCCTTTGGCTCAGGTCATGATCCCAGGGTCCTGGGATCCAGCCCCAAGTTGGGCTCTCTGCTCAGCAGGGAGCCTGCTCCCCCCTTTCTCTGCCTGCCCCCTCTGCCTACTTGTGATCTCTGTCAAATAAATAAACAAAATCTTTAAAAAATAAATAAATAAAAATTAAAAAACTTAAAAAGGATGAGGGGTAATAGATATTGAAGTATTTTTAGTGAAAAATAATTTGCAGAGAATTATATATACTATGTGATTTCTGTAATGAATAGCTAAACACTCATGGGTTATGTGCATAGAGGCAGGGGCAAGGGAGAACTATTAACTTTCTAGTGTATCTGTATTTTGTTTTAACAGTTAAAAATGATTCCAATGGTTTAGGTATTCTGGGGAAATTTAATAGAAGTTGAAAAACCCAGCCATGATCACACTACTTTATAAATCTAAATTAATTTTTATATAAACCCTTGTAATTGTATGTATACTTTCCTTGCAAAGTGTATTCTGGGATTTTTTGTTTGTTTTGCTGTATTTTTGTTTTTTGTTTCTATAGGTAAGATCACTATAAATGTATTTGAGTGTGATTGCTTTATTTTCCAGTTGAATTCTTAGAGTAATTTCTTTGGAGTGGAGGGATTGCTTGAGCAAAGGGTAAGATCATTTTTAAGGCCGTTGGCATATTTTTGCCAAGATAGAGTTGTAGTTAGGATTAAAAATAGCTTCCACATTGCTCTATGCATAAATGTATGAGGCTTTAAATATATTTTTTGTGTGTGTTTGCCGCAGTGTTGTACTGCTATTTCATTTCTGTCCTTCCCATTGCCTCCTCTCCAACCCCCCCCTTGCCACACCTTCCTCTCCACTGTTGAGTGGAAATGATATAATGCTAGGAACTGTGTACTGTGAATGCAGTGACCTGACTTCGTTCGCAGGTCTGCCATTAAACAGGATTTCTAATCCTGGCCAAGTCATTTGATTGTCAGTGTTCTCTTCCAGAAATGCATTTTATATCAGGTGATGTTTAGGATTCATTCCAGCTCTGAATTCTCTGATTTTATGGGGAATATTTTGGCCTTTAAGAGACTTTGAAAGGGTTATTTATTTCATTCCCTTCCCTCCTAGTAGGACTCTAAGTAATCAAACCACCCTGGAGAAATTCTTTTCTGTTAACATGTATAAAGCTCTAGGTATGATTCCTTAGCCTCCCTTAAAATGCTTAAGGTTTCAATCCCTTTTTATTAGAGATTGCTTCTCATTAGTGTTTTTTGAATAACCATATCTTTTAGAACAGTACTCCTTTTTTTTGAATTGCATGCTCTATTTTAGAATTCCATTGAAACTTGTATCCCCTTAGAAAAGGTACAGATGTTCAGATACATGCTAAATGTGTGTTTAATTTTAAATTAAGATCCCTGGCTTTTAATAAGGATAGTGGAGCCAAAGTAGAGAGTGAAGAAATAAATGCAGGAATATTGGAAGTTAATGTATAATTAAAAATAGTATAAAATACCAGTGAAGAAGTAGTATAAGAATGACCTAGAAAAAGAAAACACGGTATCTCATACTATATACTTGGTAGATTTACAGTATAAATATAAACAAACATACTTGGAAACTTTGAGATTTTATTTACAGGAGAATTTTCTTTATGTTGTGGAGTAGAGAAGGATTTTTTAAAGAAATAACAATTTATGTGACTACTTCAAAATAAAAATGTATATACATCAAAATATAAATAAAAGACATGGTACAGATAAGCAGGGGATACTTTCAACACACATAATTTGGTTTGTGTCCAAAATCCATAAAGAATGTTTATGTACTGCTACAAAATAACAATGAACAGAGAATATGAATAGATGGAAAAGGAAATCCAGATGACTAATAGCAGGTATCCCTGGCTGTTTGAAACTCAGGAAATAGATTCAGATAACTAAATAAATTTGTTTACTTCTTTATGTATTTGCCACTACTTTCTCAGTGCCAACTATGACCTAAGTATTCGGAAAAAGTCATTAAGAAGACCTAGACAGAGGATTCTGGGAAGGTGGTGGAGCAGGACATTCCAGGAATCTTTCCCCCAACCCTACACAATAATCGCACTGGCAGTGTCTATCTGATACAAACCATTTTGGAACTCTTGAAAGCTTTTTACTAATAGGGGGAGACATAGACTTACAGTGAAGATAATTTCAGTAAGTTTGAGTTCTTAGCACAGTAGCAGCTACCAGCAGCCTAGCAGGTAGCTGTACACAGGTCTTAAACCTCTGGGCAGCTTATAGGAGCCAAGGTGAACAAAATAGATGCCATCCTTTAAAATCAGGGATCACTCATTGCTACTTCTGATCAGAGGTGCAGACGAAGGAGGAGGCAGCCTAAGTCATCCCACCTTACACCTCTGTTGTATAAGTCCCTCTCCCTCTAGCTGAAGTGACTGCTAGGGAATTTTTTATTTTTATTTTTTTAAATTTTATTTATTTATTTGACAGAGAGGTTGAGATCATAAGTATGCAGAGAGGCAGGCAGAGAGGGGGGGGGGGGGTAAGCAGGCTCACCGCTGAGCAGAGAGCCTGATGCAGGGCTCGATCCCAGGACCCTGAGATGATGACCTGAGCCAAAGGCAGAGGCTTAACCCACTGAGCCACCTAGGCGCTGCTAGGGAATTTTTTAAAAGCCAGCACCCTTTCCTGCCCCCTTCATTTTGTCTTTTTCCCCTTTTTGAGAGCTTAACTTTAGACTCTAGGACACTCAAAAGAAGTTGAATATTTGGAAAAATTAGAAAAGGACTACACATACTCGGAAGGACTACATTGGCTCAGAAAAGGCCTTGGGTTTATGCCTTAGGCTGATTTTTTGGCACAGAGACTGCCTATAGCAATCAAAACAATAACAGCAAATCCCAGGGAAGGGAAAGAATTTGATTTCCACAGCTACTACATTATTTGACTTAATATGCAGTTTCCAGCAAAAATCATAAGGCCTACAAAGACACAGGAAAGTATGGCCCATTCAGAGGAAGAAACTAATCTAGAAACTGTCCTTTTAAAAAATAGATCTACTATAAGACAAACATTTTAAAAATAACTGCCCTAAAGGTGCCCAAAGAACTACAAGAAGATGTTGGAAAAGTCAGGAAAGCAATGTATAAACAAAATGGAAAAACCTATAAAGAGATAGAAAACCTGAAAAGAAATTGTGGCACTGATAAGTACGATAATGAAAATGAAAAATTGACTAGAAAGGTTCAGATCAAATTTGAACAGATAGAAGAAAGAATTGATGAAGGTAAGGCAGCGGAAGTGGTTGGATCTTGGGAACAGAAGAAGAAAACATTGGAAAGAAGTGAACTGTGAGTCTGCTATCGAGTGTGCCAACAGATACATTGTGGGAGTCTCAGAAGAGAAAAGTTCAGAGAGAATATTTGAAGAAATGGCTGAAAATTTCCCAACTCTGTTGAAAGACATGAAGGTGAACTCAGAGACCCACAGCAAGACACATAACCATTAAACTTTTGGAAGCCACAAATAGAGAATCTTGAAAGCACCAAGAGAAAAGTGATTTACAGGGGATCCTGAGTAAGATTGTTAGCAGATTTCTCATCAGAAATTTTGGAGGCCAGAAAGCAGTGACTGATACATTCAGAGTGCTAATAGAAAATAAACCTGGGGCACTTGGGCAACTCAGTCTGTTAAGCATCCAACTCTTGATCTCAGCTCAGGTCTTGATCTCAGGGTTGTGAGTTGAAGCTACACTGGGCTCCATGATGGTTGTGGGGCCTACTTTAAAAAAAAAAAAAAAAAAAAATCAATCAATGGGGCACCTGGGTGGATTAGTCGGTTAAGTGTCTGTCTTCAGCTCATCGATGCAAGAGTTCCCCCCTCCTTAAAATACTGGCAAACCCAAATCCAGAGCATATTAAAAATTACACAACATGATCAAATGGGATATATTCCTAGAGTTCAAAGATGCTTCCACATAGTAAAATTGATCAATGTAATACATTACAGTAACAGAATAAAGGGGGGAAAAACTCTAGTCTGTTGAAATAACACTCAGATCAAACTTGCAAAAAGATAGAATGTATTATTTATGGGAAACTTATAAACTAAAACCTATAGATAGGTTTTTATGGGTAGACGTGTAAAATGCTCTGTGAGGATGATCACATTTTAATACAGTGAATAATTTTTAGATGGGAAGGGAATGTTAAATGAAACAAATATGGCAGTTAATTTGTGAAATCTGAGTGGTGATTGCATGGGTTTCTAATATGATAGTCTCAATTTTTCTGTATGTTTAAAGCTTTTGTATATACATATTTATAGAATAACATTTTTTTCAAGATTTTATTATAGAGAGCGTTAAATAGACAAAAACAAAGAGAATGGTATGATGAATTCCTACCACCCAGCTTCAACATTTATCAAAACATAATCAGTCTTCTAGTTGCATCTGTGTTCCCTTACTCTCTCAGGAATTATTTTGAATATATATATAATATTCTTTTATCTATGAAAAATACTTCACAATGTTTTTAATGAATATGCTTTAAAAATATATATAACCGTGCAGGCATGGTTATATATCATCTTTTTTAAAACTGACTTTGATTCCTTAAAATCATCTTACATCTAGACAACAGCCAAAGTTCCCCCATTGTTTCATGAATAGAAAACAACTTATATCTAATTTATAATAAAGAACAGAACAAGATTTTTTTTTTCCTCTTCAGAGCCTTTCTTGCTTTTTAGAGGAACTTGGGTACCTAATACTCCAGGACCGAAAGAAACCAGTGCCAGCAGGATACTAACCTTTCTCTGTGTTCTCTTGCACAGATACAGTTAGTCCCACCTGGACAGATTCAGATCCAGGGTGGGCAGGCTGTGCAGGTGCAGGGCCAGCAGGGCCAGACCCAGCAGATCATCATTCAGCAGCCCCAGACAGCAGTCACTGCTGGCCAGACCCAGGTAATTCCCATGATCTATCTCTCTTAACCCAAGAGCATAACTGATTGGGAAGGGTCAGACAGCTGAGCCAAATATTTCACGGGTGTAGAAGTGGGGAAGAAAACCATAGAAAATGTTATTTTTTTTTTCTTAAAAAGAATGGTCCTTTGTGGTAGCTTTGGAATCTATTATAAATTGTCATGATTTCTGTCCTTCAGACCCAGCAGCAGATTGCTGTCCAGGGACAGCAAGTGGCACAGACTGCCGAAGGGCAAACCATTGTCTATCAGCCAGTGAATGCAGATGGCACCATTCTACAGCAAGGTAAGTGTGCCTGTGCATTTCTGTAGGTCTTTGGGGGGCATCTTTTTTTATTCTTTGAGTAAATAACTGCTCCACAAATTTTGTGGTGATCTCCACACCACATACTTTTTTTTTTCTTTAAGATTTTATTTATTTGACAGAGAGATCACAAGTAGGCAGAGAGGCAAGCAGAGGTGGGGGGCAAGGGAGGCAGGCTCCCTGCTGAGCAGGACCCTGGGATCATGACCTGAGCCTAAGACAGAGGCTTTAACCTACTGAGCCACCTAGAGGCCCCACACACAACATAGGTTTGAATAACAAAATTTTTTCTAAATCTCCATTGATTGTTGTTTTCTTGTCATTCATACAAGTGTTGGTAACATTTGTAGGCGATCTTACAGTGGTTGTTAAAAGACTGTCCCTAGGAATTATAGAAGCTTGAACCTCTTTGGGGGGAAAAATGTTTCTAAATAGAAGATTGGAAATACAGTTTCGTTATTGGTAATGGAAGAAACAGATCAGAAGTTAAGTTGGCATTTAGTGTTGTTGCTACTTAACAGGGTTTTTTGTTTTTTTGTTTTTTCTTTTCTTTTTTCTGGTCTACTTTATTATTAGTTTTTTCCCAAAAGACTTATTATGTGCCCACTATGTATGCAGCACTTCACTAAGAAAGATTTTTCTTTTTTTTTTTTTTTAAGATTTATTTATTTTATTTATTTGATAGACAGAGATCACAAGTAGGCAGAGAGGCAGGCAGAGAGAGAGAGAGGAAGGGAAGCAGGTTCCCTGGTGAGCAGAGAGCCTGATGCAGGCGGGACTCTATCCCAGGACCCTGGGATCATGACCCGAGCCGAAGGCAGAGGCTTTAACCCACTGAGCCACCCAGGCGCCCCAAGAAAGAATTTTCTTCTTAGAGAACCTCTAATCTATTAAGGGAGACACATATGTGACCAAATAAATGCAGTGCCGAGGCTTTATAGAAATATGTTCTAGGAAAAGATTGTACATAAACATAGGAGCAATGAAATCTGTTTGACTTGGGAGGAGAAGGGACTTCAGAGAAGAGGAGATGGCTCAAACTGAACTTGAGCTTTTGGAAGCCTCTGTCAGATAATTAAATCTGGAAAAGACATCTGAGTCTGTGAGCAGAAGTTTGACTTGTGAGGGGGTACCTGGGTGGATCAAATCAAGTCAGTTAAGCCTCCTTGATTTCAGCTCAGCTCATGATCTCAGGGTTGTGAGATCAAGCTCCAAGCTGGGCTCCATGCTAGTCATGGAGACTGCTTAGGATTCTCTCTTTCCCTCTCCCTCTGCCTGCCCCCACTCACCCCCATGCATGCTGTCTCCAAAAAAAAATAAAATAAAATAAAATAAAAAATTTTAAAAATTAAAAATTAAAAAATAAAAAATAAAAAACAAAAAACCTTTTACTTGTGATTAAAATTTAGCAGTATACAAGCTCCAGTGAGTGCAGTAGGTCTGCTCTCTTGTGACTCAGGAGAAAGCCTGAACAACATTGAGCCCAGGGCTCAAACAGAAAATGGTGAACAAATCCATAAGTGGTACTGGTGATAGTTTGGGGCATGGAGTGCTTGGTTTAGCAGGTTGAGTCATTGTCAGTTTAGAATAAACAAATTATAAATTTGTAAAATCTCCATCCTAAACAGATTATCCATATGTACAAAAACAGTGGTATAGCTGAAGTCAGACCTCTAGAAGACGAGGTCCCAAACTTTCTCACCAGCTATTGAACTGGAATACCTAGGGAGGTATCCACTAGAAGGATAATTTTATCAGAACTGGAATCCAGACAGTGACTAGAATATCAAAGGTAGTGATCACTTGGCTTATATGTAGCAAACCACACAGAGAGTAGGAGAGTGCTTCTCCCTTTGTACTGTTTTTCCAGGTAAATAAGCGTGTGCCAGATAGAAGAGGGACTAACTGTGTTCCCTTCTTTCTGTGTACCTGTTTTTTGTTTGTTTTATGTTTTATTTTCTTAAAGTTACAGTCCCTGTTTCAGGCATGATCACCATCCCAGCAGCCAGCTTGGCAGGAGCACAGATCGTTCAGACAGGAGCCAACACCAACACAACCAGCAGTGGGCAAGGGACTGTCACTGTGACACTACCAGTGGCAGGCAATGTGGTCAATTCAGGAGGGATGGTCATGGTAAGAAAACGGATTCTTCACCTCACCGTTTCTGTCATTTATCTTTCCATATATCCCTTTGTCCGTTTTTTTGGACATGTAATTTGAGGGGCGGCTCGTTGGTCTACTGGGATGATTCTCGCTTTGGACATGTAATTTGATGTCTTTAATAAAGCTTGTTGATAATGTTGGCCCCTTGGGGTTGAATTGATCCTTAAGGCATTTACAGAGATCTACTTCTATAAGAAACATTACAATGCATTATAATTCATTCTGAGCCCCTGTTAGGTGTTGGGGACTATTCTAGCTGCTAGATAGAGATAGAGCAGAGAATAAACAGTAGAAATGTCTGCTTTTGAGTAATCTTACTCAGAATTCAAATAATGTAGGCACAGGCTACTAATCTTTGGGAAGTCGGCAATATATTGCCCACAGCCAGTGAAATAAAAAGTAAGCTCAAATTCAGATTGTAGTCAGTAAAGAAACCAAAACATGTATGCTATGAATACATTGAGAAGATAGGGAGGGAGAGGTGAGTAGTGAGGTAAGTGGAGGCTAAGGCCTCTTGTCCAAAATGGATGGCAGGACACAATACTTAAAATGGGTAAATTAAGAACAAGTAGTAGAAGCCTGCACACACAGGTGGAGGAAGCTACAAGAAGAAACAACACATCCAATTCAAAGTTGTTTTAGTTGGGAAGGAAAGTTGGGAATGGAAACCTGTTACTGGTTTCATCATATACTTAGTAGAGTTTTTAGTTTAGTGTGCTTAGAAAAATTAGGTTTAAATTATTTAATAAGTTAAGTAGCTAATTATGTAACTGTAGACATTTTGGTCAACTTACCTTTGTACTATTTGTCTATGATTACTGTTCCTGACCATTAGATGGCAGCAGATTTTTCTAGAAATGGAGTCATAGGTGGACATTGTAACTCCTGGGTTCCCTATGACAGTCCTCTGGAATTTTGATTTAAAATGCAGACTGTGAGTATAAATGTTCTCCAGGAATCTGTATTTAACTATGTGCTCTATAAAAGCTACTCTTTGTAGCATTTAGAAAAAATAATGTAACAGGACTGAGAAGCAGTTCCCTGTGTCCATACTGCTATTTAATAAGCTGTGGTTTTCTTTTCATGTAGATGGTGCCCGGTGCTGGCTCAGTACCTGCTATCCAAAGAATCCCTCTCCCTGGGGCAGAGATGCTCGAAGAAGAGCCTCTCTATGTGAACGCCAAACAGTACCACCGTATATTAAAGAGGAGGCAAGCCCGGGCTAAACTAGAGGCAGAAGGAAAAATCCCAAAGGAAAGAAGGGTGTGTATAACATTGAAAGAAGGAAGAGAAAGGGCAGGGTTCTACTTTTGAAATTACCTTTTATATGGTTTGTTTCCTTGAGCACCTGCCGAACAATTGAAAGTAAGTAGCTATTAGCTTTATACAAGTTTGCATTTGTCATTGCTCTGTGTGGCTGCAGCTACCATAACAAAACAGTAACAGGGGCTTAAAAGAGTTTATTTTTTCCCTTACACAAGAGAAATCCAGAGAGAAATTGTCCTGGGCTGGTAGCCCATTTCCACGGTCCTCATGATGCTTTCTCCAGTCTCACTGTTCTGATACTTTAGTGTGCCAGTCATAGTCCAGGGTGAGTGCTTGGGCTCCAGCTTAGGTAGAAAGGGAACAAGAAAGGCACTCTTTCTCAAGGAAACTTTGAAGAAGCTCCATACATCTCATTAGCTGTAACTTAATTACATGGCCAACTTAAGCCTGCAAACAAGGCAGGGAAATGCAGGGTTTTGATTTTTGTGTGTTTTTTACTGAGCAGTCATCTGCTTAACTAAAATTTGGCTTGTTAATGAGGTGAAGGAGAGGATGTGTATGGGAAAGGGTAGATAGAGATTGCTGCTACACCTTTGGGAAATCTTTTTTATTTATTATTCGTTTAGCTTTCATGTCTTTATGAGAGTTAATATATGGTCAGCTGCTACCAGTGTTTCCTCCGAAGCTCTCTCTGTAATAATGTAATTCATAATTGCCACTGGCAGCTCTGATGACACCTCTCCTGAACTTCAGAAAATAGAATCTGTGCATGAGTTAACTGTGCTGCTTCCGACTAGTACCTTTATTTCTCTGGTTTTAGAAATACCTGCACGAGTCTCGGCACCGTCACGCCATGGCTCGGAAGCGGGGTGAAGGTGGACGGTTTTTCTCTCCAAAGGAAAAGGATAGTCCCCATATGCAGGTAAGTAGAGGATACATTTCATTCTTCTCTTTTTGCCTTGTATTTTCTTGGGAAGAGCATTCAGAGTCCTCTTTTTACTTTCACACCAGAGACTAACTACATTCTCTAAGTTGAATGCATTGTTGTCTCTCTCAGATTCCTTTTTGCCTTAAAGTACTAAAGGTGTTCAGTCAAGTGCCCTTTCTTCCTTCTCATCTTTGCCAGTTATTCCTAGTAATTCCTTCTTATAATTCTCATTTTTCTTGATTTTAAAAGAAAAAGTTTATTGTCTCCTAGTGTAATAGCACAATCATCAGCAGGTTAACACTTAACTGCTGCGTGCCAGCCATTACATGAAGCATTTTTGTAAGAACTTTTTTTTCATTGACCCTGTATAGCAGCCTCAAGCCCCATGAGGTAAGAATTCTAACTTCCATTTTACAGTTGAATCTGAGGTTTAGAGAGGTTAAGTAGTTTGCCCAAGGTAAAATACTTAATAAAATGGTGTACCTGAAATTCAAACCTGGTGCAATTCCAGAACTTACTGTAACTGCTGTACTTCACTGGTTCTTACCTCTGATTCCACTGATTGTACTTATCAGCATTTCTGAGTTAGTATATCCAAAAGAGAACTCTTGATTTCTGTTCTATTTTTTATCCCTAAACCAGTCATTCAGTAAATGACCTGTCCATCCACCCAGTTGCTGAAGCTTAAATTGTCCAGTTCTTGAAAAAGTCCTCTTGCTTTTACCTTTAAAATAATAATCCGAATTAGTCAACAGCATTTTTTTTCCCTTCCAGCTGGCATCAGCCTGAAGAAATCCTTGATTTGCTTCAATTCATGTAATAGCTGCCTACTGGTATCCTTTCTTCCATTCTTGTGCTTCTCTAGTCCATTCTTCCTTCACATCTTTGTGTGGTCTTCTTAAAATGTGTGTCATCTCACATCACTGTCCTGCTTAAACCCTTCCACTCCTGCCATTTCCCACTTGCCCTTAGACTAAAGTCCAGAGTGTTTATCATGGCCAAAAAGGCACGTGTGCAATCGAGCTCCTGCCTACATCTGACTTCATTTCCTCCTGTTCATGGTCTTTATGCTCTTGCTGTACAGTTCATTGATCTGTCTCCTGCCATAGGACCTTTGTCTTGAAAATAGCTAATTTATAAAGCATGACTGTCTTTTATCTTTTAGGTCTTGGTTTAAGTCTGAGGCTGGAGCCCAAGTAGGTCTCTTCAATCTCATTATTTTTTCACATCTTCCTCTTCTTTTGAGCATCATAATAATCGACTTGTTTTATTTGTGTCATTGTTCAGTCAACGTCTCCTTCACTAGACTGTAAGCTGTGTAGAGAGTAGAGGATTGTTTTGTTCTCCATTGTATTGATTGGACTTAGCATAATACCCAGTCCAGAACAAGCACTCGGTAAATGTGTGTTGAGTTCATGGTTCCTCCCATTTCCTGCTACTTTATTCTGTGTGACATTGCATCCCACCTATACTACCACCAAATCGGTCTTTAGAAGGTAGTGCTTTTTTAACCATGTTGGTCCCCTGCTCAAGGATGCATGCTGGTTTTTATTTTTTACTGCATCTGATCCCACACTGTTTCTGTATGACATCTAAGCAGCTTGGCCTCCTCATCTCTTTCAGTGTCCAACTGGGAATCATCAGTATTTCCACACAGGAGCACAGACTCCTCTTTCAGTGCTGTTAATTCCTTCCTGTAGTCTGGGAGCCCCTCCTTTCTCATTGTTCATGCAGTGTGTGGCTACAGAGTGCCATCTGTGGGCATTATGCCAGGAACTCCTGATTCTGTGTGCTAGCAGGATCTTGGTCAAGTTACTCAGGTTCCTTTGGCCTGAGTTCTTTCACCTATAAAGTAGGCTGCTGTTGATACTTCATAGGACCATTGTGGGGATTTCATACAGTAAGCCATATTGGACACCAGCTTGGCACATTATCTGGTGCATGGTGAGGGCTAAGTTAATGCTGGTTATTATTCTTATTCATTGTTCCAGGACCCCGCTGCAGTCCTGCCACCTCCAGAAATCTTTTAGCTTTTTCTTAGATCACGTCAGTTGATGCTTCAGAGCTTTGGTGTGGAGGAACTGAAGGCGGTTATTGTGGAGTGTTACAAAAAGCTTCCAAGGACTGATCCCTGTCTTAACACTGCAGGTTTTCAGTGAGAGGGGGCAGGCAAAATTTAGTGAAAAGAAAAGGGAAATAGTTAAGAAATAGTGAAATGAGAGCCAGGAGATTTGGGCATTAGTTCTTGCTGGGCTGCTGACTAACTTTCTTACTGTAGTCCAGGCAAATCACTTTTTTTTTTTTTTTTTTTTTTTTTTTTTTTTTTTTTTTTAAAGATTTTATTTATTTATTTGACAGAGAGAAATCACAAGTAGGTAGAAAGGCAGGCAGAGAGAGAGAGGAGGAGGAAACAGGCTCCCTGCCAAGCAGAGAGCCCGATGTGGGACTCGATCCCAGGACCCTGAGATCATGACCTGAGCCGAAGGCAGCGGCTTAACCCACTGAGCCACCCAGGCGCCCCCAGGCAAATCACTTTATCCATCCATTCTTCAGGCTTATCTACCAAATGAGTGCATTAACACAAATGTCAATGTCCTTTCCAGCCCTGCTAAGTGCTTAGTATTTAAATATGATGATCAGAAAATCATGGCACAAAAATACAAAATGACATAGTTTCTATTGGCCACTTAAAAGACCCTTAAACTTGAAAGGTAAAACACAACACAGGTTCTCATAGGAAAGAGATACAGTGTCAACTCTGGAGTGTTTGGAAGTGGAATGCCAGGCCAGACTTAACAGTCGTTTTACACAGAGGTTTGTTAATCTCTTCTTTCCTTACGAAGCTGCATTTTAATCCACGTCGGTCAACTTAGATGCATTCGTGGCCTTTGGCTTACTTAGCAAAATTCTGTGTATTCCCCTTGGTGATGAAAAGTGAGAGCCTTGAGTTCCGTATTACTTTCACAAAGGATTTTAATCACTATTACTCTTTGTCTCTAGGATCCAAACCAAGCAGATGAAGAAGCAATGACACAGATCATCCGAGTGTCCTAACCCCAGGCCCTATGATGGAGCAGATCAAGGTCATGTTCCTGGCCGTTGTTTCCCACTGTTCCTGGAAATTGATCACCTCTTCCAATAGGACACTGACGATTCCATGCTGCCCTTTTCTACAGGACAAACCACTTAGTTTTTAATAAGTGGCTCAGTATTATAATTGCAGCAATGTCTGGCAAATTGAAGTTGCAAGCCTTTGTCTCGCCCTTTCAGACAGGACCTATTTCAGACTGTTGATGACATTGACATTTCGTGGATTAGGATGATGCAAGGGACCTGTGCACATAAGTGCACACACAGCACTTACTTTGGCTTCTGAAGCCAGCCAGCCATCTTAGCAAGGGAGAACAACCTTCTTAACCAAGACTGAAATCAGGGAAGCCGATGCCCACTCCTTCCCATGGAATCTAAGCAGCATCCATCCCTCTGATGTGGGATCTCATGCTGACTCACTGGACACTTTGTATTCAGAGGTGGCTTCCAGGCAAGGAAGTTCCATCTCATGACATGGAAACAATAAATTGTCTGAGATATATTCATTATCTGTGGTAATAATAGGAATCTCTGTCTACCAGATGATAAGTTGGTATTTGGACTCCAACCAAGAAAAGCTAACTCTGGGGATAGAAAAACAAGTCTCAAGCACTGAAAGTATAAATTCCTGAATCTTTTTTTTTTTTTTTTTTTTTTAAGCTTTGGCAAGTTGTGGTCTTTTGTCTGTCTGCTGATAGATCATCTGGACCATAGTTTTTGCTTCTGCTACTTATAAGACAATTTAGAGGGTATTGGACCTTGAAACTGCCTTTCCTAAGTAGAGAACAAAAACCATACAACTTCTGTGCTGAAGTGCTGAGGACATTTGTAGTAACTCCTAAATAGAGAGCCAAACAAGATTTTTTTTTTTTTTTTTTTTTTTTTTTAAAGTAGACTCCACACACCCAGCATGGAGTCCAGTGCAGGGCTTGAACTCCCATCCCTGAGATCAAGACCTGAACTGAGATCAAGAGTTGGGTGCTCAAATGACGGAGTCACCCGGGTGCCCCTAGAGATGTTCAGTCATAGGCTTTGTGACAGCATTAGGGGAAGAAAAGTGTTCACACGTATTGTAGTCCAACAGAAGAGAAAGTAGTATATATACCCATGTGTTGCCACATAGCATGATTCTCCAGTGGATGGATGCCAGGGATGGATCACTAAGGTGAAAAGAGTAATTCACATTTATATATACTATAACTTTTTAACAAGCATGGAAAGGAAGAGGTCTGAGAACTGCTCTTTGACAGTTTCTATCTGGAAAGCATTGTTCAATCACACTCTCCTGGATATATTCCAGCTTACCTTGTCGAGTTTAAGGTGAATGTTGGCTTCACTCCTGCAGCACTTTGTTTTGTGTTAGCCCCAGAGAGTGAACTTTCTCTTTTCTTCCTCTGGCAGCTGATTCTTTGGTGCCAGTTTCCATGTTTCCCCTTTTCTACACAGGCCTTGTATAGCAGAAAGGTTTTTACATTGCATCCACCTTCTGGGGATAAGCTGGCGACTGGTAGTGGTGATGCTGGCAGGGTCAAGAATTGGGCTATAGTTCCCAGAAGGACTGTGCCTCAGAAATTTTCTATTCTACTTCTAATTTTATTTCTAGATGTTGAACCTGGGGAAAACTATGATGATACTTGAGAAAAGAGTTGCCTTCTCTAGAAACAAGGAAAACCTAATTCTTTTACAGATCATTTGGTTTTGATTTAAATACCAAGAGTAAGAATTGACTCTTTAATTTTATTACTCTTATTGTATTAAGAGGGAAAATAAACCCTCTGAAGAAAACATCACGAAGGGAAATAATTGGAATGATGGAAAAAGAGGAACAGAGCTATGCAAAGAAAGCAGGAAGTAAAATCTCTCTCTAGTCCCTGGTATCTATAGCCCTCTATCCTGGCTTTCAGATGACAGGAAAGACCAAATCCTTTGATAGGCTCACCAGAAACTTCTGGCTCTTGACTTTAGTTTCAGATGTTGATTTTTATTCAGTAAGCCCCAAGATTTTCAGATGATAGTTCATGAAAAGCAATGAGGAGTTTCTACCCTTGGTTTGTTTAGGAGTCTTTAAGATACAGAGATCAGAAAGTAAGATACAGAGATCAGAAAGAAAGTCCTCAGATCTAAGCCAACAGCAGTTCTAAAATGCTATTTATTTGTGTCTGTAAGTTTGTACATAGTAGTATCAACCTCATATTGTTGCAGAATTCCCCCCCCCCCCCGCAAGTTTGAGTTGTGTTTTGTTGAAAGAAATGCTTCAGTTGTCATTTTGTCACTGCATTTCAGATAGCTCCTGACCCTTTTGTTGTGGCCATTTTAACACATCATAATCCACAAAGTGGGGGTTTGAGGTTTGGGTTTTTTTTGTTACTAGTTCTTTTATTTGTCCTTGTGACTGTAGTGATGACTTCATAGACGCAGAGAGTGAACGGATGAGTGAATAATTGGTTTAATGCATAATTACTTCACTTCTTGAGTGCTCTTTTTGGCAAGATAATTGTAAATGTATATATTTTAATTGCACTGGTACATTGAACATATGTCGGTGTCTATACCACTGGACCAACAGAGCTTTTTCTGGCTGTTGGGTGCCTGATAATAATGTCTTGATTTTCCTTTGGGACTCAACAATATAGGTTTTTCTCCTAGCAGTAGGGGGAATACAGATGATCGATCATTGATGTCATTGCAATTGTTATTTTTTAAAATAAATTTGTAAAAATACTAAAAAGGGATTTTTGAATTTTCACATTTCTTAGGTTCTAGGTTGTGTTTATAATGTCGAAATTGTGATCTTTGTAGACAGACGTGGGAGCTCCATAGACAGTGTCAAATTTGCAGTGTCCAGGCCTCTTACTTGTGTGTCTTTTCCTTACTCTTTTCTTCCCTTTTGGCCCTCCCTCCTGCTAAGGAAGTATTCTCTGCACCTGTGCACTGATTGTATATTTCGTCTTACTACTGTGTTAACCAAAATTTGATGAAGTAATTCCACAAGCAAAATAAGCCTTTCAGTTATTGATGGGGAGAACAAAGGTAAAAGAAATACAGAAAAAGAAAATTAAATTTCCTTACAACTCACAGTCCATTGACCAGTACTTGAAAAGGCAGAGTGACCTTCCTCTAGGAACTCAGCTGCCTACATGTTAATACCTTGCTAACAGCAAAAGGCAACCTTAGCTTGACATTAACCTATCCTCCAGGACTTTCTTTAACATTAAAAAAAAAAAAAAAAAAATCGTCTGGAAGCTTTCTTTATGTCTACTCCCCAAAATATATGTTGGCAATCATCCTCCAAGCATATGGCCCACTGATAAAACATCTGGAGGGTTTCATGACTAAGATTTTAGTAGAGGGTAATAAATGGCCCCTCAAGATCCTGGAAACTTTGCTCCTAAATTCTTTACACTATCCCTAACGCCCTCCCAACTTGCAAGGATATAATCAGCCACTGCTCACTCCCTAGGGTCTTGTCCCTGTGCTTTAATAAAAGCTTTTGCACGGAAGATGCTTCAAGAATTCTTTCTTGGCTGTTTGCTCCCAAACCCCAACATTTTCACATCAGTTATCACCGAAACAGCACTGATTGGGTCTTGTAGAACTAAAGATAGTGAAGCTGTAATTTTTAGATGTTTTTTTTTTTTTAAATTTCTGCAGAAAAAACACGGATGCTTTCCTGATTGTTAAAAATCGACAACATACTCATCCTGTTACTAATGTGAATTCTCCCAAGAATCTGAGCGACTGACGGGCAACCTCAGATAGGCCTTTACCACACACGGAACCAGGAGCTGGATCTAGAGCAAAGTAACCCCAGGAGCACTCTCAGGAGACACCCTATAGACCTGTCCTGGCAGATAAGAGAAACAGAAGAAATTCTCTAACAGTTAAGGCAGTGACTATTACATAGCCTTAATCTAAGAGTGTGAAATTTAAAGACCATACTGAGGTTGCTTTAGTCAGATGCTAAATGGAACACTGCCCTTAGAAATTCAAATGAGCCAGCATTCCACTCTGATGACAGAAGACCCCTCTATTGACACTGAGATCATCTGTCTTACTGCAGAAGCATGCTCACGGTTCAAGATTCTTAAGCGTCATCTCAAGCCTGTCTGGAACGCACTGCCCCTCTCCAAGTCCGCTGCTTATCTACCTCGTAGAGGTCTCAAGCAGGGCACGGGGGTGAAGGGGCCGGAGGTCCGGCCGCGCCGGATTGGCACCGCCCCCAAGAAGGCCCGCACTGATTGGTTGGTTCAAGGGACCCGCCAAGGCCATCGTTGCGGATTGGCTGCTACCCGGAGAAACCCCGTTTCCGGTAGCTTGGCGGCCAGCCCCGCCGCCGTCATGGCGACCGGCGAGCGGGTGGCTGCGCTGCCGCCTCTCTGGCCGGTAGAGGCCCGGTTGGCGGCGCTGCTTCCCGACCTTCTGGTGTTCAGGAAGCCCCGGGGATCGGAACCCGAGCTCGCCACGGCCCAGGGCGTCCTCCTTGGCGTCCACGTGACGGGTGAGGGGAGGCGCGTCGCTCTCCCGCCCTCCCCGAGGGGCGGCAGTTGGGGCCCGGCTCCGAGAGGCGTCGGCAGTTACGGGCCTGGCGCTGAGGCAAGCAAAGGCGCGGCTTAACTGCTCGCCGCCGCCTCCTCGAGAAATCTGGAGGGTCAGTTTCAGAGCTGGAGGACTCCTGGAATGGTCTGGCGTAGTCCTAGAGTTCACTTCAGACATGAAAGGAAACTCAGAAACGGGAAAGGACTTTTGCGGGACCACTCGGCAGGCTTTGAACCCAAGTTTTCTCCCAATACGCATACCGCCTCAGCCAGTTCTTTCTTCCGCTCACTTAATTCCTTTTTGGGTCCCTAAGTGTGTGCCCGCCACCGCTCTAGGAATTAGAAATCCAGCAGCTACTTCGAGAGTCGCTCACTTAACAAATACTGTAGAGTTTGTGGCATGGATCTGAAGATGAGTGATCTGAAGGTGCCTGACCTCGAGGAGCTCGCCATCTGAGTTGTCCATAAAGTTTTAATCCATCCCCCCGTCTTTGGTCTCTCCGTCCCTCACGTGGGGGAGAAATCCTATTTCTCTTTGTCCAGAGAGCTTAAAGAGGACATGGCAGAAACGGGGTAACAGGCTAGAGATGAAAGGGGGTGCTTGTGGGTGAATCTTGATCTGCAGCTCCTGGAAACGAAGGGGGTGTGGCTCCCTGGATTCTCAGAGGCGGCAGCTACCAGCCAGGTCCCGAATATGAACACTTGTTAAAAGGTCATGCAATTACTTAACTGGAGGAGATCTGCTTCTTTACACTGGCCTGATACGAGCAGGGAATAGAGCCTAAAAGTTCAGGATTTGCAGCTAACGTAATTTTTGTTTTGTCGGCTAGGGTTTACAGCATTAATGGATAGGTTCAGCCTGACCTGCAAGTCGGAAAATGACATGGACAAACTGGCCCACATCTTCAGTTATTACATTAGTGACATCGTGGAGCGTGAGTGACTTTTGTAGGGAAGTCAGGAGGTGTGGTGCTGGGTTCCTGAGGGTTTGTAACAGGAGGGGGTTTGGGCTACTTGAAAAAATACTAAAAGGTTATTCATTTAGTGTTAATCATCGTTCATTCATTCATTCATTCATTCATTCCTTTTTCATGTTTTGGGTTGTTTTTTTTTTAAGATTTTTGTTTATTTGAGAGAGAGAGAGACAGAGATAGCGAAAGAGAGCATGAGCTGGGAGGAGAGGGAGAAGCAGGCTTTTATTTTATTTCTTTTTTGCAACTAACAAGCTAGATTTTTGCCTGTATCTCCCATTCTACCTACTTTCACATCCTGTTGACTCAATGTTCAGAAAGGGGGGAAACTAATTTTAATTTTTACTTTGAATGTTTAAATCTTATTTCAAAACAAAGTATTCCTCAGGTTGCCTCTTCTAACAATAATGTAATGTGCCACATGTGTTTATATCCAATATAATTTACAAAACACTTTCTCTCATTTTCTTACTGCATTTTGATCCTGTGAAGTAGGACTGAGTGTTTTCTTCATCTTCTGCCATATATTAAGCTCGTGGAAATTAGCCTAATCTGGGGAAGAAAAAATAAATAGCTCCTTATATGTGCCGTAAATGTTTTGAGTACATATTCTTTTTTTTTTTAATTTAATTTAATTTTTTAAATATTTTTTAAATATTTTATTTATTCATTTGAGAGAAAGAAGAGAAGCAGGGGGTGCAGCAGAGGGAGAAGCAGATTCCCAGCTGAGCAGAGAGCCTGGGATCGGATCTGAACTGAAGGCAGATGTTTAACCAACTGAGCCACCCCGGTGCCCTTGAGTGCCATTCTCTGATATGCACTGTAAAAGGTGCAGGGTGTGCAAAACCTCCTCTAGTTAGACCTACCCCCAGCAATTATTTTGGTCCTGAAACCTTTGGTACTTATATAACATTCCCTTCTTTTATTGACAATGTCCATACAGTCATGTGCATAATTCTGAGATTCACCAGAATTCTTACTTTGTGGAATCTCCTTTAGGAACTTGTTTATTTGACTTGCCTCTTACCCCTGAGGAACACTTGTGAAAGGCCTTTGGATTTTTCTCATCAAGTTTAGATGAAAGGGAGAGATGGAAATTATATTATAACACCAGGAATTACTGGATAATAGAAGTACAAGGGAAAATAAAATGTAATAGTTGCCCTCTTGAAGTTTCCATGTTTGTGGGAGAGATAACAAGATAATTACAGATTATACATTTCGCAAAGGAAATAAATAGGGTGTAGTGGTAAAAAAGAATTGTAGAGTGAGAGATCTTCTCTGTTAGGTAAGATGGTCATAGGAGGCTCCTCTGAAGCTGAAACACAAAGGACGAGAGAAACACCTTGTGAAGAGTGAGGAGTAAAGTATTTCAGGCAGAAGAATGCCAAGTGCGAAGCTTCTAAAATGAGAGGAAGCTTGCTGTGTTCTAGGAACTAAGAAGACCAGTGTGGCTAACACATAACTAGCAGGGGGAAAGAGTGGCTTGAGGTGAGATTGGAGATCATTGAACTCTGTAGGCCACAAGGAGTTTGGATTATATATTTTTGTATAAAGGGAAACTGTTAAAAGGTTCTGGCAAGGGGGTAATGTGATCCGATTTACACTTTTATAGCTCGTTTTAACTGCCTCATGGAGACTGCATTATAGGGAGCTTATAGAGGGCAAGTGGTAAGAATGGAAGCTAGAGGAGGAAGTTGTAGCAACTGTGGAGAGATGATGCTGATTTGGTCTAGGGTAGTGGTTCTCAACCTTCGCAGCACGTTAAATAACCACTCGGGGAGCTTTTTAAAAACCTTAGTGTCTAGGCTTTACCCCAGACCAACTAAATCAGGATACCTTTGGGTAAGCCCAGAAATAAGGATTTTTTTAAAGTTTCACAGGCTATTCCAATGTTGAAGCCAAGGTTACAGGCAAGGTGGAAACCCCTGGTCTAGGGATAAGGGAGTGGAGCCATAAGGAGACGAATTGATCTGCAATGTGTTTTGCAGGTTTAGCAGACAAGATTTGCTGGTATATTGCTGTCAGTGGGAAGTAGTGAGGAAAGTGACTCTGAAGATTTTTTTGGCTTTCATAACTGAATGATGGTGGTGTCACTTACCGAGTTGAACAAGACTGGACTTTGAGAAAGAAAATCAAGTGTTCTGTTTTGAATATACGGAGTTGAGATGTCAATAAGTCATTCAAATGGAAAAATGAAGTCAGTAGCTATGATGGAACCTGGAGCTCAGAGAACAGATCTTTGTTAGAGACAAAAAGTGAGTTGATGGCATAAAGATGTTAGAGTTAGGAACTGATTGAGTCCACATGAAGAGAGTGTAAATAAAGAGAAAGAGCCTTATACTGAGGCTTGAGGGACTCCAGGACAGACTATGATTAGAGAGAAAGAACTTTAAAAAGAAATTATAAAACAGCCAGGTAGTATATTGTGGTGTTGCTGAAGCCAAAGTAGAAGTAGTGTCTCTAAGAGAAGAGGGCTGGGGCTGGCTGAGTTGAAAATGAAAGGTATAAAGTACAGTGCTGTGAGAAAATACTGAATTTAGCAAGGTGAATGCCATTGATGATCTTGATAAATTTTACTGAAGTGGAGAAGAGAATGGTAGAGAAAAAGTTTAAGAGTGACTAGGATACAAGGAGCAAATTGTATACGGCCAACACTTTTGAGAAATTTTTTGCTGGAGATGAAGCAGAAAAATGGAGCTAATAGCAAGAAAAGGTAGAATCAAGAATAGGTGGATAAACTTTCTTGTGTTTTGTTTTCATTTTTAAAGATATTAATGGAAATGATCTAGTGGAGAGGAGATAAGGGAGGGAGTAGAAGGGGCTAGGATCCAAAGTCCAGGGGGGTGACCTTGAAGAGAACAGCAGTATTTCTTTCATTTTCAAGAAGATGGATATAGATACAGACAGATTTGGGGAGGAGCTAAGGGAAAGGAAAGGGTCCCTTGGAGAGAACAAATAGACCAGATAAGATACGAGGAAAAATTCAGTAGAACATTCTTCTAATCATATATAATTCTGCTATGATCTAGTATATCTGATTTTGATGCATTATCTTCTCTCATTTACTTGATTTCAGATGTTCTTTGTTTTGGAGGAGATATCCTAAATATCACAGGTATTTTTCAGTTTTTCTGAATATTTAAAGGACCGTGAGTGAGGAAGACTTCATTTAGGTGGAATTTGGCATATTTGTTTATTCAGCATTGTTTTATTATTTAATATGTACTCAGCCCTGGGGAAACAAAATGAAGAAGGCACAGTCACTGGCTCAAAGATTCTCTCAGTCTAATAGAAAAACCTTGCCCATATTAAGTTCAAAGATGCTTTACATTTTGCTTAATTGAATGACAGACAAATAAGTGCCTATAAAGCACTTAGTTGCATGAGAAAACTAATGAGAAACTTAGTCCTGAGAGCAAAAGCTATGTGTAAGATAAGGAGGAGGCAAAATCTCCATTTGGAGAACTCTCAGGATCATTGATAGCCATATGCTTGGCCTCTTTTTTTAAACTTAATTAAGCCAACCTTGAAATTAAATTTGAACATGAACTTATATTTTATGAACCTCTTAGTTAGTGCCCCTCCCATTCTGTTAGTATACTGGTGGAGGGAAGATTATAAAAAATAAACTATAGGAATGTTTCAGCTTCTGCCTTGTCTTGTTTTTTATATGATGAGTGGTTTTGAGGCTTTAAGGCAGTATTTTAACCAAGTATAATGTATAGGGCCAAAGAACCTTGCCTGACACCTTGCATGATATTTTCTGCCTTATTGGGGGCTTTACCCAGATCAGGAGAATACAGATATTTGATCCTTGTCATCCTGTCTTGTGTGTCTGCAGGGAATGTGCTCCTGGCACTCTGGACAGTGAAACAGAATCAACTCAGTGACATCATTACCCTGGTGGCAAAATGCAGTCTGGAGATACAGGAGAAATTTGGAATCTACCATACGAGAGAAGGCCAGGACCTAAAGCTAAAGATAGGTAGTAGCTACTAAAAGAGTGATAAATTTAAAAAAAAAATCTATAAAAATTCAAAATATAAATGACAACCTGAAAAAAAAATCTGCAGCTTATATCATATACACAAAGGGTAAATATTAGAAATAGAACACGTAGAAATCAACAAAAGACTAACATTTTAAGAGATGGGAAAGATGAGAAAGGACATGAATAAATAGTACATAGACAAAGAAATACATCTCTTTTAACATGTGAAAAAATACTCAATTTCATAATAAGAAAAATGCCAGTTGAAAGTACATTGAGATTATTTCTCACCTATAGATACTAAAAATTCAAATCCTGAACACACTGTTGATGAGGCAATGAGGAATAAACACTCTCATACACACTGCTAGTGGGAGTCAACGGCAGTACAACTGCTATGAAGAATAATTTTGGTAATCTGTGTTGAGATTCCAAATGCATTTATTCTCAACCTAGCAATCCCACTTCTAAATATTTATCCTATAGGTATACCTGAGTATGTGTGCAATGTTATAGGTACATGATTTTTTATTGCAATATGGTTTTTAATAAAACTATCTAAAGGAGACTGTTTAAATAAACAATATGTCTACTCAATGAGATTTTCTGCAACTTTAAAAAGGTATTCTGATATAGCTTCAAAATATAGTTGAGAAAAAGCAAGATGCAAAGCCCTGTGGTATGCTACCTTGTATATAAAGATGAAAAATAAGAATTTTTTTGTTTGTTCCTATTTGTATAAAGAAACACTAGAAAGATATATAAGAAACTAATAAAAGTTACCTATTGGAGGAAAAACTGTTATATTAGCTTCAGGTGTACAATACAGTGATTCAGCAATTTCTTACATCACCCAGTGCTCATCACAAGTGCCCTCCTTCATTCCCACCACCTATTTCACCCATCCCCCCCACCCCATCCCCCCACTCCATAACCATCAGTTTGTTTTCTATAGTTAAGAATCTATTTCTTGGTTTGCCTTTCTCCCCCCCTCTTTTGTTCATTTGTTTCTTAAATTCCACATAGGTATGAAATCATATGATATTTGTCTTTCTCTGACTTATTTCCTTTAACATTGTACTCTTAGCTCCATCCATGTTGTTTCAAATGGCAAGGTTTCATTTTTTATGGCTGAATAATATTCCATTGTGTATGCATGTGTGCATGTGTGTTTGTGTGTGTGAGATATCTTCTTTTTTAAATATTTACTTATTTGACAGAGAGCACAAGCAGAGGAGCAAAAGGCAGATGGAGAGGGAGAAGTAACAAGAGTGCTTATTATCAGTGGGACTTAAAGCCTGGAACTTTAAAAAACAGTGGGCTTGATTCTGAGAGAGCTCAGCTAGTGATAGGAAGCTGAGCCTCTGCCCTAAAGGAAGCTGAGCCTCTGCCCTAAAATAGACAGCACAGAAAATGGTGTACAGAGATACAGCTTGGAAGCAGAAGTTTGAAAGGCGCCTGTGGTTTATGGGAAGGAGAGTTGGTTACTAATCTCAGAGTTCTCTGAGGGACTTCTCCAGGAACCAAGGAGCTGGCATGTGCTATTTTCCTCCCCTGCCCCTCATCATAAACACACCGCTGCCTATGGGTTTGATCATACTGTGCCCTGTCCCCTCCAGCCAGACCTGCCTCAGTCCTGGTGCTGTGGATCCTCTCCCCGAGAAGACCCAGACAATCCCTGCCAACACTGTATCTCCTGACCTCCCATGGGGGATGCACACACATTGTTAAAATTAAACACCCTACCCTTGCCTGCTGTCCAAAGTGCCCAAGTCCTCTGGCCTCTGAATCAGCTACACATGCCCTGTGGAGGAGGATCAGTGCCACTAATTAAAAGTGCACATCCTGCCCACTACCTGCAAGAGCAAAAGATGTAGCTGGCTTTCCTAACACACAGGAACAGACACAGAGTGTTAGGCAGAATGAGGGGACAGAAGAATGTGTCACAAAGGGAATCTGCTTTCATCTTTATCCTTGTTTTTATATAATGTCTTTTCCCCCCTCTGGCTGCTGTTAGGGTTTTTTCTTTATCATTGGTTTTGGATAAATCTGATATGATGTCCCTTGGTATAGTTTTCTTCACTTGTGCTTGCAGCTCATTGAAATTCTGAATCTATAGAGTTTGGGTTTTATCAAATTTAGAAAATGTTCTGCCATTATTTTTCCAAGTAATTTTTTTCTCTCTTCCACCTCCTCTGTCCAATTATACACATATTAGGCTGCTTGAAATTGTCCTACAAGTCATTGATATTATTTCTTTTTTCCTCCTTGTGTTTCATTTTGGATAGTTTCTATTTCAGTGTTTTCAACTGTACAGAGACCTTTTTTTTATATATATAATCTCTACTTAGTCATTTTCTAGGTTCTTGAATATAGTTAAACTTTTAATCTTTTCTTATTTACTAATTCTGTCATCTGCGTTATTCTGGGTTGGGCTTGATTAATTGATTTTTCTCCTCATTGTGATTGATTTTTCTCCTCATTGTGGATCATATTTTCCTTCTTTGCATGCCTGGTTATTTTGGGGTGGGTGCCAGACACTGTGAATTTAACCTTGTTGGATGCTGGATTTCTTTTATACTTCTATAAATATTCTTGTATATACTTCTGAGGTGTGGTTAGCTTAATTTTTTTCAGGTTTTGCTTTTAAACTTTGCTGGGACCACAGCAGTGTTTAGTCTAGGGCTGGTTTTGCCCCCATTCTGGAGGCAAACTCCTTCTAAGTACTGTGTACCTAACGTCCTGTGAATTATTAAGTTTGGCACTCTGGCTAGTGGGAATAGGAACTATTGCCAGCCCTGTGTGATATTGGGGATTGTTCCTTCTAAACTTTTCAGGTGATTCTTTCCCTGGTTTCAGGTAATTTGCTGACATTGATGTACTTATTAGTTCTCAGTACTCAGCTAAAGACTTGTAGGGGATCTGGTACAATTCTCTGGAATTCTGTTTCTCTACACTTCTCTCCAGTACTCACATGCCCTGCAAACTCTAGCCAGCTTGGCCTCCTCAGGTCTTAGCTCTGTTTCCTCACCTTGAGGTGTCCTCTGGGCTATACCTGGGCTTCTCTTCCTTGAGAAGTCCTAGAAACTCTTCCATGCAGTAAACCAGGGTACCAAAGGGTTCATCTTGTTTGTTTCCCATCTCTCAGCTATCATTATCCTTTGTTACCTGATGTCCAATATCTTGAAAACTGTTACTCTGTGTGTGTTTTCTAGTTTCTTCATTTGTTCTGGGAATTATGGTAAATATACCACCTGTTAATCCATCTTGGCCAAAAGTATGTGTCTGCAATTCTTTAGAAAGTATTTTCCCTTTGTTTTTAGTTTGGATTGGGTAACTTAACTAAGGGCAGGCTTAACAGATATAGTCCTTTTTTCCTTGGCAAGCAAACCAGTTTTTTAGCAATATTAGCAGTAAGAAATGCCTCAGGATAAGAAAAACAGGAGATAGAATAAAAGTATATGGCAAAGCCCAAGCCTGGTAAAATGCCGATTGGTATTTTATCTGGTAAAATCACTTAGCCTTCATTATACGCTGAGGAGGTGGTATAGTCACTGTGGCAGGAGTTTCTTAGCATAACCATTAGGTCTCTACCATCACAACCTGGTTGTTTATTAGAAGAACAATTTTAAAGAGAGAAATCTTAGAGGCCTAGGATCTCTTGATTCTTCTTCCATACAACCCAAGTTTGTTTGAATGTCTCTGGGTATGCTTATGACAGGAGGAAATCCAGGGCAAAGTAATATTTTTGAAGGTAAGCTCACCTAATATTTTTGCAGTAACAAGATTGGCCTGATACATAGAGCAATGTGAGGATTCCAGACACCACCCTTTGCATAGTTTTCCAGTTGAGTTTGACTATTCACCACTTGTCTCCTTTTTTCTGGATAGGTCTATCTGCAGGTCGGATTTTCCAGGTTATTGTTGGAGATGAGCAGCGACAGTACCTCTTGGTGATCGGGCGGGATGTGGATGATGTCCAGGTAGCACAGCGTTTGGCTCAGGCAAATGAGATTGTCTTGTCCTGGAACTGCTGGAAGCTCTGTGAGCAGTACATGTTTGAAGTGGAAATCATGAGGGAGGATGAAGCTGTGAAGGTAGGAGGCTGGTCCCATCCACTGCACGTCCTGAAAAGGCCTTCCTACTGCACAGGGCAGTGCTCTGGTGGTGGTTGCGTATGGCTTGACCAAACCAACAACCACTGGAACTCTATTTTGGAGGGAGGTGGGGGATATCCTCCCAGGAAGTTAGATGAGGCAGAACAGTGAGGCTGGAAAGATACATGATCAACAAGGGAAATGACATCCTCAGCCCCTCTGTTAAGGGACCAACAGTAATGCAGTTGGTGGGTGGGCATACAATTGAGCGGTTTCCTTTCTTTAGTTAAGAGATATGCGGATCATTGACCCATTTGATTTTGATGAGCATTTTGACAAGTGCCTTGATTACCTGCCACATTACCGGACAAGTGCTGGTAAGTTACTTGGTCCTTTCTTCCCAAGCCCAAAATTTCAAAGATAAATTTTGCATATGGCTGGAGACAATTTGTTTGTTTTCCTTTTCTCAGATACTCTAAGAACTGCCCTGGAGTTGGATCCAGACTCTGCGCTTGAACAAACCCTGCGAAAGCACATAACGAAAAACCTTTTGAAGAAGGTTATTTCCTAGTTCTTGAGTCATCATGTAAACTGTGTGTGTGTTTATGTTGACTGGTCTACAAAAGATCTTTTGTCATTTACAAAAGATCATATGATCTTTTCCTATTAATCCAGTTCATCTTCATCTCCTGCTCTCCGTTGTAATGCCAGCAGGTTTCCCTATCTGTACCAGTTCCTGTGATGACATGTCATAATTTTAGATTTCTCAGTTCTAGCAAGTGGGAGACGTATCTGTTTTTCAGTTTTCCTTCAAGAAACTAGTACACTGTAAACAGGGTAGAGAGTATATGCTTGGTAAATATGTGTTGATTGATTGTGTATATATGAATCTATATGAATCCCTTAGTAAGTGATATAATGACTAATAGAATGGGCATATCAAACTAACTCATAAAGAGAAAACATCAAAGTGTGGCAAATTTCATCAGTGAATTAGGTTTAAAGTCAAACAGTTTTTTAAATTCCAAGTGTACTGGTTTGTACATCTATACTTCTCAAACCTGAATTTTAAGTTTTGTGTCTGACATTTGTAAGTTATTTTCTCATATTCATCATAGAATATAGAATTCAGATGCTTATACATGATACTGAGAGTTGAAGATACAGGCAAGATAACTCACTGTGTCTTTGTAGATTGATGAAGGGCAACCTATGGAGTACATATCCGAATTCCGTACTGTGACTATGGTTTTGGTCAGCCTAGAGTTCAACAAGACAGCATGGATGTTGCATTTATGTCATCTTATCCAGGAGGCTGCCCTGTATATCTCCACAGTCATAGAGAAAGGAGGTGGCCAGCTAAGCCAGATCTTTATGTTTGAGAAAGTAAGTACAAGAAAACTTGACGCATCAGCATTAAAGGTGAGTGAGGGATAATAGTCTTGTTCCCCACATAACATATAACACATGTGTGAGGCAAATTCCCTGCTGTGTATTTTGTGACAAGCTATAGGACATCGAAAGTTCAACTAGTAATAGTTAAGGAATGGGATGTTCTGGTTAATTTAATTTTCAGGGTAACTAAAGATTACTCTCATGTCCTTTTTTTTTTTTTTTAATTTAAATTCTTGTTGAGAAATCGTTATCAGAGCAAAAGCATATTTTTCTGGTTCTTTTAGTCAAGTGAGTATAATCAGATATTTCTGACCATTGAGAAGTTTGAAAAAGAGCAGTATCATAATACATGACATTATAGGTGAATAAAAATGTGAGTAGATAGCTCAAGTTATATACTAGAAATGGAATTTTTGAAAAGTTCTTGAAATCCGTTTATCTTGTGTTTTAAATTTCAGTTCTTTGTAGAATTAGTTAAATCAAGATTTTATTATTTCTTCTTCTTTTTTTAAATCTCCATGTTGATATGTCCCAGTGTCCATTTCATGAATCCTACTCAATATTCCCAACAGAAAACCAGTGGGGAAGTGCTCTGGCTTCATTCAGGGGAGTTGGTCCAGTTGAGGCAAGCATAGTCTTTCACCAGGTAAACTTCTCTTTTCCTTCTTTGTCATCTGTCCCAGGGCTGCATGTTCTTCTGTGTTTTTGGCCTTCCAGGGGATAAGAAGCCAGATGAGTGTGCACATGCCCTGGAGAGCTCCTTCAGCATCTTCAGCTTCTGCTGGGAGAATCTTGCTGAGACCAAGTGAGAAGGAAGGTGGGGCAGAGAGGAGCTTCTCAGGCCCCAGGGGGCTCTTCAGGCAGGGTAGGAGGCAGTAACAAGTAGCTGGGGTTGAGAGTGTCCAGAATCTGCTTACAGGGGAGGGAACATGCTAAGGGAAATCAGAAAATAAGCTCTATTAAGGAATCAGTAGGTACAGAATTAGGAAGTAGCAGTACTCAGGGAAAATGAAGATAAGTTTCTACCTAATGGAGTGGAAGAGGGAGGAGCCAAATACCCATAACAAGATTTAAGAACACTGCAAAGGAACAAGCAAATGTGTAAATTAATATAATACAAATAACATATCTGTATGTCGTGGGAATGTAGAACAAAGGCTGCCTATCTACAGGGAGGGGAGATGTGGGAAGAGAAGTTGTAGGGCAATTACCAAGATAGGAAGGAACCACCACTGGTTAATACTCTCCTTCCCTTTCAGTCTTAGTGTTTCCTATCCCTTGATTTTTTCTGGAATTCTCACTGATCTCCCTCCTCCTTATCTACCCCACCCTCCCACCTTCTACAAAAGCCTTGTCCTAATAAAGGCATAGAAAATTCCATGTTCCCACTAGTCGCACTATAACAGTGTGGGCTAAAATTTTTCAGATGACTTTTTTTTCCCCACTAGAAAGCCCTGAGGAAGGTATATACATAAATAAATTTGAAAAGTTATTTTTAACATTAACATCAAGTCAGAGATTTGTTTGCCATACTTATCCAAAATGAATAAAAATTACATAGCACTTCAACTTAGATAGGATATTTTGTATATGCTACAAGTGTGAATGTTTTTATCCCTCTTTTCCATGTGAGGAAACTAAGGCCACAGAAGAGGAGTTTCTAGCATACAGCAGAGCTGATAATGAAACCCAGACCTTCTGTCCTCAAATCCTGTATCATTTTCATTACCTAACAGCTGCCTCTTATAAAATGTAAATACTCTCCAAAAGGGAAAACCTATATTACTAATGTGATACTATTGTAGAGGCATTTTAATATCTATAATTTTCTTATATTATATATCTTATGTTATCTAATATTCTTATAGAGTATTAGTACTGAAAAGGAACTTAGAAATGATCTGACCCAACTTTTTATTTTACAGATAGGAAAGATGTTTCAGATGCTTCATAGATAATCAAACTCTTAGCCCAAGGCACATATGTATTGGCACTTCTTTTAAACCTGATGGGATCTGCAGGTACTCCTACAGCCCACTTCCCACTTCTCTCTCTCTAATATAGTATCAAATCCTGTATCATTTTCATTACCTAACAGCTGCCTCTTATAAAATGTGCTGGGCCATCTCTTCCAGTGCTGGTCTCTTCTGCTCTTGAATTTTACATGGACATGTGGCCTTCGAGAGTCCTGCCTTTTACTCCTGAATGAGATATTCATTTCTCAGATCATAGTTTTGTGCTTTTGGTCTTTTTTATTTTAGAATATAGTAGATTTTCAAGAGCTAGATATAATCTTGGAGTTCCTCTAATCTGTCCTCCTTTTTTTAAATCTGACCTTCTGAACTAAGATCTAGAAACTAAGATCCAGAGATTATATTGGTAAGCTGCATAGCTTGACAATGTCAAAGCCTGAAAGCTAGTTTCCAGGTCAGTGTTTTTTTCCTTGAAGATAATAACTAATTGAGTAATTTCCCGAAGTGTAGTTGGTAGAACATTGGCTCCTTAATAAATCATGAAAAAAAGATTCTCATGGCCAAATGTGTTTGGGAAGTGATGCAAACTATATTTCCTTCTTGGAGGTTCACAATATACATTAGTATCAAAAAGTTCTGAGTAGTCTTATAATAAAGAAACTTGTTTCATCAACATTTGAATCAACATTTCAAATTTACTTGATCACCAAACACTTTTCTCCAGAAAGACCTAAAAACATCCAGAAGAATGACTGTTCTGAGGAGCATATTTTGGGAAATTCTGTACTAGCAGGTGCTAAGTTTGCCTTCTTCACCCATAATCCAAGTGTAGAGATGTAACCGAAGAGTTGCTTTGTGACATCAGTAGCTGGGACTACAACTCAGGCCTCTGCATGATGTCAGCCTTGCCCAGACCCCAAACCACATTCCAGGTCTCCTTTCTCAGTGACCCTATTCACTTTGGATCATTTTATAAATTCTTCTTTCTAATCTAGGAAGTACTTTCAGTTTTCAGTTCATTTGCAGAAAAAGATGATTTTCTGAGTCTTATGATTAATCAGGCTTTTCTGGTTGGTGACTGTTTCTCCAGAATATTTTTGAGACTCAGCAAATGTAGTCTCAGAATCTCTTCATTATAATTCTTTGGCACCAGAAACACTTTCTGTATATTTACTTATGTTAAAGAATATAGTTTTTTCATCAGTGAAGAACATCTCTTTAAAAAAAAAAGAAGAAGAAGAAGAAGAAGGAACACAGACTACCAGGAAAAGCAAGGGGGAATTCTAAAGTCCAGTAGAAAGAAAGAGAGAATAGAGTAGAAAGAAAGAGTAGAAAGAAATGAGAATAGTATGGTTTGTTCATTCTCATAGCCTTGTTAGTGGCTGAGTTTATTGCATGTGTGAATGCATCCACTCGGCAAGCATTCACAAGCCAGGCACATGCTAGGTGTGATGAATGTAAAAAGAAATAAAATACTGCCTCCTCCACTAGGTAAACAACTAATTTTAATACCATGAAATGTAAGTGTAGGAATAAAATGCTAGAGGAGCTGCAGCAAATTGCTATGGGAAGACAGAGCCATTCTTCCAGGGGTCACAGAGGAGTCTTGACTATAAAGACAACATCTGAACCAGGTTGAGAAAGGAAGTTCAACATTTGGGGAAAGCGAGAAAGGGTGTTTTAGAAGAAGGAAGCATGGTGAAACATCCAAAGATGTTTAGTCTTATTGTGTGGCAGCAAAACCAACTGTCTGGTTCAGGTCTTGGTTTTCTCTTACTTACTCTGAACAATGGGCCCAAGAAAAAGTCCTCAATCCTGGCCTTAGAGGAAAGCAAGAGAGTTTTGATGGCATAGAAACAATAGTGTTAGCATTGCCACTTTTCATGCTCTCTGTAAATAACTAAAAATGGTTTATTTGTAGATTTAACTTGAAAGTAATTTGTGCCTCATTGTACCCTGCCTCTCCATCCACATATCATATCTGTCACGTGAAATTTTCACATCAAGTAAATTTTAACATCAAGTAAATCTAATTATTCCCGGTTATGTAAGAACTTGCCACCTTTGAGCCTTGGCTTCACCTGGAATGGTGTATGCCCCCTTTTTAAATAATTCCTATTTCTTTTTTTTTTTTTTTAAAGATTTATTTTTTATTTATTTGCTAGAGAGAGAGATCACAAGTAGGCAGAGAGGCAGGCAGAGAGAGAGAGAGAGAGAGAGGCAGAAGCAGGCTCCCTGCCAAGCAGAAAGCCTGATGCAGGGCTCGATCCCAGGACCCTGAGATCATGACCTGAGCCGAAGGCAGAGGCTTAACCCACTGAGCCACCCAGGCACCCCAAATAATTCCTATTTCTAATGCTTTCCCATTCCTGGCCTAAGTAGAACCACATCTCCCCTCACTTGTCCCTACTGCACACACCATCAGTGCTGTAGCCATCTTGAACTGCTTTAGTTTTGCACAAATACAGCAGGCTTTTCAGAGTTTCTGCCTTTTCCCACTGGACAGAAGCTGTTGCTCCGCTTTTGCAGTCCTTCATCCTGCACAGTCCAATCATATAGCCTCTCCTTTCTGAGTGCTTTTTCTGACTAGTATGAGTTAGTATGTCCATTCTGTTTGCTCTGTTAATTGGCTGTACTGATTTCTAATACATTGTATTTGTCTTGCTGACTTATAAATATGTCTCTTCATCTCCCTCAATTTCTACCACCTTCCCACTGCCTGAGACTGAATTTCTCCAGAGCAAGATAATCTTTTTTTTCAGAGCAAGATATTTTAAACACCTAGCCCAGGACTTGGTACTGTACATACTTCTCAGTGTTTGTTAAGTGACTGAACCTGTGCACAAATTAATGAATTTTTTAAAAATTACTCATTTTTAAAATGTATTCCAAAGACTAATTTGCTGTAGGAAGGCTTCCATCAACAGCCTGACCCTCTGATTATTCCTATACTTTGACATTCTAGCATTATTTGATCAGTTAACCATGTATTGATAACTGTTGATATATTTTTCATTTTGGGGTTTTATCTGAGGCAGCATGGTATAGTGGAAGTAACACTAGGCTAGGAGTCAGGGGACTGGATTCTCATTCTGACTGTTCTGTTGATTTCTGTTGTGTAACTCTGGGAAAGTTAATTAGCTCCTTCAGTTGTGGGTTTTTGTTTTTTATTTTGTTTGTCAAGCGGGATTAAAATATTTGCTCTACATATCTCACATATTTGTTGTTAATTATCCCTCAAAACATCAGATGAAATAATCAATTTGAAAGTACTTCAAAAAAACATATAAACCAACAGATAAAAGGTAATTTTTTTTAGTCTTTCTGCTGCTAATAGCTCCCCAACTAAAACTCCATGAATATGGGGACTGTTTTTCCCTTTTTAACTTTATACACATCATGTGATGTAGACAGACAGCAGTCTCTGGCCTTTTCTATTCTGAGCTCTAAAACTAGATGTCTAGATCTAAGGAGTGACAGCTTTAGTGCCTGACTTGGAAGCTTCTGATGGTATTTACCCACTGTTGCTTTTCTGATCCCCAGGCTTGTTTCTGTCAGTATCACCAATGGACCAGTATTCTGTGGCGTGATTGGGGCAGTTGCAAGACATGAATATACAGGTAGAATAGGATATTGGATTATTAGCTCTGTGACTTAAGGGGTCAAAGTGGAGGAAATGGTTCAAAAATTCCCTATCCTTTTCTTTCTGTCTCTCTGACACAGTTATTGGCCCAAAGGTGAGCCTTGTGGCCAGGATGATAACTGCTTATCCAGGTTTGGTGTCCTGCGATGAGGTAACATATCTAAGATCCATGCTGCCTGCTTACAACTTCAAGAAACTCCCAGAGAAAATGATGAAAAATATCTCCAACCCAGGGAAGATGTATGAATACCTTGGCCATAGAAGATGTATGTGAGTGTAATTAATAGTTTATTCCCATCTCTTTTACAGAATCAGGATATAGAATCATCAGTGTTTGAGTGTATGAAACTAGAAAGAAAGATGTTTCTAGTCCTGGCCTACAGGAATAAGAGACATAAGAAGAGGGTTTATTGTCGGAGATCTTTAGCTTTTCTGTTTAACTCTTAGCTAATTCCTCAGTGAACTTCTTGCTATCCAACAGGAAGAGAATCCAGTAGGTCACGAATCTGGGTGTTCTTTTTTACTTTATTTACCTCACAATTAATTTACTTCTCTGGACCTAGAACAATCAGTATTCTCCCCTTCCTGATCCCAAAGATTTTTAATTTTTTAAAACTCTTTTATATAGAACTCTGGACCTTTTCAATTATCTGAAAGTACTTGCTGATGAGACAATTTGTCTTCTAGCTATTTAGAGATATACATTCTATCTATCCCAATCTGTTACTAGACACGTTTCCCTTTGTCTTTTTTCCCAGAATGTTTGGGAAGAGACATTTGGCCAGAGATAGAAATAAAAATCACCCTTTGTTAGGTGAGTTTTCTACCTTAAATCATATATTTTTTTCAGCTATAGATGGTTAAATGTGATTTTTTAAAAATGCAAGACTAAGTGCTTCTAAGCATTATATTAAAAAATAGCAGCCTTCTTACTGAATTTATGTTAATTTTGAAGAGGCCTTGCCATTTCTTTTCCGTGTTGAATGTTTTCACTTCAGGTAGAGTCTTCTCACTTTGCTTGAGAAGTACCAACATTTAGTAAGAATCTTTGTAAGTCAGAGTTCAGCTTTTGAGGTCTGCTTATTTTCTTGTGGGTCATCTCTAGAGGAAAATTTTTCATCACGAGACAGCTGGGAGAGGACCAAGACTATTACTACACACACTGTATATTCTCTATATTTATCTTAATTTATATCTATTAGTCTATTATCTTTATGTCGCAGTGACTGACTTTGAAGACTAAATTGTTATAATGGAAATTGTTACGAAAAGCTAAGAGGATATAGTAGCTTCCATGTCTGTGTGGTCCCTAATTATTCTTAATGTTATTTCTTGGGCTCAGGGGCAAACTGCCAAGTCCAACACACATTTCTGTATAGTCCAGAGTTGATTTTATGCAAAGGGATGTGAAGCCTCATCAAAGACTGGGATTTTGCCTAGGACTCTAGGGGGAAAAATCATTATGAGAGTTACCTTTGCAAAATAAATGGAGTGTCTACTAAAATATGCAAGAGTATTAGGTGCTCCCTGTCTCTCTACAGACCGGGAGAAAGAACTAGAAGCCTTCCAAATGGCACAGCAGGAATGTTTGCGCCAGAAGAAGGGACAAGCAGTTTTGTATGAAGGTGGAAAAGGCTATGGAAAAAGTCAGCTGTTGGCTGAAATAAACTTCATGGCCCAAAAGGAGGGGCATAGGTAAAGACTCCTGCTTTCTGGCTCACCGTCTACTTCTCTTGAGGCTCCCTTCCCTTGCTCGTGAGACTCTTTTATCATTAGATTCAGCATCCTTGGGCTGGTGAAGTGAGTAACCTCTCTGTAGGTCAAAGGACTCCCAGTGACCATATTACATTCACCAGGGTGTTACCATTGAAGCTGAAGGAAGCAGATTTCAAGCAGTGCTTCTATGCCATCCAGACCCTCATGGCCATCTTCTTTGACATTGATACGTGTCCAGCCTATTACCGGCAAGAGTGCCTACACAAACAGCTCCGTGGGATAGTAGAGGAACCTCTTCACTGCCTTTTTAATGACCTCTTCTTTGTGAAGGTAATGAAGGCGGTAGCTTTCTGAATTGGATTACTAATGTTAATTTTGATGGATAGTTGGACCCAGGACTGTTTTCTAATCTAATGCCCTTAGACCATATGTGTATAGCCTAAGAATGTACCATTAACAATGACAAGGTTGAGATTTGAAATCCCTTTGACACCAAAACTCAGGCTTTCTCTTTGTTGAGGAGAGTAGTTCTAGGACTGACTAACACTTGCTCGTGGAATGTCATGGCACAAATCACTTTGTCTGAGCCTACATTTTTTTTGACCTGTGAAATGAAGATTATAGTACTTAATGGGATCAGTGCATATATTTTGAAGGAGGTGGTATTTAAGAGATCATAGTATAAATGTGAGTGCTTAATCTGTCAAGCTAGCACTGACCAGTTGAGTTTCCCCAGCAATTGTATCCATGTGTTCTCAAGTCAGTTGAAATGTTTTATTCTTTAACCCTAGCCATTAGTTTGTCACTTGGACCAGCAACTGAATCTCAAAAGCTTCTAGTGGTCTGGGTTTATGCGGTACCCAAGAGTGAGCAGACTAAGAATTCCCTAATCCACAATTCCATTAAATCTTCCTCCATCACTTCTCCTAATCTACCAAACCTGCAGGGCATTGTATCTAATGGAAAATAGATAAAAGAAAAATCTCCAATCCCTCAGCATAGCCCTGTTTTAAGACAGGCCTTGCCTGGGGCTCTGGCTCTTGCCAAAGTGCTGTAGGAAAAACCTCACTTTGACTCTTGGGTCTGGGGTAACTCACATGCCATGGCCTAGCACAATGTTAGGAGATGCCTGTTGTGATTCTTTCTGACAATTTCATGCACTCATTCATTCTGGCATACTTGGAATAACTGGGGTACTGGAGCTGTCCAAAGTGATATTGCTAAGTCCAACCTGTCACTTTACTTCTTAGTCATGACCCTTTAAGGGTTTGCCAGAGTCTAGGTATGAAAAGGACCCCTCTCTCTCTCTCTCACCTCCAGTTGACTTTCCATCTCACTCACTGAACTCTAATTGTTGTTGGAGTGGCATTTGTGACCCTATGCCCAGTCCTATAGAAGAAACCCATTCTCACTCAAAATAGAATCATTGTCTGTTCACTTTGGAGAACCTGTGTATTTTTTTTTAGATTGTCATTATGAATGCTAATACATGAATAATTTTCCTGGTTAGTTTCCCTTGTCCTTCAAAGTTTCGCACATGGATGACCTGACCAGACAAAAGAAGGTTAAGGCATGTTTTTTTCAAGTGCTTCAAGAGGTGGGTATTTTTGCTACATACCATTAACTCTTAATATGTGGAGGTGGTTTGTGGTTATTTTAATCTATCCATAGTACACCTTGACTTAGGCCTATTTGTGACATCTTCATTGCTTCTATCTCTCTTTAACCTTGAATCAATCCCATTACACAGAATACAAGAAAAATTCTTTGCTCTTCCCTGATCCTTGGTTCTTCTTTTTTTTTTTTTTTTTATGTTCGGGTAGCCACTGTATGGTACATCATTAGTCTTTGATGTAGTGTTCAGTGATTCATTATGTATATATGTACACATAATGTTATGTTATGTTATGTATAACATCGACTGCACATCACAATACGTACCCTCCTTAATACCCATCACTCTATTATCCCCTCCTCCCACCCTCTCCTATCTGAGACCCTCAGTTTGTTTCCCAGGTCCATAGTATCTCATGGTCATCTCCCTCTCTGATTTCTCCCCCTTCAAATTTCCCTCCCTTTCCTTGTATTCCTCTGCTATTGCTTATGTTCCACGTATGAGTGAAATCATATGATAATTGCCTTTCCCTGCTTGACTTACTTCACTCAGCATAATCCCCTCCAGTTCCATCCATGTCAATGCAAATGGTGGGTATTCATCCTTTCTGATGGCTGAGTATTATTTCATTGTATATATGGACCACATCTTCTATATCCATTCATCAGTTGAAGGGCATCTTGGCTCCTTGCACACTTGCACAGTTTGGTTATTGTGGACATTGCCATTACAAACGTTGGGATGCATGTGCCCTTTTGTTCACTATATCTGTATCTTTGGGGTAAGTACCTAGTAGTGCAATTGCTGGGTCATAGGGTAGCTCTATTTGACCCTTGATTCTTAATGAAATTTTAGTAACTTAATTTAAAACAGTGTTTTCTGAATGCAAGCAGATAGCTGTTTTACTTCTTATTTATTACAAATATACTCAAGCCTTAACCCAGATTACAGAGTCAAAAATATCTATGAGCAGAAACTGATGTAGTCATTCTGGAAAGAAATCTAGAAGTTACTAGTCAAATTTTAATAAACTGCATCTTCTAGACCTAGCAATTCCACTCTTGGACCTATGTCTCGGGTAATCTATTTACTGCAGTGTTTGTGGAGGTGAGGGAGGCATTGGCATGAACTCATGGATGAACACTATGCAGGATAATGCAGAAGTTTAGAAGTAAGGGAATAGATGAAAACATTGCAATACTGAGTGGTCTTAATTCTGAATAAAAAGAGAAACAATGAGATTTACACAGTAGCATTTACATAGAAAATTTACTTAACTAAACAAGGATGCACATTTTATAAGAACACAATACAAACAAAAGCATTACAGTGAACACCTTAGAAAGGTTACCTGCTGCAGCAAGGGAGTGGGGAATGTAGATAAAAATGAGTATTTTTTTTTTTAAGTTTACATGAGTGGGGCCTGGTAATTGGTAGTTTTAGGAAGTACTCAGTTAATTCTGATGTGCAGCCTGGTTTGAAAGTTACTGATATAAAGTATTATGAATTCCCACAGTTTGAAGCTTTGGCCAAAATGAAATGTTTGAAAGCTTCAAGTTTGATTTGGAGAATATTTTGATGTTCATTTTATTTTTCAGTTAGATTATTTTCTTGTCCAAAGAAAGTATATTTCTTTAGAAATTAGGTATACTTGGCTATATTTTATATTTATGAAATAAAATATTACCTGGACCTAGGATACACTTTGCTCAAAAATCCTAGACTGTTTTGATATTGTATTTAAATTGCTGTTGGGAAATTCATGGTACATTTGAAAATCCGGTTACTTCATTTCTAATCAAAGGTTGTCACTGTTTCTTTGCTGTTATTTTCAGGCAGTGAGGGAAACACCACTGATTTTCCTCATTGATGAAGCCCAATATATGGATGCGGCTTCCTGGGAGTTTTTGGAAACATTACTCTCCACTGTGCCCATCGTCATGGTGATGACATTGACCCCTATCTTCACCCTGTGTGGCTGTGCCCAACACTTCCTGCAGAGCTCTCAGGCTGTCCTTGTGCCCATTTTGAAGTTGGCAACAACCTCACTGTTGAGAATGGCATGTTGGGAACTGGGGGTGGTGAGCATCCCCCAAGAGCTGCAGATGTGAGTGGCTAGGACAAGCTGGGCACTTCATTAAGGGCAGAGCCAGTGCCATAATATAAGTGAGAAGACACAGGTCTCACTTACCCATGTTGGGGGAAAAGAATGGCCTTAGTAACCATGATAAGACCCAAGATCAGATTTAAGGATAGATAGTCTCCTAGTAAACCACTAAAGGGCTACCTCTCTAGGTCATCATCCAGGTTTTCACAGGACAGTTCGGACTCGGAGATGGCTTGCTTCTGGTGTCAGTTATATGTGGTCAGGCCACTTTCTAGGGCTCTTTGTAGGGGAAAATAGTTCTTTTTAATAGCAATAAAAACAAAATAGTTAAAAAAGAGAAGTTACTACTAAAATACATTTCAAACTAATTAGAAAAAAATTTATTTTTACATTTCTGTGTTACTGCTTGCCTCCATTAGTGTATATCATCAAAAGCTGACTTTACCAAAAGAAGAAATATTCCTCAGTATGAAATATCCCTGTACTTGGCTCTCTTCAAGTGGCCATCTTAGTCAGCAATCCCCTACTTACCTTTCTACAGCTACCTTCTCCACAGGTGCTTTGGAAACCCCCTCTACTGTGAGGTCTTATGCCAGGACCTTCTCTCCAAAGATATGTTGCTCTTTCACGACCTCCAAAAGGAGGAGGAGAAGAGCAAATGGGAGACCCTCTCAGGTAAGCTTAGCTTCCAAGGTTCTACTATTGTCCTGCTTCTGGGGTTCATCCTTTTTTATGGCATCAACCTGATCCTTATGAGGCATGTGCCCTTTCCCTACTAACATTATAAGCAAGAGTAAGCCTTCCTGGCCTGCTTCAGAGACCTTAATCGAGCCAGTCAATCTATTACAGTTCCTTTTTGAGCAGCCGAGGAGGTAGGGATAGGAAAAGAGGATTTATAAACCTAAGAGTTCAATAGAGTATTGCACATTAATTACTGATGAGAAGGATGACGTGATGATTTAGATGGGGTGGGAGAAGGGAGGAGAGTGGGAGGAGGAAAGGGCAGAGGTACGTGTAAATCTGGAAAGGCATCCTAGGGTTGTGAGGGACTGTGACATAATAGAAGAGGGAGCTGCTGGAAAATAAACAGGAAGAGTATAAATACTGGATACCACATGGTAGAGAAAATATTGTTAGTTTCTAAGAGAAAATTAGACAGGAGGGTGGAGAAGCCACTTTAAACATATGCTCCATCTTCATCCCTTTAGTTTCTTGACTAACTTTTTGTAATACTGTGCCTTTAAAACTATTGTCACTGAGCATGGTGTTTTCTCAGTCATAGTCTTCTTTCCCTATAGCCAATGCCATGAAATCCACAATGTATGGTATTCTTGCTGCTGGCTGTGAAGAAGACCAAGAACTTTATATCTGCACAGTCAAGGATAATGTGAACTTGGATACAGTGCTTCTTCCACCATTATTAAAAGGCAAGTCCCTTGAAAACCTCAGGTGAAACAATTACAGATGTCATTGCACTAGTAATTTGGTGATTGATTGAATATAAGTCTCTCATTATGATGCTAGCTCCATTTTCTTCTAAAAATAAATTGCCTTCTAGAAATAAGTTCTGGCACTGCCCAAAGAGTCTTTAAGAGATTTGTAATGCTACTTGAGTAATGTTTCACTTAAGTGAGCCCCTTATTCTCTAGGGCTGACTAATGATTGAAGAGTTTTCTAGTCATTTGATAAAAATTGGGTCCTGTGTTTCCCTTTTTGCATATTCCCGTGCTAGAGGAGGCAGGAAAGAAGGAAGGTAATGTTGCTGAGATTTAAGAAAACCTATCTGTGGTGCTTGTAAAGAGACAGTGTTATACACATAGCAGGAGTTAAATAGAAAGAGGGCAAAATAAGCTTATAATGATGCAATAAAGAACGGAGAAACCATCAGAATTGAGTAGGCATCATCAGATAGGGGATGTTCTTTTTAGAAATGAGAAAGGTTTTGGTGATGATGGAGAGAATAGTTTCAGTGGTGTGGTGAAAACCTCATGGTTGCTGTTGGTTGAACAATGAATGGGGAATGAGGACAAATGAGGACTTGGAGAAAAGGCTCTCTTGAGAGGTTAGGGTGAGTGGAGAAGGAGAGGACCAAAAGCAAGCCTTATTTTATTTTTTTTAAGTGAAGAGATTATCAACATAATGTATTCTATGTTTATAGAAAGCTTGTTCACTTCTCCCTCCCGGCCCAGAAATAGCAGTAAACCAGTTGGATCAGTTGAGCCTAGAGGAGCAGTTACTGGTTAAGTGTGCTGCAGTCATTGGTCACTCCTTCCACATAGATCTGCTGCAGCACCTCCTGCCTGCCTGGAATAAAAACAAGCTACTTCAGGTGCTGAGGGCTCTTGTGGATATGCATGTGCTCCGCTGGTTCAACAGGAATCAGGAGCTTCCTGCCGAGTCAATATTAGTGCCTTCCTCTATCAAAATTATTGAACAGACCAAAGAGGAGAAGAAGAAAAAGCCAGGTAAGGAAGAGCTGCTTCCTTGTTCTTACCTGAACAGGGAGCCTTGGCTGGGGATAGCTGTGTTCAAAAAGAACATCAGTATCCTTTGGCATGGGCCACAATTCCCTGAAACTATGACTAAGAAATGGGGAAAGTGATTATTTTAATCACAAAGGAGCCGTGATTATAGTGAATGAATAACCTGTATTTTTCAGAATTGTCTTAATTCTGAGAATTTTAGCTCCTTGTGTTAAGTATCTGTATCTTGATTTTTGGTTCAGAAAATATTCTCATAATCTTTTATTGGTTTCTAGATAGAAATAATAGGAAAGGAATAAACTGTTCCTAATTTTGAACTTTACAAGGAGGATAAACACATCTGGAATTGAAACAGACATGAGCAGAGAAAGATATACATTAAATAGCTTGCAATCTCAAATTCTCCACATGTTAAAATTGTGGCATAGATTACCAAAGCACTTATATTCCACAGATAATTTCCCTTTGACTTTGACATATTTTGGGGCCTTACATTTGAACAGAGCGTTTTTTTCTTTCTTTCTTTCTTTTTTTAAGATTTTATTTATTTGAGAGAGAGAGAGACAGAACATGAGCAGGGGGAAGGAGGCAGAGGCAGGAGAAGCACACTCCCTCCCTGCACGACTCGATTCTAGGACCCTGAAACCATGGCGTGAGCCAAACGCAGATGTTTAACCGACTGAGCCACCCAGACACCCCTGAACAGAGCATTTATGATGAGTTGATATTTACAGTAACTTGTAGTAAAAAAAAAAAAAACTCAATTTAGGACAAGCATCTAAGAAATCTATTCAGTGTACTTCTGTACCACTGACCATTTCTTCTCTGTGGTACATTGTACAAGATATGGTCAACATCATTCTCAGATTTGTGTAATACACTTTATACAGAGGAAATGTAAACAAAATTTTCTTATAAACTAGCAGCATGTGATTGGGAGTTTGCTATTGATAGCATAAAAAGCCTTTAAGGGAGATTCTCACATAGATTTTCCTATATTTCAGATGCTGACTCTCCTCTCAGTCTGCAAGAGGAATTATCCCTACCTCAAACAGAGCTGCTAGCATTTGGAGTGCCACTGTTACGAGAAGCTGCTTGGGAGCTGTGGCCCAAGGCACAGCAGATAGCCCTGCACCTTGAATGTGCATGCTTTCTCCAAGATTTGGCCTGCCGCTGTGGGAGCTGTCAGGGGGGAGACTTTGTCCCCTTCCACCGTTTTGCTGTCTGTTCTGCCAAGAGCCGCAGTGGGACCTCCCGGTTCTGTAGTTACAAAGATACTGGCTCAGTACTAACACAAGTGATCACAGACAGGTTGCAGCTGCCTTCTCCCCAAGGTAAATCCAGGGAGCAGAAAGAGGACACATGGGCAGCACTTCTCCGTGTTCATGTACTTGGAGTTCTTTATCCAAAAGGTGAAATCAAATTAAGGTAGAAAAATAGGCAGAAGAAGCCATTTATCCCTGAATCACCAGAAAGAAGAAAAATATAATCTCAGAGCTAGAAGGAACTTCAGAAATTGTGCTTGTTTTGGCTGGCAATCTTGGGCAAGTTACCTAACCTCAATTAATTGAGGAAAATAACAATGCCAATTTCATAGTGTTCCTGTGAGAATTGAATGAGTTATAATATATAGTATGCTCTGGATAGTGCCAGGCACGTGGTTAGTGCTCAGTACATTTTAGCTACTGTTCTTCTTCTTCTTCTTCCTCTTCCTCTTCATCTTCTTCTTCTTATTATTACTATTATTATTATTAAACTCTGTACACATATATGATACACATGTGTGTATCAGATGCTGCAACTAGGTATTAAGAATAAAAAATGAGTAAGCACGGGTCCCTGAAATTATAAGTTTTGGGGGTTGATACAGACATGCAAATAGAAAATTCCAGTACGACATGGTAAAGGCAATGAAAATGCATACCCAGGCATTGGGGTACCTACAGAAGGGGCCATTGGCTTGGCCTGAGAAATGAGTAGGAGAAGCTCTCCCTTGAAGGAGATAATGCCAGAAGTGAGAATTCAGGAATAAATATGAGTTGGTCGCTTGAAGAAGTTTGCATTAATGGATGGATGCTCCCCAAAGCTGGTTGCCCTTCTACCACATCCCAAATGAGAGTTCACCTTCTTTGTTTGTCCAGTTATTGAACAGCCCATTTCATTGTCAATAGCTGTAACAAAGCTTCTTTCATCAAGGTGAAGTCTACCTTCTTGCAACTTCACCAGCTTTCCAGAGTTGTGCCCTTTTTAAAAAATTCCAGTTAGTTTACATACAGTGTAATAGTTTCAGGTATACAACACAGTGATTCAGCACTTCCATACATCACCCAGTGCTCATCATAAGTGCCCTCTTTATTGCCTATTACCTATTCAGCCCGTCCCCCAACCCCTTCCCTCTAGTAACCATCAGTTTGTTCTCTGTAGTTAAGAGGCTATTTCTTGGTTTGCCTGTCTTTTTTCCCCTTTGCTCATTTGTTTTGTTTCTTAAATTCCATATATAAGTGAAATCATATGGTTTATATCTTTCTCTGATTGACTGTTTTGCTTAGCATTATACTCTCTGACTCTATCCATATCATGACAAATGGCAAGATTTCATTCTTTTTTATGGCTAAGTAATATTCCATAGATAGATAGATAGATAGATAGATAAATGGACACATAGATACCACATCTTCTTTGTCCATTCATCAATTGATAAACACTTGGGCTGCTTCCATACTTTGGCTATTGTAGATAATGCTGCTATAAATATCAGGGTGCATGTATCCCTTTGAATAAGTGTTTTTGTACTTTTTGGATAAATAATTAGTAGTGTGATTGCTAGATCATAAGGTAGTTCTATTTTTTTACTTTTTGAGGAACCTCCATACTGTTTTCCATAGTGGCTACACCAGTTTGCATTCCCACCTATAGATGATTCCCCTTTCTCTACAACCTCACCAAGACCTATTGTTTCTAATGTTGTTGATTTTAGTCATTCTGACAGGTACGGGGTAATCTCTCATTGTAGTTTTGATTTGTATTTCCCTGATGATAAGTGAAAACAACAGAAAGAAATAGACATTCCATGCTTATGGATTGGAAGAACAAATATTATTAAAATGTTTATACTAGCCAAAGCAATCTACCTTTAATGCTGTCCCTATCCAAATACCAACAGCATTTTTTCGCAGAGCTAAAACAAATAATCCTTAAATTTGTATGGAATAACAACAAAAGATCCTGAATTGCCAAAGCAACCTTGAAAAAGAAAAACAAAGCTGGAGACATCACAATTCTGGACTTCAAGTTATATTATAAAACTATAATGATCAAGGCAGTATGGTACCTCAGAGTCCACAGTCTCTCCTGTGGACTCTGAAAAACAATCAGGGTTTTGGAGGGGTGGGTGGTGGGAGATTGGGTGAGCCTAATGGTGGGTATTATAGAGGGCATGTACTGCATGGAGCAATGAATTCTGGAACACAATTCAGCTAAGTAAAGCTGAAACCCCCTACTGACCACAGTAACTCTCGTGGACTATGGCATCTCGTGCCCTCATGATTTTCCTCACAGGTCTAACTTTGTGGTCCACTCTCATCTTGTCATAAATTCAATCCATATATATTCAGGGATTTCTTCTATTAGAAGTAGCTATCAAACTGGGTGGAAAAGAAATTTAAAAAAATAAAAAAAATTTTAAAAGACAGTATGGTACTGGCACATAGATCAATGCAACAGAATAGAAAACCCAGAAATGAAACTATACTTATATGGTCAATTAATCTTGGACAAATCAGGGAAGAATATTCATTGGGAAAAAGAAAATCTCTACAGCAAACCCTGTTGGGAAAACTAGACAGTGACAGCAACATGCAAAAGTATGAAATTGGACCACTTTCTTATACCATACAAAAAATAAATTCAAAATGGACTAAAGATCTAAATGTGAGACCTGAAACCACAAACATCCTAGAAGAGAGCACAGGAATGACCTTTTTGTAAAGCACTTCATTTTTTTTTTTTTTTAAGATTTTATTTCTATACTTGACAGAGATCATAAGTAGGCAGAAAGAGGCGGAGAAGCAGGCTCCCTGCTGAGCAGAGAGCCTGAGCCCGATACAGAATTCAATCCCAGGACCCTGCGAGCCAAAGGCAGAGGCTTCAACCCACTGAGCCACCCAGGTGCCCAGAATGACCTTTTTGACATCAGCCGTAGCAACTTCTCTCTAGATATGTCTCCTGAGGCAAGGGAAAATAAACTATTGGGACTACATCAAAATAAAAAGCTTTAGCCTTGCAAAGGAAACAACAAAACTAAAAGGCAATGTACAGAATGGGAGAAGATATTTGCAAATGACCTATCTGATAAAAGGTTAGTATCCAAAATATATGAAGATCTTATAAAACCCAGTATCCAAAAAATGAAAAATCCAATTTAAAAAATGAGCAGAAGACAAAAATAGACATTTGTCCAAAGAAGACATGCAGATGGCCAACAGACACATGAAAAAATGCTTAGTATCACTGATCATCAGGGAAATGCAAATCAGAGTAGCCCTTTCTTCAATATTTGAAGACAGCTGTTAAGACCCAACCAAATCTCTTTTTCTGCTTTGATAGTAGTAGGTGGTGTTGGCAGAGGAGAGGGATAAGGGAGAGATCGTGAATTTTTGATGGTAATGGACCAGAATCAAGAAGTTAATCTATTAATGTCTGCTCTTGCTGTAACATTCTGATGACTCTGTGATGGTAGACCAATGACTTGGAAAAATTAGTCATTGACTGATGAACTCTTTAGGCATTTGCACTATTGTACTTTCCAAGGAGAAAGAGGAAAGTAACAGTGAATGTCCTGGTCTAGGAAAAAATTACCCTATCATTCATATTTCCTGTATGACTTTTTCCTTTTGAGAGGTCAGTGTCAGCTTGAGATTACACAGCCTCATCAGTCTGTATGAGAGAGGCTCAAGACCTTCCTGGTACAAACAAACCCTGAGGATACTTCCCAGATTCAGGGCCTCTGTACATGGCCATGCACAACAGGTACTGCACAAATCTAGAGGGCCCTAGTCACACAAGCTATGATGTGAGGGTGCCCCTGGAAACTGCGTTGCAGTAGTGCTGCCAAACTCCAGGTTCTTTAGTTACCTTTGTCTCAATTTACCCTACCTTATTTGACATGGTTCAGTATTCAGAGAGCTGGTTCTTTTATTTAGCACAAGTCTCCCCTATAACAGTTCTCTGGGACCCCCTTTGAATCCTATGACCAGTGCTTCTGAGCCCTAATGGTAACATCTCCCCAACATTCCCAGTGTTTGCTTTTTGATGTGTGAGAAGGTAAATGCAGAGGAAGAGTCAGAGTTGAGGGATAAGGGCTGTTGAAGGCCAGTTAGGTAAAGCCGAAACCCCCTGCTGACCACAGTGACTCTCATGGACCAGATGGCATCTGGTACCCTCATGATTTTCCTCACTAGGTCTAACTTTGTGGTCTACTCTCATCTTGTCATAAATTCAATCAAGATATATTCAGGGATTCCTCTATTAGAAGTAGCCATCAAACTGGGTGGACATATTCTTTATTCATTTCTCTAGCAAATAAAATTAGGGGCTGGTTTGGGAGGTTTCAGGGGAGTTACTATTTGAATCATAAATAGTTGGCATTAAGGAATTTGTAATCTACCATTCTATTTTTTGTGTAGGCTAATATTAAACTTAAACTTACCATTTTAACAATGGGATAAGCAGGTCATGAACTAAGCTTCGGAGGAGAGGTAGGCAGGAATTGGAAATGTTCTCAGTTAATACAAAGATAGATAATGAAAGATAATCTTTTTCTCCCTACAGATAGTTTTCAGTTCCAGACAAAACCATTCAGAAGTCAAGAGACCTTCACAAGTGAACGCTGCAGGTAAATGGAGATGGTGAGAGGAGGTACTGGGTGGGGGGGAATGGGAAATGAGACACAGGTGACCATTAAACTGGGCCACTCACCTCACCTGCAGACCAGGAAAGCATCTGACCACCCTGGAGTAGTGACACTTGTACTCAGTCCAGAGTTCAAGTTAACAGAGAATTGGAATGGGAATTTTTGATTCTTTGTAGGGAAATTATTTCTTAGTGTTTAGGAAAAGCTTCATTTAAGAGCTCTCAAATGAACTGTACACATAGCAGATTTTTCTCTGCTATAAATTTGCCTTCTCAATTATGTTTGTCTCCAGGTGATATTAAAAGGAATTTACATACCCCTGGGGATAAAAATATATGTTTATAAAAAATTTTTTTAAAAAAAGGAATTTACATTTCCCAATCATGTGCCTCCTGGCTTTCTAATGCCTAGTCTATTGATTTTAAATGTCCCTACCTTGAGTTTACCAGCCACTCTAGAGTTCCCAGTCCTGCTTATCCAACCTGATTTCTTATGGTTTTCAAAGAAAAATCTGTACTCTACAGAAATCATCCTCACACTCACCTGTATATCTGTACTCACACAGTTCCCTCTAAGTGACCTCCACATCCTTCTACTAATCAGAGTATTCCCCATTCTTCAAAGCCCTCCTCAGTTTCCATCTTTTTCAGTCATTCTGTCTCAGAGAGATCTAACCTCTTTTGAACTCATGGTGTTTGTGGGAAGTGCACTGGACTAGTAGTCAGAGAAGTGAGCTCTAGGTTTGGTTCTATTTAGTAGCTGTGAGGTCATTTAAGTCACTTAAGCTTTCTAAGCCTTAATTTCCTCAATGGTAAAAGGAACATAGTTTCTGCCTACCTGAAAGACAGTGTTGTTATAGGATGAGATGGTGCTGTATAAAATCAGGTTCAAATGTGTTATGACAAAGTTCAAATATGCCAATAGAGAAATGTATTTATTACTTATTGCCTTGTATCATGTTCATGTTTTTATTTCACATGCTGTTAGTTTACTCTTCAGGTGTAGTTGTTTCTCCATTTAATCTGTGAGGTACTTAGATTGGCTTTGGGTTTTTAAAAAATTCTTAATAGGGTATTGACAGTATAGATCAGGTCCCTGACTTTCAAAACTTATGGAGTGATGGAGGAGAAGGCTAAACACAGAACCGATGAGTCATAAAGGAAAGCTTCCCAGAAACAGTGGCTTGGAGACCTGGGAATGCCCAAGAAGAGTGGTTGCTTTGTGACCACTCTCCACTCATCTTCTCTGCACAAAGAACAGAGGAAGAGTTCCTGGATCAGGTGAACAGGAAGCTGGCTCAGAGCACCCCCGACAAAGACATGCTGACCAGAAAGCCCTGTCACTGTGAGGAAATCCTGCAGTTCGTGCTCTCACCCCTCACCCGGCACTGCCTGGTCATCGGAGAGACCACATGTGCATTTTATTACCTGCTGGAGGCTGCTGCTGCCTCCTTGGACCTGTCAGAGAATTATATGGTGAGCAAGCTCTGCTCCCAGCCCTTGAGCTGAGCCCTTTCACTTGGGGAATTTGATGGGGATTTCTTACTGTCAGTCAGTTTGGGTGAAAAATGGAGCAAGATAGAGAAAGGTGCTAGAAGGGGTTTAGTAGGAAACACCAAGTGGGAATGTGCTAGTCTGAGAGCACAAACTACTGCCCTCCCTGCCCCTGACTTGCACGTGCCATCCACCTCCCCATTTCTTACTGTGAGCTCACCCCAATTCCAATCCCAGTCTTGACCTCATCATAACCTTACTGCATCCTTCAACGTCATTGCACCACTAGGGTCTTCCAAATCCTAATCCTGTTTCTCCATCCCTTGTCTTGTTCGGAGGCCTTCTTTTATTTGAGGAAGGCAAGCAGTCTTCTGGGCCAGCCCTCAGCATTCTCATTTTTGAAAAAGCACAAGGTGAAGATCTGTCAGTTTGAGGAGGCCACTTTCTGCTGTCTTCGGTCAGAGGTAAAGTCAGGGCAGGGCCCTGAAGTTCGGGTTATTTCTCCTTGAGAGTTACCTTATTATTTCTTTTAAAAATCTTGGTTTTTTGTATGCAGTTGTAAATGTGATAATGCAAGGAAACGTTCTACAAATTCAAAAGATTGCAATATACAATATGGAGAAAATGAAAAGAGCTCCATGCTATCCCCAGCATAGTTAATATTGTGCAAATTCCACCAGATCCACACACATAGGCATATCATTGTTATTTTGTTATTTTTAAAATAGAATCATATTCTATATTCTCATTCTTCTGTAGCTGACCTTTATTCTTAACAGTACAGACGGAACATTTTTGCATATTAGTGTACATACAATCAGTTACAGCTGCCAAGTACTCCATTGTATGCTTATATCAAAGTTTGATCAGTCCCTTCTTCACATGCATTTAAGTTGTCTCTAATTTGAGATTATTTTAAGCCTTCTAAGCCTTAATTTCTATGGGGACAGAATGATTGTAAGTCTATTAGTTGTTTACCCTTATGATCACATGGCTGACAGGGAGGGCACTCACTGTTGCTGCCCAGCATCATGAGAGAGTATCATACCATACATATATTGCTACCCTAGGAAAAGAGCAAAATTCAGAATACAGTTTCTACTGAATGCATATCAATTTCACACTATTGTGTGAAAGCTAAACATTGTTAAGTCAAACCATTTTAAGTCAGGAAGCATCTGTGTTTCAATTTGAATTTTTCCCGTTTCTTCACATCCTTACATCAGATATTATCAGTCTGTTTTAAACTTTCTAATCTATAGATGAAAGTTATATTATACTGAAATGTGTATTTCTTAATAAGGTACATTATTTTTGTATGTTTACCGGTCATTTATTTTTCTGTGAATTGCTTATTCATGTCCTTTGTTAAGTGGAGTACATATAAACTAACTTCAGAACAGCTGGGGATTGGACATAAAGGTGAAGGTGACCATAAGGTACATACTTCCAATTATAAGATAAATAAGTCCTAGGGATATAATCTGCAGCATAGTGACTATACTGAACAATGCTGTATTATGTATTTGAAAGTTGCTAAAAGAATAGATCTTAAAAGTTCTCATAAAAATTTTATGTTGGACACCTAAAATTAACACGTTATATATGTCAGTTACAATATCTCAATAAAAAACCATCATGTCATACATCTTAAACTTACACAATGCTTTGTGTCAAATACATCTCAATAAAACGGGGGGGGGGGGGACATACATATGAAAGTCTCCCTATACCCAACCCCGTCACTCAGCTACTATGTCCCCTCCCTGATGTTATAAATCTTTATGTATTCTACCAGAGGGGTTTGGCATACATAAATGTATATGGTCTCCCCTTTCCTTTGTTATATACAAATAGGAGCTCTCTATATTCCATTCTACATTTTGCTTTAAAAAAAATATGTGCCTCATAGATTATTCTGTATCAAAGCAATTTCCTTAGGGAATGAGATTTATATAACAGGTAGAAGCTCTGGGGAACGCATGCCATAAGACACTCTATTTACAAAAGACATATTGAAGTAAATTTATTTATTGCATAAGAATAACTCAGGACAGCTCAGCAACTTTTCCCAGCCTCACTACTATTAAATCTACAGAACAAAATGTGTTGGGATAATTATCAATTTATACATAATTACTCCATAAAACCATGGGGGATGTTAGAGAGCCAAGCTTTAAAATTTTAAAAAATTAAAAACTAATTTCAATGTAAACTTTAAGATAATCTGGCTAAGGGAGTAAACCTAATGTGTATAATGCCTTTGAATGCTTTGAATGCCAAAGAGAATATTAAGAGTTTTCCATGGTATTATATTATCTGTGTTTCAATCTGAGGTCTTTGAGCAATCCAGAGGTTAAATAATTATTTCTTTCCCTTTATAAGAAGAAGTTGTTGTGCAATCTTCCCAAGATTGTTCTGGAATCACCACAGACTATCACTTTCTTGGAGGATTTAGTCTTAAAACGTGAAGAATATGATAACCTCAAGGTAGTTCTTCAGCTCCCACTCCCACATACACTGTGGCAGCATGACCTGACAGATAAGGGATTTGGTGACATTTCAGATCCTTTCAGTAACATCTGAAACATCTGAGTCTCTGCTGCATGACAGTCCCATTTCAGCCCAGCAGCATCACTTTCCAAACCACAGCCTTCTCAGTGACAAACATGAGGGAGATTAGAAAAGAGGGTGCTTTCTCCACAGTCCTATTTTCTCACTCCTTTACCTGCCTGTGGCCCTACTGGTGCTCATTAGTGTGGTCAGGCCTGCTGCAGTTCTCTCTTTCTAGCGCCTCAGCAGCCCAAGTACTAACGCCAAATGACCAGAGCCTCATCCTAGTTCTCTTCCCACATTTACATTACTGTTTCTCATTTTCCCATCTCTAGGTCTGTTTCAAGATGGGACAGATCACATTAGCCAAAAAATTGGCCAGGCAAGCCCTTCGACTGCTGAAAAGGAGTTTCCCTTGGACCTGGTTTGGTGTCTTTTTCCAAACATTCCTGGAAAAATATTGGCATTCCTATTCGCTAAGCCAATCTCCAAACAACCCTAGTGAGAAGTGAGGAGTCTAGCCAAGTCATCCCTGTCCCTTTAGGACCAGAGAGCTAAACTAGGATGGGGCCTGGAGTGTTGCCTCTATTGACCTAAGACTCCTCTTTCAAGCCTGTAACACTTCCAGTTCTTCTACCTTACTCTCTGAGCCAGTGAAATGTAGTAGAGTGAATCCTTCTTTTGTTTTTGAGCATAGTATTACTCTGTGTTTTTCAAATAAAGATACATATTACCCTCTTTCAAATCAAGATACATATATGTATGTGTATATACATGTATACATATATATACATTTATGTAACAATATTATTTCTGATATGCATACAAAATATTTTATTGCTATCCAGTTATTGAGCTATAACTTGTAGGAAATATATTCAAAATAGCAATTCAAAGAACAACCCTTTTAAAAACACTTCTTTGAATTTTTTCAATCAAGAGGGATGTTTTGGGGCACCTGACTGACTCAGTAAGAGCACAGGACTCAATCTCAGGGACATGAGTTCAAGTCCCATGCTGGGTCGACTTTTAAAAAAAAAAGAGGGATGGTTTAAAAAGTCTTATGGGGATCCCAGGAACATGTCTGAGTTTGAAAGTCTGTAGATAGCCCCCGATGAATAGATTTGGATTTTTATGGGGAGGGACAGCGGGCACTTGTGCGGACTATGGACAAACTAAGTGCTCTGTGCTTCACAGCAGTAAGAAGAAGCTGGCAGTCCTGCAGCAGCAGGTCCGCTGCCTCTCCTTGCTCTGGCAGCTCTATAACCTGGACACCACAGCCAGCAGCCGCAGGTTTGCCTGCCTTGCCACTCTCATGCAGAAGAATTCTGCTGAGGAATTTGCAGATGAAGCCCAGGTAAGCAAGTCCTTGCTTTACCCCTAGACATCACTCAGAAACTTAAAATGCTAGGGAGAGAGATTCTGAGTTTAGCATGGCTCTACAATAACCAGACTCTATAGGACATACTGATTGTATGTTTGAGCAGCATTTCCCACATTGCAGATGAGTTCTTTTAGATGGATTTTAGATGGGTTTCCAGGCATGGCTGTCTGTGTGTTCCCTGAACTGAATGTCAGCTTTGGTGTGTATGTTCAAAAGAACACTTGATGAGTGGAGGGAGGTAGCTAACAGATCACAGCTTTCATTGGATTCTCAAAGGAGTCCACGATCTAAAGAAGGATTTGAACTGCTGACTTAGGAAAAAAGAAGGAGGGGAAATATCTTCCTAACTTTAGTGTCCGTCTGTCTGTCTTATCTTTTTTATCCATCTATTCAATAAATATTTGATGAATATGCATTATGTGCCAGGCACTGATCTTGGTTCCAGGGAAACGCACAACAAATCAGTGAAATATATGGAATGTTAGTTGATAATAAATGCAGTGGAGAAAAATTAAATGGAGGCAAGGGGCCATGGGGTTCTGGGAGAGCTGGACAATGGGGTGCAGTTTTAAACAAGATGGTAGGGAAAGCCTCAATAAGCAGGTGACATCTGGACAAATATCTGAAGGAGGTGAGAAAGTAAGTATGGCTTCAGGGAGAAGAGTGCACCGGCAGAAGGCACAGTGGTGCACGAGGCATGCTGGCCATGTTTGAGGAACAGTGAGGAAGGGAGGAGACAGAAGCAGGAGGTGAGTCAGAGAGCCAGGAGAGGATGGATGGCAGATGGTGTAGCCTTGTGGGCCACTATATGGGTTTAGACTTTTACACTACAGAAGATGGGAAGTAAGTGGCAGGTTCTGAGAAGAGAAGTGACAGTCTATTTATATTTTAATAGGGTCATTTTGTCTCCTGTATTGAGAATCAACTGAAGGAGGCAAGAGAGGAAGCAGGGAGGCAAGTTAGGAGACTATCCCAGCAATACAGGCAAGAGATAGTTGGCTTGAATTGTTGTGGTGGCAGAGGAAGTAGGAGGAGTGATCTTCAGTCAAGAGAGAACCAACAGGACTCACCAAGTGGATCATTTCTGGGATGGGAGAGAAAAAGGAGTCAAGGATAATCCCAAGATTTGCAATCTGGACTTCTAGAGGAATAGAGATGCTCTTAATTGGGATGGGACAGTCTGCACAAGGAACAGATTTGGGGAAATACTGAAGCCAGGTATTAGACATGTTTAATTTGAGGTGTCTATTAGACATCTAGATGGAGATGTTAAGTAGGCAGTTGAACATATGAATGTGAGGTGCATGGGAGGGGTCTGGACTGGAAATAGAAATTCAGGTATCATTGATGTTTAAAGCCATGAAACTAGGTGAGCTCTCCGAGGGAATGAGAAAAGGTCCAAGGACTGAGTTAACAGCTCCATTGTTAAGAGGTCAGGGTCATAAGGAGAAATCAGTAAAAGAAACTGAGCAGTTGCCAAAAGAATATGATGTCCTCAAAACCTAGTGAAGACAGTGTTTCAAGAAGAAAGTCTTTAATGATGTCAAATGTGCAAATACTTATAATAGACATCTAGGCAGTAGTTCTGAAGAGTTCTAAGGAACATGTATCAGAGGACTTCATTAGAGAAAACATTGAAGTATGGTTTGTCCAGTGTCTTGAAGGGGAAGTCTGGGATCAGAGAACAAGAAGAGGGGCAGGTAGAGAAAGTGGTTTGTTTCAAGATCAGGCAGTGGGAATGATCAAATTAGAAGTGTGGGAGCAACAAGGAGTGTGTTTTCTTAGCAGGAGTTGGGGAGAGTGATAGGGATGCCAGTAGTCCCTGATCAGGTGGGCAGCAAGGCACCATAGTGGGCTCTTAGCAAAAAAAAAAGGGACAAGATGGAAGTATAAGGTGAATGTACAGTCAGAATATTTTGCCCCATGTTTGTTGTCCCACAGGTTGTCTCTACCTATGTGGCCCTATCCCAGTTCTCCCAGAATATGGGTGACAGAGACAAGTGGCTACAGTGTGAGCAGATGGCCATTCAGAAAAGCAGCCTATGTTGGTTCTCCAGGGAGGGATTATTGGCCACAGCCCGGCTCATACAGGCCTTAGCCTACACCAAGCTCTGCCTTGGCCATCTTGACTTCTCCATCAAGCTGGGTAATGGGGCTTGGAGCTGGTGGGGCTAGGGCTTTTAGAGAAGCCAAGTTCACCACTAGGCTTCATACAATGCTCTTTGACTTCCTTAGGTTTTCAAGCTCATGAGATATGCAGACACCTCAAGAAACCAGCTCTGGAGAATCTGGTTCTCTCAGTTCTCTTCAGATCTGCATTTCTAAAGAAGAAGTATTAAGATCATTTTCTGCCATTTGCATTTGTTTAAGAGGGGAGGGCATGGTCTCCCGAGGAAGTTTGAAATGGAGAGGGAGATGTTATTCCATTTCTTACATCCAGGACTGTCTCTTCTCTAATCATTCCAGGAAGCATTGTCTTTAAGTGTGGGGTTTAAGAGTGGAAATGCATCTTCCTCCTTCTCCTCCCCCTCTCTTCTGCCTCCCCCTTTTCCTCCCTCTTCTCCTTCATTTCTCTGCAGGGGGTAGGTAATTGCAGTAGCTCAAGAAAGAACCTAGAAACTGGCTCAGGCATTTTCCTACTTCCTTTGCTTAGAGGCAGGTCTGATTTCAGGAACAGACAACTTCTGTATAAATAGAGATAAGGCGAGAAGATCTCTAGGGGATGTTAGGCTACTTTGGAGATAGAAGATCCCCTCCTCTCCTCTACCATCCTCCCACTTTCTAGCTGGTCCATGTGGCTCTGTCTCTTGGCAGATTTGATCTATGTGTCTGTGTGCTGGAGAGTCAGTGGGCACTCATTTCCCAGAGTCATGATATCCTTGGCCTGGCCTGCTTCTATTCTGCTTGCTTAGATCTACTGCTCTATGGAAAAGGTAAATCTTGTGCAGGGCTCTGCTGTACTCCTGAAGGATTCAGACCTAAATTAGGGCCCTGTGTTTGGAACACAAGTAGTCATGAGCCTGTCCCTTTGTCATGTCCATGATCCTAGCCCCTGGTTTCTTAAAGTCTAGGAACCACATTGTTACTCAGGGTGTCTGTGTTTCAGATGTTATCTGTTCTCCTGTACCACACACCTTCTATACCAGCTCCTACACTGATAACTGATCCTAGCCTGGTTACCTTTTCTGTCCACAGGATTGCTATGCCGGTCCTTTGGCGAGTGTCTGCATTTCATTCAACACTGTGAGCACAGCTGCATCCTAAACTCTCAGAGTAATGTCATGCTGGGGATCCACTCATCTCTGGCCATGTGGTAATGTAGGGTACCAGAGTCTTACTTGATGGGAAAGGGCAGCAATAGAAACTTAAGGATACCATGGGGTCATTTAAGCTACTGCCTTTTACAAACCCTCTTGGCAGGGCTATTCTGCCTCTGTGCCTTTCTAAAGACCTTTACCTCCCATCCCTCCCATCTTATTAGAAGGGTTCTTTATGTCCCTGAGCAGGTTTGGGCATAGGTTGAGGGTTAAGTTTAAGGTTACAGTGAAGTGCTGGATGGTCTCCATTTAAGTCTCCTTCATGTGAGTTAGTAGCATTGGCCACTGGCCATCATCACAGTTCTGACTGTCCAGGAGGACTTAGAGCCTTAAAGCTATGACGGTTCTATGAGAGAGCCACGGTCAGTCAGCAGGGGATGGAGATGAGATTCTTCCCTCCAGGTTTGCCCAGGACTCGCAGTGGAATCTGGTTGAGTACCACATCTCCAAGGCTCGCCAGTTGGTGAAAAGAACCAATGCCTCACTATTTGGTTCACATGGATTTGTCCGATTCCTGGAATGCCATGTGCTAATGTTACAAAAAATGCCAGAGGGTGCCTTCATGCATACTCCCCCAGAGACCTGCAGCCAAACCCTCAAGGTACCTGCTTCTCTCCTGTCCTTCACCTGACACCTAAGTTCTAGTTTGATCTCTCTGCCACCTGCATCTCTCCCTTACTCTTCCTTCTCCTTGCTGCCTCTGTCTCGCTTATCCCAACTCAAACCTTTTTCCTCAACTTAGAAACTCTTTCCACTTACCTCATGTACCCTCCCAGGTATTCTTGCATGGGCCAGGACCAGATTCCCCGACTTTCTTTTGCACAGCTACTACCCAAGACCATTAAAATGTTAACACTTAAAAAAAAAAAAAAAATAAATAAATAAAATGTTAACACTTAATCCTTCTCAGTGCCCTCTGGCTGAGTTTGACACCTGTCCCTACAGCCCCGCCTTCTGCGTCTAAGGCATTCCAGTTCCCCTGTAGCTCAAAACCAATTCTCTGGGCTTGCTTGCCATGAGTCACTCTTCCCTGCCCTTTGAGCCCTGAGTGAGTATGCTGAGTGGGCACTGTCATAAGTCCTGGTAGAGTGGAGTGGAGGAAGAAGGTATTCATCCTTGAGCTCACGGACTTCCCTCTCCTTTCAGTACTGTAAGGAGTTCTTCTCTCGATGTGTGACCTGCCCAGTCTATCACCAGTGGGTCTCAGAGCTTAAAACCTCCGTAATGAGATACGGACAGAGAGAATCCATGTCCTCAACTAATACTGCCAGACCTTTTGACACCTGCTTGACCACGATTTGGATAGAGGGAGAATTCCTGGAGGAAAACAACTTCTTTGGAAGAAATTTAGGAATGCAGAGTAAGCATTCATTCCTGGAACCTTTGTCTCAGAGATGTTGCAAACAGGCTCGGATTCTTACAGACAGTCAAAGGCCGCTCCAAAGAAGGGAGAGACACCGAGCTATAAGGACTTAGTCCTTGCTCCGCAGATAATTATCATCCTCTCACTAGCTCTGGACCCAGCCCAGACAGACAGTGGCCTTTTATCATTAAACAGTATGACCCCTTCTCTCAGCCCTTTGTTCCAACATCTGTGACCCGTGGGCATAGAAAGTTCCTCCTTGGTCCCAGCTTAAACAGATAGATTGTTTCCATGGAGTATCTGGATGGTCACTAAGGGAGAAAGAAGGCCTTAGCATCCACAATGAATATCTATGAAGGTTAATGGTAAAATGTGGGCAAGAAAAAGAGGAAAGAATAGAGTTCCTTACCTCAGGGCTAGAAAATCTCCTCCTTTTCTAGGGCCATAAGTTAGGTTCATAATTGCTGAGGACATTCTTTGGGGCTTATGATATTGTTTCTGCTCCTGCTTTCAGGATTTGACAGAGTGTCTGATGTCAAGGAGAATAAGGATGAAGAAATTCAAGAATGTGTATGTTAAAAAAAATTATCTGAAGGGACCATGGTTCTCTTGCTGTATATGACACAAAGAAATGACCCAAGTTCTCCTTTTTAAGATACTGTATAGTGTTCATATTCAATATACTAGCCTTTTATGGTCATCACTATCTTTAGCTTTGTCAAAATAAAAGCCTATGTTTCTGAAGCATGAAACTTAGATATCTCTTTCTTAACTCTTAACAGTCATTGGCACAACTTAGACAGAAATGAGAACCAGCAGTAGACTGGAGGCCTGGGAGGCTTTGAGATGAACTGATTGCTTCTTACATAAGGCGACATCCATTAGCAGATGGAAAACACAGCCCTAATACAGAGGCTGTGTTTACTTATGGAAAGCCAGCATTATGAGTGCTTTGATGATCTCTTGGCAAGGATGTAGTAATGGGCTCCTAAGAAGTCAAGGACTCTTTTGAGAGGTGCTTAGGGCTGTGGGATTCCATTTCTCTTTTACACTTTATGACGTGGGGATTCCCATGTGAAACTGAAACTGCCAAGGTGTATATGATTCTAGCTCTCTTTTTATTCTCCCTTTCTAGAGCTGCTACCTTTGTACTTTTATCCATTTGATGGCCTTTCTTACACAGAGCCAGATCTTCCTACTAATTTCTTATACTTTACAATTCAATCATCTAGTATTCATGGAGTCTGTTAAATAATGTTATGAGAGCTACCATTTATTGTTCACTTACTCTGTGCCAGCCTGAGTGCTCGAAATACATTCTTTAAATACTTCAATCAACTCTGTGAAGCAAGTACTTTTATTATCTCCATATTACAGATGAAGAAACTGAAGCTTAGAAAGATCTTATTCCAGAAAACACAGCCACAAAATGGTGGAGCTGGGATTCTAATTCAAATTTGATTCCAGAGTTTTGCACTAGGCTATAGAAGCTTTCATAGGACCTAGCCTATGGTAAGCTATCCCATACCCAGTCTTCAATATTCTATTCAAATGACCATCAGAACTTTAAGGACAGGCAGGGAAGTGTTTGGGAAAAGGAACCCTATACTTGGCATTTTAATCATGCTGTCTGGTCTGTATATTCCCTGCTCCCCCTCTCCCCCACAGTCCCTTTACCCCTGTCCTCTTGTTACCTTCCCTCCACTCCCTCTACTGCCATCCTACTCCCTCTTCCATTCCTCTGTCTCTTACTTCTTCTTCCTTTGTCCTTCTCTCACATCCTCCCCTTCTTTTAATTTCTCCCCCTCCTTTAATTTCTGAGAGGCAATACAGACTAGTGGTAAAGAACAAGGACTCTGGAGCCAGACAGCCTGGGTTCAAATTCTAACTCTGCTACTTACTAACTATGTTAATTCTAGCATATAATTCATCTTTTTTATGCTTCAGTTTCCCTTTCTATAAATGAGGATGAAAACAGAATAAAAGAACATCATCATGCAGATAATATAAATATAAAACACTTAGAACAGTACCTGGCACAAAATAAGCACTCAATAAGTATTAGCTATTATTACCAATTTAATTTTTATGTTTAAATATAGATTATACATTTATGTGGCACAAAATTCAGAAGGAACAAAAGTGTCTAACAATGAAAGTCTTTCCCATTCTCCTGTCCTCCAGCCACCAATTTGATTCCAGAGTTTTGTGACCTCCCCAGAGCTGATCTGTGTTACCACTTCCTTGTGCATCCTTGCAAAATCATCTGTGCACATGCAAGCAATATTGTATATTTACTGCACCCGTGGTTCCCACAAGGCACTACCTAGTCATACTGTGTTGCTTCTTCCTTTTTCCTTTCTTTCTTTGCCATTTGTTTTCCTTTTGGCAATTTTTAAAATTGAGATAGAATTCACCATTTAAAAGGATACACAATTCAAGTGGCTTTTAGTAGATCGCGAAGTTGTGCAACTGTATCTTATTCTAATTCCAGAACATTTTTATCACCCCAAAGGGAACTCGATCTATGCCCATTAGCAGTCCCTACCCAGTTCCTTCCTTCTGTCTCTATAGACCTGCCTTTTCTGGACATTTAATATAAATGGAATCATAATATATGCCTTTTATGTCTGACTTCTTCCACCTAGCACAATCTTTTCAAGGTTGGTCCTCATTGTAGCATTCCTTTTTATGGTTGGATAGCATTCCATTGTATGGATATACCACATGTCATTTATCCATTCACACCAGCTTATGGATACATGGGTTGTTTCCTCTATTTGACTATTATGAATAATACTGCTATAAACATTTGTGTGCAAGCTCTTGTATGAACATATATTTTCAGTTATCTTGGGTATATGCCTAGGAATGGAATTTGGGTTATACAGAAACTCTATTTCTACCTTTTTAAGGAACTGTCAAACTATTTTCCAAAGTAGCTGTACCATTTTATGTTCCTACCTGCAGTATGTGAAGATACCAGTTTTCCCCATCCTCACCTCACCAGCACTTGTTATTCTCTTTTTAAAAGATTTTATTTATATATTTTGAGAAAGGGAGAGAGAGAGAAAGAGAGAGAGCATAAGCAGGTTGAGGGGCAGAGGCAAAGGGATAGAGAAAATCTCAGGCAGACTCCACACTGATCCTGGACCCCAATGCAGAGCTTGATATTATGATCCTAAGATCATGACCTGAGCTGAAACCAGGAGAATGCTCAATTGAGCCACCCAAGCATCCCCGCTTCTTTTTTTGATATAGGCATTCTAGTGAGTATGAAATGGTATCTCATTGTGGTGGTGATTTGCATTTCCTTTATGACTAATGATGTTGAGCATTTTTATGAGCCTATTGACCACTTGTCAGTCTTCTTGGAGAAATGTCTTTTGGAATCTTCCGCCCATTTTTTATGGGGTTACATATATTTTTATTGTGAAGCTTCTAAAAATATATTCTAGTACTAGACCCTTATCAGATTTGATTTACACATATTTACTCTCATTCTGTGAATTGTCTTTTCACTTTCATGACAGTATCATTTTGGAGCACAAAAGTGTTATCTTTTCATGAAGTATAATTTGTCTGGGTTTTGTTTTTTGGTTGCTTGCACTTTAAGTGTTATATCTTAAAAATTGCAAAGGTTTATGCTTCTGGTATTTTCCCCTAGGTTTTATATGGTTTTAGCTCTTTTAGATCTTTGATTCATTTTGAGTTAATTTTTGCATATAGTATGAGGTAAGTTTCCAGATTCATTATAAAATGTACTCTTTTACCATGTACTATATGTAAATGATGAATCACTAAATTCTACTCCTGAAACCAGTATTACACTATATATTAACTAAGTAGAACTTAAATAAAAATTTGGGGAAAGAAAGTATTTTCTGAATTCTTCAACCATTTTCTTTTAAATCGTTCTCAATGTACTTTTAATTTGCATTTCCCTTAGAGTAAGTAAAACATCTTTACTAAGTTTATATTTCCTATTTTGTGAGCTATATGTATATATCCTATTAAGTATTTGTTTTCTAATTGATTTGTAGGAGTTAGAGAAATGAGGTCTCTGCCTTTGTATAAGTTGCAGAACTTTTCCTCATTTTGAGTTTTATCTTTATTGTGCTTTTTTAGTGGAGAAAAAGATATCAGTCTTTTCTTGTTTTAATGTATCAATGAATTCTTTTATGGCTTCTGAGTTTTGTATAATAACTTAAAGAACATTTTCCTCTCTAAGATTATTTTAACTAGTCCCCCATGGTCTTTCAAATATTTTTTAAAAATCAACTTTATCAAAATGTAATTTACATACAAGAAAGTGCACCTATTTTAATGATGGGTTTTGACAAACATATACACCCACATACCACTACCACAATCATGATAGAAGATATTTCAGTCACCCCAAAAATTTATTTCAGCCTTCTCTACATTCATTATCCCCACCCCAGGCACACCATGAACACAGAATACTCTGATTTTTCATTGTCTTTATATCTGTGATTATTTTCCCCTTGTTATTTCTTATTTGAGTAAGTTAGCTAACACTCTCTCTTTTATTTCATTTCATTTCAAAGAATAAGCTCTTTTATTTATGTATTATACAATTTTCCTCCTTTAAAATGAACTAGCAACTTGAGTAAGATGCTTAATTCTTTTTGAGGGTGTGACTTTTCCTCTGAGAACTTCTTTAGCTGCATTCAAAGGTTCTGATATGAAGCAATGGCCTTGTCATGTCACCTGCATTTTATTTGCTTTGTTTTCCTATGTTTCTTATGATAAAATTTAGAAGATCTGTATTTTCATCTCAGAAGTTACAGTTATAACTGAGAGATTCTGTTTGGTATTCATAGACTTTTACCATGAGCATTGATGGAATTAATGTATTTCCCTTTCCTCCTTCCCTCTTCTCCACCAGCCAGTTGATCTTAGTATTTTCCTTTGTATTATTAAATATGCTTTTACTTCTGTCAGGCTCTAAAAAGTTCAAACTACATTCAGACCACAGTAACTTTTTCCCCAGACGGGTTCTTTTTAAATTTTATTCTTCCCTACCCTCATTGCCTCTCTTCCCCAGCAGGGAAGTCCCCAGTTATCTTAGCCAGGGAAAATAAGGGCTTAGTTGATTGGTGGGCAGCTGCCACCTCCACAAGGGACAGAAGTAAATTTGTGTTATGTCACAGTCTGAGACTCTATCAGGGGAAGCTCAGAACATCCTGCCAGAGCTCCCTGAAAATAGCATCACTAGGCCTACCCAGCTGGAGCCCAGGGTACTTGCTCTGCCTGTCCTTTCTCGGATACCTAGACCAAACTCAGGGCCTCTCCAGATGGTGAAAAACACTTTATGCCTAGCTCTCCATGACTATAAAAAAAAATAATAATTTCCCAAGCACCCCCTTCTCTCTATTTGTCTTTCATCTCAATATGGGCTGATAGTTTCAAACTGAACAGTTTCATAAGAAATCCTGGCAGACATCTTAAAGGCCCTTCCACCCACAGCCTGGACTAGCTTTCATTTACACTTGGCAATGACCACACCTTTACCATTCATTCCCCTTCTTCCCATGCCATGCCTTTTCTCTACTGGGCTCTTTCCAGGCTCCAGATTTCAGGCCAAAGAGTACAGTGCTACCAGATGTCCACCCAATTGAGAACTAGCTCTGATAAACATGTCTGCAGAGGTCTTTTATCTCCTGGCACTTGAAAATCCTTGGTCCTGCCAAGGGATAGGCTTGGGATTTACTTCAGTTTCTGATCTTACTCCTGTTTTATTTATTTTTTATTTAAATTCAGTGTAGTTAACATATAGTATATTATTTAGTGATTCATTGGTTGCATGTAACACACAAATTAGTTAACATATAGTGTATAGAATTTAGTGATTCATTGGTTACAGGTAACACCCAAATTAGTTCAAGTGCCCTCCTTAATGCCCATCATCCAGTTACCCCATCCACCCACTCACCTACCCCCCGCCAACCCTCTGTATGTTCCCTTAACATCACTCCTGTTTCTTTTCAGCTCCATCTCTCTTACCACATCTGTCCTGAGTCTCCTTTCACTCATGATCCCATTCCTCCCATGTGTTGTCACATCAGAAGATGCCGCCTATTTACAAGGTGCAGAGCAGAAGGCAAAAGAGGTTTCTAGACTAAAGCCAATGGATCTCTAATTTAGGTACCGTGAAAAAGGCAGGAAATACTTCTGAAGAAGGCTTCTTAGTGTCCCTTGAATCAAACTCCATCATAGTATTCTGACCAGAGAATGAAACTTTGTCCCTACTGGCAGAACAGACTGGAGATCATGCAACACAAACCCTGGACCAGAATCTTCAGTTCCCATGCCATAGGAATAGTCAAACTCGGGCCCTTTCCTCCCCCTCAAACATCAAGAGCTCATATATTACCATTCAGAGTTTATTTAACTCAGTGTTAGAATGGCAGAGGAACCAGCATGGGGGATTCCCAAGACACCTCAGTCACATTTAAGTCTCACTTCAGGTCAGAAAAGCCAAGATATTAGGTTAGAATCTAAAGTCCCTAGCTTCTCTGATATCCTAAGGGTTGAGGGCATGGGCTGGCTGGCTGGATGCACAGAGTTCTGGGGATGCTCTCCTTGAGTGTGCAGGAGGATGAACAGCTTAACTGGGTGGCGTTTGGCCGTTCGGTGGATCCTGGGCTGGCTCACAGGAGGCCCCTCCACCCTTGTCCCTTCCAGGGAAGATGACTGTGGCATATGTCACAGGCTTAGAACACATTAGTACCTTAGGAGGCAGAGGGGGAGATGAGGGTTGGGCTGGGGGTGGGGATTTCTCTGATGGGGGATCAAAAGGTACACTATAGGTGGTATTGTCAAAGGAAGGTGGTGAGTCGAGCCTAGCATATGGAACGTCTGATGGCAAATCAAGTCCCAGTCCAGAGTTACTGATGTGGTGGGCCACAGAGGAGGAGGCCTGTAACAAAAGCAGGCAAGTGAGAAAGAGAGAAAATGCCTCCTTCTACTCCAGTTCCCACAAAGGGAAGCCCAGGATCACCCTGGGTCTATCTCTCAAGTCCTGAGTATGTTGGTGGGTAAGAGGGATTCCCTTCGAAGATTTTGAAGGCCTAACTTTCTTCCCAAATTGGGGAGGGTGAAATACCAAGGCGGGAAGGTAGAAGACAACTGGTACAAAGTTTACACCATTTAGGAAGAGGATGTGGGCCCTGACTGGGTGTCAGTCTTTCTCCACCACCACCCCCTATCCTGGGACCTCTCAGTGAACTGGGCAGATGGAAGAGGAATTTGGCTGGGGGCCTGCAGAGGCCTCTTACCATGCCCCGAACTCCGCTGCTCTGAGGTTGGCCACGGACACCAAGCCTGTTTCCTGGGAAGACAGAGGATGACACCATAGTCTGCTTCCCATCCTGGCTCAGAGCCCATCTCCTCCCTCCCTTCAGAAGTCCCTGAAGGCTCTTTCCTTGTCCAGACCCTTCATCTCACTCCTACCAGCATATCTTTCCCCACTGCCCCCCCAGATCTGCTGCAGCCTGCCAGGTGCCTCCCCACCCACTGACTGCTTCCACCTCCCTTCATCCTGCCTCAACACTCAGCCTTTCTCCTAAAACCCTTCTTTCACCTCCACTAGTCACCTGTTTATCCCACTGTCCACCCTGTCCAAATCCTCTCTGTCACCAGGACAGCTCCCACTGAATCTCCTCCTCCCTGTCCACCCCTCGTCTAGGAAATTCTAGGACCTGTGGGCCTTACTAAAGCTCAGACAAGCCCACCTACAGGGGACACAAACCTAGAGTCTGACATTGTGTATAAGACTAGCTGGTACACTACCAGCAGGGCTGTGCTGGGGTCGGCTGGTGGATGGCTACCTACCTTTCCTCTTGGCCATCACAGCAAACAGCACCACTGCTGCCACCAGCAGGCTCAGCAGGACCACAGCGCCCCAGATCAAGGGGATGCTGAAGGACATAAAGGGATAGGCGAGCTCAGAACTGAACCAGGCAGGAAGCTGCTCACCAGGAACTCCAGAGCAGTGGAGAAGGGTGCTGTTCTTGGTGAGCCATGGTTGCAAGAAGAGGAATTGGGGGATGGAATGAGGAGGACAGACTCAAGCACGGCAGAAGAGAAACACATTGTCAGGCTATCCTGGCCGAAGACCACCAGGATAAAGGGGTCATTGCTGAACTGGGATACACAGGCAGGTCTGCCTGACTTCCTGTCTGATCAGAGGTTCCCCAGGGGTGGAAGGAACCATGAGGTTTCCCCTTGAGTTAGCCTGGGGCTCTGAACAATCTCTCACTCCCCTGCCTACCACCACCCTTTTCCCAGCCACCAAATACAGCTCTTATCTGTACCTCTTCGCATCCGGGGTGGGTTCCGCAGGGCTGGCACTGCCCACAGTGTCTGAGGAGGAGCCACCAGCCAGAGTCCCAGCCTTATAGGTCTCCTTCTCTTTCAGTCGAGGAGCTGAGTCAGAAGGAAATATTAATGAGCATATAACTATGGAGGGCAGGGTACAGGCCTGTTGAGATCTGAGGGACTGGGGGAGTGGGGCTGAGGAAGCAGAGATCCCAAGTAAGTAACACAAATGGGGCTTGACATCTTCCTTAGGGGCCTAATTCTGGAGATCAGGGATGGTCTCTTTCTGTCTTTACCTGTTAGTGACCAGACCCACCTTCCCCTCCACCACCAGATCCCAACCCTTGCCCCTGCCTTCCTTCCCTTGCTCCTCCAGACCCCTGGCCTATCTGGTCTGCTCAGACTATGCAGAATCAGCCATTGGGTAATCTATGCCTGCCTCCCCACCCCACCCCAGAATAGGTTCTCCACTCTTGTGGAGTGCCACTCAGTGGCAACCTTGCTCCTGGTGCTCATCAGTTGGTCTCTAAAGGGGCCTCAGCACAGCCTGCTAGACTTCTCCATATACCTGCAGCCATGGGACACCCTGCAGGCTGGATGAGCCCATCCAAAGCTCTGCCCTCAGGATCTAAGGAATTCTTGCATCAACCCTAGTGTGACACAAAGCCAGAAGACCCTTGCTGGGAGCCTTGCTCAGAGCTCAAGTCTTAGTTTTGTGACAAGGCTTCTATTGTCCTTACAACACACTCAACTCTGGCTATGGGACTCAGGGTTGATTTCTCTGGGCCTGAGGATTTGTCTTGGGAACCTGGCCGGTCCTTCTAGACCCTCAGGATAGGGGTCTTATTCCCAGTGGCTCATGGTTCCTATCTCCCACCTCAAGCCAAACCAGGATCTGGAGAGGCCGTGTTTCCCATCTTGCTGCATGTGACCTGCCCTCCTGATGCCTACTAAGCCACCCATACCCTCCTTGAAAGCCACGCTCCGCTGGCTGGCCAGAGCATCTATCCTCTACAGCTGTTGGGGTCCCAGCACCTGTCCCATCCCATCCTACAAGTTGGAGCTATTAGACCTTAGAGTGTCAAGGAAGGAGGAGGACAGAGGATGACAAAGACCACCAGGAACATATTTACAGTATGAACTAACAATCATGGACCAGAGATGAGAGGGATACTAATGACAACTTAGTCTACACTAATAATTAGCAAATGGTGGGGGGGAAACCAAGAAAAGGAAAAATGCCTTTCTTCATTTCATGGCTTGGGGGTTGGGCACAAATTACATGAGAAAGGAGGACCTAAAAATGAAAGGAGGACCTATCATCCACAAGAGAAAGATTGTAACAGTCTCTACTTCTACAGGCAGCTGGCCATTTTCCCTCCAGAACATTTTTTTTCTTATAACATCCAACTTTTCAGGAAAATTCCTTCTTCTACTTTAAAATTGTCTTTTAATAAATGCTTAGACCTTGGAACATTGTAGCCTATCAGAGAAAACTGCAGCCTATCGAAAGAAAGTACTTTCTAGACTCAAAATAGGGTTGACAATACTGATAATCTATTAGTGACATTTTCCTCATTTTTAAAACAAAATGAGCTGGGAGTAATTCAGGCACCGAACGCACCCTGCCTAGAGGTGGGGCACATACTATATGCTCAGTGAAGACATAAAATTAAATAAAATACGGATTCAATAATTTTAAGCCATCAAACCCATTATAACAGGAGTAATAAACAGGAAGATTTAAAAAATGAATTCCAGGTTGATATGCCAATTAATACTTCCTTTAAAACATTTCTTAGAGGAAAAATATAGCATTAAGTATGTTGAAAATGCTGGATGAGGAGGCCAAGGCCATGGGTGAGGAAGGAGGATATGCCTTCCAATGGAGAAACCCACTAGCATGGGAGGGGGGAGGGACCCACTGTCTGGCTGTTTTATCTCAGACTGCTCACCCAGTTTGGTTTCCGGTCCCTGGGGAGCAGTCAAAAATATCTCCTCCCAATTCCTCCCCTGCTAAGGGCCCCCATCCCCCAAGAGGTGCAGGTGGAGGCGGGGAAGGGCAATGGCCAGCCTAGGATAACTCACCTGGAGGGAGCACGTCCAGAGCGACTCTGTGCACCGTCTGGGGCCCTGTGGCCCCCTCCACCACGCAGCCATACTCGCCTGCATCCTCCTCCTGCAGGGTAATCATCTCCACCTGGAGCAGGCCACCCCCCAGGTCGGTGAGAAACATGCGTCCGCCACCCGGAGCTCTGCGATCCACAGTGGAGGACACCAAGGGCTGGCACCCCTCTGGCAAGAAGCGGCACCACACCTTCCGAGCCTTGATGTCCTGAAGCCGGTAGTGGCACTGCACCAGAATGGAGCCCCCCACGGGGGCCTGCAGCACCTCTGGGAGGGTGACCATGGAGCCCTGGCCTAGGGAAGGAAAGGATGTGGGAAGACTGGGCAGGAGCTGGGGAAACTTTCCAGTCCACCCACTGCCACAGGGGCACAGGGATGGAAAGTCCACCTTCTGGGCCCTACAAAAGTTACTATTGCCATAATAATGCCAGTTATTCCTGGGCCTGGAGTGCAGTATGGGGGCCCAAGGTGCAGCTCCTTCTAACCTTACCTGCCAGTCCCAGGAGCAGCAGCAGTAGCAGGTTGGGGCCCATGGCGGGTCAGGCAGATGTTGGCTCTGGGGCTCGCCTGGCCACTGACACAGCATTCCCCAGGGAGCAGGAAATGTCTGCCTCAGACAGTCACGTGGGACCCTCAGTGGCCATGGGGTGGGAGGCAGGCGCTGGGGGCCCCTCCATGGGTGGGGATAAGGTGACTTTCAGAAGCCTGGTTGGTTCAGTGCTTGGCAACTTGACCATGAGGGCCAGTAGGGGTGGGCAAGGCAGGGTGAGAAGGCCCAAGGACAGGCAGAACCCGGGCTCCTGGGTCCTGGCTAAGGAATGAGGTGAGAGGAGGACTGTGATAACTGGAAAGCAACAGAGAGAGAGGGAAACGAATCCTCAGGGTCTTCCAAAGATAAAATCCAGGATGCAGTGCTGTGAATGAGGAAGGTGGAGCATTATTCTGGTTCTACTGTCTGTAATGAGCCTGAGCTCCCAGGGGACTGTCCAGTCCGACTGCTCGACCTCACGCCCCCTCCGTGGGCCTTCGTTCACTGTGCCTTGGCAGCGTGCACCCCCGTTCTCCAGTTCTGGCAACCACATCCATCCTTTGATCATGACACCCCATTTCCTCTTCCCCTGTTCTCTGGAACTCCTTAACTAGTTGGTTATTGAACCTCATGGAGTCATCACATTTTCCTATCTTTCCTCTCTCGTTTTCCACTTTTTTTGTCCATTTTGTTCTGATTGCAAGAAGACGCCCTTGTCTTTTTCATCCATCCCTTCTATTACTGTCTTGTAAGTGTTGGTTTCCTTAGTATTTTCAATTTACAAGATTTCTTATTCTCCAGACATTTCTTATAGCATATTATTTTTGTTTCAAATGGACTAGCCTGTCAGGAGACCATTCTCCATGGATATTTTCACATATCTGCATGGTCTGGGCACTGATCAAGCTTTGTTCCAGTGTGATCGAATAGCAAACATGTCTTGAAAGTTAGAGTGTATCAGCTCCAGAGGGACTTGCTTAAACACCCCGGCCCCCTCCCTCGAGAAGATCTGTTTACCTTCCGGAGTAAAGGTGTCTCTCTCCCAAGAGAGGAAGATGGACCGATGCTGTTTGTAAACTCCAAGCCTCATACTGGGAGGTTCCTCTCCCATGACACAAGCCCACTGCTCCACAGGAAACATCTGGCCACCATTCACATTGCCCTGTGCAAAACTGGGGTTTGGGGGACCCTGCGCTGAATGTGGACGATAAACCTCCTGACCTGGGACTCCAGGGGGAGCAATGCTATCCGGAGAGACAAGGGAAAGCAAGGTGGGGATGGCTGAAAGGGGTATGCTGCTCCTGAGCTAGGCATCACACCTAGAAAAGGACTAAAGAAACCACCTCGCTCCTTCCTCTCCCCTCCTTTCTCTACTTTGTCCCTCTCCCTCTGACTCCCTCCTTTCTTCAGGAGCAAGCGAGCTGCCAGTGGGGCCTGGAAACAGGAGCCTGAGAAAGCCGGACAGTGTGTGAGGCTGGGAGTGGTGAGAAGGTGACCCGATGTCCCTTCTGCCCCGGGTTCTGGGTCTGCCCCGGAACATCAGATGTGGTGCTACACTGGCAAATCTTGGGCAAATCGGACAGGTGGGTCAGCCTCGTGAGTGACATGCAAGTGCTTACCTCTGTCCTGCCCATATGCATCAGGTTTTCTTTGATTTCTTATGAGAAAGTTATTACACTAACGGGCCATGAAGAGGAGGCCTGTCCTCGATATGTAACCAAGTATCTAAAATGGATACAGTCCACTGCTGGGTGTGAAGGACAGAGGTGACAAGGCCGCAGGGAGGTGTCAGACTGTGACACCTTAGGGAAGAGGTAGGAAGCCAGTGTTTATCTGGGACCTGCTCTGCACCAGATATCTGGCCTGGGACTTTTCACTAATGGTATTTTAACCTCACAAAACCCCAGCAAAACAGGATTGATTTGTTTGTTTGTTTTTATTTTTAATAGGTGAGTTTCAAAGAGGTTAAGGATGTGGCGTCCGAGTGGCTCAGTCATTAAGCATCTGCCTTCAGCTCAGGTCATGATCCCAGGATCCTGGGATCAAGCCCCACATGGAGCTCCCTGCTCAGCGGGGAGCCTGCTTCTCCCTCTCCCACTCCCCCTGCTTGTGTTCCCTCTCACTATGTCTCTCTCTGTCAAATAAATAAATAAAATCTTAAAAAAAAAAAAAAAGAGGTTAAGGAACTTACTCGGGCTCCTGAGTAAGAGGCAAAGCTGAAAATTTGAACTTAAAATTAACTGACCCCCTTCAGTCCAGTGTGCACCCCAACGAGTCCAAGGCAGGGGAACCCAGTGGTGATCCAAACCCCGAAGGGGATGCTAAAATGTTGCAGAGGAAGAAAAAGAAGAGGCCAAGCTCTCAAGAGCAGGCGAGCACCAAGCACGCTCCAGTACCATGCACGGGGGACCCTCCCTGGCCATCTTGTCGGCATTGGTGCTGGCAGGTGGACAGGCTTGTTCCTGGGTGCTAGACTGTGCCTCGGGTCTGCGGGAAGGAGATGAGGGCCTGCAACATGATTAGGAAGCTTGACATGCCTCTGGGTCCGAAGACCAGAGACACACAGCCTGGACAGGCGTCCTGGAGGTGGGGGCAGGGTCAGTGCAGCAGCCTCTGCGGGGAGTGGACAGGGCGGGGCTGGGCTGGCTCCGGGGAGTGATGTGTAGATGTGAAGCTAGACACAAGGGCTGCATTGGGAGACCTTCCACACAATCAGAAACCGCAGGAGCCCACGCCCATGGTAGGGGGCAAAGCCCTGGCCACACGGGCTCCTGGGCTTCCACGTAGCCAAGGCAAAGAATGGGACCACCTCGTTTCCTCCTCTTCCTGCACCCCCCTCTGGGCAACTCTCCATCCTCTTCCTCTCTCTCGTAGCTATATGGTGTGTTGTGTTTGGGGGAGAGATAGGGTTCCTGAGCTACCCTGGCTGTCCCTCTGCCCCAGTCCTCAGCCCCTGATATCCTCCTGGTTCACTTCCTCTTCTCCTCCCAGGGCTTCTCCAGCTGTTCCTTCTAACGCCCTCTAGAATGACATCACCCCTGACCCTTTCATACTCCCAGTGTGCCTAGTCATCTGCTCCTCAGCACTTTATCTTTTTTTTTTTTTTTTTTTTTAATTTATTTGTCAGAGAGAGCACAAGCAGGGGGAGTGGCAGAGGGAGAGGGAGAAGCAGGCTCCTTGCTGAGCAGGGAGCCCAATGCGGGGCTCAATCCTAGGACCCTGGGATCATGACCTGAGCTAAAGACAGACACTTAACCGACTAAGCCCCCCAAGCATCCCCTCAGCACTTTATCTTGTAACGTACTGTCTTGCTGACTTATTTATTGTGTCTGTCTCCCCTCCCCTCCCCTCCCATTAGCCTGTGGTTCGAGCAGGAATCTCTATCTGTTTTGTTCACTGTCATGTCTCTGGCGTCTAGAATGATATAAGGCACAGAATATATCTGTTAAATAAGTAAATTAATAAATGAGTAAAATTGAGCTAGAGGGAAGGTCCACTTGAACACCAAGCAAAATTTGGATTTCTAGGCTCTGCTGGAGACTTGAGGTGATGTTGTTCCCTTTTGAGCCTCAGTTTCCCTTCTGTGTACTGGGGGGATGAGCCCAGTAGTTCCCGGTTCTGGTATGCTGCACGTTTAAGCCAAGCCCTGGTTGTTCACCTGTACAGGAAGTAACACCAGGAAAGCAATACTCCGGGGACAGGGAGTGGATGAGTCAGGTGGGAGTTAGAAGGACTGGTGCAGGGGTGGGCAGCAATAATCCTAGAATCATCCTTCTGAGGGGCAGGAGGCAAGTGGAGGAGAGGGGAGCAGACTGGGTGCTAGAGAAATCCCAGAGGAGGAGGCAGGATTCAGTCACTAAATCTAGGGAAGGGAGCAAGATGTCAAAGATGGGCGGCGTGGAGCCTGCAAGAAAGGGGGGGATGCAGTAGCTTAAGACCCAAGACCCCGAGAGGTCAGACCTTTTATCTCCTCCTTGGCCAAATTCATTTCCTAGCCCCGTAGCAAGAGAGAGGCCTTCACGGAGCCCCAAACCATCCAATTAAACATGAAGTCTGGGATTTATTTGTGAGAGTATTTAATGTCCGGTGTCCAGAAGTTGGCAAATGTTCTTCCCCCACCCACACACACAAACACACCCCTCTGTTCCCAGGCCCAGGGGAAGCAGGGGATGGGTAGGCTGGCCTTCTGCCAAAGCAGAACCAGGAGTCTGGGTGGCCGAGGGGCCAGTGTGCAGGCTGGGAGGGTTCCAGCAGGCCTCTCCTGGGACTCGTCTCACGCGGGGTCCTCTTCTCTCATGTGTCTCTCTGCTCTGCAACCGACCGAGTGCTCACACGGCGCCTCTGAGCCCCACCTCGCCACCCCTGCCTGGTCCACCTCCAGCCACCACTGTGCCCTTCGTACTCACCTGTTAGGGTCTGGAGCTGGTAACTTGGGTCGTGGCCGCGGCCCAGCTCACTGGCCGGGCGTGTCGCCAGTTTCTGCCCACGCCAGGCCGCAGCCCAGAGGGCACTGGCTGCTAGAAACTTGCTGAGAAAGATGCAGGCCAAGAGGAGAAGGATGGAAGTGGGTGGGAAGGGGATCTCCTCTTCAGAGAGACTCCTTGGAGACACAAGGACATGAGGGAGGCCTTGGGGTGCCCTGCACACTGAGGTCTGCCCCCCGGCGAAGGAACAGGGAGACACTGGGAGCTGTCAGAGGCCTAGAATAGCTCCCCACCCAGCACCATCCCTGGGATGAGGCTTGGTGGGCTTGGGCGAGCGTGTAACCAGGTTCTACCTGCTAAGCACATTTGAACACTTCCTGTACATGGTGGTATAGTATGGGAGGGTGCACACGTGTATTCTGTGGTCATGGTAACAATATTTCAACACCAGTACACAGGTATCAACCAATCAGAGCTGATTCTGGTCCCACCAAAGGAGCAGGTATCTGGGGGTCTCGGCTTTGTACTAAAACTTTTATTATTGCTAAACTGTGGCCAGGTCCAAGGGTGGCCAGAGGAGGAATGGGGGGCTGGCCATTCAGGAGTCTTAGAGCAGCTGGTATGTATAAAAAAAGAATTTCATTATTTTAACAACTGGCATGACCATACCAATACACAATGGCTGGTTGGAGGAGTGTTTGGACAAAAAAATCATCTCCAGGTCCTCTCACGCTCTAATTGTCTTTGAATTTGTCCTTAGTTCTGGGACCTCAGCCTGCATTCCATGCCTTGGCTCTGCAGGGCAGAGATCTGCTCAGAGACCCGGGAGAGACCTGTCTCTGTACCTGGAGATGCTGGGCTCCACGTGGATATCCTCAAAGCTCTTGGACTCATCATCAATCCAGAGATCTCCAGCGTCCAGGTGATCAAGGGGGTCTGTCGGGGACAGTGCCTGTGAGATTCTAGCCCTCCTCCTTAAGGCACCTTAAGGCAGAGGGGAGAGCCCTTTTGGGTGTGGTGAGGCCTCCTGAGTGCTGGCCCAGAACAGATCAGGTCATTAGCCTCTCTGAGCCCCAGGCTCCTGCCCTGTAAAGCAGGCTAAATAGAAACACCTTCTTTCTGGTAGTTTTGCAGGACTGAGTGAGAGCGTACTCTCTGGTGCTTAGCATCTCATTGGAGCTCAGTAACTCCCACCCTCCCATCACACAAGGTCTTCGGGAAGGTCAAGTGAGTAGACGGATATATTTGAAAGTTCTATGTGAATTCTCAAGCTGTCCACACCAGCTCTGGATGGTGATGAGGACGGTGATTATACTATTTTCTGGCCACCCCCTTGGGAGTTGGCTGAGGCTTAGACCCTGATAGGGCTGAAAATGTGTGTCCCTTCACCCCCTTCCCCCTCATTCCACCACATCAAAGAGTGGTGGACATGGGGTTTGGGTGGGGGGGCAATCCATCTCCCCTCTCCTTCCCACCTTAGACAAATGGCTCATTTCCACAGGGGGCCATGTTGTGGGGGAGGGAGTGGGAAAGGAGAGAGTCAAAAGGGGTCTCGTACCCCCGGATTTGTTCTCCTTTGGGACACACAGTGTTCTGAAGACACAGGCAGAAGGCTTCCCTGGAGGGCTTCCCTGTGCAAAGCTCAGGGTGGGGAGGACCCTGCTGCCGGTCAAGTTTGGAATGAGGACCCCAAGTAGCTCAGCAGCAGGAGGCTGGGGCATGGGCTGTCACTCACCCCCAGGCACTTTTAACCCTGTCCCCTCATGGGTGCCTCTCAGGAGCCCCATGGGGGACAGCAGGACAAACATCATCTCCATTTAAAGATGAGGACGTGGAGGCCCAGAGAGGCAAACACATCACCCGGGGTCACAAGCAGCACCCCTTCCTCGGGCTGTTTTCTGCACCAGGTTGGCACTTTCTTTATGTTGGCAGGCCCTTTGGGTAATTGGGTAAGGGAGTCAATGAACTTCCTCCTGCTCCTTAAGGACTGGCTAGGTGTTCACATCCTAACCGGATGCCAAAAGGATAAAGCTGTTTGGGGAGGCAGGACCACAACCAACTCATTAGGTGCCTTGTGAAACTTAGAGGCCAGGACCATTCTGCCAGCAATGCAGACCTGCCCCAGGGAGCACAGCCTGGAGGGAGGTGCCAGGGCTGAAGTACGGCCCCCTTGTGCAGTGAGCAACCTGCACGACCATCACCGTGGCCCTGAGTGGGAGAGCAAGACCCGCACAGTGGGTTTTCCCAGACATCAGAGACATAGTCTCAGCACAGGGTGGGCCAGAGGTGCAGTCAGCCACACACTCACCAACCAGCACCTCCACCAGGACCTTCCTGAGGGTGTCAGCCTCATCACCGTAGAGACTCTGGCACTGGTAGAGGCCAGCATCGTGAGCTTGAAGATTCCGCAGTGTGATGGTGAGTGTGCCCCCCAGAGCGTCGTCCACGATGGCCGTGCTCCCATTCCTCCTCGTTATGAAGGACAGCAGCCATGAGCGGTGGGTGCTAACAACCCGCTGGCACGGGCCCCCTGCCTCCAGCTGGCGGCACCAGGCTTTGCGTCTTCCCCAATGCTTCAAGGAGTTGTAGGGGCAGGAGACCTGCAGGGACCGGCCTGCCATACCCTGGAACACTGTCGTGTTGTGGGCTCCAGACAACTCTGGGGAGGAGAAGTTCCTTCACTCTTTGTTCATTTACCAAATGTTTATTGAATGCCCACTGTGTGCAATGAACAAAGAGATAGAAATCATGCCCTTAAGGAGCTCAGGTTCTTATGTGAGTTGGGAGAAGGTGTATACCCCATGGTGACACCCAGGTCCTAGGTCTGGCTTTACCACTGTTGGACTTGCTGGGCATTTTTAAAGAAGTGACTGACCCTCTCTGGGCCTATTTAAATAGAGACGTTCCATCCAGTTCTAGTCCACACATTTTCTCCCTGTAATATAGGACCAAGGCCTGTCCTCTACCCTCTCCACCTCAAGGGAGCAGGGCTGGATACCCCCTCCCCACCCTGGCCATTCCTGCTTACTCTGCAGCTGCCCACACCGACACCGGCTCTGCATCTCCTTCTGACTCTTTGCTCCAGGCTTCCCTATTTCTTTGGCTTTGTTCCCCTTTCAGGAGAGACTCATCTCAGAGCTATTTTGGGGGAGACACGAGGCTGCTATTTTGGGCCTTTCTTGGGGCAGGGGAGATAGGCTTAGAGCACAGTTCATTGCCAGGACAGAGGCTGCTGAGAAATCACCCTGAGCCCTCTGCCTCAACTTCCCCTCTCTTGGTCCTCCCTTACCCCATCTTCAACCATATGGTAACAGAAACTTGGAAGACAAAATTAAGGGGCAGGTGGCCTGCCTTTGGGAAGCAGAGAGGCCTGATGAGAATAGTGTCCCCTCCACTTGTCACCCTGTCCATCCCTCTGCCTCCATAAAACCTCTCAGCTTACCTCCACTCCACCCCTAGCTAATAAGCCTCAGGATCAGGACTCTGTTGGGACAGCCTCTCCTCTCTCCAGGTTTGCCTGTTGCTTTAGGGGAATAAGAGGCACCTTCCCCCAGTAAAAAGAGGTAGTTACGTGCAAGAATCTAGGGTGCTAATCCTCCAACTAAGTGACTGAAATCTTCAGCCCCCTTACCTCCCTTCCAGGATGGAGGACAAGAAGAGCTTCACATCAGCAAAAGAGGCACCCTGAAGATGTACATGCTTGGTTGTGGGTTTTTTTCCTCCTCCTTTTTCTTCCCTCCCACCCTGCCATTCCTCTGGGGCTAGCGGTTCATAATTTTAGGGGCTGTACCCATGCCCCCCAAAACGTACCCCCACTACTAGCTCAAGCCTGAGACGCCACCATCCGAATTCCTTCCATTCCCATGTGGCCAGAATCCACTAGCCCCTTATACTTCCACGTGCACACAGAGTATGACCATGGGCTCTCATACTGGGGAGGGAGGGAGAGCATAAAGAATGTGGGGTGGGGGAAAAGAGGGGTGCAGAACATGCTGCGGATTTCAACTGCCTTTATAGTTCAAGCTGGTGCTGCCCACCTGCCCGCCCGTCATATACTCAAGGAGGGGAAGGAGAGACTGCCTGGGCAGCAGAGGGCCAGGGTCCTACCTGTGATGGCGACCAGGATAAGCAGCCAGAGGGACTCCATGCCAGCCTTCTCTGACAGAGGGCAGGCCCAGGGTACCTTGTGCAAGATCTCGTCTGTCCCTTGAATTGCAGAAAGAGAGGGTTCAGGCACGTCAAGTGCTGCCCACAGGAACTGAGCTCCTAGAGATTGAGAAAGAGTCAGGACTGGGGTCTGACTTTATGATTCAGGGAGGCTTTGCTGGGTTGGGGAGGAAGGGAGAGGAGGAGCCAGCCACTGCCTCCCAGCAGTCAGAGGTTGGGGATCCCAGACCTCTGAGAGGCCAGACTGCCCTACTGTTCCCATCGGCCCTAGTGACCTCACATGGCTGGGGCTGGCCAGTATCCAAGGCAGAGTCCTCACTACTGTGTTCAGACCCTCCTCCAGCTACAGCACCTGCCACACCCTAGTTTCAGCCTTGTGAGGGATGGGGAACAGCTGGACCCTCAACCAGCCCCTGCTAGTCCTTCCCTCCAGGCCAGCATCCCTGTAGTATGACAGCAGCGGACTTCCAAGTCCCTCCTTCCTAGCTCCTTTGTGTGCAAACACCCGTCCATAACCCCTCTGTGTCTCAGTTCTTAAAACTATAAAATGGAAATAATAATAGTGTGTAGAGTTATTGGGAGGGTAACATGGACTTCCACAGGCAAAGTTCTTTAGAATAGAGCCTGATACACAATAAGCACTCGCAAATACTAACTAGTACTATCCTCGTAGCAAGGAGGGGAAGATGGGCTCTCCACTTGAGGGAGAATATTCTCTTCCACCTGCAATCTCCTGCTTAAGTTTATCCTCCTTTGTACAGTGGATGCCTCCTGTGTGCACATGCTCACACGGGCATTATTTAGTGCCCATCCACACCTACGGGACAACACAGGACGTGACATTTGCTTGAGTTCCGGGGGGTGGTAGTGTTAATTCCCCACAGGTGTGGGCCCTTAAAGGATGATCCAGGCACAGGGACTTGCATGGACAAAGGCACCAAAGCATGAAATGGCTCGGTGGTGAATCAGGGATGGGCTGGGGGAGGTGGGGCATTCCCAGGGGCAGGAAGTAGAGTCCTGCTGGGGAAGTAACTGGAGAGGCTGGAAGAGCCCACAAGAATCCACAGATCATCAGAGTCTACTCTGGTTCCTTGCAAGCACTTACTGATTTGTTTTTATTCACTTTACATACATGTACTGTGTATATGCATGGACAGGGAATGTGCTTGGAGATGGTTTAATGATAAACACAAGACCCTTCACTCAGAAAGCCAGCTGCTCAGTCTTGACCTAATGGTCCAGGAAAAGAAGGATCTGAGGCCACCTGAAAATCATTCTGTAGGTCCCTTCTATGGTCTGCTTTATAAAGTCAGGATTATTGGCATATCATTTGCATGCACAAAAATTCACCCCCTTGGCTGTCTACTTCTGTGAATTTTGACAAACTCATATATCTCTGTAACAACGGCCACAAGCAAAATGCAGGACACTTCTATCACCCCCAAGAAAGTTCCCTCATGCCCCTGTTAGCCAATCTCTTCCTCTCAAACTCAGGTCCTGGCAACCACGAAATCTTCCTTCTGTTCTTGCAGCTTCCTACCCTTTCTAGAATGTCCTATTCCCGGAACCATATGGTATGCAGCCCTGAGTTTGTTTTTTTCACTTATCAAAATGTATTCAGCACACACGGAGTTACACTTCTCAGTAATTCATGTTTTGTTATTGCTGAATATATGTTATTGTACAGCTGAACCACACATACTCTATCCATTCACCAGCTGATTAACATTTGATTGGTTTCAAGTTAGGGGCAATTATGGAACAGGCCACCATAAACATTCATGTACACATATTTGGTGTGGTCTTGTGCATCATGTCGCTTGGCTAAAATCCTAGGAGTGTAGTGCTGGGTCATGTGGTAAATGTGTGTTTAACTTGATAAAACTGCCATGCTGTGTTGCAAAATGGTTAAATCATTTTTGCATCCTTGTCAAGACTTCATATTGTCAGGGTTTGGCAAAGCCATTCTAATAAGTTTGTGACAATATCTCATTATGCTTTTAATTCCATTTTCATAATAACTAACCATGTTGAACATCTTTTCACTGTTTACTTGCCACCGGTATACCCTTTTTGGGCAAAGTATGAGGCCACATCTTTGTCTATTTTTTAATCATTGATTAGTATCATCATCACTATTGAGCTATAAGAATTCTTTATATATTCAGGATACAAGTCTTTTCTCAGAGATGTGATCTGAAGATACTGTCTTCCAGCCTGTAATTTGTTTTATCTTTCCCTTGACAGTGTTTTTTAAATCTTTTTTTTTTAAGATTTTAATGCTGCTGAAGTCCAAGGTATTGATTTTTCATTTATGATTTGTGCTTTTTGTGTTCTGCTGAGTATTTTTCCTACCTCAAAAGCACAAAGATTTTCTCCAATATTTTCTGTTAGAAATTTCATGGCATTGGGTTGTACATTTTGGCCTATGATCCGCTTCCAGTTAGTTTTTGCTTGTGCTATGAGATATGATTTGTGGTTTGTTTGTTTGCCTATGGATGTCCAACTGACCAGCATCCTTTACTGAGAAGAATGATCCTTTCTGCATTGAATTGTCCTGGTCTCTGTCAAAAATCGATAGACAGTTAGGTCTATTTCTTGACTGTCCTTTCTATTCCATTGATCAAAATGTCTCTTTACACCAGCACCACACCACCTGGACTACTCACTTTAGCTTTATAACAAACCCTAAAATCAGATGACGTGAGTAATTCAACTACACTGTTCTTTTTCAGAAAGAATGGGCATTGACTGTTCTAGTTACATTGCCACATAAATTTCAGAATCAGCTTGTCAATTCATTACACCCACTCACCCACCCCCCAGAAAAAAATTGCCTGTCAGGCCTTTGATAGGGATTCCATCAAATCTATAGCTCAGTTTTAAGGGAACTAGGCATCTTAGCAATACTGAGTCTTCCAGTCCATGGACATAGTCTTGCCCTTCACTTACTTATTTCTTCTATGGTTGTGCTTTGTGGTTTTCAGCATACAATTCTTGCACACATTCTGTTAAATGTCTAGGTATTTCTATACCTAAGTATGATTTGAGTTCTATTTTAAATGTGTTTAGCTTTCTATATCTTAGACAAAAGCAGAACTCAGAAGTCTCATGAATCTAATTTTCTGGCCCATTTATGTGCCATTCTTACCTTTTCCACTTCCTTCCTACCTGATGAAATACTCTTTTTTTTTTTTTTTTTTTTTTTTTTATTCCTGTAAACCTCACAGCAAAGGGCAGATATCAAGAAATCTTTACGGAGTCCTCACAGCACATGTATATCAAATGCTCTCATCTTTCAGCTCGTGCTAATTTGTGGTTCAATTTCCTGATCCTCCATCTGAGCGCAGGAACATTTTGGCATCACCCCACTCCCACGCCCAGGGCTAAATCTGTGTTTAAAGACACTTGCTCCCGCCAATTCGGGCACAGCGATCTTTTCCCCTTTATCCTTGCATCTGAACCCTGTCATTCGCTGATGCGTGCATTGATTCAGCCACCATGTCTTCGCCAGTCACTACGATAGAGAAGGCAGGTCTCTCAGAGTCTCGGGAAGTCCCAGACAAGAAGCACGGCTGGACGTATGAAACCCTCCTGATGTTTCCCTTCCGTTGAGACTTCACAGCTGCTGGACAATCCCTTTCAGAATACCTGGAGGTTCCTTAGTGAATCCCTCTAGCAGCTGTTGCAATGATCACGTTCCTCAAACACACCCTCTACTCCCCTCTCTCTTTTCCCTAGAGATAAAACCAAGACTCATATGTGAGCATCCCCATCATCCTTCAGACCTACCATTATCCTCTCAGCCTTACTCAAGCCACATGAGCGGCTGGGGAAGCACCGGATTCCAGTCAGGACCATGGCCAGAAGCAACACCTGGTCTGGGCTGGAGTAGGGACAGCTGGCAGGGGAATGGGACACTGAAAGCAAGAACAACTCAAACTCCTTCAGGAATTGACCCAAACAGGAAAGCCCCTGCCCAGCAGGCTGAAGAGAGTAATTGCTGTTGTTCACCCCACTCTCCGCGAGAGTAACCAACCATAAACATCAGAGCCTACAGATATCATTTGCTGAAAAGCAGCCAATTTGACTCCTCTCTGCCAGGTCCCTCTTCAGTCCTGTCCTGCATTTACCTATTCTCACCTTCCTGGACTCAAACCCTTGCCCTCAAGCCCCAACCTCCTCTCTCACCTCCGGCCCCTCTCACACCTGACCTTCTTTCCCCACCTTTCTTAGTATTTGGACTATCCATCACTCTCCGACACTTCTTGCTGAGGCCGTTCTCCCATTTTTTTTAAAATTTTTTTAAATTTATTTAACAGATAGAGATCACAAGTAGGCAGAGAGGCAGGCAGAGAGAGGGGGAAGCAGGCTCCCTGCTCAGCAGAGAGCCCAATGCGGGGCTCGATCCCAGGACTCCCAAAAGGCAGAGGCTTAACCCACTGAGCCACCCAGGCGCCCTGCGTTCTCCCATTCTTTTTTTTTTTTTTTTTAAGATTTTATTTATTTATCAGAGAGAGAGAGGGGGAGAGAGCAAGCACAGGCAGACAGAATGGCAGGCAGAGGCAGAGGGAGAAGCAGGCTCCCTGCCGAGCAAGGAGCCCGATGTGGGACTCGATCCCAGGACGCTGGGATCATGAGCCGAAGGCAGCTGCTTAACCAACTGAGCCACCCAGGCGTCCCCCGTTCTCCCATTCTTAACATCTGATCTTTTCTTAGTTGAAGACCTCAACCCCTGTCCAGGGTCAGTGCCTCCCCTCATCAGGGCAGGACAACTCCCAGGAACTGAGGGTGTGTGTCCTCGTGCATGTGCACATGCTAGGATTGTTTTAGGTCACTGGCAGGTGGCCACTGATGGGCTGCAGGATGGCAGGCCCAAAGGGAAGATCTGGATGAGAACACAGGAGCTGGGAGGCAGGGACCCAGGCACTACACCAGGCGCAAGTCATTACCTGAGGCAAAAGCAGAGGGAACCTCATCTGTCTCGTGGCTGGATCAGAATGGGTCCAAAGTCTGCCAGACTGAGGAGTATACCTCGCCTGCACTTGGGGATGACGCATGGGGATTGGGAGGCTGGGTGGCATAGAAACAGGAACTGCAGCAAGGAGTAGGCACACAGGGTTTGGCTTCTTACAGACCTGTGCTTAATGCCAACTCTGGTATTTACTAGCTATGCAGCCTTGGGCAAGTTCTTAACTCTCTGGGCTGGCTTCACTACCTGGGTATACACAGCTAGGGCACGCTAAGTGCAAAAAAAAAAAAAAAAAAAAAAAAAGGCCATGATTATTTTCCTTCTTCTTCCATATATTTCTTTCTAAAACCTTCCCTTCTTTTCCTGCCTATCTCTATCCCAGGATGCCAGTTTCCAGTTTCAAGACGACTACTTGCCTGCATCCTATTTACCCATCTGTCTATCTCCCTCCCCCGGATGACCCCCAGGAGCTGCTTTCTCACCTATCCCCTCTCCTCCAGTGTCTCAGGTGCTACTCCCGCATTCCCCCATGCATGTTTCCCTCGACGCTGTCTCACCTGTCCTGAAAACCCCTCACTTGTCTCGGCTTCCCTATCCCTGTCCCTATCCCTTTTATTTTCAAGCTTATTTTAAACTTATTTTATGTTTTACTTTTTTACTTTGTAGGAACGGCTTCGTTATTCGTGCTCTTCAACCGTTCATTTGAGTCTGATCACTAGAAGCCACGAATGGCCCCTCCCAGCCCTCCTGGCCTGGCTTTTCTGCTGCCTTTGATACCCGGACCACCCTCTACTCCTGCCCCCACCCCATGCTCCATGCTATCCCTGCTCAGTCCTGCTCTGTCCCTGGTAAGGCTGTCCCTCTGGATTCTGTCGCCCTGGCTCCTGGTCGCCTGACTTACTGGGTCTAGCCAAAGGGAGCTACTGGCAGGGGGTTGGCTGTTAGGAGGAGAAATAAGTTGGGATATTTTCTTCCCGTTTCTCCCTCCTACCTCTACCATGGTTCAGGCAGTGGCTGCTGTCCTCTGATGGGCGGTCCCTCCTCCACAGCTCCAGCTTTCTGTTGGCTCCAGTAACGTAATCATAATCGTCTCTTTTGCCCTTCCAAGTGGGGGTGTTCACAGCTCCCTGTCTTTGGATGCATCACCATCCCTTGGTCATCCCCTCATTCGTGCCCACTCCTCTGTGGGAACCCTGTTAAAACGATTGGCAATTGGACCTTTTTGTGTGTGCCCACCTGTTCCCAGAAGGGAACTTGTGCGGGAACTATCTTCCACCTGCTGGGCATTTCTTTCACTCTCACAGAGGGAGTGGGAGAACCTGGAACCCTCTTCACAGGGGCACATTCATTTATCCCGCTTATTTTCCAAGCTCCTACCGTATGCCAGGCACCACATAGGTGCTAGGAAGGTGCTATAAATAAAGGAAACACTACTTCTCTGTTCCTAGATGTGGAAGTGATGCTGATATTGTAAATTTGTACTCGCAAGATTTTAATCCAATACCCTGGGTTCAGGGAGTGAAGGGAGACTCAAATGAGTCTTCAGAGAGAGTTTGGGCATTCCTGGTCATCTCAGCCTGAAAGGCACATTTGAGCTTCTGTTCTGAGTGTGAGTTGAGAAGTCAGGATGCCCACCAGGGTGGAAATGGGGGCCCAGACTTGAACCACAGAAATCTGCCAACTAAAGATTGGTCTTGCCATGGCCAGAAGCATAATGCCCTAAAAACAAAAGAGGATTATTCGAAACTTACAGTCTAATGCAAAGAAAGAAAACAGTTCCTCCAGGGGGGGGCTGACTCCCACACCCAGCACTGAGTGGACCCCACAGGGTGGCACTATCTCCCTGTCATGCTCTGGCCTGAGCCAGGTCACGAGTCTGTCCCTCTACACCCAGAGTATGTTGGGCAATCAGGGATCAACAAGGAAATAAACCCTGAGACCAACGTGCAGCTAGGTTGGCCCTTCCTGACATTATCTGACCGTGAAACCCTTTAAAAATGTACTCTAAACTTTGAGACATCTGCAGGAGCTCTGGAGTTATCATTTGTGCCAGGGTTACAGTAGAAATCAAAAACAGTCCTAAAGACAAATTCGTCGCTGCAAAATTTAACAGTTTTCCAAAACACTCCAAGCAGAATTTTTATAATCACAATATAGAAAAACCAGATATGTTTAAAGACCCAGTGTCCAAATGACAGCAAGATAAGACAACACTTAGTAACACACACTAACGCTTAGAAGACATACACCAATGATGTCAACAGTTATTTGGTAAATACTTCTTAGGCAGTTGAAGCGTCACACCTGCAAAGCCATAGGTAATTTCTCCCCAGGATCACCTGTTTCACTTACGTAGCACAGGGATTCAAAGGGAGATTTTCCTATTATAATAACTATATGAAATGTGTTCAGCATTTTAGAAATCTTTCAAAAAACTATATTCAATTAACTTTTATGTGAAAAATACATAAAAATGCACTCTAAAAGGTAAAAGTTATCCACAGTTCTACAACTCAAAATATATGAACGTTTACTGAGTGCTTACTATGTGCTAGGCATTTTTCTAAACTCCTTACGTGTGTTTTGTCATTATGTGTGAGGTAGGCAATAATTTTGTTCCAGGGTATAAGTTAGATTTAGATCTAAACAATGTGGCTCAAGAGCCAGTCCTCCTAATCTTACTGAATGGATTTTTCCTCCATTGCTCTCATTCCCCAGAGAACATCACTATTGATATTTTGGTGTTTGTCCATCTAGCCTTTTTGCTATGGCTACACACAGAGACAAAAACATAAAGGAGCTCATGCTAGACATATTATTCATGGCTTGTGTTTTTCATTTAATATATCTAGAATGTCTTTCCATTTCAACAGGTATCTACATAATATTCCTTGGTGTGAATTGGATATTAAAAGAGTTTCTAAGAGTTAATTCTTGTAACTTGTGATAAGCATAACTTACTTTTCCTCACTGTAAAATGTTTGAAGAAAATACATTATTAGCATGGATTATTTTCACGTGACACTAATGTCTCTTAAAACACTAATGTTTGTGGAACCCTGGGAAGCGAATCCAGATACTTCACTACCTTCAGAAAGCTTCAGCTTGCAATCCCCTTCTTCTGCACTCGGAGTCACGTAGCAGAACCTGCTGTCACTCACCCTCCCACCCCACATCACCAAACCATCCCCATAAACTCAAATATCTCAGCCTAGAAGATAAGACCTAAAACAGCAGGGCCCAGAGAGATATGGAGTAGCCATACTTCTCCCCAGCTCAGACCCAGCTTTTTTACTTCTGAGTGTGTTTGGATGAGGAAACATGACTCCTTCGGTGAAGACATTAATGACTACCAGTGGGTGGGCAAACAGAGAGACCCCGGAAGAATTGGGTCAAGGAGAGACTCCCTGGGGTGAGGGAAGAGGTGAGTAAGATGGTAGATGCCCGCTATTGACAGCAAGATAAATGTTGACTCCTATGTTTCCTTCAAGGACAGAGTAAAGTTTCATATTATTTTGATGACTTTTTGTTGGTGTCAGCCTGGGTGTCCTTGACAGCCTGGGTGTTCCTTGAAAGACAGGACCTTCACCAAGTCCCCCTTGAGTTTTGTTATGCATATGACCACCACAGTAGGAGGGAAAAAAGGACTTGTTAGTTTATTTTTTAGGTTTGGGGGGGGTGGGGTTGTTGTTCGTTTGTTTTTTACTTAGGTCTTTTTGTAAAGGTTTTTTTTTTTTAAAGATTTTATTTATTTATTTGAGAGAGAGATTGTGAGAGAGAACATGAGCGAGGAGAAGGTCAGAGGGAGAAGCAGACTTCCCATGGAGCCGGGAGCCTGACGTGGGACTCGATCCCGGGACTCCAGGAGCACGACCTGGGGCGCCTGGGTGGCTCAGTTGGTTGGACGACTACTTAGGTCTTTTTCTAACTTCAGTACCTACTCTCAGGGGTCAAGAAGTTAATCTTTTTTTTTTCTTTTGGTTGAACAATTTTTTTGTTGTTGGACACTTTTAAAATTATCTTATTTTTTTATTATGTTATGTTAGTCACCATACAGTACGTCATTAGTTTTTGATATTGTGTTCTGTGACTCCTTGTTTGCATTTAACACCCAGTGCTCCATGCAATAGGTGCCCTCCTTAATACCTGTCACCAGGCTCACTCATCCTCCACCTCAAAACCCTAAGTTTGATTCCCAGCGTCCATACTCTCTCATGGTTCATCCCCCCTCTAATTTCACCCCCCCCCCATTTTCCCCTTCCTTCTCCTAATGTCCTCCATGCTATTCCTTATATTCCACAAATAAGTGAAACCATATGATAATTGTATTTCTATTTGACTTCAGTGAAAAAAAAGGACTTGTTTTGAGAACTCCAGTAAGGATTCCCAGGAGAAAGAAGCTCTGGCAGCAGAAGAGGCAGTAGCAGTTAGGAAAGACAAGACAAGCCAGATTCTTGACCCTTGGGAAGCTGAGTTGGGATTAGAATTTACATTAAGAACTTTTATTTCACCATGCCATCTGGGTGACAAATGAGAGAAAGGAGAAAACACAGATGATTGCATAAAAGGTTTTATGGGCCAGGCCTGGAGGGGGCAAACAGTAACTTCCAGAGCCCAGTCACTTGGCCACCTTTAACTGCAAGAAAGGCTGGACTGTAATCATCTAGCTATGTTCTCAGGAGGAAATAATTTGGGGAGCAACTACTGAACACTTGACTTTCAAGAGTCAAGACTTTGGGAAAAAGTTAACCTGCCTGCACCTCAATTTCCCCTATCTTTAAAATGATAGGAGAGTACCTTCCTTCCAGGATGTTTGAGCCATTAATGTATGTAAAGGAATGTGGCCCATAAGAAGCACTCCATAGTTGTTGGCTTACTAGCCTTAATCATTGTGTCCCCAGGCCTGAGCAGTGGCTGGCAGTCAGCAGATCCCTACAAGTACCGTGTAATGACTATAACTCCAGGTTCTCTAGTCTGAGTAAATCCTTTGGGTTTGAACAGCTCATGAGGAACCTGACCCCTGGGATGGCTCATAGTGCTGCAGCCAGGAAGCCTGAGTTGAAAAGACCATGGTGAATACGGGCTCCCTCAGTGGGAGTGTAGACTAAAATATAGACCAAGAGGCAGTATTAGGAGCCTAGAACCATTGAGGACCAGAGGTCAAAAAAGTCCACAGGTCAGTGCCAATGACCTTCTCAGAACAAGGCCAGGTAGGGTGGGAGGTCAGGGTGCAGTAGTTGCCCATTCTCTAGGAGTCAGATATAGGGAGTTGGAAGGGCAGAGCAGAGACCTGGAGGGCTAAAGTGATGCTCAGAGCATCCTGCTCTCCACCTCCTTCAACTTGGGGTTGTTCCTGAGTGTCCTCATGCAACCACAGACTGCGGATAGAACCACATCCTCGGCACAGGGAGCCTGGGATGTCCCAAGTGACAAGTGCTTAGCTTGCCTTCCTCCCTGAGGAAGACCTTTCCCTTGCACCCAGCCTGCCAAACCTCAGACTGCCCCCCACTCTTCACCTCTCCAACCCCTCTACCTTTCTGGCCGTAAAGCAGCCCGACCCTCAGGTCCCATCCTGTAGACAGGCTGACCTTTCACTGTAATTGAGGGCAAGCTGAAAGACAAAAAAACATTGACAAACAAGCTGCTTGAGCAAGAGGTGGTAAATTCCCTGTCCTTGGAGAGATTGAGGTAGACACTGCATGACTCACTGGGATTTTGCAGTTGGACTCACTGGCAGTTAGATTCGATGATCTTTAAATGTTATCCTTGAGAAGTGATGTATCAGCAGTCAAGCAATCTTTTCCATGACGTGGTAGGACCCCACCCTCTGCCCCCATGGCCTGGAGTTCCCACAGTTCAGAGTCACCCCTTGGGAGTGCCTAATAAAGAAGGGAGCTCTCTTCCCATAATAGCCCTGTGCAAGGGCACTAGGGCAAAACAGGAGGTAACCCTCAGCCTGCTGTCCTTGATGTGCAGCTTTGTAGAATACATGATAGCTTCTGTGGAAGGCAGAGGAACCCAGATCAGTTCTGGTGGAGCTGCAGGGGCCACCACAGGGAAGGAAATTCCCACGCCCCACCTTGAATGGCAAGGCCAAGGGTTAAGGAAGACCGCTGAGCAGCAGGCACTGCCCGTCCTGTCAGGGTTATTTGTGAGAATCAAAATCGGAAGGTCAGGAAGGAGAGGAGGAGATGGGATAGAGAGATAGAACTTAGTGGCCCTCGGAAAGAGCTGGGCAGGGGCTGTCCTGAGAAGGTCACCAAAGAGGAACTTGCACAGCATGTCAGGATTTCATAGGCCCTGGTCAGGAAGGAAGTGAGGGTCACAGAGTGTGGAGAAGATTGGGTAACTTGGAGCACTGGTGTCCAGATCCTATTTAACTGGACTCTACTTCAGTATCCTTCCTCCCAGACCCTGGGGAAGGGAGCAGGCAGGTGTCTAGAAACCCCTTCTATAGGCCCCAGAGCCTTTCCATCACAGCCTTCACACTCAAAGCTTCTCCCCTTTGAATGATAATGACTTTCCTTTCCTCCTTCTTCCTCATTGCCCTTGTAGGAAGCGATGATCTTTTGCTGGTTCGGGACCATCTTTGCCATGCTGAAGTCCTCCCCCCACCCATCACTGGTAGAGCAGCCCTATGCCTCACAAGTACTTGCTAAGTGCTCACTGCTCAGTGAAGTCTATCCTTAGCTCTTGAGCTCCCTATCTGGGGCAGTTGACTTGGTGGGCTGGGGTCTGGTTCCAGGGATGCAGGCATATTCTACAGTCAGAAGGGGATCAGGCATGGGTTTCAGTTTGGGCTGAGTGTTGACGTAGATGGAGTCCTCAGGGCCAAATTGATTCAGGTGGATAAGTGAGGCATAGCAGATGGCCCCAGTGTCCTCATCAGAGCCCTTCTGTTGATCCGAGCCCTAGGAATCAAAGGAGACAGACCTTCAATATACAGATCATAGCTGGGAGTGGTCCGTGGCCCCAGGGCTGCCCTGAGCTGGGTGGAGGACAGAGACAGTGATAAGGTGTGGAACAGAGTATAAACCCTGCAGAGCCTCTGGGAATGGCTAAAGGCAGCAAAGTCACCATCACTAAAGATGTTTAAGAATAGGCTAAGGAAGGGGTGCCTGGGTGGCTCAGTGGGTTAAAGCCTCTGCGTTCGGCTCAGGTCCTCATCTCAGGGTCTTGGGATTGAGCCCCGCATCGGGTTCTCTGCTTGGCGGGGAGCCTGCTTCCTCCTCTCTCTGCCTGTGTCTCTGCCTACTTGTAATCTCTGTCTGTCAAATAAATAAATAAAATCTTTGAAAAAAAAAATGGGCTAAAGAAGACAACATAGGGTGTGACCCGTAGACCAACAGCACTGGCATCACCTAGCAGCTTGATAAAATCTCAGGCTCCACCTAAGCTCTAGGAAGGCAGTCTCTGGGGGTGGTGTCCAGGAAATTCTGTTTGCACAAGTTCTCCAGGAGTTTTTTATCCACACATGTTTGAAGAACACTGAGCTAGAAGAGCAATTGGTAGGGATGTCATTTGTAGAGTTGATCCCAGCATTACAGAGGGTTGTACCAGATGACTTTAAATCCTCCCAATCCTGCAATTCTGTGATTTCAAGAGTTTTAGATCTTTAGACAAGACAGACCCAACAGCAATAGCCCGGTCCCCAGTTCCTAAGGAGAGAGCACCTAGGGAGCTGTGATTTTACCATGTGACCTGCACCCCCCTAGCTGACTGGACTGGTGGCAGCCACGCCATGAGAGGGACCCCCTATTAACAGTTGACTCCTGTGGGGGTGAAGATCAAAAGCTGGGGAGTCAACTTCTCTTTCTCTCTAAGTGGTCTGAATTGGGAAGGATGCGGTCAAGGGTGCATGTAGATGAGGCAACAGGAGTGTGAGGAGTCACGAGTGAGCCCCAGTGCAGAGTGAACAGAAATTACAAGTAAATACAACCTGGGAAGCTGGAAAACAACAACCACCACCAAACAAAAAACACTGACAAAAAAGATACCCAGGAAAGCTGAGATCGCCTCTGCCTTGGTGAGAGGTCCTTCCTATGCTCAGTGCCCGGTTCCTTCTGGACTGCGATGTTGTTATATATGTGGTGGGATTTGTCCTCACCTGTGAAGGAAAGAGTCCAGTTTGGGGCAGGGATCTCTCCACAGGTCCCATTCCTCTGGGAATGCAGGGGTGCCAGAGGTCCCCACTGGGCTGAAGGTCCAGGGCTGGGTCTGGAAACCCCACTCTGCCCCAGGGGAGCTCACTAATGGCCAGCACACAGCATCCAGGGGTTAGACCTTGGTGCCAAGGGGCAAATCAGACTGGCCGCATGCAGCAAATCTGGATAAAACTGGTAAAGTTGAATCAATCTCAGTCACTGAAAGTTCCAAATTTTAAAATCCAATTAAGTATAATCTATTTTCTGGTGAAGTTATCTATAATGCCTTTCAAAATTTTGAACCAAGAACCGCAATGAGAAACATTTTATCTTATTTCTACATAAATAAACACACAGACTCATACACACACTCTCTCTCCTAAAATAAAAGTCCAATGAAAAAATATTTATCCTTCCAATGTGATATTTTGCTTTTCTATTTGAGTTTATGAAAATAGTATTGTGACCCACTAAGTTTACTTTACATAATTTGAAAAATACGTATATAAAATTTTACAACCCATTATTACATTAGGATTTTGATAGCTCGGAAAATTAAAGTCACTAAGGTTCAACATAGCGCTGGCCCACTTCCACATTTCAAAAAAGTTGTCACCACACACATCACTGGATTATATGGTTAATAAATATGCAATATGTGCTAAACAAACCAAACAACAAAAAAGAAGGCTGGAATCATCAAAAGGCACTAATCTGATAAGCCTTGCACAAAATGCTGGTGATTTTACATGTGATTAATGCTAAAAAAAAAACCTTGCAATTTGAACATTAAAAAATCCTTTAATGGGGCGCCTGGGTGGCTCAGTGGGTTAAAGCCTCTGCCTTCAGCTCAGGTCATGATCCCAGGGTCCTGGAATCAAGCCCGGCATCGGGCTCTCTGCTCAGAGGGGAGCCTGCTTCCCCCTCTCTCTGTCTCTGGCTGCCTCTCTGCCCACTTGTGCTCTCTGTCTGTCAAATAAATAAATAAAATCTTTTTTAAAAAATCCTTTAATGCTTTTAGGAAGACAAAATTTTAAAACAATAGTGACAATTAAAAAAAATACTCTTGTGGTGCCTCGGTAGCTCAGTCAGTTAAGCATTTGCTTTTGGCTCAGATGGTGATCCCGGGGTCCTGGGATTGAGACCCGCATTAGACTCCCTGCTCAGCAGGGAGCCTGCTTCCCCCTCTGCCTGCTGCTCCCCCTGTTTGTGTACTCGCTCTCACTATCTCTCTCTCTGTCAAATAAATAAATAAAATCTTAAAACACATATAAACACATAATAAAAAAGTTTTCCAGATAAATTTGTTTAAAAATCCTTATCTATAAGAAAAGGGCAAAATATACACTCCCCAATAGATTCTAGAATACCCAGTTTTTGGTGAATAAGGCTTGGAAGGGGCTGACCTTGAGCCTCTGAGGAGAATGACCCCACCTGCTGCTCTGACAAAGCAAGAGAACACAGCGATCCTGACCACTCACCACACAAGCCTCAGTTTCCCTGTTGGTAAAATGGGCATGAGAAACCCAGTCTTCAGGCTCGTGGGCATGGGAACATCATGGCTAAGCCCTCAGTGGTCTACTTGGAGCCAGCACTGGAGTTTACCTTTTGCGGCGCTTCTGCGGGCTTTCCTGAAGTACAGGATCATAAGGAGGATGAGCACCAGCACCAGCAGGACACCCAACGTAGAGCTGGGAACGATGAGCTGCCAGTTGCCCTGAGGGCTTTGGAATGATGAATGACCAGCCAGGTGAGGCAAATGGGAGCCAGTCTTCTGCCCAGAAGGCATCCCTCTGCCCACCTGGGTGATCGCGACTGACCCTCCTGTTGAGCTGGCCATGGTCAAGGGCTCTTCCCCATAAGCCATGCATATCCAGCCATGTCCAGCCATGTCCAGCCACGTCTGGCCATGTCTGGCCACATCTGGGCTTGTTTCTTCCTCTGTGAAACGGGAATGCTTTCCTCCTTTTCCCTTTTCTGGCTGCTGTCCCCTAACTTGAACCTTGTTGCAGGGTCTGTACTCACCCCTCCCACATCCTGCTCTTAACTATTCTTGGTCCCTGTTCCTCACCCCTGCCCATGAGATGGGCTCAGCTGGTGCCCTGTGACCAACAGCGCTGTCACATAATAAATGCTTTTGAACAAGACCTGTCTTAGGTCAAAGGCAGAACACTAAGGTAGGCTTCCTTACACTGCAGCAGGCTCCCAGGGAAGGTGTCTGGGGTGACAAGGGTTGAAGCCCTAAGCCTGGGTGGCAGCTGCTGTAAGGACCCCCCTATGCTCCATGACCAGCACCATGTGGCTTCTGGGTATAGCGCCTTGAAGCAAGGAACCAGGGGTTTGTGAGAACCCTGGGCTCCCATCGAAGTGAGGGTGGGTGGGCAGAAGGCAGGGCAGGGTGGAGACCGGAAGAAAAACAGCTGTCAGGTCACTCCCGGGGGCTGGGGCCTAGAAACCATCAGGCAGGATGACAGAGGAAATCAGGCCATGGACTGTAGTAACTACAAAGTGCACCCTTTCCCGGGACCCTGGCAGCTTTGGGATAGAGATAGGCTGGAAGAGGGGAGAGGAAAATGAGGCAGCCCTGGTCACATGGCTGGCATTGAGTCAGACCCAATTCTACCTCATCTTCACAGCCCTCTGTACAGCGGTGGTTGCCAACTGGCGGTGCTTGTGTCTCCCAAGGCAAGCTTGGCAATACACGCTTGGATTTTGTTGTCGCAACTGGGCGATCCAGGGGGAGATTGGCACTGCTGCTACTAATGGGTAGGGGTCAGGGATGTTGCCAAATAGCCTATGGTGCACAGGACACCCCTCACACCAAATGTCAACATGCCAAAGGCAAGCAGGCACCTGCTATAACGTGAGGATGTCATTGGCCCCATTCTGCAGATGAGAAAACTGAGGTTTAAAGAGGTAAAGCAACCTGGTGCAAATGGTGTGACTCCCATTTCATCCCTTGAGAGCCAGATAGCGGTGGGGATGTGGCAGCTGGAGGGAATTTGCCACAGCTGGCCATGGGTAGGAGGACGTGGAGGGCAGGGAAGATGGGGACAGAGTACCTGTCAGTGACAGGGCTGGTGGCAGAAGTCCAGGCTGTGGTCCCACTGGTGCTCCTGGCAGTAGGCAGAATTGAAGCTGTAAGAGATGACAATGAGGGGAGCACTCCCATGTGTTTGCCCCACTTTTCAGGCTCCCCATCGTTAGTCCTTGGCCCTGGAAAAGAGGAGCCCATACAGGGCCCTGGGCCAGGTGAGGACTCTGAGAAGCACCATGCCTCATGCCCTGCACCAGGCCCTCTATACGGGAGTTACTCTGTGTGGGATTTCCCTCTCAGTCAAGTGCTCCAGTGTGAGAGGCTTTAGGTTAGGATCACACTGTCACTAGTATATTGGATATACTACAGTCTCTTCTGTTTTCATTGTTCTTGACCATGTTACGCACTCTCAATCGAAAATGCGTCCCTCCCACCCCCCACCCCACTTCTGTCTCTTCTGGATCAATTCCTGCTCACTCATAAGGCCCAAGTGGTATCACCTCCTTTGGGGAATCCTCTAGGAGAATCCATACCACTGCTTTCTCCAGCAACCTGGTCCCTCCCTTCACTGGGCCACCATCCAACATGCTTCCATTACACCACCTACCACCCACCAACTTAACCCTTCACTTCTGTGTCGGCCTTGGGTGCAGGGATCAGCAGGGGATGCTGTGGGCTCCTCCAGCACAGGATAGAGTCTCAAGGTGTTTGATTTCCCTTCCAGGGTGCAGCCCCTGCCGTACATGGAGTGGACAGTGAGCCATGGCTTGGGTGGTTGGTGATTGACCAAGCAACTGACCAGGGTCCTCTGGGTGCCCAGCTCACCAGATGGCTGAGCAGGCTTGGCAGCTGGTCTGGGAAGATGCCATTCAAGCCCTGGCCATCCCAGGGAAACACAGCGGGGGCTTTGTAAGTCTGAGATTTTTCAGGATAAACACCAGGGCCTCAGTCAAGACTATCGCCCAGCTTCCCACCTGAGCCTTAAGGAGTCTTAAGGACCTGACCCTAAGGAGCATGTCCAGGGTGAGGACACAGGCTCTCTGAGCCCTTGGCCACCACACCTCCCTGTCTCATCTCCAGAGTCCCGTGTCTGCCTCTCTAGTTGGCTCCTGTCTGTCCACATTTCTTAATCCACTCAGCCACCTGCAACTCAAGCACTACCCTTTGAGAGAAAGCTGGGGTTAGGGCCAAGAGTCGGGATGCCCAGGGATGGCCGAATCAGCCAGTCTTGCTCAAACCTGAGAAGGCTTTACAGTCATTACAAACCAGTGGAGGAGTCTTGTTCTTAACAACAAAAATGTTCAGAGAAATGCATGTGATGGGAAAGGAAGAACCACGGGAGCCAGCAGGTCTGAGTTCTGGTGCCTGATCTGCCCTTCACCAGAGGTGACTCTGGGCAAGGGGCACTTATTTTGGGCTGTGAGAGCACTGAGACAACTATTTTGGAGTCCTTTCTAGCTCTAACATCTTGTGACTCAGGATGATTGAGAACCACACAAAGAAGGGAAAGGACTCACCCCGAGATACCACCAGATGGATGTTTCTGTGAAAAAATTTCCTGGAGGATTTGTAGATTCCACATGAATAAGATCCAGAGTCTTCTACCCTGAGCTTGGTCATGGTGACGATGAAGTAGCCCCGTCCGACTTTATCCTCAATGGAGTTTTGAGGCTTCCCCCAGAGTTGGGGTGAGGTAGCTAACAGGGTACAGGTACGTGATAAGTCCCACTTGCACCAGAATTTCACGGCTTCTGAGCCTTTCTGGGGCGGGTACAGGCACTTCACAGAGAAGGAGTCCCCTTCCAGGAGATGCAGCATCTCTGGCTTCTGTCCCCATGAGCCTGAAAGTACACTCTCACGTCAGGGAGCCACCCCTCAGACACGGTGGGGCTGGCAGGTGGGTGCCCCGGCCGTCCCTCTGCATGGCCCCTCTCATGGCCACCTCACCTGGCCATCTCCCTCCTCCTGCCCCTTTCCCTCCCTCAGCCCCCCTCATCACCTGAGGCCAGGAGCACCAGCAGGACAGGCGGCAGCAGGCATGTGGCCTCCCAGGCCATGGGCCCTCTTCTTGAGCTGGGGTGGGAGCAGGGAAGCCCTGAGGAGAGGGAGCCGGAGCTGGGGCGCAGAGGTGGGGATTTGGCCTAGCCACTCTCACTTGTCCAGGAAGAAGAGCTGAGGGAGTCCAAGTCCTCCAGGGGGCAGCGGGAGGCCTGGGAGTAGGAGAGGTCTTGACCTGTAAGCAGGAGCCTCGTGCTGCAGGTGCGACATGTGTGCCGGCTCCAGTCTCAGAGCTGAGGCTCCAGGGGATTCTGAAGCTTCTGTCAGCTGACTCTTGCCCAGCCTCTTCCTCCTTGCTGCACTGGGGTTAGAATGTAGAAAGCTGTGAAAGTCCAGGAAGAAACTGTTGAAACCAGAACCTATTTCTCCTTTCTGCTTTCCCCTCTAACCTACCACTTCCTCCCGTTCCCAAGTCCTCCCTGCAAGTAAAAAGGTCCAGCTGCATGTGAGTGACAGAGTTAGGGGACCTTTGGAGGTGCCCAGTGGTCCGAGACTTCCTGCCCAGGCCTGTCTGGGAGCTGGGGAACTCTGTGGGGATTGGAGGGACCGAGGAGAAAGGAGAGGGAGAGTCATTTCTGGAAATGGAGGTACAGGGAATGCCCCTGGTAGGGGTGGGAGAGAGTGAAGCTGGGGACATAATCGGTGGGGGGAGATGGATGCAGGAGGATGGGACCTGGGGGGGTTCCTCCTCCAGGTCACCCCAGTTCCCCAGTTCCCAGCCTGCCATAATCACTCCATAAGCATTTGTCAAAGGACCACAGTCATCAAGCACATTTTAAGGAATAATTGTCATTAGAAGAGCTACTATAATCACAGGTTCTTTACAACCCAGAAAGAAGAAAACCCCGTGAAAATGCAACGTGGCAGGTCAGGCATGTGGTGTGCAGACTCTGAGGTGGAGATGAGCACAGCAGGCCTAAGGTGCCCAGGGAACAAGCCGGGACTAGGAGGACAGGAAGCAGAACAGGACAACAGGAAGCTCAGGGTGTGAGGACTTCCGAGGACAGGAGGCTCTCCAGGATGGCAAGGGAATGATGGAGCTTCAGGCCCTGCAGCGGCCCTTTGGGAGTGGGCGGTGGCACGTGGCCACCTTCAGGCCTCTCCGGGAAGGGCCTGGCTCTGTGCAGCTGCAGCAGCCCCCAAAGGGACTCTCACTACTCCCAGCAGTGGGGTAAGAAGTACATCAGCCTGAAGGAGAAGCATCCCCGACTCAGCACCATGCAGCCATATGGGAGAACTGTAACCCTGAGGCTTGCTTGCTGGCGTCCCTGTGGGGGCATGTGTGCCCCATGGTGATGGACTCACCTGCCATGCTCTGCAGAGGAAAACCCCCTCAGTGCTGGTTTGTTTGTTTGTTTGTTTGTTTTTTTAAATGTGTCCTTGCCCTTGGTCACGACAGGAAGCCCTTCACAGGTGTGTCCCATCATCACAGCCCACTGTTCAGGAAGCTTCACTGCCTTACCCACTAAAGGCAGCGGCAGCCCTGGCCCATTCAATACTCGCAGGTGTCCCGCCCTTCCCTGCCCTCTGTCTGTCCGGGCTCTGGGGCCTCCTGCAGCTCCAAGGCGAGGAGGAGGAGCAGGAAGGAGAAAATGAAGTGCTGGGGCTTTGAGGACAATGTCCCAGAGCACTGGAGGTCCAAAGAAGCCCCTCAGGGCCCACCGAAGGTGGAGAGCAGGGGCAGGGCATCTAGAGCACTTTCTAAGTGCCCTGAGTTCTTACTGTGGGGTTCATGTGGGAGCAGGATCTGTGGGTGGGCATGTGGCGCAGGCCCCCCCACGGAGGCTCCCCCCACTCCCTCCGTTCCAGGAGCCTCTCATCCTGGGCAAAAACGGATGGCAGGTCTCCTCACAGCTTCCCTGCCTAGCATCAGGGCACAGCCAAATGCCTCTGCCTGGGTCCAGCGCCCACAATGTGAGGCCTGACATGTGCCCATGTGCCCCTCTGCCCTCCCTTGCCCCTTCCAGTTGAGCACAAAACAGAGAAATAGGATCCAAAGGTCTTCAGTGCAGACAAAGACCACTGGAGCTGGAGGAGAGCTTGCAGGCCAGCAATCACGAGGCATTTACTCAGGTGCGTGAGGTTCAGGTGACTCCTTTTTATCCCAAAGGCAGTCTTGAGAGGTAGGCATTAGTGTCCCCTTTCACAAGAGACGAAAATGAGAGCCAGCAGGGTTAGTGACTCACACAGGGTTACACAGACAGGTGGCCTCACTGGGCCGCAGTCCTAAGCCCTCTGCTGTTCTCTCACAGGATTCTCAGATGAGGCAGGGCGGTCAGTGTGCTGTTGTAGGATCGCGAATGGAGGGGGGCTCTTAGGGAGCTATTTTCCCCCAGGGATATTAAGCCCCCTCCTAGTTAGACACCAAGGTCATGGCCACCCTCTCCTTGTAGGGAGGATGAGGGGGCTGGGGAGGGTGGTGTGTGTGTGTGTGTGTGTGTGTGTGTGTGTGTGTCCTGGCACCAGGTTTGTCAGTTCCTCAATCTGAGTCTCTCCTCTAGTGCCCTCTCCTGGACATAGGAAAGAGGTGCCTCCTCCGTGCAGTCCCCCGGGATTATCTCCGGCCCCTTTCTCTCTCCCCAAATCCATTCTGGAGTGGTCTCCCAGCTACCCATCAAGGCCTGAGCTGTGTCACTCTCCTGACTATGACATTTGCTCCCCCACCTGGGAGGTCCCTGTCCCAGGGTGGGGAGTGAAGATGTCATATCAATCCCTGGGGGCTTATTCCAGATGCTCAGGCTGGTAGAGCCCCTGTTCCATGGGACAAAGCCAGCCCATATTCTCCAGTCCTCACTGTGGAAGAGGACAAGTCTGAGCCAGGAGCCAGTGAAGCTGAGGCCAGACTCCTTGAGCCATTGGGCCCCCATCAAGGCTCCTCAGCTCCATCCTCCCTACCCCTACCCCACCCAGGTGTTCCTCCAGCTATGCTCTGTTCCAAGCTGTCCTTGCTGGGTCGCAAGTAGCTCCTCTCTTCCCAGGGGACAGTGAGTCCCAGGGGAAGGCAGATGATCTACTCTTTCTCTGAACCATGGCCTCCCCTGCAGTGGACTCTGGAGGGCTCTCATTCTCCTGTGGGAGCTCAGACCTGGAGCTGGGAACTGGGGGAGAGGGCCCTGAGTGCAGCCTCTACACACCAGTCTGGGGACGGGCTGATCCTGACACCATGCAGCTCTGGGAAGCCTGGTCACAGCTTTCCCTGGAGAGCTGGCCAATGGGTAGCACCAGTGGGAGGGTGGGCTCTGCTGGTTCCCAGGACTTGAGTGACAAGCAGCTATGGTCAGGGCAGGACACATCTAGAGGCCCATCAGAGGTCACGGGACCCTGTGGATGGGGAACTTGAACTGCGCTGGGGTCCCCTACTGCCAACAGCCCTGTGGACCTCCAGCTCTTGGTCGCTGTTCCTTCCCCTCCATGGCAGGACCCTTGAGACACTGATTGCCTCTGGGACTCTTTTGCTTCCCCAAGCACATGGGGAAGCTTGAGGGGAGCAGAGGAAAGCTGAGGACACAGGGTTCCAGATGGGGAGAGGGCAGCCGTTCACCTGTCCGCTCCCCCTCTGCTCCATAGCAAGGGGTTCTGAGGCCCACAGAACCCTCTGTGTACAGCACCGTCAAGTCTTCCCCACTACCCAGAGGGGACCCAGGGCTCTGCGGCTCTGAGCTGATTCCCCTCGGTGGATTCCCCTGGGGTTTCCTGCCTGGTACCCCCAATCTGGGGGCTGTCCCAGGCCCCCGGCAGCCCAAGAGGACTGAGTGGGTGAAGAGCAGCCTCTGGTTCTGGAGAGGCCTGAGTCCAGCCTTGAGCAAGTCCTCAGCCCTCAGCTGGGTTCCAGTTCAAACAGGCCCCCGTCTTCATCCTCCTCTGGCCTCCAAAGGCCCCTCCAGGAGGAGCTCACGCAATCCATAGTTAAGTTGCCTCAGACCAAGCAGGCTTCCATGGAGGCTCCAGTCTTCCAAGTGGGTCCCTCCAGGGTCTAGCAGGATTGTTGCACACCCTGTAGCCTGTGAAGACAAGGAGAGAGATGCAGAGGGGCAGGGCTCCTGCCTGGGCCAGTCCACTCCTCTTCTGGCTCTGCCCTCTGCTTCCTGCCAGGTCATCCCTGGAGGGTCATGCCATGCTGTTCCTGCCTGCCTGCCCTCCCCCCACCCTCCTCCCTCTGCCTGGGTGCTGAGCAGTCCTTGTGGCTGGATGCAGATGATGACAGACCACTTGGGGACAGAGTGCAGTCAGGCGCTTTGGCAAGTGTGTCAAGCCCCCGTGCTCTGCCCCTCCCTGCCGGAGGACGGGAGAGTGGGTTGTACTCACTTCCCCTGTGTCTCTTCTTCCAGAGCCCATAGACCACGATCACCATCAGAGACACTGGGAGGAAGATCAGCAACCCCGGGAGCACAATGGAATACGAATCCTGGTGCCTGAGGGGACAGGACAGAGCGGGGAGGCACTGAGCATCCAGGTGCCCCACCCCGACCCATGTCTTTCTGGATGCCACGTAAGAAGAGCCGGGACCAGGAGAAATCCTCACAGCCCTGGTGGGAGTGACTGCCTCCCTTCCTTGGGGATGCAGCCATGGCAGAAGGAAGTGAGGAGCTCAGAGGTCAGGGGAAGAAGTCCCAGGTGGAGAAGGGCATCTCTCCACTTTAGCACCTTCCCTCCATTGTTCCCCCAAACCTGCTCACTGAGGATGAGAAATCTAAGAGACCCCCATTTGTGACAGAAGAAACTGAGAGTCTTGCTCTCCTTGTAGTGAGAGCCTCTCCTCATGGCCCTTCCCTCCTTTGTCCTCTGAAGCAGATGTGGTAGGTGCACAATCTATATGCCCTTGCACCAGCCCTCAGCACCTCCATCTAAATTTTTTTCAGCCCTTGGACCTTCTCCTGTCAGTACAGTCTCTTTGCCACCTCTTTGCAGGCAGCCCTTCACTGATGACCAATACGAGCAGTGTTGGTGTAAGAGTTGGTGTATTAATACCCCAGCTCCCTCGCCCTTCAGCCGGGAGTCTGATCCTGGGCCCCAGAGCTTCCTCTAGGCTTGTGCTCTGCTGCCCACAGTAGTGGCCAGCTTGATTAGGTTCTCTACCAACTGCTTCTCTTTCTCCCTTACCCCTGCTCTTTCCAGTACCCCAGGTCCCAGAGGCTGCTTCTGGGGGAGCCCATTAAAGCATCCACCATTTCCCACTTTCTACTCCCAAGTCACATCCATGTCCTGCCCCAACCTTCTCCTCTCCACCCACAGACTCATGCTGACCCATCCAACCCTCACTTCTCACTGTCATCCTCTATGTCCTCTCTCCAGCCTGACATCTGGCCTCCCACGACCTCCCATTCAGCATCAGGCCAGACCGACCTCCTGAAAAGGAAAGCTCTGCTATCACATCTGCACCTTGAGGTCTATTCAGGCACCAGTTACTGTTGCTGGATGTGGTCAAAAGCCACCCAAGCCCAGGACCCACAGGTACCTGACAGGGGATAATTTGTTGAGGAGAGACCCGCCGGTGTGGCACATTCCTGTGGTGGGTGATCTGGTTTTCAGATGCCCAGCCCTGGTGGAGATGGATGCTGGGGCAGCAGAGGAGGCTCTGGCATCGCTTGGAGACACAGTCACTGTCTGGGATTCCACGGCCCTGTTGGGCTCCATGGTAGAAGGGCCAGGGCTGGTGAAGCTGAAGCCTGTCATGGAGGTCAGTCTGATGGACTCTGAGGCAGTCGGGGGCACGAGACTGGTCAAGGTGAGGAGGCCAGGAGTGAAAACTGTCATGCTGGTGGTGAAAGGGGCATCAGGGCCTGAGGTGGGGGCTGGGCCCGATGTGACAACAATTCTGCTCTTGAGGATATTGGCCAGCTGTCTAAGAGGAGTACTTCTCCTGGTTGTGGAGGCTAAGGGGTCAGAGAGGGAAGAATGTTAGACTGAGTCAGGGGTCTCGCTGATGGGAACAGATCCTTGTCTCCCCTCCTTGACCCTGGACCAAGGATTCTGCTCTGCTGTGTGACCAAATGTGGGCTTGTCAGGGAGAAGAAGTAGGCACAGTAAAGAAGGAAGAGGCTCTCCCAGTTTCTTTAACTTTCCCTGTCAGGCCAACTCTCCTCCCTGTCTCCGCCTCTCTAGTCATCTCCAGACCTTCCTTATTCCTGCATGCCAAAGAGATTTCTTCACTAGCATGTTGAACAGGGACCTTCCAGGTGTTCCATAATTGGTGACCAGGGTCCAGAAATGAGGACAAGGAAGCACTGAAGGCCCACATTCCAAAGACCGCCTCCAGCAGCAGGGTCAGATGCCCACCTTAAGAGCTTAAGAAGAGACACCTGCTCCCACCATCCATCCACTCAGCCTTTTACCTCACATTTTCTAGAAGGCTGGCATTTGGGTGGTGGAAGAAGAAGGGGTTGTAGAAATCATGAGGTCCCATCTGTGGTGGTGTGGTGGAGTCTATCTTTGCAGAGAGCAAGAGAATTGGAGAGAGATGGTGGGGGAGAGAGAGGGCTGGCACAGGCTGCCATATCCCAAAACTGTGCATGGCAAGGACACACTCCTGAGACCTAAATGGCCACCATGGAAGGTACCCATCTTTCTGGGCAAGGGAACCCAGAACAAGCAGCACTGGTGAGAGTGGGGATGGGGGAAGAGGCTGACCTGGAGCCAGACCTCCCACATCATCCTACTCAGCAGTGGAGAGACCTCAAAGAACCCTCAGAGAACTCATGTGTGTGTGTCTTAGGAGAGCCAGCATTTAGAGGCCCACCCTACAGAGGATGACAAAGGGCTGGGTAGAGAAAATTAACACCCAACAAAGAGGAGAAGGCAGGATGAGGTTACTGAGAAGAACCCCGCCTTCCCCACCTGCTGGGATGAAGGAGAGGGAGTTAGGCAGCAGGCTAATACCCTCCTTCCTACTCTGGGTGGCTTGGGCCATAACCTATGGTCTTCAAGGAGTAGAAGAGCATATATTGCTAGAAGATTAGAGTTTTTAAATGGGCTGAGGATTTTTTATTCCCTAATAACTGAAAAGGTCTGCTAAGTTGGAATCTCCCCAAATGGTCTTTTTAAAAGGTAGACCATGGGATTTGACAAGGGAGGGGGGTATATGCAAAGAGAAAAACAAAACCATTTCATGTTTGTATCCCTGCAAATTAAGACTTTTATACACTTCATTTTAACTATTTCTTGGGTCTAAAGCAGAACTGGAGAGGGGGAATGAGATTCGGCCCCACATCTTAGAGACAGCAGTTGCCCTAGCTCAGTCACAACAGAAGAGGGGGATGCAGGTGGGCCAGGGGATGGGCAAGGGTCAATAACTCATGCCATCACCATTGGCTGTTTTTTTCATGTTCTCTTGCTGGTTCCTCACTCTTTCTTATCTTATAAATGTGGGGGAAACTCAGGGCTTGACCCTTCTTTCTTTCTTTTTTTTTTTTAAAGATTTTATTTATTTATTTGAGAGAGAGACAGTGAGAGAGAACATGAGCGAGGAGGTCAGAGGGAGAAGCAGACTCCCCATGGAGCTGGGAGCCCGATGTAGGACTCGATCCCGGGACTCCGGGATCATGACCTGAGCTGAAGGCAGTCGTCCAACCAACTGAGCCACCCAGGCGCCCCCTTCTCTCTTTTTTACACTGAAGGGAGAGCTTCTCTATCCCCTTGATTTTTTAACAGATTTTTTTTGAAATATTATTCACATTCCACATACCACACCCATTTGTAGCACCAAATTCAATGACTTTTAGTCTATTCACAGAGTCATACAGCCACCATCACAGTCAATTTTGGAATATACCCACCGTCTCCAAAAGAAATCCCCACCTTTTAGCTATTAACCTCTACCTCTCCTTCCTTTCCCCCAGCCCTAAGCAACAACTAATCCTCTTTCTGTCTGTATAGAATTCTCAAATCCCCTAGACTTTAAACCATCTTCACAAAGGACTTCCTGGGTGGCTCAGTCAGTTAAGCATTTGACTTTGGCTCAGGTCCTGATCTCAGGGTCATGGGATAGAGCCCCTCTTCCCTCTGGCTCCCTGCTCAGCAGGGAGTCTCCTTCTCCCTCTCCCTCTGCCTCTGCCCTCCCCCACTCATACTCACTCTCTCTCAAATGAATGGATTAAATAAAAAAAAATCTTAAGAAAAAAAAAACAAATAAAAATAAACTATCTTCACAGGGATACTTCCCATGTATATCCCCAGCTCTGACCTCTCAGCTAAGCTCCAGGATTCACTGCTGCTCCATTTGCCCACTTGGGGTTCTAGGAGGTGTCTTGAACTTAACATGACAAAAGATAGCTCTTGATTTTTATCCTCCAAACTAGCATCTCTCCAGCGTCACCCTACCCAATAAATGGTACCGACATCCATCTTGCTGATGGAATAAAAAACCTTACAGTCACTCTTGATTCCTCCCTTTCATTCACCCATCTTACCTCCCAAGTTTACAGAGTGGGCAGGAAGTGTGAACATCACAGATTTGAACCACTTCTCTCCACCTCATGTCCTACTTTAAGACACTCATTCTCAGCCAGAATACACACAATGGCTTCTCGGCTCATCTCCTATCCTTTCACAATCCACACTCCACACAGCAGCCATTATACTCTTTTTTTTTTTTCCAGCCATTATACTCTCAAAGACAAGTCACAACACACTCCTATAAACACTCCAATAGCTTCCTACTGTACTTAGAATGAAACCCAAACGTGGCATTATAGACTTTAGGGCTGCTGTTTGACTCTCCCAACCTTATCTCCTGCCACTGTGCCCCACACTCAATATGGGGCAGCAACAGAGCCCTGCCTTATACAAGCCTGGCTCTTTCTCACCGCAGGGCCTTTGCACATGCAGTACTCCCTGCCTAGAATACAAAGCACCCACATTTCAACAGGGCTAGAAAGCTCTTCTCACACAGGACTCTGCTTGATGTCATCTGCTCAGGGAGGTCCTCTCTAGTCTCCCATGCTTCACTAGCTCCCCCCCACAACGCTGAGTTACTTCCCAGTTTGTCACACTGCTTGATTTTCTTAAGAACATTTATTGTTATCTATAATTATTCTATAATTATTCTTCTGATGATGAGCAATCGCCTGTCATCTCTCATACGGCAGGACTGTGTCTAGTCTCTGGCACAGATTCGGGACTCGGGGAATGTATATTGAACAGATGATGGAATAAAAACAAAGCAAAGAGAGCCCTAAGTGTGAATCTTGTCTCTGCCACTTGCTACCTCTGTGACTGTGGACAAGGTCAGATCCACAGAGGGTTTTTTAGATCTCATTTTCTTCATTGGTAAAGTGGGGGACAACAATGCCTGTGAAGATGTCAGTAAAGGAACCATGAAAACCCTGTAGCACAGCGTGCCCATTGAGGGATTATTCTTCTCACTACATCTGCTGTGAGTGGAGTATGGGGCAGGGAGGACACCCCTACCCTCCCAGTGCCCTGGCAGGCCTGCTTACCTGGAGACACTTCCAGTAGGAAACCCGTCAGGGGGTACAGGGTTCCTGAGCTGTTGCGCATGCACCAGTACCTGCCGGAGTCCTGGCGCCTGAGGGCTGCCATGGTGATCTTGACCACCTTGGCCTTGGGATCGTCCTGCAGCTGGTAACGCGTCCCCTGTACCCAGCCCCTGGCGAATCCAGGCTCACACCGCTTCCTCCTGATTTTGCACCATACCTTGCCCTCCATGTGGTTTTTGCGGCTCTTGTAGGAGCACTGCACAGACAGAGTCTCCCCTTCAAAGTGCTGGACTTTAGTGTACACGTTCTCGGCAGGGACACCTGGGGAGACACTGCTGGTGAGCAAGGTCTGGAGAGAGAGGAGGAAGGAGGCATCTCAAAGGCTGGGATGAGGGGAGAGGAGGTGGATACGACCCTGCTGTCATGGAACCAGAGTTCCAGGGAGAAACACAGCCCTGCTCTGAAAGAACTCCTCCATCCAAGAGAGGAGATGCACAGGCCCTGCTTCAAACAAGCTCCCAGTCTGAGGGGGAAGACACAGGCCACTCCCTCAAGGAGCTTCCAGTCTTTTGTAGTAGTAGACAGTAGCCCTGCCTTCTGGAAGTTCCCAAACTGTCCATGCCCTTGGTGAGTTCTAGGATGAAGATGTAAGACTAGCCCTCAGGGAACTCTCAGTCTGATGGTTGAGACACAGGCACAGCCTTCAGGGAACCCCCAGGCTAATGGAGGAAACTCAGCCTTTACACTCAGGGAGCTCCAACTGACATAGCCCCTTTTTTCATGGTATTTTCTAGCCCAATGGGAAGGTAATAGCCCCATCTTCAGGGTCTTGTGGGAAAGACCTAGGTCTTGTCCTCAGTGAGAGATATACAGAAGTCACAAAGTTACAAAATTCCAGAGCACAAACAGCTTAGATAAAAAAGAAAATCCAATCTTTGAAAAAATTAAGAGTAGTTATTTATTTCACAAATAACTTCATCATAGTTATCTTTTAAATAGCAAGATGCTGTAGGTCATTTTTGGTGCGGTTTCATTTTAAAACATTCTAGTTGCATAAAACCCAGAGATTAAAAATGCACAAACATACAAATAAAGTCCCAATGGAGTACAAACCAAAGAACTATACAATTAGTCACAGTTCATCCATAGCCTGTTACAGTCTCCACCTAGAAATAGATGTGATCTGTGCATTTTACAATCCACGGCTGGCGGGGAGAGAGTAGAACTAGGGCTGAAGGTGGGGAATCAGGGGACAGGGAGATGGACAAAGCTGTGATGGTCTCCCTCCACTCCACTGCCCACCGTATGCCCAGCATTTACCCCTCTCACATCCCCCAGAGCCTGCCGTCGACACACACACACACACACACACACACACACACACACACACATTTCTCCCCAGCAGGACAGAGCGGAGAGCACACATTTTGGAGTCTAAATGTCTAAATAAATATGGGTTTAAACCCTGGTTCCACCACTGACTAACTGTGTGAGTAGACCCCAAAAATCTGCTTCTTTATCTGTCTCAGGTTGACTGTGGGAACTGGGCCCCAGGACTGTGCCTGGAAGGGAGGTGGTGCTCCACGTGCTTCCCTTTCTCAAATCCAGGTTGCTTCAGACTTCTCCAGTGGAGCCCAGAGCTATGACAGCCAAAGACCCCACAAATGACAGAAGATGTCTACCTGCTTTCACCCCAGCTGCACTACAGCTGAGAGTTGTGCTAAGGTAGCACCCTGTCTGGACATTCCTTTGTCCTATACAAACCAACAGAATGATCCAAGTCAGTTAACTGGCAGGTGGGAGGTTGGAGGACCCCAGGATTACTTCACACCTCTTCCCTGGCAAGGAGAGGGGGCTTTCTAGGAGAAGTGTGGGGTCGGGAACTCTTGTAAAGGGTCTGTGTTCATTTGTGCCCACCTTCCACCCCTCTCACAGGTGGTGGCCAGAACTGAACAGGAGAGGGTAACTTGGTACCATGGCAATAAGAAAGGCAGGACTGCAGAAGGCCTCCTCAAGGGGCATTTAGTAGCTATGGGGTGAGCGAAGGCTTCAAGGAGGGCTTCCCCCTCAGGACAGGGGGATGAGGAAGAACGTATTGGCACAAAGCACTCAGCCAGTTAAAACACACACACGTGATGCAATGATTCTTGTAAGAACCAAACAGGGCTTTCTAGAGAAGGGAAGGAGACTTTTTGGGTGAGGAAACAGAGTGTCCGTGATCAGAGGTCCTAACCAAGCCTGGCAGATGAATGGGCCCAACAGCGAGGGTCCAGAGTTTTATCTTAGTTTGTGAGTCCTGTGTTAACTTTGCCTGGGGCCAGATAGTGGGATGTGACCTTCTTACTTGTTAGGAGCCACTAGGTCAGCCCCATCTCCCTTCTCCTCCAACCCCACAAAGCATCAAACAAGATTATTGGGCAAGGAAAAGCAGGGAGGGAGAGTCCAGAAAAAGGCCATTCCCTCCCTCCTATGCCAGCTCCTCTCACCTGAGACAGGGCGCTGGAACCACAGCAGCCCCAGCAGCAACAGCAGGAAGGTGGGAGCCATGGCTCCATCCAGTTGGGGACAGTCACAGGCCAGCAGGGGGCCGGGAGACCTCAAATCCAGGGTTAAGGGCCCAGGCCAATGCGGGATGTGCCACTTAGGTCTGCCAGGGAAGGACCTGGCCTTCTCAAAGTGCAGTTGCCCATTTAGGGAAGTGAGGAAGTTGTGGGACCCACAGAGATCGGCAGACCGCAGGGCCCGCAGAGCATACCGAGGGCGGTGCTGGTTGTTGTTCACGCCCTCTTCCCCGAAGCTCCGGGCAGGTGTGGCTGCTCCACCCAGTCTGGGGCCCCTGCAGCGCAGGAAGGGCTCTCTGGGTTTGAAGACTTCCAATCCTTTCCTGGAAACTGCCCAGTGGGTGTGCCTCCTAGCTTGAAGCAGGGGATTGGTGTAGGGGACTGGGGTGAGTTTTCTGGACCCTCAACTACAGGCTCCCTGGGATTCCCTGGGCTCAGAGACCCAGGGGTAGGGGCTCGGGCTGGAGCAGGGCACCTCGGATCCTAGGTTTTCAGCAACACACATTCCAAATGAGTTTTCTTGTCAACTCCATTCATTCATTTCACTCAGTTCTCTATGATGCGCTCCTTCTGGTGCCCTCTTTTGCCAAGTTCCGGGCTGGTCAGAACAGTCCCCCTCGCTCATACTAGCAAAGAACCCCTTCCGAGCTCAAAGATGATCTTATTTCTGCTACAGTTAGAGTGACGGAAAAAAAGATGCAAATTGTTAAGGCTCAGGGCATAGTTTGGGCTCGCGCTGTGACACGTGGGGACACACACACACACACACACACACACAAGCTGTCTTTCCTTTTGACTACTCACTTGTCTCCTTATCTTTACCCCTCTCTCGCATTCTCCTACCAACCAGTCTAATCACCCACCAGCTCCGCCCCTCCCCCGCCTCCCTCTTGCAGGCTCCCCTCCCCCGCTTCTCCAAAAGCCACGCCCCCAGCCCCCCCTCCCCGGGCCCCCGGCCTGGCCCCCTGCCGCATGCGCATGCCCACTCAACTTCCTCTCACTCAACCCTATCTTGCCCAGACAGCCGCCGGGCTGCAGCCGAAATAACCCGGCATTTGGCCCAAGACGCCACCCTTCACTCAGTCGAGAGCTCTAAGAATCAGAAAAATAGACGTCCAAGAGCTGTGTCATCTGCTCACTGGGGGCGAGGGGGCCTACACGATTATGTGTTTCCCCTACGCGCCCTACGCGCCCTTCTTTTCCTTAGACAGGAACTTTGTTTTCCTTAGACAGGACTCACAAGTAAAAAGTCTTCAACTGAGCTTGAACTCGCAAACACCAAACCAAGGAAGCTTGATCTCTGCTGACTCCAAACTTTCAGTCTCTTAACTTACTCTATTCATTCATTCGTTCCTCTCTACAGTCTTATGCACCACATGAGGTGCCAAGCATATGGGGTAGAGGAATGTCACTTTAGACCTCTCAGCTCCCAGAAGACCTGTTTCACTTTCTTCATTCACCCTTACTGTTTAATAGGTCTTCCCAGTGTTCAGATGACTGCGTTAAAAGGGTCTTTGCCCTCCCAATGCATGGTGTCTTCCTTCCTTTCTTCCATCCCAATCCTAAGTGGCTTCAAGAATGGGAGCGGCGGGGGGGGGGGGGGTTCCACTTACCTCTTGTAGGGACTTATTTCCTGGAATCACAGTGATAGCTGTGACGATAAAACCCAGCACTCTCATTCCACTGAGAGAGGAAGTATAAATTGGATTCATTGTCTCTTGAGAGAAATTTGGAAGGATTTATCAAGATCTCTAAAAATGTGTATCCATCAGGCTTTTAGGAACAAGATGATTTAACATAGCACTAGATTATTTTTCTTTACATTTATATTCCCATCAAAAACTAGGATCTAATTTAGAGTAAAATTCCCCTTTCCACAAAGAAAACTCCAGATTCAGTTTTCTTCAACTTCTTCAGTGAGCTGTACCAAATACATAAAATGAAATAACACCGATGTTACGGAAACCATTGAAGATAGAAGAGGAGATATATCCCAACTTGATTTGTAAGGTCAGAATATCCTTGACACTAAAACCTGACAAGGACATTACAGGAAAAGAGAAGTACAGATGTGCATGCTTTATGCACATAGATAGAAACATTTCTAACAAACCAAAAGCAAATCAAAACCGTCAATGTATATAATAACATAAAACAATATGACCAAATAGAGTTTATCTCAGGAATGCTACCTATGTTCAACATTTGAAAATCGGTCAACCTAATTCATCCCATCACCAGAATAAAGGACAATTATGGGATTATCTCAAACAGATGCAGAAAAAAGAATTTGCACTACTCCCACCATAACCACGACCAATTCATAATTAAAAACTCTCAGGAAAAAAAAAAAAGTTGTAGAAGAGAATGTCCTGGCTTTAATAAGGGACATTTACCAAAAACCTATCTCTAACACTGTATTTATGGAAAATATGTTTTATGTTTTATGTTGGCTGCATTTCTCTTAAGATAGTTCAATGGTAGATGTAGATTCTGAGAGCTCAATGCCCTGGCCTTGCTAGATGGTCGGTGTTCTGAATATGATTCTGGGCTTTTCTTGTTTTATGGATGTAATATCTTCTGTTCCCTGAAACATTTATCTTTCACTCCCAAGCAATTATCCTGTTTGTTCAGTGTGATTTTTCTCTTAGGCTATGAATCTCCTCATGTGTAGAGCAAACAGAATAATGGATCCTGGCTATCACATCTTATTTGCAGACAAAACATTTTGGAATAATTGTCTTCTGCTCACATTTTGGGCTGCCAAGTCATCTGCTTTTGCCCATGTTAATTGCATCTGAATTTTTTTTTTAACTTCAAGGAATTCCTCAGTTTCTGGTCTGCTGATTATGACTTTTCTTATTTGCAATTTAACAATTTATTTTGGAGTAATTTAGCTTTTAACATATTTAAGCTAGGAGGAGAGGAAAGCTAGTGAGATTCGTGTGCCATCTTGCTTAGTTCCCCCTACACATTTCAGTTGCATTTGAGCCCAAGGAAAAATACAGAGGACTTTCAGGTAGTGCAGAGGTGAGAAACAGAGAACAGGTGAGGAAGTGAGGCAGGTGCCCAGCTGAAGGGGGGGGGGCAGTGAGAGAGGGCAGGAGTCCAGCGAAAGAAGAAGCAGGCTGTGGTGAGGGAAGGTGTTACCTGGGGGCTGGTCCAGGAAGCCGAGTTGTTGATCAGATGCAGAGAAACCTTCCGTGGGTGATCAGCCTGGAGGAGTTAGGGGCTGGGGAGGTGGGTCTCAGAGCGCTTAGTACTGGGATGAAGGCTCAATCAGATGAATGGGAGATGGAGGATTTCTCAAGAAGGCTTTCTTCACAGGACTGTGGCATGAGTAGTTAGGGGGAGATTCTCCCAATAGCTGGGCAGGGGCAGGAGATAGGGTATCTTGGATCTGCAGAGGATGCACCCAAGAGTCCTAGGGCCCAGGCTGGTCTGACACAATCAGAAACTTCCATCACTGCTGTCCCTACAATATCCTTATCACCCTGAGGAGGGAGGATGAGGAGGAAATTCTAAATTGAGGTGAATCTTTTCCTCACCTTCTTTCCCTGCCCCTTCTTCCTACCTATCCCTGTTACTGATCTCCCCCTCTGTCCCCCTCCCTTCCTTTTGCCCACTTCCAGGCACCCCTTCTTTTCCCCTAAAAACTTGGCTCTGGATAGAGATAGGGATCAGAGTTCAAGTAGGGTGGGAGGGATAGAGCCAGGGGAGTAGAAACAATCTTACCAGGTCAGAAAGGACAGGGACATCAGGCTGAACCATCAGCAGGGTGGTCAGGCTGAATCATCAGAGGCTATTGAGGCCAGAAAAGAAGAGCAGATTTGCTGAGGTGATGGGAGCATGGGGGAAATGGTAGAGAGAAGGCTCCAGAATCAGAGCTAGGCAGACCAGGTATGGGGGCCACACAGAGGGCCATAGGGAGGGGTCTCAGGAGCCATCAGTAGAGAGCCTGGGTTTTTGCCCCGTCTGTGCTCCTAAGGGCTGGGTGACAGGTTTTGGCCAACCACATGGATCTCTGAGCCTCATTTCCTCAACTGTGACATCTTGGATAGTCCCTGAGATGCTTTAGGCTCTGAATTCTGGAAGGTTTTGCAGGGAAGGAGGAATAAAATGCCTGTATATTCTCTCACAGTGTTCCTATTCCCACTGAGCACTTTACTGTGTCTTCATTTTGCTGGTTGAAAAGATGTAAAGTAGCATTTCATGGTTGTTTTAATGGACATTTCCTAGATTACTAACAAGTGTGAATACTGTTTGCCTGAATAGTAAGTTTATCAAGTTTTTTAAAAATTTAACTAGAATGTGAGAGTGATCTGGCTGCAACATCTGTCACCCAGCTGATCACCAGGATTGATTGGGTTGATCTGACTGACTAGACAGTTGTCCTCTTCCTCCCTCACCACTCACCCCCTTCCCCCCACCCACCTTCCCCTACCCACCTCTCCTTCCTCATCCTTCAGTTTGTTTCCCAGAGTCAAGTGTCTGTCATGGTTCATCTCCCTCTCTGATTTCTTCCCATTCAGTTTTCCTCCCTTCCCCTATGATCCTTTGTGCTGTTTCTTATGTTCCACATATGAGTGAAACCATATGATAATTGTCTTTCTAAAGAATATACATTCTATTTACTTAACTGAAGAGCCATATTTATATTGATTTACTCCTGTTGCTCCTTTAAACTTACCAGTATCTACATATTTGTCTCATGAGACAAGAACTTGCCATCCTTTCATGGTCTTCTGGTCTCTTCTCCTCACTCTGTGTTAATGTTGTCTGGAATATTACTTTTCAGTTGTCATGGATATATTTTCTTTTTCTCTAAATGTTGGCTCTAGTTGCTTTTTGTTTGTTTGTTTAAGAAAAAATATATACTCTCCAAGGTGCTTGATCACACTATTTCCTCATCTCTTGCAGCATCTTCTGGATTTGTTTTGAGTATTTCCACCAGGTATATGTTCAGTGGGGATCTTTGCATATGGAAAACTTTCTGAGGCTTTCAAAGTCCCAAAGTATTATGATCACATATTTGAATGATAGTTTGGCTGGATATAAAATTCTAGGTACGAAGTTCTTTTTTTCAATCCTTTAATAATACTCAACTGTCTTCTGGCATCCAGTGCTCCTCTTAAGAATTCTAGTGTAGACCTGGGGCACCTGGGTGGCTCAGAGGATTAAACCTCTGCCTTTAGCTCAGGTCATGATCTCAGGGTCCTGGGATCGAGCCCCGTATCAGGCTCTCTGCTCAGTGGGGAGCCTGCTTCCTCCTACCCCCTGTCTGCCTCTCTGCCTACTTATAATCTCTGTCTGTCAAATAAATAAATAAATTCTTTAAAAAAAAAAAAGAATTCTAGTGTAGACCTAATTCTTGTTCTTCTATAGGTGATCTGAAAGTCTTTAGAATTTACTCTCTGTCTTCGATATTCTTACACTTCCTATAATGAATTTATGGCTGTATGTGTGTGCATGTGTGTTTGTTTCCTATTTTCCCTTCTTGGCAATATACGAACCTTTATGATCCAAGATCTTTTCTTCTTCTATAATTTTGAGATTTATATTAATTTTTTCTTCAATTTTTTTTCTTTCCATCTTTTTTCTTTCTCAGGGATTTTTGTAACCATTATTTTGGTACATCTACTTTTCTGTTTCTTCGCTTGTCTTTGATTTTTTAATCTTCTATGCTTTACAGGAACTTTCTAAAGGGAGAATTCCTGAGCTTTTCTTCTAGCTCATGCTCTTACCATGTCTATTCTTTATTTATCACATATATTGTGGTCTTTATTTCAACCATAATATTTTTCACAAGTATTATTTTAATTTAGCAGTTTTAATGGTTCTTGCTTTTGAATCATTAGTTTATGAATATACCCTTACCTCTTAGCCATACTGGCAATATTTACCTGTAATTTTTGTGCTTTCAGTCCCCATAGTTCTTCTTCAGATGGTTTCATTTGTTTGGTATGTTGTTACTCGTTTAAGGTAGTAGTTCTCTTAAGGCATCAAGTTATTTTGGCTTCTGAATTCAGATACTCCCTAGGGTGATCATATTCCCAGTCTAGTGATAAGGGAAGAAAGGAAGGCTAGATCCTTTTATCTCATGAACTTTAAAAGTGGTACTTAGAGCATAAGAGTACCCCTTGTGTGCCCACATTGCTGTCATTCTCATTCTCTGGCCAGGGTTTCACCTTTAAACACTGTGGGACATCTTCTTCAGTTTGTAACCCACCTTGGACTTGGGAGAAGGAAAGGGTTAGGGAGAAAATGCCCATAGGCAGTTGGCCACCTATCTTCTTCAGTCACCCATTGTTTTTTCTAGGCTGCATGGCCCACTAGAGCACCTGTGACCTAGGCTGATGAGCCTATTTTTGAAATGAAGGGAAGGTCATAATGGTCTCAAAGCCCACAACTCCAAGAGTCAAGAGCAGAAATCAAAAGTTTCCTCTCACCTGTTTTTTGTTATGTCTCCAGCCACCATTTGCCCATTTGTGATCTCACACCCACATTTTCACACCAATATAGCTTCTGGCTTCCACATTATGTTGGTTCCATTTGGTTTCATTCCAGAAATCCCATGTCTAACTGACTTTAGACATTAACTCTAGAGGAACTAGAGTTAATGACCTCTATCCTCCTCTAGAGTTAATGACCTCGAGAGGAGGTCATTAAGTTCCTCTAGAGTTAATGACCTCTATCCTCCTCTTTATTCCTCTCTCCCCAGTTTTGAATCTGAGCCTTGGAGTTCCTTCTATAATACCCTATACTTCAGCCATTTGGAAATAATCCTTAAGTCCCTTCTTCCTAACTTGGAGGCCGCATGAGCTATCTGGCTGTCCCTTCCTAGGACTCTCCCTTCTGGTGACCACCTGACCTACTTGGATCAGAGCCATTAAGAGAGGGAGAGCCAGAGGTCCCCTCAAGAGAAGTTATCAGAACTAAGGAGGACAAAAAGAAGACAGTGACTGCCTAGGGAACTAGAATAGAGAATGAGATTTGCCTCTAAGAACCTTGAAAGGAAGTAGAAAGGGGACAGAGCCAACTCCTTAGGATCCCTCAGGTCAGGGGTAACTGATGCTTGGGATCTTTATAATCAGCTGAAGTCTAGTTTGGCACTTAGCCCAAAGGGGAGGAGTTTCACCCTAAGCTAATGGGAAGCAAGGGGCAGACCTGGGACACACTGATGCGGGGTCTTCCTGGACAGGCTTGCCTCCTGGGGCACCCAGCACACCCATGAACTATCTTCATGTTCAGGTCAGATTCTGCATGTTTATCTCCCAGGGTCTCAAGCCTAGCAAGCCCTGAAGGTAGCTTCCCACCAGCCAAAGCTCCAGAACCCAGGAGCTCAAACCACAGACATAGGCCTCCTTGGTGCTCCCTTCCCCAAATCTGAGGTGACCCAAGCTGCCCAGTCACTCTTCAAATACCTCACTGAGACCCCAGACCTACCTGTACTTGGTAGAAGCCAGGTGGGTGTCCACACAGGAGAAGTGGTTGGGGCTAAAGCATAAAGAAAGTAGACCACAACTGTCCACAGGCCCCAAAGACAGAATTGAGTCTGGCCCCAAAGCTGTGAGAGAAAGTAGGGGACATGGAGATAGTACCTCAGGGTCTGTTAGAACAGGGGTGATCTGTGCCTAAGATCCACACACCACTGCTATAGCTGTATGTGTGTAAGAAAAAAAGAAACATAGAGAGACACTCTGGGTTTCTGTCTAGTGAACCTTGGGCAGATCTTTCCACCAGTTGGGGCTGGGACTATTAGCATGAGGGAAGAGCTCTTCCCTGGAGACAGGGCCCTCAATCCCCTTGGATCAGAGCAGAAGATCTGGTGGGATCTGAGGTGATTGTAGTACATGAAGGGGGCAAGCGACAGTTCTTCCCAGACCTGGGAGGGACGGGAGTATTTCCTCAAGAAGGAAGCTCAGCTGGAGATACCACCAAGCTGATAATTCTGAGAATAGTGACCAAGTTGCTGCAAGAGTTGTAACTTCCACACCATTAGGGGTCACTGAGTCCTCCTCCCTCAGCTAAATCATGGTGATGAAAAAGTCAGCATCTAGCCCACCCCAGATTGTGTGCTGAGAGTTCTGAGCTGCCATGTGGGGCTTGGAACTGTGACTAACCTGGCATACTCATTTACAGATGTCTGCTGACCCTGGGTTTTCCTCATATGGCTCTCCCTTGAGAGGGTGCTGGCATTTCACGAAGAGTGCCTATCCCACCAACTCATAAAGTTCCACAGACACAACTCTATTTCCCCAGGAACCTGGATAACAAGCCCTCAAGTCAGGGCCCTAACTGTCTCCAGCTACCCCTCTCCCAGGGCTGGAGTAATAGGAAAGGAAGCACACACCCACAGCATAGTCCCCAAAGCCAGCCTTCTGGTCACAGAACCACCCTCCTCCCTTCCCCACCCCTCCACTTCACCCTCCCGATCTCACCTGAGGCCAGGAGCACCAGCAGGACAGGTGGCAGGATCAAACATAGGGCTCCCCAAAGATGTTACTCCCAACCTATTTCTGACAGTGGAGGTGAGAAGGGGAGACCTCTGGGGAGAGGGAAGCAGAAGGTGAGCCTGATTCTACTGCAGCTTCCCAGCATTTCGAAACAAGAAAAATTAAGAAAGGCCAACACCTTGATTGAGGAAGGAAGTAGCCTGACAGGGAGGCTCTGTGGGCAGTGGGGAGGAAGGAGCAGCGAGGCCTAGGTGGGGGTCTACCACCTTCAGGGTCTGTTTCTGGGCCTGAAGACCTCAGTCCTGCCTCAGGCACTCACTTTTGCCTAGCTTTTTCCCATTTCACTCTCCTCCACCATTGCTAAAAAAACTTCTAAGAATGCCCAAGAAGAGATATATGGGAAAAGAAGAGGCCATTCCTCTATTTTTTTTTTTTTTAAGAGATAGTGATAGAGCACGTACACAAGTGAAGCAGGGCAGGGAGGAGGAGAAGAGGGAGGGAGAGAATCTTAAGCAAGCTCCACAATTAGTGGGGAGCCTGACTCAGGACTCTATCTTACAACCCTGAGATCGTGACCTGAACAGAAATCAAGAGTGGGATGCTCAACCGACTGAACCACATAAGCACCCACCATTCTTCTATTCTGTCTCTCCATGCACTACCTGTGTGTGGTTGGGGGGCTGTGGGGTCTCTCTGGTCCCCAGGGCAGCTCAGGGTCTGTACTCTCAGGCCTGGTGGGTCAGTGATGTGTTTTCACCCTGGGAGGTTTTTGAATGGGGGCCGAGTTTCAATTCCAGGCACTGTGAAGATGGTGAAGAGGTGCTGAGCAGGGAGTATCAGAGGGGAAGGCAAAAAGGATGGGTCCGTTGGGCACAGGAAGCAGGGAGGAGAGCTCAGCACTAATTCCACGTCTTCAATTCTCATTCCCTAAAAAGGTTCCATCAACATTGGTTGGAAGAATCCTCGAGTGGGTGAAAGATGAAAAAGTCTCTCATTTTAACAATGTGTGTGTAAAATGTAAAGAGGGAAAAGACATCCAATATTGGAACAAACTGAGAAACAAGGGGTGTTAGAGAAGAGAAGGGAGTTGGGGTAAATTGGAAGGGGAGGTGAATGAATCATGAGAGACTATGGACTCTGAAAAACAATCTGAAGGGTTTGAAGTGGCAGGGGTGGGAGGTTGGGGTACCAGGTGGTGGGTATTATAGAGGGCACGGATTGCATGGAGCACTGGGTGTGGTGAAAAAATAATGAACACTGTTATGCTGAAAATAAATAAATTAATTTAAAAAAAGAGAGAGAAACAAAGTGGTAATGTATTAACTATCCGTGATTCCGTGCTGATATAAGTAAATGGTGGAGTAAATTTATAGGTAAGTAGGGGAGAATAGACAAATCTGTATAGAACTCCAAATAATTTATATGGATCCTCTGCCCTCAAGGGGAGACACATAACCCTCACCCCTTAAGTGTCATCTGTCTGCGGTGCCTTCTTCCAAAGAGAATGGCGTGGAAAGAGGGAAAGAGTAACTTCAGAGTGGACAGACCTGGCAAGCACCACCTCAGCTCCATGACCAAGTTTAAGAGTGATCACGATACTCATGTGGATTGTATGTACCCCTGACATGATCTGATGAGAATGGCACTTTACTTCTATAGTCTTCCTCCCAAAACCCGTTACCCCATGAGAGAAAATATCAAACAACTCTCAAATGAAAGACAGGTATTTTTTAAGAACTTAATTTAATTAGGCATAAAGAACAGCAAACAAGACCATGTAAGGGACTAACATATCTAAGGAAGGCACACCGACCAATGTACGTGCCCAGTGTGCTCTGAACTCACATGGCTGGTGTTCCCAGTTGGTTATAGCCTAGCTTCCGCTAGGTGTATTCAGTCTCCTCTTCATGGAACAAGATCGTCTCACCTCCCTAAAATGAGCAGACACTCTGGCCTGCTTAAGACCACTCATGATCCTAGACTACCCTGCCCTGGTCTTTCTGTGGAAGAAGGACCAGGGAGAGGGGTGACAACAAAGGGGAGGAGGTGGAAAGCTGGAGTCTCTGAGGAAAATAAGCAGGGGTCCTGGAGCCCAAGTTGTCATTGGGCACCAGGAGGCTGTTCAGGGCAGAGGGGACAAAATAGAGGAGGAGTCTACAGCCTCTTCCTGTCTGTGACCACCACAGAACTAAAATGAGGGCACAGCTACCCTGCATTAATTGTATTTCTAGGCTTTGTAGAGGCCTCAGCCTGCATTAAGACCCCATAGCCTGTGCCCACCCCTTTCTCTGGTCCCCAGTGTGTCTGGTCTCCCCAAGGCCCCAGTCCTAACTGCAATGCTGGTCATGCCTCAAACCATGCTGAATCTCTCAGGGCTGCTCCCCAACTAGCTTCACAGGTGTCGGGCCATAAGGGGGTCCTTTTGCAAGGAGCTGGAACAGAGAACTGTATGCAATGGCTGCTTACAATGGTACCTTATCCTGTGTAGTGTCCTAACGCTACCATACTGTGGACACTCTTTGTGCCTCTCCAGACAAACTGTGAGCCCCCTGGAGGCCAGGCAGCCTTTTCTCTCTGTGAGCCCTGCCTTGTTCAATCTTGCAACATCTTCCAGGCATTCTCCTTGATCTGACAAGGAAGGGACCACAGAGCTCATCTCCAGCTTCTAATCATGGAGGCTAAGCTACAAAACAATGGACAAGTGACTTGTCCAAGGTCTCATGGAGATTGCACAGTTGAGCTGGGCATTGGAACCCTGTCCCCCAACACTCCCTAGCAGTTTGCCCACTGCTAAGCAGCCTTGACCCACCCCGGCTGTGTCCCCATCATCCCTCCAAATAGGCTGCCCTCACTCTCACAGACCCATGGACAAGGAAGCATTGGAAGAGACTTGGGAGGAAATGGATTCAAGGATTTAGGCACCAAAATCATATGAGCCCTTTCTTTGAAAATGAAAAATTTAAAAAAATCAGAAGTATAATTCCTTTTTTAAGAGAAGTCTGCTTTCATCGAATGGAAACTCTAAATTAAACTACCCAGCTGTAAAAGTACCACGTGCTATAAAAAGTTTTAATCTGTATTAATACGAAGTTAAATTTATAACAAGGAACTGAAAGCTTTGTTGGCTAACCGGTTCTGTTGAAAGAGAACGCTTGAAAGCAGGCTGTGCGACAGAATTTCCTGCTGTGGCGGAGAGGTCCCCTGTCTTCTTGCAGGGCACAGCAGCCACTAGTCACGTAAGGTCACTGAGCATCTGACATGTAGCAGGTGCCACTGAAGAACCAAATTTTGATTTTTCATTGAATTTTAATTAACTTAAATGTAAAAAGCCATGTGTGGTTAGTGGCTAGAGTATTGGCACAGCTTGAAGTGAGTGAGGTCAACTTTAACAATATCCAGCCTCCCTCCAAAGTGGCAGATTTCTTTGTTGCATGGTGTCTGTGAATGTCAAAACTATAAAGCCAGTTGAAGATCACATATGAGAAAGATCTCGGTGCATTGTCTAAAAGACAATATTCAAAATATGACTGTGCTTCAGATTGGGATCTTAAGTAAGATCCCGAAACCTAACACATAATGGGAAAAACGGATTAATTAATTACCTTGCCAAATGCTTCCGTCCCACAAAAATCTGCGGAGAAGAGAAAGCTGAGTTTATTGCTCGCGGCGAACAGGGAGGACACCGCCTCGGCAGAGCTGTGGCAGTGTCCTAGAGGAAGGCAAGGTCCGAGTTTATCGAGAAGTTTGGTTGAAGGCAAGTGTTGGCATAGCAGGGGCTGAATCAGGAGTGGGGAAGGATTGCTGTACATCGGTCCAGGACTGGCAGGAACAGCAAGGCGAGGATTTTGAGGCAGGGATTCAAAGGCTCTTAGGGCACAGACTATCTCGTGATGCTTTCCATTGGAGAGTCGATGGATCTTCTAGGAGTTGTCTATAATGAACAATGAAACCGTTTACCTAGTCAAAAACACCTGGATCAAAGCCATCTATGAAAAACCCACCGCAAATATCATTCTCAATGGAGAAAAACTGAAAGCTTTTCCGCTAAGGTCAGGAACACGGCAGGGATGTCCATTATCACCACTGCTATTCAACATCGTACTAGAGGTCCTAGCCTCAGCAATCAGACAACAAAAGGAAATTAAAGGCATCCAAATCGGCAAAGAAGAAGTCAAATTATCACTCTTTGCAGATGATATGATACTATATGTGGAAAACCCAAAAGACTCCACTCCAAAACTGCTAGAACTTATACAGGAATTCAGTAAAGTGTCAGGATATAAAATCAATGCACAGAAATCAGTTGCATTTCTCTACACCAACAGCAAGACAGAAGAAAGAGCTATTAAGGAGTCAATCCCATTTACAATTGCATCCAAAACCATAAGATACCTAGGAATAAACCTAACCAAAGAGACACAGAATCTATACTCAGAAAACTATAAAGTATTCATAAAAGAAATTGAGGAAGACACAAAGAAATGGAAAAATGTTCCATGCTCCTGGATTGGAAGAATAAATATTGTGAAAATGTCTATGCTACCTAAAGCAATCTACACATTTAATGCAATTCCTATCAAAGTACCATCCATCTTTTTCAAAGAAATGGGACAAATAATGCTAAAATTTATATGGAACCAGAAAAGACCTCGAATAGCCAAAGGGATATTGAAAAAGAAAGCCAACTTTGGTGGCATCACAATTCCGGACTTCAAGCTCTATTACAAAGCTGTCATCATCAAGACAGCATGGTACTGGCACAAAAACAGACACATAGATCAATGGAACAGAATAGAGAGCCCAGAAATAGACCCTCAAATCTATGGTCAACTAATCTTCGACAAAGCAGGAAAGAATGTCCAATGGAAAAAAGACAGCCTTTTCAATAAATGGTGCTGGGAAAATTGGACAGCCACATGCAAAAAAATGAAATTGGACCATTTCCTTACACCACACACAAAAATAGACTCAAAATGGATGAAGGACCTCAATGTGCGAAAGGAATCCATCAAAATCCTTGAGGAGAACACGGGCAGCAACCTCTTCGACCTCTGCCGCAGCAACATCTTCCTAGGAACAACGCAAAAGGCAAGGGAAGCAAGGGAAAAAATGAACTACTGGGATTTCATCAAGATCAAAAGCTTTTGCACAGCAAAGGAAACAGTTAACAAAATCAAAAGACAACTGACAGAATGGGAGAAGATATTTGCAAACGACATATCAGATAAAGGACTAGTGTCCAGAATCTATAAAGAACTTAGCAAACTCAACACCCAAAGAACAAATAATCCAATCAAGAAATGGGCAGAGGACATGAACAGACATTTCTGCAAAGAAGACATCCAGATGGCCAACAGACACATGAAAAAGTGCTCCATATCACTCGGCATCAGGGAAATACAAATCAAAACCACAATGAGATATCACCTCACACCAGTCAGAATGGCTAAAATCAACAAGTCAGGAAATGACAGATGCTGGCGAGGATGCGGAGAAAGGGGAACCCTCCTACACTGTTGGTGGGAATGCAAGCTGGTGCAGCCACTCTGGAAAACAGCATGGAGGTTCCTCAAAATGTTGAAAATAGAACTGCCCTATGACCCAGCAATTGCACTATTGGGTATTTACCCTAAAGATACAAATGTAGTGATCCAAAGGGGCACATGCACCCGAATGTTTATAGCAGCAATGTCCACAATAGCCAAACTATGGAAAGAACCTAGATGTCCATCAACAGATGAATGGATCAAGAAGATGTGGTATATATACACAATGGAATACTATGCAGCCATCAAAAGAAATGAAATCTTGCCATTTGCAACAACATGGATGGAACTAGAGCGTATCATGCTTAGCGAAATAAGTCAAGCAGAGAAAGACAAGATCATATGATCTCCCTGATATGAGGAAGTGGTGATGCAACATGGAGGCTTAAGTGGGTAGAAGAAGAATAAATGAAACAAGATGGGATTGGGAGGGAGACAAACCATAAGTGACTCTTAATCTCACAAAACAAACTGAGGGTTGCCGGGGGGAGGGGGTTTGGGAGAAGGGGGTGGGATTATGGACATTGGGGAGGGTATGTGATTTGGTGAGTGCTGTGAAGTCTGTAAACCTGGTGATTCACAGACCTGTACCCCTGGGGATAAAAATATATGTTTATAAGAAATAAAAAAATTAAAAAAAAAAAACACCTGGAAAAGTAAAGTAATACTTAGGAACTGTGGAAGAGCAAAATCATGTTGACATGGGCGGTAAGATGTGGCCCAAACGGAATGTGGTTATAATGGTTTCAGCACACAGCACAAACATTTATTTTTCAAACAAAGGCTATCATGGACAAAAGCAACACCGGAGAAGAGCTCCACGCGGACACTGGCCCTCCTGCCTGCAGCCACGGGAGCCACACGGTGAAGGTCTGAACTGCAGCGACTCTGAGTCAGACAGATGCTCTTGGCTCTTCCTGGAATGAGAGACAGTGGCAGCAAACACTTGCCACTCTCCACCTGATCCCCTCCTGGAAGAAAGCTTCTCATCACTCATCACCCCCCATGTTCTGTTGAGGTACGAGTCTTTCTGCTGTCCCCCTCAGAACACACTGTAAGACCACTGAAAGTGGCTGTCGCCAATAGGCTCCTCAGCTGTGGGATATCACGTGGCTGGCTGCAGTTCTCGGACTGTCTTGTCTTGAATATGGGACGAGGACCCCAGGAAGCTGGAACATTCAGCTGATCTTCCTTTTATTACCTGTGTAAGTAACAGACTGTCTAAATCTAAAAATGGCTCCTTGTGTCTTCTGCACCAAATTACTGAGGCTTGCCGAGTAACAGATGAGAGACAGAGGGGAGATATTTGCAGTGTCTAAAACTGACTGTGGATGAATACCTAAAGGAACCAAGGAGTTACTGAGAATCCGCAAGCAGAAGAAAGGATAGCAGAATGATCAGAAGCAGGAGATCCACCGCAATAAAAATCCAAATGCCTAAAAGCCCACGGATAGATGTTTGATCTTGTTTGTTCTCAGAGAAACACTCCTGTGAAACGCTGAGCTGCCCTTTTTACTGGGCAGACTGGCAGGGGCTAGGAAGTTGGATAAGATTCAGTATCGGTGAGATTGTGAGAAAGTTCTGGAACTACCATGTGGAATAAATGTGTGACTGTCCTACACTTAGTGCCCAACTCCTCACTGTATACTCTATTGTGGTTACTGGTTTTTGTGTCCTGTTGAGGAAACATTTGCCTACTCCAAGGTCATATTTTCTGTTTTCTTCTAGAAGCTTTCTTGTTTATACCTTTCATATTTAGGTCTATGATCCATTTTAGTTCATTGTGTGTATGGTGTAAGAGAAGGGTAAAAGCCTTTTTTCCTCCTAGGCGACTATCCAAAAGACCATCAACATCTGTCAGGAAGACCAACCTTCCCCACTAAATTCCAGGGGCACCTGTGTGATAATCGGGTGAATACACACATGGATGTGTTTCTGAACCCTTGCTTTATTCGTGTTATGCCTCCTGGGTATGTGATCTAGAAAAAAGTCTTACATGGATCCTCCATCAGGAAGATGATGAGGATGTTCACTTCAGACTGCTTTTCATTTTTCTGGATTTTGCTTGTTTGTTTATTTCTATAGTCAGCTGCTGAAGCAGGTTAGGTGTCCATCACAAGGGGAACAGAAAAGTAAAATTCAACACTTACATGGAATCATACACAGCAGGCAAACAAATCGAAGATTTAAATCTACATTGAGAGAAAGACAACTATCATATGATCTCCCTGATATGAGGAAGTGGTGATGCAACATGGGGGCTTAAGTGGGTAGGAGAAGAATCAATGAAACAAGATGGGATTGGGAGGGAGACAAACCATAAGTGACTCTTAATCTCACAAAACAAACTGAGGGTTGCTGGGGGGAGGGGGTTTGGGAGAAGGGGGTGGGATTATGGACATTGGGGAGGGTATGTGCTTTGGTGAGTGCTGTGACGTGTGTAAACCTGGTGATTCACAGACCTGTACCCCTGGGGATAAAAATATATGTTCATAAAAAATAAAAAATCTAAAAAAAAAATTAATTAATTAATTAATTAATCTACATTGAGCAACAAAGACAGTCTCAAGCAAAATAGAAGGATTGAATGAAATTTATAAACAGTTACAGTTTTCAAAAAAAAAAAGGTTAAATTGCAACTTCCCATACAGTTGAAATATTAAAGATTCTTTTTAACTCATACTCAGTGAATAAACCAGGCAAACATTAAGACCGGTTAGAAAAGGAAGTCAAGAAGCATACATTTATATGGAGGAAAAAGGAATGTTGAAACAAACTGCATAGGAAAACAAGCCAGTCTGGGATTTATTTTCCCCCACAGCAGGGGAAGGAAGACAGGACAGGATCTGCATGTCTACCATTTATCTGCAACTTGCAAAACTATAAAATACCTCCCCCAGAATCAGAGAACACAAGGAAGAATGTGCTGTAGACAATGCAGTTTTCCACCCAAGTGCACATTTTTTATACAATAAAATGAAATGCGTATGAAACAAGGCACATAAAATCAATTCTTCAATGATCTACACAGATAAAAATAAATATATGGACAGAGGTGCCTGGGTGGTTCAGTGGGTTAAGCCTCTGCCTTTGGCTCAGGTCATGATCCCAGGATCCTAGGATCCAGCCCCATATCGGGCTCTCTGCTCAGTGGGGAGCCTGCTTCCCCTTCTATCTCTGCCTGCTGCTCTACTTACTTGTGATCTCTCTTTGTGTCAAATAAATTTTAAAAATCTTAAAAAAAAATAAACATATGGACAGTAGATTGAAAGGGTACACATTAAATATATTAAGAGGATGCCTGTGGGAAGGGATCATAATGGATGGGTGAAGATGAGAAAAATAAAAATCCATTAAACCAAGTGAATGGTAAAGTATTTCCACAGGTGACTGTGCCAAGAGATAAGGAGTAGGACAACTCAGTTGTGAGCACTTAAAGATCTTAAATTAAAAAAAAAAAAAAAAAAAAAAGGCAAAAACAAAGCATGTTTGCATTCTGTTTGCAATTGGCTTTCTCCCCCATCCTGTAGGTGGATGTTACTTCCTAACATTAGATGAGAGGTTATAGGTCCAGTTTGGGACAGGAACTGGTTTATCCCGAAACCACACAGTGTGTAGGAATGGGAATATTTAAGGAGGAAGGACTGGTCTGGGAGCCTGGCTGCAGGAGATGGGCAAGGACACTTGCTCAGATTTGCTCAATAGACTAGCCTAGTCCTGCAAAGGTGACATTCTCTACACAACCATGCAGAGGAGGTGGAAGGAAATGGTGACTTCTCTTTGCACCTGGTCACTTCTCTTTTCAGCATGTCACAGAAAATGGATGAAGGACAACAAGGAAAGGGGATCAGATTTTGTTGACCTTCATGGATTTACAGCCTCTGTCTTTAAAGAAAGTATGGAAACAGTAGAGCTTTTATTTTGCGTTTGTTTTTGTTTTGTTTTGTTTTGTCCCCCCCCCCAACTAAATAGAAATGAGGGTTCTTAGTCTGTTTCTGGCAATCTGTTAATTTATTAGGATAGTTGCCTTTCGTTTGCTTTCTGATAAGCATAGTAAATTTAGTTAAAGAGCACATCTGTATGCTACAACTTGATTACATCTTTTTTTTTTCTAGCTATTTTGCATTTTTTTCTTTCCCACAGAGAAGCCTGGTCCTCAAAGATCACCCCCAAAAGACCTTCCCTTGGTTTCAAATGTAATCAGTTCTGATTTTACGAGGTTTTAAAAAGTTTGTTGTAAACAAATGCTAAACTGGAACTATTTTCACGAACGTGACTGCCATGGAACCTGAATTTTCCAAATGTCACTGAGGAATTAATGATCATGTGGGTATCCCAGGAGTAGAATGAAGCAGAGAAATAGGAGTCGTTTTCTTAAACACACAGAGATGTTTGAGAAAAGTACCATAGATTTTGGAATAAGAAAAAATAGGAATTCTCTGTGTTTGTATCTTCTTATGCAATATGTAACACATAATAATGTCTAACATATTGTTTTTGGTAAACAGTAACTTTTATTATAACATAAATTTATAATTTAAAAAGGGTGTATTCCCCTTTCTCCGCATCCTCGCCAGCATCTGTCATTGCAAGCTGGTGCAGCCACTCTGGAAAACAGCATGGAGGTTCCTCAAAATGTTGAAAATAGAACTGCCCTATGACCCAGCAATTGCACTATTGGGTATTTACCCTAAAGATACAAACGTAGTGATCCAAAGGGACACATGCACCCGAATGTTTATAGCAGCAATGTCCACAATAGCCAAACTATGGAAAGAACCTAGATGTCCATCAACAGATGAATGGATCAAGAAGATGTGGTATATATACACAATGGAATACTATGCAGCCATCAAAAGAAATGAAATCTTGCCATTTGCAACAACATGGATGGAACTAGAGCGTATCATGCTTAGCGAAATAAGTCAAGCAGAGAAAGACAACTATCATATGATCTCCCTGATATGAGGAAGTGGTGATGCAACATGGAGGCTTAAGTGGGTAGAAGAAGAATAAATGAAACAAGATGGGATTGGGAGGGAGACAAACCATAAGTGACTCTTAATCTCACAAAACAAACTGAGGGTTGTCGGGGGGAGGGGGTTTGGGAGAAGGGGGTGGGATTATGGACATTGGGGAGGGTATGTGATTTGGTGAGTGCTGTGAAGTGTGCAAACCTGGTGATTCACAGACCTGTACCCCTGGGGATAAAAATATATGTTTATAAAAAATAAAAAATTTAAAAAATAAATAAATAAATAAATAAAAACTTTTAAAAAAATAAAAAAAAATAAAAAGGGTGTATTTGTCATAACACAACAACGAATATATGTTTGTAATTGTCTTTCACTGACAAAAAAAAAAAAAGACTTTTCAAATTTGAACTGCTTTCATCTCAGTTTTGGCTGAGATTTTTGGGGACAGAGGCTGTGGACCATTCCTCCCTTCTTCCCATGGACCTTTCTGCACAATAAAAGGTCTGCACAATCTTTTCTCAGACTTTCTGGCAGCCGGGGTTCCAGATAGAATTTAGACCCCACCAGTCAAATGCATATGTGCAAGACTTAAGTTTGGAAGAAAGGCAACCATTTTTGCTACCGCGAATGGTGGCTGAGGTGGGATCAGGCTGGACCCAGAAGCTAGGCTGGCTGCGTCCTACTTGGGAAGTTTTCTGATTCTTCAGGGTCCTGACTGCGACAAGAGCAGGGGCTCCCTTAGCATCCCCGCCCTGCAGGGTAGCTGTGAGAGTCATTCCCAGTGGCTTACTCTTCTGGGTTTTGAAAAATCCCTTCCTACATAAAATAGGCAGATTGAATTTAGCTATCTGCAACTAACACAAGTCCCAAGAAAATAGATGCCATATTCCAGAGTGAGGGGGGAACACCAGCATGCAACCCATGCAAAAAGGTATCCAAACCTCACCCACACCAAGACATTTTGGATATATTATGACCCTGCAGGTAGAGGGGAGTGGATGTCTCCTCTTTACCTCAAGACCAGGGAAAGGGGTTCAAGGTCACAACTTGGAGAGCTTAAATGTCTTTGGCACTTGAGAGATGCAGCAGACTGGTGTCTGACTGCAGGCTGAGAACTGTTCATAGAGGGAGAGGCCGTGCACGTGGTGGGACAGGTGGAACAGGGGAATTCGATACCGTCTTCTCAGTTTTGCTGTGTACCTGAAACTGCTCTCAAAAGTAAAGTTTGTTTTTAAAAAAAATGACCTGAAGTGTGATGGGTCTTCCTGCACGTTTTACCGGGGGGCCAGCAAGATCCCCAGCAGAGCGAGTCTAGATGGCAATAAGAGAACAAACGTAAGGTTCATCTGAACTACACTTTGTGAGTCCCAATATTGAGTCCCAGCACAGAAATCGATTGCCGTTCCCTTGGCCCTGATGACTCCCCGTGGGATTTTTTGCAGCCAGCCCTCTACACTCCACCCTCCCGTTATTGCTCTTCTCCCTCTGGATAAGAGACCTCACAAAGAAGTTCAGGAAACCTCTTATTTACCACTGAACAGAGTGGAATGTGATATTTGTTAGTGGAAGAAGGCATGCCCATCTGCTCTTGGAAGGTTGTCTGCTTTCCTGGGTTTGCTGTGCCTTGGGGACACCTCAGGAGCCTGCCTTACCTGAGGAGTAACAGAAATGAATAATATTGGGGTGCCTGGGTGACTCAGTGGGTTAAAGCCTCTGCCTTTGGCTCAGGTCATGGTCCCAGGGTCCTAGGATCAAGCCCTGCATCGGGCTCTCTGCTCAGGGGGAAGCTTGCTTCCCCCACCCCCACCCCCCGCCTGCCGCTCTGCCTACATGTGGTCTTTCTCTCTCTCTCTCTGTCAAATAAATAAATAAATAATAAAATCTTTAAAAAATAAGAAAATAAATTTTAAAAAGAAAGTTTAAAAAAGAAAAGAAAAGAAAAGAAATGAACGATATTTGAAAATGACGCATTCGGGACGCCTGGGTGGCTCAGTTGGTTGGACGACTGCCTTCGGCTCAGGTCATGATCCTGGAGTCCCGGGATCAAGTCCCGCATCGGACTCCCAGCTCCATGGGGAGGCTGCTTCTCTCTCTGACCTTCTCCTCGTTCATGCTCTCTCTCACTATCTCTCTCTTAAGTAAATAAATAAAATCTTTAGAAAAAAAGAAAAGAAAAGAAAATGACGCATTCAAGCCAGCTCAGGCCTGCGTCTTCCTCCCTCCTCTGAAGAAAAGACTGGGTTCCCAGTAACGAAAATCCTCATCCTGCCCCTCCCACGCATCCCAAGGAGCCAGCCCAGCCCCCTTCACATCATTCCCAGGGGTGGGCCTCCTCTCCAAAGACTTCTGAGCACAGAAGTGAGGAAAGACGGAAACAGGCTCTGGGGAACCCCTGGGAGCTGATTCCTCTAAACCCACATCTGCAGGTACCACCTTCTTTCCTTTCCACCCTCATTCCTTTCCACCCAAGCCTGTCCCTGGCCCCCACTTACCTGAGCCCCAGGCTTTATGGAGAGAGATAAACAAGACCAAGAACCCACAAGGCCCTTGTTCAGGATGGATTCGTATATCAGAACAATCACCAGCAGCAGCGGGCCTGTGGGAAGAGCAAGCACAGGAGTCCTAGGTTTGACCCTCACCCCCAGAATCTAAAAGGGTGGATATCTGCTGGATGTTCTGCTCTGAAGCTCAGCCTGCTCCCAGCTATGAGAGCAGCCAAGCAGGGCTTTGCACCTTTTGACGACAGGGCCTCAACTTTTCCCAGGATCTTTAACCTTGGCATTCACCCCAGAGGAATCTATCTGGTTTCCTGCCCCTAACACCTCCTTTCTCCAAACCTCCTGCACAGTTGCTGGGTGACTGAACCAAGACCCTCACTCTTCCCCTCAGGGGGTCTAAGGAAAACCCTTCCTGCTCCGCATTGCCTACAGGACAAAGTGCGCATGACGGTGTGGCCTTCCGGTGTCTCCACAATCTGAATGTATGGCCGTGCGTTATCCTTACCCTCTCCCTGACACTCAGCCCAGCGATCCACCACTGTAGCTGGCCCACTCTGTGCATGCATTCCCACCACTTGCTCCTGGCATGGAATGCCATCCCCCTTGTGCATTTCAACATTTCTCCCCTTCCAGGTAGTGCTCTCCGACACCCACCCATGACTCTCATTCCCCAACAGTTCTGCGTAGGGATGGACTTCTGTTGATCCCATTCCTTCAACTCTGAGGAAGAGGCTGCTGATTCTCAGATTCCATTTTCCTAAATTTCCATTTCCATTTTCCATCCCATTTTCTAAGCGGTGCCCCATTGTCAGGGGTATGATACGCCTGCATGTTCCCAGCTCCTTTCCTCTGTGGCTGGTAGATGGGACTTTTGCTGCCTTGAAGTAGTAACATTCAACCCTTGCACTGGGGCTTCAGGATAGAAACAAAAGCAAAGGTCATTCTGTCTGCTAAGATTCAGGACTCCCTTGGCCCACCTGGAGCAGAGTAAAGTCTTCCATGTGGTCGGCCTGGCTCCCTGGAGTTCACAGGTGGGCCCTGAGCTGAGGGCCTCAGCTAAGCCCTTGCCCTTTTTTCTTTGGTCTTTATGGAACAACCCTTGCCCGGACACAACTCACATTGGATCCAGATTGCCTTGGTTGGTTCTTTTGGCCAGTGCCATTTTCTGGAAGAGATAAAAAGCCCTTCTGAGCCTTGACTGACACAGGCTACAACTGTAATCCCAGGAAACACTTGCTGAAGATGGCTCAGCATCCCTGAGCTTTCCAGCCTATCTGCACAACCCGGCTGACCTACTCTGAACCAGAAAGTGGCCTCTTTCTTCTTCTACATGCTGAGCAGCCCTCTCCCAAAATCCTTGCTAGGGACTATACTCTGTTTGAGAAACATTCACAGGGTCATGAAAGGTCAAAGGTAGAAGGAGTATTCAATACCACCTAGTCCAGTCCCCCAAGGAACAAGGTGACAGGGAGTGTCCAAGGTCACTCAGACGACAAAACAAGCACTGGAACCTATGTTTCCTGACTCCATTCTTATATATCTCTCTGTGACATCCAGCTGGCCTCAGCCTCTGGAGTCTCGTCCAGTGAGTCTGGTCTAATCTTTTAGCTCTTAGCACCCATGTCCTCCCAGCCCATCGCAGTCAAGTGAACCACTCACCTGCCACAAGGGTCCTTCTGCTCTTGCCTCCAACCTGACCTGGAGCTCGCCCATGAGGCAGGGAACCTCCCTCCTGCCCGCCTCCCCTCCAGCCCACCTTCTATACTCCGAAATCCTCATTTCAGGCCTTCCTTCCTACTGTGGGTTGAGTGGACAACATCCATCACCTCCATGTATCCCCCCCCCCCAGTATATTAAGTTTCTTTCTGTGGTCATCAACTACCATACCCTTCTCCACCTGGATCACTGAAGAAAAAGTCAAGAAGAATAAAGAAGAACTCCCCCCAATGTCCTGAGGGAACGTCCATTTATCTCTGGGGAGGCCAAGGCAACTCTAGAAAGAAACCTCTGTTCATTTGTTTTAACCTAACTAAAAATCAGTCCGACTGAATTCAGTACAAACTCAATCATTACTGCAGGTACCCTTTCCAGAAGATTATGTTTTGTCTCACCTGTGAAACTAATATTTCCTTCGGGCAGGAGCAATCTGTACTAGACTCAGTTTCTTTAGCCACATTAGCCTAGAGTTTTCTCCAATTACCAGAGAAAAGGAATATGAAGCTGCTATCAGCTTTCTCTAACTCACAAAATGTGAGTGTGGAAGACCCAGGTGCACTGATTTTGGGTCTGGAGCTTTTCCCATTCCTCTGCGCCATCTCTCCAAAGCAGCCCTCCCGGCAGATGGGGCCCCAGCCTGTGGTTGAGGTCATCCTCCACAAAACCCCTTCTCTGTCCTGGGTCTCGCTGCTTCTCACCTTTGCACTCTATCAACCAAATTTGTTTGGACAGGACATGGGGGTTCTGAGGTAAGAGGTCATTTACTCACTGGTACAGCCCCAAGTCCTTCCGTCAGAGCTCTGTCATTGTGACCTTGCATACAGCTTCCCTGGGACAATGCTTCAAGAGGTATCTTCCAGCCTGGGCCCAGTTTAGGTCTTTTCTCCTAGTGTTCATGTGCACCAGTGTCTCCGGGGGGCCCTGGCTCTTCTCTCGCTGCCAGGCCTTCAGGCTGGAGGAGTAGAATACGATGTTCATTTCTTTCCTCCCAACAGGCACTTTTGTCTCTCCCCTTCACCTACAGCTTGGAATCCTGGAATGAGAAGTCGAAGTGCTTCACTGAGTAAATGTTTCTTCCACCATCCCTACATCTGCAGACCCCAGCACAGATACAAGGTCATAGATCAAAAATATTAGGAGCTCCAACAAACATTTATGAGTAATTTGGGATTTCTTATTTTTTAATTATTTTTTATTATGTTCAGTTAGCCACTATATAGTACATAATTAGTCTTTGATGCGGTGTTCAATGATTTATTAGTTAGGTATAATACTCAGTGCTCATGGTAGCACCTGTCCTCCTTAGTACTCGTCAGCCTGTTACCTCTTCCCCTCTGAAACCCCCAGATTGTTTCCCAGTGGTCCATAGTTTCTTAGGGTTCTTCTCCCTCTGATTTCTCCCCCCTTCAGATTTCCCTCCCGTCCCTTGCAGTCCTCTGTGCTATTGCTTATGTTCCACATATGAATGAAACCATAAGATAATTGTCTTTCTCTGTTTCACTTACTTCACTTAACATAATCCTGAGTTCCATCCATGTTGATGCAAAGGGTGGATATTCATCTTTTCGGATGGCTGAATAATATTCCATTGTGTATATGGACCACATCTTCTTTACCCATTCTGTTGAAGGGCATCTCAGCTCCTTCCACAGTTTGGCTCTTGTGGACATTGCTGCTATGATGATTGGGGTGCATGTGGCCCTTCTTTTCACTACATCTGTATCCTTGGGGTAAATACCTAGTAGTGCACTTGCTGGGTCATAGGTAGCTCTATTTTTAACTTCTTGAGGAATCTCCACACTGTTTCCACAGTGGCTGTATCAACTTGCATTCCCACCAACAGTGCAAGAGGGTTCCCCTTTCTCCACATTCTTGCCAACACTTGTTGGTTCCTGTTTTGTAGGATTTCTATAAATTATTTTGAAATGATACAGCAATTTCTTTTTTTTTTATTATTTGACAGACAGAGATCACAAGTAGGCAGGGAGGCAGGCAGAGAGAGAGAGAGAGGAGGAAGCAGGCTCCCCGCTGAGCAGAGAGCCCAATGTGGGGCTCGATCCCAGGACCCTGGGATCACGACCTGAGCCAAAGGCAGAGGTTTTAACCCACTGAGCCACCCAGGCGCCCCTGATTCAGCAATTTTATAAATAAATATATATAAATATATATAATATATAATGATATATGTACTTAAATCAGCAATGTACATATATATGGAGCAAATAGGGTAAAATATCGATTATGGTTGGATGTCTGAATCTCAGTAATAAGTTTATGGTGGCTATTCTTTCTATATTTTGAAGATGGGAAAATTTTAATAAAATGATAAAAAAAAGGTAAAAAAGAACTGAAATAGTTGAAATAGTTTTACAACCCACATTCTATTCTACTCGTGCTTCCCCAGACAGGTCCCTTGCTTTCCAGTACACAGTACTTCATACTAGCCCCTGCCATCCCCCAGCTGAATGCTCTCCCCACGCCTCTCCACCCACATCTGTCCCTTCTGGTCCCAGAGTAGAGTCTACCTGAACAATTCCACCTGCACTAATCTCTTTCACCTTTCAACCCTAAATACCACTAATCACCCTGTACCTGCTTGTACCACCACCACCATCATCATCCACCAAACTTTTATTAAGCCACTTATTGTGCCCTAAATACTGAACCTAAGAATTTTATACCAGTCTGCTACTTAACTCTTAGGACAACCCCTATGTACAAATAAATATGGAATAGGTGCTATTTGTAAATGTGGACACTAAGGCTCAGAGAGGTTGGAGGACTTCCTAAGGTCACAAATGTAGAAGTAGCATATCTGAATTTGGGATTTGAACCTTGTTCTGTCTGATTCCAGAACCTCCCCCCTCTTTTCCACATGGCCTCTCTGGCATTGCTAGAGAGACTTCCACTGTATTTTTGTCTTCATGCCGTGACTTTCCCTCTTTTAAATTTACCTTTCCTTTATATTCATGCCTCCTCTACCTCAGTGCCTAATCCTTTTAAGGAGAGACTTTGTCTTACAATTTACATCTTCCAGGAATCAGCATAGTGATGAGAGGCTGTTTGGATGACTTCACATAATTTCTCAACTTTACAGTGCACTAGAGGAACCTCCATATTCTGTTTCATCACCCAGTTCCTACTGGGACAAGTGTATCCATTACTTTCATGTCTCTTTCCTGTGTCTAGCACACACCCTGATCCCATCCAGTCCCTTCTAAAGAAGGGAGAGAAACCCCTCTTCACAGGTACCCCTTCAGCCATCTGCATCCCTCCCCCTGCATTTCCTTACCTGAGGCCCAGAAAAGCAGCAGCAGCAGCCATGGCCACCCCCATAGCCCTGTCCCCTCCATCCTAACCCGGTCCCAGGATCCACTGGGTCCTGGGTATCCCAGGGTTCTTCCAGATGCTGGAGGATGCTGCCCCCATAGGACTGTTTTCCATGTACCCTGAGAGACTTGACTATTACTTTGCAATTAAGAAGGGGAGTGTGAAGAGGGAGCAGTTCAGGAAAATGCAGAAGAGAAAAGAGTGATCACTGCCCTTGTGACATCTTCCTTCCTGCTTCCCTTACATCACAACCCCATTGGTCAACACGGGAGAGCTCCCCATTCTCCACCATAGCGAGTTTGGACCCACCCATCTGATGTTCCACCTCTGCTCCACTCATTTCCTCAGGTCACCAGGATTTTCCCATCCTTGACCACTGACCACTACATCCTGCAACCCCTCTGCCATTCCCCCATCTGGAATGACACTGTGCATCCAAATTTGTCCTGTCCTTCAAGATAGACCTTAAACTTTGCTGATGACGTGCCTTCTTTTTTTTTTTTTTTTTTTTTTTTTTTCCAGAACTCAAGCAGCAACATGGATCATGTTTCTTGAAAAACGAATACAGACAAACATGATGACATGCCTTCTTTACTCCTACTACATACTGTGGTTCTCAAGTATGGGCACGTGGTTAAATGACTCAGGAAGTTGGCAAGCATTTACATGCCTGAGTTGCACCCCCAGAGATTCCGATTTTGGTAGGTCTGGGAAAGCTCAGCAATCTGCATTTTAACTACCAGCCCAGGGGATTCTGAGGCAAATGGTTCAAAGAGGGTATGCCTGTAAAATGTGGTTCCTCGGGTACTCATCCTAGATGCAAGGTGTGTAGTTCCCTGAACTCCCAGCCTAGGCAGAGGATGGAGACCACAAACATGATGGTACTAGGAATAACTAAAACAGATCAGATATATTTGTCACCTTTTGGCTTTCCAGCACCCAATACCTTCTACACCTGGGGGACATGCCTCAATGCACAGGCCTCACTAAGGTGCAAAGTGCTATTTCCTCTACTACTGAGTATGGAGGCAAACATTTATCCTGTATCTAAGTGCCAGGCATATGCCTTGACCTAAGCTTGGGCAAATGCAAGATTCTTCCTAGGATTCAGGATCCTAAGGGTGTGATGCAAGGTGTAAGGCCAGTTGGAGATGACTGACACATAAGAAATTTAAGCATTGAGAATCCGGGAATAGCATGGTGCCAAGGATGTGGTGGCTTCAAGTGTCCAAGGGCAGTGGCACCAATGGCAACATCACTAGATTGTGTGATATTGTGAATTATAAGAAATATTTGTTTGGTCATCCAGATAATTAAAATATATCTCTCACATATAATTGGACTTCATCTGTAGTTGTGGATCACAGCTCCCCAAATCCATGAAATTTCCTGAGCTGTAAGAGCAGTGGGACCTTCTTCTGTCATATTTAGTCTCTTGTCCTCAGTTCCTAAAAGCACTTCAGAGCCATAAATGTGACATGAGTGTGTTGTTCCTAACAAGCCCCTTTCTACCACACCTAAGTTTATGTCTCTGAGGCGACTTTTGGAAAGGATGGGGGCTGTTGCCTGAGGAATCAACCTTGAAAATAGTGTTGGAAAGTTTGACCTCACTCCCTGATTTCTGGGGAGGAAAGAGGAGCTGGAGATTGAATCAGTCACCAATGACCAATGAATTCATCAGTTATGCCTATATAATGAAGCTTCCATTAAAACTTCCATTTAAAAAAAAAAAAAAAAAAAGGGAGTTCAGAGTGTTTCCAGGCTGGGAAACCAGAATATTTCCATGTGCCACTGTGCTGGGCTCAAAACTCCATGGGGACAGAAACCCTGCTGTTGAGGACCTCACCTTATTTATTTATTCATATGGCTGTCTATTCATATCCTTTAATATTCTTTTATAAAATGCCAATAATCTGGTAAGTAAAATGTTTCTGAGTTCTGCAAGTTGCTCTAACAAAATAATGGAACCTAAGTAGGGGATCACTGGGAACTCTTATAGTAGGTGGGTCAGAAGCACAAGTGCTCACCAATGGCATCTAAAGATAAGGAGGGGAGTCTTATGGAACTGAGCCCTCAATCTATAGAATCTGGTGAAGCTTTGGGTAGATAGTATTAGAATTGAGTCAAATTACAGAACACCTACCTGATGTCCAAGAATTGCTTGTTGGTGTGGAAAAACCATTCCTTCCCAAAACACAGGCACATTCACGTGCATTAACACACACACACACACACACACACACACACACACAGGAATTGGGTGCAGAATTCTAACCGGTGACCAGACCCCTTGACTGTCTTTTGCTATGACCTCAGCTGTGGCTTCAGCTGTGTGTTGCCTCCTGGTTTCACCAGTTAGATTATCTTTTTTTTTTTTTTTTTGAGATTTATATAGTTATCTTAGAAAGAGAGAGAGAGAGCAGGGGGAGGAGCAGAAGGAGAGAGAGTGTCTTGTCTTCTCCTCATTCTGTAGTTTTCAAACCCCTTCTCTGGGAATGTAGGAGATGGCCACAGATGAAGAAAGAAACCCAAGCATCTGATTCTAGGAGAGGAAGATCCAGGGACAGGGAGAACAAGATGCTTCTTTAGTAAGAGCTCTATCCAGGTCAGGCCAAAACATTATGGCCCAGGCCAAGCACAAGGGCAGCTTTAGTGGTGGTGCCCTCTGTCCCTCACAACCACCACACAACAGCATCAGTGAAGAGCATTGGACTCTGTCTTTATTTAAGGCAAATCCCAAGCCACTGGTGGAAAGGGCATGTTCACAGCTGTGTCCTCTCTTCAGAGGGAGAAAACACACACACAAGGTTATTGGTGTAGTGAGGGGAGCTGGCAGGGCTGAGGTGAGACATGAGCCTTAGAAATAATCTGTGTTACAGAGTCAACTCATGTCATTGCTCCTCCTTGCCTTTCCCCTCACACCCTTCCTCTGGAACAACTGCCAGAGATGTGACTGAAGGTCAGAGGTCATTCTCATGGCTTCACTGGCCTAGGGTCCAAATGACCTCTGCGTGACAGCAAGAAGGACAGTGAAGACCAAGCTCTTGCTCAGGAGTCCACACAGCACAAGAATGATGATGTTGATCGTGGGAACCCTGGGGGAAAGAAGAGATGTCAGCTGCTGTTAGTGCTGGTGCGCCTCACACCTGAGTGTTTACAGAAGTCCTTCATGCCCCTTCTCTTATCTGCTTGGGCCCTTCTAGCTCTTGTCCCCATATTGACTAGCCCTGTGCCTTTAGTGTGTCCATTAACTAAAACTACTAACTGGAAATATATTTAGTAAAGTGCATGGAGCCCATATGCAGAGGAGGCATCTGAGAGAAAGGGCAGGCTGCCTGGGCTCCTCTTCCTTACCAGGATGGCAGCAAGGAAACCTGGTTTCTAGTCCCCGCAACATGGCCTACTTCCTGGGAGAACCATCTCACCACTCTGGCCTCTTGTTTCCCCATCTATAAACAGAAGAATCCAATCCTTGCCCAACTCCTATCATGAATTTTTACAGATTTTCGTGTAATGATTCTAAAAGTCCCGAGAAAGCATCAGTGGATACCGTAAGAGAGAGATACCCATGAGTGAGGAAATATGGCCTGTCTAGATTCAGCGATATGGAAACAGATTATAGCACAACGAATCTGCATGATAAGACACAGGGCAAGAAAAGAAACAGATGGCAGCAAAAAAAAGAGAAGCATAGATTTTGACCTAATGTTATGTATGAATTTAACATCTAAGGAAATCTGGCAGACCAGGAGATAGGCAAGGATTGTTTAGTAAATAATCTGGTGGTATCTGGATCGTAATATGAAGAAAAAGTCATCTTTTGTAGAATTTATACCATTTAACAAAATACAACCCCCTACCCCAAGATGGAATAAAGATTTAAGTAAAATGGAAAAAACAAAAACAAACAAACCTAGAGATGTCGCCAGGAAATAGAATTAAGCATATGAAAGAATAAAGCAAAGCAATAATTTAAAAATCAACACATTTGCCTGTACAAAATTTAAAAGCAAATGTCCAAGGTCGCAGAGAGAGAAATGACAGAATGGCGATAGAAAAATGCCAGAGGCTCTTTTTACGATGAAGTCCCCACCCTTCCTCTGGCTTCTGGCATCTCCCTCCCTGTCTTCCATCTCCTCCACCACCTGGAACTAGGGTCAAGTTCAGCCCCTGACAGCTCCTAGCTATCTGTGGTTACAGTAGCACTCTCCAGGGCACGCGTTCAGCCCACGGTCCCAAGGCCTCAGCTCCGCAGGGCTACCTTGACTTTCAGGTCTCCCCTGTCCTCCCAACCCTTTTACATTTTCATGGGCCTAGCTCCTGGAGTGTGTCCACTCTTGAGGGCCAGCAGGTACTCCTCTGGAGGCTGAGCACAAGCTGCCAGACCACCCCTACCACCCCAGTGCCTGGGAATTCATGTGCCCCTGGGCCGCCCCTAACAGGGGACTGGAAATTCACAAGCATAAATACTCCAGCTCCCCAGTATCTGATATAGACAAGTCCCATGGGTCCCCCAGAAGTCCCCTGCAGGACTGAGCCCCAAAGTTCCCTGCTGTGTGACTCAGCTTGGTGATGACACCCTTGCTAAGCTTCTTTCTCTCCTGGTCTCACTTCCTGGATGGATTTACCTGGGGTCACTTCCTACATTTGTACAAGACTTTTCCCACTGCCTGCTTCCAGGGAACCCACCCTAACACAGCGTGATGGTGGCTTCCTCTGAAGTGCCCCCCAGAACCCATCCCTCCCCAGATTGGAAGCTCACTTCTTTCATTGCGGAGGCAAATAACTCCCCATACAAAACATTTCTTTTTCAAACATCTCAGTGACTTCTGCTTCCCTGGCTGGATTCTGACTGATAGAATAGTTCATATTAGTTAATAAAAAAAGTTAATAGGCCAGGGGCAGCCTCTAGTAGCAATGTGGGCCAAAGTAGGTACTCTCAATTTACATCCTGGAAAAATCAAAGTAACTTGAAAAGAAAAATGTTGATTCTCACCAGACCATTTATTTAGTCCACAAAGATTTAATAATCACCTACTATGTACCAGACACTGGGGTCAGCAAAACAACTATTTGGGGTGGGTGGGGTGGAGAAGACTGCCTCTACCCTCATGGAGTGCCTAGTCCACAGCAGGAGAAAAATAAAAGCACGTGATAATTCATGTCCAACTTAGCAGGAATATTTTCCAAGTACTAAATCCTTGTGGGCAAAAGATCCTTGCAGTGACGACTGCTTCTCTTCTGCATTATGGATCACAAAACAAATTGTTTGCAACATTTGAAGACCATTTGTCAATATGTACACAGAGCAACATAAAAGTTCACATGCTCTTAAGGGAATTTCTTTTGAATGAATAATTTAAAAGAAAAAAGACGTCTGTGAAAATGTTCATCTCGAAGTTATCAATACTATAAAAAAATTAAAACGATCTCAGTGTCTAAAGACAAGCAAGTTAAGATGTAAGTCATGGCTTCTTCATTGCTAGAAAAGGATGCATTTGTTTGAATTATAATCATGAAGTCTAGATAGCAACATCAAAGAATAGTTTTATAATAGAAAAATAATCGCAATGTTTATAATTAGAATTACTGCTATATTAAATACGTATGAACATGAATAAAGACTAGAAAGAGAATGTGGAGATCAGACATGTTAGATTAATGGCAATATGGATACATATTTCTCTGTCAATTCAATATTTAATGATAAACACTTTCAGAGATAAATCAGTATCCAATAATAAACTGTAAAGAAGGGTATGCATGCAAAGTTAAAGGTTCTTCGCTTTGCCTGCACATTAAGAAATCTCCTGAAGATCTCATCAACAATGCTTAGACCAACCCCATTTCCAGAAATCCCAATCTATTGGTCTACAGGAGGGCATATGCATCAGTATTAAACACAAACCAAAGCAAAAGCAAGCACTCCAGGTAATCCTAACACACAACTGCCCAGAGCAGTTGGGCTAGATTATCACTTCCAGCTCTGCATTTTCTAGCCTCCCTGAAGATAAGGAAACAAGCCACAGAACCTTCCTGACTCATCCAAAGTCACACAGCCAAACCATGTGGCTGGCATTAGAATCCAGGGTCCTTCACTCCACTCTATTAGGCTGGTGGGGTTGGCTGAGACCCAGTGGAAATCAGCAAAGACATTTTCCCCTCTCCTTACTCCTCTAGTAAGCAAGGAAACAGGGTGAACCAAGGAGATGGGCAGCCTCATCAACAGCATCCTGCTCCTCTAGCACCACCCCCTTCCTCCCCAGTGAACTTTCACCAGACTTAGTAGACTCAAGTCTGCTTCTGCCCTGCCCACTCCCCTATCCATAACTTCCCACGTCTTAAGCAGATGGACTTGGAATCAAACCAGGAGGCCCAGAGACCTGAAACCATAGCTGGTAATATCCGTCACGTTTGTGATGGTGACTCCAACACCGGGAGAGGAAATGTCAGCAGCCGATGTGGGTAGGAGTTGGGTCACAGACCTGGGACTGGTAAGGAGTGTGCTCTGGGCCTTGGTGGTGGAAGGAGAAAAGGTGGAAATCTGAACAAAGTTCTGCGTAGGAATCTTGTCTGAGACTAAAAAATCTGCAAGAAAGCACAATGGATAAATCGATGGATAAGTTGATGGATGAATTGTTGGGAAGTGGATGAGTGGATAGATGGTTGGAAGGATGACTAGAAGGAAGGCAGGGAGGAAGGATGGTTAGATGGAAGGAAAGATGGGTGGATGGATGGATGGATGGATAGGTAGCTGGGTAAATGAAACTGAGGAGGGAAATGAACATAGCCATTCATGAAGCAAGTTTTTCTTTTACTAAGAGTAAAAAATGAGTGTGACGTTAGCTTAGGCCAGAGAAAGGAAAAGGGGAAGAAAGAAGGAAGACAGAGAAGGGAAGAGAGAGAGAGGGAAGGAGGAAGGAAGATGGGTAAGGACAGAGAGGGGGTAAGGAGTGGGGGGAATAGAATTTTCAAGCGATTCCTGTCACTGGAAATGCATTTTCCTGCTATTCTTTACCATTTCATATGTCTCCACCTTCTTTAAGAATAATCCCCTTATTACTCTACCTTGTACTATTCTCTGCCTTACCCTCACCTGAACCTGTAGTGTACTGCTTTTCAAATTATCTTTTATTAATATATTGCATATGAGCCTTGTCTTCCTTAGGTTTAGGATTCCCCAGTTAGTAGAAACTTGAACCTTCCTTAATTTCTCCAATTAACATCTACTGAGGAACTAGGCATTATATTAGCTGTTAGAGATACAGAGCTGAGAAAGGCACAGGCCCTTTTCTCAAGGTACTCACAGATGAGCATGGGAGGCAAATAAATAAGCAGGCCACTACTACCCAGTGAGGCAGCATCATTTATGAGGGAGGACACAAAGTGAGCTCTGGAGCTTTGCTACCCAAAATGGGAACCATGGACCAGCCTCAGCAGTAGCATCATGTGCAAGCAGATCAGAAATGCTGAATCTAGGTCCCACCCTAGACCTCTTGTATCAGAGGTTGCCTTTGAAATAAGATCTTCAGGGGTTTTGTGTCCACAGTAAAGTCTGAGAAGCACTGCTTTGGAAACACAAAGGAAGGTCATCAAATGTACTCTGGGAAGGAAATAGTGGATCACAGAGGCTTCCCAAAGAAATGGCTTTCATTTGGAGACCTAAAAAATGAGACTAAATTGTCCAAGTCTACCACTCATCTTTCATACTGTAGGAAGTATCCCACTTCCTATAATAGCACCCCAAATTAAGCTCTGCTACTCTAAGTGATAGCTTCTTACTTTGTGACCAAATGTCTCTCAAGGACCTCAAATGAGAGAAAAGGAGCTTCTGAGAGAGGCCAGGCTGCTAGAAATCCTGAGCCACAGCCCTGCTCGTGCTACCACCACCACCCATACCCCTAGCTGACCTGGCTTTCCCCATTCTCTTACCCCCCCGCCAGGTCACTCACCCTTGGTCACAACCAGGCGGACAAGGGGGGACAAGATGTCAGGGTCCTTGGGAGGGTGGTAGATCACACACCGATACAGTCCTGAATCTTCCACTTGAAGATTGGTCATTTGGACATTTAGTATGGCCTCATCGGGGATGTCTTCTAGGAAGTACCTGCCCTTCCGGACTTGACTGGGCTTCCCTGAAACACTCTCTGTGAAAACCAGTGTCAGGGGCTCCCCTCTATCCATCAGCTTCTGCCAAGCTTTCTGGCTATTGGCGTACTTCCTGATGGAGGAAGGACATTGTACATTCAGGGTACTTCCCGCAGCTAAGACATACTGTTCTTCATGTGGTTCATTTGCAGCTTGGAGTTCTGTAAGCAGGGAATCAGAGTTAGACTCCATGAGGTAAAGTTTTCTTCTCTTTGGAAAAAAGAGAGAAACAACCTCTTTTTCTTGTTCAACCACTCATTTTTCGGCGAGATCCTCAAGGCTTTCAGAGAAAATGCAACCTTCCCTGCAAGCCAGCACTAGATTCCAGATCTTTTAACTGTGAGTAATTTTTTTTTTAAAGATTTTATTTATTTATTTGACAGAGATCACGAGTAGGCAGAGAGGCAGGCAGAGAGAGAGAGGAGGAAGCAGGCTCCTGCTGAGCAGACAGCCTGATGCGGGACTCGATCCCAGGACCCCGAGATCATGACCTGAGCCGAAGGCAGCGGCTTAACCCACTGAGCCACCCAGGCGCCCTTAACTGTGAGTAATTTTTATTTTACTCCAAGAGCTAGACCTCATATGCTTTGTGTAAACTTTCATAAATATATGTTCTTGAGAGGAAAAAAATCTCCTGATTGGAGGCAGAACATGGGACACGTGCCAACACCATGAGAGACAAGGGTATGATAGCAGGGAAGATTACAAACAAGGACATATAGGGTGATGAGTGGATGTGAAGACATGATAGTAGCAGACAGTGATTCCTCCAAACGGCTAGGGGAACTTCATCTAAGTAGAGGAAAGAGATCAATTCTGTTCTGTTCCAAGGGAGCTTTGTAAATGGGAGGGACAAGTTGAGTGGAAGTAAGATCTAGATCTTATTTTTGGCTGGACACAAAGCATTCCATAACTTATCCACAGTGTCTACAGTTTATCCACTCAAAACTGAGTGTCTTTCTTCTATGGAATACCAAATAATGGGCTGGACAGTAATGTTGGGTCAAACTGTGTGTTTGTACCTGTGTGTCAGGCTACCACTACCAACAACTACTATTGCCATTGTTAATGGCACATTACTCCTACTGCACAAACACGCACACAATTTAATCCTTGGGCAGTAACTCTAAGAATGCCCATTGAAAAACGCCAACAGCTACCCCTTCAATGGAGACCCTGGGCTATTACTACAGCCCACCTGTGGACTCCTGAGGATTTTATAAAGGATACCAGGCCAGTTCTTCTGGGACCAGACTTCAGTTTCTAAGGAAACATGGAAAAGAAGCTTCTTGGAAAGTCCTCTGAATTCTGGACAGGAATTCCCCTCCAAGAAACAGGCAAGCCAAGACTGTGGGCTGTCTTAAGGCAAGTTTGGCTCACTCATTCATTCATTCATTCAATCAGTGGTTGAGAGACTACTATGTGTCAGGCACTGTGCTGTGCTTCGAGAAAGAGGCACACCTCCTCTCTCTACCCTCTATAACATTGCCCTCTACTCTCTGCAACTTTAGTGTAAATACTGTAGATAAATTATTTGCAAACTCCCTGAGCAAGGTAGACACTACAGTCTGAATGTGTGTGTCCCCCCCCCAAAAAAAATTCATATGTTGAAATCAAAACCCTAAGGTGATGGTGTTAGGAGGTGAAGCCTTTGAGAGAGGATTAGGTCATGACTGATCCCGCAAAAGGGATTAGTGCCCTTATGAAAGGGGATCCAGAGAGCTCCTTACCCCTATCCACCCTGGGAGGACATAGTGAGAAGTCCATAGTCCATAACCTGGAAGAGGGTATTCATCAAAACCCAACCAAACTCGCAGCATGATCTTGAACTTCTAGCCTCCAGAACTATGGAAAATAAGTACCTATTCCTTATAAGCCACCAGTCTGTGGTATTTTGTGATAGCAGCCCAAGTAGACAAAGAGAGTGGGAGTTACAGGAGGAGTCTGAAATTGTGCACAAACTTGCTTATCTCTTGTGAAAGGACACAGAAAGCACTCAGCACCGAAATGCTATGTGTGCACCATTTCTTGCACCACTGCAAGAAAGGAATTCCAAATACCTTTTATTGCTAAGTGTTTAAAAGTACTGGCACATGCAATCTTCCTAAATTTATCATTTAAGCTCCATAACTTCTAAGGTGGATACTGACATTATTCCTATTTCAGAGATAGGGAAATTGAGGCACAGAAAGTTTATTAAATAACCCAGAGGTTATTAAGTGATTTGCCCAAAGTTCCACAGTAGAAAGTTGTAGAATTAGGATTTAAGCCTGGATAGTCTGACCCCAAACTCAACTCTAAACCCTGGAGCCATGTTGCCCAAGGCAAGTGTCTGGTTGGGGTGAGAGCAGGCCCAGCCCACACCTGAATAGGTACATAATGATTCTATTCCTTAGAGTACAGGAGCTAGAGGCAGTTTTTAGGTTACCCAAACCCACCCCCACAGGACACAGTGAAATATATACTACTGGCTTTCTCACACGCAAGTACACAAGCATCAACCGTCCATCTTCTCCCAGTTTTGCTTTGGAAAAACGTGAATACAACACAAATGAATGAGAACCACGCTCCTAGATGCCCATCTGGGATATCACCCCAGCTCCAGCCAAACTCAAAGTGCTATGTGCTTGCAGGCTCTACAAGGCGAGCATCTGTAACCTTACTCAAAGTAGTGCATTCCTGGAAAGTCCCCTTTCTCTGTAATCTTGGTGTCTTTCCAAGGCAAACCCTTCTTTACACTTGTTACTTTCCCAATTTATTCATAAGGATTAGGAGGAGGAACAACCAAAGCCCCAAATGTTTCCATCTTTAGTCAAAGTGTGAGCTGTACACCAAAGGAAACAGTTAACAAAACCAAAAGACAACTGACAGAATGGGAGAATATTTTTGCAAACGACATATCAGATAAAGAGCTAGTGTCCAAAAATCCATAAAGAGCTTAGCAAACTCAGCACCCAAAGAACAAATAATCCAATCAAGAAATGGGCAGAGGACATGAACAGACACTTCTGCAAAGAAGACATTCAGATGGCCAACAGACACATGAAAAAATGCTCTACATCACTCAGCATCAGGGAAATACGAATCAAAACCACAATGAGATACCACCTCACACCAGTCAGAATGGCTAAAATTAACAAGTCAGGAAATGACAGATGCTGCCAAGGATGCAGAGAAAGGGGAACCCTCCCACACTGTTGGTGGGAATGCAAGCTGGTGCAACCAATCTGGAAAACAGCATGGAGGTACCTCAAAATGTTGAAAATAGAGCTACCCTATGACCCAGCAATTGCACTACTGGGTATTTACCCTAAAGATACAAACATAGTGATCCAAAGGGGCATGTGTACCCAAATGTTTATAGCAGCAATGTCCACAAGAGCCAAACTATGGAAAGAACCTAGATGTCCATCAACCGATGAATGGATAAAGAAGAGGTGATACACACACACACACACACACACACACACACACACACACACACACACACAATGGAATACTATGCAGCCATCAAAAGAAATGAAATCTTGCCATTTGCAATGACTGGATGGAACTAGAGGGTATTATGCTTAGCAAAATAAGTCAATCAGAGAAAGACAACTATCATATGATCTCCCTGATGTGAGGAAGTGGAGATGCAACATGGGGGGTTTGGAGGGTAGGAGAAGAATAAATGAAGCAAGATGAGATCAGGAGGGAGACACACCATAAGAGACTCTTAAGCTCACAAAAGAAACTGAGGGTAGCTTGGGGGAGGGAGGTTGACAGAGGGTGGTGGGGTTAAGGACATTGGAGAGGGTATGTGCTATGGTGAGTGCTGTGAAGTGTGTAAACCTGGAGATTCACAGACCTGTACCCCTGGGGATAAAAATATATGTTTATAAAAAAATAAAAAATTAATTAAAAAGAAAATGAAAAAACAAGAAAAATTCTCAATAAAAAAATAGATGGGGGTGCCTGGGTGGCTCAGTGAGTTAAGCTGCTGCCTTTGGCTCAGGTCATGATCCCAGGGTCCTGGGATCGAGCCCCGCATCGGGCTCTCTGCTCAGCAGGGAGCCTGCTTCCTCCCCTCTCTCTGCCTGCCTCTCTGCCTGCTTGTCATCTCTCTCTGTCAAATAAATAAAATTTAAAAAAAATATTTAAAAAAAATAGATGAATTATTTTTTAAAAATTTTAAAAAATAAAAAAAAAAGTGTGAGCTGTACAACAAGAGAAGTGAGGGTGTGGTGATGGGGCAGACCTGCCAAGCCAGGGAGGGCAAAACCACCTTCCAACACCAGCAGACAATGGTGGCCAGCAGTCACAGCCCCCAGGAAAAGTGGGCCCCAAGCCCCTTCTGTTCACTTTTGTTCTGCTATTCTTCAACAATAGCAGATTTTCTGGTCCACAGTAGGTCCCTGGGAAAAATCATTGGATGAATTATGTCTTTGGGGGTTAACAGACAGTCACATAAAAAGCACCATGATGGAATATAAGAAAATGAAACTTCAAACTCGAGCAAAATTATTTCGGATCTTGTCAAGTTTAGATTTACTCTAGCATTCCCCCTCGCCAGAGTTGTGCTTATCTTTGCCAATATCAAAATGCACAGATAAACTGTTTCCATAATTCACCCATTTTATTTCTGTTCTCAGGCTCTATATAGTCTTCTAATGCTGTTAAGTTTGGATAGAAGAACCCAGTCTTGCAAGTCTACTGGCTGGTCTATGCTGGGTGGCACATCCCCTGGAGCTTCCAAAGAGAAGGGAAGCTTTTCTCATGGTGGGATCCCCAAGGTTCTGGGCAGAGGCCTCACCTGCTCATGCCTCTTTCTCACCTTACCTGAGATGAAGAGTATCCAGAGCAGATCCTGGAGCCTGGCCTTCCTCATCCTTCGTGTGCGCCAACCCCAACTGCTGCTGGTGTGCCTGGGACACTCTAACCTAGAGCCTCCAGAAACTTGCATAACAGGATATGAAGTCATTCCTGGGAGGTGCTGCGGCTGCTGCTCTGTTTTCGTCACTGGTTGTTTTGGCTCCAGATGTCAAGGACTGCGCAGGAATCCAGAGACAGTGTTTGAGTGTCAGGCTTCTCTGAATTCTGGTTTCCTGGTCTCTGGGGATAATGACAATTACCTTTTCAGCCAATCTCACAAAATTTTAGTAAGAATAGTACTTTTGTGTGAGCAAAATAAGGTATCACTATTGTCAGGGGATTAGAGGGCCACCTTGCTCTCCTGAGGCCAGCTCTCCATTACCATCTAGTTCACTGTAGGTAAGAGTGCCAGGTACGTGGAGGGATGAGTTGGGATAATAATGCCTCACTTTTAGGGTTATCGTGAAGATGAAATGGGGGTCCCTAAGGAAAGTGCTCAATACTGTACCCAACATACATGTTTTTTCTACATCCTGTCCCTATTCACCATCACCCTGATCCCTTCGGCTTTTTCTGACTTGAGGCCTGTCTCTTCTTCACCGGCATGGCCCACACCTTGTACTTGGCCTCAGCTTTCTGTCACATATCTGGTCTCAGAGCTCACAGAAGTGTAGGAAGCCCCCAAATTATTTGAGAGGACATGGCCACCATTAAAAAGAACAGACTTAGAAACAGGATGATATAGGAGAGTGATGAAAGAAGGAAAAACTCAGCAGTTTCCATACCAAAAACAATACAAGGCAGATCTGACGATGTGAAAAATCATTAACAGAAGATTCACTTCAGAAATGCTCCCAAATGTAAAATGAATATCGACATTTTGAAGCGCTTATAAATACATTACAAGGAATGTCCTAGATCCGCAAATAATCTACAAATAAGAGATGTTTTTGAAGTATAAGATGTAACAGTGAATCATAAATGAGGATAAAAATGTATACTTAAGAAAATACTTTCAGGGGTGCCTGGGTGGCTCAGTGGGTTAAGCCGCTGCCTTCAGCTCAGATCATGATCTCAGGGTCCTGGGATCGAGTCCTGCATCGGGCTTTCTGCTCAGCAGGGAGCCTGCTTCCTCCTCTCTCTCTCTGCCTGCCTGTGATCTCTCTCTGTCAAATAAATAAATAAAATATTTTTAAAAAAAATAAAATACTTTCAGTAAAGTATGGCAACTGAAGAAAACCACGTTGCATACTTTGAAGTTGCTAAGAGAAGAGATCTGAAAATTTCTCATCCCACACACAAAAATTCAGTAACTATGTAGGTGACAGATGTTAACCAGACTTACTGTGGTGATAATTTTGCAATAATACAAATACTGAATTGTTATGTTTTACACCTGAAGCTAATATAATGCTGTAGGTCAATTATACCTCAATTTTAAAAAGAAAAACACATTCTATATCTGAAAAGAAATTTGTAATTGGAGGATGAAAGTCCAAAAAGGGCAAGAAAATATTCATGAAGTGAGACCAAGGAAGTTCCCAGGTGAAAAAATTTTTTTTCATTTAAATTCAATTATCCAATATATAGTATATCATTAGTTTCAGATGTAGTGTTCAGTAATTTATCAGCAAGTGAAAATTTTTTAATTTAAATAAAAATATTTCTTGCAAACTGGTGCAGCCACTCTGAAAAACAGTATGGAGTTACCTCAATAAGTTAAAAATACAACTATCCTACAATCCAGCAATCGCACTACTAGGTATTTACCCAAAGAATACAAAAATACTGATTTGAAAGAATACATGCATCCCGGTGTTTATACCAGCATTGTCAACAATAGCTAAATTATGGAAAGAACCCAAATGTCCACCAACTGATTGACTGATGAATAGATTAAGAGGTGATAAGTATATGATAGATAGATAGATAGATAGATAGATGATGGAATAATACTCAGCAATTTTAAAAAAATGAAATCTTGCCATTTGCAGCGATGTGGATGGAACTAAAGCATATTGTGCTAAGCAAAACAAGTCAGAGAAAGACAAATACCATACGATTTCACTCACATGTGGAATTTAAGAAACAAAATAAATGAACACAGAGGGAGAGAGAGAGAGAGAAGCAAACCAGAAAAACAGACTCTTGAACTATAGGGAACAAACTGAGGGTTGCTGGGGGGAGGTGGGGAGATGGGGAGATGGGGAGTTGGGGAGATGGGGTAAATGGGTGATGGGCATTAAGAAGGGCACTTGTGATGAGCACTGGGTGTTGTATGTAAGTAATGAAACACAAAATTTTATACCCTTTACTAATATTACAGTGTATATTAACTAACTGGAATTCAAATAAAAACTTGAAAAATTCATTAATTAATTAATTTTAAAAAGATTCCTACTGATAAACAAACAGGAAAAAAAAAACACCTTGATTCCTTCAAAAGAATTGAAATAGTCACGACTCACATTTTTTCCCTAAGCAACAAAGGCTAAGAGGCAATAGAATAATGTGTAAAGAACATTATGACTAGAATTTTACACCCACATGATCGCTATTCAAGTCTGAAAACAACTAAGAGGTTTGATTATATCTGCAAATTCAAAAAGAAATTCTAAAGTAATCTTTGACTTTTTAAGCTAAAACTGTGGAAGGTAGCAATTTCTAAAATATACATGGTAGTAGATACCTTGAAATCATATTATTGTACTCAGCAGAGATTATTCTAGTTAAGGTTTTACTAAAGTTCCTTCTGTGTTCTATAAATCCAGGCTTCAAACTGTGCTTGGATTTAAATCTGCCAGACCCACTATTTGTTTTACTCCTTCAGCCCACAAGGGGCAAAAGTAGACACAGAAGTTTTGAAATTTTCTGACTCAGAGAGAAGCCTAAGTGATTTTTTATAGGGATGAGTCATATTAGTACAGTTCATTTAACAAATCCCTATTCTTACAACAAATTCCACACTTAAATGAATAAGACAACACTTTCTGACTTTTTTATGTCTTTACATACTTCGTTTTGAGGGCCAATTTCCTGGAAGATTAAGAGGGAACTTTTTTTTAGCTGTATTAATTTTTGCTTTTTGTACTTGGAGGTTCTGTCATTTTGTGTGTATACATTTTGGATCATTAAATCTGGATGGATTGATGTTTTTTATCATTATATTGTGTCTGTAGATATTTTCTTTCCTCTGAAGTCTACCTTAATCAGATATTAATATAGCCACTCCTGCTTTTTAAAAAGAAGGGAGTTGGGGGAAATTGGAAGGGGAGGTGAACCATGAGAGACTATGGACTCTGAAAAACAATCTGAGGGTTTTGAAGGGGCAGGGAGGTGGGAGGTTGGGGTACCAGGTGGTGGGTATTATAGAGGGCACGGATTACATGGAGCACTGGGTGTGGTGCAAAAATAATGAATACTGTTATGCTGAAAATAAATAAAAAATAATTAAAAAAAAAAAGTTAATGTTGGGTCGGTCTGCTTGGGTGCCTCAGTCACTTGCGTGTTCTACTCTTAATTTCAGCTCAGGTCATGATCTCAGGGTGGTAAGTAAGATCAAGCCCCGGGTCCAGTTCTGTACTCAGTGGAAAGTTGGGTTGAGGATTCTCATCCTCCCTCTCCCTCTGCCCCTTCCCCCAGCAACGAATAAATAAATCTTTTTTTTAAAAAAACTTAAGGTTGGAATGATATATATTTTTTCCATCCTTTTTCTTTCAACTTACCTTATCATTGGCTTTGAAGGGAGTTTCTCATAGACAGTGTCTAGTCATATTGCGTTTTTTTATCCACTCTGTCATTATGTCTTTTGATAGGCATATTTCAACAATTTAAATTTAAGGTAATTATTGATATGTTAGTGCTTGGTCTACCATGTTAGGACTTGCTTTCTATTTCTTTCCTGTTGTTTCCCATTCTTCTGTTTTCCTTTTGAGAACCTTTAGTTAAACAGCCCAAGAAGGATTTCTAACTAACCCTAACTCTCACAAGAAGTGGATTCCTCCTTTGTACCATCCTAACACAAGGTGGCACCTGAGTGTGTTTGAGTAACACTACATCAAAAACTAATGAGGGCTATCAAAAACTACGCTGGCTAACTGAACATAATATAAATAAATAAATGTAGAAAATCCCTGCAAAAATTTTTAATTAAAAAATTTTAAAAAATTAAAATAAAATGAGAATAAAGTCTTTTTTCACCTGTCCTGTTTGCTTTGTGCACTTAAAGTAAACAGAATGTAAATGTCCTCTACTCCCTTATCCCTTAATTTTCTGAGAAGCTGGACCACCTGTGCAGTGTCTTAAACTCTCAAACTAATTTTCAGGCTACTATCTCCGAAAGCTTCTCATTAAGTCATTGTGGGGCTTGCAAAGTAGGGTTTCTTTTCATTTCATTGAGACTGAATCAAAAGTTCTACTTTCACGCTTAATCCTTTAGTGGCCAGAGTACCAGGAAGGTTTATTTTTAAGGCATCATGAGCCTTTTTGTATTTATTTGTCAAACATTATCTTCAGTGCTATCATGAAAGCCTGTACAAATATCATTCTGTTTGGGTTTTTGTTTCCTTTGGTAAAGTCACTGGCCCAAGTCAATATGTCCCAATCATCATGATAGGGTAAGGTAGCAGTTTCTTTCTTAATATGGATTGGTTAAACACGTATCTGTTCTAACTTAGCTGGAATATATGTGTGACATTTTTTAATAGTGAGGTTATACATATCTCCTTTTCTGTTTCCAAAGAGGGTCCCACAGATCTAGGACACAGACCTCTGAGATCTGGTACTCCTGTCTCTGAGAAGGCTCAATGAGGCTTTTACTAGGGGTGGAGAAAGCTTTAAACTGGCAACAGCTACAGCTGTTGAAACCACTGCCCTTGCCCTGATGAAATGCATTGCTGAGCGACACTCAAATGAACTGCCCACTTCCTCCTGGCCCCCAGTCTGCCGCCAGTCCTTTCATTGACGGAGGACAATAGGGAACCAGCAGGCAAAGAAGTCTGGTTTCAGAATCTCAGTTCAGACCAGGGAAGAGAAAGGTTTAACCAGAAAGATGATAGCTGCATAACCGGCTCACTCAAAACCAATAAATGAGGCTGCTCTAGACATGGGCTGGGAATCTTTTATGTGTCTTGCTAACAGTGACTTTGAACAAAGATCAGCCTTTGGACATGGAGACACTTCTACCCACTCTGAAAACATACATACAATTAAATGTGAACTTTTTTTTTAATCTGGGCAAAAAAAAAATATTAACCTATATATAGCACTTATTAATTTGTAAAGAAAAACATATTCTATGCCTTTTTGAATACAGTAAGATACTCATAGTTTTTTGAGACTCAATTTGTCTTAATAGACTGGTTGCTATTTCATTTTTGTTGCTCATGTAGTGACAGTTTGGCCACTGGGGGGCCTTTAAGCTGGCTTCTGTGCCTTTCACCACCACACAGAATGTCATATATGTCCTCCCTTGACAGCAAAAGGATGCCACAGCTTATCTTAAGTTCTCCCTTCCCAACATGGAAATCAGTAACCCTCCAAGAAGCCAAGAAGGCTTGAAGAGGAGAACAGCACTGGAAACCAATTTCTGGGACCAAGTTGTTTCCCATGAGTATTGATATTACTGAGGTAACCCTGCTTCAAGCCACTTCAGAGGAAGAGCCAGAAAATACTTTTTAAAAAATAGGGTTAATAATTTTTAAACTTCCCATAAAGAAAATCTCTGGACCAGAGACTTCACTGGTGAATTCTACTAACCATTTAAAGAAAAGTAAACACCAATCTTTCAAAAACTCTTCCAAAATATAGAGAGGAGGGAGCACTTTTCAACTAGTTCTATGAGGCCAGTACTACCCTGATACCAAAACCAGACAAAGACATTACAAGAAAACTATAGACAAATATCTCTTATGAATATAGACACAAAAGTCCCCAACAAAACACAACCAAACTAAATACAACAACATATAAAAAATTATACAACATGACCAAGCAGAATTTATCCCAGGATTGCAAGTTTGCTTCAACATATGAAAATCAATTAATGTTATATACCATATTAATAGAATAAAGGAGAAAAAAACACATGGTCATCTCAATAGATGCAGAAAAAACATTTGATAAGATCCAGCACCCTTTCATAATTAAAAAAAAAAAAAAAGAAATCCTCAATAAATTAGGATAAGAAAGAAATTTCCTCAGATTGAAAATGGGCACCTATGAAAAACCCATGACTAACATCATATTTAATGGTGACAGACTGAGGCTTTCTTCTCAAGGTCAAGAATAAAACAAGGATGTTTCTTTTGCCAATTCTATTTAATATTGTACTAGAGATTCTAGCCAGGGCAATTTAGCAAGAAAATAAATTAAAGACATTCAGATTAGAAAAAATGAAGTAAAACTATCTCTGTTCACAGATGAATTATCTTCCACACAGAAGAATTCCAAGGAATCAACACACACACACACACACACACACGAAACCCTCCCCCCAAAAACCGGCATTGATAAATGATTTCAGCAAAGCTGCAGGATACAAGATCATTATTCAAAACTCAGCAGTATTTCTACAAACTAGCAATGAATAATCTGAAAATAAAATTAAGAATGTAATTTCTTTACAATAACATCCGAAAGTATAAATACTTAGGAATAGATTTAACAAAACAAAGGCAAGATTTGTACACTGAATATAAAACATTGTTGAAAAATTTTTTTAAATCTGAGTAAATGGAAAAACATCCATGTTCATATACTGGAAGACTAAATATTATTTAAATGATAATTTATCTACAGAGTAAATGCAATCCCTGTCAAAATTCCAACTTCCTTTCTTCAGAAACTGACAGCAAGTACGGGCATAAATATGTACACTTAAATCAATGCAATAAAATTGATGGTGTAGGAGTAAACCCAGACATCTATGGTCAGCTGATTTTCAACAAGAGTGACAAGACAATTCAAAAGGGAAAGGATGTGGGGCTCCTGGGTGGCTCAGTCATTAAACGTCTGCCTTCAGTCTGCCCAGGTTCCTGGGATCAAGCCCCGTGTTGGGCTCCTTGTTCAGCGGGAAGCCTGTTTCTCCTTCTCCCACTTCCCCTGCTTGTGTTCTCTCTCTCTCTCTGTCAAATAAATAAATAAAATATTAAAGGAAAAAAAGGGGAGAAAGGATAGCCTTTCAATAGTTGATTTGTAACAAATCCATGTCAACATTCAAAAGAATAAATTTGAACCTCTACTTTACACCACATACAAAACTCAAAATGGATCAAATGTAAGAGCTAAAGTTATAAAACTCTTGGGGAAAACAAAGGAATAGATATTTAGGACCTTGGGTTGGGCAGTGATTTCTTAGATATGACATGTAAACACAAGCAACCAAAGAAAAAAATAGATAACCTACCTTCATCAAAATTAAAAACTTTTGTACTGCAAAATTATACCATCATCAAACTGAAAGAACAATCCACAGATTGGGAGCTAATACTTGCAAATGATATATCTGATAAAGATCTAGTATCCAAAATATAAAAAGATAAAGTATATTATATCTGTTAAGGATGTCCTGGTAAATATTTGATAACCAGCTCTCTGGAAAGTGGCTTGATTTGTAGCAAGCCAATTTCTGTGGTATAAACACTCTCATAAGGATTGTTTTCAAGCTCCTAATGTGATGTCACTGAATGTGGAATTGGGAAGAGATGCTTGCAGCCAGCTTCCATGAGCCAGTTCAAGCTGGTTCTGCTATATAGTATATAATATAAAACATGCGTACCTATAAAAATTATGTAATAATTATGTGCAACTATGATAATTATAAGTATCATATAATAATAACATATAATTATATTAAGAATTATAATAATTCCCAATTCTGTTTTAGTTATATAAACTCTGATGTCCATTATTGTTCATTTTCATTAAGGACTATTAGTGCCCTATCAGGTGGCATTTTATACTTGGTTTTTCCTACTAGTGCTTACTCTGTTTTAGCATTTTGCTATGGCAGGATAGTGAAATTGGCTCTCCAAGTCTAGATTGTGAGCCAAGTGGGAAAAAGTGAACAGTTATGTCTATAATCTTTCATTTAGCTCCAGTAGGTCTGCCTTCAATTGCTCAGTGCATGGTTTCCTGTACCTGTTAATAAGTGCGAGTCCCCACTGAGTAGATTCACTTTGCAAGGACTACCCATTACAATAGAAATTCTAGTAATACAATTAAAATATAATATAAATGTATAAATAAACTTCCCAAATTATTGGCTGTTAAGCCTGACACAATTGCACATTGTCACCAAAATTAATGACAAAGACCAAACTAAACAAGACAGAAGATAGAATATATAGTCTTCAAATGCATGTTTAGATGTATCCAAACCAACTTGAACTTTACTCTCTGTCATTTTCTATTGAATCTTGATATAAAAGCATATTAATAAGATTTCCCTCTTTCATTAACTTTTTCTTGCTTTTAAGAACATTTTCTTATTCTTAAAACATGTCATATGTTGTTAAGGTTAATGTGAAGACTATTCACAAATGCTGTCTCTCCTCTTTCCTGGCACATTGTGGGATTGCTGTGCCCTGTACTCTTTGAAGCAGTTACGGCCATGTTATTTGCTTTGCCCAATGAATTATGAGCAAAAATACATATCCATTGGAAAGATGCTTTTAAGAGTCAGCAAAGAATTCACCATCTTTCCTCTTCCTCAGCCAAATCTCTACTGAGGATAATGTCCACCATAGATTTGTTTCCTTTTTCATTTGGGGTTTTATGAAAAAGCAGTGTGTTCTATATTTTCATATGTATACATATGTTTAGAACTCATGGGGACTATATGAGGACTGTACTTACTCTTCCTCATTCTTAGCCTAAATATCTGGGCATTTATTTCAAATGGTATCTGTCCAGAGTATCTTCCGTTTTAGTATGATATTTGTGCTGTACCAATAAACTATAAAGAAGCACTTCTGTTCTACCTTCAGGAATAGATTAGGGAGAGTATATAATAACTCTAGGGGTAGTTTCATATGATAAATGAAAGGGAGAATACAGACAAGAACAAGTGTTTGAAGCTTTATCCAAAATCTCAGTTTTTTGTTCCATTGGTAAAAAAAAGCACATGTATGTGTGTATGTCTGTGTGTATGTGTATTACATATACATAATATATATCTTTAATTTAGATTTGGTCCCTAATATATACTAGTATTATTTTTGTACCATATTCCATTTTAATTTTGAACTTCAGTTTTCTTAAAAATATTTAGATAGAAATGTTCATTTTCCCAGTATTTCATTAGTCCAAAATTTAATAAGAATTTCATAAAATATGGCTAGATTATTATTAGCAATCAATTCAATTATATGAAGAATTATTATATAAATATTAAGTTTTTAAAAAAATTTTACCAAAAGGGGGCACCTGGGTTGTTCAGTGGGTTAAGCCACTGCCTTCGGCTTAGGTCACGATCTCAGGGTCCTGAGATTGAGCCCCACATCGGACCCTCTGCTCAGCAGGGAGCCTGCTTCCCCATCTCTCTCTGCCTGCCTCTCTGCCTACTTGTGATCTCTCTCTCTGTCAAATAAATAAATAATTTAAAAATTTACCAAAAGGTCCAAGTAGAATGATAGCACTGGCCCACACAATTTTCAGTTTTATATGGATTAAAATAACCAATTTGTATAGACACCAGTTATTTATACAGTAACCAGTCTGATAATGGCAACTTTAAACTTTTTTTTTTATAAAATAATTATGTCAGGGTCCTGGCAAAATGGCGGCACCTAACAAGATGTTGTTTCCTGAGATACTAAGCCACAAAAAGTACAGGGCTGCCCTGAAGAAGGCAAAACAAAAGAAACAATGGGAAGAACTGGCTTGATTGAGGGATTCAGGACTCTCACAGAAGGAGGAGGAGGATGCTTTTATTGAAGAACAACACCTAGAAGAAAAGAAGCTGTTGGAGATAGAAAGGCAAAAATTACATGAGGCGTGGTTGCTTTGGGAGCAGAAAGCACAAGAAGAATTCAGAAGAAGAAAGGAAAAGGAAGAGGCAGCTAGAAAGCGGCAGGAAGAACAAGAGAGAAAGTTAAAGGAAGAATGGAAAGAGCAGCAAAGAAGAGAGAGAGAGAAGAGGAGGAACAGAAGCTTCAGGAGAAGAGAGAAAGAGAGGAAGCCGTGTAGAGACAATATATAGTAATAGTCACCTTATAGGCAATACAATGGCACTAAATTCATATCTCTCAATAGTTACCCTGAATGTTAATGGGCTAAAAGCCCCAATCAAAAGACACAGGGTATCAGAATGGATAAAAAAAAAAAAATTTATATGTTGCCTACAAGATAGCCATTTTAAACCCAAAGACACCTCCAGATTTAAAGTGAGGGGGTGGAAAACAATTTACCATGCTAATGGACATCAGAAGAAAGCAGGAGTGGCAATCCTTATATCAGATCAATTAGATTTTAAGCCAAAGACTATAATAAGAGATGAGGAAGGACACTATATCATATTCAAAGGGTCTGTCCAACAAGAACATCTAACAATTTTAAATATTTATGCCCCTAACGTGGGAGCAGCCAACTATATAAACCAATTAATAACAAAATCAAAGAAACACATCAACAATCATTCAATAATAGTAGGGGACTTTAACACTCCCCTCACTGAAATGGAGAGATCATCCAAGCAAAAGATCAACAAGGAAATAAAGGCCTTAAATGACACACTGAACCAGATGGACATCACAGATATATTCAGAGCATTTCATCCCAAAGCAACAGAATACACATCCTTCTCTGGTGCACATGGAACATTCTCCAGAATAGAGCACATCCTGGGTCCTAAATCAGGTCTCAACATGTATCAAAAGATTGGGATCATTCCCTGCATATTTTCAGACCACAATGCTCTGAAGCTAGAACTCAATCACAAGAGGAAATTTGGAAAGAACCCAAATACATCTATATGTTGCCTACAAGAAACTCATTTTAAACCCAAACAGCATCCTTCTAAAGAATGAATGGGTCAACCAGGAAATTAAAGAAGAATTGAAAAAATTCATGGAAACAAATGATAATGAAAACACAGAAAAGACAGTCCTGAGAGGAAAATATATAGTGGTACAAGCCTTTCTCAAGAAACAAGAAAGGTCTCAGGTATACAACCTAACCCTACACCTAAAGGAGCTGGAAAAAGAACAAGAAAGAAACCCTAAACCCAGCAGGAGAAGAGAAATCATAAAGATCAGAGCAGAAATCAATGAAATAGAAACCAAAAAAACAATAGAGCAAATCAATGAAACTAGGAGCTGGTTCTTTGAAAGAATTAATAAGATTGATAAACCTCTGGCCAGACTTATCAAAAAGAAAAGATAAAGGACCCAAATAAATAAAATCATGAATGAAAGAGGAGAGATCACAACTAACACCAAAGAATTACAGACAATTATAAGAACATACTATAAGCAACTCTATGCCAACAAATTTGACAATCTAGAAGAAATGGATGCATTCCTAGAGACATATAAACAACCACAACTGAACCAGGAAGAAATAGAAAACCTGAACAGACCCATAACCAGTAAGGAGATTGAAACAGTCATCAAAAAATCTCCAAACAAACAAAAGCCCTGGGCCAGATGGCTTCCTGGGGGAATTCTACCAAACATTTAAAGAAGAATTAATTCCTATTCTCCTGAAACTGTTCCAAAAAATAGAAATGGAAGGAAAACTTCCAAACTCATTTTATGATGCCAGCATCACCTTGATCCCAAAACCAGACAAGGATCCCATCAAAAAAAAGAACTACAGACCAATATCCTTGATGAACATAGATGCGAAAATTCTCACCAAAATACTAACCAATAGGATTCAACAGTACATTAAAAGGTTTATTCGCCATGACCAAGTGGGATTTATTCCAGGGCTGCAAGATTGGTTCAACATCTGCAAATCAATCAATGTGATACAACACATTAATAAAAGAAAGAACAAGAACCATATGATACTCACAATAGATGCTGAAAAGGCATTTGACAAAGTACAGCATCCCTTCCTGATCAAAACTCTTCAAAGCATAGGGTTAGAGGGCACATACCCCAATATTATCAAAGCCATCTATGAAAAACCCACCGCAAATATCATTCTCAATGGAGAAAAACTGAAAGCTTTTGCGCTAAGGTCAGGAACACGGCAGGGATGTCCATTATCACCACTGCTATTCAACATAGTACTAGAAGTCCTAGCCTCAGCAATTAGACAACAAAAGGAAATTAAAGGCATCCAAATCAGCAAAGAAGAAGTCAAACTATCACTCTTCGCAGATGATATGATACTATAAGTGGAAAACCCAAAAGACTCCACTCCAAAACTGCTAGAACTTGTACCAAAATTGAGTAAAGTGTCAGGATATAAAATCAATGCACAGAAAACAGTTGCATTTCTCTACAACAACAACAAGACAGAAGAAAGAGAAATTCAGGAGTCAATCTCATTTACAGTTGCACCCAAAACCATAAGATACCTAGGAATAAACCTAACCAAAGAGGCTAAGAATCTATACTCAGAAAACTATAAAGTACTCATGAAAGAAATTGAGGAAGACACAAAGAAATGGAAAAATGTTTCATGCTCCTGGATTGGAAGAATAAATATTGTGAAAATGTCTATTCTACCTAAAGCAATCTACACATTTAATGCAATTCCTATCAAAATACCATCCTTTTTTTTTTTTTTAAAGAAATGGAACAAATAATCCTAAAATTTATATGGAACCAGAAAAGACCTCGAATAGCCAAAGGAATACTGAAAAGGAAAGCCAAAGTTGGTGGTATCACAATTTCGGACTTCAAGCTCTATTACAAAGCTGTCATCATCAAGACAGCATGGTACTGGCACAAAAACAGATACATAGATCAATGGAAAAGAATAGGGAGCCCAGAAATAGACCCTCAACTCTATGGTCAACTAATCTTTGACAAAGCAGGAAAGAATGTCCAATGGAAAAAATGACAGCCTCTTCAATAAATGGTGTTGGGAAAATTAGACAGCCACATGCAGAAAAATGAAATTGGACCATTTCCTTACACCACACACGAAAATAGACTCAAAATGGATGAAGGACCTCAATGTGAGAAAGGAATCCATCAAAATCCTTGAGGAGAACACAGGCAGCAACCTCTTCGACTTCAACTGCAGCAACATCTTCCTAGGAACATCGCCAAAGGCAAGGGAAGCAAGGGCAAAAAATGAACTATTGGGATTTTATCAAGATCAAAAGCTTTTGCACAGCAAAGGAAACAGTTAACAAAACCAAAAGACAACTGACAGAATGGGAGAAGATATTTGCAAACGACATATCAGATAAATGGCTAGTGTCCAAAATCTATAAAGAACTTAGCAAACTCAACACCAAGAACAAATAATCAAATCAAGAAATGGGCAGAAGACATGAACAGACATTTCTGCAAAGAAGACATCCAGATGGCCAACAGACACGTGAAAAAGTACTCCATATCACTCAGCATCAGGGAAATACAAATCAAAACCACAATGAGATACCACCTCACACCAGTCAGAATGGCTAAAATTAACAAGTCAGGAAATGACAGAAGCTGGAGAGGATGTGGAGAAAGGGGAACCCTCCCACACTGTTGGTGGGAATGCAAGCTGGTGCAACCACTCTGGAAAACAGCATGGAGGTTTCTCAAAATGTTGAAAATAGAACTACCCTATGACCCAGCAATTGCACTACTGGGTATTTACCCTAAAGATACAAACATAGTGATCCAAAGGGGCACAAAAAAACTGAGGGTTGCTGGGGGGAGGGGGGTTGGGAGAAGGGTGGTTGGGTTATGGGCATTGGGAGGGTATGTGCTGTTGAGTGCTGTGAAGTGTGTAAACCTGGCGAATCACAGACCTGTACCCTTGGGGATAAAAATGTATGTTTATAAACAATAAAAAATTAAAAATAAAAAAAAAAACAAAAAAACATGTTACAGTAATATAAAATAATAATAATAATTATTATGTCAGAAACCCTTAGCTGAGTAGTTTTAGTGGGGAAAAAAATGTCATTCATTCCACAGTAATTGCAGTACGAACAAATAAAAGAAACACCAACTTACTTGTTTTAAAGAAAAAAGTTTGAAAATTAGTTTAAAAATTTCAAAACTTACATTTTTTGGGAGATGATAGGGTGGGGATCCAAAAACAAAACAAAACAAATCCTTCAGGTCACAACCTGGTATAAATCTAAAGTCACCACTAGGGGAAGCAGTTTGTCTGGTTTATTTTTGGATAAGTTTCTGTGACTTCATATGGCAATTAATTGGGAAGTGGCATCCTAAGGAGGCCATAGTTTTAGACTTCTTATCCTCAGGCCTTAATACTCAAAGAGTTTTATCCTAGTAATATCTTTTATACTACAATAGTTTTAACCTGGAAGGTTTTTTTAATAGCAGCTGGAGTTCATGAGGATAAGGTTACTGTCTGGCCTAGCTAAATCTTGGTTTACAAACAGTATTCATGATCTAGGGAGGTTCCAGGGACATGAGGTTTCTCTATAAACGAGTTGTAGGTCTGGTTCTGGTTAGTTAGAATTAGCTGGCTGAATGTAACAGAAAATTCTAGTAGGACAGTAGTTTAGGCAAGATAGTAGTCTCTAGTCTCTCACTAAAAAGTTCAGATATAGGCATCCTAGGGCTGGTATGGTAGTTTTTCAACATCATGGACCTTGATTCTTCCACTCTGCCATAGCATCCCAGCTCATAACCTCCAAATCCCATCATCTTATGGACCAAAATGACTGCTGCAGCTCCAACCATCACATTTGTATTCTAGATGGCCAGATAGTTTTTTCTTATATACTTCCTTCACTTCAGGAGGTCTTTGCCTCTTCCCTGAGGCTGACCAGTCTTGTTGCCCCTATGCCAGTGGCTTGATGCTTTTGTTCCATAGAGAGAAGGATCTATTTTCCACTCCCTCTCTCCAGGTCCTCACCATGGAGGGAGATTCTTTGCCTTCAGTCGTTCTTATGAGCACCTAGAAGAGATTGCAAGTGAATGTGAACCCTTGTCTTGTGTTGGGACCCCAGGAGTCCCATGCTGTCATGCCAGCCAGCACTTAATGTAATGTTTGACAATTTGTCAAAATCTTAACTGAATTGTTCTTACCCCCTCATTGGGTATTCTGCATCTCTTCCTCCCTTTCTGTGGGATATATGGGTCGGTACTCACATCTCTGCTCCAAATTCATTGTGGCCTATCCTTTCTTGGGTTTCAGGTCACTTGGTTGCTTTGCAACCTCAGCTTTCTTCTAAGTTCAGGGCAAAGTATGACCCTACAGGTTACTTAGCTTTTTCTCATTGCTCAGATGTGAGCAACACCCATTTGAGCTTTCCACATCCTGGGCATAAACAACTTGAGAGGCAATCTGTGAAGATATACTGGCTGAAAATTTTCCACAGCTATGAAAAATCAATAAGCCACAAACACAGGCAATCAACAGCCAAGCAACGTAAACAAAAAGAAATCGACATCTGGGCATATTGTCAAGAAATTAAAGAGCACAAACAGAGAGGAAGCAGCCGCCATTTATGAACATTAAATAACAGACTTTCCAGATATAATAATTGCTGCCAGATGGCAATGGAACAATATCATGGGAGTGTTTAGGAAAAATAAACTAAAATTGTATACCTAACAAAACTCTCAGTAGTGAGAGTTGTATTTGTCAGGATTGGATTCCACTATAAAGAATAGAAAAACCCCAGATAACGGTGCTTAACCCAATTTAGAAGTTTATGCTCACCTTGTAATGGGACAGCTATGCTGCCTCCAAGATGGATAGGGACTGGACTCCCTGAAGTTCTCAGGCCTTGGGTTTCCTCCAGCTCAATATACTGCCATAAACCGATGTAGTTATTAAGCTTATGATCCAAGGCAACATACACCATTTCAAAATGCCTTTTCTTTACAGAAAATGATGACCACAGAAGATGGGATTTTTTTTATAAAATAAAAAGTTTGCCCGTATGTCGGCATGCAACATGTTTCATAATATGCTGTTGGTCTGAGGAATCCACACTTCCGGGAGAGGCTGGAGAAATGATCTAGCCTTGAACTTATATCCTGACTGTGGTGGGAGTCACACCAGGGCCTCTCCTCTCTTTCCCATCAGACTCTAGAGCATCTGAAAGGATATCACAGGATTCATGAGCATCTCCGGCCAAGCCTGGACACCGAGGATACATAGGCACTCCCCTCCCATGCATGTCTACTGGGAGGCCCCTGACTCATGAGCCACACAGCTCCCAGGAAGGAAAAGACTCTGACCTTATGTGCCTGGAGAACACCACCTAGCACTTGGGCATTCTCTCTCCAGACCAAGGATCCTCAGAACTCCTCCCTAACTCAGACTTTCTCCTCCTCCAGGGTCTCCCTGTTATCACTGGCCCCATAAATCTGCCAGTCACTGCAGCTACTGCTGGAGTCAGTTACGGCTCTTATCTCTGTCCCTCATCTTTCACATCTCATTTCTGCCACAGCCGGTCAATTCTACCTCACACTAATGCTGCTGCATCCTCCTGCCTTTCCCCTTGTCCCATCTCCCATGTCACCTACTCCCTAGTCACCTCTCTCTAGGTCATCTTTGGAGCCTCCAGAAGCTCGTCCTGCTTCACAATCTGTCTGTTTCAATCCAGACTACTCATACTTCCCAGACTTTTTTTTTTTGGAAGTACATCTCTACCTCTATATTTTCAACTATTCGTGATTCAAAGAAGTCAATAAGAAAAAACTAATAAACTGAAGAAGAATGTACAAAGGATGTGAACAAGTGGATCGCAAAAAAAAAATAATAATAACAATGTAAACAGTCTGTTGACATCACCCTACCTTATAACTGAAAAAGATGCAAAACAAAACATCACCACAATATAACCTAGACTTACTAAATTAGCAAAAAAAAAAAAAAAAGAAAGAAAGAAAGAAACATGGATAACATTTAGCATTAGCAAAGGAAGTAGGAGTACAAGTTGGTGTAAACTCTGACGAAGACAATTTTGACATCAGTAGAAATGCACGTACCTACCAACCCAGCAACTTTATAGCTAGAAATCTGCCTATAGATGTGCTGCAAAATTACAAGGAAGTTTATTGCATCACTGTTGGTAAGAGTCTTTTAAAACTTTCACAATCATTAAGGAAGTGGTCGAGTGAACTGTAATAAAATGCCCTGCTGGAATTCAAAAGAATGAGTCCAATCTCCACATGTAGGTAGAGAGCAATCTCCAAGATCAGCAATCTCCAAGATTGGGGCGTTGGGGGGAGATGCAGGACAATATTTATTGCATGGTGTGTTTTGTGTAAAAAAAATTAAAAGATAGAAGTTTATGCTCTTATAAAAATATAACATTTTCTGAAAGAATATATAAAAATCAGTTAACAGAGGTTGACTTTGAGAAGAAAACCTGTTAAGAAAGGACAAGAATGATTTTTATTTTCACTGTTCAGTTTATACTTCTAAACTGCTTGGAAATTTTTGTTACCATGTGCATGTACTTTAAATAGTCTTTAATTTTTTAGGTTCACAACAAAATTGAGCAGAAGGCACAGAGAATTCCCATATATCCCTTGACCACCCCCACAGAGTCTCCCATTAGCTACATCCCCCACCAGAGTGGTACATTTGCTGCAATCAGTAAACTACACTGACACATCAGTACCACCCAAAGCCCATAGTTTACATTAGGATTCACTGCTCATTTTGTGTATTCTACAGATTTGGACAAATGTGTAATGACATATATCTACCATTATAGTATACAGAATAATCTTTACTGCCCTAAAAAATCCTCTTTGGTCCCTTTTTCCCCACCTAACCCTTGGGGATTGCTGATCTTTTTTACTGTCCCCATAGTTTTACCTTTTCTAGAATGCTATGTAGTTGGAATTACATAGTATGTAGCCTTTTCAGATTGATTTGTTTCCCTTAGCAATATAGATTTAAGTTTTCTTCATGTCTTGGGGCACCTGGGTGGCTCAGTCAGTTAAGTGTCTGCCTTTGGCTCAGGTCATGATCCTGGGGTCCTAGGATTAAACCCTGAGTTGGTCTCCCTGCTCAGTGGAGAGCCTGCTTCTTTCTTTCCCTCTGCCCCTCCCCCCACTTGTGCACACACTCTCTCTCTCCCTCTCTCTTTTTCACTCTCACTCTATCTCAAATAAATAAATAAAAATATTCTTTAAAAAAGTTTTCTCCATGTCTTTTCATGACTTGATAGTTTATTTCTTTTTAGTGCTGCATAGTATTTTATTGTCTGGACGTACCACACTTTATATATTTTACCTACTGAAAGATATCTTGGTTGCTTCCAAATTTGGGCAATTATAAATAAAGCTGCTATAAACATCCATGTGCAACTTTTTTTAAGGTTTATTTATTTAGGGGCACCTGGGTGGCTCAGTGGGTTAAAGCCTCTGCCTTTGGTTCAGGTCATGATCTCGGGTCCTGGGATCGAGCCCCATATTGGGCTCTCTGCTCAATGGGGAGCCTGCTTCTCCCTCTCTCTCTGCCTGCTTCTCTGCCTGCTTGTGATCTCCTCTCTGTCAAATATAAAAATAAAATCTTTTTAAAAAGTGTTATTTATTTATTTGAGGGTGGGGGTAAGGGGCAGAGGGAGAGAGAGAATCTCCAGCAGACTCCTTGCTGAGCAGGAAGCCCAACACAGGGTTCCATTTCATGACCATGAGATCATGACGTGAGCTGAAACAGAGTAAGATGCTTAACCAACTGAGCCACCCAGGCATCCCTTCATATGCAGCTTTTTGTGTGGACATAAGTTTTCAACTCCTTTAAGTAAATACCAAATACTGAATTCTATGGTAAAAAATGTGTTTAGTTATGTAAGAAGCCATCAATCTTTCAAGGTGGCTGTACCATTTTGCACTCCTATCAGCAGTGAATGAGAGTTCCTGTTGCTCCATATCCTCATAGCATTTGGTGTCGTCAGTGTTCTGGATTTGGGCCATTCTAACAGATGGGTAGCAAAATCTCATTGTTGTTTTAATTTACAATTCTCTAACTACATATAATGTGGAGCATCTTTTTGTATGTTTATTTGACATCTGCAAATCTTCTCTGAGGATATGTTTGTTCAGGGTTTTTGTTCATTTTTAAATTGACTTATTCATTTTCTTTTTGTTGGCTTTTGAGAGTTACTTGTATATTTTGTGTAATAGCCCATTATCATATATGTTTTCTGCAAATACTTTCTTATAGTTTGTGACTTGTCTTTTCCTTCTCTTGACAATGTCATTCACAGAGCATAAGTTTTTGTGTTTTTTTTAGTAACTTCTACACCCAACATGGGGCTCAAACTCATGACCCCAAGATCAAGAGTCACCTCTCTACTGACTGAGCCAGCCAGGCTCTCATAAGCTTTTAATTTGAATTAAGTTCAGTTTATCAATTATTCTTTCATGTATCATGTATTTCACATCATATCTATAAAGTCATCACAATACCTAAGATTATCTTCTAGGAGTTTTCTAATTTTATGTTTTACATTTAAGTGTATGATCCATTTGAGTTCATTTTTGTGAAAGGTATAATGTCTAAATCTAAATTCATCTTTTGCATGTGAATATCTAGCAACATTTGATGAAAAGAGTATCATTTCTTCATTGTATCGCCTTCATCCCTTTGTTAAAGATCTGTTGACTATAGTCAGTTGAGTTTATTTCTGAGCTCTCTATTCAGCTTTATTGATCTACTTGTCTGTTATTTCACCAATACCACATTGTCTTGATTAGTTTAGCTTTTTATAAGAAGTCTTGATGTTTGGTAGTCTCAGTCCTCCAATTTTGTTCTTCTGCTTCAATATTGCATTGTGTATTTTGGGTCTTTTGCTTTGTTATATAAACTTTAGAATCATTTTGCCAAGATCCACAAAATAACTTGATGGGATTTTTATTCAGATTACATTGAATCTATAGATCAACTGGAAAGAACTGATATTTTGAAAATATTGAATCTTGCTATACATGAACATGGAATATCTCTCCATTCATTTTTTGAAAAATTTTTTTATTTATTTGTTTGACAGATAGAGATCACAGGTAGGCAGAGAGAGATAGAGAGAGAGAGGGGAGGAAGTAGGTTTCCCGCTGAGCAGAGAGCCCGATGTGGGGCTCGATCCCAGGACCCTGGGACCATGACCTGAGCCGAAGGCAGAGGCTTTAACCCACTGAGCCACCCAGGCGTCCCTATCTCTCCATTTATTTAGCTCTTCTTTGATTTTTTAAATTGGGGTTTTATAGTTTTATCATATGGATTGTGTACATGATTTGTTAGATTTATATCTAGGAATTCCATTTTTAATGGTGATAATGTAAATAGCATATTTTTAGTTTCAAATTCCTCTTGTTTGTCACTGATCTATAGAAAAGCAATTGACTTTTGTATGTTAACTGTATAACCTGCAACTTTGTTGTAATTGCTTACTAGCTCCAGGAGGATTTGTTGTTGTTGTTGTTACTGATTCTTTCTTATTTCCTACATAGATGATCATGTCTTCTGCAAACAGTTTTTTTCTTCCTTTTATTTTTGTTTCCTTTTTTATTTCCTTTTTACTTTTTATTTCCTTTTTAAATTTCCTTTTCTTGTCTTATTGCATTGGCAAGGATTTCCAGTACAATGTTGAAAAGCATTAGTTGGAGGGCACATTCTTGCCTTTTTCTGATCTTAGCGAGAAAATTTTTCACCTTTCACCATTAAATGTGATATTATCCATAGAGTTATTTTTTAATGTTCTATATCAAGTTAAGGACTTTCTATTCTTAGCTTGCTGAAAGTTTTCATGAATTAATGTTGAATTTTTGTCAAATGCTTTTTCTGTATTTATTGATATGATCCTGTGATTTTTCTCCTTTAACCTGATGATGTAATAAACTACATTAAATGATTTTCTAATGTTGAAACCAGCCTTGCATACCTGGAGTAAATCTATTTGGTTATGGTTTATAATTATTTTGTAAATTATTGAATATGACTTGGTAATGTTCTGTTAAAGATCATTGCATTCATGTTCATGAGAGATATTGGTCTGTGGTTTTCTTTTCTCGTGATGTCTTTGTCTGGTTTTAGTATGAGGGTAATTCTGGCCTGATAGAATGAGTAGGAAGTAGGCTCTATGGCTCTATCTTCCAGAAAAGATTATAGAGAATTTGTTTAATTTCATCCTTAAAAATTTGTGAGCATTCACCATGGAACCCACCTGGGCCTGGCACTTTCTGTTTTGGAAGGTTATTAATTATCAATTCAATTGTCTTAATAGATATAGGTTTATTCAGATTGTCTATTTTGTCTTGTATGAGTTTTGGCAGACTAGCTCTTTCAAGGAGTTTGTCCATTTCATCTAAGTTATCAAATTGGTAGGCACAAAATTTTTCCTATCTTTCCTTTATTATCCTTTTGATGTCCTGAAATCTGTAGTGATTCCCTCAATTCATATCTACTAGTGGTAATTTTTGTTTTCTCTTTTTTTCTTGGTAAGCCTGGCCAGTAGCTAATCAATTTTATTAATCTTTTCAAAAAATCTGCTTTTGGTTTTAATGATTTGCTCTATTGATTTTTTTTCAATATCATTGATTTCTGCTCTGGTTCTTATTATTTCTTTTTATCTTCTTACATGAGGTTTAATTCACTCTTCTTTTTCTAACTTCCTAAAGTGGAAATTTAGCTTATTGATTTTAGATCTTTCTTCTTTTCTGATATACACAATTAATATTATAAATTTCCCTATAAGCACTGCTTATGCTGCATCCTTCAAATTTTGAGATAAGTTGTGTTTTCATTTAGTTCAAATATTTTTTAAATTCTCTTGAATGTTCTTTTTTTTAAGATTTTATTTATTTGACAGACAGAGATCACAAGTAGACAGAGAGGCAGGCAGGGAGAGAGGGGGAAGCAGGCCCCCTGCTGAATAGAGAGCCCGACATGGGGCTTGATCCCCGGGCCCTGGGATCATGACCTGAGCTGAAGGCAGAGGCTTTAACCCTCTGAGCCACCCAGGTGCCCCTTGAATATTCTTCTTTGACCACATGTTATTTAGAAGTGTGTTGTTTGATTTCCATGTATTTTGGAATTTTCCAGTTATATCTCTGTTTTTGATTTCTAGTTTAATTACATTGTGATCTGAACAGATACTGTATGGTTTATGTATTTTTTAAATTTGGTAACATTTTATGGCCCAGAATGTGGTCTATTTTGGTAAATGTTTCATGTAAGCTTGAGAAGGATGTGTATCTGCTGTTGTCAAATGAAATAGTCTATAGGTTTCAATTATATTCAATTGATTGATGATGTTGTTGAGTTCAACTAAGTCCTATGTCCTATGTCTATTTCTGATAAAAGTGTGTTGAAGTCTCTGACTGTAATAATAGATACATCTATCTCTCCAGTTATTGGCTTGATTTTTAACTATATTCTTTTTTTCTTAGAAGGAAACCAGTTAGAAAAGTTCTAGAAAAAAATTATATGAAAAATGTACTTAAGCTGGTGATAAAATAGAACTTTTTTAGCATGACCCAACAGTATAAAAAAATTACAACATAATGGGGCACTTGGGTGGCTCAGTCATTAAATGTCTGCTTTTAGCTCAGGTCATGATTTCAGGGTCATGGGACTGAATTCCATGTCAGGCTTTTTGCTCCTGCTCTCCCTCTCCCCCGCCCCCACTTGTGTTCCCTCTCTCACTGTCTCCCTCTCTCTCTCTCTGTTAAATGAATAAAATCTTTTAAAAAATTGGAACATAAAATAAAATTACAACAAAGAAAAAGACAAACTAAGAAAAAAGGTAAACATGTAAACATATAATATTCAAAGCTTTGTTACGTGTAATATATATGAAGTCTTTGAAGTCAACTAGGAAGATAATTATATCCCTATCTATAGAAGAGGGATCTAAGACATCAGTAAGAAATTCATGAGAGTAGAAATACAAATGGGCAAAAATAAATGTGAAATTGTTCAACATATCTAGTAATCAAAGAAATGCAAATTATAATGACAAGGGGATATATTATTCTACCATTAGATTGACAAAAATAAAAGGAATGATAGACACTGTGAGGACACTGACAGAAAGCCCACCCTCATTGGTTATTGGGTGGGGGTGGAGGTGGGGGATATAACTGGCACCATATTTCAGCAAACCCCAAACAGTAAGAAGGAAGAAATGACAGAAGTGAAGACAGGGAGGCACAGCTGCATTGTGCTCCTGGAAACCTATTTTATTGTCCTCCTGGACACTCAGGTAGACCCCATTTTTGCCTAGGGAATGGAGGCAGAAGCAATGTGCACTGGTCCAGTTCTGTTCCAGACCTGGCTATAGACTCTCCTGTGTGCCACACTTCCTCTTTGCCATCCACTGCCAGAAGCAAAGGACGCTGAAGACTCAGGAGCAGAGATGGAGAAAGCCTGGCTTCCTGAGTTGCCCCAAACCACCTGTTGGTCTGTGAGATGAGCAAGAAATCAAATTTTGTTCTCTGAGATTTTGTAATAAATCTGTTAGAGTAGCTAAGATCATTCTAAGCAAGAAGGCAGAAGTCAAATAAATGCAGTACTGAGAGCAAGAGAGAGATGAACAAACTAAAACGCTTTTCTTGGAAGAAAAAAAGAATGAGATATATAAATTTCCATCAAGACAAATCAAGAGAAAAGTTAAGAAGTGCAAATAAAAAAGAAGAAAATAAATGAGAAATACCTGGAGACCCAAAAGAGATTTTCAGATTTTTAGAATAAAAGTCTTATGAATAATCATCTACTAATAAATTTGATAACTTAAAATAGATAAATTTCCAGGAGCACCTGCATGGCTCAGCTAGTTGAGCATCTGACTCCTGATTTCAACTCAGCTCATGATCGCTGGGTCATGAGATCAAGCCCCGCATTGGGCTTCACTTAGGAATGGAGCCTGCTTAAAGATTCTCTCTCTCTCCCTCTGCCCCTCCACACCTCTAAAAAAATGGATACATTTCTGGAAAAACATTTTGAAATTGATCATAAAATAATTAAAGCTCGACTAGATGAGCAACAACCCAAAAATCAAAATCCAGAGGGCCCTGTGGGGCTCAGTTGGTTAGGCATCTGACTTTGGCTCAGTTCATGATCTCAGGGTCCTAGGATCAAGCCCCATGCCCTGCTCCACACTCAGTGGGAAGTCTGTTTGTCCTTCTCCTTCTCCCTCTACCCCTACCCCCACTCACGTTTTCTCTCTCTCTCTCTCTCTCTCTCCCTCATAAATAAATAAAATCTTTTTTTAAAAAAAGTTCTAGGCTGTGCTGTACATCTGAAACTAATATGACACTGTATGTTAACCATACATTTAAAATTATTAAAATTTTTAATAAATAAATAAATAGATGTTCTAGAAAGACAGAGATAACAGAGGAGGAAATTATCCATGATCAAATTCAGGAAGTTTTCCCATGAATTTCTCAATTGCAAGGGCCACTCACTGCATGGAACAAATGGATGAAAGTAGACACACTATGAGCATCCTCACCATGGCACTGGAGGGTGCTGGGAACAAAGACAAGCATTAGCAAAGTGGAAGCAGTAGCTCATTCATCACAGTTACCACAGTGGCTTCAGCCTCTTTAAGCATGGTGAAAGTCAGAAGATAATAAAGCATTGCCTTCAGAATTCTGAGGACAAATGATTTTCAACTCAGAATATTAAGTCAGTCAAACTATTAGTGTCAAGGTGAAGAAGGACTTTTTTTTTTTTTTTAAGGTAGGGATGGGCAGAGGGAGATGGAGAAAGATAATCTTTTTTTTTTCAAAGATTTTAAAAAATTTATTTATTTGACATAGTGGCACAGCAAGAGAGGGAACACAAGCAGGGAGCGCAGGAGAGGGAGAAGCAGGTAAGCAGGCTTCCCACCAAGCAGGGAGCCCATCCTGGAGATGGGGGGGGCTCCATCCCAGGACTCCGAGATCACCACCCAATCCAAAGGCAGATGCCCAATGACAGAGCGACCCAGGCGCCCCGAGAAAAAGAATATTAAGCACGCTTGATCTCCCCACCCTGAGATCATAACCAGAGAAGACATCAAGCATGGGATGCTTAACCAACTGAGCCATCCAGATGCCCCCCAAAAACGATATTTTAGATATAAATGGTCTTAAAATGTATTTTCCATTTCCCTCTTTCTCTCGTAGTTGCTGAAGGCTGTGCTCCACCTGCACGAAGAAATAAACAGCAGTACTAGAAATAAACAATATGACATCAGCGGCAGGGTGGGAGGAGACAAAGAGAAACCCCTAAGTCCTGAGGGACAGAGACCCCAAATGTCAGCTGTGTACCAGGTACGGAGGGTAGTGCATCTACACTGAGGCAACAGAAGGCTCCAGGAGTGGGTTTATAGAGGAGAATCAGTGTAATACCTGATAAGTCAGAATGCCTTGAGAGGAGATTCTGACACGTGACCAAGAATTGGGGGTTGAATGGGGGTATGGGGGGTAGGAGAAGAATAAATGAAATAAGATGGGATCGGGAGGGAGACAAACCATAAGTGACTCTTAATCTCACAAAACAAACTGAGGGTTGCTCCAGGGAGGGAGGTTGGGGGAAGGGGGGTTATGGACGTTGGGGAGGGTATGTGCTATGCTGAGTGCTGTGAAGTGTGTAAACCCAGCGATTCACATACCTGTACCCTGGGGGATAAAAATATGTTTATAAAAAATTTAAAAAAAAGTAAATAAGTAAATAAAATCTTTAAAAAGTAAAAAAAAAAAAAAAAAAGAATTGCGGGTTGACTTACATCATAAGACAAGAAATAAAAATTTTAAAAGATAATTATTTAAATTCCAGTTAAGACAAATGATCACACAGAAAAGGAACTGGAATGGTTTGCTGCATGGGAGGCAACCGCACAAAGAGCAAGCAAAGTGCTTTCTGGAGATTGCCTGGAATTCACACTAAATGCCGGGGCTTCTATCTCCGGACCAGAGCTTTGATAAAATAACCACCTCTACCTACTAGGGAATCTGGATACCACACACTGGGCACATGACATCCCATAATATAGTCCACATTAAGCAACCATGATGAAATTAGTTTAAAAACAAGTGACAAAAGTCTAACTAAAAGTAGATATTTGAAAAATTAAAACCATATTGCAAAATAACTTGTGTTTGAAATTCAGAGGTGTAGACAGCTGGAGTGCTCCCTTGAAATGTGAGATTATTCCCTTCAAATTCAGGAGCTAGACAAGCATCATCATTTTCCTTTCCTCTAGCTGCCTATGTACTGAAAAGCCAAGGCAATGCCTTAACACGAGAAAAACAGAAAGCATAAGTGGGGAGCCTGGGTGGCTCAGTTGGTTGGGTGTCCAACTCTTGGTTTCAGCTTGAGTCATGGTCTCAGAGTCATTGAACCCCAAGTCAGGTTCTGTGCTGGGCAGAGAGCCTGCTTAAGATTTCCTCCCTCCTCTCCCTCTGGTCCTCCTACCCTCCCTTCCCTGCTTACCCATGTACCTGCTCTCTCTCTCTTTAAAAAAGAAAGAAAGAAAGAAAGAAAGAAAGAAAGAAAGAAAGAAAGAAGAACGAAAAGAAAAACAGAAGTTATAGGAATCTGAAGCAGGTGACAAAACTCATATTGTTTGCAGGTGATATGATTAACTATGTAGAAATTCCAAAAATATATACAATAAATCATTGGAAATAATAAGAGTAATTATCAAGTCACAAAACATAAGATTGAAATACAAAACTCAATTACATTTCTGCACGCTAGCAACAATTACAAACATAAGCTGGGTTTTTTTTTTAAGGTTTTATTTATTTATTTGACAGACAGAGATCACAAGTAGGCAGAGGCAGGCAGAGAGAGAGGAGAAATCAGGCTCTCTGAGGAACAGAGAGCCTGACACGGGGCTCGATCCCAGGACCCTGGGACCATGACCTGAGCCGAAGGCAGAGGCTTTAACCCACTGAGCCACCCAGGTGCCCCGCTGGGTTTATTTTTAACACAGAATTACGGCAACAATTTGAGCTCATCTTTATAGTCTGACTACTTTCTGATTCATTCAGATTTTTAACCACCGCAGCCTCATTTTTCATTTCGTTTTTTACTTCCTACCTCAGTAAATGGACCCAAATCTTTAGTCTATGTTTTCACAGAAAGGTACCATAGGTTCTTTCACATGAAAACTCTTTTGGTTGTCTTTACAAAATTAGGACAATTTAATGAGGCAGAAAATTACTGGCTCATAATATTTCCCCCTATTCTCAAGAAAGGATAAATTGTTTTCTTCTAGCATTTAGTGCAGTGGCAGAAAACCCTGAAGCCAGATTGCTATTAAGTCCTTTAGCACTAACACTTTTTTCCTTCCAATGTTAATGCTTGTAGGTTTTTTTTTTAAAGATAATATTTATTCAGTTAAGAGAGAGAGAAACAGAGAAGGCACGAGCGGGGGGAGAGGCAGAGGGAGAAGCAGGCTCCCTGCTGAGCTGGGAGCCCGATGCGGGACATTGAGATCTTTCATCCATTTTGAGTTTATCTTTGTGTACAGTGTAAGAGAATGGTAGAGTTTCATTCTTCTGCATATAGCTGTCCAGTTTTCCCAGCACCATTTATTGAAGAGACTGTCTTTTTTCCACTGTATATTTTTTCCTATTTTGTCAAAGATTAATTGACCATAGAGTTGAGGGTCCATATCTGCGCTCTCTACTCTTTTCCACTGGTCTATGTGTCTGTTTTTATGCCTACTGGGTATTTACCCCAAAGATACAGATGTAGTGAAAAGAAGGGCCATCTGTACCCCAATGTTTATAGCAGCAATGGCCACGGCCACCAAACTGTGGAAAGAACCAAGATGGCCTTCAAGGGACAAATGGATAAGGAAGATGTGGTTCATATACACTATGGAGTATTATGCCTCCATCAGAAAGGATGAATACCCAACTTTTGTAGCAACATGGACAGGACTGGGAGAGATTATGTTGAGTGAAATAAGTCAAGCAGAGAAGGTCAATTATCATATGGTTTCACTTATTTGTGGAGCATAACAAATAGCATGGAGGACAAGGGGAGATGGAGAGGAGAAGGGAGTTGAGGGAAATTGGAAGGGGAGGTGAACCATGAGAGACTATGGACTCTGAAAAACAATCTGAGGGTTTTGAAGGGGCGGGGGGGGTGGGAAGTTGGGGGATCCAGGTGGTGGGTATTGGAGAGGGCCATTGTAGGTTAGGGGTTGTTTATTACTCCAGCATGAAGGAGTCCATCCTAACATAAGATGCTGATCTCTTTTCATTGATATTTTTCCTTTTTGATTAGCAAGTCCGGTTGGTTTGTTTCACTTAAAATTTCTTCTACCTCTTAGATGATTTTGCCCAAAGGTAGACTAATGTTAGTGTTCTGAGCGCTTTTGAGATAGTGCTGAGTGATGATGTTCTGTATGTTAGCTGTATTAAATTCATTTTTTACTTACAATGTGTTTATTGTAGGGTAATCCCATCATAGGTTAAGAAATATCTGTATTTTACATCATGATTACTTAACCATAGCAGCAAACATGATTCAAGAATATTGGCAGCTGGACGTACACACTCTCCTCATCCCACATAGGAATATTAGAGGGATTCATTTTTAAAGGGAAATTACCAGTTTATGAGAAAAGTACAAGAAATACTGAGAGTGGGGTGTCCTTCAAAAAGAACAGAAGCTCTTGACTGATTAATCTAGATCAGTGATTTTGTGTGTGTGTACAGGTGATTTTGCACCTCCAAGAGAAATTTGTCTATGTTTAGAAAAGTGTTTGGTTGTCATAACTGAGAAGAAGGTGCTACTTACATCTAGTGGGCAGAAGCCAGAGGTGCTGCTAAATCCTGCAATGCATAGGACAGCCTCCTGAACAAAGAATTATCTGGCCCAAAAATCTCAATTGTGCCAAAGCTGAGAAACTCTATTCTAGAGTATAATCCAACATTCAGCAACACTCCCCCGACACACAGAATTCCCTATCACTTTTATGCTGCAGTCTTTCTTCTCTTAACTTTTCATCTTTAAAAATTTGCAAATACACAGAAAAATATAAATAAGAACAAATATGTGTAATGATACATATTTAAAAGGCTTCTAACATATAACACAAAAATTTAAATATGTACAAAGGAACATGAGGGAAATAGATAACACAGAGACCTAAATTAAAAATTTTTAAAGACTTATACATCATATCTTTAGAAATAATAGAAAATACATCCATGAAACTCAAATAGAATACATGACAAAGAGGTCTTCTGAGAACAAAAATAGTACCTTTTGCAATTAAACATATAATAGAAATAAGAATAAGTCAATAGAATAATTGGAAGATAACACTGACAAAATATTTGGGAGGAAATCAAAGGACAAAAAGCGATGACAATTAACAGAGAAAACATGAGAAATATGAAGCACTAACCCAAAAAAACAAATAAATGAAGAGACATACTATATTCATGGATTGGAAGATTCAATAATGTTAAAATGCCCATTCTCCTAACATCAATCTGTAAGTTCAACACAATCCCTGAAAAAGAATTTTCCTATAGAAATTGACACGCTGATTCTAAAATTTAATGGGAAAGTAAAGGACTTAGAATAACCAGAAAAAAATAGTGAAAAAAAACTTGGAGGACTTGTATTTCCTGATTCTAAGGCTTACTATAAAGCAACAGTAATTAAAAGAGTACCATATTAGTTAAAAGACAATTAGCAAACTATTACAATGAATGTCCAAGAAAAAAATCTGTTCAAGAATGATCATAGCAGTGTGATTCATCAAAGCCAAGTTAACTCAAATGTCAACAGACAAATGGATTAAAAAGCCAGTATATTCATACAGTGGACTATAACTTAGGAACAGAAAGGAATTAATGTGTGCAGCAACATGGATGATCCTTAGGTATACTGTGGTGAAAATGTAATGTGAGTGAAAATGTAAGACACTAAAGAATACGTACTCTATTATTCTATTATTTTGCTTATAAGAAGTTCTAGAAGAGACCAAGGTAATCTATGTGAAAGAAATCAGAATATTGGTTGCCTCTGGCAGTGAAATGATGATGACTATGTTCTACATATTAATATGGGAGTGGGTTCTATGCAATTGTCAAAACCCATCAAATTACACATTTCAGACCTGTGCATTTCACTGTATGTAAAATTGTAATAAAAAATATCAACCTCAGTAAAGAAAATGTAAACAAGAAAGATGAAAAGTAAAAGGGAGAAATAATGAGAGATTTGGAAGATATGTCTATAAAGCCTAACATTTGTAAAATAGAAATTTCATAGAGATAGGGAAAAGAAAACAACAGACAATGGAAGAAGGTTATAAAAGAAATAAGAAGATACACCACAGAATTAAGGATATGATTTTCCAGGCTGAAGAGACCCACTGGCTGCTCAGCACAATAAATAGCAGAAGATCCACATCAATACACATCCACATGGAATTTCAGAACATGGTGAGAGGTGGGTGGGTAGGGAAGAGATGATCTTAAAAGCACCAAGAGCAAGAAGGAAAACAAAAACAAAAACTCATCGTCAATGGATTGGAAATATAAATGGCATCAAGCTTCTCAAAAGTAAGGGAAGATGTTGGAAGGCATGTTCCAACTTGAAAAAAAAAAAAAAAAAGGATAAAGGGGCGCCTGGGTGGCTCAGTTGGTTAAGCGTCTGCCTTGGGCTCAGGTCATGATCCCACGATCCTGGGATGAGTTCCACACCAGGCTCCTTGCTCAGCAGGGAGTCTGCTTCTCCCTCTGCCTGCTGCTTACCCTGCTTGTAGTCTCTTCTCTCTCTATCTCTGTCAAATAAATAAATAAAATCTTTTTTAAAAAAGAAGGATAAAATCAGAAAGATATGAAATTCAGAAACTCAGAAAGATATGAAATTCATGAGAGAGTGCGTCCCATACCCAATGGAAGCCAAGAGAGTGCCCAAGATGATGGTGAGTAGAAATCCCAGGAGGTTGTAGGTCAGGTTTAGAAGGAAAGCAGTGCCGTGGGAAGTTCAACCAGGATGTCCCAGGTGTCTCAAGGGAAGAGATTCAATGCCTGACTTCATGTGTTTGAACTTCCCAGATGAAATTTACACTTCTGGTAGAGAGTTTACAAATGAATTAATGGGAATACATAGAAAATAAAATAAATAGAAATAAGGCAAGTTGGGGGGTAATCAAAAATTATACTGAAAAGAAAATGTTATCATAATACATTCATTCCATGGTTAGGCTGAAAAACAAGTATTTACAGGGTCCCACAATGTAAAATCTATATATCCTTCATATAAGCAGTTGTGATTTGACTATACTGTGGTTTGGGGAGAGAGCATTTGGGGGTGGCTAGAGAAGTGATGTGTGAAATGAACCAATTCTCATCCTCATTAATGGGAGATTTGTGGATAACACCAAAAACAAGAAAATGAACAAAGAACAGTATAAGCTTTGTTTCTTCTCTTCCACAAATTGGAGGTAAATATCAGAATACATGGATAAAATATGTGGATCCCTTCAGGGAAGTGGGAGCTGGGGCACACAATGGGAGAACGCAAGACTGTTTTGGATTTTCAAGTCTCGTACGATTATTTGCCTTTTTATTTTTATTTTTTTTTTACTCAAGTACAGTGGGCACACTTTCTAAAACTGACATATAGGGGACATTCCATTTTTTCCTTTTTAAACAATAGCAATCACCACATCACACATGTCAAATTACTTAGAAAATTGTTTAGAACTGCCGCTTCACACGCCAGAGGTTTCTTTTGTTTGTTTTCCTTTTTCTGCCTTTTTTTTTTTTTTAATGTCCATAGCAGCTTCATTCACAACAGCCAAAAAGGAGAAAGAACCCAAATGTCCATGAGCAGTGGAATGGATGAATAAGTTACGTTTTCTGCCTTTTAATTCATCACCATGTTGCCCCTCCAGGAAGAGGCTATCAATTATGTCCTTCCAACAATTCATGAGAATTCCCTTTTCCCTACACCTCTCCAGCACAGAATATGATTACCATTTATTTTAATCTTCTTTGAACTGATGAGCAAAGCGTGGGGTCTCACTTCATTTCTCATCTCTCTGATTATCAGCCATTTTGGATACATGTTCATACATATTATTTGTTCTTTATTCTATAAGAGTTAACTGTTCCTATCCTTAGCCCTCTTTAAAATGAAAATGTCTACCTGATTTTTATTTATTTAAAAGAAAAAGATGTTTAAGTCCTAAAGCTGTTAACCCTTTTATCTGTCATATAGGATGGAAATATTGTTCCTTCATGGTCATATATTTTTAAAATTTGTGTCATTTTTGGAAATATCAAATATTACATTTGTGTATGGTATGAACGAAGGATATTTCCCTTATCGGGAGGAAGAAGAACCAAAACTGACTGCAATGGGCACTGAGACCAGAAGACCAGGGGATCTGTGAATGACAGAGAAACAGGAAACCCTGGAGGGGAGGGAGGGGCACAGGTTGGGGGGAGGTTGCCTACCAGTTGGATTTGGTCCACTGGGAAGGAGAGGGGTGGCCTGGATGCACAGGAAGAGTTTCCTAGGTGGTGGGTCCCTGCTTTGTGGACATGGCGTTGGAGAAGGCAACATGGGGGTCCTCAGCTCTTGGACAGGAGGCACCTCCATAGGGTAGATGATAGATTCAGGTGTTAGGAGGTGTCTTGCAGAGGCACAGGAATGGCCTTTCCTCGGAGGCTCCAGAACTCAGTGGTCCTGATGGAGCAGGAGCAGGTGGGGAGACTCCAGACTCAGCAGGAAGTGCCTGCGGACTCTCAGGTCTTCGAGGGGCTGGGGGCAGCCATTGCTACTACTCCAGTTGTACTGGCAGAGACCTGAGAAGTGGGGAAGGGGATTCAGAAGCACACCTCTTTCATCTGCTCCCCTTCCGGCACCATCCCCTTTCCACTCCTGAAGTCCCTCCTTCTCCACAGGTCCTCATCTTCTTCTCCCTCCCATGCTTTCCTGTTCAGGACAGAATGACACAAAGTCCTGGGGTGGGAGCTCTATAGAGTGTGAGCTAAGGGCTCAAGTGTTGGGGAGACCCTTAGAAAGGACTTCAGGGTGGGTAGGTCTGGTCTCTGATGGACGGAATGAATACCTATGCATGTGTTCCCAGGTGTCTGTTACCTCTGTGTGCACACCTGAGGGTCAGTTAGGGAGGACGCCTGAGGCCGGCCTCAAAACTGGACAACCCAGCTGCTATGGGTGGACATGACCCAAGGCATGAGTTTGAATGTCAAAGAAAATGGTGTCTTATAACAGCCAAAGTCGTGTGCAGTGATGGGCAAGGTAAAAGAACAGTTAAATTGGTCTAAGTTACAATTGATACAATGCTACCTATGTGACTCCTGGCTACTTCTGTCCTGCGGTGCTCTCTGCTCCACTAGCCCCCAAGCCAGCCCAGGCCATACTCACCTGGGTTCTGTAGGCCAGAAACAGGAGAAGTGCTGTCAAAGCCAGGATCTTGGTCACGAGGAATGCACAGAACAGCATCGTGAATGTGCCGCTTGACAGACTGTGGGAGAAGAGGGAAGAAGGAGGGGAGGATCCAGGCTGCAGAGAGCAGCCCCTGAACTCAGCATGGGGCTGGAGCCTGTTTATGGGCCAGCCCCATCCTGAACTCACTGGGGTCAGCTATGGGGACCACGTGGAACAAAATCATGAGAATCCAGGAACCTCGGGTAGAGGGAGCAGTTGGCCAGGAAAGAAGAAAATGATCAGAGTTGTCCTTTCTGGGTGACACTATCAGGCTATCAGGCTGTGCCACAGCTCCAATGGATAGGGAGCAGGAGAAAAGCAGAGGGAGAGAGCCCCCAGATCTGGAATAGGTCAACTGGGTGGGGACTACCCAGAGGTGTCCCTGGAGAATGTCTGAGCCCCACAGGAGCCCTGGACCTGGAGACAAAAGACCAGGATCCTGGTCCTGCCACTGCCCTTAAGTGCGTGAGTGACCCCGGACAGGCCTCATTTCTCTTGCTTGTGACTCACTCAGCATTAATAGAAGTTCTTGCATTCCTGATACGCAGCTATTTCTGCTCCATTATGGGGGAATTTTAGAGCCACTCCTTCACCCTTGCCACTCTAGCCCAACTCTGAGCTGAGACCTTGAGGCCCCTTTCAGACCCCTGTCTACCCCAATCTCCTGAATCAGAGTCCACACAAGTCATCAGCTTCCCAACCCCCTCCCTTTGGTTGAGATCCCAGACCTACCAGTAATCAGAGTCACTGATGAAGGTTGACCTGGTTGTCACTAGAAAAGCAAGTGTGATTGATGACAACAGAGAAGACAGTAGATGCCTAGAGTCCCCAGAGAAGAAGTCAGCCCCCAAAGCCTGAGAGGAAGAGGGGGAGTGGCCAGACCCAGCCCTCAGAGCCCCCATGCCAGGGTTGACTGGGGTCCAAGGACACGGAACTTCTCAGAGCTGGTAGAAAGAGAAAAGCAGGGGCTGGGGGAGGTCTGGGCTAAGAGAGAAGCCTCATACTGGGCCCCCAAACCCCCAAGGGCAGGGAGAGTCAGGACTACTTCTGTGGAGAGGGCAGAGACCACTTGTCCCAAAGGCCTGGCCCCTTCACCATCAGACTCTCGAGACCCTTCTGATCTTGGCCAGACCCAGGTCCTGAACAACAAGCATGTGCAGTCTGGGGTGACCTAGGCCACAGGGTCCCACACAGACACCCTGTACCTCCATGGAGTGGCCAATTCTAGAGATAGGTGGGTGAGGTTTGGGTCTGAGCCATCGTGTGGACTGGGGATCTATAGCCAGTGGGCCCCAAATTAGGGGACAGGACACCCAAGGATGGAGGTGATGGCCCGAATGTGGGAACTGGGGACCAGGCTGCTGACAGTCAGTGTGGAAGCGAGCAGGGAATTGGGAGGATTGAGCGAGGGAGATGGGGAAGGAGTGAGTGGTTACACTGCCCCGGACACCCCAGGAAGGCCCCTTCCCTCCGCAAGGAGCTCACTTGAAGTCACCACCAGGCTGATGTTCCTGAGAATATGGATTTTCCCCTCGGGACCTCTGTCTATTCCACACCAGTAGTTTCCTGAACTCTTCTTTGTGATTTCGGTCACGATGACAATGAAGAAGCCCGCAGAAGGGTTGTCCCAGATAAAATGTGGAGGGTTTTGAGCCATCACCTGGGGTCTAGTGCTGGTGACTAGCTTCGAACAACGACCTGGGCTGATTTCCTTACACCAGGTTTTATTCTCATACTTGCCTTCCAGGGGCTTGGATGGGCATTTCACAGAGACCACCTGCTGCTGCACCGCCCACACCAGCTCACCCTCCTGCAGTTCTGCCCAGGAGCCTAGAAAACAAGTCCTCGAGTCAGGCTAAGGAAGGGACACAGCCATCCTCAAAGCATGACCCCAGACAGCACTTCAGCCCTCTCTGTCCAGCTCTCCCTCCCCTTAACACACTGTGCCTTGTCCTCTCACCTCCGACCTCCCTCGCTCCCTTGCCCTGTCCCCCTGAAGCCACCCTCCTCCTGAGGGCCCCTTACCTGAGGCCAACAGCAGCAGGACCAGTGGCAGGTGGAGGGCTTCCCAGGTCATACTGTCATGTCCCCGTGCCAGGGTGCCTGGAGTGAGGGGTATGGGGCAGCTACAAGACAGAGAGACCCAGGAGCTGGGCCCGACTCTGCCCAGATGCCCCAGCACACGGAGGGCAAGATTGAGAAAGGAGAGGTCCTGCTTGAGTAAGAGTGCGGTCTGCAGGGCGGGTTCTGTGGGCAGTGGGAAGGTGGGGCCCCCTGGGTGAACCTGCAGCCGCTGGGGACATCTCCAGCGTCAGCTTGGCTCAGCAGGATGGTCCAGGCCCTGTGGTTGCTTCTTGGTTCCCCCACCTACCCCACACCCCACCCAGCACTTACAGGGGAAAGCTAGGTGGAAATAAGGGACCACTCTACTTCTTTCAATCTCGGTTCCTTTCACTTCATCCTTTCAGAGGCCTGGCTTTTTCTACCTGACTCCAAAAGCCAGGAGAGAACTGGCTCAAGGCAGGTAGGGCCCCTTTGAGACCCAAGCTGCTCTTAAGTACATAAGTGGTCCCCAGGGAGAGCCAAGAGCCCCTGGCCTGGAGGGTACATGGTTGAAATGACACAGGCACACTTACTCATAGACTCTTATAGCCCTCCGAGATGTACACTATGAGCCTGGACCCCACTGCAAAACATAGGAACAAAGTAAAACACCCCCAGGCCGTCCAACCCCAAGGCAAGCTCCCCAGCTCTCACTGCACCCCCTCACGCACCCCGATCATTAGCTCCAAGAATGGCTCGGTACTCAACACCCGAATGCCAAATCCCACAGTATTTCACGTGTGGTGGTCTCTTTCATGAGTAGGTTTATATAAGGATAAGGACTCCACCTGATATTGGAGACAAAGTCCATTTCCCTTCTGTTCTGTCCTGAACATTGACTAGGGTAGTACAAATAAACATGAACCAATGAGCTAAGAGCTAGTAAGGATTTTAATCTAAGTTGAGCCCTGTAAGCACCTGAGCTGTCCCCCTTTGATGGTGATCCCACTAGGGACAACAGTGGAGCTCCTAGAGCCTCGGACCCCCGACTCCGCACTGGACTCATGGCACTCTGCCTGTCTCCCTTAGCACAGGAAGTTTTCACTCCGAGCGCCTTGGACAAACTTCATTCAGGTATTAGAAGGGAATGTTTGAGTAGTTTGGGTTCAGATTTTGAGGGAAATCTGTGTTTTCTGTTTTGAGAAGCTACACAGGAAGTATGAGAAGAGAGGGGATAGAATTTCAATTTTACGAAAACAGTAGCGGCAAAGGAACTTTACGAAAAAAAGCAAAAACTGATTTGCGACTTCAAGTTTACAAAGCCTGATCACAAGAGTGTCTAATTCTGGGTGTCCCAAACTCGTCTGCACCTTAGAATCATCTCAAACTTGTGGGAAAAAAATGTGTGGGGCTAAGCCACATCTCAGACCACAGATCCCAGTGCAGTGTAGTGTGGTGGGGCGTCCGTGTTGGTGACGCTCCCCATGTGATCTGAGTGTGCAAACGAGTCTGGGAACCACTAGTTTAATTTAATTTCCTCAAAATCCTTGTGAAGCAGTGGTCACTACCCCCATTCACTATAAGGAAACTGGGGCACAAGGAGTGAGGGATTTGTTTAAGCTTCCCTGGTGAATTGGTGGCATCGCAGAGCTCCTTCTGTAGGCGGTGCCGCCCTCAGGACGGACGGGGAGCGCAGCAGGAGGTGGGCTGCTGTTGTAGGACTGGGCTTGGGGACCTGTCCGGGGCGACCCGGCAGTCGGTAGAGGAGTGCTTCGGGGACGGACGGGCTGCCCTGCCCCCTGCTGGCCGGAGAACGCCATTACCAGGTGAGACTTTCTCCTGGAGTCTTCCCTTTCCCAAGGTCACCTTCTTCCTTTCTACACTGCCCTCCCTGTGGTCCTCAGTCTTTCTAACCTGCTCTTTGCTATATGACAAGGAGATCCTCCCTTTGCAGCAGACACACTCCCTAAGTAGAGCACTTAGCGAGTGGAGTCGCCATTTCTCTGCACTGTGGGGTCCCCACCAAAGTCTGTAGGGCGAACAGCCTCAAGCAGAGCCAGGGGTCTTAGACTCCCCAGAGGTGCAGACGATGCACATCATCTAGGCCTTCAGACCTGTCAGAGCTCAGTGGCAACCCCGGGGATGGAAACTGCAGAGACAGGACCCTCAAATGTCTCTGGTCCCCAATGTTGAGAAGGGTTCCCTCTTCAGAGATTTGGCTCTCCTAGGAGGAGCCTGGGTCACAGACTCTGTGGGAACCAGGCTCTGGGAGATGGCCAGGAAGTGTGGGACTAGGGTTCACTGTCAGAGAATGGCATCATCAGTGGTCCTCATAAAGAAAATAGCCCTGAGTGTCCCCTGTTACCTCTGGAATCCCATTCTGTTGACCATCTAGATTTGCCTTCTTCCTCCAAACCCAGGATTTGGGAGAAGAAAACTGGGAGAAGCTCAGACCACAGTAGTCCCAGGAAAGGTGAAGAACGGCAGCTCTACCTGCCTCCTCCTTGCTCTCAGCATGGCTTCAGGGACAGAGGGGACTCAGTTTCTCTGACTGTAGAATAGGAATATTATACCTTTTCTCCCATTGATCCCATGAGGTCAATAGTTCTGGTAAACTTCTAATGGCCTTCTCTTAGTTGCTTTTTCCCTGGGTTTTCCAACCTGGGACTCTCTGGTCTGGGTCCGCTGCAGAGGTTTCCAGCAGCCCAGGAGAATACTCAGAGCCAGGTATCTCTGAGTTGAGTGGATCCAAGCTATTTCTTTTCCAATCCCTCTGACCACTTCTGGTCCCCAAACACACACACACACACACACACACACACACACACACACACACACACAGAGGATCAGGCTGATCACTCCTCCACCCTTTCAGAAGCTTGGCTTTAATTCTGTCTCCTCCAGGGGCCAGGTACAAGGCACGCAGCCCACCCTGCAGGGGGACGAGGCGGGGGGAGTCTGGTGATTCTTGTCTTCTAGGTGGAAGGAAGAGGCGAGGATTCCAGAAACTGGAAAAGGCCTGGAGGGTTTGGTGACAAAGGAAACCATGTATCTGAAAACTTTTTATAACTTCCTAGTCTGACACAAATTTGGAATGGACACGAAAATCTAGTACCATTGATTCAAAGGTCATGTTTATCGAAGTTTTACAATATTCTACAATAGAGGAAAATACAAGTACTTTGAGGGTTTTTTCCCTCAATTACAGAATTTTTCTATTTTTTTCCCCATCTTGACCATGATAATGGTTTAAACACATGTCAGGGGGCACTCTGAGCCATCATTTAAAGACACGAACTTGCCCTTACTTTGATGCTAACAAGCGAGCCATCATTTAAAGACACGAACTTGCCCTTACTTTGATGCTAACAAGCATGCAAGTCTCCCATCAGTGAAACCATGAAGACTACTCTGGTGGTGGCAGAATGAGCGGCCATCGTTCGGTTGTGTTTAGCTTCCTACAAGGTCAAGCTTCCCCCTCCTGTCTTTCTTCTTTTTCCCCTCAAGCTGCCAAAAACCCTTCTCTGAATGTAAGCCGCATGACCGCATACTGTCTCGATCTATTCCCTGTGTCTGGAACGGTAGGCTCTTAGTAAATATTTGTTGAACGTAGTGTGAATGAATGAACAAACTCTGAGAAAGGAGTCCTTGCTTGGCCAAACCTTGGTCAGGCTCCTGAACCTTCTCGTAAGCCCATCAGTGCACTTCCTCATAAAAACCAGTTTTAAGGAGAACCCTGCTCTCTCCTCAGCTCTGTGCTCCTTCTAGAGCGGAGCACGAATTCTGGGTCCTACAGGGCCCAGGGACTGGAGGTGCAGCTCACCTTGTAGGTGAAGACATGGATATCAATATTCCATGGAGTTCCTCGTCCTACGCTCCAGCCGGGGATGTCTGGTCACCCCAGCCTGTCCTTAAGCGAAGAATCCTATTGTGGAGTCGGTTTAACCAGAACACTTACCCCTCACTCCTGATGTTTCCTCTCACTAATTTTCTATCTCCTGACCCCTGCCTGCTTCCAGGCTGTATAACCCCACTGGCCTGTGCTGTACTCCAAATTGAACCCAGTTCCGTACGTCAGTAGTTCAGTTCCCAACTGCAGTAGTTCCTCAATAAAATCTCTTTTCGCCATTTTAACTGCTGCCTGGCTCTGTTCTATCTTTGATGACTCTCCTTTTGTAGTATGGGGTTTCAGCTAATATCCTTGAGTTTTTCAAGTGGACAACTAAACAACCAGCAAATCATGGTAATTTGGTCTATTATTTTAAGTTTATGTGCCCAATTTTATTCTCCTGTGTAATCACATTCGCTGGTACTTCCAGAAACATGTTCAACAACACTTTAGACACTGAGTGTTTTTTTCTTGATCCCAGCCTTTAACATGACTCCTCACTAGTGCGATGTTAGCTGATTAATTCACTAAACCATTTATTTATTAGGAAAGCAATTTCCTATTTATAGAATAGTAAAAGATTTGTCTAGGATGGATGTTGAATTTTACCAATGCCTTTCTGCAATTGATCAATATCTTCATATAATTTTCTCCTTTGACTTTCTGAAATAGAACCCAGCATTGACCTATCTTTGACAGCCAAACACATTTGTAGTCACATAGTACAAGTGATTTAGTCATGATATATTATTCTTTCTATATGCTCCTGTCTTTAATTTGCTATATACACTTTTTTTTCTAATTTTGGCTTTTTTTTTCTTTTGGATCAAGCTTTTATAAGAATCTAAACTTAATCTTGTTATAACCTGCCAGGAAGCATTTCATCTTTTTGCTTCTTTGTAACAGCTCAGATTTGCTGAACGTCATCTGTTTAAATCAGCACCTAGGCTGATTTGTAGGTGGGGTTTCTAACACCCATACAAGTATTGTCCATGGTTAGTTGTCAGCTGATGATTTTAAATCTTGACCTAATTCTAACTCACCCTAAAAAAGAGAGAGAAAGGGAGAGAATTTCATTTCTGGAAGGCAGAAGAGATGACCCCCAAAGATAGTTACTTCTTAGTCCCCAGAACCTGTGAGTATTGTTCTTCTATATGGCAAAATGTGTGATTAAATTAAGAGTCTTGAGAGACGGTCTTTATCCTAGATTCTCTTGTGGGTCCTGAGTGCAGTCACCTGCCTCCTTATAGGAGAGAGAGGCTGAGACAATTAGATGGACTCTTGTACAGAGCGTGCAACGTGACTGCAGAGGCAGAGATGGGGCCACGGCCAGCAGCAGCTGAAAGAAACAAGGAAGGATCCCTCCTTAGAACCTCTGGAGGGAGTGTGGCCCTAACAACACCTTGATGTTAGACTTCCAGTCTCCATTTCTATTAAATAACCCAATTTAGATATGTTTTCCTGAACATTATTCATCTGTATTTCTTCTGCAGAAAAGTACCTACTCATAACCTCACTCTCTTTTTCCTACTGAAATACTCATTTTCTGTCTTTTTTATGTGACTCGTCTTTTTATATGAAATCGAATAATCTTTTATCTGCCAAATAGAAAGGAAACCTTAATTCATAGCTGTGATGTGCTTTTAAATATTGTTTGTTATAGCTTTTTATCATGTCCAAGTATTAATCTGTATACAGAATGACGGATCATTTTTCCCTATAGAATCCCTGGCACCAGGACCATGATTAGAAAGTTCTGCTCTGAAGGACAAAACATTTATTTGTATTTACTTTTAGAAGCTTGCTGCACTCCTATTTCCATGTCTACTTATATAATTAAAAGTCAAGCACATATGTTGGTTCTTGATGACAATTTCATTGAAGAGTCACCATGTAACTGGCACTTCTATAAATGTTTGGAAGTGTTTACTCAGTTATTCCCAGAATAATCATATTCGTGAGCCATCATTATCTATTTAAGAAAGAGGAAACTCAGACTTTTAAAGGTATAAGGGTTTGCTCAAAAACTTCCTGTCCCCTGGGCACCATGGACCCATGCTGACTCAGCAGAGAACAACTCAGCCAACCCCAAGCTGGAGGGACATAGAGAGAGTGGAATGTGGACAAAGGGTGATCTTGGCGGGCTGCAGGGAGGAGGCGACCTTTCTCAGTGGTCAGCAGCAACCAGACAAAGGGGATATCGCTGTGGGAAGCAGTTGCTGCACACCCTCACACAAGGGATACGCAGCTACACCGGTCGGGGCCAGAGCCCTCCCCCTCAGAAGGGTGCCCCCCACCTCAGCATTTTGTCTGTAGTTAGGTTTGGAGAGGAAACACAGAGCCCAGCCCAAGGCCAGGAAACAAACTGCCGGGAGTTCACCGCTGCAAGCACGTGTGGTTTGGTTTCCTGCCCTGATTGTGGGCCAGGCTTCAGCAGAAAGGCCCCATCAGAAGTCAGGAAGCTGGTCTAGTTATATCTTCACATCACCACATGACTTTGAGCAGGTCATGGACAGATCTGGGCCTCAGTTCCCCTGTGTCGGAGGAAAAACAAAACAGAACAGAACAAAAACAGCTCCCTCCCAAACCCCACCGTTGCATTAGGAAAGAGAGCACACACAAACACACTGGGTAAACGACTCGTGCAGCTGCGTAGCGGGTATCGGCCTGAGCTTCCCTTCTGACTCCACAGGTCCATCCTGCTTCTCCCCAGGGGTCTATAGGCAAGAGCGCCCATGGCCCTCCTGTGTCCCTCCTCTTCTTGTCTGTCCTTTTGCCCTTATCCTCAGTCTCTGCTCACTTCCACTCCAAGCAGCAGGGCTCTGCACCCAGACAGAGTGGGGAGCAGGAGTCAGGGGCTCGGGAGGGGTGGTGGGGGTGGCAACAGGGGACTTGAAGCCAATACCCTCTTCAGTCATGAGCTCTTGGGGGGCTCCAGGCAGCAGCTGCAGACCATCAGAGCCCCGGGTGGCCACGGAAGAACTTACATGTTAGTTCAGGGCGAGGTGCCCTGATTCCCCAACCCCCACCTTCTGTTGTTCTATAGAAAATCTCTTTGTAAAGTGCATCATTTTTTAAAGTGCCAACATTCACTAAAGAAAGATGCGGAGTCCTGCTTCTGTGTAGCAATTACACAACCAGCACTCTAGTGCCCACTGAGGGCAGGAGTTGAGGATTTAGATATGATTGGTGGTCCAGGCTCCTGTGCTCCAACCTCCTCCCGCTGACCTGTCCCTGCCACCAACCGGGCTCTCTCTGCTTCCAGTCTCACTCTGCCCTCCTTTGCCAGGGACCCTCCCAGCACTTTTACTGGCACTGAAACTCCACCTACTCCCCTCTCCCCTCCAGCACCCATAAAACCTCCCAGGGTGGAAACACGTCACTGACTCACCAGGCAGGACTGCGCATGAGGTTTCTGACCACTCTCAGGACCCGTGGGGTTTAGGGTTCTTGCTCAGACCTCTGAGTTCCCCTGAGATTGTCACCTACCCTCAATGTGGCTTGCCCTGGAAAGGAGGGCAAAGCCAGGGTCCTGCAAAAAGGCGGCAGTGAACAGAGAGAGGCAGGTGGGAAGCCCGTTACTTGACCACAGCTTCCTCCTGGCCATCCCAGCTCCTCCGCCCAGGGCAGCCCTGATGGGGAAGGGGTAGCTGGGCACGGAGGAGAGGAGCAGCCGCTACGGAGACCCAGGAGCCATGCACCAAGCAGGGCTATTGCCTCCACGTCCGGATTCGCAACTGCCCCTGGAGGTTCCGGCTTCCCTCTGCCTGCAATCAGCCCTTCCCAGCTCTCCCACTTCCCAGTCTGGCCTTGGCCTTTCTCATTTTGTCTATCTCAGAAGCGCTGGAAGAACTGAGCAGAGTCAGACCAGCTCCCGGTTTCCTCTTCCCTGGGGCCCCCATGTCTTCTCCTGCCAGCCCACAGGGAAAGGGCGGGAGGCTCTGGAAAGCCTTGCTCCTGCCACTGTGGCTGCCACTGCTGATCGCAGGTGAGGAGGAAGGGAAAAGCGCAGGGAGGAGAGGAGGGTGCAATAGGGACATCTGGGACAGCGGGACATGGAGCAAGTGCTCTGGGCCATGGGACAGCTTATGGAGCTGGTGCTGGCCCTGACCTGCAGCCTGCTCTCCAGGCTCATGGGCACTACCAGAGGCTCAGCATCTTCACCGAGTGGCAGGGCAGACGCTTTCTGTGACATGCCAGTACCCCCCCAAAGGCTGGCCCTACGAGAGGAAGGGCTGGTGTAAGGAGCTGTCAGCGTTCAAGTGCACCAGGCTCGTCACCAGCTCTGGTCCCGGCAGGCTGGTTCAGTCCTCTCGATTCTCAATCTGGGACAACCCTAGCACCGGCCTCTTCATCGTCACCATGACTGGTCTGAAGGAGGAAGACTCAGGACACTACTGGTGTAGAATCTACCACGCTTCCAGCAACTCTGTCTCTAAGTCCATAAGATTCTATCTGGCAGTGTCACCAGGTAAGCCCCTTCCTGGGGATCCCCTCGCTCCCTTCTAGTGCCTCCTGGTTTCTTAGTAACCCCCCCCCCCATCCAATTCTTCTGGGAAGGCTGCTGGGAACCAGTGCACGCACACTCCCACCTCATTCACTGCCCACCTTGATGATTTACAAGTCTCCTAAAATATGCTCAAACAGATCATTTGAACATGCTGACCAGCCTGAGCTCCTATGATCTGACCACCGGGGAGCCCAAGACTGCCCGGCATTTTTAGAGAAGGTGCCTGAATCTGGCACATAGTAGGTGCTCAATAAATGTCTGGTCACTGGCCACAAACCAACCCCCCAACCATGTGGGTAGCATGTTGGGTTGTCCATTCCTCCTGGCCCAGATCAGCAGTCAGCATACTGGTCTGAAAGCCAAGGATGGTTTTTAGATGGTTGGGAAACAAGTAAAAAAAGATAAGATTTTATGACACATGACAATTAAAGGAAATTCAAACTTCAGTGTCCAGAAATAAAGGTTTGTTGGGAGCACAGTCATGCCTGTTTGCTTATCTCTGATCTAAGGCCATTTTCATGCTATAGGAGCAAAGTTAAATAGTTCCAACAGAGACAATAGAGGCCACAAGCCTTAAAGTTCAGTTATAAAAATGGCCCATGTTGTTCGCTGCAAGTGTGCATGTAGGTGGTGGGTGTAGGTGTTCAACATTCTAGCCTTAATGTTGTAAGGCATCAGTCGTAACTGAGCAAGAACTTAGAAGGGAAATAGCAATTTCCTATATTAAATGCCATCCACACTTTAGACAAACAACTTGTATAGCCACACTGAAGGACTTTAATGTGACAAAGAAACATTCTTGCTTGTTAACTTCCTTAATCTGAATTACACTAAAACACCATAACTCTTCAGAGAAAATATATTCAAAATTGTTTTAATGCTTTAATAACACCTTAATAGAAAACCGGTCTCACAGAGTTATGTCAACAGAAATTCAGAAAGGAATTTCAAATCAATTTCCACAAGCTCAATATTTTTATTTTTAATTCTTACAAAAGGGAGCTAGTGATGTTCTATTTTCAAAGTGCATCCTCAATCCTTCGTCAGTAGCTGGTTCCAAAATCTATCTTATAAAGTTATGTTTATATTGAAAACCTCTTTTGATGAAAAAATGTATTCTGGATCTAGGAATTTCCTATCACATATCTCCTTTCGGCAGAAAATAAAATTCAAAACATTCTATCACACTATTAAGGTTTTTCCATGAGTACCTTTGCAGCTATCCGAATTCAATATCATCACCTGTTTTGATGATAATTGTTACCAAATTAAGAACAGGCTGTAACAACTCATAGAAACTTCTTCTGAACTTCTCTAACTCCTGTTTTTGCCCTGAGATTTTGTTTGCCATTGAACAATATGTTGCTTTCTTCCCTTGAGTGGAATAACCTCAAAACCATAATATAACCAATGCTGATTGCACGATTCACATCTTTAAAAAGTGAATCATAACTCAGTTTCGATCTTGCCAAAACATTAGGAGTCCTTTCCGTAGATCATACATTTTCAACAGAACTCTCCCTCTAGGTGATCTCTGTTAACCTGGCACACAATACCAACCGTGCAGGGTTTGCACATTATCACAGAATAAAGAGAATGATTTCAAATTCAATACACTCGTCTTTATTCAATTATCTTTATTAACATATAATGTATTATTAGCCCCAGGGGTACAGGTCTGTGACTCGTCAGGCTTACAAATTTCACAGCACTCACCATAGCACATACCCTCCCCAATGTCCACCACCCAGCCACTCTATCTCTACCCCCCCACAAGTCCCAGCAAGCCTGTTTGTTTTGTGAAATTAAGACTCTGTTACTGTTTGTCTCCTCCCAAACCCTACTTGTTTCATTTTTACGTTCCCAATCCCCCAAACCTCCCGCCCTGCCTCTCAAATTCCTCATATCGGGGAGATTATATGATAATTCTTTCTCTGATTGATTTATTTCGCTCAGCATAATACCCTCCAGTTCCATCCATGTTGTTGCAAATGGCAAGATTTCATTTCTTTTGATGGCTGCATAGTATTCCTGTGTGTGTGTGTGCGCGCGCGCGCGCGCGTGCGTGTGTGTGTGTGTGTGTTACATCTTCTTTATCCATTCATCTGTTGATGGACATATAGGTTCTTTCCGTAGTTTGGCTATAGTAGACATTGCTGCTATAAACATTCGGGTGCACATGCCCCTTCGGATCACTAGGTTTGTATCTTTAGGGTAAATGCCCAGTAGTTTAACGCATTCATCTTTTGTAATTCACAAGTTTTACCACTTTGGAAAGCGCACAGTGTGGGTCAGCCGGTACTTTCTCATAGCACGCCTTCTTAATCTGAATGACCATTCCAGAATGTCCTCCCGCCAAGCAGCTACAGCCACCAGAACATACTCCTGCGTGAACCTGGAGCCCCGGACCCCTGGTCAATAATACAACCCTTCATGGCTCTATTCAGTTCAGCGATAGTTGTGTTTCTGACAATGAAGCAAAACGAGACAGAGGAATGACTTCCTCTCATCTTGTTCAAAATTCCATGTAGAGTGAAAAGAAAACCTTTACAAAATTTATAATTCAATCCTCTTTTTTAAAAAAAAGTTTATTTTGAATTTGTGGTTTTATGTTTTCCGTGTAAATGTCACTCATTTTCATGATGTAGTTGTTCATCAGCCAGCACATGTCAACAGCTAACTCACTGGGTTTGGTACTTCACCATTCATTATAGCTACAAAACTTGTGCCAAAGGCGAGTGTCATCGCTTCCCATGGCTGTCGGCACAAATCTCCACAAAGGCAGTGGCTTAAAACCGCACAAACTTGTGATTTTACAATTCTACAGATCAGAAGTCTGGAAGGGGTCTCACTGAGCTAAAATCAAGGCGTCAGAGGCTGTACTCTTTCCTGAAGGCTACTTGGACAGAATCCACTTCTTGCTCATTCAGGTCTTGGGCAGAATTCTGTTCCTTGTAGCGATAAGACCGAAGTCCTGTTTTCTTGCAGACTAGGTACTTTTCAGCTTTTGCAGCTTCTAAAGGCTGCCACATTCTTTGGCCTGTGGCCCCCTTCCTCCGTCCTCAAAGCCAGAGGCCCTTTCCCAGCTGCATTTCTCTCTGACTACAACTGGGAAACACTCTCTGGTTTTTTATTTTGTTTTGTTTTGTTTTGAAATTTCATCCATTTATTTGACAGAGGGAGAGAAAGCATAAGCAGGGGGAACAGAAGAGGGAGAGAGAAAATCAGGATTCCCACCGAGCAGGGAGCCAGACTCGGGGTTCAATTCCAGGGCCCTGGGATCACGACCCAAGATGAAGGCAGAGGCTTAAACCAACTGAGCCACCCAAGTGCCCTCAGTCCTTGTTATTAAATACTATCATTAGATGGGGTCCACCCAGAATCTCTCTCCACCCCCAAGATCTTTTTTTTAAATTTTCCTGTATTTTTTTAAATATTTATTTGACAGAAAGAGACAGCGAGAGAGGGAACACAAGCAGGGGGAGTGGGGGAGGGAGAAGTGGGCTTCCCGCTGAGCAGGGGGCCCGATGCAGGGCTCCATCCCAGGACTCTGGGATCATGACCTGAACCGAAGGCAGACGCTTAACGACTGAGCCACCCAGGCGCCCCACCCAAAGATCTTTGACCTTAATGGCATCTTTAAAGTCCATTTGGCCACGGAGGGTGACATTGAGAGGTTCCCGGTGTGAGGACACAGACATTGTTCTGCCTACCCCGGTGACGGATAACCTTTTCAAATAAAACCAGTGCAAACCATTTGGAATAACTGCAGACGGGGAAGCATCTTTGGAATTAATTCCACAATCATCATTTGGTTTGTTATCACTGCGACATTCAGAGAAGAGATGGCTTTTCTTGACAAAAAGCTCAAGAACAGGGTGCCTGGGTGGCTCAGAGGGTTAAGCCTCTGCCTTCAGCTCAGGTCATGATGTCAGGGTCCTGGGATCGAGCCCCGCATCGGGCTCTCTTCTGGACAGGGAGCTTGCTTCCTTCTCTCTCTCTCTGCCTGCCTCTCTGCCTACTTGTGATCTCTCTCTGTAAAAAAAAAAAAAAAAAAAATACAAATAAAATCTTTAAAAAAAAAAAAAAAAGCTCAGGGACTTTTGTTTTGCTGTTTGTGAGTCCCTGAATGAGCTAATCACTCCTCCATCTTAGCGAATCATGATAAACTCTAAATTTTTTTTATCAAGGATAGATTGAAATTTTCAATGATTATAAAAATAACAAACTATAAAAATAATTTTTTCAGGTGTTTACACAATTTTGGGTTAGAGTCAACGAACTACTGTTCAAGTATCATGGTCCTGCTCTGTAGCTTGCCCCCATGGAGACTTCCATGACTGGGTGACAATGACCAAACTGGTCCATACCCTGTTCCACCGGACCTATGTGCCAGTCACATGCATGGATCTTGGGGCAATATCAAATTGATGTCGAATTTCAAGATCCTGACTCCCAATTTCTGTATTCACCTTGTATGGGCAGGTTATAAACAATCTGTGGACCAGCACCAGCCCATAGACCACACACTGTAGCTCAGGACTAGACTTTTGCCTGAGGGTCCTGAGGACCTCCTCTGGTTGGGCATAAGGGTTGCTCCAGGTCATCCCTCCAGGCAGCCTCACCGTCATGTCCACTTGTCCATTGGCCTGGGACTCTCCCCTGTCATGGGGTGTCCCAACACCAGGCACCCTCTCCTCCCTGTCCCCTCAGCCTCTGCGTCTCTCTTTTCCTCAGCTCGGGGGAGACTGCTCCCCTCCTAGGCCCTGGGTGGGTGTGCAGACCTAGCTGAGGACCCTGACAGTCTCCATTTCCTGTCACAGCATTGGGGTGGACACCACCTGTTTCTCTTCAGGGCCTCAGACACCCCCAATAGTCATTGTCCTCTTGTCTCCTTAATAGTCCCCATCACCTTTCCAGAGGTGACTTTCCACCAGCCTCCACCAAGAGCTCTTAGCACTGGTAGGTCTGGGGTCTTTCTGGAAAGGCAAGGTAAGTGGAGACAGATAGCTCACAAAGTTTCAGAATTAAGAGGGGGCCCCATAAAAGGTATTTACCTGGTCATTGAGGCAGTGGGGCCTGCGGAGGGGCTTAGGGTTCTGCTGCCAAACTGGGAAGGACAGGGGTGGGAAAGCAACCTTAAAATTCCCCATGAGGGACCCCATCCCCTAACAGTCCCAGAAGTATGAGCAAGAGAACAGATGCCAGAGTTGAGAGCCACTTAAAGACAGTGACTGTTTCCACACTTGGGGAGGCTGAAAGCTAGAGAGTGCCCTTCCAGCCATGTAGAAATGCTTAGAGGGAATTCCAGGCCTCCTGACTCCTCTTCCAGTGCTCTTTCCAGACCCGGGAATACCACCACAGGCCCTGTGTAGAGCCCGAGCCACAGCTCTGTCTAGTCTCGAGCCAGAGGACTTCACAGCCTGGGCCCACCCCCACGACTTGTTTTTTATCAGGGTTGACCGGCTTTCCTGCGGTCCAGAACAGATCTGCTGTCCCACCAGCTAACGAGGGGTCTCTCTCTCTCTCGGACAGCTCCTGCCTCCACACAGGCCATCCGGGCTTCTGCTGAGCTGGTCTCATCACTGACCCAGAGCTCTGTGCCCCCAGCTGGAAGAGCCAAGCAGGCCCCCAGGGCCGCCTCTGCCATCACCACCCTTTCACCGTGAGTTCAGGGTGGGATCCTCATCCCGACGGCCCTGGCTCAGGGGCCCAGCACCTCAAGCCCCTCCTCTCCCCTTCTTGTCCCCTGTCTTCCAGGCAACAAAACTCCACCCTCCGCTCTCACCCTGCAGCCCCCAGCGCTCTGGTCCCCGTGCTCTGTGTGCTGCTTGTGGCCAAGGGTCTGGCGCTAACAGTCCTGACTGTCCGGTGAGTAGGTTTGGTTGGGCTTGGGGGGGGAAATGGAGCCCAGAACGGCTTCTGTCCTGGACCCATGGTCAGACAGGGAATCAGCCAGTGAACACAGAAGCAGGAAAAACTGTACCCAACAGGGCTGTCCAGATGAGTCCCTCCTGGGCTCCATCCATCGCGTGTGCTCACTAGCGGCCCTCCCCTGTGTCCTTCTCAAACTCGGGTGCCTTGTCCACACCTCTCAGTCTGTTTCTCCCTTGCCTCTTCTCCTTCTCCTCCTTTCCTTCCCCTGCTCCTCTCCTGCTCTGATTCATCCCTCCTCCTGGACCACTGACCTGTATTCAACCTCCCACTCCCTGTCCTTCCAGGAAGGCCTACCCACAGCCATCGGGCCAGGGCACCCTCCCAGGGCCCAGCCCCTTCCCAAGTGGTGAGGGAGAAAGGCTGTGTGCAGGAGGGAGAGTCATGCCCTGGGGAGAGGGGAAGGCAGGAGGGTGAAGGTAGGGGGGCACTGGGGGAAAGAAAGCCAGACCAAGAGCTCCTGGGGTCAGGCTTGCTGAAGGAGGGACCAGCTGTGGGGGACAAGGTGACTGGCTCAAAGCGTGGATTTGAGTCACTCCCTATATTTCTCTCCAAACACCCCCCCCCCCCATCTCAGAGCCTTAAGGAGTCCACACGTGCAACATAGAGGGAAGTCTCTGATGCATCCAGCTCCGCCCAGACCCCAGGCCTCGGGATCCAAGGATGGCCAGTCTTCCCCAGGCCCCCAGGGAGCTCCTCCCTGGACTCTGAACCTTTTGTTCACTGCAAAGAAAAGGCAGAAGTCCCCCAGAACTTGCTCCAAGACCCTTGGCTACACCCCTCGCTCCAGTGCTGAGGATTTCCCAGCCTTGCCTCGTCCCAAGATCCAGGGCCACCTGCTGCTCACACACAACTGGCTTCTGGGCCAGCACCATCCGGGCATGGGAGCTGAAGGCCAGTGCTGTCCCCCAAACCCGAGCCGGCACTGTGGGCGACTCTGACTCCTCTCCCCACGGTCTCCTGCCCTACTCTTCCTTCTCATCCCCCGGCTCCATCCTCCTCCTCCCCTTCCCCTTCTTCCCCTCCCCCTTCCTTTCCTATCTGTAGCCCTCCAGCTCAGCCAAGATCCCAGGTCACCCCCAACATTTCTCTCCCCATCTCCATTTGCTCAGCCACACTCTGCCCAGCTGCTCTGTTCTGCTTCTCTCTGTTATTGCTGCCTCTCCATCCTCTTCCTCCCTCTTTGCAAATCCCCACCCCTGGGCACTTGTACCTGGCCAGTCTGTCAATCACCTAACTCATGTCCTGCCTTTGGTCTCCACCTCCTGGATTGCTCCCCCTTATCCATCCCTTCTCAAACACCCCGTGCATTTTTACTGCATGGGAGACCGAGTCCAGTATCATGATTGGGGCCTCAAGTTCTTCCAGGTTCAGCCTCCCCCTGTCACCATGTCACCGTGCACCCCCACCCCCACCCCCGCTTCATGCTGCCCTCACTGCCACCAAGAGGGCTGCAGGCTCCGGAGAGCAGTGACCCTCCCTTTTCTTGCACAAACTAAGCAGGAGGCTCCACACCTGAAACCAGCCTGGGCTGACCCCAGGCACTGCCCTCCTAGAGCTACTGTCTCTCTGACGCTTCTCTCTCCATGTCAGACTTTCCAGACTGAAACTTTCTTTTCCCTCCTGTTCTTCATCTATTTTTCTTTATTCCTACTTTCCAGGAAAGTTCCTCAAGGATACATTCCGGTTCTTCTATTCAAAATTTAGTATTTACGCTACCACAGCTTAACATTTCTAAATGTCCAATTGTTCTCTAAATGTTTTACAGCCTGCATGTTTTCTTTGGGGATGTAATTTTTTTCTCGGGCAATATAAAAGTTTTCACTTTTGAGGGTTAGTTTGTTTGTTTTTAAGCTTTGTGTATCTTCTGTTTCTTCCAAATACCTTTTTGTATCTTCTGTGTTCTCCTTTCATTGACTTCTGTCTTTCCTCAGAACTTTCTGGAAACCTCTCCTGCTTCTTGGCAGCCCTTCAGGAGTTAAAAGCTTGGAGGCTCCCTGTGTGCTACAGAGATTTGTGGACGCTACATTGATTTGGCAAGGGCATTGTTACAGATTGTTACGAACCACCCCCCAATAATGGTATTTGTAGGGGGGGCCTTGGAGGTGACGGGGGGGGGGGGGGGGGTGGAAATGGTGCCCTTATTAAAAAGACCCTACAGCATTCTCTGGCTCCTTCCACCCTGTGAGGATGCATAGTAGACAGACCTGTATGAATCAGGGAGGTCTCGCCAAACAACCAATTCCACTGACAACTTGGTCTTGGACTTCCCAGTCTCCAGAACTGTGAGAAATAAATGTTACATAAGCCACCGAGTCTGTGGTATTTTTGTTACAGCAACCCAAGTGGACTAAGATAAGCATGGCTGCATTTTTTTCTCTTTGATGTCAGTTTCTCCAAAAAGGCTCTTTGAACTGTTCTCCTGGGGGTAAAAGCTTGGTTCTAGGCACCAACTGTAGCAAAGGAAAGGGCATCTCTGCCCAGCATCTGTTTTCACTCACTTGGGCGCCAGGTGGAAGACGCTTTCCCTCTCTGCCGTGCCAGGTTCCCTGAGCAGGAATCTCTGACTCAAACCTCCTCAGAGACTAACCTGCAGGTTGTCTGCAGGGGGTGAAGAGCGGAAGGAGAAAGGATGTGGGCAGTTGATCTACTCGCTCTGTCTCAGGGGAGGCAGAGAAGATACGAGTCTGACCACTTCTCAACCGAGCCCCCCACTTGTAGTCTGTGTCCTGAACTACCCATGCCTCCCATTTCGAGGGGTTTCTGGGATTCTAAGGTAAAAAGGATTCACTTCTTATTTCTTCTACCCCCTTTTATCTGGTCATTAAAGTCATCCTATTGTTACCCAGCTTTAAGATGCCCCTGGAGCTCTCTCTCTCTCTATCCCCGAAGATGGATATATATAATTTTTACCCACTTACCACCACTTCCCTCACACAAATTCCACACCTCCTTGGTGAGAACAGAGAGGACTCAGATTTTCCATCAAACCATCTGTCCCCACTCCCACTACCATGGACAGGACTGAGAGAGACCCCCAATCTCCACTTGCTCCTGTAAAGATTCCCAGCCCCTTCTCCACCCCACCCCCCACAACCAGTGCTGGAACCCCCAGACCTGTGGCTTTGTTCCTTTCTCCCTGTTTATTCCAGTCACAAGAGCCCGGGGCTCCCTGGTCCTCCCTCATCACCCAGGATCGTGTCATAATAAGACCTTGTGAACTCATCAAGTGAGCCCATTTCCCACTCTTTCCCAAAGCCATCAATCTTTTCGCTCTTCCCTCTGAAATATGAGCACTCACAAGCTCAACTTCTCTGTAGGTCACCTTCCTATGTTCACAGAAATCTGCCTTTCCTCTGAGAACACTGCTCTCTCTGTAGTTGGGTGACATTTCACTCTCCTTTACCACTAGGCCTGATGTGGGCAGGGTGTCCTCTTCGCTCCTCATTGCCACTTCCTATCTTCTTAGCCTACCTAAAGCAGCCCCACAGTTTGTTTCCTGCCATCAGACTATACCATAGACCGCATTACTGTGACATCTTCTATACTATCCGGAGTCACCCTCCTTCTTCTCATTGTCCTTAACTGTTGGCTTATGGTTACTCCTACGGTTCCTGTCATCACTTGGTGAGCTGGGGCCCACCTGGACTCATGGACCATCCTCCCAAATCCCTGGCCTCCCAGTTCCTCCCAGTTCCCTCCCCTGGCCTCTCCCACAATGATTTCATCGCCTTCCTGCATCGGCCACCCATTCAGATGGTCAACAGGAGTAGTGGCTCCCTTCCTTGGTCTTAACTCAGAGCACCCACCTTCCAGCCACACCACCTGTCTCTCTAGCTCAAGCCTGCTCACCTAATCACAGTGCCCCTTCAACCCCACTGGGATCTCTAGTCCCCTAGTCTTGCCATCTTGTCCCTCTCCCTCACTGCACTCATGCTGTCCTTTTCCTTGGCTTCCATGGCCCACCCTTACAACTGCTCTTTGACATACAGTTTCAATTCCTTTTCCCCCTCTGCTTTCATTGAACTCTCCTGGCACAACTCCAGCCCTGGTTGTATCCGGCTTTCCATTGCTCCATCCTGCATCTTGTCCTAAAGCTGAACACAGCTGGACAAAAGCAACCTACCTTGAAAAGTCTCTCCCTTACACAAGTGGTCTCCATTCTAGACCTCTTGTTCACACTGTCCTCTGGCCCCCCTCCCACATTCCAGTGCCTTCTCCTCACCCTCAGCTGGTGTCCTTGCAACTTAACTCACTGAAAACAATGAGGTCTATTTGGTCCAATTGCACCCATCAATTATCCCCCTTCTGTGCCCCAAGTGCACTCTCTTTTCCTTGCTCCCATCACAGCTGAACTCTTCACAGAGGAACCCATCCCGTCTTCTCTTGTCTACCTAAGAAAATTACTCCAGAAGTTCACCCCCTCTCATGCGTCATGACAATCAGAATGTAAATGGGCTATGATGCTTTAAAAACTCTCTCTTGGGGCACCTGGGTGGCTCAGTGGTTTAAGCCTCTGCCTTCTGCTCAGGTCATGATCTCAGGGTCCTGGGCTCGAGTCCCGCATCGGGCTCTCTGCTCAGCAGGGAGCCTGCTTCCCTCTCTCTCTCTGCCTGCCTCTCCATCTACTTGTGATTTCTCACTGTCAAATAAATAAATAAAATCTTAAAAAAAAAAAAAAAAACTGTCTCTTGACCCCACAGCACCTCCACCTACTGCCCCGCATCCTATTGCACTTTATGACAAAACCCATAAAAGGAGTAGATACATTCTCAGTCCCCAATCTCTCTCTCTCTCTCTCGTCTCTTAAACTCCAATCAGGACTTTGTTTGACCCACTCCCTGAAACCTCTTGCCCCTGTCTCCAGTTACTTCCACATTGCTAACTCCAGAGGTCAAGCCTCAAAACTCATCGTATTGGAAAGATGAGCGGCTTTGGATATGACTTACCACTACTCACTTCCTGAAATGCTTTTTTCCCTTGGCTTATAACAACAACAACAAAGTCTTGTCGTTTTCCTCCCGACTCATTCGATGCTGTGCAGTAAGTTACCCAAAAACTTAGTAGAGTAAAACAACAAATGATGTATTTATTATCTCAAAAATAAGTCTGGAGCAGGAAGTCAGAAATTTGGCAACATCTTAACTAGTGTTCATGATTCAGAATCTCTCATGCACTGCAGTCAGGATGTCAGCAAGAAATGGAGTCATGGGAAAGCTTGACAACTGTGGTCCAGTTCCAAGATGGCTCACACACACGGTTGCTGGGATGAGGCCTCAGTTTCTCTCTATGTGGGGCTTACTTCATGATGTGGGAGCTAACTTCCTCAGAGAGACCGATCCAAGAGAGACTGAGGAGGAAGTCACAGTGCCTTCATGATCTAGTCTGTGAAGTCACACACACTTCAATAGAAGGTGGTCGCTAGGGCCAGCCCACACTCAGAGGGAGAGGGATGGGTCTCCATATCTGTAGGAAGAGCTACAGAACCACCACAGTTCCTCCTCTGCCACAAATTATTAACATTTCTCCCTCATTCAAAATATAGTCATCTAAAATGCATTCACGGGTAAAGGAAGTCAAAAGGTAAAGATGCAACATTAAAAAATGGAGAGAAAAAAGATACACCCATCCATCCCCTCCAAAAGCTTCCACAAATCTCACTGGAATATGGCATCAGCATTAGGTCCAGAAGATTGTCACTTAAATCAGGCCCGGACATGGATGAGTTTCCTTGGGTGAAGTTCCTTACATACAGCTCCTTGGGTGCAGTTAGTTCTCCATATGAAGACTTATGGGTGGAAGAGACAAGTTATCTACCAGACACAAACCCAACATACAATGGTGGCACAGGCCTAGGATAGAACAAGAGTCATCCCTGGTCAAAAGAGTGGAGGTGGGAGGCAAATAGAGCAGTGATCTGTGGAAAAACTGGAGCTCCACCAGACAGACACTGGAAATTCCTTGATTTGGCTCTGCCTTACTTTGACCTGGAAATGAGTCATCATGGCTCTTAGCCTCTCACAGTGGGCTCTGGGTCTGCCCTCTGAGGCATCCTTCACTTTCCATGAAAGGCTGCCTATACTTATAGCTTCGTAGTGTTCTCAACCTGCTTCCTTCCAGAAGAATTGGGAGGATACAAAGGCCTTTTTAAAATTTTATACTCTGTTCCTTTCAGTCCAAGTTGGTGGTACTTTGTGAATATCACTCTCTAAAAAATGTGTGGGTCTCCTGTGAATCTTATTGAAATCCACTCCATTAGACAAAAACCGTACTCACAAATCTCTTCAAGATAAGGTCTTTTCCATACATTGGGCTTCTGCTGAGAAGCTGAAGGGTAATCTCTTTTACCATCAAGGAAGCCTTGAGTTTCATTGAAGGAGTCCGTGAGGTATGTACCCTCAAGATCCTTAGGGGGCTTTTGTCTAAAGCATTATCTTGATCTTTCTCGGGTCCTAACAAGAGATTCCACAACCAAGCTTGGCTTCATCTTTAGACCATATTTTCCTGAAAGCTTTAGCGTCATTCACTATGTGGAGATCCTGAGAACTTTCAAAGCCATCAGAATCCAGCTCTTTCATGTTGAATAGCCCTGCCTATAGTTTACCTCCCTGCTCTCACAGTTTCCAGTAAGCCAAGGGAAGAAACCAGGCAGCCTCCTCGAAACTTGGCCCGGAGGTCTTAGCTACACCACCCAGTTCATCACATATTTCTTCTACTTTCCACATTACTGCTGCTGGCTGTGTTGCTAACCTTCTGCCACCACACAGCAAGGATCCTTTCTTCTTCTTCTCCTACTGGCTCAGTGGATTTGGGAGAATGTTCTTTATGTCTCTATGCCCAATCTCCTCCGCAGGAAAAGGAGAACTGATAGTATCCACACACTATTTGGATTACTAAGTGGGAAGGTATATTCATAATGCATCAGACATATGGAGGACATGAGGAACAAATGCTGAGCTTTAGAGGGAGTGAGGTGTAGTTGGAAGAGGATTCACCTGTTACAGAGCAGAGGCCACTCCGAGCTGATCTCAGCTGGAGGGACAGAGAGCCTACAGGGAGTTGGCTCCTCTTCTTGGTAGACAGCAGAGGGGAACACAGGAAAGAATCAGATTGAAGAAACTGACCAACCTAGGCCCAAAACACATGCATATTCACTGACATCCCCGTTCAGGCCAGTAGTGGCCAGGGACAGCCTTCCTCCTTACCAGGAGGCTGTGGTGACCAACTCAGTGTAACGGGATGGGAAGGGGGTAGCCTTTGCATCTGGGTGCCATTCTGCCACAGTTCCTGACCCCCTCCTTCTGGATTCCTGCTCTGATTGCAGGTGGGACATGCAGTGGACAACCCTGATGGAACCCAGGAGCCCAGATGCCAGTAAAGTCACCTGCCACTTTCAGTAGGTCATTGACCTTCTCCAGATGCATCTCCTCTCCTGTAGGGAGATAAATATTGCCACCACACGGTTGGGAGGGCTTAGATAAACAACACAATTGGACAAGCCTTGCACATTATAAAATTATGTGACTACATATTGCTTCTGAAGTTTTCTTCAAATTCTTTTTTTACTTTATTTTGTCTCTTAAAGTTTTATTTACTTAAGTAATCTCTACACCCAACTTGGGGTTCGAACTCATGACCCTGAGACCAAGAGTCACACACTCCTCCAATGCATCCAGCCAGGAGCCCCTAAGTTTTCTTCAAATTCTAAAACTGTCCTGCATTCCCATATCTGATCTCCAGGGGACCAACTTGTCTACTTTTTACTGTTTTCTCCATCATCCCCCTTCTTATCCTCACTTCTCCCATTGACCCCTGGACACTCAGGAACCCCATCAGTGCTGTTCCAAGCAGGAAAAGGGGGGCCCCTGGGTGGCTCAGTCGTGAAGCGTCTGCCTTCAGCTCAGGTCATGATCCCAGGGTCCTGGGATCGAGCCCCACATTGGGCTCCCTGTTCAGCGGGAAGCCTGCTTCTCCCTCTGCCACTCCCCCTGTTTGTGTTCCCTCTCTCGCTCTGTCTCTGTCAAATAGATAAATAAAATCTTAAAAAAAAAAAAAAGCCAGGAAGGACACTACATATAAGCCCAGTGGGCAGAGGGGCACAGGGTGAGCAGGACTTGGAAATGAGATCCCGATTATTGTCCCAGCTTAGCCCTGTGTGAGCTTGGGCAGATCATGTCCCTCTCTGAACTTCTTCTTTCACTGAAAAACAAAGGGGATGGAGGAGGTGAGTTCTAAAGCCTCTTCCACAGGTGGCTAAGCCGATGGGCATGAAAAGAACTTCCCTGCACCTGGCTAAGTCTCCAGGGACAGAGCACCATGAGATGCAAACAGACAAAAGAGCCCGCAGCCCTAGAACACAGCATCTATAGGTGGAAGGGCCCTTGTGGAAGATTCCAGTGTGGACAGAGGGAAGGAGCAATGGCGTGGGAACAAGGTTGGAATGGCAGGTGGCTGGGGAGGAGATGGAAGAAGCAGGATGCTGGTGGACAATACAGAGTGGCAGAAGGAACACAGCAAGGAGGAGTATGATATTACAATTTATAATAAATCTATATTGTGGTCTTCATCCATGGTTCCTGCTCACATCTGCCAAAATCATTGGAATTTCCTGAGTGATCAAAGTCTCTTTAAAAAAAAAAAAGTAGGCTCCACACCCAGCATGGAGCCCAACATGGGGCCTGAACTCAGGACCCCAAGATCAAGGCCTGAGCTGAGATCAAGAGCCGGACACTTTACCGACTGAGCCACCCGGGTGCCCCAATCAAAATCTCTTTTGCTCCTGAGATGGACGTATCTTTTGTCATATTTGGTCTCTGTCTTCAGTTCCCAAAATGTCAGAGCCATAAAGGTGACATGGGTGACTTGTCATTCAAAACAAACCCCTTGCCACCACCTCTGAGTTTATGTTAATGTGCTGACATTTGGATACTCCCTAAGGATGGGGGCTGGTTGCCAGGGGAACCAACCCTGGTTAGAGGGTTGGAACTTTTAATCCCATCCCCCAATTTCCCGGGAGGGGAGAGGTGCTGAAAGTTGAAACAGTCTCCTATGGCCAGTTATTTAATCAGTGGTGCCTATGTAAGGGAGCCTCTAAAAAAATCCAAGGAAGGAAAGGGTTTGTGGTGTTTCCACATTGGGGAACTAGAATGTTTCCACCCAGGGTCCCAAGCGACCCTGGGACAGAAGTTCCTGCGCTTGTAAACTCACCTTACTCATTGCTTCCTCTGATTGTTGCCACAGACCTTTTAATATTCTTTGTAATAAAACAGTCATCTAGTGAGTCAACAAGTTTTCTGAGTTCTGTGAGCCACTCTACAAATTAGTGGAGCCCAAGGAGGGGGTCGTGGAAACCCCCAATTCATAACCAGTCAGAAGCACAGGGGACAATCTGGGACTTGTGACTGGCATCTGTAGTGGGGGACCACATCCTTAACCTGCAGGATCTGCCCCTGACTCCAGTCAGTAGTATCAGAACAGAGTTCCACTTATGGGACACGCAGTCAGTGACTGTGAAGAAGTGAGTTAATTGCTTGGTGGTATGGAAAAAGCACACATCTTAATGAGAAGTTTGCTGTGGAGTCACATTAGACTTTGGAGTGACCATGACCTCATGTGCTCCTAGCGAGGGCGCAACGTCCCAGGAAGGGACTGAAGCCCCTGACCCATCTCTATCCACCCCTATGGGTCTGGCAGCATGCTGGCATCCAGGGACAATTCAGGCTCCCAGGCTTGGGGTCCTTTCCTCAGAAATCCACCTCCTTTTTTTTTGCAGTCCTCAGCCTCCCTTCTGGGCTCCTCTGAGGACCAGACTACATCCCAGCCCCAAGGAGGGGAATTCTGGGGAAACCGGTGGTCTCGCTTATGCAGACCAGAATTTCTGTCTCCTGGGGAAGTGCCGAATATACTGGAGAAATCTGAATATGGACTGGGTAGAATAGTCTATTAAGAAATGGTTTTTAATTGCATTGGCTATGATAATATTAATTTGCTATGTAGCAAGAAGCTCTTTTTTTTTTTCTTTCAGAGCTGCATACTGAATTATTTAAGGGTGAAATGTCAGGCTATCTGCAATTTATTTTAAAATACTTCCTCATAAAAAGTACAGTGAGTTAAAAATAAAGAACTGGAGTGGGGTACCTGGACTCCACACTCCAGAGACCGTGTCTGCTACAGGCACGTCCTGCTCCTCTCTGGAAATTAGACAAATGCCTCCTTCCTGCTCCCCCCTCCTCCACCAGATCCCATTCCTACAGAGAAATTACCAAAAAATCTCTCTTCGAGGCCCACTGATGAGAAAAATGCAAACCTTCCAGGGGCTGACATGCAAACCCACCATGGAATCTGCCCCCCCACCCTGCAGCCCCAATGACTGATGCACCCTAGGGTTCTTCTACCTGGGTGTCATCAAGGGACGGCAACGGCAGCCACCACCGAACCCACCATCCCAGCAACATGCCCAGGTTTCTGTGAAGCCCTGAACTTGACACCGGTTGGGGGATCTCTGTGCTCCCATCACAGATCACAGGGTATTTTCACAGATGAAACCTTCCCTGAGGAAATGGGTGTCCATAAGCTTCAATCTGCGTCTAGGTTCACCACACCAGGCTTCTTGGGGCTTTTTTCTCTTTCCTTTGCAAATTAGGTAGAAACATCAACATTTTCCTGATTCTAAAAACCGTGAAATTCATGAAAAGAAAGTCTGTTAGATTCTTTAATCTACTTATTTTTTCAAGTGATATGTTGCAAGCCTCAGGAGGTCGGGCTGCAGAGGGAACTAAGGGAGGAGCAGGACCTCCCAGCACTGAGGCTGCTTCTCCCCCCCTGAGCCAGCCCTGTCCTCTCCCACCAGCCCCTCTAAGGACCCCACCTGGCACGCTCTGCTCCCTCTGCTCTCAGCTCCCCACCTTTGCCTGAGCTCCTCTTTGCACCTCCCCTTCCACCTCCCAGGATGGAAACACAACATTGTCCCACAACTTAGACCTGGAAATAAAGCCTATGGGGCCAAGTGGGACTTAGGACTGTGGTCAGGACCCACAGGACCCTCTGACTCTGTCGTCTGTCTTTAGCCCATCTTTCTGGGGAAGAGCAGTAAAACCAACACCCAGGAAATGACAGTTTGCAGAAAGATGGTGTGCAGAGAGAGAGAAGAAAGAGTAGGACAGTGCTTAGTTGACCACAATTTCCTCTGGGGACTTTTCGGCTCCTAGCTGGTCTCCAATAGGAAAGCTCAGGCCCACTGATGGGAAACACAGTGCTCCCATCACAGATCACAGGGTATTTTCACAGATGAAACCTTCCCTGAGGAAATGGGTGTCCATAAGCTTCAATCTCCTGCTCACCCATCCTTTCCCAGAGGACTGCCTCCTTCAAAATCACCCCTCACAGAAACCAGGAAGAAAAACACTGACAGATTTCCTATTTTAAAAAACCATTTTGGTTGTTAATATAGAAACAATAGATCCAAAATTGAGTCCCTTGTGCTAAGCCCCATCAGCAAATCAAGACTTACTACCTGACCTACCAGCAGCTTCCGCCCCTCCCAGGAACCAGTCAGTATGAAGTAACCTGGTCAGCGCTGGTGAACACTGCTTGACAGAGCCCTGCCTTCCATCAGCAAATGGTGACCTTGCCTGAAACACTCCTCACTAGGCACTTCCTATTTCTGACCCCTTCTGCCTATAAAAGCATTTTGTACATTTTTTGAGGCTCCTCGGAACACCTTCCCAGCTGCTAGATGGGATGCTGCCCAATTCACAGCTTACTGAATAAAGCCAATGTCTTTAAATACACTGAGTTGAATTTCATTTTTTTAACAATGTGTATGATAAAGAATACCACAAACCATATTTTTAAGTGACAGATAGAGAAAATAATACATGTTATGCAAAGAATATCCAGGATGTATAAAGAACATAAAATCGGGGGCACCTGGGTGGCTCAGTGGGTTAAGCCTCTGCCTTCAGCTCAGGTCATGATCCCATGGTCCTGGGATTGAGCCCTACATCCGACTCTCTGCTCAGCAGGGAGCCTGCTTCCTCCTCTCTCTCTGCCTGCCTCTCTGACTACTTGTAATCTCTATCAAGTAAATAAATAAAATCTTCAAAAAAAAAAAAAAAGAACATAAAATCGATAAGAAAAGGACAATGCTCAATGGGAGAAACAGAAAAGGTAGAAACTATAATCCAATGAAACACCCAGAGAAAATTCATAGGTAGAAGATAGGATTCATTTTATCAGTAAATGGGAAAATGCAAATTAAAACAATGGGTGGGAGAATCATTTTTCACCCATTAAGTTAATAAAAATTTCAAAGATTGGTCCTTTCCAATGGTGATAAGGTTGTGAGAAAACTGATAGGAATATAAGTGAGTGCATCCTTTTAGGAAATCAATTTGTCCAGATATACCAAAATATTAAATGTCCATCTCTTTCCTGCAAACAAGTTCATCATTTCTGGGGTTTGTGTGAGAGAAGAGACTTGTGCATGTACAAAGCTGTATATAAAAGGTTGTTTGTCACAATGTTTTATGTAACAGTGAAATTTCAAAATAAATTAAAGTGGCAATGAATAGGAAAGGAAGACAATGAATGATGCATCATCTCCAGTATAGGGTACCATGTGGCAAGTTATGAAGAATGAAGCAGATCGGTGTGTACCAAAATGCATGGATCAGATTGTGCGTGTGTGTAAAAACAGGGAAGAATGTGTGTAAGGATCACATGCTAATAGCAGCCAAGTCTGGGTAGAGGGTGTGACTGGGGTGTGAATGGGAACTTTCACTTTCACATTTTACTGAGTATTCTGCATTTGAATATTTTTACAATAGCATGTACTTGGGTTAGGTAAGATAAAAATTTGTTCATGGCTGTTGAAGCAGATGGAAGCAAATGAGGAAGTTAGAGGTCACAGCAGATTTGTGCCACCAGCCCTTGCCCCCAGGAGGGCAGTGGAAGGATGTGTGCATCCTGTTGGCCATGCCCCACGGTGACAGGATAGTCTCAGTGTCCTCTCTGGAGGTCCATCTTCCACATGGTGTGTGCCCTCAGGAGTTGCCCAACACTTTTTTTTTTAAGATTTTATTTATTTATTTGACAGAGAGAGATCACAAGTAGGCAGAGAGGCAGACAGAGAGAGATGAAGGGAAGCAGGCTCCCTGCTGAGCAGAGAGCCCGCTGGGATCATGACCTGAGCCGAAGGCAGAGGCTTAACCCACTGAGCCACCCAGGTGTCCCGTGGAGTTGCCCAACACTTTAACTTCACATTTGTTCCATCCCCCGAACCATTCAGTGAGCTTAACATCACCAGCTGAAACCCTACTGCATGTCCCACCCACGACTTGACTGACTCTACAAGCAGCAGTGTTCTTTATGTACTTCAGACAAAAATGCAAACGACATATCAGATAAAGGACTAGTGTCCAGAATCTATAAAGAACTTAGCAAACTCAACACCCAAAGAACAAATAATCCAATCAAGAAATGGGCAGAGGACATGAACAGACATTTCTGCAAAGAAGACATCCAGATGGCCAACAGACACATGAAAAAGTGCTCCATATCACTCGGCATCAGGGAAATACAAATCAAAACCACAATGAGATATCACCTCACACCAGTCAGAATGTCTAAAATAAACAAATCAGGAAATGACAGATGCTGGTGAGGATGCGGAGAAAGGGGAACCCTCCTACACTGTTGGTGGGAATGCAAGCTGGTGCAGCCACTCTGGAAAACAGCATGGAGGTTCCTCAAAATGTTGAAAATAGAACTGCCCTATGACCCAGCAATTGCACTATTGGGTATTTACCCTAAAGATACAAACATAGTGATCCAAAGGGGCACATGCACCCGAATGTTTATAGCAGCAATGTCCACAATAGCCAAACTATGGAAAGAACCTAGATGTCCATCAACAGATGAATGGATCAAGAAGATGTGGTATATATACACAATGGAATACTATGCAGCCATCAAAAGAAATGAAATCTTGCCATTTGCGACAACGTGGATGGAACTAGAGCGTATCATGCTTAGCGAAATAAGTCAAGCAGAGAAAGACAACTATCATATGATCTCCCTGATATGAGGAAGTGGTGATGCAACATGGGGGCTTAAGTGGGTACGAGAAGAATCAATGAAACAAGATGGGATTGGGAGGGAGACAAACCATAAGTGACTCTTAATCTCACAAAACAAACTGAGGGTTGCTGGGGGGAGGGGGTTTGGGAGAAGGGGGTGGGATTATGGACATTGGGGAGGGTATGTGCTTTGGTGAGTGCTGTGAAGTGTGTAAACCTGGTGATTCACAGACCTGTACCCCTGGGGATAAAAATATATGTTTATAAAAAATAAAAAAATAAAATAACAATAAAAAAAATGCTCATAATGCCCTAATTCATAATTGCCCAAAACTGGAAACAATCCAAAGGTCCTTCCACTAGCAAACTGTAGTACTTTCTCTTTTTCTTAAGATTGTATTTATTTATTTGAGAGAGAGAGAGAGAGAAAGAGAGCACGCGAAAGCATGAGCCGTGGAGAGGAGCTAAGCAGAGGGAGAGAAGCAGACTCAGTGCTGAATGTGGATCCTGACACAGGGCCCAGTCCCATGACCCGGAGATCATGACCTGAGCCAAAAATCAAGAGTCAATGCTTAATCGACTGAGCCACCCAGGCGCCCTGGTAGTATTTTCATACAATGGAATACTACTCGGCAGTACAAAGGAACAAACTACGAATGTACACACACACAAAATGGATAAATCCCCAGTGCATGTTGAAAAAGGTCAGGTTCAAAAGGCTAATTATGGCTCTATTAAAAAAAAAAAAAGAAGGACAACATAGTACATGATTCCATATATCTGACATCCTGGAACAGACAAAACTATTGGGACAGAAATCACTGATTGGGAGAATTTGGGTGGGTGGGGAGAATGGTCTGTCTATATCCGGGTTGTATTGATGGTTCCATGACTGTGATTTGTCAAACTCCTAGAACTGTACACTGTGTGTGCAAACCACACCCCCAATGCAAGTAACAAAAGAGAGACATTTGTCTCATGCCAGAGAGTCTGCTCACTGCAGCCTCCTCTGCCTGCTCTATGCACATGGAGCACATCTAAGCCAGAGCTTTCCTTCCTTCCATTCCCATTTTTATTCCTCTTTTTTCCTCTTCTTCTTCTCCTTATTCTTACCCAGCAGAAAGCTCCCATCAAGTGGAGCCCTCCATGCACCCCTGTGCAGACACCTGTTGGAGTGATGAGGTTCTTAATGAAGAATGGTAAGTGTCTTCTCTCAACAGAATCTTGTCTCTATGTCTTCCTTCTGCAGATGGAGAAACTGAGGCCGAAGACAAAAGAGAGCTCCTCTATTGCATCGATGCCCTGTGCCCCCAACCTTCCTACCATGTGGCCTTCAGAGACCATTCCATGGGGACACTGAGAGGGGCTGTCATGGTGAACAACTTATCTTAACCATTCTGGAGGATCCTAACTGCGGTCTGCCAGGGAGGTAACAAAACATGGAAAAACATGTCCTTTCCAACAACCTCTCCACTATGCCCTGTCCCAAACTTCTCATCAGAAGAGCCCATGGGGCCCTGTGTCTGGGAAAAGAGACTGGTTTTTCAGATTGAACCCCGAGCTTTGCCATGATTATAGACACAACCTGAATGAGCTTCATCTGTCAGCCCATTGAGCAGCTATCTCAGCGAGAATGTGTCTCTCAGGACTTCAGGGATTCAGAAATCCCCCTTCTGGAATGTACAGATACACATATGTGAAATGACATATGCAGATGCCTGTTTATCACAGTGCCGTGTGTAGTTCCAAAAGATGGACAACCACCTAAATGTCCAAGCTTTTATACATCTGTTCAATGACATTCTCTGCACTTTTGTAGGATGAGGAAGCTCCCTGTATCAAGGAAGCACCCTGATAAAGAGTGATCACAAGATACTTTGCATTTGGTTAGGTTCAAAATTCTAACTACAATATTCTAGCTTTTGTGTTTTTAAAAATGTGGAAATTAAGGATTTATACTTACATTTGTTTAAAAAAACTCTTGAGCAAAACAATAAACCAGTAATAATGGTTTTCGAGGGTTCCTGGGTGGCTCAGTGGGTTAAGCCTCTGCCTTCAGTTCAGGTCGTGATCTCAGGGTCCTAGGATCAAGCCCCACATTGGGCTCTCTATTCAGCAGGGAGCTTGCTTCCTCCTCTCTCTCTGCCTGCCTCTCTGCCTACTTGTGATCTCTCTCTGTCAAATAAATAAATAAAATCTTTAAAAAATAATAATAATAATGGTTTTCAGGGTAGGATAGAAGTAAGTGATGGGGGACAGTGTGGAATAGAGATGTTTCACTTTTTAGATACGTTTTTATCTGTTTGTTTCACTTTTTAGATACGTTTTTATCTGTTTTTTGAACCACTGAAGTTTTTCAGACTTAAATTTTGAAAAATGATTATGCAAAACTTCTGTGTCTGGGGAGATGGAGTGAATGTACTTTTCTCTCTTCTACCCTCTAAGCAGAGCGCAAACTCCTGGACATTGTTATATGTAAAACAAACACATGACTGCAGGTTGGAGGAAGAGAAGCGTCAGAACCTGAGGGCAGCACTACGGCCAGTTCTCTGGGTTCCATTTTACCTCTCACCTCCCAATCTGGGTCCTGGAGAAGCTGCAACCAGGACAGGCCAGGAGGCTCAGGGGGGGGCAAAAAAAAGTCCCTTAAAAAAAAAAATGCCTGCTTGCTCTGGCCAGAGGACCAGGAAAAGGCAATCTACTTTTAGGCACCAACTGTTCTATTCCAGCCAAACCCCATCCCATCAAATCCTGAGAGGGGAGCCTAGACCCCACCCCACCCCCATGGCCAGGATGTAGGAAGGCACCCCCATCACCCAGCAGCAGAGCCAGGGAAGGCCAAGTAGGAAGCCAGGAATTTCCACTCCAGGGGGTAAAAATCAGTGGGGGACTGGACTTGCCCACCACCACCACCATCCATCAGACAAAGTCTTGTAGTGGTGAGGCTTTCCTCCCCCTCCCTGTGGGGTGATGTCCAAGGACTAACGGAGCCCAGGAGGCCAAGAGGAGAACCTAGACTTCCACCCACACATGGCAGTAATAAGGGGGCACACACCTTCACCCACTGTCGGCAGAGGCCCGTTAAAACATAAGATTTCAGGGCGCGTGTTGGCTCAGTTGTTAGACGACTGCCTTGGGCTCAGGTCATGATCCCAGATCTGGTGTCTTATAATGTAAGAACCAAAATGCCCATGTTTCCATCAAAACTTATTTATTACACCAAACACCAAAATGATCTCAAACTGAATGAGAAAATACAATGGAAAGACACTAACACTGAGATCCATAGGTGTTAAGATGTCTCTATTAGCAATTAGGCAATTATTGATAAATTAGGCTTAAGTTGACTATACTATTTTTTAATTTTCTCTTTGTTTCTTTCACATTTTTCTGTTTTCTTTTTCCTGCTTTCCTGTAGGTTCCCAGATGTTTTAGAAGATCATCTTAATTTATCTATAGAGTTTTTGAGTATATTTTTGCATTTTGTTTTAGTGGCTACCCTATGTATCACATTACATATATATAACTTACCGAGATATTACATTATATATGTGTAACCTGTATTGACATTTTACCAGTTTGCATTATATGTAGAAAACTTACCCTTTCCCATTTATAATATAGCAATGATAATAATAAAATAAGATGGCAGAAATCAATGAATTGAAAACAGAAAAATAATAGGGAAATAAATAAAATGAAACAAGAAGCTGGTTCTCTGAAAAAATCAATAAAACTGACAAACCTCTAGCAGGACTGACACAAAAAAAGAGAAAAGACACCAGTTCCTAACATGAGGAACAAAACAAGAATATTACTACATTTCCTGCACACGTCAAAGAGACAACAAGGGAATACTATGTACAACTCCACACACAAATTTGACAAGGTAGATGAAACAAACCAATTCCTAAAAAAGTACAAACTACTACTCACCCATTATGAAATCGATCTTGTGAATAAACCTGTAATTATTAATGTAACCTATTAATAAGCCTATAATTGTTAATGTAATATGTAACTTAAAACCTCCTGAAAAAGAAATCTCCAGGCTCGCATATTTCTACTTGAGAACTGTACCAAACTTTTAAAGAATTAATGTCAATTCTACATAATTTCTTCTGGAAAATAGAAGAATGAAGCTAGAACTACCAAAAACCAAAGACAATATAAAGAAAAATAACCTACAGATTGATGTCCTTCAAAATATAGGTGTAAAAAAACTTTTAAAAATATTAGCAGATAGAATTCACCAATGTATAAAAATATTTATATACCATGACCAAGTGGAGTTTATTCCAGAGATGCAAACCTGATCCAATATCTGAAAATCAATCAGTGTAATTCACCATATGAACAGGCTAACCAGAAAAAAAAACACATGATTTTATCAATCAAGGTACAAAAAACACTTGAAATTCAACATCCATTCATGACACCCTTAGAGAATTAGAAATAAAGAAGAACTTCCTCAAGATGATAAAGAACACCTATTTTTAAAAAGTCCTACAACTGACATAGTAAGTGGTGAAAGATTGAGTGTTTCTCCCTAAGATCAGGAACAAGACAAGAATGTCCATTCTCACCACTGCTATTCATATAGTGCTGGAAGTTCTAGACAATGCAATAAGACAAGAAAAGGAAACAAAAGGCATACATATCAGAAAGGAAGAAATAAAATGTTCCCATTTGCAGATGACATAACGATCTATGTAAAAAGAAAAAAAAAAGTCCCAAGAAATCTACAACAGAAAAATTCTAGAACTATAAGCAAATTCAGCAAGTCACAGGATATAAGAATTAATTTTATTTCCATCTACAACAATAATCATGCAAACATCATAATTAACAATACAATACCATTTACAGTCATTCACAAAAGGTAAAATACTCAAATACAAACCTAACAAAACATGTGCAGGGATTACATGTTGAGAGCTCAAGTGAAAGAAGTCGAAGAAGTTCTAAATAGATGAGTGTTCATGGACTGCAAGACTTGATGTAGTAAGAATGTCAGTTCCTCCAAATCGATATATTCAATGCAATTTCTATTAAAATCCCAGAAAGACAGACAAGATTCTTCTAAAGCTTATGTGGGAGGGCAAAGGAGCTAAAGAGCCAAAACAACTCTGAAGAAGAATAAAGTGGGAGGAATCATTCTACTCAGTTTCAAGGCTTAAATTACAGGCTGCAGTAATAAAACTGGGGAGTATTGGCAGAGGGATCAGTAGAAGAGAACAGAGAACCCAGAAATAGACCTACATATGATTATCAGCTGATTTTTTATTTGAAATATTATTAATTGAAATATACTTGACATATAACATTGTATAAATTTAAGATGGACAGCTGATTTGATACATTTTGATTTGATACTGTAATAAGATTCCCATTGTAGTGATAGCACCTCCAGCACATCACATAATTATCATTTCTTTTTTATGGTGGGAATAACAAAGATCTAGTCTCTTCACAAGTTTAATGATTGTAATACAGTATTGTTGTCCATAGACATCAGATCTCCAGGACTTGCTTGTCTGTGAGGTACGCACCCTTAAACAACATCTCTCCTATTCCCTCAACCTCTGCATTCACCATTTCATTCTTTTATGAGTTTGGCTTTGTTAGATTCCACATATCAGTGATATACAGTATTTCTCCATCTGACTTATCTCACTTAGTATTAATGTCTTTAAGATTCATCCATGTCATAAGTAGTCAAATGCTCTTTTACAAATATAAAGAAGCAATTCAATGGAGGAAGAATGGTCTTTTCAATGAATGTTGTAGGAGCAATTGGATATCTATAAGCAAAAAACAAACAAGATATTTGACCTAAAACTCACACCTTATACAAAAATTCACTCAGAATGGAACACAGGCTTAAATGTAAGACATAAAACCATAAAAATTTAGAAGATGACATAGAAGTAAATTTTGGAGACTTAGGACTTAATGAAGAATTCTTAGATGTAACATCAAAAGTATGATTCAATCCGTAAAAGAAAAAAAAATCCATAAATGGTCTTCATCAACATTTAAAACTTTTGCTCCACAAAAGACCCTGTTATGAGGATGTTAAGACAATCTACAGACTAGGAGAAAATATTTGCCAATCACACATACGACAAAGAACTCCTACCTCAATTTATCAAGAACTCTCAAAACTCAACAGTTCAAAACAAATCTAATTAGACAATGGGCAAAAGACATGAGCAGACATTTCACCAATGGCAAATAAGCACATGAAAAGATGTTCAACATCATTAGCCATTAAGTAAATGCAAATTGAGACCAGGATGAGATATTACTATGCACCTCTTACAGTAGCTAAAATTAAAAATAGTGATGTTACCAAATGTTGACAAGCATGCAGAGAAACTGGATCTTTCCTAGATTGCTAGTGGAAATGTAAATGGTAAGCTACTCTGGAAAATAATTTGACTGTTTCTTCTAAAAACTACACATACACTTAACGTAAGAAACAGCAATTGCGGGCGCCTGGATGGCTCAGTCAATTGAGCAGCCAGCTCTTAATTTCATGATCTCAGGGTGGTGGGATGGAGCCCAGGATCAGGCTCTGTGCTCAGCAGGGAGCACTCTTGGGCTTCTCTGTCTCTCACCCTTGACCCCTCCCCCTGCTCCTGCTCCCTCTCTCTGTAAAGTAAATAAATCAATCTAAAAAGGAAGGAAGGAAGGACGGATGGACAAGGAGGAAGGAGGAAAGGAAAGAGGAAGAAAGGAAGAAGGAATCCTTAGGGCAATTGCACTCTCGGGAATTTATCCTAGAGAAATAAAAATTTATGTCTATGTAAAAACCTATATATGACTTCATAGCATCTTCATTCTGATAGCCAACAACTGAAAACAACCCAGATGTTCCCCAGCAGATAAGCAGTAATACTTCCATGGAATGTTCACCATTAAAAGGAATCACAGGGAATCAAACTGATTCTGATACATGCAACAACTTGGATGGATCTCAGTTGTTGTTATTGTTTTTTTTTTTCCTGAGTAAATTTAAAACAGTTTCACATACTGTTTGATTCCATTGTATAAAACTGTTTGATTCCATTGTATAAAACTCTGGAAATGACACCACTGTAGAGATGGAAAACATTAAGGGCTGTCAATGGTTAAGAATACTGGTTGAGGGAGGAATGGGTGTGAATATAGAGGGGTAGCACCAGGGAGGTCTTCGTGGTGCTGGAATAATTCTCTATCTTGGTATCTTGATTGCACCGCTGGTTTCGAGAACCCACATGTGCAAGGCATGGGTACCCAGGACGTCCCTCTACTATCTTCGAATTTTTTATTAATCTATAATTATTTAAAAAGTTAAAAGGCGTCTTAAAAATGAGTGTAGGAGTCATTTCATGTCTGTCTTCTCCATTGAACTGTGAGCCCTTCCAGCCCAAGGTTTAAAGAAGAGGAGGGGCGGGCTGGGGGAAGGCTTCCCTCTTGACTTCCCACACAGCCAAGTGCATGGCAGGCCCTTATACATGTTTGTTGAGGGTAATAATCCTGGTGTTACGGGGACACAGCTCTGGGATGTTTGCAGCCAGACCTTTCTAGGTCTGTTTGGCCTCTGGGAAGGAAACTTTGTTAAGGAAGGCAAGAAGGTAGAAAGACGCGGCCGGCGACAGTCATATCCTACCTAGCCCACTAGAGGGCAGCAGAGGATGGCGAACGGTTCCCAGCTCCGCACTGAGATGGGCAGAATCTCCCGGGAAGGGCGCAAGATCCGCCCAGTAATCCTCTGCCCACCCAGACCGTTGCAGGTGCAAAACCAGCTTGGGCAGTCCCAGGGCCCGATAAGGAGGGAGTCCCAGGGCGCCTGGGTGGCTCAGTGGGTTAAACTGCTGCCTTCCACTCAGGTCATGATCTCAGGGTCTTGGGATCGAGTCCCGCGTTGGGCTCTCTGCTCAGCAGGGAGCCTGCTTCCCCCCCCCCCTCTCTCTCTGCCTGCCTCTCTGCCCACTTGTGATCTCTGTCTGTCAAATAAATAAATAAAATCTTTAAAAAGGGGGGGAGCCCCAATGCCAAGCCAAAGGAGGGGTCTCCTGACCTTGCTATTAACGATGGGGAAGGAGCACAGAGCGGGCTCAGTGTGCTCATCCCCTGCCTCCCCTTCTTTCGTGCCATTTGAGGTTCAGGAGCTCCCCACACAGAGCAGCTTTCTCTTCACCGTCAGGGACAAAGTTGCTCAAAGAGCCTGAATTTCAGAGAGGAGACAGACCTCTGACACCTGCTTAGGGTGTAGGTATAGGGAAAAGGACCTTGAAACACTTCCAGAGACGGACTTGGAAGCTTTGGGCACCTGCTAAAGACGTTTTCTAGATGATTCTTCAGGGTCAAAGGGAGGGAGAGCTTTCTAGGATGGAGGTCAATATTACACTCTTGACACACTCAAAGCGGGCAAGAGAGCATGAAAACGGGTAAATCACTCTGCCGCTTACTAGCTGTATGTTTTTAAACAAAGTACTTTGCCTCTCTTGGCCCCTAATTTCCTTGTCTGTATAGTGAGGGAAATCGTAGTTCTCTCTCCAGGAGTTAGTCGGATGGTTAAATAAAGTAACTGAAGCAAGCGCCTCTCGAGGCACCTGGCACCTGGCACCGGTCACTAAACCTGTTCCTGCGCCCCCTGCGGCCTCTGGTACGTTCTGCACCCTGTACCGACTCCGGCTGCAGTATCGTCCTCGGCCACCGGGCGGCGGTGCGGGACCACAGTGCCCGTCGGCGCACAACCAGACTCAGTGGGAGCGGGAAAGAATTCCGCAGCCTGAAGAGCAGCAGAATTGGAGCGTCGGAGAGATTAGGTCTTAGCCTCCTGTGCCAGAGTTGCCCTCGATCCGACTCTCCAGAGTCTCCGCAGCCGGCAAAGGCCCAGCTAGGCAGAGCAAAGGCAGCAGATGGGGTGGGGCATCAGAAAGTGAAGAGGAAAGTGAAGTGGAGATCATCAGGCTGGGGATCCTCACCCACAGCCCAGACTCTCAGACTGGCAGATTTAACGACCCTATCCATTGCCCCATTCCGGCAACTTCCTAAAATTAGGGGTGGGAGGGACAGAGTACCTTTCCCGACATCTCCTGAGCCCCTTCTGGAGCGACCTTGCTGAAGCTTGTCCCCTTGGTATTTTGAACAGAGACCCCTTTAGAGATCTGGGTTAAGATACAGACCTGGAAACCGGGGACGAGTTAGTTAAATTCTCTTTATTTATTTATTTATTTTTTTAACCATAGATCAAGTTGTTTCAGTCCCATGTTCATGTTTAAAAATTCTCCATGGCTCCGAAATCACGCCTGGTCTATAATCCCAAACTCCACACCATGACCTACGAAGCGGGGCCTGACCTTCCACTTCACCTCCTTCCTCTCTCCTCCCTGCCAGGCTGTACCCCAGGCTTCCCACACCCTTTGCCTGGGACTCTGTCCCCAGAAGTGTGCATGGCTCCTTCTGTTATTTCATTCAGGCCTCTGCCTCCTCCCCAGAGAGGCTCTCTCCAATCCAGTATAATCTTTCATTCTCCCCGCGGAGGGCTCCTCTGCCTAACTTCATATGATGGGTCCCAGGCTATCTGTTTCCTGTCTTTCTGTCCCAGGAGAATGGAAGTGCCCAGAGGGCCAGGCTCTTGGCATCCTGTTTCTCTGTGAGTCGGAGCTTAATCAATATTTGTTGAATAAATTCATGACTTAATGAATTAATCTACAAAATGTGGAGGCTCAGGAAGAGTCATGGTGGTGACAGCTTTTTGGACATTTCATTCACTATATTAGTGTGCACCTATTTTGTGCCTACTGTACAGGTCCTTAGGGATCATCATTGTTCTTACTCATTGCCACAGAGAGAGTGCGATGGGAAGTAAATCTGATCTGGGCCCAAAGCGCAGACCCTAGGCTCGGTCCATCCTCTTCGCTTCTCACTTTCCAGTTTTGGAGGCAGCCATCGTGCTAGCAGAGAGCAAAGTGCTCTGGGAGCTAGAGGTTCCAAGGGGAGGCGGGTGATCTCTTCACTGTCCCCTACCCCCATTCAGCCCTCTGGCCCTTAAGTCTCCAAGAAGCAAGAAAGAGGTCAGAGAGGTCCCTCTCCCTCGCTCTCCTCCATCTCGGATTGCTGCACGCTCTTCCCTCTTCGCCTGAGAGCCGGGTCGCCCGGAATTTGTGTCTCGGTTCCGGCCCAGGGCGGCTGGAGCCTCGGGAATTTCCGGCTAGGGTCACAGGATACGCACAGGGAAACACCGGCCCGGAGAACCGCGCTCTTCCCGCGGCGGGCGGAAGGCGAAGAGCGAGTGGGGCCCGCGCGCAGCGGTAGTGGGTGTTGGCGAGACCCGGGAGGCAAACCGCATGGAACGAGGGCGTAGCGGGAGGACAGCGGAGAGCAGCCGGTTCCGGAACGTCTGACGGCGAGCCCCGGAGGTTGTCCGCGCGAGTAACAAGTGTGCGATTTTGTGTGCCACTGACGTGTGCACGTGGGCACCTACAAGCTCCTGAGCAGGCTGGGTGCACGGAGCTTCAGTGTTCACACAAAGAGCGCGTAGACGAGGAACGTTTAAATCGGGGCGGGGAAGAGGAAAAGATCCCCGGGAGCCTGGGGAGGAGGATGGGGGATAAAAGGCACGACCTCGGCTGGGTTCTAGACGCGGGTGCTCCGCGAAGGGACCCGCCACCGGGCTACAAGCGCGGGGTGGGAGATTGCCTGGACCAGCTTCTCCCCTATTCTCTGCAGAACTTTTTCCCCCTCCCTCTTCCCTCGCTCTGCCTCTCTCGGGGCGGTCTCCAGGGACTGTCTCTCACATCCATTCTCCTTTCCTCCTTGATTTATGCTGCAGAGTGGAACGACCTTCCCTGACCTCATTTTCATGACGGCGCGAGCACACCCGGAGCCGGCTACGCACATTCCGGAGCAGGCGCGCGCCGACACTCACACACTCACCCTGGCACACACACACACACCCGAGACCTAGGCTGCTGGACCCTGCCCATGCTTGAGTTCACACCAGCTCCGCCACTGTTCTGGGCACTGCCGGGGCTGTGGACGCTCAAAGAATAGATCCTCGTTAGCATCTTGCTTTGAATATCATTTGCATTTTATTCATTTCATGTCAAAACGCTCAGAACTCTCCCCAGCCCGCACCTTTCCCCAGAGCTTGAGAGTCGTGAGCCTCCAGCTCTAGCCCCTTCCCTGTGGGCCGCGCACTTGCTGGCTGCCCCCACCCCACCCACCCTCGCGTGGCCAGAGCACCACAAACACCCACAGCCCCCACAAGAGGGGCTAGCCTCTCCTAAGCTCTAGGCAAGTTCCAGGGCCTGCGCTAAGGGTTTAGGTGAATGATCTCATTCAGTCCTTCCAACAACCAAATGAGCTAAGCACTACGTTATAGCCATTTGAGAATCGAGGAAACTGAGGCACAGAGACGCCTCGCTCAAGGTCACAGAGCTAAAATTGGAGGAAACGGAACTGAAATCCAAGGCGCCCGGACGCCGAAGCCTGAAAGCTTAACCGCTTCGCCGCCCAGCCTTGCGCAAGGTCAAAGCTAAGGTAACCGCGACAGAGGGAAGTATTTTTTAGAAAGTCATTCTCCGCCCCACCGCGACCCTTCCTCCACCCGGCCGCGGGGGTGGGGGGACCCGGACGCATTCCCGTGGCGGGGGCTTGCAGCGCCCTTTCGTCGGGCCGCCCCTTGTCTTGACCCCTTTCCCAGCGAGGGCTCGGCCGAGTCCGGCCGCCGTGCTCTCGAGGTCGTCTGTCGGCTCTGGCTAGTTAAGAAAAATAAACAACGTTCCAAATGGAGGCGATTCCTTTCAACCCAAGCCCCGCCGCCTGCCAGAGAAATGCAAACAGCGGGAGACAGCCCGAGTCCGCCCCGGCCCCCGCGCCCGAGCTGCGGGTGGGAGGGCCGGGCCGAGGTAACCCGAGCCGCCGCGCCGGCTCCCCGCGCGCTGCCCTCCGGCTGCCCCTTCGCCCCTGACCCCGCCGGCGGCGCGCCTGGCCCGCGCCCGCCGTCCCCGGCGCCCCCCACCGGGCCAGGCCCCCGCCCCGGAGCGCCACCCCGGGAGCCCCAGCCGAGTCCCGCGCCCTCGCGGCCACATGGTTCCTGTCCGCATCGCTCCCCTGCAGCGGCCGCGCGCCTGGCTTTAGTCCTAGGATCATTAAACACCGAGACAAAATGGCAAGGGGTGTCAGAAACCCGCCTGGCAAATACTGCCTAGTGAATGGATCTTGGATGGAGGTGGGGGGGGGGGGGATGCTGCTTCCAGATGTGTCCCCTTCCCATCCTGCGGTGCGCCGTCGGGGAAGCTAGGGGCGCCACAGCACAGTAAGGTCAGCGCGGGCCCGACGAAGCCGAAGGGGTAGTATGCTGGACCGCAGGGTGCTCTGCCCAGCCCAACCAGGTGAGCATCGGCTCTCTCCCGAGGTCTCGTCCTCCCCAGGTCTTTGGCGGCCGGGAAGACCTGCGTCCGGGGCCGCCAGGGGGAGCCGACGGGCGACGGAAGATGACCACGCTCGCATCCAAACCCCACTTCGAGGATACGATGCTGGGAGTACTGTGCACGCAGGACGTGACAGCGCCAACCTCGTTTTTATTGCTGCGCGAATGACTCTGGGGAGTCTCCGTGGCTGGCGTGCAAACAGTCCCTGCCCCGGGCACAAGGGTCGGAGGGAATCCCGGGACCCGGGATATGTAGCCTCATCAACTTGAGAAGCGGTCGCTGCGTCGAGTGGCCTGAGTTCGCTGGCCTGGCTGCCCAGCAGATCAGAGCGGCCCAGAGATTCACCTGGGTCTCCCCGCTGGCGGGCCACCGTTCGAGGGGTCTGGAGCTTGGGGGTTGGAGTGTTGGGGAGAACTCGTGGCACACCCGCTTCCTCCGAATTCCTTCATTGCAAAGGTGGGCTGTGCAGAGAGCGGCCGGGAATGCCTAGAGCAAAGCTCCCATCAGGTTCGCGAGAATCGGGGAGCTGCGAAGCGAAGACGGGGGACCCCAATGGCCTCCGGCTCCGTTTAACCTCAGCTCCTTTCCTCGGGACGTGCGTGTTGGTCTGTCGGTCTGTCTTTCGTGCGTGCTGCCTCGGCTTTTCACCTCTTTGCGTCGGGAGCCTAGCGCTCTCCTGGGAGCCGTACTCACACACAGGCGCACTCAAGTGCACACACGCTTGCCACACTTGCAAGTCGGCGGCCTGGGTTCGTCGGCGCCGCTGCGCCCGCAGCTCCATGGATGCCGGGGCTCAAACACCTCTGGAGCTCCTGGCCTTGATTTTGCCCCAAGATGCCTCTCCACCTGAACGGCATCAGATCTTTCGCTTGCCTCCACCCGCCTCCCCAAACACACACGTATACACCGCATCGGAGATTTCCTTTCTCGAACTTTTGTGACGGGGCGAGATATAAAACCAAGAAAAGTACCCATTCCTTGAGGATTTCCTATCTGGGCTCCAAATGGCTATTTTTCTCCCATTGAAGTAAAGAGAGGGGGAAAGTTTGCTTAGAGTGGGGGGGGGATTTGAAAGTGGCCATGAAGGGCGCCACCCCCATCACTTCCCTAATTCGATCCCTTTCCATCAGCTGAAACCAAGCAATTCTGCGAGGAAGGATTCCGTTCCTTCGAGATCCTTCAAAAAGGCCCACTATGAAGATGGACGATCAATCTGCACTGCTGGAATCTCTCCCCAACCCCAATCATCGCTCCTCCCAGACCCTGCGGTGCAGACGTGACCTTAAAGAGCCCCGAGGGAGCGGGTTTGAAAGCCCAGCTCCCGGTTCCCCGGGCAGCGTTTGACATGTCAGCCCCTAGCTCTCTTCCTTTCCTCCTTTCAGTCCGGTCTCCCTCTCCCACTCCACCCAGACCCTCGCGTGGGACTCCGACACCGATCCAGGGGCGAAGACGCGGCTGACAGTTAAATTGCAATGTAGGCCGATGGGGGAAAAGGGACCGTGTCTCTTTAACCGGCCCTGCAGACAAAGCGTCTCCCCTCGGAGCGAGCGGAGTCGGGCGCAGCAGCGCGCAGACCTGTCAGCGCGTCTCCCGCGCTTGGGAGAGAGTTTGCAAAGTCATAATTATATCTCTTAACCTGTCTTGCTCTCTGCAGAAGAAGGTCCCATTATATTGAAATGAGATTATTAGCCATCAAATACTTTCTTTCTCGGGAGTTGTGTGTTTTTTTTTTTTTTTTAAATTCAAATACCTTAACGACTTGGCAATTGCATTTTGATCAGATTTAGTTGGCGCCCCAGCCCGGCGCGGGAGCCGGGGCGGGAAGGCAGACGGTTGGGGAGGGAAGGGGGGTTGCCAAAAGAGTTTGCAAAGAGAAGCAACCGTTCTTTCATCCTTCCCTTGCGTCTCAAGGATCCGATGGGGACCTGTGGGTCTGGGGAGGGAGGTGTGAGGTAAGGGAAGTTGGCACAAGGTGGGGAACATTTCCTATCCCTTCCAGATTGTCTGCTTAAACCGCTTTTCTGAAGATGGAAGGTGGGGCGGGGGACCAGGCTAAGTTTCAGAGCTGCGGGAATAGGGGTGGGTCTGGGGCACCAGGTAAGGATTGAGACCGGAGCTGGCGGTAGTGCGGGCTTAGCAGTTTCCGTTCAGGTTGGCTCAGGGCTCCCGCCAGGTTCCTAGTGGATGGAATTTCAGTGTGTAATAAATGGGTTTTGCTCTGCGCCCAAGGTCTGTCTGGTTTTACCCAAGATTGTGAGCCCCTTGAGGGAGAAGCCCATCTTGTTTCCAGACTCTGGAACCCTGTCCCTATTGCCAGCAGAGCCCTTCCCCCAGGCCTCTCCCTGGATTGGGGGGTGGGGGTAGGGGTGGGGAGGAGGGCATGAGGTGGAAGATTTTCCAGACTCTAATTGTAAAGCCCCTCACTTTGACTTCCCCTGGTGGAAGGAGCAGCCAGGCTTCTATTTTCCTTGGCTTCAGCCCAGGCTCAAGGAAAATATAGGAAGCAAGACAGCTCACCGGTCCCACCGCCCCCACATGCTTCACATACAATCCTGGTGGGTCCAATGGTGCATATAGTTCCACTCCATCACCTTCCAGATGACCATCAGGACGTCAGTTACTCAAAAGACAAAATGGCATCCAGAGTCTAGAAACTTGGCTCCTAGACCAGGCTAGAACCATGCCACCTTGAACCAGGCAACTCCTGTCTCTGAGCCTGTTTCTCCCTATGCAGAAAGATTCTTGGACTTGGGATCTGTACTGTCCTTTTCATCTCTGATACTATTTTCCTATAAAGAGGTTCTTAGTATGGTGGTCATCTAGAAGATTCCACAAAAGCCATACCACTCCTTTCCTCCAATCTCTTCAGAAAAGCAAGGGAGTGGGGGGAGTTAAGTATGGCTCTAAAAGTCTCCAAATGCAAAAACTTTGGGAAAATTTCGGTGTCTACTGAAGCTAAAGCATGTATACCCATGAGCCAGCAATCCCATAGGTAGGCATTGCCCCAACAGAAATGTATACTGTGTTCACCAAAGGACATATACAATAATGCTCATAGCAGCAGTCTTCACAATAGCCCCAAACTAGAAACAACTAAGTCCACTATTAGTAGAATGAATAAATCAACTGGTATAGGCATCTAACAGAATACTACAGAGAAAAGGAAAAGAACAAACTGTTGCTATATACAACATGAATGATTCTCACAGACAATACTGGGCAAAAGAAACCAGACACAAAGGAGTACATATTGCATGTTTCCATTTATTAAGAGTTCAAAGAGAGGCAAAAGGAATCTATGCTATCAGAAGGCTAGATAATAGTTACTTCAAAAAAGGATGAGAAGGGAGTAGGAGGGAAGCTTCTGGGCTGATGGTGATCTGATTTTTATTTGTTTGTTTGTTTGTTTGTTTGTGAGAAAGAGAGAGAGAGCGCACATACACACAGAGGGAGAGGAGAAGCAGAACTCCACTCCAACATGGAACTGGATCCCAGGACCAGAAATCATGACCCAAGTTGAAGGCAGACGCTTAACTCTTAACCAACTAAGCCACCAGTCACCCCTGCCGATCTGATTCTTGATCAGGTTATACAAGTGTGTTCCGTTTGTGAAAGTTCATTGAGATGTGCACCTATACTAAATGCATTTTGTGAATATACATTTAAGCTTCAAATTGAGATTATTCTTCTGCTCAATCCTCAGTTTTACCAACACACACTCTTATTAGAATGCCTCAAACCCCATAATAGCAGGAAGTCAAGGACTAACGTCGTACTGGACCCTCCTGCCCCTGTGGCTCAGCACTGTGGGGCATCCACAAATGCCGTCAGGGTTTTTGGTCCAGTCTGGAAGTAGATGAACATAAATGAAACAATTGAGGAAATATCTAGTGGTATAGAGTAAATAGTTTATGATCTTGTGAACAAACAGCCTGGATTTGAATTCCCAGTCCACGACTTACCAACTGTGTGACCTTGGACAAGTGACTTTACCTCTCTGAGTACCATCTGAAACATGGAGAAGTCCATACATCTACTTACTCACAAGGCTATTGCAAGGATTGCCATCAGATAATTTGTGCAACAGCAGGGGGTAGGTGCTCTGTAAGTGTTGGACTCTATTCTCACCTGGCATGGTGGCAGCTCTGGCTCAGACTGACTCAGATTTCAGAGGAGAGGGGATGAGTATAAGCTGGAAAGGAAACTGGCCAAGGAAGAGACAACTTGAGCTGAGAAGACATTGATGAAAAGGGGACTTTAGAAAGATCATCTGGAGCAGTGGTTCTCAACCAGGAACAATTTTACCTTCCAGGGACCATTTAGCATTGTCTGAGGACATTTTTGGTTATCATAACTCCACATGCACTATCATAACTACAAGCACCTACTAGCTAGAAGTCAGGGATGCTGCTAAATGTCCTACAAAGCACAGGGCAGCCCCCACATCAAAGAACTGTCTAGTACAAAAAGTCAGTGGTGCCAAGGTTGAGAATTCTTGATCTAGAGGATAAAAAGGATTTGGTGGCAAAGAAAAGGCATCCTAGGACAGAGAAGGGTGTGTTCTGGAAGACCTGATGTGAACTTAAGGGAGGTGGCATTGGGGAGTGCCTGGAGGTGTCCCTGTTCTGATCTTCATCCCTCAGGCTACAAATTCTTCATTCATCTCCCGGATTTCAGAACTTGTGGGGAGTCTAGAAGGTTCTTCACATACCTGGTTTGTTCACTGCTCTCAGGAGAGATTTTGATAAAGCAAAGCAGATTCCTCAGAGATTTACATGGCCACAAGCATCACATCTGCACTGGAACCACAACTGGAGAAAATCTCTAAGGTCTAAGAGACTAATGGGGAGGGGCTTACCCTCTGCTGTGCATGCACCTGGGAAGACTGGGACTCAACCCCAGGCTTCTATCATTGATGTAGAGCAAGTTGGGGAGGAAGGGATTGCAGATATTGATTAAATAACCTTGAAGGGGAAAACATGACATTTTTTAAAGGTCAGAAGGATAGTTGGCACTGAACTTTGGAAGTGACCAAGAGAACTATGTGATTCTCTAGGGGCAAGTATAATTCCAGGCCCTAGAACCATGATTCATAGTCATAGGGCTCTAGAAAAGAGAGAAATGACATTGATTAATCAAAAATTTCTTGGCTGAAGCAATTTATCTATTTCGGGTACGGTTCTATATACTAGGGAACTAGGGACACAGCATGGAACAAAAGAGACAAAGCAAACCTTCATGGGGCATATATACAATGGGAGGAGAATGATAAAAAAAAAAATGTATAGTGTAACGCCAGGCACTTAGTTGAGTGCCTGCTGTAGATTGGGTGTTATTTATAAATATTCTCAACTTTGCAAGAAACTTTAAGATAGAAATTCCTTCCCCCAATTTAAGATAGAGAATCAGGCTCAAAGAAGGTCAACAACTACCCCAAAGTAGAATGACTAATAAGTGGAAGATTCAAGATTTGAACTCCAGTGGCCAATTCATGATAAAAACACTTAGTAAACTTATAAGGAACATCCTGAAAAAGACTATTTACAGATAAAACAAAACCCTATAGCAATCCTTATGTTTAATGATGAAATAGTAAGTTTCACCCTTTAGATCAGGACAAGATAATGGCTGTCCACTTCAACATTTCAACTCGACATTGCATTAGATGTCCTACCCAGGACAATGATACAAGAAAAAGAAATAAAAGGCTTAAAGTTTGGGAAGGGGAAAGTCAAAATATTAATCACAGATGACATGAAGTTGTACATAGTAAACCCAAAAGAATCTACAAACTACTAGAATAGGTATGTCTAACCAAGTCTTTAAATCCAAGTGTAAAACTCAGTTGAATTATATTTCTTTATACCAGCAACAAAAAATAGAAAATAAGATTATGAAAAGCAATGCAGTAGTAGATGGATAACAACTAAAAGGTCTATGGTTTCTTTGCAAAATGATAAAATGTTCTAAAATTGATTGTGATGATAATCACACATTTCTGTGAATATATTAATGACCCTTGAAATGTACACTTTTAATGGGTGGATTGTATAGTATGTGAATTATATCTCAATAAAGCCATTTTTATAGAAAAAAAGATGAAGGTTGGTGTTGCACAGGCTCTCCTTCCCACACTACCCATCGCCAGCACTTAGAAACATTCCTTATAAAAAGTATAATTTACAGCAGCCGTGAAACTTATCCAATGCCCAGAAACAAATGTAATGAAAAATGGGCAAGACCTCTACACTGAAACTACAAGCCATTACTGAGAGAATTTAAGCACCTAAATAAATGGAGTGATATACCATGCTCAGGAATAGGAAGACTCATATTTTAATGATATCAGTTCTCACCAGACTGATATATAGATTCAATATAATTCCAGCCAAAATTCCACCAGGGTTTATAGGTTTATGGAAATTGAACTCAAGTAGTTCTAACTCCATGACCCACTGGAACTGGACACTACAGAAAAAAATCGGAGGGCCACAGTATCCCTGATATACCAGGTAACAGGCAGCCATACCTGAAAAAAATATTAACACCCTCAATTATAAGATCAGGACCCTGGAAAACCCAAGTGGGAGTAGAATGAGAAGATAAAATATATTCTCAGTTCAGACAGTTACTGTGGTTTCAGTAGATATGAAAGAAAGACCACAATTTACTAAATACGTTTTTATTTAAACAAGAATGATTTAGAGGACTGGGGTTTGTCACACCCCACAAGTAGTATCATTGGAGAGATGGCTCCTTGGCTGGGGAGATGGCTCCCTCCCAATGGGATATAGTATGCAGTAATTTATCTGGCAAGGACTGGGGGAGTGGGTCAAGAAGTCCCTGGGGCCACACGCCCATGGGTACCAGCTTGCGTAGTGGTATGGCATTGCAGGAAGTTCTTGACCCATCCCAAGATAGGAGCTGCGACTTGGCCTTGGCCTTGTCCTTGGGCTTTGGGGAACTCTGGGAGAGTTGAGCCCTCAAGATAATCACTGGAGGAGACAGCTGTTTCTTCCCTGCTGACAAGCTAGGGAGCACCTGAGAGCCTGGGCGGGAAACTGGAGGGGGCCGGGGGTGCAGCACTGCTTTGGTCCTTAGACTACACCCACAGAGGCAGGGCTCAGGGACAGGGAGCACAGAGAAGCAGAACTTATTCCCCAGTAGGTGAGGGGGCAGAGCCCTTAGGCTTCCCTTTGCCTCCCATCTTGATCCCTTGGGGTGCCTGGCTTTCCTAAAAGGGGGGAAATTCAAATCAGTTGAAAGAGAAACAAAGAAAATTCAAAGACAGAGCCCCACCCCACCCCCATCCAAATACAATACTCACTCTGCCTCTTTCTGAAGGAAGTTGTCTTCCTCCAGGAGTAAGGACTTAGAGATGGATTCTACAACAGGGTGTCTCTTCATTTTCTCTAAAAAGAGGAGAAATGGAGAAATTGAAAGCTAGGGCAGGAGGGAGCTGGTAACTAGAAATATCAGTGAGTCAGAGAAGTTTTCAGGGAAGGGAGTAGAGGGCGAAGGATAAGGAGAAGTCTGATTCTTCAGGCTGGAGGATTAGAACCTCCCACACACCCTCTCTCCAAATACACACCTCTAAGTGGGAGAATCAGTCAGACTCACCCTTTTATACAGTCTGGGCTAGAAACTGAAATGTAGGAGGAGATGAGAGGAAAAATGTAATTGGAGAGAAGGGGGAATTTTCTTTTCCACCTCTTGCAGTGTGGAATCTTTGAATCCATGGAAGTCAAGGGGACTGAAGGCCCTTTTCCCTACTATGATGTCACCGATGGGTTGCAGATACTCAGTTCCAAAGGCCCCCATGTTGAGTCACTGAGCTGTGGACCGTAGGTGGTTCTTGGCGCCTAGAAGGTCCTGCCTCTTCCTCTGGTAGTACACTAATAGCATCAGTTCCAGAAACATGTCAGGTTTTTCTTCACTATCATTATCATGTGCCCAGCACTGTGGGACCTGACCTGGAGAATATGGCACTCTTCCGATCTCATGGAGCTTGCAGTCTAGTTGGGGAGAAACACACACAAGACACTATGTGAATATCACTGGTGTGTACCTCTCCATATGCTGGATTGAGTGTGGGTTATTTTTTTAAGATTTTATTTATCTGACTGAGAGTACAAGAAGGGGGAGTGGCAAACAGAAGAAGAGGGAGAAGTAGACTCACTGCTGAGCAGGGAGCCCGACGAGGGAATCTATCATGACCTTCCCGAGCCAAAGGCAGATGCTTAGCCGACTGAGCCACCCAGGTGCCCTAGGATTGAGTATGTTGACACCAGGAGCTAATAAGGTTGATCGCCACAGGCTGGGATGTCTGGAAAGCTTTCTGCTGGGGGAGGAAGGATGGCGTTGGATTTAAGAATGGATGAGGTCTGGGTGGAGAAACCAGGAAAGAGTAGCTAGAACAAAAGCAGAGCAGGATCAGGAGCCAAGACTCCAATTTGGCCAGGGGAAGGGGAAACCTTTGGGGGAACAAAGCAAAAAGAGGGCTGGAAAAGCAGTATGGAACCCTAGTGGGAGGATCTCAGTTTCCAAGGTAAGGATTTAGGGTTTACTGAGGGTAATGGGAAGTCCTGGAGATGAACTAGAGAATTCTACCAGCCAGCGTCCCCACGGGAAACAGATGGCACAGTCTAGTTTGAAGAATTGAAAGAAAGTGTGATGGCATATTAAGTTTCCTAGGGCTTCTGTAACAAATAACCACAAAATGGGTGGCTAAAACAGCAGACATTTACTTCTTTCCCAGTTCTGGAAGCCAGAAGTCTAAAATCAAGGTGTCGACAAGGTTAGTTCCTTCTGGAGGCTCTGAAAGAAAACTGTCCCATGCCTCCCTCCTAGCTTCTGATGATTGCTTGCAATCCTTGGTATTCCCCTGGCATGTAGCTGAATCATTCCAGTCTCCACCTGCATCACCATGTGGCCTTCTTCCTTGTGTGTCCTCACATGGCCTTCTTATAAGGACACCAGCCAGTGGAGTTAGGGCCACCCCAAATTAGTATGACCTCATCTTGACTAATTACATCTGCAAAAACTCTCCTTTCAAGCAAGGTCATGTTCTGAAATTCTGGGTGAACAAGAATTTGTGGGGAAGATACAGCACAAAGGGACTATTATTTACAAAGTTATATATGGACAGATGGGGGAAACCCCAAGGGATAGTGCAGTGTCTGGGACTATACAAGCAGAGAGATGTAACCACTACTAAAAGGCAAGGGAAAGGAACAATTAGAAGAACCAAGAGAAGAGTGAGATAGAGAAGGACACCTTGAGAGGAACTATGACCTTTGGTGAAACCCAAAGCAACCTTGTGGGGAGGGAACCAGGGCAATAGGTAATCTTCCCTCACTCTGTTCCCTCCCCTGGACCTCCAGTCAGGCTTCCATTCCAACATGAAGCCAAAGGGCATGAAGGCCATGATGTAGCCAGTATAGATCATCCACTCAAGGTGGACAAAAAGGGATTCTGGAGAGGCATGTAGAAGATATCCAGTATGTGACATAATGCCAGCAAGGGGTTGACAGTCAGCAAGACACAATGAGAAGAGTCAGATGAAGACCCAGGAAACAGTAAAGCTCTGGGCAGGGACTGTGGGGTGACAGTGTCTCTTCAGCCCTTACATCCAGTCTTCTTTAGACATAAGTTGAGCCTGAGGTACCCATTTGTGTCAGGACAGGGAGTCTCAGGGGTAAGGGCCCCAGCCCCTGGGAAAGGAAACATGATGGGATGACTGAAAATATCTGAGTCCACATGCTGGCCTGGGACCAAATTTTCATAGTCAAATTTGTTGGCAGACTCACTGTTTTGAAACTCACTGTTTCATACTCACTGTTTTTGAAACACCTTAAGGTGGGGACTTCTGCTCAACTTTGCCCTCAGCCTTATCCATTTCTCATCGTCCCACTCAGGACACACTTAACTCATGTCCATTATCTGACCAGCCCCTTGGAGGCATTTGAGTGTTCAACCTCTACTTGAAGACTTAAAGTGCAGAGAGGAAACAGACTAGTCTTTAAGATGAAGTTCCCCATTACTGAGCATCCCTTCACTTCACCAGGCAGAATTCTCTAGGAGATGCAGGAGGAGGATGGGCCCTTGAACATCAGGAAAGATCAGACAAAGGTAGGGGCCAAGTGAAAGGCTGGAAAAAAGCCTTCTTTAAATGGAAATATTTTCTGGGAAGCCCTCAACTTTGGTTTCTGACACTTCTTTTCTGTCAGGGGACTACACAAATTCTCTAATACCTCTGAGCCTCAGTTTTCCTTTCTGTAAATAATGATGGCCCATCTCATAGGGTTGCTGTAAGGATGAGAGGAGATCATTCTCATTGCCAAATGCCATCAAGGACAATGGAAGTTATTGTCTACTTGCCATCTGCACTTCCTCATCTCCCATTCTCTCATTTTAAATCAATCATTCCACCAAAACGAGGCCAGTCATGGTCACCAGTGATCTCCACATGGACAAGCCCAATGACCAGTTCTCAGACCTCATTGTTGCCACCTTATCTGGAACACCTCAGGCTTTCTATCTTCTTGAAATATTCCCTTCTCATTGGCTCTGGGACATCTCACTCTCCTGGTCTTCCTCCTACCTCCTTGTCCATGCCTTTTCAGTCTCTTTTGCAGGATCATCTTCTTCTTCCTGATCTCTTTTGGAGTCAGTTTCCCAGGGCTCCTTCTTTGGGAACCCCCTGCCCACTATCTACACTCACACCCTTGATGAATGTAGTAATTTTCTGGAACGTCTATGACAAAGGACCACAAATGGGTGGCTTCAAACAACAGAAATGTATTTTCTGTCAGTTCAGAGATCGGAAGCCTGAAATCAATGCACATGCTCACTCCAAAGGCTTGAGGAAAGAATCATTTCTTGCTTCTCCTAGCCTCTGGTGACTGCCCACAATCCTTGGTTTGAGCAGGGTAACTCCTCTCTCTGCCTCCATGTTCACGTGGTCATCTTCCTCTTTGGGTTCTGTATCCAAATCTTCCTCCTCTTAAAAGGATACCAGTCCTTGGATTAGGGCCCAACCCAATACAAAATGATCTCATCTTGAATTGATTAAACCTGCAAAGACCCTATTTCCAAATAAGATCTCAACCACAGCTCATAATGGACATAAATTTTGAAGGGATATTATTCAACCTAGTTCAATAGTCTCATGTGGTCTCATGATTTTGAATATGATCTACACATTATTGACTCCCTAGTGCATATCTCCAGTCCGCACTTGGTTTCTATTTTCCTGCTTCATTTCCTGCCATCTCCATACCTCTACTCACATGCCTAACCATCACTTCAGACCTACTGTGTTCTAAATGAAATCTTGCTCCACACCCTTGGTCTTCCTCCTTCTCTGTATATGGCATAATTTGGCAAACAGTTACTCAAGCCAAAAACTCTGGAAGTATCCTTGGTTCTTTTATTTCTCTATACCCTAAATACGATTCATCAGCAAATTATGTTGGCTCTAATTTCAAACTGTATCCAAAGTTCAATCACTTCTCACGACCTACACCCCTACCATCCTAGTTCAAGCTATGATCCATTGTCGTCAACCACAGAAGCCTCTGACCCCATCTTCTACCTCCTTCCTCATTGCACTGCCTACCACCAACTGACAATCTGAATTTATACTCACAAGGATCTGGACTGCTTCTGCTGTCATGTTGAAGGAACTCACGAAGAGACATGTCACTCAGCCCTAACCTTAGTAGAATTCTAAACAAAATTTTAACCTCTCTCAGGGGTCACTTCTGCTTTTGATGCCACTTGTAGTTTTGGAATTGCTTTATTCATTCATTATCAGTTTGCATTTATTGAGTACATCCTATGTGTCAGATACTCCCTAGGCTCAAGGAAAATAAAGATAAATAAGAAATAGTCTCTATTCTACATGTGTTCTTAATCTAGTAGAAAAAGTAGATCTACCCATAGGGGACTACCTTCCTGAGCCGTAGAGAGACACCTAAACCAGCTCCTTAGGATATCAGAGAAGATAGCTCCAGCCCCACACAGGAAGATACCACCAGATTTCCTCTTCTTTCCTCTTGCCATCCCATAGGCACCCAGAGCTTCTTTCAATCCAAACAGACCTCTGTTGAGATTATGTTGCTTTCCATATCCTACCCAGTGGTGAGGATTGCCGCATATTTCTTGAAACGTGTCCATTCAAAAAATGTTTTTTTATTCAGCAAATAGTGAGTGAGGTGAAATTCCTGCCTTTATAAAACTTGGGTTCTATTCGGAAAGATAATTAATAAATAAGCAAATATAATTTTAGTGTGGCCAATGATATGAAAAAAATAAAGGCAGGTAAGGGAATAGGGAATGATGAGAGGTACTGTTTGATTTTTTTTAAGGTTTTATTTATTTATTTGAGAGAAGAGAGAGCATGTGTGTGAGCATGAGTGGGGAGAGGGCAAAAGGAGAAGGGGAGGGAGGGAGAAGCAGACTCCCTGCTGAGCAGGGAGCCAGCCCAATTGAGGGCTCAATCCCATGATCCTGAGATCATGACCCGAACCAACTGCAGACAGTTGACTAAGCCATCCAGATGCCCCAAGAGACACTTTTTTAGATGGAGCTGTCTAAGAAGCCCCTCTGAGAAGGTGACATTTCAGTAGACATCTGCATCAAGTAAAATGGTGCAGTTTCCTGGGAGAATGATTTCCAGATAGAACAGGAAGGAATAGCAAGGAAGCCAGTGGGGGTGTGGAGTGGGGGATGGGTGTGGTGAGGTTAGAGAATAAACAAAACTCACACCACAGGAGGCTTTGAAAGTGTGGGTGAGGACTTGCACCGTATTTTAAGTGTGAAGAGATTTGAACAAGGGTGGCCTGCCCAGCCTATTTTTTAAAGATGGCTCTTTGGTCTATAGGAGGTAAAGATGGAAACTGAGAAACCAGTTATCAGGCTACATGGTGGTCCATTTGGGTGCTTACAGCGGCTGGACACAACACTAGCATGCTTGGATTTCATCCTGAAGGTTTGGGGACCACTGAAATCTTTTTGAGCAATAGTTTGGCATAACTGGGTTTCTGTTTCAAAACAATCATTTAGACAGTTGGAGAAGATGCCTTAAGAGATCAACAGTGGACAGGGTAGGCTACATAACTTGCAAGATTCGGCGCAAAATGAAAACACAGGGACATCTGTCAAAAACAAGTACAAATTTCAAGAAGACAACAGTAGAGCATTAAACCAAGTGCTGGACCCTCTTAAGCATGGGGCCTGTGGGCACTCATCCACAAAGCCCACTGTGACACTGGAGGCATGAAAGGTTTCCAGACTTCATTCCTTCACCTCTTGAATACCACCCAAAATAGAAAATAAAGCAAGAAACAGAAACACAGCTCCATCTTGAATAGAATAAACAGATACTTAAATCCTTGATGCCAATAAGAAAGGGAGCAGATGGCAAAATGGCATATGACTTAGCAAAGGGAAGGGAAGTCAAATCCTATATCTGCAGGAGGTATCATGGGGAGGAAAACCTAATGGCTGCAGAAAATTTAGGAATGATTTAAAAATAGGAAACACCAGCTACTGAAGAAAACCAAAGTGAAGCAGAGGGCTAGACACAGGGATTATTTGAAACCCTGCATAAGAGTAATGAGGCCATTACTAGAGACCCACCTATAGCTTACAATCAGCCAGCTGCACCTCCCCAAACCTGCTGGGGACCTGACATTTGTTCTGGAGTTATGGTATGATAAGTGAACCAGGGAGATTCCAAAAGGGGAATCAAAAGACCCAAGAAAATCAAACCAGAGTCTGCATGGTAATAAGCTTCCCAGGCCCTTCCCCTCTCAGTTCCAGATGCCAGCAGGTTGGGTCTCACACAGGAGATGGAAGAAGCCTTCTCCAGAGAAACCAAATGGCCCCAGAGAAAAGGCTGGCAAACTCTGGCATTTGGAACTCCCAATAAAACAGCCAGCTGGCCATCTGATTGAGACACACCAGTCCACAAGTTCATCTATGCATTTCCAATCAGAAACATCCAAAAAATAATCAAATACTTAAGAATAGACTCAAACACCACAGGAAAAAATTAAGGGAAAAAAGCTCATAGAGAAAAGAAGAATTGCAAGAAACAGAACAATTCAAATACATTTTAATTCATAGCCTCAAAAAGATAACAGAAGATATTGTACCTATGACACAAAAACAGAACACAATATTTTAAAAAAATAAAAAGGAACAGAGAACAAATTAAAAATAGTAGTCAAAATGTAAAAGTCAGTAGTAAGGTTGATGATAAAGTCAATGAAATGTCCTAGAAAGCAGAACAAAGCAAAAAAAATAAAGTGAGGGATAATAAGAGAGAATAGATAAGAAAATTAAAGGATTAGTCCAGAGGATGAAAACTGACTATTAGAATATAATGAAAGAACTGAAAACGGGAAATTGTAGCAAGTTGTATTTCCCAAAGATGGCTGCAACACCTCATATCCCACACACTTTTCTCAAACCTTGCCACGACCCCATCAAGAGATGTTATCTGATTCCCTTGGCCTTGAACTTTGAAAGGTCTTCATGACTGTATTCACTAATACAATATGTGACTTCTAAATCTAGGTCATCAAAGGCAATGTTCCCTCTGCTTTGCTCTCTGGAGTTATTGCCCTGGGGCCCTGAGGTGCCATGTCAGCAGTCTGATTGCCCAAAGGCCACTATGCTGGAAGCCAGTCCAAGCTAAGCTATGTGGAAGGATCGCCCTGGCTACCCTGAGAAGACAGAAGGGGGGGGGGGGTCATAGCCCCCAACGTGCTCCAGTACTCATTGTTCCAGCTCCAGCTACCATCTGACTACAGCCTCAGGAGAGAGAACCACCTACCTGAGCTTTCCCCAGGTCCATAAGAGGCTATAAAATGATTGCTATGTTTTTAGGCCATTAAGTTTTGGGGATTATTTGTTAAATAAAAATAAGAACATTGCCTAAGAGAGAACAATTTTTCAGATTGAAAGTTACAAGTTGACAGACTATATAAAGCCCACTGAGGGCCTGGCATAATTAATGGAGCTACCGGAGGGCACAGCATGTGAAATTTCAGAACAAAAGGATTCAGTTAAACAACAACAGCAACTTGTTTTTAATGGTGGGACTAAGGATTACATAAAGCAGAGCAATGACACAGAACAAATATCAGTATGGTTCTGAACTTCCTACAGGTAACAAAAACACTACAAATCAACAGATCAATGTCTTTGCATGAAGTAGGTTATGCTCTGCTAACAATAAATCCCAAATTAAAAGAACAGAAGTTTATTTTTTGCTCACATTATAGTCCTGAATGTATGTTCAGGTAATAGGCAGGCTCTCTTCCCTGAGACACAGACCCCTTCCACATTGTGGCTCAGCCATACCCCAGGCTTCCTCTGAATTGTTTTTGTGCCCTAGACCCTTTTGGCTATCTGGTGACACTTGTTGACCCCTTCTTAGACTATTTTCAAATCCACAAAACAAAACTCATACTAGTAAAAAGCAAACCAATTATGTGGATGTATAACTAACAAAATGTAAAGAGACAACCTGATATAGTAATTAATACACATGTTTCTGTATTCATTCAATAGCTAACAAGACGACATCTTTATTTATTTATTTATTAAAGGACAACACATTTAAAGCACAGGTGAGTTAAAGTTACATTTATCCTTTAAAGACATATCAATGTGAAGATTGACTGTAATTGTGGCCTGCATACCTTCAATATCAAGGAGAGCTAAGAATTCTTATTTCAGGGGCATCTGGTGGCTCAGTCAGTTAAGCATCCAACTCTAGATCTCAGCTCAGGTCTTGATATCAGAGTCATGAGTTCAAGCCCCTGCACTGGACTCCACACTGGGCATGGAGCCTACTTAAAAAAAAAAACAAAAAAACAAGCAAAACATTGTTATTTTAATCACTCCATATTGCCAACCTTGGACAATGAAAACCACTCACTTACCTCTACGTGTTAACTGACCAACAACTACAGGCAGGAATTACTGGAAAGCATAGACATCTGGCTCACCGATATGAGACCATGTGAATTCACCATTTGGTGGCTGAATGCCTTCCCCTGCTCAGTGTCCTCCAGTTGTGTTGCATGACTGTCTGTCAACAGGAAGACTGCAATTATGTGCAATCTAGTGGCAGGTCTAATAACTGCTGTTATTCCTGAGAACTGATGAATGTAATGATATTTTGAGATATCTGCAACAACTGTAATGTGATATGAAAATATCTGTGATTTCTACTAGTGACAAAGTCCCAGGTACCACTGAAACTTCTGTATTTTATAAGCTCTTCATAACAGAAAGAAATGCTAAATCTCAATTCAAGGTTAGGGAAAATACAGATTTACTTTTCCCATTCAAGTTGATAGAATCCCCTGAACTTCAAGTCCATGGACCCCAGGTTTGAACACTGCCTCTAGAGCCTTCCTTCATATCCGCAGCCAGCCAATTAAAAAGGAAAATACACAGAAGACAATACAGGGAACGTCTTTATGTGCCAGGCCAGAAGCTAGCATACATAATGTCCACTCACATTACACTGGAGAGAATTTAGTGGTCGCACCTTTCAACAAGGAAGACTAGAAAATACAATCTTCCTTCTGTGCTTATAAAGAAGGGAGAACAGATCTGGGTACCCAGCTGGCAGTCTCTTCCACAGGCAGCAGCCATGTGACCTTCTTGCCACTCATGGGACACACTCGGTCGCCTTCCAAAGGCATTAAAGCAAAGCCCTATCCAGCTTCTGTACTCTGCTACACTCACATGCTTTAGGTGATACGCAGTCATTTCTGTCAAATCTGATGGAATTTCTCTTGGTCCAACGACTTGGGCAGGAATTGGGTTATATCCTCCAACCCTGCACACATCCAATATATATAGGGTAATTGTAATGAAGATTAGGAATATTAGGAAGCATGGGCTTTTCCTGGTCCTTAACAATGATGGAACCTGCTGGGATCCCCAGACTTGGCAAAGGAGGTCACTTCCAGGCCAGGTCTGGAATTTTAATTTCCATTAAAGAGGACTTAAACTCATGACCAACTTCATTACCATGGAGTCTGGATCTTCTTTCTGGAACAGCCCATTATATTCCATATGCCCTGCTCTGCCCTCTAGGAAATTCTCCCCCATCCATTATCTCCTGTGGCCTCACCTGAAGTGGTTGATGGGGGTGCCAGTCTTTCACAGCCCCCTCATTGCTCATAGAAGCTTGGGGATCCAACTATTGTTTTAAAAGGTTTTTTAAGGCCATATTGGTGGTTTCCTTTGGAATTTAATTTCTTCCTTCAAATAGATTTTTGATTTATTTATTGCCCATTGATTACATGTGCTAGTAACCACATTCAAAGTGTCCTAGCCATGATTCTTAAATCTGTTAGGTTTTTACTTCTTTGGCCCTATGCCAATCTCTGTCAAATTAATATCAGCTACTGTAAAGTCATCTGTAGCAAGAGGCTTATTAAAGAGGCAGTGTCCTTAACCTAATCTTGCCACAGGAATAGCTAACCTCTGTTTAACTGAGACGACATCACAGCCTTGTGACTTTATTTGGTCTAATCACCTCCTCTGCGTGGTCCAGACACTGTTTCTTCAACCCTTAATCCTTGCTTGCAAACAGACTAGTGCTTTCCTGATGACAACTTATTAAGTGAAGTACTAACCAACAACAAACTCTGAGTGCCTTTTCCCCATCTCTTCCATCCTAGGTGCAGTCTCAGTAGAATAGTAAATGATCTCAGGTATCAGTTTTACCAAACACTTTCACACCAGCATAACAAGTATCTCTAACTCCCCTTCCTGCCACATCTTTTTTTTTTTTTTTTTACATTGATTTATTTTATTTGAGAGAGAGAGAGAGCGTGATGGGGAGGTGCAGAGGGAGAGAGAGTCTTAAGCAGACTGTATGCTAAGCACAGAGCCAGACACGGAGCTTGATCTCACCACCGTGAGATTGTGACCTGAGCTGAAACAAAGAGGCAGACACTTGACAGACTGCACCACCCCCTGCATCCTGTTATATCTGTTTCCTCACCACTTACCCCTAGCCAATGCTCCTTGTTTTGGTTCTATGATAACATCACCCCAAGCCCAGAATCGATGTCTGTGCTAGTTTAGGGTAGGTCAGACTGCATAACAATTAAACCCCAAACTTTCACTGGTTTAACCAATAAGTGTTTGCTTTTAGCTCACACACCATTCCTGGCTGGGTTGTTCAGGGCAGGACAGTTCTCTGTGTGGTGATTCAGGAACAGACACTCTTTTCATCTCATGGCTCTGCAAAGCCATGTCCCCATCCATCTTTCTGGGAGGGAGAAAAGCATGGAAGAGCAACAGAGGAAAGTCTGAACAGGCCAGGTCTGGAAGTTTAATTTCCATTAAAGAGGACTTAAACTCATGACCAACTTCATTACCATGGAGGCTGAGAAATATAGTCTAACTCTTTGCCCAAGATTTTAGTGAACAGCTAGTGGTCTCTGCCATGGTTATTTTCAACCTAGGCTTGTATACTCAGCCCATTTATCAGTCACATTTTCAGACACACAAAATCTCAAAAATACATCTTCCAAAGACCCTTTCTCAGAAAACTTCTAAAGGAGATGTTCTACCAAAAAGAGCAATTAAACAAAAAAAGAAGAAGGAGGAGGAGGAGGAGGAGGAGGAGGAGGAGGAGGAGGAGGAGGAGGAGGAGAAGGAGAAGGAGAAGGAGAAGGAGAAGGAGAAGGAGAAGGAGAAGGAGAAGGAGAAGGAGAAGGAGAAGGAGAAGGAGAAGGAGAAGGAGAAGGAGAAGGAGAAGAAGAAGAAGAAGAAGAAGAAGAAGAAGAAGAAGAAGAAAACACGGGATCCAGAGAATGGGGATCAACCATTGTACAGATTTAGAAAGCCTTCAGTTCATATTAGAGCAGAAGTCTGGAGGGCTCTGGGAGAGCTCTCTCCAAGTAAAAAGGAAAGTGAAGCTGATAAATTGTATGATGGTGTGACAGGGTGGAAAATTGTAATAAGGTACATCGTGTAGACAGTTGTTGAGGAATGAGAATTCAGTCAGGATTTCAAAGGAAACTAATTCCTAAAATGAAATGATTACTAAATTTAACAAAAACAAGTTTTATGATAAAAGAGATTCAATCACAAAACACTATTTAGCTCAGCAGTGAGCAGTCTTGAGATAACCATAAAATTGAAAACAGTGATAATAGACTTAACCAAAAATTAAAATGTAATCAGAGCATTTGGAGAAGGGGGTGTGCATGAGATAAACTTCTCATAAGATATGTATTAGTCAGGATGCTCGAAGTTATTCTACAGAAACAACCCCAGATCTAAATAAATGGCACAACATAATAAAAGTTCATGTCTTATTCACATTACACTCCTCAAGTGGGTCACCAGGGGTTCTACTCCATGTGGTTATGCGGGGACTCAGTCAACTTGTAGCTACAGCATCGGGAAAACAAGGTACCGCGGTTCTGGGGTAGAACACACAGACCAGAGAAGCATGTGTGAGCCTTTCCTGTCTCAGAAGTGATACTTGTCACCTCCCCCAGACAATTTCATTGGCCACAAACAGTCACATATCCCTGTCTACCAGAAGGACACTCAGAAGTTCAGGCTTCAGCACTCTGAAGCTGAGGAGCCCTGGTCATGTTCACCAGGGGATGTTTATAAAACAATCTGAAATGAATGAATCAAGAGAGAGTATCATATGCATATCATTTCAAAACATGGAAGTAAGTACCGGAATCTGTTGAAAAACCAAAAGGAAAAGTGAAAACGTTTGAGAACGTTGCCTCTGGTGAGCCTGGCAAGCAACCAGCATGGGGAGCAGAGCAGGGCGGGGCACAGAAGACCGCAGGGTTGTGTTGTAAGCTTTTTAGCATTGTTTGACTTTTTCAACTATCTGAGTGTACTGTTTTTATTAAATTGTATAACTTATTTTTTAAAAGTTGCTTGAAAAATAGAGACTGGAGCCAGGGAGACTATCACAAACAAGCCCTCCGTAACCCTATCTGGAATCATAACTGCAGTCAATGTTGGACAAGCAGTCAGCAGTTCACAGAACCCCCACCCCTTCCCTGGTCTCTCCAAGGCTAAGGGCATGGCTTGGCGAGCTCCTTCCCTGCGTTGCTTTCAGGAGACTTGAGTTTGCTAGGAGAAACCCAGCCCTGTCTTCTGGCCTCTGAGAGGCTACAGCTCTCTCTTACTAAGGTTTGTCTCACACTCCTAGATCCAAAGATTCTTCTTGTGAAGGTGAATGCAAAATACTTACTCTGGCTTTTATCTACTGGTAAAACTCCATTGGTCCAAGGCTTTTCAACTTGGCCTGACAGTTCCTTTAACTTTCTTTTTGCAAACTTCAGTCAAGTTAGGATGCTGACTGACAAGTTTCTACTTCCCCCTTTGTCCTTCCATGTTCTTCTCACCACCTCTGTCAATGTCCTGCTAACACCAGAGCATTTTGGGAGACCCACTATGCAGTCTTTGGGATGTCTCCTCCTCCCTGGGCTCCATGTAATGGCCAGAGAAAGAATCAGTGAAGTACATTTGATCATGGCATCCTTAATAACTCTCATTTATCTAGCAAAATAATCTAGGCCCTTTCCAATCTGAACCCTTCTTCTTTTCCACCCTCATCCTTCCCTGCCCCCTTGGCTCCTCGTGTTCCAGGCTCTTCCCTCTACTTTCTGTTTCCAGAACCTACCAGGAATCTAGGGCTTCCATCTTGGCTGCTGCGAAGCTCCCTTCCTGGAATGCTTTCCCCCTACTGGATGCATCTCCCTCAGATTAGGAAACCTTCCCAGATTCCTGGCAGCCGTGGAGGGAGGAGAAAGCTGTCTGTTAGGTTAGCACAGGCGGTATGAGTTCATCCTCGTGTAGGAACTCTAGAATGGGAAAATCACTCAGTTCTCAGAAACCTGCTTTCTCAGCTGAGACATGAAGGTAGCTCTAGGTTATCTTTCACATCTCCTTTGGGTCTAATTCTAGCCACCTCCCTTCCCCCACCATGAAAATTACTCTGAATTGTAATTTAATGTTTAAGAGCATCAATTCTGGAGCAAGAGCCAAACAGCTTAGACTCAAACTGCAGCTCTACCACTTACTAGCTGTGTGACCTAAAGTTCACAGTGTGAGCAAGTTCCTAAACCTCTCTGTGTTTCATTTTCTCACTATTTAATGGGGGATAGTAACAGTAATTGTCTTGTAGGACTGTTGTGAGGAATAACAAGCATATATTACACATATACATGTGCATATGCTGTGGCACATATGAAGTTCTCAATAAGCACTCTAAGAAGACTTTCCTAATTATTGTCATTGTCGGAGCACTTTGAGGAACAGGGCCCCACCTGCTCTCTGTAAATCTCCAAAGCCTACAGTTTTACCCAGAATGCATAAAACACTCCATCTTTTTTCCCCACTGGGAAATGGGAATAAACTGCCCTTAAATCAGTTGAGTTAGGTTTCAAGAGCTTCACCTAACCCCCTTGAGTTGTCATCCCTTTCAGAGAACCACTCCACCAAATCAAATCATGTGCACTCAGCATTTGGAAGACTTGCGGGACAAGTGGAGGAGGGGTGTCTTTGGGAGGAGAGGAGCTCGATTTAGTCTTATGAGGGCCAGTCCCTACCTCTGAGACCTCTACAAGGATAGAAGTCTGCGAATTTAAAAGACCAGAGAAAACACATCCCGGAGGGCTGAGAGTGCATGAACATTGAGCACACCCGGGGACACTCAAGGGGTCACTCCTCTTTGGGGAGGCACAGACAGCACTAGCCCTCCCTGAAATGTACAAAAGTCAGGTGACTTCTTGACTGCAGGCCACTACCGAGAGATGGGGCACCCTGGGAAGGGAGAGGTGGGGAGGAGCCTCCCTGTGCTCCCAGTGGGCAGCCTGGAATGACCTGTGGACCTGGCAGCAGGCAGGCAGAGGTGGGAAGAACTGGAGCCGCTCAGGGCTATAGCAGTCCAGATCAGAATCAAAGAGGATGAGTGATGAGGTCAGAGAGTTGGGGAGTGGGTCAGAGAGGACCCAGGAGAGCAGTGGGAGCGGGCAGCTTTCTGGAAAAGCTGGGCGAGAGGTGAGTGATCCAAACCGAGATGGGTACCTCGTATCTATTGCAGGTTATTTAATAAAGAGCTACCAAAGTGACTGCAATTTCCGTGCTAATGCACCAATGCCTCACGGTTCCGCATCTTAACCTCATTGCTGGGGCTCCAGAGGCCCCCTCCCACCCCCGCCTCCCCAGCCCAATGTCCCCCTGCAGCCACTGGGGCGGAGCGTCTCATTTTGCTAGAATGTCATCCATTTATCAAAGGACAGGATTAGCCCCCCCTCCTCCACATTCGGAAGACAGAGCCTTGCTCTTTCTAATTTCAACTTGGCAACAGCTTAGGTTATTAACCTACAGAAATACCCTCCAGGGTTTCCCTCTCACACCATGCTGCTTCCCCCATGTTTTCCCAGCATTCACTCTCTGATTCTCTTTTCCTCTAGGGCTGTGAAACTTGAAGTTTTCCCATCTCCAGATCTTTAGATGTGGATAAAAGACCTTCATCTCCCCATATCTGTCTGGGGCTAGGTGGGGGTGCAGGGGCATTCGTGGAGGGGCTGAAAGGATGCTTTCTAGGACGCGGGGAGGCAGGGGTGCCACTTGTGATGAGATATGGGGAGGCAGAAAGGGAAGTGGGTGGAGCTCTGAACTGGGAGTCAGGAATAAGGACCCAATTCTGCCATTCACTCAACCTTTGACCTTGGACAAGTCAATTTCTCCTCTCTGGCCTCAGTTTCTCCATGTCTAAACTGAGAGAAAGGGATAAGAACCAGAGGTTCAAGCACTCAGGGAACCCCAGAGGCAGGTGGGTTACCAGAATGGGTGAATTGGTTTATGTAAGAGAATGATGCACAGTAAGCAACCGGGGGGGGGGGGGGGGGGGGCGTGTCCAAATTAAAAGCATTAAATTTTAGAAATCAAGATTTCACCAACCAAAATAGATCTGCTGAACAAATTGGGCCCCAAAATCACCAGTTTGTAGCCTTTAGAAAGTCCTTTGAGGTCCCTTCCCGCTGTAACATTCTACCATATAATTGTCTAACTAGCAAAGCCCATCTTAAAAGTGTGCCAAGTAAATAAAGCATGAATATGGAAAATAGGTCTCCTGCTCCCCCACTCCAAGCCCCTGAAATACAACTGATTTACCATCTGAAATTCCTTAAAAAACTGTGGTTAGGTTAAAATATGTCAATAAATCATTTGATTCTCCTCCCTTCAAGACATAAAACCTAATTCTCCACCACTTGTGTGTGCGTTGGGTTTAGCAACTTGCTTCTAACAAACAGAATATGTTCAAAGTGACCATAGGTGAGTCCTGAAACTAAGTCATAAAAGCCATCATGGCTTTCTCTTCCTCCTCCTCTTCTTCTTCTTCCTCCTTTTCCTCCTCCTCTTCTTCTTCCTCTTTCTTCTGTCTCTCATCATAACATAATGATGTCTCTCAACATAACAGTTGTCATGTTATAACACCAAAAGCAGCCCTATGGAGAAGCCAGCATGGCAAGGGACTCATGCCTCAGCAATGTGAGGCAGCCATCTTGGAAGTGGATGCCCCAGCTCCAGTCAAGCCTTCAGATGACTATAGCCCTGGCCAACACCTTGACTTCAACCTCATGAGAGACCTTCAGCCAGAATGAGCCAACTGAGTCACCCAAATTCCTGACCCACAGAAACCATGATATAATAACAATTTTTTGTCTTAAGCTGTTAAGTTTTAGGGAAATTTGGTACACACTAATAGATTATAAGTACATTAAGAAACAAACTTCCCATTCTACCTTCCCATTTTCCACAGGGAAAGATAAGACAAATCACATCTTAGGGAGAGCAAAAGGTAGTAAATGTGCAACAAGAGGAGAAAAGCAGAGAGGATGCTTTGTGAGCGAAAGACAAGCTTTGCCAGCTTTATCATGTGCTCAAAAGCAATACTGAAATTACCATAAGTAAATTAATTCTTAGAAACAAGGTGCTGAGCTATATTATAAATTGTAAGTCAATTCTACCTAAGTAGACTGCCTGTTGGATACTTGACTTCAGATGGCCTGCTGTCACCTCAACTTTAACCTGTCCCATTCTCAGCCCAGCTTTTTCCCCTGTTTCCATGGGTCAGAGAATGGTGCCAACCATGCATCAGGCCCAACGCAAAGAGCAAGCCACCTCAGGCTCCAACTTCAAGACAAACTATAGATTTCACCTGAATTGTATCTCCTGTTAAATGATAGCAAAGGAATCAAGGAGAGAAGTGGTTCTCTAAATTTTTCAGAGTGCTTCCATTTCTTCGAGGACATCTATATCTGTCTTTCCACATGTTCTGGTTATCTACTACCATATAACAGGCCTCCTTAAAACACAGTGATTTAAAAGAACTCTTATTCATTTTGCTTATGAATCTTCAATTTACATGAGAATCATCAAGGACACCTCCACTCTGCTTCACAATATCTGGGGTACTAACCAGAGTGTTTCATGTGGCTGGAGGCTGGGCATTTGAAGATGCTTCATACCAGCCATTTTGTTAACTATTCAGAAATTTTGCAAGCCATTAGTAGCTCAAAGTCAGCCCTAGTGGGACTAGTTATAACCAGGAATCAACAAACACCATAAACCAGGATGCTTTCTTCCAAAGAACAGGTTTCCCAGTTTACCACCACTGTTGGCCATAGATCCATCAATCTCTTTCTCCATCCTGTGGGTGCCTTGGGCTTCCTCACAGCATGGGAGTCTCAGGGGATTTAGGCTTCTTACATGAGGGCTGGCTTCCCCCAGAGCAAGCATTCCAAAAGATCTAATCAAGAAGCTGCACAGTTTCTTATGATCTAGCTGCAGAAGTCCCAGAATGTCACTTCTCTCACATTCTATTGCAAGACCTACCCACATTCAAGGAAAGAAATTAGATTCTGCCTTTCCATAGGAGGAGCTACAAAGAGTATGTGGTCATCTTTAATCTCCTGCAGCCTAATAAGGGAAATCATGGTGTAGCAGAAGGCTGGTGGACCATTCATCAGAAGATCTGAGTCTACCTCCTGTCTCTACTTCTGACTACATGTGTGCCTTCAGCAGGCTATTTAATTTATTTGAACCTCCTTTCTTGATACTAAACAGAAAGAAAGGAAGGGAAGAAGGGAGAGGAAGGGGAGGGGATGGAGGGGAAAGGAGGAGCAATAACGGTTCTCCCACCTGCTTTGCAGAGTTACCATTAGGGGCGAGGAAGATTATTTCATGAATCTATACGTAAATTAGCGCCATCATTTTCATATATGTTCTTCAGCGGGGTGACCACACCATTCATAATTCAAACCAGGGAACTTTGCAGAGTGAAAGGAGGGCTATTGCTAGCTATATTACAGGTAGAATCAGGACAGTCCTTGGTAAACCAACTTGCACGGTCACCCCGCTATAATAAATACGCCAGTTTTCAGAAAAGAAACCGAGGGATGTGAATTGGGTCAAGTTACCCAATGATGAGCACTTGGGGGAGTAAGTAAGAAACATTGTTGAGGAGAATTTATGAAGTCTGAGGTCTAGCTAAAAATCTGCAATGGAGGGGCACCTGGGTGGCTCAGTGGGTTAAAGCCTTTGCTTTCGGCTCGGGTCATGATCCCAGGGGTCCTGGGATCGAGGCCCACATCGGCTCTCTGCTCAGCAGGGAGCCTGCTTCCTCCTCTCTGTCTCTCTCTCTCTGCCGGCCTCTCTGCCTACTTGTGATCTCTGTCTGTCAAATAAATAAATAAAATCTTTTTAAAAATCTGCAATGGAATAAGGCAGACCATAGATACATAAAGTATACGTGAAAGAAAAAAAATGGGTGGCGCCTGGGTGGCTCAGTGGGTTAAATCCTCTGCCTTCGGCTCAGGTCATGATCCCAGGGTTCTGGGATCGAGGCCCACATCGGGCTCTCTGCTCAGTGGGGAGCCTGCTTCCTCCTCTCTGCCTACCTCTCTGCCTACTTGTGATCTGTCTGTCAAGTAAATAAATAAAATCTTTAAAAAAATGTTAAAAAAGAAAAAAAAGGTTTTTTCTCTAGTTCAAGTCATTTCCCCATTCCCAATGTCAACTTGCCCATCCAGGTCCCAGCTGGTGTTCTCACCTCCAGTCTCACCTCTACCCATTTTTCCAGCGTGGTCCCCACCCCCAGAGAATTCTATCAAGGATGTTCAATGTCTTGTATTATCCCCTGTCATAACCCCTTTGATGGCTTCCATCACCTTTGGAAGATACCTTCAACTCCAAGCACTTGCGAGCTCGCCATGGTCTGGCCCTCCTCCTACCTATGTCTCCAGCTTCCTCCCCTGCCCCACTCTGGCCTCACACTTTATTTGCATTCTTAGAAATTCCAAAACAACTTTTATCTCCTGGCATGTGGTACTGGACTTTATACCATGATGCCTCTGTCTGCCATCCTTTTAGCCTGGAATGTTCTTTTCCATTTCCTTTGCCTCTGCAACCACTCAGGAGTCATCTCCTCAAGGAGGCCTTTCGGGTTGCCCAAGGCCGGGAACAATGCCCTCCTGGTGCGAATATTTCTGGCCTTGGAATCCTGGAATAGTTAAGGGCACAGACAGTGCTCAGACTGCCTGGATTTGAATCCTAGCTGATCTTGGGCAAGTTATTTAATCAACTTGTGCCTCAGTTTCCCCATCTGTAAAATGGATTTAATAGGTCTCACTTCTTAGGACTAAGTGTAGTTGTTATTGTTGTTGTTGTCATTGCTAAAGTAGGCTCTAGGCCCAACCTGGGGCTCAAACTCACAACCTCAAGACCAAGAGTCACGTGCTCTAGTGACTGAGGCAGCCGGGCACCCCATAAGTGTGTTAATATAATACACATATAACTTAGCATGGTGTCCGGCACATATCAAGTTCTCAATAAATAGCCATCATCCTCTTTGACATGGCCTGCATCTGTCACCCAAGGGCCAAGACTAGATCCTAATATGTGTTGGCTGAAATAAGCCAAGTTTAGGAGCTCTTGGAGTCCTTTGGGGAGACTCTGTGCTCCAAGGGCAAGACACTAGAAGTCGGAGGATGGCGAGGAGACCAGAAGATAGACTAAAAGTTGTAGGGGGAACTAAATAACAGAGAGACACTGCAACTGGAGAGTTCTTAGCAAGGAATGGGGTAACTTCCCACGAAGAAAACGGCTTTCCTCTGCACAAAGTCATGCCACTTGTCCTTCAAAATACTTGGGAAAACGCACCTCTGTCCTCCCTGGCTCTGCGTGCCCTTGGCACTTCTCTGTGTGCCCTTGGCACTTCTCTGCATGTGTTTCTTTCTCCCTGCCCTGTTCCTCAGGTGGTTCCGCCCTGAGATGGGGCAGCCTCTGAGGTCTAACCTCATGCCCAGACAAACAAAAGTTAGAAAGCACCTTGTAATTGTTTTCTCGCTCCAAGTTAGAGGCCTGGAGGTTTTCCCCTCAAATATCAGCTTTCCCTTCTCTGGCCTTGCATTTCCAAACACACCCAAATTAAGATTTTATGGGCAAACCAAGTTATACATAAAACATTTTTACATTCCTAAACTGACAAAGTGATTTAACTTTGTAAAGGGCACTTAAAGTCTAAGTATTACATATGCTTCAAGATTTCCTCCAATTTCCACCTAGAAAGAAAGAAAGAGGAAAGAAAGAAAGAAAGGATTTTGAACAGCTCCAGAATTACCAGACATTTTGCTGCTGACCCTTGAAGGATCCTGTCCCACAAAGAGCACTCTGGAGCTGGGACAACACAAGCTTCACCCTGGTCTTGGTGTCCAGACACCAGAAGTTCCAGCACCAACCTCTCCCCACACTGTGCTGACCTTTGTCAGGACAAGAGGGTGTAAAGAGCTGGAGTTGCCTCTGCAGACTCAAGCTGCCAGAGGCCAACATCTGCCTAGCTACTAGGGGTTCCAGCATCTTCCAGCACCTCCTCATGAGGGTGACATGAATGCCTCCTCTCTCCCCAGACCTCTTGGCAAATGCCTAACTGCCTTATGGGCCCATTAGGGTTAAGGGTCTTCACTGGGTCAAGGAAGAGTGGGAGAGAAGCCAATCATCCCACCAGGGTCCTACCCTAACCCCTCCTGAAGCTGGTGAGTGGAACCAGAATGGGAAGGTGCTAGCTGGTCTTTGTGTCACTGTAGATAGCAGGAGATGGTCAGAACTGTACCAGCAGGGGGACGCCTAGGTGGCTCAGTGGGTTAAAGCCTCTGGGTTTGGCTCAGGTCATGATCCCAGGGTCCTGGGATCGAGCCCAGCAAGGGGAGGCGGGTGTCTCTGCTCAGCAGGGAGCCTGCTTCCCTTCCTCTCTCTGCCTGCCTCTCTGCCTACTTGTGATCTCTGTCTGTCAAACAAATAAATAAAATCTTTAAAAAAAATTAGAAAGAGATGCTTCTAGAGAAGGCACCCACTGAGATCTTAGAATGACAGGCACTTTGACCTAAGGGCTCAGATTTAGCTGCTCAGTCCTGGGTTCAAATTCTGACTCTCCTCCTTATAGGCTGTGTCCTTGGGTAAATATCCTAGCATCTCGAAGCCTCAGTATCTTCATGTGTAAAATGGGGCTAATAGAAATAGTGCCCACAGCATGGGTTTATCACGAGGATTAAAGACAAAGGGGCTTCACAGACAACTTGACATGCAAGTGCTCAGGAAGTCTCACAATCAGTATTGTCACTCCCAAGGTTTGTGATCTCTTGGAATAATAAGATCAGCATCTAAACCGCACCTGTCTTTCTACCACACAAGGCAGGTGTCCAGTTCACTCCACCTCACAAATTCAAGAAACTCTGGCAGGACGTCCAGCTGACCACCTCCAACCCCAGCCAGGACCCCAAGACGCCTCGGTTAGGGCCTTTACCCTGCCTCCTTGCCCTGTCCCACCGCAGCTCAGAGAGTAAGCATTCCGGCCAGGACCCCAAAAACCCGTCCGCAACTCCCCAGCTCCAAGAAAGGGGGCTCCAACAAGGCAGAGCAGTAATGAGATGGAAGATTTGGGCTAATCCTGAGCCAAATGAGGGTCTAATTCGTGCTGTAAAAATCTGTCAGCTGCTAGTTAACAGCTCCTCTAGCCCTGAGCGTAGGGGGAGGAGGAGACCTCCGCTCGCAGGAGCATTTGGGCCTGCACCTAGGGTGTTGTTTCTCTCCCTTTTCCTTGTTTTTTCATTTTTGGAATGTGAATATAAACTTTATGGTGGGGCCTGGTCTCTGTTCACACCGGGTGCTAATAGCCCACAGCTGAAAGCAGAGGTGCAGAGGAAAACGGGGCGGTGGAGTCCCCAGAAAGCGAGGGGAACCAGGAAGGGCGGTGGAGGGGGCCGGAGGAGGGGCCCAGGAGGCGGTGGAAGGATATTTAATATTGAATTTGCTTTTTTTTTTTTTTTTTTTAATGTGGAAACTTTTAGACACAAACCGGCCCCTGTGTTTAAGACATTAAAACATCTTTAAGCATTTTCTGGTTTGAGTTTGCTCCAGAGCCGTCCTGGTTCCTGGAATGTATTTTATTTTTCTTTTAAGTCGGTGAGAGCAGAAGGAGAAGGGGGGGTGGGGGTGCATTTTCAACAGATTTTTCTTTTTCTTGTTCCTGGGGTGGGGAAGAGGGCGGAGAAGGAGAGAACAGGGCTCCCTGTGTCTGGTCGTTAATCCCCAGGAATCCCGCTCGGCCTTTATGGCCGATGCACTTGCTGACACGAGAAACCCGTGTACGTTCCCAGTCCTTGTCAGGGGGCGTCGCCCGCCCTCGCGGGCGGGTGGGGGGCTCAGGACACCGTGCTACACTCTTGGTTTGAACCGCGTGTCTGCGGCGGGCGGCGGAGAAGCGTCGCGGCGGCGAAGCGCACAGGACGGGGCACGGCTGGCCGGGCGCCCCGGGGTTCAGGCGAGGCCGGGTGACCTGCCGCCCCTCGCCTGGGGCCGGAGCCTCCTGTCGGGCAGGCGCGCGGCGGAATCTCGCCCACTTCCGCTTGGCACCGGGGCCGGCGTCTGCCTCCGCCGCCTGGGCCGGGCGCCACGCGTGGCAGGCATGGTGACTCACACGGCCCCGAGGCCCGCGCTGGAACGCGCACGTGCGGCGAGGGCCCGAGGGGACGCCCGCAACGCCCCCGTGCCGGCGCCCTTGACCTCAGGGCGCAGCCCTAATGCCCTAGCCCCAACCACGCGGGCGTCCTGAGGGAGGAGGCCCAGAATCTGCTTTCCTTCTCCGCCCAGGCCGGGAGCGCCGCTGGGACGTCGATGGGGTCCCCAGGCCACGTCTCCAAAGTAGGGCAGCCACCCTGGCACGACTCCGTCCTCATGACTGGCCCAAAGAATTGGCAGCCCAAGGACGGAAGCCTTCAGGAGCACGCAGTAGGTGCCCAAAAATTGCCGAGCTGGAGTTCTTCCATCAGGGGCGAGTCAAAACGCCCCGCCCCCCAGGGCCCCAGCCCCACTCCCAGCTCTTCTGGCAACCCCTGCCCCTGCCGAATCTGTTTTTCTATTTGAACAATGGAGTGGTCCAACAGAAAGGGGTTATTTTTCACAAGGTTGGGGAAATAAAATGGAGGTGCGTCTAAGAGAGGCAAATTGGGCCGGGAGTCCGAGGGGCGGTGGGGAACTCATTGGATGTGTTGAGATGGACATGTTTAGGGAAACTGTCCGTCTGGGAAAGTGTTTTTGGAAGGTGAACCACCTACCCAAAGGGCAAAGAAGCCGCTGGGCAGAGATAGCGAGTCTACCTGTTCTGGAAGGGACCCCTCCCCACTGCAGTCCTCCTTGGCATTCAGGCAGGCCGGATGGGCTGGCACGGGGCTCAGGGAGGGTATGGGGGCAAAGAGGAGACGTGGGAGACCGCCAGGCGCCCAGGTCCCAGGGAGCCTAGTGTGGAGGCCCTTCTGAGGCTGCTGGCGCCGCAGTGAGACAGAAGCTGGGAGGCGCTGGTGGGCAGGCGGCTTGCACTTCGTGAAAGCCGGGACTTGAAAGACTAGCTGCAAACACGATTCGTTTCTACTTCACCACCCCATAGTCTTCCAGAGCGCCCCGCACGGTGCGGAGGTGAAAGGGCGCAAAGGCTCGTCCAGGAGCTTGCACTCCCTAAGGGGGAGGAGGAGGAAGAGGAGGAAGGATGTTAAGTCCCGGGAAGGCTTGAGCTGGTGAGCTCAACGCCTAAGTCCTGACCTGGACTTACCTAAGGCCTGAGGAGAATGTACCCCCTGCTTAAGGGGATTGTGTCCTAAAATTAGAAGGCCTTTAGAGATCAGGAAGCTAGAGCTCCACAGGTCCCTGCCATGGCACAAACGCAGCAGGCCCAGACAACCCTCGTCACACCCCCACGCTTTCTGGCCTCTGCTACCTCTAGTCCAGCGCCTGGGTGCTTGGCAGGCATTCCTGGGTGCCCGGTCAATGGCAAAGAAAATGCTGCAGAATCCCCATCCCCAGAAAAGAAGAATGTCCAGGACTAGCCTTACTTCCTAAAACACTCCCTCTTGCTCCCCTATCCTGGGCACAAGGGGCGAAGAGTGAGACTTCACACCTAAGGGGCAGATGGACAAGCCGGAGAGCGCCCCCACCCTTCTAGGCAAGAAGTGATGGGTTCCCTGTGAGGGGGAATGGGGGCCTGATGGACGCTTCCTGAAGAACCCAGCGAGGAAGGGCATTTCCAGCCAACCCCTGTGTGCCCTGCGCTGCACATTCCAGGAACCTGGGAGGCGCTAACCGTTCTGCCTTGGGGATGCAGTTCTCTCTTGCAAAGCGGCGGGCCCTGCAGTAATTTGGCTCTGAAAATTGGTGCCACAGAAACAGCTGAGAGCTGGCAAGGCCAGCGCCCCGAGGGTCAGCGTCTGTCAGTCCGCATTAAGATATGCAAAGCGGAGGCGCCTGCGCAGCCGCTGATGCCTCTCGGCCTGGTGCGTAATTGGTGTCAACTGTTTGATTGCGATAATTGCTACTGTCTGGGGACGTGGCTTCCAGGCCCCGATGGGACAGAGCCAGGTCTGCAGGAGGCTGGGCCAGCTACTGGCCCCTAAGAGCTTCCCTGCTCCCTGACCCTTTCGCTCACTGTCCCCAGAGACCTACAGACGTGGGACTTCAGAGGGACTCCCCATTCAGTCTGTCCCTTTCCCTGAGAGTAGCCAGAAGCTCTGTTTCCCTACCATAAAAACTACATCCCCTGAGGGGGTGGGTGGGAACAGGCAGGTTTAGGCCCCACATTTCCCACCCCTTAATAGTCACGATAACAATTTCCTTTGACCACTTGGTCTGACCCCCACCAAAGCCTAGAGGTGAGAAAACTGAGGCACGGGGGCTGTTCTGTGCATTAGAGGATGTGTAGCAACATCTCTAGTGTCTACCCGCCAGATGCCAGTATCACACACACACACACACTCACACATACCCCTCTTCCCAGTTGTGATAACCAAAAATGCCTCTGGAAATTGTCACATGTCCCCATGTGCGGAGCCCTGGTTCCAGCTGGGCCCCCACAGAGTCGGGAACCAGGTGTTTGGCAAGTATGGTCAGTGTGATTCATTCAAATCTTTCAAAGAAAAATTTCCACAGCCCCTGTCATTGGAGGAGAAAGCCATGAGGCCTGGGTTTGCAGGGGCCGCAGAGATGACTAAGACGCCTTTCCTGTTTTCAAAGCTTAGCTTGGTGGTTAAATGCATGGAGTTTGCAGTCGGGCTGCCTAGGTTTGAATCTCAGCTGCTATTTTACTAACTGAAGATCTGGGCCTCGGTTTCCCTCATCTGTCAGATGTAGATAGTCACAGTAACTACCTCTTCAGCTTCTGATGAGGATTTCAGGAGCTGTTGTTGAAAACCTTTAGAACAGCCTGGAATGTAGTAAGCCCTCAGTATTTGTTAAATAAAAAAATAAAGCACTTACTCTGTGTAGAGGTTGGGGGTAAGGAGCCTTCGGTGCCTACAAATGAGTATCATTTGGAACAGAATCAGCAAAGGTTAGCCAGAGGCAGCAGTGGTGGAAGAAGAAATTCTTCCTGGGTGGCCTTGGAGCTTGAGGGGTGGTGGGGAGGCCGAGTCTTCAGAGAGAAATAAAAGATTAGGACCTGGGGTCTACATGCACTAGGAGCTCTGCTCTGGTCAGTCACCAAGACAACCATGTTTTAGGTCTATGGAGTGGGAGCAGGGAAGGGGATGGTGCTCCTGATGGCAGCCAGATTCAAAGCCTGAATGAAGACCCCCTCCTCCAGGAAGTCCTCTGTGACCTCTTCAGCCATTTCAAAACAATCCCCTACCCTCTGAATGCCTGCGACATTGCTTGCTCTACTCTTTGACTGTGGAATCAAATAAAGCCTTGTACTACCATTCTTTTTAGCTACTTACTCTGTGCCAGCCATGTACCATACTTTACATTTATTAGTGAATTTCAGAATGATTATATCCTCTATCATGATCATTATATTTATCATGCATCAGACTAGAGGCTAATCACGACATGCACTATTTCACTTAATCCTCACATGACCCTTCATGTCCATTGTGTAGAGGTTAAGAGCATGGGCTTTGGAGTTTGAATCCAGCTCTAACTCTTGCCAGCTATGTAAACTGGATGTACACAACCCCTGTGAACCTCACTCTCCTCATCTACAAAATGGGCCTAATAAAACTTACCTCCCAGGATGGCTGTGAGTGTCAGAGGTGCTCAGGGATAGGAACTAATAAAAAACGCCTACACCACAGTACGGGCACCATTACAGACTTGCCAGAGCCTTTACGTTTATTAAATAATAATCACAATGATTAAAATGTGTGGTTATTTGCCTCTGTTTTATGAACTTGCCTGGATTGGGAAGGACTTGGAGCCAAGGTTTCTGGAATACAGGACTGGGGCCATCAGGGAAGGTGGAAAGCCCAGTGGAGAACCGAGAAGGGGAGAGGTGGGGGCAGTGGGAGGGGTCTGCCTTGGGTCCAGGCAATGAAAGGGTTCATTGTCTATAGAGAACTTTAAAACAATAATAAAATCAAGTAAAAGTCGGTCTGCTTTTTTCTTATCACCATGTACCAACAATTCTGCGTTCGTGATAAAATACTCTTCCTGGGGAAGAGGAGTGGAAATTCTTGTCCCCTGTTCTAAGGAAATCTCTGCCTCACTGTGGAGTTCAGTGGTCCTATATTTACCTGGGCTTCAAATGAGCACATCTGTGTTACTTATTCTTTCATAAAGATTGTACAGGACAAAAAAAAAAAAATTATACAGAACCAGGTAGTTCACTTGAGGAACTCTCCTGGAGACAGCCAGAAGCAGACACGGGGGACTCAGGACTAAGCTACACTCCCCATTTGGAGAGTAGGTTTGTAGCAAGCCAGAATCATCAGAGCTCCTGTCGTTCTCCAGTCCCTGCATTTGCACAGTAGACTTGGAAATGAAAGAAGCAGCCCAATGACTGGGAAAACAAAGCATCAGACTCAGGCTGTTTCAGTCCTGCTGTTCTCTATGCAGATCAGCCTCTGAAGCACCCCGAGTTCTCTCTTTGGGAAGCTTTCCTTCCTGTAGCGCCTTTTCCCTGCCCTCCTATAAGCCACAAACATGATTTTAAGTAGTAATCATTTACTGCTGTCTTTTCTGAACTATAATACTCATTTGATTATTATTTATTTACTAGTATAATCATACATGTGTTAATAAAATAACATTTCAGGGGCGCCTGGGTGGCTCAGTGGGTTAAGCCTCTGCCTTCGGCTCAGGTCATGATCCCAGGGTCCCAGGGACAGACCCCCTCATCGGGCTTCCTGCTCAGCAGGGAGTCTGCTTCTCCCTCTGCCCCTCACCCTGCTCATGCTCTTGCGCTCTCTCTCTCTCTCAAATAAATAAATAAAATCTTAAAAAAAATTTTTTTCAACTGTCTGGTGGTCTTTTCTGGCCATTAGTATTTATTTGTTATATGTTTAATATGATGGTGATAATTTGGTCTTGTGGGGACATGTTAACAAGGACTCAGGGCATCTAATATTTAGATAAGCCAGTGATCTGGAAAGGCTACCCCATAAGCCTACTACCACCCAGACTCTCATAGCTGCCCCCCAGGGCCTGACACCCCTTCTCGTCCAGTGGGCTTCCTGCCCAGCTGCTCTGTCCCTCCCCCAGCAGCCCCCAACGCTCCATCCCAGTCTCCTCTCCCCTGTCCTCTAAGTCCAATCTCCACTGCGACAGGGTAGGGAAAGTCCTCAGAGGAGCTAATGAATGTGAGGCCTGCAGGCAGGCACATGTTGGCCCAGCCTCCCAGCAGGACCTATGAGAACACCCCGTTCTGGTCCACAGCATATTGGGGAAACCAGAGCCCAGAAAGAAGTGGTGTTCAGCCTGAGGTCACCCAGCTAGTCAGTGGGTCAAGGAAGAGCTATGATTCAGCACCCCTGGCCTCCGTGCTGGTGCCCTCCCCTGACACGGCTCGACCCCAGCCTAACGACAATGGTCCAGCGACAGGACTGGAGTCTCCAAGGGCAGGCCTCAGTGGATGCTCTTTCTGGCCAGGAAGACCATGACGCGACCCCTTTCTGAGACCAGAGATGTCAATCCCCTCACGCGACCTCTCCCTCCTTCTTGTTTCCTTGAGCCCAGAGCAGGGCCAGGTATGTGAAGGAATTCTTTAGACCAGTGACAGGGAGACATGGGCCTTTCCCTGAGGAGTTGGGATGGGCATTAAGCCGGATGTCTTGCTCCCTTGACCTAGACTAAGGAGTGGTGGAGTGGAGGCAGAGGCACCCCGTGCCCCAGTAGGTGAGGCTGCCTCTCTTCTTTGGGAGAAGGGAAATCCGGGGTCCCTTCATTCAAAGACTCTCAGCGTCTGTGAGCTCTACTTCTAGGAAGCCCCTCCCTCCTCCCACCAGCTCTGGAGCCGCAGAGATGGCTGCTGCTCCCATTTCAACCAGCACCAGATCCATTAATAGCATCAGATTTATTTGCACCAGCCCTGACTCCCTCCCTGCTCCCCAGGGGCGCTCGATCCAGAATGCCAGGCCCTGCTTCCTTTTCTCCTGGAACATGCTGACTCCCTCCCTTGGGTGCCCAGGGAGTTGGCAGGATAATAACCTGCGAGAGGAAAACTCTCTTCTCCCTGCCTGCTAATCTGCAGTGCTCACCAAATTAAAAAAGGCATCAGAAGCCCATCGGGTGCCTGCTGCAGGGATGTCATGCCATTAACCCTGGGCTGGGCCGCCTCCTGCTGGTCTGGGCAGGGGGTGGGGTGGATGCTTCAGCCCCCAGGCCCTTTGCAATGCCCTGCCTCTAAGCAGGAATGAAACCCACCTCAGCCTCCATTTCCCACCCCCCCCCACCAGTGGGCATGAAACCTCCATCCTCTCCACCCCCATCCCCTTCCCTATTCCCCCATTATCCTCATTCACACCCCACCCTGTCAGTTGGCACAGATTTCTAGACTAGCCAGAAGGGCCCTTGGACTCCAGTTCAAGCTGCCCACTTCACACATGAGCAAACTGACAACCAGGACTAGGGGACATGTGTCATCCGGTCCTTCCTCTGGGACCTAGGTCTGCAGACTCTTCACCGGTCGGCTCAGCAGTGATCTGCAGCAGCTCCCGTTCTAAGCGCTGAGGATACAGCAGTGGGCAAAACAGACGGAGGCCCAGCCTTCTGGAGCTCACAGACTACTTCTTCCTGGAAGCTATCCCTCTTCCCTGAGGCTGGGCTGGAGGTTCCCCACGAGGACAAGACAACTGTGGGTTGACTTTGCCTCCCCACTAGGTGGAGCTTGTCTGGGCAGCTGACCAACCGTGCTGTTCAGTTCCGTATCCTAGGGCTGGGGGTGGGGCCTGGTCCATCCAGAGGCACAAGAGGTCTTTACTGAAAGCCATGACGAATGTTTGCGTAGCAGGCACTCCATGCCAGGTGCTGAGTGCTAAGGACTATCTTTAAGGGGGGAAACTGAGTCCCAGAGAGGTTAAATGACTCAGCCAAGGAATCCAGCTCACAAGCTACTCAAACCCAGGCAGTTTGGCTCCAAGCTCTTCCCACCTGGCTGCAAAGGAGGGAAGGAATGTCACCAACCATAGGAATGCTGGGCTTCTCTGGTCACCTGTGCCCATGACTCAGGGTCAAAAACATCTGTCTTCCATCTGGCACAAATCTCTGCAACCGCAAATGCTACCCTGTGCTTTGTTTTGTGACTTCCAAGCAGACAGGACACTCAGACACCCTCTGACTTTCGTAAGATCGTCTCACTAGGCACAGGAACCATGCTGGAACAGGACTGGAGTTTCTGGGGGCCTCCAGGGGCACATTTCCATCTCCCTGCCCACAAGTCCTGGAGTAACAAATTCTGCCCACATGGTCCCCTCCAGAAAGCCTTCCTGTGCCTACAGTACCAGCCGGAGCAGGAAGGGGTCCAAGCCAGCCTGTGTCCCACCCAGTCTGGCATAGCCTGGTTGTTCTCTCTAATGGCCTGAGGCAGGGCCCATAGTCTGTGCCAAGGAAATGTTGGTTGCTTGCTTAACTGGCTGGTTCTCCTTAGGTGGTGCTGTGAAAGCCTGTTCTGATTCCCAATTCCAGTCCTGCTGGAACGACCTGTGAGACTGGGGGCAAGTGGTCCCATCCCAGAGCCTTAGCCTCTTCGAGGGCTTTGAGGAGTCAGACTAGATAGTCTCTGGTGACTTTCCCATGTAAAATTCAAGGTTTGACTGTAAATATCAGTTTCCGTTATGGGTCATTGCGAAGCAAGATCTCCTTCCTCGATCATGTGTAAGGCTTGTCTGTTGAGAGAGGCGATCAAGTGAGAAGCATCTTTAAAATGACCCGGAAAGTACATGTCATCTTCAGGGAGAGACCCGGCTACCTCTGGGAAGGATCTTTTTATGGAATCTGGAAAGTGGGGATAAAGAAGGGGAATAACACTGAGTCCCTGCTGTGTACCAGGTCCTGCTGTGAGTATCCTACATGTTTTCGTCTATTCAGTGCTCACAGCCTCCCTGAAGTGTGTTCTCATGCCCATTTTGCTGAGGTGGAAACTGAGGCTCCTCCCCAAGCCTGCGCAGCATGTAACTATCTGAGGGAGGAGTGGGACAGATGTGTTTAACTCCAAAGATGAGGCTCTGCCCAAGGCAGAGAGCAGTGTTCTCTAGTTGCCCTGCTCTGCACTTGCCTGGACCATGTTCAGCCACTACCCTGCGTGCCACAACATCTGGGCATCCTCTGGAGACCGGGGGGGGGGGGGGTCGGGCTCATATAGGGCTATTGTGCTCACATGACAACTGGAGAGCCCCAGAGATGCATGTGTGTGTGTGTGTGTGTGTGTGTGTGCGCGCGCGTGTGCGTATATATGCGTGCATGCGAAGGACAGAGAACACAAGTGAGCCCAGGGAAGATTGGAAGCCCAAAAGGGGAACAAAAGAAAGAAAGGAAGAGTTGAAAGAACGCAGAGGGAAGGAGCTAATACGCAGAGTGACGAGGATGACAATAATAACAATAATAATAACAAGGAAGCACAAACCTTGTTTTTTTTTTTTTTTTTTTTCTCCAAGCAGAATGTGAGCTGGAGCAGGGCTGAGGGGATTAATCTCTTAAAAAATAAGTGCCGTGTGAGGAGACAGGCAGTGATTAAGGTTTTAACTGATCAGTCTGCATCTGACAGTGAACCAGCTATTATCTTAACGGAATCAAACGAACATTCAAAGCCGTGCTCAGCCCCAAACATGAAAGGAGATGTCATCTGCTGGCAGCTGGCAAGCCGCAGGGGGAGCCGAAGGGGAGAGAGGAATGGAAGGAGAGGGGAAGAGAGGGAGAGAGAGAGAGCGGCTTGTCGGGCCGGGGAGAAGGGAAGCAGAAAAAAAGAGGTGTCAGGGGCAGCAGAGCTGCTCTGCCCCTTGGCCCCCGCCCCAGCTCCGGAGCCACCAATCCCAGGCTTGAAGCTCATGTGCGACTGCCCCCCCCCCCATCACTCTACCCCATCCAGGACCTGCGGCACCCCCACTTCCTGAAGGAACAAGAGGGGACACTAGGTGGGACCAGGCTCTGGGCTGAAATCTTGCTCCTGAGACCAGACTCCTGCCTCTCCTCCACAACTCCAGCAGAGCAAAGGCCCAGGATGGTTTTCTTAAATAAATGTAAGAAAGGGGGTGAGAGAAAAGAAGACAAAAGGGAGAGAGTGCCTTTTTCAGGCACCTGGGTTTGCTGCTCATTTAATTCTCCCTGCCACCCAGTCACACGGGAGAGGGGAAGGCTCAGGCTGTAGATTCCACATCTTGAATGAGGCCAAGCTGGGGTGTGGGCCCAGTCCTCTCTGGCTCCAATTTCTCTACTTTTTTCACCAAAGGGGGGGGGGGGTGGTGGAGACGAGCAGAGGCAGAATGGGGAAGTGTGAGGGCAAACCAGGGAGAGGCCCTGAGATCTCTCTGTTCCTACATTTATGCCTCAATGTTAAGCAGATGTTCCCTTCTCATCCCACTTTCCCAGAGCAAGAGTACTGGGGTCAGAAGATTCTAGAAAAGGCTTGCCCTGGGTCCTTGGGCCCAGACCAGTGCTTGGTGCACAGTGTGTGCTCATGGAGTATTTGTCGAGGAGGGGCTGAGGGAAGGGCAAGCTCTCAAGTCCGGCAGAGGCAAGATGGAGAGACCCACCTGGCACAGGCCCAAGGCCTGCTCCGTCCACTGCTGCTCTGACCATGGCAGAGGCCTGAGCAAGGGACCAGCAGCTGGGTCCTCGCCCCCAGGAACACCAGAGGGAGTATCAGGGCTGGGGCTGAGTGGGAGAGTACCAGCCTGGTGGAGAGAGAAAACCATTGGAAGAAGAAAGGTTTAGAGAGACAAAAGGAAAACATTGGAAAAATCCAAAAAAATTGACTCACACACCGTAAGTGACCCCTGTACACTTATTTTTCATGTGGACCTGGTTCTCTTACTCTACTTTCCTTCCCTTACCGACTCTCACCCCTTGAGGAGACATCTGTTTCTCCAAGAAAATAGACATATGGTCTTCCCTCTTCCCTCTTTGTCACACACTCAGTCTCTCTCTCTTTCTCTTTCTCTCTCTCTCTCTCTCTCACACACATGCACACACACCGAGAGCCAGTCAGTGTTGAGTCCTGGTCTGGGCCACACCCCCTCCCAGAATTTTGCTCTTTTTTTGTGCAGGTCCATACGGGGAGGTCCACTGGGGTCCAGTCCATTCTCCGAGGCCGTGTCCCTTCCTGAATGCAGGCCTTTCAGCCTGGCCCAGAAGGGAAGAAGCCAGCAGCCAAAAATGATGTGCCAAATGGGCAGGAGCCAGGGGGTCCCCCCAGAGCCACCGGGATTCCCTCCCCACTCTGTCACACTCTACCAGTCACTGCCCCCTCCCTCTGCCTCCAGCAGGGTTCAGGACATGTCTGTTTCCTGGGACCATCTCTCTGTCTCTGATCCACCTGTATACCACTGCTAGAGGTCTCTTTCTAAGGCAGCTCAGATGGCATCCCTTCCTTGTTAGAGACCTATCATAGCTCCTGTGGGCCTGGGAGGATAAAGTCTAACCTACCCTGGCTGGGCTTGAAGGCTTTGCACTCGCCCCTCCCCCTCCTCTCTGCCAAAGCTTCCTCTCCACTTCCCCCAGCACCTCCCCCTGCACAGCCAAGTCTGACTCTCTGTCCCCCTGGCACACGCCTCTTGCTTTACAACGCAGCCACTGTTCCCCTCCACCTGGAGACCTGTTCCTCCCCCCCACCTAGCCAGTTTCCTCTCTTTCTGGATGCTCAAGTGACGCTCACCGCAGGTCAAACACTGTTCTAGGCCCTTTGTAGGAAGTAAATCATTTACCCTCCCCTTGAGCCTTACGATAGATACCTTTTACAAAAAAGAAACTGAGGCCAAGAGAAGTTAAGCATCTTGCAAAGATCACATAGACACATCCCGTAAGGATAGAGCTAAGATTTGGAAACAGGGAGTTTGGGGTCCATCCTGCCGCTCAGAGAGGGCCCCCCTCTACCCTCTCAAAGTTTCCACTGGTTACCCAGGCCCCACGTCCAATCTCTTTGCCCTCCAACTTCCTCCAGTATGTTATCTGTACCTCTCATGGGCTCCTTAATTACACAATACCTTGAATTAGGACTTTGATCTCTGCGTGTGTTAATTTTATCTCATGAACTAGATTATTTATTATCAGGAGTATAAACTGTTTTGCCATTACTCTTGTAGCTCCTCCCCAGCCCCCAACAGTTACCAGTACAACGTTAGGCATAGGGTTAGAAATAAAAATAACTGTGGCTAACATGTAGTGAGTGCTTCCCATGTGCCGGGCTCTGTTCTGTGACCCAAGTACCCTCTTTGGGTCGATGTAGTTACACTTTGCAGATAGGAAATTAGAAAAAGTAAGCACTTTCTGGCTCAAGGCCACGCAGCGTGTGGTAGCTTAAATTCTTAGCCATTCCCCCCGCGAAAAAAGAGGTCGGGTTTATTTCTCTTCCCCTTGAATGTAACCAATAATGCGGCAGAAGTGAGGCTATGCCGCTTCTGGGCCAAAGCCTCTCGAACGATTAGAAGCTTCCATGTGTGGGCTTCTGGGAGCTCCGAGCTGCTGTGTGCAGCTCAAGAGGATCACGTGGAGAGAAGAGGGCTTGAGGGTGCACAGAGAGCAAGAAGGAGGCCACCCCGGTATCCAGATCAGTCTTCCAGATGACTGCTGCATCCGCCACCATCCACTGCAATTTCAAGAGGGATCCGCAGAAGAACAGCTGAGCTGAGCCTGGCCAGCCCAGAGAGAGAGCACAATCTTTGTTTTAAGCAACTCTCTTTGGGCGTGGCTTGTTACACACTAACAAGTAGGTCCTGTTATTATTCCATTTCTCAGAAGAGTAAGTAGAGGGAGGGGTAGGGAGGTGACATGGTTTCTGGCTCAAGGTCATGCAGTTTTGTCAGTGGGAAGTGGGAGCCAAGAGGAGGGCCCTGGTCCTTGTGACTCAGAGCCTGGGGAGAGTGACCCGTTGCAACAGGACACCCTCATTTAGTGACCGAGGCAACAGGTTTTCATGGACTGGGCACAGCCCTGAGCTGACTGTACTCTGTGAGCAGACCAGGCCTTTGAAGTCTGAGGTGCTTAGAAGGCAGGACTCTGAACACCACCCTTCCCCTGACACCCTCATTGAACTATTTTCTCTATAGAACATCCACAGAAGCTTCTCTTTGAAAAATGTGTTCTCATTTTCAAACCACTGGACCAGATCAGCTCTCAGGTCACTTCTAGCTCTGACATTCCAGAACTCCATGAATGAGTGATGGGAACGAATGCAGAATGGCTGATCAAATTGCGAGGGTCCCGCTTGGATGAATGATGTGCACAGAGAGGGCCTGAATCCAGGAAGCACTGACCCACTTGGAATGCAGGGAGTTCTGGAACCTGCCAGGAGAAAGGTGGGGGACAGGTGCTAGAGGCATCTGCAGGGATGAAAAGGCAGAAGGGTGGACCTGGGGAGAGATGTTGCTGGGGAGGCCATGTGGGTAGCTGGCACTTACCATAAGAAGACAGTGTGGCATCAGGTGGGTCGGGTGGGGGATTAACCTCTGAGCCTCAGCTTTCTCATCTGTAAAATAGACATTATGGAGTAGGGCAGGCATGGGGTGCATGAGATAATGCAAGTGAAAAGCATAACCCAGGGCTTATGGTAGCTGTGGCTTTTTTTTTTTTTTTCTAGGACACCAGAGTGACTTACACTAGCTACAGCCCCAAGAGTGTAGCAAACCCCAGGAGGCCCAGGAAGGGACCCTCTGTGCATCCCCAGATGGAGGTACACATAGAATGTGCATTTGGGGAAGAGAAGTGGGAGAAGTAAGGGCTTGGGGCATCAGGCAGAGACACAGGAGGAACCTGCAGCAGGCTCCCAGATGCCTCGGACCTTGCCAGGAGCTGAGCACCTAGCAACAGGCTGTGAAGGAGACAGGTTTCTGGCTGGGACAGAGACACCACACCAATGGTTACGTTCATGAGGTCATGCAGTGGATTGAGGCACCTCATGATGCTGGGAGGCTCAGGTTCCATCCCACTCTGAGAACCACCATGAGAGAGTCATCCCTTTGGCTTGTGGGGGTCCCCAGGACCTAGTGAGCTCATGGCAAGTGAGGCCAGGCCCGTGAGGGACACAGGACAGAGCTCTCAGGTCAGAAAGACAGACTTCCCTAGTGGCCAAAACCACCAACTCTGGATCTGGGCAAATGGGGTCCAAATCCTGATTCTGCCACTAACTAGTGACATGACCTTGGGCAAGTTACTTACCCTCTCTGCACTAAATGCTGTGACAGAAGTCGTGGTTCCTGATTCCATGGTACTCACAGTCCAGCCAGAGAGACAGATGCTCAGAAAAGGCTTGCCAGCACTATATGGGGCAGGTGACATGCCCATTTGAGAGAGAGGGTCAGTGCCAGGAGCTGTAGCTAAGGGGCCTGCCAGTCTGTGTTCCTGGAGAGGTCTCCATGGGCCAGGAAATGTCAGACAGGTTCGGAGAGATAAAGGGGAAGGTATTCAGGGAGTGGAGAACCTAGAGACAGGGATACAAAAGGTCTGTTTCATATGAGCAGGAGGTGGGACCCCAGGGGGAGGAGCTAAGGCTGGAGGGGTCCTAGGGAGCCAAAGACCTTGAAAAGAGATGGAGAAGTTTAAAGCGTGCAGCTACAGCCACTCCCTCTGGGCTGAGTCAGGGAAAGGGGGCACAAAGATGAGCCAGGAAGACTGACAGGTGCCTGGACTGAGGCCACACCCATGCCCATAGCCCCTGCCAGTTGCCCCAGCCTGCCTGGGTCCCCAGGGTCAGACCATTACAGGGTGAGATTCATCATGGGCAGGTGTGCTCCAAGACGGTATATTATCCAGGATTATGAACTGTAACAGGATAATCTCGCTAATGTAATTCAAGCTCTCGACATGGCTTATGGCTCCTTAATGTACCTCAGACTGAAGAATTACAAGAACATTCTCCCCCAAGCTCCTCTTGTCCCCTCCCTCCCTCCTCTGTCAACCCCTAAATGATTTAGGCAATTGCCTGAAGCCAGATCTTGGCATTTAGTCATAATTCAGTGCAGTTCAGTAAACATGATGGGCAAGGAGCTCTCGCTGCCTGTCCTTTCTCCCACGAAAGTCTGTTTTTTCTCCTCTGTCCAAATCCAACCCCCCCAATTCAGGGACAAGACTGGATACAGGACAATCCAGGAACCTCAGTTCCCTGGGATTCACCCCAAGATACCCTCCTGGGTACTCGGACTTACACTTCCAGGTTTGGGCTTGGGGACCCCAATTATCCAGGGTGCTGCTCCCCAGAACATCACACCCTCCAGACTGAGAAGGCTCCAGAGCCACAGAATAAAGTCAGAGCCAGGTATTTTAGGGGAATGTTCTGGTCTTATGAATCAACGCTGTAAACTCATACCTCTCAAGGGACCGTTGAGATCCCCTGCAAACCATCCCACAGAATAGTTTCCAAATTTTATTTTCTATGGTTTTGCCCCTCCGGGGAAAAACAAAAACAAAAACAAAAACATTCCTCAGAGCGCTATGACCCCGACAGTTGGACATCCTCATTTAATCCAGCTCCTTTCACTAGGGTGAAAGTTGATCTTGCAACACAGATGGGTCTTTCTGAATCACAGATTATGTTTCTTGAGCACCTACTATGTGCCAGGCATTTTCCTAAGTACTTTACATTCATTTAATGCTTCCGACAGTCTTTCAGTACATGCTATTAATCTTCATTTACTGGTAAGATAACTGTGGCTCAGAGAGGGAAAGTGGAGGCCACAGATCTGTTAACTTAGAAGCTGGAATGTGAACCAAGGCAGAGTGGCTCCAGAACCAATGTTTCCAACCACGGCCCCACACTGCACAGGGTCATATAAGTTCTTGAACCCTGAATCCAATGTGTTTTATCCATTGAGCGCTCTGCTGATGTAGCAATGGAACAGGGCAACAGAATCTTCTCTTGGCTCCAGGACAACATCAGTATATTTTCACAGTGGCCCTCCAGCCCCTTTTGCCTTCCAGTCCCTAGGGAGATCAGAAATTCAGGCTTTCCCTCCACCAACCAGTGGGAAGGCTCCTTCCAAGCCCTCAGCCCAGTACAGGCAAGCAGCCCCCTTCCTCTGCTGCATTCTTAGTGCCCATCCCCCTCCTCACCCTCTACTTTAAACATAGAGCTAGAAGGCCCCTCCAGGCTGCCAGGATCCAAGGGAGGCAGGATAAATCTCCCCTAGGGAGCAGGGGACCACAGATTGGGAAGCTTTCCTCCTCAACTCAGCTCAATAAAAACAAGGCAATCTCTCAGGCAAATAATGGCACCTATTGGTGCTTTCTATATACTCCCCATTGTTCTTCCCTAATGTTCTTCTTGACCTTGTCAAACCACTTGGTCCTTCAGTGACTCATTGTCCTCAACTCCGGAGTGGGCTAATAATAGCAGCAAAGACTAAATTAGAAGATGCAAGTTAAAAGAAAAAACTTTGGATAAAGCATTCCATACTTACAACTGCAACACACACACACACACACACACACACACACACACACACACATGCCCCTCTGGTTGAGTTGGTCATTTAGCTGTGGATTCAGTTGTGTCCCCATGCTCATTCCTGTACCCATATTCTAGTAAAAAGAGAAAGATTCAGGTAATTTATCCATCTCTGATTTCTGGATCTGGAGTAGATGAGCTCTGGGGTTGTACCTGCCACTCTGGCTGCAGAGTCTTGGCATTTAAGAATATCTGTCCTGGGGGAGACTGCTGTGTAGTCAGAGGGGCACCCTGCCAGATGAAGAGGGAATTGGCAATCTGTACTGTTTGCTCACTGGGGTGTATAAATGCCTATGACACTTGGTGTCTTGAAATGAGCACCAGCAGAGGAGTTGTGGTCCCCCGAGGCATAGTCCTACCTCTAAATTCTCTTTCCCTAAACCTCAGTTTTCTCATCTGTAAAATGGGATGTGGGAGGAGGTCTCAGGTCCCTTTCAGTCTAACCTTCTGTTTAGGGTTTCGTTCCTAGGCAGAATTCTCTTGCTCCTTTCTCAGGTCTTCAGATTTTTTCTCTTCTCGCCTCTTCCTGCTCCCTTTCTGTGGTGCACACCACCCCACCTCTTCTAGTTCAGAGACCTGTTATTCCAGGAAGTGCCACGAGGGGGAGCCTACATTTGGCTGTCTGAGGTCAGAAGGGAAGCCAACTCGAGTCTAAGGCTAGTGGGGAGGTAGCCAGCCAGTCCCAAGGGGGCCCCAGGACTAGGATTTAAATAGAAGGTTGAGGGGCCTAGATATGGGGCTGTAAGCTACAAAGGCCATTCTCTAAGCTCATGAAGGACTGAGATCTTGCTTTATGGTATTTTTGTGTTCTCTGTCATACACTTTTAAGTGTCTATGGTAGAATTCTTTCATTTGACCATTGGTCTAGTCTGGGAATCTTGCAAGGCAGAAGGTATTATCTATTGTGTCTGCATTTGGGAGAACTGAAGCTCGGGGAGATTTCAGGCTTACCCAGGGTTGATGGTCCAAGACTCCTGACCACTGGCCCAGGTCTCACTATGCATGTCCCTGCCTCCTCCAGGGCCATGGTCCAGGCCAGGCACACATGGGATTTTCAGGGATGCTTCTTGAATGAATGGTAGGCCCTCTGAACTGGAGTGCAGCCTCCCTGGGGTAAGCCTTCACTGCCTTACATTGGTCAGCATTGACCCAGAGCCGACACTTTGGTTCTACTATCTACCCTTTGCTCTGATCATCCCAAACCATAGTTTTCACTCCCTCCCATGTTACTTCCATGACTGGGAAGAGCTGGCTCTGCAGCCATGCCCTCACCAAGACCCCTGGCCTCCTTTCTTTGTCTTTCTAGCCTGGCTCAGGTATGCTCCTCTAGGAGGCCTTTTCATCCCTTCCTACTGTGGGAAGCGCTGGCATCGACAATCAATTATTATTTTAAAATGGTTAGATAGGAATCTGCGCTTCTCCATGGTGGGAACTAAGTCTTGTGCAACTTGGACTCCCAGTGCCTATCAGAAACTGATGTCAGCCATTAAACCCTCTACAGCATTAGGACCCTTGTCCCCTCTACAGCTTCTACCCTGGGGACCCTTTAAGAAAAGGCATTTTAAGCATATGTGGTCTGAACAAATGAATAACTGATTAGCGTTCCCCTCCCCCCTCACTTCTCCTGATCTTTCCAGTATTGGGAAAGGTAATAGTTCCACATTTCTGGAGATCCTCAGACTACCTTCACTCCCTCTAAACCACCAGCTCTCCACACCTTGTGGGAATATTTTCTACAGCCAGCTTCCCCCAAGTGCTGCTTCTCAGCTGACAAAAGGCCTTCTAGTCAGAGATGGTCTAGGGGAGTGAGAGGAAGGAACCAGCCCCTTCAGTAAGAGAGGGGGCTCCTCTTCTACCCCCTCCTATTGGCCAGCTTCTTGCAAGCAAGCCTAGTCTCTGGTCTCCCCTCCCTCAAAACCTGGCCTGTACTCCTGTCCCCACCCCACCAGTTGACAATGTAGAAGGTCTAGGACAGGACATTTAAGCAGGTAAGGTTTAGAAGGAACCATGGGACTCCCAAAGCACAGGGAGACTTTCACTGGATCCAACTCACCTGTGCAGGTAGACAAGTTGGACCAGGGGAGGAAAGGTGACTAGTTCATTCCATTTGTTCATTCATTGAGCAAATACTTACTGAGTGCCTGCTATGTGTGTAGTAGTCCTGTTCTAGGACCAAGACTGCTTTTAAAAGCCTCTGCCTTCATAGCATCTACAGTGTAGTGGGAGGAGCTACGCAAATCAGCAGGTAAATATGTAGCTTGTTACATGGTGATAAATGCTACTGAGAAAAACAGGGGAAGGGAGATGAGGAGCCTGTGTGTATTGGAGGAGGGAGGGTCAGAGAAAACCTTAGCAAATGACAGGGGAAGCATTGTAGGAAAATCTAGCGAAAGATAGGTCCAAGTAGAGGAAAATGCAAGTGCAAAGGCCCTGGGACAGAAGTCCGGTGTCCTGCCTGTGGAACAGTGAGGAGGCCAGTGCCACTGGACTGGAGTGACAGAGAGATGGGAAGGAAGGGCAGAGAGGTGATCAGATTCTGGAGGGTCTTTGTAAGGACCTTTTTCTCTGAGTGAGATGTGCAGCTGTTAGAAGATTTTGAACAGAAGAGACACATGGTCTGACTTTGGCTTTAAAAAGATAACCCTGGCTGCTCTGTTGGGAAAAGACTGAGGGGGACAAAGGACACAGGAGGACAAGTTAGGAGGTGTTGCAAGATTCCAGGCAAGAGAAGATGGTGGCTTCGAACTGTGGGGGAAGTGGTGAAGAGAAGCAGATTCTGGACAGATTTCGAAGGCAATGTAAACAAGATTTGCTAAGGCATCCAGATGAATGATGACAGAAAAAGAGAGGAGTTGAGAATAACTCCAAGATTTTCTTCTCCAGAAACTGGAAAGATGAGGTTGTCCCTTTCTGAGATGGCAAAGACAGAAAGTAACAGGTCTGGCGGAAAAGATCCGAACTTCCCAGCTGGACAAATTGAATTCGAGACGCCCGCTGGACAGGGTCAGGTGGAATTGGAAACAGGATTTACAGTTCCACAGGTCAAGAGAGAAATTACGGTAGAGCTAAGAGAACAAAAAATCCTAAATCTCTGGATTCCCAGCAGAGCCCTTTCCACAGTGTGGCAAGGACTCGCTGGCGGGCTGGAGGGGTTAAATACCTGCGCTCCAAACCGAGGGCGCACGGAGAGGAAATACGGTAACCCTGCGCGCACGCCCCCAGCCCCAGCTGCCCCCACGCGGGAGCTGGAGGAGGTGCGGGGACCCAGGCCGCGCCCGGACGGGGCTGGCTATCCCGGGAGCTTGGGTGAGGCCCGAGGGGGCCCAGGGCTCCGCAAGCACGCATCGGAGGCGGAGCAGGGGCTGCTCGGACTCGGGGGCGGATCTGCACTAGAGGTCTGGGTTTCTTCTCTCAGCAATGGTCTTGACTCGTTTCCTTGAGCCACCGTGAGATATTTATTTAACCTCGCAGTTCAGCCTCTCGGGGACCAGCAGGGAGGGATGGAGGCAGGGAGGGGAAGGCCGGTGGAGTTGGGGAGCGAGAGGGAAACATTTCCTTCCCTCTGCACAGGCCACGGCTGCCTCGCTTCCTCGTGGGGTCTCACCCCGGACCTCCAGACTTTCGAGGGTCAACCAGCCCCTTGGGTTCCCAGAGAATTCGGGAATCACGCTAGTCCACCTCGGTGGATTTAAGAGCTAGGAAAGCAGGGTGGGGTAACTTGTTCAAGGACCTACAGCGAGCCTAAGACAGTGCCAGGTCGCCTGTCTCTGGGGTCCCCCATCCCTTGTCCATAAAAGGAGCACCCGCGGTGCCAGGAGACTCGACAGACGTGGGTCCTGTGCGGAGCCCCAACGTTCGCCAACCTTGTGATTCGGGCCTGGACACCTCACTTCTCGGCGCCTCTCTTTCTTGGTCTGTGAAAAGGGAGTCGTCGCTCTTACCCTGCCTTCCGTGTCTTGTTGAGGGACCAATTTTTTTTTTTTTTTTTTAAGTTATCAGCTGCCAATTGCCGAGCCGAGTCTGGCCCTCCCTGTCCTGGGCTCCTCGCACAGGTCTTACTGTCCCCCCCAGTTTGTACACCCTGGCGTCCGCTTGGTTGGCAAGGATGAGAGCTAGAGGGAGGAGCGAAAGGAGGCCAGAACCCAGGTTCCAAGCCAGAAAGGAGCCCCCCACCTCCAAGCCACGGTCCCCGCCGCTGGCCCAGGGGTCAGTGCTGTGGGTACGGGGGGAGGGGAAGCTGGGGGCCTGGAGGAGCGGAAGTCCCCGAAAGGAGGCCCCATTTCCCCTCCCCCCGCGGCCGGCCCCGGGGCAGGTGAAGAGGGGACCGGGCTCCGCTCCAGGTGGCGGGGCAGCGACGGGGGTGGGGAAAGGCAACAATAGCACTTTTATTTGGGACTGTTTGGCTCTGAGCGGGTGGGCGGAGGAGGAGGCGGCCGACGGGGCTGCGGGGGAGGGGGTGGTCAGCGGCATCTGGCTACACACCTGCTCCTGCTTAACCCTGTGCGTGCTGGGGCTGGGCGCGCGGTGGGGGAGGGCTGCCCGACTACGCGGAACCAGCCCCAGGCCGCGGAGTGCGCGCAGGCCAAGACAGTCAACCTCCGGAGTCTCTGGCCAGGCCTGACGATCTCCGGGTGCGCGGGAATGGGGATCCCCGGCGAGACCGTGGGGATGTCCCGTACCCTTCGCTGTGCCCCTCGACCCGCACTGGCCTCTCCCGCACAGCCCATGGATCCGGAGTCTGCCTCCCGCGCGCCCGCGTGGCTCCGGCGGGAGAGGGAAGGTGAGGGGTGGCTCCAGGGCCTCGGCGCGGATTCCCCGCCGCCCTCGGGCCATTCCGGGAAGCCGGCCTTCCGGAGGCGGCGCGGCGGCCACGGCCATGCCAAGGGCGCGGGGCGCGAGCCAGGCCCAGCGGGCGGCCGCCGGGCGGGGAAACTAGCGCTGGGCGCGCCCTCTCGCGCTAAACGCTTCCAGGCGCGGCGCTGCAGGTGAGCCGGGACGCTCGGCTCATCACATCCCCGCTCCCGGCCTCGCCGACGCTCCCTGCCGGCCGGGCGCCGGGGCGGTGGAGCCCCGCGCTGCACCTGCCCGCGCCGGGACCCCTGCCCGCCCGCGGTGCCACCTCCTCCCACCCCGGCGCTGGCGAGTTTGCCCGCTGCACAATCGGAGCTTGTTTGTGGGCGGAGGAGCCGCGCCGGGTGCGGCGGCCCCGCGCCAGCCCACTGATCCCATAAAATATTATTTGTGTTTAAAAATTCCAGTAATTGGCTATGCAGCCGCTTTTTCCGAGCCCCTTGCCAAGCGCAGTAAAATCTCAGTCCGGCTGGGGTTATTTTCATCATGCAAATTCCCATTTCTGTAAACAGGGTTAAAGCCCCTGGAAGAGGCCGGGCTGGAACCGGAGAAGAAAAGCCGAAGGATGTGCTCTCTGAGACTGGGAGGTGGTCAAACTGGGTCTCCATTCCTGTGAAGACCTGGGCAATTGGGGAGAGTTATTCAGATAATCCATCCCCACCCCACCGCCCCAATCGCTTTGCCTCGAAGACCAGTGCCTGGGATGTACTGGATAAAAATCCCTGGTTTCCTTAACTTTCCCTACCCTTTTCTCAACTGAATAACTTACATCATCAAATCATAGAGGCATAATACTCTCTCTCTCTCTCTCTCTCTCTCTCTCTCAACCGCAGGAGCAAACTGAGGCTCAGAGGGAAGGGACTTGCCCAGGTTCACACAGCAAGTTTGTGCTAGAGCCTGGGCTGGCACATACCTTGCCCGCCTGCCTATCAAAAACCCCTGGAGGGCTTGGAAGAGGAGGCAGCTGGTGCTGGCGCCCAGGCTAGCCAGCACAGAGAGCCCCAGGGCCTGGCTCTGGGACGCTGCTGACTGTGGGCACGATCACTGGGGGAAGACTCCCTCCCTTTCCAAACATACACACTTCCTGTCCCTCAGGAGCTGGGAGCCGCCTGGAAAGGAGGAGGAAGAGGAGGAGGAGGAGGAGGAGGAGGAGGAAGGAGTCCTTGCCAAGGCCTTGGAAACCCTGAGTAATGGACAGGGGAGCCTCTGCCCTGCTCCACCCAGTCATGGCTGCCGTCTGCGCAGGGAGCAGGAACCACACACGTGGGAGGAACGGATTTCTTAAACAGATGCTGAAAGAGAGCCCAGATTTTGAAGTTGGCAGGAGAATCGGGGCTCCGAAAAGAGTAAATAATAGTGTATTATTTGTAATATAATATTGTCTTATATGTAATGTATTATTGCTGTGTTGAATTGAGCACGTAGTATGTGCCAGGCCCTCCTTCAGTTTGCCTCTTTTAACCCCTACCACAAGCTCAGCAGGCAGGTATTCATATTCTAACCACGTTCTTGTAGCTTTGTAAGTGATCAAGAAAGTATATTTGCAAATAAAAATAGTTCCAGAGCTAGACAGTTTCTGTGGGTCACCAGAGCCCAAGATATTGTACCCACTTTCCAGGTGAAGGTACTGAGGCTCCAGGAGCTTAAGTCCCTTGCCCAAGGTTGTCAGTAAAGAAAGCCCTTGCTGGGGCGTTTCTGTGAATGGAAGACCTCTGGGTTTCCTTCTTTCCTTCAAGTTTTCATGCCAGCCCAGCCTCCTCCTGCCTTCCACCACCACCCCTTCAAGTTTTTGTGCACATTATCTCCTCAGCCTCGATGTCCCTCCTCCCTTCTATTCTCAGTCTTCCCCATCACCTCCTTTTCTTTGAACCTGAGGCCCCTCTGCCCCAGAGGCTGAGGTGTGTCTGGGAGATAAACTCGATGTGCCTTGCCCTAAGACCACTGACCCAGGCAGGTGAAAGGAAAGCAGGTTCTAGAGCTCTTTGCATAACAACAAAACTTCTCCCAAGAAAAGTGGTTATGGGCTTAGTAGGGCCCCCTCCGTGCTCATCCAAACACATACACACACACCCTCACCCCAAAAACAAGAGTCCCAGTTGTGGTTGAAAAGAAGGAAGACATTTCTTGTGGGTCGGGGTTATCTTACTCTCAGCTGAGCCAAGGGGGAAGAGGGCATCTTGGGGTGGGGAGGGCTGCACTGTGGTAGCAATGTCAATGATCAGTGGGGGTGGTCCCTGTTGACAAAGGAAAGAGAAAATGGAAAACAGTGTCTGGTGTGTTCAGAGGGCACCCATATCGGAAGACTCTAGCTTGGCAAGGCATATGAAAAAGCCAGCTCCTACAGTCCCAGGGGCCTTTTGGGGGTCCCTAGAGGTCTCACCTCCCCCTTGGAGCTCATCCCAGCCCTCCCTATTTCCTGCCTCCAGGCTGGCTTCCTGCTCAAATGAGGCCTTGAGTGTGTTGTGCTCAGGTGAGGGCCCCCTCCCACCCAGTGTTTTGAGGACTGGACTTAGATTTGGGGCCCCAAGGGTACATGAAGGATGCTTCTTCCTAACCCCAGGACCTAAAGCCCTTCTTCCCAGAACCCATCACAAGCATTAAAAAGTGGGGCTCCTGCCTCAGGGGAAGAAAGAGCTGCCCGAATGAGCTAAGGGCTCCATCTGTAAAGCCATTCGTGACATAGGATGTGGGGGAGATTGGGGTGCAGTGGATGTCCAAGGAGCCTCCTAAAGCCAGACCTGGTGAAGCCACACTGGCTTCTTAGGGTTTCCGACCCTAAAGTAATAGTGTCACCTGGGACTGAGAAGCATGGCTGGCACCTTTGGGGTCATTTGTTTTGGGACCTTGAAGGGCTCACACAGGATACCTGTTCCCTCACAGTCCCCTCTCTTCTCCACCCACCCACCCCCACTGAGGGGGGGTGACGATGGAGTGGGGTGGGTGCTGTGACTCGTCCTCCATTTGGCAAGTGAATCTGGAGATCTTTCTCAGGGACAGGCAAGCTCAAAGGTGACTGCAAGTCCTAATCTGTGAGGGAATGCCAGTTAGGACTCAGGGACCTAAGTGAGGAAGGCTTCAAGGTGAGGGTAGCCAAGCCTTTGAGCTGGCTTTCAGTAGAACTTTTATCAAGCAGGGTCGAGTCTCACAAAGTATTCTGGGTGATGGGAACAGCATTCAGACAACCTGGAATAGACAAGCCTAAAGCAGGAACCTGGGATGAGGGGGTTAGCTGGCAGATATGAGGGGAGAAGGAATGGGATTCCTTTTATTTCATTTATTTATTTGACACACAGAGAGGGAGTGGGCACACAAATAGGCAGAGTGGCAGGCAGAGGGAGGGAGAAGGAGGCTCCCCCACTGAGCAGACAGCCTGCCATGGGGCTCAATCCCAGGACCCCAGGACCATGACCTGAGCTGAAAGCAGAGGCTTAACCCACTGAGTCACCGAGGCGCCCCATCCCTGGAATGGAATTGTAATGCTTCCTTTCACTCTGTGACCTTTTCTTAATCCCAAGGGTGACTCCCTCCTCTCTCACCTTTTCTTTTTTTTTTTTTTTTTTAACTCCATCTCCAAACTGTGTCTGAGACCCCGCCAGCAGAGGACCCTGGTGGCAAAGAGAAAGAGGGGAAAATGGGGTATGTGTGGTGAGACATCATACTTGCCTTTTGCCCATTTACTCTGCCTCTGTCTCTGACTCCTTTTCAGGGATCCTGGTTTCTTCTCTATCAGGTCTCTCTGCCTCTGTCCCTCTCAGCAGTCCATGGTCACTGCATCCTGGTGTATCCATCTCTGTCCCTGCCGCCTCTTTTTGTCCCCCTTCCCATCCTCATCTGACTCTGCTTCTCCTTTCATTCGGGAACAAGACCCCTCCTCCAAGGACCCAGGCAGCAGCTGGGATGGGGCTGATGTCTGAGGCAGGTCCTCCAGAGAGCGGGCCCCACGGTGGGATAATGGGCGCCTCTCTGGGTCCCTCTCTGGGCCCTGTTTCTGTGAATACCATCTTGAGAAGAAAGGTGGGGCTCCAACCCTGACCCATCCCCACCTCCCTCTCTACCCCTCCAATCTTCCCCCCTCTCTAAGGAGAACCCACCTCTTTTGAGGAAGAGCCCCACATGGAGCCTCAGTCAGCTTCCCACCTGATGACTCTCAAGATGTGGCTACAGTTTCCTCCCAAGTCCAGACCCCAACTCTCCCCTAAGGGATCTCACCCCTCCTGGGCCCTGTGACAGCTGGCCCGGTACCCATTTGGTCTCTGATTTCTATGCAATGCCCTGCCAAGAAACTCATCTCTCAGCAAGTACCTTCTGCCACTGAGTCCTCCTTCTTGGGTGCAGGGGACAACTTCTTACCTTGTCCCCATTTCAAAATAAATATTTTTGCCAGAAGAGTCAGAGTCTGCCTCTTTTCTCTGTCCCAAAAGAGAGAGGGAAAGGCACAACTCTGAGTGCTTTCAGATGCATTATTTTATTCCATCACAGTGATCCCCAAAAGTTGGAAATATGTCCAGTTTTGTAGATGAGGAGACTGAGGCTCAGGGAGATGGCTCGTTCCCAAGGCAGTAGAGGTAAGATTGGGTCACGGGTCTGAGCCTGAAGCCCATGTCTCTTTCTCAGAGCCCCACGGTGATTTCCTGGAGACAGATCAATGACAGTACCATGGACCATGGATGGGAGAGAGGGACCTGGAAAGACCTTGAACCCTAGCCTTTGAGGCTCACTTTAATCTGCCAGGTTTTCTTGGAAGACTTGGGGCCAGCTGCCGGTATGTCCTCACCCTGAAACCTCCTTCCCCACCATGTTGCTCAGGCCAAGACAAGCAAACTAGCCCCTGAATTCTCCTGCCCAAGACACAGATGACCCAATTAGGTCTCTTCTCCTTTAGCAATATCAGGACTTCTTTTAAAGCCCAGTTCAGGGGCACCAGGGTGGTACAGTTGGTTAAGTGTCTGACTCTGGGTTTCGGCTCAGGTCATGATCTCAGGATCAGGACTTCAGGGTCTTGAGATCAAGCCCTGCGTCAGGCTCTGAGCTCAGTGAGGAATCTGCTAAAGTTTCTCTCTTTCTCCCGCCCCCGCTCCCAAGCTTGTGCGCACACGCACTCTCTCTCTTTCTCTCCCAAATAAAGAAATAAATCTTCAAAAAACAAAGCCCAGTTCATAACCAATTGCAATACGTGGACCTAGTAGGAATCCTGATTCAAAGAAGCTGAAAGGAAGATCTATCTGACACAAGTGTAACTTGGAACACTAGATATTTGTTGATATTAGAGACTTTCTTTTTTAATAATATAATTTTTAGAACAGTTGTAGATTCACAGCATTACAACATTTAGATTATAGCAAAACTGAGAAAAGAGTAGAGCTGCCACACCTAGTTTGCCCTATTGTGAACATCTTACATTGAGAGGGTGCATTTGTTACAATTCATAAACTGCTACTGATACATTGTTATTAACTATGGGCCATAGTTTATTCCAATTTCCTTAGTTTTTACTTAATATCCTTTTTCCAGGCGGGGATCCCATCCCCAATACCACATTGCATTGAGTCGTCATACGTCCCTAGGCTCCTCCTGTGTGACAGTTTCTTAGACTTCCCATGTGTTCCATGACCTTGACAGTTTCCAGAAGTACTGGTCAGGGGTTTTGTATCCAGAATGGCTGTTCTTCTCTTCGATCTGCCGATGGATTTGCAGGTGTTTGCAATCTTTAGATAAGCTATCTAGCTGATCTCCTGCTAGCTGAAGTAGTCTCAGCCTGCTACTTCTCCACCATCTTGACTCCTCCTCCTGGTCAGGGGTTTTGTAAAATGTCCTTCTATTGGCACTTGATGTTTTCCTCACTAAAACACTGATGCATGGGTTTTGGAGAAGAAAATCATGTGGGTAAAATGTCACTTTTGTCACACCGTAGAAAGGATGTATACTGTCACCTTGCTAGTGTGTTTATGACTGTTGGCATTGACCTAGATCACTGCGCTGACGTGCTGTTTGTCAAGCTTCCCACCGTAAAGTTACTCTCCCTCCCCCTTCCATAGGTGCTCTTTGGAAGGAAGGCAGTGTGGACAGCCCACAGTTGAGGGGTGGGCCCTGTATCCTACCCCTCCCTTGAGGGTGGAATAGCTATAAATTATTTGGAATTCCACATGGGAGATCTCTCCCTTTTCCCTTATTTATTTATTCAGTTATTTATATCAGCATGGACTTGGAGATATTTATCTTATACTTTGGGTTATCCAATACCACTAGGTTTTGTTGCTTAAATTGTTCCAACCTTGGCCATTTCAGTCGCCCTCTGGGTCTTTCTGTCACCTCTCCATCAATGTGGGATTTTTTCTTTTGGTTTTGTTGTGTTTCACTTAAGCACATCCACGCTTTCTGGCTCTATCACGCTCTTCGAGTTCAGCTTGTGAATGTCTTGCCCCCGCCCTTGAGTCCACCATTTCTCTAGGGAGCTCTGGTTGCTTTCACTGAAGAGTAATCTGGGGGCTAGGTATACTTGTTGATGCCAAGGTCAAAGTCTTAATTTTACCGTGTTACATGATAATGGTATTGAGGTTATTTTTTAGAAATCCCCCTTTTAAGATTATATATATATATATATATATATATATATATATATATATATATATATATTTCTGGCTGAAATATATGTGCAATTGGCTTCAGAATAATGTGGGGGAGAGATGGGACAAGATTGGCCATGAATGGCTCACTGTCGAGGCTGGGCGATGGGATCCATGGGGGCTCTTTCTACTGTTCTGTCTACTTTAGTATATGTTGACATGTCTGGAGTAAAATTTCAAAATAATAAAACAAAACTCAGTCCCAGGCTGCTCTTCTAGAAGCCGTTCTCAATTACTTTCACATGGCCTGGTGGCAACCCCTTGCTCCTACTGGGCAGGAGTGGGATGGGGTGCTCCTTGGAGTGAGGCATCTCCGCCACATTTCCCACCCTGGGGGTGTTCAGCACTGGGTGGGAGAAGCTGCTCCGGCCAGCTGTGCCAAAGTGGTACCTGCTGCGTGGCTGGCATGGGCGTTCTCAGAGACAGTTCCAAGTTACTCTTCATACAGCCCCAGGAAGTGGGCATTATCCATATCCTGAGTTTACAGATGAGGAAACAGACATTAAGGGAGTCATAGGACATCCCCCAACCATGTATTTTCTAACAGGCAGAGCTGGCCCTTTCTGAACCCTCCACAGGGAGAGGAGAGATGTGTGCTGAGTTTTCCACTGGCCCTTCTGCATCCACCCTCCAAATCCTCATGCCTCCCTCTGCTCCTAGAAGCTGACCCTCTGGACACCATTCCTCAGCTCTCCGTCCCCTGACTGCCCTTTGGGTTTGGCCAAGGGAAGCACCAGCAGAAGGTAGAGGATAGAAGAGAGACGTGGAGTGTTTGTTCCCCCCAGCGATCTCGCTGCTGTGCGGGCTTGGCAGTGGCTGTGTTCCCCCACTGAAGGCTTGTCCTGGGAGACAGCCCCTCCCACAGCATCGGCATTCACTGACTTAAGGAGCTACCCTTCCCCTTCCCTTCCATGCCCCTCTGGCTAACAGCTTCCCAAGGGGCATTTGGCATTTTCACCTGTTGTTGGTTCCCTGCATTAAATGTTCCTCAGCCCCTCAGAGTGTGGCTGCTGTTTACCCGCATCCACGGAAGAAGGGCCCACTCTCAGTTGCTGGTGGCAGAAGCCCTAACTAGATGTCCCTGCCTCTACGTGGAGGGGACACACGAAGGGTCCAGAACCAAGGGTTGGAGGCAGGAGGAGTTTTCCTTTGAGGCTGAGATGTTTTAATTTAATAACATCCTGGGAATTGTATTCTCCTTTCTCTGCACTGTCCCCAGTGTCCCTCCCGCCTCTCTTGGTTTTCTTCTTCTTTCTTCCTCTCTCCACCCCATTTCCAGTGTCTGTCTGCATGAGACTCTGTCTCATCCTTTTCTGATTTTCCCTCTCAGTGTGGCTTGATGTCTTTCTATACTTCCCTGCCTCCGTCTAGTCTCACCTATCTGTCTGTCCCTCCCTCCACACCTGGCTCTTGTTTCTGTGTGCTCCATCTCTATTCACCCCTGTGTTTACCTTAAAATTCTCTGTTTCTGGCTTTCTGCCCTTTTTTGGTTGTCTGTTTCTGCCTGTCTGGCTGTCCCTCTCTCGTCTCCAGGCATTTCTTTGTGTCCCAAGCAAAAGATGCTGTATCTGGCAGGGTCCCAACAGGAAAGCAGATTCACCTCCAGTTGATTCAAATGAAAAGGTGTGAAGAAAGGAATCTTTCCAGAGTTAAGAGGAGGAACTGGGAGTGTTAAGGCACCAGAGACCAGCAACATGGGATGTCATTACCACCCAAAGTCTGAGGGGTCAAGTGTGCAAAAGTGCTGCTTGAATCCCGCCAAGGCGAGAACCTGTGGGAAGCGGCTGCCCTGCAGGAGCTGTAGACTTAGGGAGATGGAGCCACACAAGAAGTGTGAGACTTCCACCCCCAATTCCCTGCTATCTGGGCCCCCACTGTCTGGACCCAGTAGGAAGCCAGAGGGCTCAGAATCTCCTCCTTGGCACAGAGCAGAGCAGAGAAGGGCAGAGAGAAGACAGGCTAGGTGCCAGGGACAGACAGGATAACCAGCATACTGGGTGCCCTCCTCAGAGTCGCAGCTGAGCAAACCCTTTGGTCGTTAACCTCCAGGGCAGCCTCCTAAGCCCTCCAAGGAACCAGTGTCTGAGGACTGAAGTTAGAGTTCTCAACCTCGCTCTTTACTCTCAAGGCCATACCTTTCTCAAAGCTCAAGTGAGAGGATGCTATAATCATCTGTCCTCTTACTCCCAGGCAATTCCTTGCTTTGCTAGTGTATCAGTTAGAATTAGGTTTTTGCAAATGTGAGAAAATCCAAAATAACTGTTGCTTGGAACATATGGTAGTTTATTTCTCCCACACATACAGAAATCCCATATATAGGAAGTTCAGAGTCAGGTGGGTAGGTTCACAAAGCCATTAAAGATCTAGGCTCCTGCTATTTTATTGCTCTATCTTCTTCAGTACATTGTTTCTACCATATGACCCAAAAGGGCTGCTCAAGCTCCAGCCATCCCACCTTCATCCCAGTGAGCAGCAAAAAGGAAACTCAAAGAAGGATTCTTTTTTTATTTGAGAAGACTTTCTGGGAGCCCCACACACTTTCACGGACATATTTTGGACCAGAACCCTGTGTCATAGCCATGCCAAGATGCAGAAGTGGCTGGGAAATATAATCCTTATTCTGAGGGGGAGCACAAGGAACAAAAGAATTGATGATTCCCTTACTAAGGAAGAGGAGGAGAATGGATACTAGCAGTTTCCACCACAACTGGAATGGCTGGTGCTGCAGGATTTGGAGACATGGAGAAAGAAGAGGGAGAAGGTGCATGGAGCAAAGGATGAGGGAAAGGAAGACACACAACCTCTCACCCCGTCCTTCTGTCCCTCAGGGACCTCCCAAACAGCTGCAGCTGGAGAGAGCTTTCCTTCCCTTGTCTCACCTGCAGCCACCGTTCCCAGTTCTCACTGACACACTGGGCCAAAATCACCCCAAATGGCCAAGATGGGAAGCCACTTTTCTGTCCTTCTTTCTTCACTTCTCTGTGCATGTGACATGACAGAGGCACCCTTGTGATGGGGAACTGCTCGTCTCCTGGATTTCCCAGCGCCCCCACCTCGCCCTTGCTACTCACAACCTGGGTCCCCATTGATGGCTCTTTTGTTGTCAGCCTCTTTTTAATCCTCCCCGGTGGACTCCCTCCATGCCCAGGCTGGCTGCCCTCTGTGGACACCCTTTTCCCTGTGGTTTCATCCAAGACCACGGCTTTAGAGACTCTATTGCTTAAGACACTAAAATGGGGTCTCCAGCCCTAACTTTTCCCTCCCGACTCACGTCAACAACCATTCACCTCCCATCCTCACAGACACCTCAGATGAAACAGAACACAGGGTTCCGGCGCTCCTCCCCACACTTCCCTCTGCCTGCTCAGGAATTGGGGCTCACCTCTGCCAAAAAACTGCTCAAGCCCTTCCCCCTTCTCTTCACCCGCGCCCTCCCCTGCAACCCATCAGCCAGTCCTGTGAGGCACACCCATCCTTTCTCCTCACTTCCACAGTTAACACCCCAGGTCAGTCTCCTCTCCAGCCTCACCCCTGCTCAGCCCCCATCAGGCCCTGCTCCCTGCTCACCCCTTCCTTTCAGAGCAGCAGGGGACACTCTGGGAATGCTAATCACGTGGGGTCACTCTTCTCTTCCCAATGACCCCCAAACTCACTTATAAAATAAGCTCAACTCCCCATGGCCAACAACAACCCCCCTACACATACTGGGGCCTCTCCCCTTCTCCCGCTGCATCTCTACCCCTCACCCCTGTCATCACTATCTATTCTTTCCTTTTCTTTTCTTTTTTCTTTTTCAGTTCTGCAAACAAGCTAAGATCTTTCCCACCCTATTACCTCTATACCCTCCTCCTCTTCTGCCTACTCTCCCCTTTCCTGCCCTTCTTATCATACAAGTTCCATGCCCATACCACTCTATTGGGCAATCACCCCTTAGGCCCCTCGTTAATTTCCTTGCAAGTCTTTTGCAATTGCTCTGTGTGTTCACTGTCACTTCCCTACAGTGCAAACACCTAGCACCACGAGGGCAGGAAATACGCCCGTCATCTCGTCGCAATGGGCCCCACAGAGGCTGTGGCACATGCAAGATGTTCCAAAATTCTGCATTACATCCCTAAATGAGTCCCTCTCTATCCTTCATCGTGCCTAACCCAAGGCCAAGGCGACTCCTGGCATTCAGCTAAGACGCTGTTGATCATTTAGTTACCATCCTCACCCAGCCCCAAATATGCCCAGAATTTTCCAAGGCCCTCCAGGGGTCTTTGAGCTTGCTCTAGGCTGGCTCCCATGGAGCCAATTCTGCCTTCCCCATCCCTTCTGCTATCCCCAGGGACACCCTCCCCTACCCCACCCCCAGGCACCCAGTCACCAACAAGCCTGGAATAAAGCATCATCTGCAGAGCCCCTACTGCATGCCAGCCACAGCGACCTCACACCTAACTCCAGAGGATAGATGAGAAAAAGACTGGATTCTTTTCCAAATGATGGCCCCAAAAGATGAAATAATCTGCTCAAGACCGTATGGGTAAAGAGTCAGGTTGGGTTCAAACCCGGGGCAGTCTGACCTCACCTGCATCAGGTTGGCACATGCGGTGTTGAGAAGGTGTTAAGCGCCCCCCCCCCATAATATGTTCACCTCACTCTGACCTTCTATCTTGCCCTTCAGCGCTGGGGTCCCTGGGGTAAGGAGGCAGAACCCCAAAAGTTAGAAACTGTGGGAGGGGAAGGCCAAGGGGATGCAGGAGAGTCGGGGGTTTGGTCTTGGGTAAGGATGGAGCTCTGGCTTCAGAGGGGGTGGGGGAAAGGAAGCAGCAGTAAGGGAAACGATGAACAGACAGGCTGATAGGGAGGTTGAAGCACCTCAAATTCTGAATGCCTCTGTCTTCTTGCCTTGTCTATCACACAGCTCCGCTCCCGAGGTCTGTCATTTCCCTTGGTCCGGGGAGGGAGGTGACCATTATCCATTCCTTGCCCACCAGCCTGCAGTTCCCCCCACAGCCCATCTGCTAGGGAAAGGGTTCCCTGGAGCTGAAACATGCGAGCTGCAGAGAGAACAGGGGAGCAGGTCGAACAGAGGTGATTCTGTTCATCGTCGGAAGAGAAGGTGGGGAGAGAGGGCCCTGCAGCCAGGACCCAGGGAAACAGGAAGGCGCAGCAATGTTAGGGTGAGAAGGTGGGGTGGGCGAGCCATGGCTCCTCTGCCTGACAGATGAGGCAGGCTCTGGTCCATGAGTGCAGGGCCCAAGAAGGACAACTGTCAGGAGAAGTGCCCCCCACCCCAGTTTGGCCCAGGCTGGGAAAGGAAGTAGGGAGGGGTCCAGCACCAGGAGACCCTTTGTACTTTAGCAATAGAAAAAGTCCCACTATAATCCACAGCCTCCAGCTCCTAGGCCTGTCAGGAACTGGCCCCCCTCCTTGGGCCTCAGGCCTGGAGGGTAGGGGCGGTGGGAGGTGGGGTGCTCTCTAGGCCCCCTCCAGGCACAGCTGAGGGGGGTGCCACAGACTCTTCTTCCAACTTCAGACCCTGGTCCCAGCCCGCCTGAGATAGGACTGCCCAGAACCGATGGGCCACAGAGGTCAGGCTGCTCCCTGGCCCCCCTAAATGTTCTGCTGCAGGACGCCTCCCCTGCCCTGCCTGGGGGGGGGGGGTCTATCAACCCACCCCCAAAGTGGCTCTGTGGTCCCCTCCCTGTCTTTCAGACACCCTCCTCCCATATGCATGAAGGGAAAGGTCATGGACACCAGACTCAGAAAACCTCAGTTCGAATCCTGACCTTGCTTCTCAGTAGCTTTGTGGTCTTGGGCAAGCCTCTTAGCCACTCAGAGCCTCGGTTTCCCTGTCTCTAAAAATCACAGACAGAAGAGCTAGATTCCCCCTCATGATGTGTTAGCGAACATGAAGTGACAGGATGTCAGGATATGGGTGAAGTCAAAAAGCGCCTCACTTTCTCTACAGGGCCCTTTTCCAGGGCGGGGAAGCCCTAGCGAGCTTCCCGAAGGAGGTGGCTGCGAAGGGCGCAGGTGCCAGTAAGGGTCGCTGTGAACGAGCAGGCCCATCAGGACCTGTCTGGGGCTGGGGGGAGCGGGGTCGGCCCGGCTGGAGCACAGTGTGGTGTCTACGAGCCAACACCCACCCTATCTCTGGTCGCTCTCGGCCCAGGTCGAGATTTGGGGAGCACCTCCCTGATCTCTCCACCCCGAAGCCCCCCCACCCCCCGCCGCGTGACCTACCCCAGGGCCGGCTCGTCTCCCCTTGGGGGGCCAGGGCCAAGAATGGACGCGTCAACTGGGGCAAATTAACACGTAGGAAAACACCCCAGCACCTGGAGAAACAGGAGCAGAGGCCGGGGGAGGGCGGCCAGAGCCTTGGAAGTCAGAACCCGAGCGGAGCGATAATTCACCCGAGTGTCCGCGGCCTCCCGCCCGCTCCCCACCCCCGCCGCTCAGCCTCCGGTTTCAAAGGCCCACAAACAGCACACTGTGCTGGTCCCGGCTCCCTCGCTAAATCTTCCTGTCTTCAACTTCTTGTAACTTGAGCCGGCAGCGCTGACCCTCCCTCGGAGGCCTGAGGGGTACTGGGGAAGGGGGGAAAGGCAGAGGCGAGGAAGGGGCCTGGAGGAGAGACCGGAGGGAGGGGCGGGAGGGGCAGGGGGGACCGGGAGGGGAGGAGGATTCTGACCGGTCCCACTGGGGCCTCAGCCCTCACCCATTCCTTCTTCCACCGGGCAGCCTCTGGGCCCCATCTTTCTTCCATTTTGGGGCAGCAGAGCTGAGGGTGGGGGTCGTCCCCCGTGGGGCTGATGTCGATGTCGCTGTAGAGAAAGCTTTGCTTCCACATGCCCTGCAGCTTTGGAGTGTGTTTGTGATTCTAGAAGCTTCTGAGCGGGAGCCCCCTGTGAGTATATGTGTGAGTGGGAATGGGAGAGGCTGTTGTAAGCTCACCACCCAGCATGTGGAAAAGTCATTTTCTGGCTTGGTTTGGGGCAGACAGAGATGGGGAGCCAGGCATGCCTCCCCCCTCCTTCTCTCACCCCTAGGGGACTGTGCAGTCATAGGGGACGACCCTCCCACAGCCGCTCCTGACCTGAGACAGCCCTTCTGACAACTCAGGATGCAGGGAGGGTGGTCTTGAGGAAGCAACCCAGAGCCGGGACCCTCTTCCCCCTTCCAGGTTTCAGGCAGTGTGGCCCCTGGTGGGATTTTTGGTGGGAGGTCCTCCTTCAAGGCCTGAGGAGTTGAGGGATCTCAAAGCACACGGGAACTAGAGGCTTCCAGAAGGCAGAGGACATTTAGTTAAGGGCTGGATGGGGGAAGGGGTCAAGATCTGAATGGTGGGGGCGGGGTGAGAGCAGAGGTGAAGGGAGGGATGAGGGCTGCTTTTGAATGGGGGTGGGCAAGAGAGTAAGAGTGAGGTCTGAGGGGAAAGAGATTTAAGATGTTACAGGTGGGGTTAGTGTAGTGGCAGGCCTCAATCAAGGGGTGCGCAGAGAGCTGGTGTTAGGATTCGATGTAGGGAACCTCGCTGGGACGAGGCATGGCGATAAGTACCGAGTTGTTTCTTGCCGTCATCAATCAACAAGTATCAACTGAACCCCTCCCATATGCTGGGCTCTGTTCTACTTGCTGGAAATACATAGCAGTGAGCAAAACACAAAACTCTGACCCCTCCAAGGCAAACTGCCAGTGGTGGAGGCAGCTAATAAAACACAAAACCCGATAAATTGTGTTTTAGATGGTGGTAAACACTGGAGGCAAAGCTGGCAAGGGGGTAGAAGGTGATGGGGCATGTACTGCAATTTTGAATACGGCCTCACTGAGAAGATGACATCTGTGTCTGAACCTCAAGGAGGTAGGGAAGGTAGCCAAGCAGGTGTCTTGGTGAAGAGCATTGTAAGTAGAAGGAACAGCAAAAGCACAATGGCGATGTCTGCCGTCGAAGTACACGCGCGTGTTCAGCGTGGCTGGAGGGGAGGGGGCCAGCATGGTGGCAGGGCCGAGGTGAGGGCTGGGATCAGAGGAGGGATGTGCATCAGCTCCGTCTTCTCCCTCGGAGTAATGGGGAAACCAAACCTACAGAGGCAGAGGCCAGCACGAAGGATCGCGATTGAACGAAGAGGAGACCGCACTGGGGGCAAATGAAACAGGGACCAGGGACCCTCAGCTCAGGCTGGGGCATCGAGCTTTGGGGCCTCCCCTGAGCTTAGCCTATGTCCTCCCTCTCCAAAAGCATGAAGCACTACCTCACTAGGCACTTGTCTTTGAGAACTTTGTCATCCACCCCCCATTTGTTTGCTAATAAAAAGATGGGGGGAGTGCTGTCTGCCTTCTCGGGATCGCTGGTGTTCTCCTTCCCCTCTCTCTCCTGCCTGCTTCCTCTCCCTCTCTCTCCCTTTCTCTCCCCGAGAGCTGATGCAGTTAATTGGAGCGTCTTGAAAGTGCACATTAACACACACAGAGCCAAGGAGACGTTTTGGCAGCGAAATATCATTATCACTTCTTGAGCTCCAGCCAAAATCCCCTCGCGGTCAAAACACAATTCTTTAAACTAAACAATTAAGGATTTGTGCAAGTGTGGCTGCCATGAGTTATCAGGCTGGGAGCGGCTGGCCCTGCCAGTGTCAGCAGAAGTTAGCAACCTGCTCCAGGCTCCCAGCCAGGTGATGGGCCTGGGGACTCCCAGGAGGGAGGGTGCACAGCAGGCCCCCAGCAGAAGCCGGGGAATGGCCTGCCCTGTCCCCACAGCCAGCCAGCCACAGGTTGGAGAACCCCAAGCCCACCCCCATCCCTCACCCATTATAGTTGCTCTGGATGGAACCAGAAGCCAGAGAATTCTGAAATGCCTGATCCTCAGGGCTCTTGATTCCCAGCTGCCACCAGGCCATCTTCAGAAGCCCCATGCCCTGGCATGAAAATCAAGGGGCTCCAGGGCACCCTATGTTGCCGGGGCTCTGAGGCTATTTCACTTTGGGACTTGGCTACGCTCCTCTGATTCCTGGTACACTGTGCCCTGTGCTCCATCCCAGGGCCCTTGCCTCTCTGCCTGGGGCCTGAGCTCAGCACCCACCCCCACTTCTGGCTCAACACCCCAAGACCCCCACACGCAGGGCCATGTGCACCGCATGGCAGAGTCTGAAGCAGAGAGGTGCTGGGGCTGCTGTCCCATTTGCGCCTTTTCCACTGTGCATGGACCTCAAGTGAGGACCCCGCGTGCGGTCATGGGTCCACATCTCGACTGTGAGTCTCACTGATGTGTTGCAGATCAACCCCAGTGATCTCAGGTGAGTCCCCGCCCCTTTCTGGGCCTCTATCCCCATGTCTACACCATACGATCTGGGCCTGATAGTGAAGATGCCTTCCAGTTCACAAATGTGGGAGTCAAAATGACGATAGGCACCATCACCAGGTCCGTGGATGTGTTCAGGCAGCAGACTCAGAAATTCTGTCTCCAAAAAGTTCCTCGCCATGCATCTCAGCAAACTGAGCCAGACCCTTGCCATGCCCTGGGCAAGGGGAGCTGGGGAGACCAGGGTAATTCCCTCTGTGGAATGTCTCACTCTAGACTGTCAACAAAACCAGAGTCTAGTGAACCAAAGGCTGGAGCCAGACAGCCTAGGTTCAATCACAGCTCCCCCACTCATTGGCTATATGACTTATCGCCAGATGCTTAGCCCCTCTGTGCCTCAGCTTGCCCATCTGTAAAATGGAGCTATCAATAGCACCCTCCTCTTAGGGCTGATATGAGGATGAAATGAGTTCAAATATGGAAACCAGAGCAGTGCCTGCTTTATAGAAAGCCCTCAATGAATAGTAGCTACTGTTATTTCCATTTCTGTGGCTCTTCTAGTAAGAAACTACAGCGGCTTGTTTCTAAAGATGGCAGCTTAATTAACCGTGCTTCCCTGCATTCATGCTCTCGTGCAGACCTCTCTCACATTAAATCTTAGGAAGTCTAGGATAACCAATAGAAGGTGGCAGAAGTGACACTGCGTGAACCCCAGGGCTAGCCAGGAAAAGTTTTTCTGCCTGGATGTCTGACAGGTTCACTGTCAGGCACCATGAAAGAAATCCAACTACCCTTATTCCACCATGTTGGAAGGAAGCCCAAGCAAGCCACCCAGAATGGCCTCAAGGAGGGGGAAAAGAGATGCTTGACCAAGCACCCAGCTAGTCAGGTGAGTGCAGAAGACAGCCTGGACATCCCCCCGGAACCAGCCCTCCCGTGACCCCAGTCCCACCTGCCACCTGATCACACCTCAAGAAAGACCCCCAAGGAAGAACCACCCTGCTGAGCCCGATCAGCCCACAGAACCAGGACAACTAAAAATAAATTTTCATTTGAAGCAACTGAGCTCTGGGGTGGTTTGTTCCACAGTAATGGACCTTAGAGTCAGGGCGAGCCAGAGTTGGAAGGAAGCTTGGCGAGTTTAATCTGAATCAAAGCCCAATCGGATCATGATGTCCCCTGCCTTCCCTTAACCCCCCAGTGGCTTCCCTTCATATTTTGAATAAAATCCAAAGTCCCTTCTAAGGCCAGTCAGACCTCACATGCTCCATGCCTCACTCTCCTTCTGACCTCGACTCCTATCACTCCGTTCTGCCACTCCTGTTCTCCTCAGCTGTCTCCCAGCACTCTGGTCTCCTCATCTGTCCTCAAATTTGCCAAAGAGTCTCCTGCCTCAGGGCCTTTGCTAGTGCCCTTCCCTCTGCTGGGTGTGCTTTTCCTTCTTTGTTTCCCAGTGCTCCCCCACACTTTATTCAGGTCCCTAATCAAATGTCACCCCTGGGGGGGGTGACTTTCTTGAAATAGTGCCCCACCGGGTCCTTCTAATCCCTCTTGCTCGCTCCTTCTCTGCTTTATGTCTCCTCATATATGCCCATATATACCTCATATATATTCCTCACACCACCTGGTGATATATTATGCATTTACTCACATATTCATTTCTTTTGTCTGTCTCCCTCCCATGAGAATGTAAGCTCCAGGAGGGCAGGCATTTTGTTTTCTTGGTTGGCCACTAAGCTCCAGAGCCTGGAACACTACCTGACACCTAGCTGGAAGGTAAATAAAATGTTTCCATCACAGGGAACCAAGGCCTGGAGATGGGACAAGCACTTGTCCAAGGTCACATGGCTACTTAGCTGGACTCCGTCCCAAGGCTGTCCCCACACACCCCTGTGCACCCCAAAAGGCCGCTCCTCTCTGTCACTCAGGCAGGCCAATAGCCCTCAGCTCTTCCAGTTGTTTCTGTCAAATGCTATTTACAATAAACTTTGTTTGAACTTTTGTCTAAGTGATAATAATAATAACACGATAATTATATGGAGTATAACGTACAGCCAGCTGTATTTAATTAAAGCTGTAATTTCACTAAGGGTTTCTGGAAACCGTAAACTGCATGAGTTGTACCCCCCCACACCTCTTGTTGGGGATTGCATCTGCAGGGAACAGGGTGACTGAATTAGAGGCCCCAGGAGCCAGAGGCTGCCCACGGTGTCCAGCTTCTGGAGCCTGGGGGCTCTCATCTTGGAACCATGCAGAGGGTGCGTCTGCGGTGGCCTCGGGCCAAAGACTGAGTCTGGAACCTCTCAGAACACGTGCACTGATTTCTCCTGACCTTTGCTGGCTCACAGGAGAGTAGTTTTCTTTCAAGACATCTGGAATAAAGGACTCAGGAGCCCAAAAGATACCAGCTAGGAGCAAGGAAGATGGCTCCAAAGACCAGAGGCCTAGGCCATGGGACAAAGGGAAGGAGTGGGTGTCAGGTGAGGGAGAGGAAGGCTGGCCCGGATTCCATCAGCAAAGTTCTTCATGGTGGTACCACAAGCCTGGCACTGCACCAGACACCAGGGTTAGCGAGACAAGGGTTTTGCTCGGCAGAGAGTCTGGTTGAGCAAGGAGGCAGCCTTATCTACCAACCACAGTGGGAGTCTCCCCCAACCCCCAGAGAGAATTGTGTCATCCAAAGCCTTAAGAGTCCTGCCTGTGGGGTGAAAGTATGCAGGCTTCAGTCCTGACTCTCCCCTCTCAGCTGGGTTTTCCATGCTAACCTCCCTGTGCCTCGATTTTCCCTTCTGGGAAATGGGGATAATAGGATCTACTTCAGTGGGTTACTACGTGCATGAAATGAATGAATCTGTGTCAGATTCTTAGGAGAATAGTAGAGAAGTCAATAAATGTTAGCTGTTGTGATCGGATATATATAAAACAGGGGGAATCATTTCGATCCGGAAATAGGGTGACCAGCCCTGCTAACTTGGATGCAGAACATTCAGGACTAAAACCAAGACAGCCACAGGAAGACCAGATTGTTGGCCAACATAGCTGCAAGGCCAGAGTGGAGTCTCAGGGCAAAGGAGAGGTTAGAGCCCGGCACACAGTAAGGGTGATAAGGACTTAGTTCACAGAAGGCAGAAAATACCTGAAAAGTAAGGAACCAGGGATTCAGGCCCAGATGACTTGTGCACTCCATGTGTGACCCTGGACTAGTCACACCGTTTGGCTTCTCACAGACTCAGTTTGCCTGGGGCCCCTGGCCAGTCTGAGATCAGAAGACGCTGGAGCTGAAGGAAGGGCCTGGTGCGGGGGGGGGGGGGGGGGACGTGGGTCACCCCACCTGCCCCCAGCATATGGACTTGCCCATCTACACACACACACACACACACGCACACACGCACACATGCATGCATCCACACATGCACACATGCACACACACCAGTAGGACACAGCATGTGGACTCGCGTATGCGTATACCCATACACACACACACACACACCAGTAGGGCAAGGAGTAGGGGTCAGCTGCACAGGATAAAGGGGACCCTTGCCCACATATGAAATCCTCTCTTTGGAGCCCATAGCTGGGCTGGAACAGTAGGGTTAAAGGCAGAGTAGGTTTTAATTGTCTAAAGAGGCTGGCTGCTGGGGGTGCAGGCTGAGCGAGAAGATCTCTGAAGAGATGCAGAAATATTCCTGGGTAATAAAATATCCCCTTTTCAGTGTCAAAGTTAATGTACCAGGCCTCAGGTAAAACGGCTTCTTATCAGTCAGCGTGCTCCCTGGAGAAGGCTGGAAGGCAGGCAGGGAAGGAGGGAGCAGCCTGGGCTCCCCCTCACCCTCAGAGCAGAGCTGGGGTCTCTGTGGTCAGAGGAGGCTGAGCCCCCTTTGGGACAACCCCTTGGTCCGCTGGACTAGGAGACCAACCCAAGGAGAGATCCTACCACCCACCCCTCCCTCCTCTGTCCTCATTCATTCTGCTGCTGTCCCTGTCCCCCAGTCGCTCCCTCTTCCCTCTCCATGTTCTTTCCACCTGTCTGCCCCTGTCCCTTCTGCACGTGCCTGCACACGGGACTGTGTTTGAACCCCTGCTGGGATTCTGTCCCGTGACGCCGGGACAAGGGGTGGCCTCACATGCTGCACACACCGGTGTGGGTGGCCGGTGGCCTCACCCCGTGGCCTGGTCACCTTGCCTACACCCAGGGCTGCTGCCTGCCCCCCTGTGTCGGCACTGGGCCCCAAACCCGGCTGCACAGTGGTGACTCTGACAGGCCATGGGTTTAAATATAGAGTTGCGTATGCAAGACGGGGCTAATTTTAGCAGGAATGCGCTGGAAAGTTTCTGAGGGCTCTGTTCTCTAGCTGTCTCCCCTGTGCTCATCGCTTGCTGGGGGCTGGAAGTAAACCTGCTTGTCTCCGTGCCTTACCTCTCATTTCTCTTTTCCCATCCCCCCTTTCCCCAGTCTTGGGTCCCCAAACCCTGGCCCTGTTCCTTGTCTTCACAGTGCCCTGTCCCCGGGCCCAAGCCCACCCAGGTGCCTGAGGTTCTGACTCCCTTGACTCTCCTCTCTTGTCGCAGGATCTTCCTTTACTGGTCCACCCCCGTGATGTATCCTGTTAGGGAAATGCCCCCGATTCACACACGGACACCATCTGCACCAGGTCAGATGCACACCATCTGCACACACGGTCACCAGGTGCCAGGGACCTTGTTAAGTGCTTTAGAAAGGGTCACTCACTTAATCCTCACAACAAACTCAAGGCAGGCATGTGTCATAGCCCCATTTTCCAGACCAGAGCACAGAGACCCAGAAACGTGTGAGGACTTGCCCAAGGTCATTCAACAGCAAACCACGGGTCAGCACATTCAATCTCTTCCACAGGGAGAACAATGTGCTGTTGTTGTTGTTGTTGTTAAGATTTTATTTATTTGTTTGACACAGAGAGAAAGAGAGAGGCAGGAAGAGAGCAACTACAAGTAGGGAGAGTGGGAGAGGGAGAAGCAGGCCTCCCCATGAGCAGGGAGCCCGATGCGGGGCTCGATCCCAGGACCCTGGGATCATGACCTGAGCGAAAGTCAGACACCTAACAACTGAGCCACCCAGTTGCCCCAGAACAAGTGCCTTTTTAAATAAGAACTGTGGGCAAAGGATGAGGTCCTGTTTGGCACAAGGGAATTACTCCTCAATGGTGGAACTTCAAGGACTAGGATTCCAGAAGAGCACAGATCCTTGCAGTGGGGATGGGGAAGCCGCCTATCTCAGCCTCCCCATGTCCTCCCTCACCCACCAAGGGGCCTAGGGAAAGAAGCCATGCTCTATCTCCATCAAACTCTGCATTCTTTCCTGTTCCTCCCCTGCCCTGCTTGCCCTTACCCTGCAGCACTGATGGAGTACCTACTATGTGCCCAGCACTGTGGCAGGTGCCTTGCTACCGAGACAAATGAACCAAAGGGCAGGGCTGGGCTCTGAGTCCTCCTGGTTCAGCCAGCGGCAGGCGCAAGCCTGGAGTAAACACTCAGCTGCCTTCTCATTGGAAAGGACGACAATGGAGGACAGAAAAGAGAAGACGTTGACATCCGAGGAGGGCTGCACCCCCAGCAAGAAGCTCCAGAAGGCATCAACTCTTCCTCCCATGCTGCTCTGACTGTTCTTGCCGGCAGCTCCAGAAAAATGCCCTGTCTCCCCACGGGGCTGTGTAACAGCGCTGCGTGGTTGTTGTGTTTGAGTGCGAGGACATTTCCCTGTAATGAGGATTAGAATAGTAATGAGGAGGATGACACGCTGTAGTGAGAGAGCAACAGATCTCGGGGGAGCGCTGGCCCGCCCCAACGCGGACGCCAGCTGCTGGCATGTGACACAGGCTCTGCCCCATTAGCCAGGCCTGGAGCCACGAGGCAAATGTCCGCCTCTAGCCACCGTCCCTGGCCCACACCACGGTGCAGGGAGGGTGGCAGGATTGGGGCTGTGGGGCTCTGGCTCAGGCCCCGGCCCTAGGAGAGAGAGGGGACCCCAAGAAGGAGGAAAGGGCCCGGTTCAGACTTCAGACTCCTCACACTCCTTTCCCTTTTCCATCCTTCATTTTTCTCCAAAGTACTAAAGTTCTTCTCATGTACGATATGATTTCCCCATTCGTTCTTCTTACTGTCTCTCTAGTTAAAAGGTAATCTCCATGATTTGTCCCTTGCTGTCTCTCTGGGGACTAGAAGAGTTCATCGAGCATAGTAGGTGTTCAAGAAAGATTTGCACAAGAGCTAATCAATTTGGGTTTCCGTGTGCTGTGCACTGCTGTCATGTCCCAGCACTGCTGGGACTGGAGATGCATTTCCATGTGGTTCAAGTCTTTGTGGCTACCTGTAGGAGGAAGTCTATGCGGTGTGTGTGTGTGTCTACACCAGCTCCCCTCACACCCTACAGCTACTGGAGGATTGAGTGGACTCGGGTGCTGGCTTAAACCTCCTCTGGTGAACTGGAGGGCAGCCAAGGGGTGCCTCTGCCTGCCAGAGGCAGGGAGCCCTGCCCCAGCAAGAAGACCCCTACCGAGGCCCTCTCCCACACCATGTCTCTGGGACAGACCCCACCAGGGCTGTACCCACAGCCAGTTGTGCCCCCCAGGACCCGGGTTCCTGTGCTGACCTCAGGAACAGAGGCTGTGGTCTATAGGAGTGGCTGTCACCCCAGGGTGATGTTCCCAAGTGGGTCTCATGTGCTTCTGATGGAAAAGCCAGGGCCTGTGAAAAATCATAAAAATGGCTCATGCTTAGAGCTGTGCCTGCTAGATGCCAGGGATCGTGCCAAGAGCCTTATGATTCTCACCACCTCCCATGGGGAGGGTGCATATTATCTGGACAGGCGAGAAGATGGAAACGCTGAGGGAAGAAGGAACCTGCCAGGGTCACACAACTAAGGGTGTGAGACACGGACACAGGCACCACTCCTGACGCTTCAAGACCTCTTCCTCTCTTTGAGGACTGCATCCAAACAACACAGTTGGGCTTCCTTCCTGACCCAGAACCACCACCTTGTTCTTGGACAGGAGGGGGACTGGTGAGTGCACGGAGGAGCTTTCTGCTTCCCAAGAGTCTTGTGTGTGGATTCATCACCCAGGCTTTACTGACAGCCGTCCCTGCCCATGGTGGGCACTTGTGTTCCCCAAAAAGAGGGGTTTGAGTCCTCTCCCCTGGTACACGTGACTAGGATCTTATTTGGAATAGGGACTTTGCAGATGTACATCTGGTTAAGACGACGTCCTGCTGGAGTAGGATAAGGGTTGGCCCTAAATCTGGTGACTGGCATCCTTTCAGGAGCGAAATGTACTCCTAGGCGCAGAGACACACTTGGGACAATGGCATGGGATGATGGGGGCAGAAAGAGGGCTGCGTCCCTCTGAGCCCTCCAGAAGGATTGAAGCTTACCTCAACCTTCATCTCAGACGTCCAGTCTCCAGAACTCTAGGAGAATAAATCCGTGTTGTTCTAAACCACCAGGTTTGTGGTAATACGGCAGTGCTGGGAAATTAACACAGCCTCCTTACCCAGCGAGGAAGAACACGGTATGTGCACATGCATGCACACACACACACACACACACACACACAGCAACTGAATGAGCCAATTACTTGGACTCACACTTTCCCTAGGTCACACCAGCCCACGTTCTGTGGCTCCTGTGCAAGGTGCTCCTGCTCACAGCTGCCCCACACCCAGCAAGGCCACAGTTCCCTCTACACATCACCTGCCAGCCCGTCCCTCCTCCGGGCCCACCGGGAGCTCACAGGCGGAAGGGTCCCCGAGGACAGAACCCACCAAACTCTGTCTGAGCCTTCCTTCCTGGTCTCCCCTTCTGTGCACTTGCCAGCCCTCAGGCTCCTGGTCTGACTTCCTTCCTCCTATCCTTCCTCTTGTGCTTCCTCCTCCCTCCTTTCCTCCCTCCCTCCCTTCCCTTCTTCCTCTGCCTCTACTTCTTCCCCTCCGAGTAAACACAGCCCCACTGCAGGCCCTGCCGTGTTCTCGGAGAGCTGCCCATTGCCACCTGTTGCTATGGAGAAGCCTCTTTATCACAAACACTGGGTAAACAGCTGCTGCTGGGAGCCCCTTTCTGCTGGCCAGGGGTTTATTTGGAGAAAGTCAATAAGGAAAAATAAACATTCCGGTCCTGTGTATATATAGCCTTGGGACTAGTGCTCCGCCGTGGCTGGGCCTGCCAGCTCCCCGGAGGGCCCAGCAGGCCAAGCCTCACCCCTGCCTCCGATCCCAGAATCCTCCATCCAGAGCCGGGCTGGGGGCCAGGGAGCCACCTTCCTCGGGATTCAGGTCTCTCCGCAGGCTGTACCCACCCTGCCTGAGGCGGGGCCTGAGCTGAGGCTCCGACCTCCTCTCCTCCTTTCTGGGGAAGGGTGTGACAAAAGGACCCCGCCTACCTTGCCTCTTCCAGGTAACTCGGTCCACCATTTTCCAGAGAAGTCCCTCTGTCTGAGTTCCCCCAGGACACCGGAATTTCTGGGAAGAACTATGGTCAGTTTGGCTTGATTAGGACTCTCTTCTTTGGCATCTGAGTTTTGGTTGAATTCAATGTATTAAGTGTTTAGTCATGCAGCATTCAGCCCGTGTTTATTTAATAGCTGAGGTTATGTCAAGGGATTGCCTTGGGCTCGGCTCCTGCCTGCCCACAAAGTGCTTGTAGTCACAGAGGTTCAGCATCCTGACGGGATCAGCTAGATATTTACAGAGAAACAAGGCACTGTGGGAACTGAGGAAAGCCCCTTACATTTTGTTAATCTCTACTAGGAGCATTAACTCAGTTAATCCCTAGAACAATCCTTCAAGGTGATATTTTTATTCCCATTTTACAGATGGGGAAGTAACTTACCTAAAGTCAATTAGTGGGAGAGTCAGGATTTAAACCCAAGACATCTGGAGGCAAAAGTCCAGGGCTCTAGGGGTGCTCCACTGGTCCAGTTGGTAGAGGATGAGGCTCTTGATCTCAGGGTGGTAAGTGCAAACCCCACATTGCCGTGTTGGACATAGAGCTTACTTTAAAAAAAGAAGAAAAAGGGGGGGCCAGGCCCTAAAGCATTGTGCAATTCTGTCAGACTTGCAATCGGCATGCCACAATCCCTACCCTCAAGTTCGTAAGAGGGGCACCTGGGTGGCTCAGTCGGTTAAGCGTCTGCCTTCAGCTCGGGTCATGATCTTGGGGTCCTGGGATGTCAAGTTCTTGTCAACCGGGAGCCCGTTTCTCCTCTCCCTCTGCCTCCCCTCCCCCTGCACCCGTGTCTGTCTCTCAAATAAATAAAGTCTTTAGGAAAAAAGAAAAGAAGCTCACAGGAAAAGCCCTGATGAAACAGGACAGGCAGTGAGGACAATGGCCAATGAGGGACACCAGTCATTCAAAGGACATCAGTGTGATATGGAGGAACTGGAGCCAGAGGCAGGGATCCAGCTGAGCCATGACTGAGAGGGAAAGAGTTGGGGACTGCCTGGCCGGGGTTAGAGAACAGAAAGACCTGTTCGGTGAAGGGGGAGGAGGCCTGCTCCCCACCCTTGCTTACCACTCCAGAACCCCATGCCTCTCTTCAAAACTCATCAGCAGGCTCGCCACCCCCACTTTGGTCCAGGATCTCAAGCTCTCCCTCCTGCAGCCTCCTTCCTGGTCCTCCTGTCTCCAGTCCTGTTTAGCTCTAATCCACTCCCCAGGCCCCAGGATCTTCCAGAAACACAAATATAATCATGGCAACTCTCCTATTCGCCCTCTCCATAGACAGATGCTATGCCATCCTTGCTCTTCCCCTTTTCTTTTTTCTTTTTTAAGATTTTACTTATTTATTTGGGGCGGGGGTGGTTTGAGGGAGAGAGAGAAGCAGACTCCCCGCTGAGCAGAGAGCCTGCCATGGGGCTTGATCCCAACAACCTGAGATCATGACCTGAGCTGAAGGCAGCCGCTGAACTGACTGAGTCACCCAGGCACCCCTTCTGTTCCTCTTGTCCATGAGCACCTTGAGCACCAAGTATATAGAACCACCCATGTTTCCCAAATGTATGGGGCCCTCCTGAACCTCTGCTTGGCACTTGCTCTTCCTTCTGCTCAGGAATCCTTCCTGAAAAGGAACTTTCAGGCACGAACTTTAAGTGAGCTCCTACTATGCCTGGCACTGTTCTGAGCCCTGGGAACAAAACAGACAGAAGATCCTTGTTCTCGTGGAGTTTTTGTCTTAGTGAGGGATATACACTAAAACAAAACAGAGAAGTAAAACACACACAGTGGTAGGTGAGGCTGAGGGCTGAGGAGAGAAATACAGCAGGGAGGGGGGACAGGTAGAGCCTTAAGGACTCTGTGTTGATGCGAGTGAGATAAGAAACTCTACATCAGGTTTTCTGACGATTCCTCTGACTATTGTGTTGAGAACAGACTGAAAGGGGACAGGGTGGGAGCAGGGAGACAGGCAGGCCAGAGGAACTCAGGGTTCTCACTTCTCCACAAGGCTGTCAGGACTTCGGTCCTCTTTGTCTACCTCACCAGCCCCAGGTCCCCAAGGAGTCCCTGAGAGTCACCAAGTATGAGAGGGCACCCTTCCCAAAACACACACACTGTTCCAGCCAGCATGCTCTGATTTGACGCTGAGTTCCTGCAGGTCCCCAGGCCAGGCATTGCTAGCCTCCCACCCCCTGACTTCCTCCCGGCTGCCTGCCCATCTCCCCTCCCAAGGCTCTGAGGAGGACAGGAGCCCCGCAGAGCAGTGATCCGAATATCAGGAGCAAGGGAATTAACATTCCCAGGCTGTAATTATACCTTCTACCGGTGACACCTAAGGAAGCATCTTTTTATAAAAGCAGGTAAATTGAAGGCTTATAGGATTGTGGGGAATGGGTGTATTTTTAGCGCATTCCCCTCACTTCCCCCAGATTGCCAGAACCCTGGTAATTGCCTTGGTGCCAGTGGCCTAAACTGAGGCTGGGGGAGCTCCATCCAAGTGGGATTGAGGGGTCATTGTGAAGGGGATCTGGGAGGTACTGAGAACTGAAGTAAGCCAGGTGAGAATCTAGGAAAGAAGCCTGGAGAAACTCCTTCTGATGGGGGGGAATTACAGGGAGGAATCATTCATGGGCAGGTGGAGTGCACATTTTTAAATTATATAGAATATCTATAACAATAATAGCAATGATAGCTAACCCTTACATGGTACAAGTGCCAGACAGTGTTCTAAGTGCTTTTTGTATATTAATTTATTAATCTTCACAACAATCATATGAAGTAGGTACTGCTATTATTCCCATTTTACAGATGAAAAAATCAAGGCATAGAATGTTCAAGTGTTATTTTGACTTAGACATTGGAAATATACATACACATCTACATACACACATAAAGGTGTCTGGCTTTGACTAGTAAACGAAGGAGTTCCCTCCTTCTGCATCCCCCAGGTGTTTACAAAGAGGCCTAAAGCTCAATCAATCAGGAAGCTCTGAAGTTAGGAAGTCCCTTCCCTGTGGGGCGGGGTCTTTGGTCACACTTCCTGTCCTCTTAGAGCCGGACATTCCCACTAGGTGCAAAGTCAGCCATCTTGGTTGATGGGCATTCCCACTGTGTTCTTCACAGAACACTGGAGCAGGAGGCTAGGGTAAGATGTTTGAGAGGCTGAGAGCAGGGTCCTTGACACTTGCAGGATCTTCTGCCCATGTAGGGAACTGGTTGGAATAGTGGTTGTGCTGATTTTGGAGAAATGAGGAGAGAAAAGAGGAGAAGCAGAGAATAGGGTCTTTCTGGATGTTGTCCGGCGGTTGCTGCCGTCTAGGGACACCCCTTCTCCAGCAAGGACATCAGCATAGAGAAAGCACAAGAGAGAGAGGCAGGGGGAAAAATGTGATTTTTAATGCAAGCCTCGGTAATCAGCTATTTGTGATGGAATTTTATCTCTCCTGGTCTCTGAGGGACGAGAAGCGGGAGTGAGGGAAGAGGGGTCAGAAATTAGTATGCAGAAATATCTGATCAGCCAAAGTAATTTTCTTTAATAATCGTATTCATACTGCCTGCTCTCTGCTCACTAGAAGAATTAAGTATTTAATAGTAATATATTTCATCTGGCAGTGGTTCCGTTTCGTTAGGAACCGTGATGCCTTGTTGGGGTATGTGGGTGGGGTGGAGGTCCAGTGTGGGGACAGGTAGGAGGTGTCCAAGCAAAAAGAGATAGATAAGCAAGGAGAGAAGTGGGCATGGAGGGCAGGAGAAGTAGAGGGAAGCTATGTGGTAGCATGAGATCCACGGCCCTCCGAGATGCCACTCACTACCTTTGCTGCCTGAACTGGGCTGTCCAGCTCTGTCCACTGGACAGTCGATAGGTCCCAGAGGCCTCCACTTCTGACCCAATGCCTCAGGCTTCATCTCTACCCACCAAAGAAAATACGTCCTCCTTTTCAAACCTCTGGCCTGTCCCTCCCCCAGCCCTGACACCTGAGGGAGGAGCTGTGCATTAAGTGCTACTGGGGGTAGCATTACACAGTGAACTCTGGACCCTGCAGTGACCCACTCCCCCCAACCCCACCTCACCCCCGCCCCATGTCCAGGGCTCCGGAGCTCTCCGGGCAGATGCCTGGGGAGGCTTCCATGTGTTTTCCAGGCCAGAGATGAACGTAGAGTTTCTGGCTCGGGCATGAGCCGGGCTGGTACAGAGGAGAGAAGCAGCTGATGTAGCGTGGGGAAGCTGACAGCTGCTTCTCTGCCCTGAGGCTGCAGGAACAGTGTGCTTTAGCTATTACATGATTTTAATAGTTAAAAAGCAGGCCCAGCACGTGCCAGGGACATAATTGATGACACCTAGCACTTGGGAACCCGCTCTCCATCCGAGGCACTCGGAGAAGCTCTTTCCATCCTCTGCCAGGCTCCCTGAGCTCAGCTGCCCAGGTGGAAAACATCAGGAAGAAGGGTGCAGGCACATCTGCCTGACGAGAGGGAGACAAAGAGAGAGAGGGTCGAGCGGCAGATAGCAGAGTTCAGCTTCTCGCTGTTCTTTTAAGAGCAAACTCGGCAAACTGATGTGCAGTGATGCTGGCATTTCCAGGCGCCTGACAGGCTGGAATTAAACACCTGTCCATTAAACTGACAGCCCCAGGAAGGAACGAGAGGGGGAGGAAAGGGGGAAGTGTGTGGGGGAGGGATCTGGGAACCCAACTATGGACTGGCTCCTTCCCTGCAGGAGGCAACGGGGCCGCTGAAGAGGTCAGGATGGGAGCACAGAGCATCATCCTCAGCATCTGAGACCCTGCTCTCTAGTTTCTGAGACAGAGCTTGGGCAGGCCAACAACAAACCAAAATTCAGACTTGGACATCGGGGATGGAGAAAGAACATGTGATGCCCCCAGGGGGCTGGGCTAAGGTGAAGTTGGGAGATTTATCATTCATTCAAAGCCTTGTTGTGCATCCCCCCGCCTCCCCGGCCTCCCCCACCATGTGATCTCTGTCTGCTGTGGACCCTTAAGGCATGTAGCACTCCCTAGGCAACCCATCCTGCACAGCCCTGAGATACCTCTTGGGCTGTTGAACATTCCAGTGGGTCCATCCTGGTTCCCTAACTCAAGCGTAAGTTCCTAGAGAGAAGGAAGCTTGTCTTTCACATCACAAATGCTGCCCTACGGTGCACAGAGTGTACCAGTAGGGGGACTGGGGTAGAATGGGTTTAGGGATGGATGGGGTTCATGGACAGACAGACGGACCAACGGACAGACGAATGGACGTCATCCTGATAGAGTCTGCTTCTCTCTCTCCCTATGAATATCAGTGCGCTTGTGCTGGTTGTTCAAGTCTCTATACTGGTTAGTTAATAGTCATTGTCTCTGGTCCATACAATGCTCCCCTCCCCACCATCCTAGACACTGTCCTGGGATTTGCCGGACCACCCCAAGATTCAGCAACTAAACATTGGCACCCAGCCCAGCAGGGGGCCTCAGGACCCTGCTCCATGGCTCTGACCAGCGTGTCCATTCTTGTTAATTAGTGTACGGGCTCACTATTTTAAGCAACACCCTTGGGTGGGTAGAAGAATAGAGGCCAAGATCGAATATTGAGATTAGATGATTTTAGGGAAGGAAGGACTAAAAGGAAACAGGGAGGGATAGAAATGCCAGGTGGCCTGGCCAGTGGCAGGGGTTTGGTTCTGGGGCCATTCAGTTGGGCTCTCTGAGCCTCTATTCACTTCCCTCTCGAGTGAGAACAGTATCTGCCCTGCCTGCCTTAGAGGGTGGTTATGCCCAACTGGAGTCCATCCCTTGGCCCTCGGGTCACGATCCTTTGCTGTGTGCATGCGCGTTTCTCCAAGAGAAGGGAGCTCCTTGACCGCGAGGATGCTGTGGGCAATACCTTTACATCCCCAGCATGAGCTTAGTAGGTGTCTGTTGAACAAAGGTAGGGCAGGGTGTCGGAAGAGTAAGTGACAGAAGAAGCAGACTCTGGAGAGTCCAGTGGGAGGGGCTGCCGATGGGGGAAGCTACTTCAAGATGGGCAGGAAGGAGGAGAATGATGCTGCTGGGTACCAGAAAGGATCATCTCCCCTCCTCGGCCATCCCCTCGCATGCCACCCGCCCCGCCCTGGTGAGGATCCAACTTCAGGTGCCCCAAGATGGCCCAGGCAGATCCAAGCATTAGTAACGTCCCTTGAATCAGCTCCCCAGGGTGCCAGACTGCGGGCTCTAGAAATCCCAGGTATGAAGTCCTAGGGCTGTCCCAGAGGGGAGAAAGGGCAGCATCAGAGGAGTGAGACCAAAAGCCAAAGGCTGGAGAAGCTCCAACCTGAACCCCAAGCCCAGTCATGCCGCTCAGCCTGTTCGTCCTCAGAACCCCAGCCCCTGAGGGCCATCCCCTCTCAGGGGTCTTCCTCTAGTCCAGGGCCCATTCGGGAGGCCAGCACTCTTCCTCCAGATCCTCAGTCTCAAGGCCCGCTTCGGCCTCCTCCCAGCTCAGGACCACACAATTTAGCACTGAACTGCCGCCCACCCTGTATGATTCTCTCCCGGCTGCTGTGAGCCTGTGTCGTGCGTGAGGGTGATCCCACACGGCATCTGTCACCCTCCCACCACCAGGGCTGGTGCAGCTGATCTGTCTGGCTAGGCCGCTGTTCTTTTCCTCAGGGCTTCCAGCAAGAAGGCAGCTGCCCCCAAGTGGGGAGCTGGGAGTGGTTTGCTGGGCCAGAGCGCGTGCAGCGGCACCCTGCCCCCCGCCCCCGCCAGACGTCACACATGTGTGAACATGAACATTAGAGCCTTGGGCGCCAGTCCCAGCTCTGTTATTGGTTACCTGTGTGGCTTCGGACAAGCTGTTTAACCTTTCCGGGTTTCCCCCATCAGCCCTGCTCACCTTTAAAGGGTCATTTCAAGGATCTGACAAGAACAGGGGTGTGAAAGCCCTTTGCAGCTAAAGCGCTCCCCACATGCCCGGGAGTGGTGTGGTTATCACCGGCATCGTTCTGGTGATCGTTATTGGTTTAGGTGCCACTGAGAAAGCAGGAAGGAGTAACGGCCGGATCTTATTAAGGCTCTGCAGCGGGGCAGGGTGATAATGTGCAGACTTCTGGGGTAGAAAAATCCTTTGCCATCTGTTTGTGTTATAGCAGAGACTTCTGCAGCTACCATAGCCCACAGCGGTCCCTCTGAACCCGTCCTGAACCCCTTCGGGACTGGGCATGGGCGCCTCTCTCCTTGACATTGGGCCATGCTGCTCTCGGCCTCCTCTGTCTGGGCTCATCTCCACACCCAGCCCGGATGGTTTCTCCTGTTTCTAGCGTATCTTTATCAGACTGAACTTGGGGGGTGGGGGGCAATGCATGTGGGGGGGGGGGGAAGAAAGGGAAGAGGGCAGGCGGGAGGGAGGGAGGCAAGGAGCAGAGGGAGGTGAGCGCCGGCTGGAGATCCAATCCTGGATCCACCGCTCTCAATCTCATTTGAGTGACCTTCGCTAAGTTGCTCAACCTCTTAGTGCCTCAGTCTCCCCATCTGCTAAAGATCCTTCTGGTACCTTCTGCAGAGAGTCAGAGAACCAGAGACTCTCAGGTCTCATTTCTAGCTAGCCACCTCCTCCACCAGACCCTCTCTACCTGGAGCCAGCCCCTTAATGTTGGATTTCTGGACCCCTGGGTCTTCCACAACCTCCCCCCACCACTTCCCCCACCCATATCCTCACAGGGGCACCCCGGCTCCAAGCCTGTGTTTGTGAGCTCACCAGGAACCGCGGGACACGGGCCTTTCTCTCTGCCGTAATGAAACCCTTTAATCATATTCAAATAGGTTACTGTTCAGGGGGAAAATAGAAATATGGATTTGATAGCAATAAATTTCCCTGGCTGGCTAAGCCCAGTTCTTAATTGTCCTGTCCCAGGGCTCGCACATTTCATTGTTCGTTAGGTGCTTAAGTCCCCACTCTCATTTTGTGGCGGTGACATTACCGTTGATGGCTCTAATACTCTCATAATTTGAAAGGGGATTTGCATGATAGAACGCAGAGTATTAAAAGAAAAAGAAAAAAGGGAGAGAGAGAAATGGGGGGGGCATGATGGGAGGAGGAGCTCTGAAGGGAAGGGGGATGGCAAGGGGGAGGGGGCAGATGAGGAACTCAATCCAGCTTTCACTTTAAAAAAGTCACTTTCTTCAAAGTCAAATCATTGTTTTCATTAAAGTAAAAAAAAGGAAGAAAGGAAAAAGCCGAGGCTGCACGTTGGGCTGACTGGGCACTGGTATTCTCCTTATTGTTCCTAATGGTTATTAATTATTATTATCCGGCTGTGCAGGGCTCTGTGGACGTGATGTCCCCAATGTCCTTGAGGTAGAGTTGGGGGTGGGGGGGTGTCAGGGCAAGGGCTGACTCTGGATGGGGAGGATCCCCCCCACCCCCTGGCCACAGGAAGGGACAGCCACCTACCTTGTGGCAGATGCCCATAGAAGTCAGGTTTGGGTGGGTGGAGGGGAGAGGGGACACTTTCCTAGAAAGAAGGCCTGTGTCAGAGGACTCCAAGCCTCCTGGGCCCTGGCCAACTCATTCTTGATTTTCCTAGAAGTTTCTTCTCTGCCAAAGCCAGTGTTTCGGGCATACCCAGCCTGGTTGGACACAGAACAGTTCTGATCATCGGTAGAGTCTTCCAGGTCCCTTTTGCAAACTGCCCCATCTTCCCCCTGCCCCAGTACAGAACCAGGAGGTGTTGCAGAGGTTCAGCTGGATTCCCAAAAGGGCCTCTCCTAAGTCCATCACTGGGCATTTAGGGCCAGTGAACGCTGTGGCCATGCTGTCCTTTGCTCCTGTGAGATTCCCATGACCCGCCCCCCCACCACAACTTAGCATCTCTCTACCTGGGGCTAGAAGTTCTAGATGTCCCTGCAGCCCTGGGATTCCAGGGTTTGAAGGATTGTTAATCCAGCTGTCTTTGAGGTGCCGGGTCTATGTTCTAGGCAAGGCCATCCAGAGGGATTCTCAAACATCTTAGGACATAGAGAGGTGTATGGCTCTGTCTCCTCGGATAGACCATATGACCCCCCCCACCAGGGAGCACTTCAGGGGCATGACACTGACTCCTGGGGGGGTAAGGAGTGTTGCCCAGCAGAGCTGATGAAGTCAAGTGCTTGGATTCTCACCCTCCTGCAAACCCCACCCCCTCCAGTCTTGTCATTTAATCCTGCTCACCCCACTGACCAGTCCCTAGGACATCCCAATCACACCCCACTGCCCTCCCCCCTACCCTGCACCCCTCCCCCCCCCCCCCCCCCCGCAGAGAGCAACGACAGAGCCAAGTGGTATTGGCTGTCTCACACCTGCACCCTTCTTCAGTTCTCAGCACCTCCTGGCCAAGCCTCACCACTCAGCTTCCCAGGGACCCTCTTCTAGATTAGAGTTTTAAATCAAAGAAATTCTGGGATTGGTATAAAAGCTGTCTGCAAAGAGCCTATTTGCACTCCTCCTCTCCCCCTTTTGGTCCTGCTGTGGGAATTCAGGGTGCTGGGAAAGCACATTCTCAGAATCCCCTCTGTCCCCTCACCAACAGGGCCCCCTCTACCTTGCAGTTGGTCCTCCCCACTGAGCCTGGGGACATCATTACCCCGGGGGGGGGGGCATCCAGTTCCTAAGGGATGGGTCTGGAATCAGCTTCCCCAGAGGGAGTAGCTAGCCATTCCTCAGCCCTCTGTACTGCAGAAATCTAGATTATCCCCCAGCAAATGGGGCTCAAGTGGCAGGGAGAGGGAGGTCTGAGTAAAGGAACAGTTGGCATCCAGATCACTGGAGAAAAAATTGTCACTTCTAGACCATAGGACCCTGGATGTCAACACATTCTTTATTGTTTTTTTATTATGACGATCCAAGTGCAAGAATGGCCAAGTGACGGTCCTGTCCTCCTCTCTGTACCTCCACACAAATGCAAGAGCCACCAACCGCCCCCCCCCACCCTGCCCCCAGGAGGGATGGAATGCCACAGACCCAGCTCTCAGCTTCCCAGCCTGACTCCTGGATTCATAACATTTTAGACGTGAACGGTCTTCAGAGGTGTGTTCCAAAGCTGCTGGGAAATGAACTTGGTACCCCCCCTTATCCCACCCCTAAGACCCCCAAGGAGAAGCTGTCTCCAGGAAAGGGGGGGAGCCAGAGAGACAAAGTGGTTCTTAAATATTTTCCTTCTCTGCAGTCACTCAGGGAGGAGGGGGTGAGGGGCGATGGAGGCTGGAAGGGGGGACAAGGGGGTTTAATAGGCTCCGGTGACAGCACAGTGTCCACATTGGGAAAAGATTAATGACGAAAATTAATCGCCTGACCTTTCTTTCCAGGAGCTGGAGGTGAGGCGGGCCATTAAAGCCTCTTATGTTGTAATTAACGTTGGAGGGGAGAAGAGAGCTGCCTTCAGAATGGATGTGATCATTTAATTAGGCTTAGGCGAAGGTGCCACAACAGGTCCGGAGAAGTCATAATTTAACTATAGCTTTAAATTACACAGGCAGAGTGGGGATGGCAGAGTTTGACGGCAAGGAGAGCCCGCCACAGAGCTCAGGAAAACAATTAAATAAACACCCCGAGTGAGGGAGAGAGACGGTGACATTGGGACAGATAGACAGACAAAGAAAGCAGGTAGGCGCTGACAGCGAGAGAGGAGTGGAAGCAGGAGGAGGCGGAGGAAAAGAAGGACTCCAGCGACAGGGGGAGAAAAGTGAAAGCACCCCGAGTTAATGGCCTCGGGGAAGGAAGGGTGCTCTCCCGTGCTCTGGCGGGAGTGTCTCTGAGCACCCTCATCTCCAACGCAAGGGGCAGACTGCATTCCCCAAGCACAACCCAACCTTCCCGGATTTGCAAACTCAGCTTAGAAGGCACAGAGGCCAAGCATTTCACTGCGTGCTCGCTGTGTGAGGCGCCTCTGGCCCCACAATCCTCCCCCCACCCCCAGTTCAGGCAAGAGGTAGCGTCCTCCCTTCCTAACCTGGAAAGTCCGGGTGTCCCCCTAGCGCCACGCAGCAAGCAAGAGGGGGCAAGCAAGGCCGGGTCAGTGTGGCATGCAGGGCACGGGGACGCACTGCAATGTCCGGCAGGGGGGCGGGGGGGGGCGGCGCTGGGCCAGGTAGTTCAAGGCCGGGGCGCAGTGCTGCGCGGAGGAGCAAGACCTGCAGTGTCCTGAGCTCCAGAGCCCGCCAGTTCCTCAACCCGCAGCAGGAGTCCCTCCGCTGGAGGATCGGACTGTGATGTATGCTTCCGCGCAGAGGAGAGGGCAGAAGAGGGCAGAAGAGCTTGGTTGGGGCGGTAGGGAGGGGGGGTTGGCGACGAGGCCCCAGCCCAGGGGAAAGGACAGCTGCGTGGACCCAAGCGGGAGGGTTGGGACGGAAACCACGCCAGGCTTTTGCAGAGAGCTTCTTAGAGGCCTGGCTGCCAGCTTTGTTCAGGACAGTGGGGGTGGTGGCGCTGGAGTAGGTCCAGAAAGGCTCAGGGGTGGAGCCCTGGGACACCTGGCTCCTGCTCCGCCTTCAGATCCTGGTCACTTGTTGGGGCTTCCTGGAACCCCAGTGGCTTATGACTTCCCTGTCCCCTCCTGTTCTAATCCTTTGGGGACTGGAGAAGGCTCTTGGGAAAATGGAGAAATGGAGTCAGGAGAGACAGACAGACGAAGGGATAGAGTCGCAGAAATGAGGCAGGCTGGGACTTCTCTTATCCTCCAAGGGCTCCGGGTCCTCCAGGCACTGGGCTGAACCCAAGACACTAACCCTCAGGGCCTAGCGAGGGGACTTGCCCCTCTCCCTGCCCCCACCGTTTGAACTGGAAGAAGAGAGTTAAGGATGAGGAAGAAGACAGGGACTTCCCACTCATTCACTAGCCCCCACCCCAGACGATCAAGCTACAATACCCTGCTTCCTGCCCTTCTGCATGGGAAAACACAAAACCCCCCAAATAAATTCCTGAAGAACACTTCCCCCCACCCCACCCCCTGAAGATCAAGGATGTTTTGATTAAACATCCACAATTTCTCCAAATTAGTGAGCTTCTCCATTGGAGCTTTGTCCCAGCCCCTCTGGCGAACTGATTGTTGGATAGATTGATAGACTGTCTAATGGGTCTCTTTGGTCTTTCTTACAGCTCAGAGCTCTGGCCTGAGAATGTCTGGCCTGCATAGGGGTAAAGGAGGAGGGGGTGGCCTAAAGCAACTGGAGAGCAGTGGGGGTGGGCGGAGGCTGAGGTGCAGGGCTGCCAGATGGGGGATAGGTCTCCTGTCCTCAGACCAGGGCTCGGCAGGCTCATGAATCTTGGGGTCATGTCTCCATTGTGCCCTGGGCTGCCTCTGCTGGATGGGTGTCCACAGGGCCTAAAAGCCCTGATCCAGAACTCCTAAGGCCCTGACCTGAGTCAGATGGGGAGGCAGAGGCTGCCTGGCACCTGGAAGGCCAGATGGGGAGTGTGGAAAGATGGAGGGAAGTGAGGAATCAGAGAATAGAAAAGAGAAGGGGAGGAGAGGGGAAGTCTGACCAGGCCTATAGGCTGCATTTGAGCCCCTTGACAGAGACTAACAGAGAGAGTCCCTGTTCCCCCACCCCCTAAGTTAGACACTGCACCCCTCACAGGAACCCCAGCTCATAAGAGACCTCCTGTGGCCTCCACATTTCAGATGTTCCTTTCCACCCTCTACAAGACCAGGGCCTCCAGGGACCCTCTGATCCCCCATTCCCATTTTGTTTAAAGTAAAATCTGAACTGGTAAGAGCCTACAAACTATGCATTGAACCCCACCTCTCCATCTCTGTCTAGGGTCCCTCTTCCCTCCCCCACCCTGCTCCAGCCACACCTACCCCCTCCTTTCTCTTTCCCAACTAGAGTTGAAGCTCCCAGAGGGCCAGACCAGGGGGTCAGGTCACCCTGTTACTGTGTGGTGCATAGGACAGTGCCTGTCCCCAAGGTAAACACACGGCAGCATCTGGTGACTAATCAGTCTTGCATTTCTGTTTCTGCAGCTCCCCACCCCCGGTGGGGCCTGGCACACACAAAAGGCCACTCCCATTATGGACCTCTTATATCCTGCTTTAGCCTTCCTGACTCTTTGTAATGTTCCCTTCTCTGCAAAAAACAGAATTGAGTGTTTCTGGGCGTTTCTCATACAGAGGACACAAATCAGTCTACAGCAAAAAAAAAAAAAAAAAAAAAGTTCCACTTGGGATCTCTGACCCAAATGGCCAGGATGTAGGGCCTGGCTGGGACACACTGGGGCTCACCTGGCCAGCCAGTGCCCCATCCCATCCTCGCCAAGGCCCTGCCAATGCCTTCCTGGAAAATGGGGCAGGAGAAAGTAACTGGGGAAAGCAATTTTTCAGAACGCATAATAGGGTTCTCCCGCTTTAGATGAGGTTAACAGAAGCATGGGGCCCTCCCTGGAAGAATTAAGGTTAGGAAGAGTCCAGAGATGGGGGAAGGGAGGAGAGGGTCTGCCTCTCCATGAGAACAGTTGGGGCCTCTGGTCTGTTTGTTTTTCTGTCTGACTGTTTGTTGGATGGGGGCGGGGAGATAAGGATATGGAAACAACCTTAAAATAACCTCCACAATTCCCCTAGGCTCTCCAGGGTCTGGGCACTCGGGTCTAGCTTGGGACTTGCTGGCTTGTGTTGTGGTGAAGGGGGTGGGATTATGGGCCATTTTGGTCTGTGTCTGTCTGTGTGTCTGTCCGTACCCATGCACAGCGCTCTTGCCCTGTCCCCAGGCCCCCGCTCGCTCCCTTGTGTGCTCTGGGCTAGCTGGAGTTGAGTTCAGCTCTGTCAGTGGATGCTAGCAGGAATAAATAACCCCATGACTTGAGTTAGGAGGCAGGGCCCCAAGGACGCATGGCAACTGCATAAATCCTGAAGATGTGGGGCTCAGGTGGGCCCCACAGAGCAGCCGGGTCACTCCCCGGGAGTTATGACTCCTTAATTCAACACTTGCCTCCTCCTCCTCCTTTATCCTGGCCCAGTCCCATCCCACACAGAAGGCTTACCCCTGGACCCCTGCCACCAAGCCCTGGGGAGACCTGGGCTTCCCTGCAGAGCGGGCTGGAAGCACATCTATGCTGAGACTCTCTCAGGGCCCATCTCCCCACACTCCTTTCCTGGCTTCTCTTCCCGGCCTTCCTCTGTCCCCAGCCCCACCCTACAGGGCAATCACAGCCTGGCTCTGGAGCAGATTCTCCCACCTCCTCCTTCCTGCCTCTATGAGGCCTAGGAATCTATAGGGGGGCTCAAGGTACTGCTTAACCTCTCTATGCCCCAGGGTCTCAGCTGAAAGTACAGAATGAGGAACATTTGTCTTGAAACCTACCCCTGTTCTGTTGCCCTTCTCTGGCCCATCTCTGGACCTAGACTGGAGCTCCCACTCAGCCACTAGCCCAGCTCTAGGAACTTGACCTTGAGCAAATGTTCTTCTCCTCTGCCTGTTGCCTGGAATATCACCCAGCCAAGTTCTTGGGAACTCAGGTGGGTGCTTGCATCTCTTCCAACAACTGCTTGAGCTTTGAAAGAAGGGCCTTTTAGCCCAAAGTTTTTGTCATTCGGTGGTTATGTGAGTATGGCGAACTTTCTGAAGAGGGACTTTCTTTTTTTTGTTTAAGATTTTATTTATTTGACAGAGAGAGAGACAGAGAGAGAGGGAACACAAGCAGGGGGAATGGGAGAGGAAGAATCAGGCTCCCCACTGAGCAGGGAGCCCGATGCGGGGGCTCGATCCCAGAACCCCAGGATCATGACCTGAGCCAAAGGCAGACACTCGACGACTGAATCATCCAGGTGCCCCTGAAGAGGGGCTTTCTAACACATGCCCCAAGTCCACTCAGAAGACCCCTTCAAACAGCTGAGTTCTGCCATTTGACCCCTTAACTCTCCAAAGGTGCTGGTATTTGCCATCATCACCCCAAACCCAAAATAACTGGTGTTGGAGTGTTTTTAATTTTTCTAAACTCAGGAAGACAGGACCCCCAACTGCCAAGTATAAAATCATTTTCCAATCACACTTGAACAGAGCCTGGTTTATTTATTGAGCAACAATGCAAAGCACTGGACACCCACACGAAGATGAAAACCGAGATTAGTAAAACGGTCTAGATTGCAACTGCACTGTTGCTCCCTCGCAGTCTGGGAGGTCATCACAGCCAGCGAGTAAGATAGAGCCACAGATAGGAATGAGATAGGGACAGGGAAAGAGAAGAGTCTTCTCTTCCACTTGACTCCATGGGGCAGATGTGCCCTCTCCCGTCATGCCGGGTGGGTGGTACTCACCGCCTTTTCTCCACCCCGGCTAGAAGGGCCCTGGAGCTAGACTTGTAAATCAGAACTTCAGGGAAGTTGGGTGTTCAGAGGCAAGTTACACTCGTTGGTTCATTTCTTTTTTTTTTTTTTTTTTTTTTTTTTTAAGATTTATTTATTTGACAGGCAGAGAGAGGTGGAAGCAGGCTCCCTGCTGAGCAGAGAGCCTGATGCAGGGTTCCATCCCAGGACCCTGGGGTCATGACCTGAGCCGAAGACAAAGGCTTTAACCCACTGAGCCACCCAGGCGCCCCTCGTTGGTTCATTTCTTCCTTCACCAGCAGGTATCGCCCAAAGAGCAATTCCATAGGGAACAGAAACTCCTAAGCTACAGGCAGATGACGGACACTGCTTTCATTTGGAAAGATGAAGCCGATGTTTCGTGGGATGCTCAGCATGCCATGATAGACATAGACTGGAAGGGCTGCATGGGCTCAACAGAGGGAGGGTTCCCTGGGCCAGGTGGGTTGGGCAGTGAAGGAAAGCATCCAAAGGGAGGTGGGACTCCCATTGCTTTTGAAGGATAGGCATGGCTGGTATAGACTCATAGAGACTGGAGCAGTGGAGGGAGGAAACCTTCGGCATTCGGGAGAGAGGAAAGACAGGAAAGGAAAACAGCACATTAAGTGAGGCGAGTGGGAGTGACAGGGAATGCTAAGTTTCATGGGATGCAGAACGGATTGGTTTGGCTAGAGCTGAGCTGTTGGAAGTGGGGCTGGAGAGGTAAGCGAATGGAGACTTCGTAGGGATGACCTTGAGGTTACATTAGTCAGCCATTACCGCAGAAATGCTGCCTAGCCCATCACATGAGCACTCCATGGTTTACAACAGGCTTTGTTTTTCTTCCGCGCAGACTGTGGGTTGGGCTCAAGACCACTCCACGCTCTCCTTGGGCCAGCACAGCAAGCACAGAGGTTCAAGAGACCAAGCCAAACAGCACAAACATTTTTAATCCTATGCTCTGCTCACATCCACTGACATGCCATTACCAGTCAGGCGACCAAGCCCGCCATCAGCCCGGTGGGAAAGTGGAGTCATCCTATTACCAGGAGGAAAGAATTGGACCAATGATCCAGTCTGCCCCAGTGCTGCCCAAGAGCCATGGAAAGTTCTTAAATACAGTTGACCCCTGAACAACACAGGTTTGAACTACATGGGTCCACTTAAATACAGATTTTCTTCAACATGGTACAGTTCTGTAAGTGTTTTCTTCCTTCCTTATGATTTTCTTAAGATTTTCTTTCCTCTAGATTACTTCATTGTAAGAATACATGTGTGATACATGTAAAGATAGTGTATGAAACGACCGTGTTACTGGTAAGGCTTCTGGTTAATAGCAGGCTATCAGTAATTAAGTTTGGGGGGTCATACCCAGATTTTCAACTGTGTGGGGGTCGGGCCCTTGCTATGAACCATGGTGTGAACCATGTGAACCATGGTTGAGTGGTATAAGCAATACATATGGTTGCCGAATTCCCGTTTCCAGAAGCTCTTTCCTTGATTCTGCCTCATTTGCATTTCCCAAACAATCCTCTGAAGGTCTTGTTAGCCCATTTTTCAGATGATAGGAGAAGTGACATGGCTCAACTCAATGACACAGCTGGGACAAGGTAGGGCTGAGATTTAAACTGGGCACTCTGGGCGCCAGGTCCTGAGGTAATTGCTGTCCCCAACAGCTGCTTCGGCAAGATGGATCTGCCCCTGTTGCCAGGGGACCGGGGGTTGAGAAGGAGGGAGAGCTGCAGGGGCCATGGATGGGGACAGCTGAGGGATGAGACGGCCACAGCCCTGCAAGGAGCACCTGAGCTGGGCTGGTGGAAGAGGAAGGGAGACAAAGGTCTAAGTCTTTTATTTGTGTTACATTTTCTCCCTTTATTAAGGTGTCATTTTCATAGAATAGGAAATACGCAGATCCTAGAAGTACAATTGATGAGTTTTGTCAAATATATCTGTGTTATCAACACCCAGATCAAGGTCAAGAGCCTTTCCACAATCCCAGAAAGTCTCCCTGGTGTCCTTGCCAGGCACTCCTCCCTGATGACCACAGATGAGTGTTGCCTGTCTTTGTACTTGACATGGAGTCACGCAGTTTCTCCTCAGTTACGCTGGCCCATTTCCCTCAGCATGATGCCTTGGAGATTCATCCATGTCCTTGCATCTAGCCGTAGTTTGTTTCTATTTCAATGCATATTCCATTGTATGAATTAACCACAGTTTAATCCATTTTCCTGTTGGTGGACTCTTTGGGTTGTTTCCACTGTTGTGACAATTACTCACAGTGCTGCTGTTCCCATTCTAGGACAAGCCTTTCTTGTGGACATAGCTTCTCATTTCTCTTTGGGCATATATATCCTTGGGAATAGAATGGCTGGGTCATAGGTAGGTGTCTATCCAACTCGATCAGAGACTGCCAAGCAGTTTTCCAAAAGTGCCAAGCACTTTTACTCTCATACACACCATTAGTTATGGAAAAGTGTTCCTTGCCAACATTTGGCTTGATTGATCTTTTTCATTATAGCTCTTCAGTAGGTGTGAAGAGGTATTTTGCTGCTGGAGAGTCCACTTTCAAGGCTGGTTCTCAACTTCCTTGCACTGCACTGTATCTTGGGGGGCTGCTCCCCAGGCTGCTTCAACCAGTAATTCTATCAGCTGGCTGCTGGACAGGTTCTGCCAAGAGGAGGCAATGATGGGAGACTGGAGGGTGGGAGGAAGAGGAAAATCAGAATATTTATATCCCCTGTATTGTCTCCAGCCACATCTCCTCCAGCTGCTGGCCTACAGACCCCCCCCCCCCCCCAGTTGTAGCTTCTGTTGGGTGATCAGTCCCCTCCCTGGGTTCCAGAACACTGCTTCCTCCTTCTGTCTCTCTAGGGTTGATAGGGACTTCTGCTAAAATGCTTCAAAATTCCTTTTGGCTTCTCAGCTCTTCCATCACTTATGCAACCATTTCCTGCCTCTGGGACTTTATAGCTACTGTCCCTTCTACTGAGAATTCTCCCCCTACCCCATGTTTGCATGCCTCTCTGGGTCTTTGCTTAAACGTCACTTTCTCAATAATAATGCCTTCCTTCCTTGACCATCCAACTTAAAATTAACCACCCAGCACTTGCAGTCCCTCTCTCCTGTTTTATTTGTCTCCATAGTAATTATCTTCCTTCATACATTTCCTTATGTATTTTGCTTATTTATGTTTTCTTTTTTTTTTCTTTTTAAAGATTTTATTTATTTATTTGACAGAGAGCGATCACAAGTAGGCAGAGAGGCAGGCAGAGAGAGAGAGAGGAGGAAGCAGGCTCCCTGCTGAGCAGAGAGCCCGATGTGGGACTCGATCCCAGGACCCTGAGATCATGACCTGAGCCGAAGGCAGCGGCTTAACCCACTGAGCCACCCAGGCGCCCATTATTTATGTTTTCATTGCCTTTCTCCCTCCACCAGAATGTAAGGTCCATGGGAGTGGGATTGGCGGTCCATTTTGTCCACTCTTGTGTCTCCAGTGATCACTGGCCAGTACAGAGTAGGCAACCAGACATCTGTTGAGTAAATAAATGTGGGCAGAAAAAGCAGAAAGTTCCAGACTTCTGATTTGGAACACTGGAGTTAGGGTTCCACTAGGCATCTCTAAATCTCCCAATTCAATGGGTAATGGAATCCCAGCTGAAAGGGGTGGAGATGCTTCATCTCTCTGTCCCCGTGTCCCCTATTCCTCACAGTCCGGCCACTTCCCTTGGAAGAGGTGGACCAAGCACATTTCAGGAACTCCCACATTGAGAGTTCTGCCTCAGCCCCTTCACAGAGGCCCAGAGAACTGCTTCTGAATTTGGCTGTGAGAGGACACATTTGGATACAAAAGCCCCTCTTGATTAAAGTAGGTCTTTCACGGGGAGTGGATGGGGTCAGAGGTCAAGATGGCATTAGCCAATATTTTTAAGATGAATCTTGACCCCTACCTCACAGCATACACAAAAATGAACTCCAGATGGATTGTAGAAACAAATGTGAGAGATAAGACTGTAAAGTCAGAAAAAAGCAGAATATCTCCATAACTTTGGGATAGGCAAAGATTTCTTTAAAAGGGATTCCAAAAACATTTCATTTTGAAAGATAAAAATTGATAAATGGTCCGACATTAAAATTTAAAACTTCTGTTCAGGGACGCCTGGGTGGCTCAGTTGGTTAAGCAGCTGCCTTCAGCTCAGGTCATGATCCCAGCGTCCTGGGATCGAGTCCCACATCGGGCTCCTTGCTCAGCAGGGAGCCTGCTTCTCCCTCAGCCTCTGCCTGCCATTCTGTCTGCCTGTGCTCGCTCTCTCTCCCTCTCTCTCTGAAGAATAAATAAAAATTTAAAAAAAAAAAAAAAAAAAAAAAACTTCTGTTCATCAAAAGACACTTTGAAGAAAATTAAGAGAAGCCACAGGATAGGAAAAGATATTTGTAGACTATACACCCCTCCAAAGACTCATATCTATGAGATTATATTTACTACAAATCAATAAGAAAAAGGAAACTAGTAGAAGAAATGGGCAAAAGATGTGAATTAGCATTTCACAAAAAGAGGACATCTAGGGGTGCCTGGTTGGCTCAGTCAGTAGAGCATGCAATCCTTGATCTTAGAGTTTTCAGTTCAAGCCTCACATTGGACACAGAGCCTACTTAAAAATGATAAAAATAAAATATATATATTTTAGATTTTATTTATTTGACAGAGAGAGAGATCACAAGTAGGCAGAAAGGTAGGAGAGAGAGAGGAGGAGCAGGCTCCCCATTGAGCAGAGATCCCAATGTGGGGCTCGATCCCGGGACCCTGAGATCATGACCTGAGTGAAAGCAGAGGCTTAACCCACTGAGTCACCCAGATGTCCCAAATAAAATAATTTTTAAGAGGATATCCAAATACCTAATAAACATAAGAAAAGGGCTCAATTTCATTAGTCATCCAAGAAATACAAAAATTAAAAACCAAGGGCGCCTGGATGGCTCAGTCAGTTGGGTGCCCAACTCTTGATTTCTGCCCAGGTCATGATGTCAGGATCATAGGATCAAGCCCATGTCAGGCTCCATGCTCAGTTAAAAGTCTGCTTGAGATTCCTTTTCCCTTTCCCTCCTCGCCAGCCCCCACACCCATGGGCTTTCTCTCTCTTTCTCAAAAATAAACAAACAAGCAAACAAATAAAAACTTTTAAAAAATAGGGCGCCTGGGTGGCTCAGTGGGTTAAGCCGCTGCCTTCGGCTCAGGTCATGATCTCAGGGTCCTGGGATCGAGTCCCGCATCCGGCTCTCTGCTCAGCAGGGAGCCTGCTTCCTCCTCTCTCTCTGCCTGCCTCTCTGCCTACTTGTGATCTTTCTCTGTCAAATAAATAAATAAAATCTTAAAAAAAAAAAAAAAACAACTTTAAAAAACTAAACACCAGGAGGGCCTGGGTAGCTCAGTCACTGAGCATCTGCCTTTGACTAAAGTCATAATCCTGGAGTCCTAGGATTGACTCCTGCATCAGGCTCCCTGCTTAGCGGAAGTCTGCTTCTCCCTCTGTCCCTCACCCCACTTGTGCGCTCTCTCTCTATCTCTCTCTCTAATAAATAAATAAAATCTTTGAAAATTTAGATTAAGGGGCACCTGGGTGGCTTAGTGGGTTAAAGCCTCTGCCTTCAGCTCAGGTCATGATCTCAGGGTCCTGGGATCGAGCTCCGCATTGGGCTCTCTGCTCAGTGGGGAGCCTGCTTCCTCCAATCTCTCTCTCTGCCTGCCTCTCTGCCTACTTGTGATCTCTGTCTGTCAAATAAATAAATAAATAAACAAATCTTTTTTAAAAAATAAAATAAAAATTTAGATTAAAAAAAAAGTAAAAACCGCAATCCAATACCACTATCCATCCAGCAAAGTGGTTAAAATGAAGACAGAGCATACCAAGTGTCAATGAGGAGCAACTAGAAGTCTGGTACATTGCCGGTGGGAGCATAAGCTGATTCAATCATTACTGAGAACTTTTGGCATTATCTAATAAAACGGAACATACACAAATTCTATGACCTAGACATTCTGTTCATCAGCAAATAATCATAGCAACTTCTGTAGTAGCACATATCTGGAAAACTCAACAGTAGAATGCCTCAATAAACTGAGGTATATTCACACAATGACTGCTACAGAGTCACGAGAGAGAATGTGCTATGGCTACCCACGACACTGTAAATGAATCTCACAAATGTTTTTTTTTTTTTTTTTTTTTTTTTAAAGATTTTATTTATTTATTTGACAGAGAGAGATCACAAGTAGGCAGAGAGGCAGGCAGAGAGAGAGGAGGAAGCAGGCGCCCTGCTGAGCAGAGAGCCCAATGTGGGACTCGATCCCAGGACTCTGAGATCATGACCTGAGCCGAAGGCAGCGGCTTAACCCACTGAGCCACCCAGGCGCCCCGAATCTCACAAATGTAATGTTGAGTGAAAGAAGCCTGACAAAAAAGAAGTTTCCATTATGAGTGGTTTCATATACATGAAGTTCAAAAACAGGCAAAGCAAATCTGTGGTATTAGAACAAGTGCGGGGCACCTGGGTGCCTCAGACGATTAAGTGCCTGCCTTCAACTCTGGTCACAGTCCCAGGGTCCTGGGATCAGCCCTGCAGCAGGCTCACTGCTCAGCCAGGAGTCTGCTTCTCCCTCTCCCTCTACCCCTCCCACCACCTTCCCCCCGTTCATGCGTGCTCTCTCTCTCTCTCTCTCAAATAAATAAAAATCTGTAAAGAAACTAGTGTGCTGGTTTCTCTTGGTGGCACAGGTGGGCCGTAACTGACCAGAGCACAATGTAACAGTCCAAAGTGCTAGCGGATTTTCTGATTCTTCACTTGAGTGTTGATTAAGTGGCTGTGTTCAATTTCCAAAAGTTCATCAAGCAGGAAGCTTAGAAATTTTTTAAAATTTTATTTATTTATTTCACAGAGAGCATGAGCTGGAGGGAGAGGCAGGGGGAGAGGGAGAAGCAGATTCCCATCTGAGCAGGGATCCCAGAACCCTGAGATCTGAGCCAAAGGCAAATGCTTTTTTTTTTTTTTTTAAAGATTGTATTTATTCATTTAAGACAGAGAAATACAGAAAGAGAGAGAGAGAGAGCGCATGAGCAGGGGGAGAGGCTTCCCCCTGAGCCAGGAGCCCAATGTAGGACTTGATCCCAGGACCCTGGGATCATGACCTGAGCCAAAGGCAGATGCTTAACCAACTGAGCCACCCGGGCACCCCAGGAAGCTTAGAATTCATGCACATGTTGGGGCACCTGGGTGGCTCAGAGGGTTAAGTGTCTGCCTTTGACTCAGATCATGATCTCAGGGTCCTGGGATGAAGCCCCGCATTAGGCTCTCTGTTCAGCAGGGAGCCTGCTTCCCTCTCTCTCTCTGCCTGCCTCTCTGCTTACTTGTGATCTCTGTCAAATGAATCAAGTCTTTTTTTAAAAAAGAATTCATGCACGTCTATGAATATTATACATCAATAAGAATATTATTTTTTAAAATATATATATATATTTATTTGACAGAGAGAGGGATCAAAATTAGGCAGAGAGGCAGGCAGAGAGAGGGGGAAAGCAGGTTCCCCGCTGGGCAGGGAGCCCAATGTGGGGCTCAATCCCAGGACCCTGAGATCATGACCTGAGCTGAAGGCAGAGGCTCAACCCACTGAGCCACCCAGGTGCCCCAACAAGAACATTATTTTTAATAGGCACATTAGAATTTGGGGGAGAACTAGAGCAATAGAGGTAATGATCCCGAGCGGGAGGATGGCCAGGGTAGGGACTGGGGAGTGGACTTCTGGACTTGCCTGTCCTTATAAAACCCAGTCCTTCCTCCTCTGGCACTGGGCCCGGGGGCTGAGATACCAGTGTCACTACTGGAAACACAGGAGGGCAGGCAAGGGACATGGATAGGGAGACAGAAGCCCTGGAACACAGTCCACCTCAGTGCTGAGGCTCCGGGAAATGAAGGGGAAGCTACCCCCACTGGCTGCAAAGAGCACGAGGCCAGCACAGGTGAATGAGCCAGGCCAACCGGTGATGGCCGCCCCAGGGGAGCCGGCAGCTGTCCCATCACAGGAGCACCTGGTCAAAGGTATTGAACCACAGGGAAAGCGAGAGACACCAGCGGAAGCTGGAGCCAAGAGTGTGCCCCAAGGGCATCGTCGGACATCCATCGGCCCTTCCCCAGCCTACCTCTCAGGGCCTGAACCACTCACCGTGTCCATGGGAATTCTCTTGACTAAGAGAGACACATTTTTCAACGAGCAAGCCCCTAAACAGAAGCCAGCTGCTCCGTCTGGTCTTAGCAGCAGACACAGGATCTATTCCAGGACGAAGTGTAGGCACCATACGTGCAGGGCAACAGAGGGGCCTCTGGAGAGGATCGGAGGAGGGGCAGTCTGTCCCCACTGTGGTCGGGCACTGGGCACCTTGACCTCTTTGTGCTCCACCCCCACCCCCACACTGCCAGCATTGCACAGTCTGCAAAACCCAGGTGTCCCTCTGCCCTTCAGCGGGGAATGTCCTCTGTCACCTCCCTCCTGTGAGACTGAGCCCTCATTTCCTGACTCCTTGCCCTCCTTCTTCTGGAAGCCCCGCCCCACACCTGTGCTCCTTCATGCAGGGCACCCCCGCCCCCCACCCTTGCCAGGGAGCTTCTTGGGGGCAGGCTGTGCACCTGGTTCACCCTTGAGTCTTTGGCACCCGGCACATAGGAAGTGAACAATAAATGATCTCTGAAGGAAGGCAAGGAGGAAGTTTCCTGTAACTCGAGTCAGACTGTACGGGATCCGCTAGGCTTGTTCACATGAAGACAGTAAGCTACTGAATTCCAGGAATAGTTAATAGAGGAAAATTTACCGGGCACCTAGGGGCTCCATTCTACACACCCATCACCTCATCACTGTCAAAGCCAGACGTGTAGCAGACAGTGTGCCATTTGTGTTGCCCTGTTAAGCCTCCCTACACCCCCAGCAGGTGGCTACCCTCACCCTTCCCATTTTACAGATAAGGAAGCTTAGGCACAAAAAGAGCCAGCAGTGTGTCCGGGGCACAGAACAGGCCACGGGGATGTGAACAGGGGACAGCTGAGTCCCCAGCCCCGGTTCTAACATCCCAGCTCCATGCCTTTCAGTGTCACAGACCCATCCAGCCATCCCCACAGATAGGCCTCGGCTGGGTAACTTAGGCTCTCAGGGACCCAGGTTCATTTAAGGTGAAAGCATTCAGCTAAGGGGAAAGTGTCCACAAAGGCCAAGGGAGGTGGGCAAGGGTGGTAGCCCTGTGGCTATGTGCCCGTGTGTGAGCACGTGTGCAAGCGCGTGGGTGGGTGTGCGTGTGCATATGCGTATGCGTGGGTTTGTGTGTGGATGCCTGTGTGTGCCGGGGCAAAGGGAGGGGTTTGCCAATTAGGAGAAGGTAATCAATGTGAAGCTTCCTCACATGGTCGGCACACAGTAAATATTTGCAGAATTGAACTGAAATGCTAAAGAGAGTACTCTACCCATGTGACATGTTATTATTACTGTGATCTCCAAGTTGCAGGCCTAGGGAAGAGAGGGACAGGTAGAAGGTTGGTGACAGGGTTAGTTAGCCTCATGTCACCTCCAGACCCCGTGGCCCCACCTCCCCTACCTGGACTCTCTCTGAGAGAGAGTCCTCCCGAGCTGGCTGAAGCAGGGATCTTGTCAACTGTGAGGCTGGCAGCAACAATGACAGCGGTCACTTACACACAAGCAGCCCTCTCAGTGGGCTGGCCCCCGTGCTCAGTGCTCGGTCTGCCCGCTCTCTGTCACTCCTCCCAAACCAGCTACTATAGTCCCACTGCACGGAGGACAAAAACGAGGCTCAGAGGGGTGGGCCGAAAAACGTATACATGGCTACTCCTCCACCATCAATATCCCCAGTCCTGCCGGACCGCATGGGCGCAGAACCAGCATGCAACAGACCAAGGAATGCAGAGAGCCAGGCCCGAGAGCTGGTCAGCCCCGAGCTAGCCCCTTCCTCTCCCACTAGCTCGATTTCCTCAGAGAGCATCTCTGGCAACAGCATTCAGTCTAACATCCGGTACCGAGCACTCAAACGTGGAGGCTCGTCCTGTAAATGCACTCGTTCTCCCTCGAATCTGATTCTCACTTCTTCTCTCACCAGCTAATGAATTCAGACTCAGAGAATTGGTGCCCATTTCGGAATTATCTAGTCCAACCCCCTCTGGGAACAGGTAAGAAAAATGAGACCTAAAGAACAGCACCAAGGTCACGTGGCTGGTCAGTGGCAGGGCCTGGACTGAAACAGATTGTCGGCTGCCAGGCGGGACCTCCCCGCTGGCCCAGAGCGTCGCTGATGGGGATTCATGGAGCTGTCCTGAGGGTGCAGGAGGGCCAGGTGAGGCAGGGAGGGGTTCAAAGGCCCAGCCGCCAGAGGAGGGGCGGCAGCAAAGTGCCCATAGAGCTCAGCTGCCACACTCTTCCATAGTAGATGCCGGGCGGGCGAGGAGGCCAGAGAGCCAGGCGACCCTGAGTGGTCCCAGCTGGCCCAGCAGCTCATGGGAGACAGCGTGTCACTCATTACAGCCCAGAGCCTCTCAGCCCTCCTGAACTCCTGGGAAGAGGCCCTTCTCTTCTCCCTACTCACCAGCCCCACAAGTCTCACGTCTTCCCCAATCTGAGCCACTGACCAGGACATGGCTTGGGGGTGTGTGTGGGGGAGATCTTGAACACCATGCCATCCCCCAGTGCTCTTCCCTGCCCCGACCACCCCTTTCTAAGGCCCCTGCCCGCCTCCTCAGTTCCAGTTGGTCCCTCCCGACTACCACGGAAACCAAGAGCCCACAAAACACCCGTGTCAACGTGCCTCCTCCCTGGAGGTCCAAAGCCTTAAAACTTAATAGTCTCTCAAATGCCGTAACGCTAGAGGGGGCTTTTATGGACTCAACAGGGATAACATTATGAAGGGCGTTAGCAGCCTACAGTGGGCAGCTTGCGGTGGGCCACCTGCCTCCACCTCCCTCACACATACTTCAGGGATCTCTGAGAGGCCCCTCCACCGTGAGGCCACGAGCCCCCCACTCCTAGTCTCCAGCAAGCCAGCTCCCCTGCCTTCTGAGGACATTATTAGGAATATTAGGTACAGTTCGCCACAAACAGGGGCCTAGTGGGAGGTTGGGACCCCGCTGGCCCCGGCTCGATTGAAGCTAGACGAGTGGGGGTGGTTGGTCCAGGGGAAATATCTTGGTGACTAATGAGCGGGCAATTGAAAGCCCCTTGTGTCAATGGGGAGCAGATGGGGAAGGAGGGGAATTCCTGAGGCCTGGCCTCAGAGGTGTGGGTGGCTGGGAGGGAGGGGGAGATGGGGGAGGCATGTGGGGTCAGCAGGTGGGGGCTGGGGGAGGGAAGGGAGGCCCAGCCTGCTGTCACCCATGGAGCAACACAACTTCTGGCAGCCCAGATCCAGGGACCCTGGCACACCAAGAGCAGGGACCCGGCAGGGGGCTGGGGTGAAGTCACCAGCTTTTTTTCTTCCCTTCTCAGAACCGTATTTTTCTACTACTTCCTCGGTCATTCCTTTTCTTGTCCACTCAGGATCTCCTTGTCTGGCCTTGCCCTGCCCTCTCCCGCCCCCCCCCCCGCCTTCTTCCTCCCTGTTCCCCCTTCTCAGGTCTCTCAGGCCTGGGAGACCACAAACAGGGATTCTGCCCTGTCTTCAGGATGAGTGGACAGCCCCCATCCCCCCCGCCCCCGCCGTCCAGTAAATAAAATACTAAACAATGCTAAACAAGATACCCCAGCTGACTTACCGACGGACGCACACACACTCACACTCACACTCATCCTGGGCGCACACACACGCACACGCACGGGCACACTCACACATATTTTCCTCATTACCTCCTCTAATACTGTCTTTCTTCCATCTTGAGTTCAATGTTGTTTTTTGTGTCTTTTTGACCCTCCCCCTCCACTTCCCCTCAATTTATTCCAGCTGTGAAAACCTTTTTCCCATCTCCTCTGTCACCCCGGCAGATAGGTGAGTGGCAGGCAGAGGAGTCCACTCCGCAGCCACCGTGGGTAATGGATGCCAGATGTGGCGCTGGTCCCCAGCCCACCCCCAGGCGGGGCTCCTGCGCCCGGCCCCTGCGTCTGGGTGTGAAAGGCAAGCTGCAGCCCAGACCTAGGAACATGGGGGGCTGCAGGGGAAAGTGCTGGGCCCAGGGCTGCAGGGGCAGAGAGGCAGGGTGCAGAAGATAAGGTGCGAGAACCCCTTGAAGAAGGTGGCCGCCCAGCAGGTTGCCTGGGATATGAGACTGGGATGAGGGAAGCTGGGGCAGCCCTTGGCCCCTTGTCAGCCATTTGACTTCACGGGGGTAAAGGGTTTGCTGCTGCAGTTGTTTATAAATGTATGTAAAATGCATGTAAAATACAAAAAGCCAATTAGTCACACTAGAACTCTCTGCGAATATTCAACTATTAATGCTCCTGAAACCAGCTAACATTCATGGAGTATTTTAGGTGCTTTCTGAGTCATTGCACGTGAATTCACTCATTCTCTTGATTAACTTTCACCAACAATCCTCTGAGGTAGGGACCATAGCGGTCCCCATTTTACAGATGTAACAAAAGAGGCCTAGAGCATCTAAATGGCTCATCTAGAAAGTGGTGGCAACAGAATTTGAACCCAGATGGCCTGACTCTGGAGACTACATTAGGCTCTCAGGGAAGGACTTTGAAATGTGAAAAGGTCAGAGCTAGAAGGAACTTGGCCCACACCCTTTTTAAAGAAGGAATGGAGGTCCAGAGAGAAGGGACTTGTTCAAGGACAAACAGTGAGTTGGACCCAAAGTGGGGCTGAATCCCAGAACTCCTGACCCCCGTTCAGACCCCTTCATACAGAACCATGGTTCTGACTCGGACTCAGGGCTGCATACCCTTGACTAAGAGCCAGGCTTCCTGGAGGAGGTGTCTTCTATAGGGTTTGGGACAAGATGAGGACCAGAAACTGGCAGAGAGGTAGAAGGAAAGAGTTTCAGTGGAAAGCATTCTGTTCAAGGCTAGTGTGTGCGTGGAGGCCAACACCAAGGTGGAGCTGGCAGATGGTATTAAGTATGTCTCTACTGGTGGTCACTGGGGTCACTAAAGAGACTCAGAGCCATATTCTGCTGGAAAAGAAAGAAAGAAAGAAAGAAAGAAAGAAAGAAAGAAAGAAAGAAAGAAAGAAAGAAAGAAAGAAAAAGAGAGGGAGGGAGGGAGGGGGAGGGAGGAAGGAAGGAAGGAAGGAAGAGAGAAGAGAAGGCAAGTGCGGGGCTACCATGAGGGGCAGCAGAATACTGTTTCAGATAAAGGGGCAAGGTGATGTTTGAAGCGACCTCTGAAGAGGCAAGGGAAAGAGCCATGTGAACATCTGGGTGAGAGTGTCCCAGGCAGAGAGAAAGGAAGTGCAAAGGCCCGGAGGCAGGAGTTTCCTTCACTAGCTATGTCCAGAGCACAGGATGCAAGGGAGAGAATAATGGGAAGCAAGTCAGAGGAGGAAAAGAGACACATAGATCACATAGGGATATTTTAGGGGTCTGGCTTTTGTTTGTTTTTTTTTAAAGATTTTATTTATTGTATGGTGACTAACATAATTTAAAAAAATATTTATTTATTTACTTGAGAGAGACAGAGTGAGCACAAGAGGGGAGAGGGTCACAGGGAGAAGCATACACCCCACTGAGCAGAGAGCCTGACATGGTGCTCAATCCCAGGATTCCAGGATCATGACCTGAGCTGAAGGCAGACGCCCAACCCGCTGAGCCACCCAGGTGTCCCTAGCAGTCTGGCTTGTATTCCGCTGCAGGGGGATGCCACAGAGTGATTCTGAACAGAAGGGAGACATGGGATTAGAAGATCAGCAGTGAAGGTGGGGAGGAGTGGTGGCTTCTGGATGTGTTTTGCAATTAGAGCCGACCTGATTTCCTAAAAGTTGGACATGGGTGTGAGAGAGAGCCATCAAGTCTGACTCTAGTTTTTTTGGCCAGAGCAACTGGGGCTGCCTTTGCTGAAGCGGGAAGACTACAGAAGGAGCAGGTTTGGGGCAGATCAGGAATTTGCTCTGGAGCCCACCGAATTCAGGGTGGCTGCTCTCAGCGCTAAGATGAGTCGCATTGGAGACTGAGGCAACACCACCATTCGGGAAAGATTCTGTCTTTATTTAAAATTGTGGTCTCTTGTGCATCGTGGAATTTTTTGGCCATCATTTTGATTTTTTAAGATTTTTTTTTAGGATTCTATTTATTTATTTGAGAGCGAGAGAGAGCCAGAGCAAGCATGAGTTGGAGAGCTGCAGATGGAGAGGGAGAGGCAGACTCCCCACTGAGCAGGGAGCCCAACGTGGGGCTCTATCCCAGGACCCTAAGACCATGACCTGAGCCAAGGGCAGGCACTTAACCGACTGAGCCACCAGGCACTCCAAATTGTTTAAGGTATTACATCAAAATATTATTTATTTATCTTGATTCCTAAGGTTTGGGACCCCCACTGATATTTAGTATCCTTGTCTGGGCACTGCCTGCTTCAAAGATCCACATGGAATGCAGGACTTGGGCCAACCTCCCTCGATTCCCAGACACTCTGTGTCCACAGTGAGCAAGAGGTCCCCTAAGTGTGATCTGTTGCAGGAATGTGACCTAAAGGGTAGCGCCTTATAGCCAAGAGGTGGTCCGGAATGGGGACCTTGGCCAGGGTGGGCCAGGAGATGCGTTTGTTCTGATGTGTGGCTCGCTGACCTACAGGCAGCCAGAAGGGTGTGAGTCCGTCAGCTCACCCCGCCCCACCCGGGGCCCCAGTGATGGATGGCATCTGTCTTCTGCTTTATTAAACTCACGCCGCCGCTCCGTTCAGCCCTGGATTTGCAAACGGCTTAATAAGCATTTGGAAGGGATGGGGGGGGGGGAGGGAGGCCGGGATTTCAGGGGGTTACCAAGACCCAGACAGGAAACGGCTTGCGCCCAGAGTGGGCCCCAGGAGGGAGTCAGTTGTCCCGGTGGGCAACTGGGGGGGAGTATTTGGTTTCACTTGGGAGCCCCAGAGGGAGACCACGGGCCTTTGGTGCCACCCCTCCCCCAGCACCGTTGTTACCGTGCACTAAGAGTTTATGGCACCTAGAGGGACTTTCTGGACACTCTGGCAAGGGGTTGCAGGGACTGACCAGGGATGGGGGAGGGGAAGGGGCAGTCCCCATCCTCTAGGAGTTCCCAGCAGCAGAGAACAGTGGGATGCAGAGAATTGACACCCCCCTTCCCCCGCCACACACACAGAGGCACTCCCTTCCCACTTCTGAACTTCTCCCTAGCAGTTTGGAACCCTGTATACAACCCCTGGAGTTGGGCTCTGCTGCCCCTTCTCTCCTGAATGAGGCTGAAACCCCCAGGGGAGAAGAGGGAGCTCTCTGCACACGCTGCTTGTGTCCCTGGCCTCAGTGTGGTGCGGGGTCCAGAGCAGACTGCGGGCAACAAGTCCCAGCCCCCTGGCCAGCGAAGGGTCCCAGGTAGCCTGGAACCATTGTGGTGCGAGTATGCACAGTGTGGAAACTAGTGAGCACTTTTTTTTGCCCTCCTCTTGGAAGGCCACTTACCTGTAGACCTCTGCCTCGCCCACTCTTCCCCAGCAAGAACTGCAAGCCCCTTTGGATATATAAAAATCGGCCCTTCTTCTCGGAAAGGTTGTGGGGTTCCTTCTGGACAACGCCGACTGTGACTGCGTCTTTTATTAATAAGGACAGGACCCAGGGGCGCCTGGGTGGCTCAGTTGGTTGGGTGACTGCCTTCGGCTCAGGTCATGATCCTGGAGTCCCGGGATTGAGTCCCATATCGGGCTCCCTGCTCAGCAGGGAGTCTGCTTCGCCCTCTGACCTCTCTCCTCTCATGCGCTCTCTCTATCAAATAAATAAATAAAATCTTTAAAAAAAAAAAAAATAAGGACAGGACCCAGTGTAATTAATAAGTCTCGAATGCCTAGGCTCAAATCATGGCTTCACCACCGAAGAGTTCGTGATTCACAATGGTCTTCAGTTAGAGCTTGGAGTTGTCCTGAGATTTAAATGAAATAATACTTGAAAGGGGCTTTAGAACAGAGTCTGTGAACAGTAAGGAGCCAACAGATGTTAGTCCTTACTGTGGGTCTGCGGAGACGTTAATTACCTTGCCCTAACTTGCGCCTTACAATCCTTGATGGAGATACCACTATTATCGCCATTCTATAGATGGGAAAAGTAAGGGTTAGGGCATCTGGTATTTGCTGTCCACCTCTCTTCCAACTCACTACTTTGGTCTCTGGGCAGGTTTCTGGCCTGTCTCTCCTTCTCCCTCTCTCTGCATCTCCTGCCCAAGCTCCATTCCCCCCCCCCCCCCGCCCCAGGTCCTCCCAAGCTGTGGAAACCTGCTCCAGCGCTGCCTGGCTCAGCAAGGGGCCAAGGCCAAGGTCCCCGGAGCCAGCCCCAGGGAGGTCAGGAGCTCAGCAGCTTCCCAGCAATGTCCCTTCGAAGTCTCCTTTTATTTATTTATTTTATTTATTTATTTGGTTCCGTTTCTTGCCAATTTTACCATCTCTTCTTCCCTTTTCTCCCTCCATTTCCTTTCTTCTCCTCACCCTTGTTGATCTCTTTGGTGTCTCCATCTATATATCTTCCGTCCTTCCATCTTTCCTCTGCTTTTGTCTCTCCCTGGGTGTGTGGGTATGTGTTTCTCTGTCTGTTTTTTTTTTTTTTGTGGAGGTCAGTGGGTTTGTCTCTCTTCCTCTGTCTCTCCCTTTCCCCAACATCTTAGAGTCTGGGGGTGGGGGGCTCCCCATGTCTCAGAGTCTAGCTTTAACTACCTCAGTGCCTTTCTTGCTCTGTGTGTGTGTGTCTGTCTGTCTATCTGCCTTTGACTCTGTGTGTCTGTCTTCAGGGCTGTCTCTCCCGGTCTCTCGCCAGCAGCATTCTTTAGGGCTGCACTTTCCAGGCTCCCGGAGGAGACCCCCACTCACCCCTCCCAAAGTTCACTGCCTTGTCAAATGGAGCTAATCTCTTCTGGGAGGAAAAAGCCTCATTCAAACTGGGGGGTGAAGGGGGGGAGCAGAGGGGGAAGGGGAGGTCTCCTTGGCTGCAGCCTGAAAACACCCAGGCCCATAATACCCCTTTTGTTCTAGGCTAGTGGGAGGGGGTGGGCGGTGGAATGAAAGAGGGGGGATATTAAAGGAGCAGGTGAAAGACATGTGTCTTCAGCAGCCAGAGATAAGCGCTTACCCCCTTCTAATCTGACTGAGGCCTATTATCTTCCCGCCACAGTCATTACTATTAATATTAAACACCCCCAACCCAGCTAGAAAACAACCTGAAGGGGCTGACTTCCAGCCCCAGACAGTTCTGGGGGGGGAGCTCCTGCCCTGACACCTCCTCCTACAGGACTTGACTGCTTCCTGGGTCTCCCCAGACCCCAAGCCCCCTTGAACTTCCCCAGGACTTCCAGTCCTTTCTTCTGCCCTTCCCCCAACTCTACCCAGTAGCCTCTCTGATTACCAATCCTTTCTCTCTCCAGCGGACCCTCCATTTCAGCTTCTTTTCTGGGGTGTCTCGGGGCCGCAACCCTCTTCTCTGCACACCTCAGTATAACCTGAAATGTTAGTTAGAAGCCTGTAGAGGTTGATTCCCCTGACTCAGACATCAGACAGAATTGTATTTGCATTCCAATGTCAGCACTTGACAGGCTGGGGTGACCTTGACCCTCTGAACCTCAGTTCCTCACCTCTAAAATGGGGGCAAGTTATAAGCCCTGTGACATGAAGCTGTTGTCAGGATTATACAAAAGGACAAATGGAAGGACTCTTCGTGTATATACTCAGTGCCTTTTAATGGCTCAATAAACGTAGTAACTGTTGTTACTTGGAGGAAAAGCGACCCAGGGCAGCAGGTCTCCCCGCTCATCCCTTCACCAAACCACCGAACAATCCCCGGGCCCCTCCGCCGCAGCAGCTTCCATGTGGAGCACCACAAATACAGGGGTGAGAAAAAAAGATTCCTGCCTCCAAGAATTCACAAACTGGGGACAGCAAGAGACACATAAACAGGCAAACGCATCATTGCAGTGCTCAGTAATATGAACCACAAGAGAAGTTCGTACAAAGAGCTTTGGGATCAGGGGACAATGAATTCATCCTCCATGGGTGGTGTTGTGTCTATACAACCAAAGGATTAATTGCCTATTCAGTGTCTACAAGGTGGTGAAGCCAGTTATCACTGTAGTCGTGTCTATGGTTATAGCTCTCAAGAGGAGAAAGTCATTTGGCTTCTGCCAGGAGTGGCAGAGGTTTAGCTGGGGGCCATCCGTGGGGGACCCCTGCCCTGCTCCCAGGACCCTGGAGTGCTGAGGCTGGCCTCAGGAGCCTACAGACTCAGGAAGGAGGGAAATGAGAGCTGATGTTTGGTCAATGTCTTCCTCTGAGACAGCACCGGCTGGGTGTTTCAGTACCCTTACCGCCGCCACTCTCCCCAGTGGGCATTGTTGTACCCATTTTGGAGGGGAGCAGAGAGGCTCACAGAGAGGGCATGACTTTCCTAAGAGCCCACTGCTGGAAAATGGAAGAACGCATCTTCATCTCTCTGCCTCCCAAACCCATGGTATTTCCATTCCCAATGCCTCTCAAAGTTCCAACCCCAACTCCACCCTTACCATCAGAGAAGCTTGAAAAAATATGCAGGGGGTAGGGAGGGGGTTGGATGAGGAGAAGAGCCTGCTTGCAAACCCTGAACTCTTTTGACATCGTCTGTTTTATCTTAAAAGTCTATATGAATTTTGAATTTTACTCCATAATTTAGCTCTGTGTGCTATAAATAAAAATGTTTTAAAATGTCATTAAAAGCTTTCCCCCAGAAAATCTTGGACTAAAATTTGAGACTCCAAAAAGGTGTGCCAAACTTATTCTATTCTTTTTTTTTTTTTTTAAGTTTTATTTATTTAAGGAATCTCCGCACCCAACATGGGGTTCAGACTCATGGCCCTGAGATCCCGCGTTGCATGCTTCACGTCTGAGCCACCCAGGTGCCTCTATTCTACTTCTCTTTTCCCTATGGGATGTAGCCTTGCCCGCTTTTTGCTGTTGTTGTTTTCCATTTCTGTGACTTATTTATTTTATAACTAGAGGTTTGTTCCTCTTAAGCCCCTTTATCTAGTTCACCCATCCCCCACCCCACCCCTCTGGTCACCACCAGTCTGTTCTCTGTCTGGGTCGGCTTGATTGTGTGTTCATTTAAACAAATGTAGCCGGGTCCACTTTTGGTGATTGTACCCCCTTCCTTCACAGAACAGCCGCTCCCCCATTCCCTGCAATCCTATGGGGCTGCCAATCACAATTCCCCACTCCACTTGCCTGGTGGGCGGGTGAGCCCAACTGAGCCAATCAGTGCACAGCATTTTCCTAGCCTCTTGATTTGTCTCAGGTGTAGGTGCATGACTCAAGCTAAGCCAATAGGAGCCTTCGCCAGGATTCTTTTAGACAGTGGGTGTTGAAACTAATGCGTGTTCTCTTTCCTCACAGATGTGAGCATAAGATTGTCTGTTGCCAGTCTCTTCTATCCACCTCTCCCTGTCCTCCAGCAAATGAGAAACCCTGACCTTCCTGTCCTTCCTCACTCGCAGTAGGGGGGACAAAAGAGGTCATCATGCACCAAAAAACACAGCCAAGGTGTGAGTGAGGTCAACAGAGAGTACCAGAGAGAAAGCAGATGGTATCTTTGAGGCATGGCAGTCTCTAAACTGTGCCCGCACCCGTACCCTGTGTGTGTGGAACAGACACACACACTCCTTCCTGATTGAGTCAATAAATCTCTTCCTTTTGCTTTAACTGTTTGGGGGTAGGTTTTCATCCCTTGTTTGCTAAGCAGCACCTCCCAGAACACTCAGTTCTACTTAGTTCCTCCCAGCTCTCCAACAGCTGCAGGCAAGAGAAGGAGCAAGGGCCCAACTGGCTTTGGGATTAAGAAAGCTCCATTAAGCATCTGCCTTCAGCTTGGGTCATGATCCTAGGGTCCTGGGATGGAGTCCCAAGTCAGGCTCCCCACTGGGTGGGAAGCCTGCTTCTCCCTCTCCCACTCCCTCTGCTTGTGTTCCCCCTCTCACTGTCTCTCTGTCAAATAAATAAAATCTTTAAAAAAAAAAAAAAACTCCATTTATATTCAACACAGGTGTCACAGTCTTCCACCAGGGACCTCCACGGGCTCTCCCTCAGTTCTGGGCTGGAAAGAACCAAGAGCAAAGGGAAGAGAGGGAATCTATTCTTTTTTTTCTCTCTCTCTCTCTCTCTCTTTTTTTTTCCTTTTTTTTTTTTCTCTCTCTCTCTTTTTTTCTCTCTCTCTTTTTTTTTTCAAGATTTTATTTATTTATTTGAGACAGAGAGAAAGAGAGGGTACATGAGCACAAGCTGGGGGAGGGACAGAGGGAGAGGGAGAAGCAGTCTCCAAGCAGGAAGCCAACAGGGGGCTGGATCACAGGGCCTTGGGATCATGACCTGAGCCAAAGGCAGATGCTTAACCGCCTGAGCCACCCAGGCTCAGGGGATAGGGAATCTAATCAGAGCTCTCTGCTGTCTTCAAGGACAACTGACCATGACCTTAACTACGTAGGTTCACGCACTCTGTGTGGATTGTGTATTCGTTAGGAGCCCAGACTCTAATCAGACTGCCCAGGATCAAGTCCCAGCTGGATTACTAGCTATGTAACTTTGGGCAAGTCGCTTACCTCCTCTGGACTTCAATTTCCTCCTCTTCGAAATGGGAAGGATTCTATGAATTAACGCATGTCAAATGCTTAACCCATTCCTGGCACATAGTAAGCACTCAATAAATGTTAGCCATGATTATTATATATTAATGCTCTGTGTGTGTGGCTTCCTCCATCTGACTGGGAGTTCCCTGAAGACCCAACCAAGACTTGCCTTGCTCATCGTTGAAGGCTCAGGCTCATTGAAAGGATGCTTAAAAGATGTTAGCCGAGTGAACAGTAAAGGAATGAACGTCGGCTGGCTGAACACTCTGAAAATTCCAATCTTGATTTTTGTCCTTAGGTCTCTCAATAGCTCCGCGTGGCTAATCAGCAACTCTCCCTCCTCCTTGCCCCCGGAAGGGCACTTTGTCAGGCAGAAGAGATCTTGTCCCAGAGTAACAGTAGAAGCAAAAGCAGTCATTTCTGCCCTCTATCCAGGGCTCTGTTACAACACCACACAACACTTTGTGGGTCAGACAGGACAAAGGCCACCCCTAGCCCATTTTGCAGATAAGTAAACTGAGGCTTAGGGCAGTTATATGACTTTCCAAGGAAAAGTCCCAACTGAGGCCAGAGCCTTGTCACCAGACTTGGGTAGATCTCTGTCAACCTCCATCAACCACATCCCAGTGTTCAGATCTTTCTCCCTGTTCCCTCCTGATGCAAGGGGGAGGGGTGGGGGGAGGCAACAAGGCCTGGGCCACGCAGCGTTCGGCACATCATCTCGCTCCATGTGGTCCAGGCAGGAGTGGAGGAGTGAAAGCAGATGGCTATGAATTCATCTTCCACATATCTTGATATTTGTACAGCCCAGCGGGAGGGGGGTGGGGAGGGAGGGGAAGCCCAGAGCCTGGGCGTGACAGACAGTGACTCCAGAATACACAATGGCCCATTGTGACCCCCCATCTGTGGCCCCCCTCCTCCTCCACCACACCCAGCACACCGTGTCCTGTTTACCTGCCTCCAGGACCTGGCTCTGTCTCAGGTGCCACTCCGGCTGGGCCGACGCACAGGCATTGCCAAACCCTCTGCCCACGAGCCTCGGCCTGGCAGCAGTGCACCTTCCTGGGGGCTCCCCCCAGCCTTTGTCCTACCCCACCCCCAGCTACCCAATAGAGACACCTCCTCTTGGCTCACAGCACAGTGCCTGGCACACAGTAGGCTCTCCAGAAATGGTTTCTGACTATTATGAGTGGTTCCCTCGTGATGCTAATGGCTTCTGGCCCATGGGCCTCTGTGAAGGAAGAGCTTCTCCCAGCCTCAGAGGTGGGAGAGGGTATTGTGAAGGAGGTGGGTTGGGGGCTGAATGTCAGCTAGACTTAGAAAAGGTTTGCTTTCCTGCCCCCTTTCCTGAGCCCTGGATTCTGAGCGGGAGGGAGTCGCATGGCAATATCGAGCCTGTCAGGCTCCGGAGACAGAAAACCCATATTAGGTGTTCTCTTGGTCCAACTAGGATGCCATTTTGCCCCTGTCTCAGAAGTCAGAGGTCAAGGGTCAGAGCACCACCAAGACCTTCAGGGACAGAATCCCAGCTAAGAGGACCATGGAGAGGCATGGTTCCGCAGGGCCAGGTTCTGTCTGGGGGCTTAAGAAGCCAGGTAAAGGTGAGAGGGGAAAGCCTGGAGAGGGAGCCGGTTCATCCACACATTCTCTAGGCCCTGGGTCTATGGCAGAGGAAGAAGAGGAGAAAGAAAAAGAAGAGGATAGCCAAAGGGAGCAGGAAGGGAGGAAGAGGGGTGCACCACAGAGAAAAAACAAAAGGCAGTCCAGAAATGGGAGAGCAGAAAACCATTCCCTCAGCTGACCAGCCTCCAGAAATGAAGTTGAGCCCCACCCCCACCCCCACCCCCCAGCACAAAGGAGAAGCAGACCTAAACCCCAAAGGCTGTAGGGGAACTTGGAAAGCATCCAATCCAACCCATTCGTTTTATTTATGAAAAATCCAAGGCCCAGAGAGGGCACATGTCTTGCCCAAGGATACACAGCCAGTCAGGATTCAACCCAACCAGAGCCACAGCATAGTGACTCCGGGCCGGAAGACACTTCTTGACTTTCTGCTGAGCAGCAAATAGGGCCTTCAGATGGTCCTGCTCTGCTTGACTTCCAGAAGAACAGCCATCCCGGCTCACCCAGCCAGGTATCAGAAGGAAGAGACAGCCTATCCAGGCCCACGACCCCCGGACCCAGTATTGTCTACCTAGTGTCAATTGAGCCAAGATTTGACAGGCTTCCTATTTACTCATCCATTTATTTTACCATGTACTCAGTGTACCCAGCACAGTGCCTGGTCCTCAGGCTGAGGGGAGCAGACAAACCCAGAATGGCAGGGAAGCTCCAACCTGGTCTGTCCATATCCTCCAGAAGAAAGAGAGTTAAGGTGGACATTCATTCATAGCTTACCAAAGGCCAGCTGCTTGTCCTCTCTTATCCCATTGGATCCTCGCAAAGCGGTTACTATTGCGAGTCCCACTTTTTAGATCAAGAAACTGAGGCTCGAAGAGGCTAAGAAACCTGGGATCCCACAGCTGATCTGGCAGCTTCCTGGCAGAGGAGGAAGCTGAACCATACCGTCTAGCTTCAGAAACCTTGTTGTTTGGTTTTTTGTTTGTTTGTTTGTTTAAGATTTATTTATTTAATTGAGAAAGAGAGAGAGAGCACGGTGCCAGCAAGCCCAAGGAAGGGCAGAGGGAGAGAATCTGGAGCAGACTCCCCACTGAGCACCGACCGTCCCCCCTTCCTTGGGGGGACTGGATCTCACAGCGTCCCCCCACCCCCAGGATCATGACCTGAACTGAAACCAAGAGTCAGCCGCTCAACCGACTGAGCCCCCCAGACACCCCCAGAATCCTGTTCATAACCACGAGGCTCTACTACCCACAGGATGAGCTTCAAGAACCACCCAGGACCCATCCCTCCCCTCCTTCCATCCCAGCCAAGCTGAGTCCGTCTCTTCTCTGGGCACACCCTGAAGCTGTAATAAATACGTCACTTGGGCCCTTATTTTCTGCCTTGTCTTAGAATTGACTGTTGGCATGTCTGTCTCCCTGGCAAGTTTAAAGGGCAGAAATGGTCTTTGATCATCTCTGAACCCCCAATGCTTAGCACAGTGCCTGGCACATGGCAGGTATTCAATGACCGATTTCAGAAGGAGTGTAGCTGGAAAATGTGACATCCCCATATGAACAAAAGATAAGTGTCAGGAGAGGCTTAGGCCCCGGGGGGACAAGGAGTCTGATCCATCTCCTTCTCCTGACCCCAGTACACTGCCTGGCATACAGTAGGTGTGCATAATTGTCTATTAGAATGAGTACAGTCAATATGGACTATGCTTCAGAGATGAGTCTTCTGTGGGTCTGGAGGGTCAGTCAGAAGAGCTGGGACAGCATCCGGAGAGGGGTCAGAACTGAGGGTCTCTCCCCAAGAAGTCAGAGGCCCAGCCAGGCCTCCCTGAGAGCCTGTAGAGGGCCAGGGTTCAGGATGCCAGGGACAGTGATTCCTGGGGACTCTGCCAAGACTCAGAGCTGGGGGCCAGGGGTGGGCTGGATCCAAATGGAGAGGAGTGGGCAGACTGGAGTTGGGGTAACTTCTCCAGCCTCTTCTATTTGCAGGTGCCCAAGGACAGTACCCTAAGCTACAACTGCCACCGCTAACCTTGTACAACTATCACCAGGAACTGGGGAAGGGAGCTACCAATGGCTAGGTTTTGGGTTCCAAAGGCTAGAAGAGGAGCCATAGAAACTAAGAGATGGACAGAGAAAGGTGAGGAGTTGCAGGGAGGCCTCTGAGGAGGAGTGGGAAGGTTACTGAGGAAGGAAGTCTGTACTCCCAGCAAGTCATGCCTCTGGCAGCAACCCCACTGGGCTAGGGTCCCAGGGATTTATTGACTAATCCTCAAATGATACACTCTCCCTGATTTATTCTCTATCCCGCTAGCGCCCTCACAAGATCCCATTGTCTTCAGACACTGCTGGCCCAGGGCCTCCACCTCGGGGCCTCCTGCCTCCCATGCATTTCCGGGGGGTGGGAGGGCTGGTGATGGAGGTTCCCAACCGCCAAGCACCGACCCTTCGCTTTGCTCTTCCCGCCAGAGGGTCAGGCTGCCAGGCCACCAGGCAGTGCCAGGCACAAGGCAGGCGGCACCTAGTCAACTCTAGGAGCTGCCGGTGAGCAGGGGCACTGCCTGGGGCTGCTGGCTTTCGCGCCGACTGATGCCTACGCTGGGCGAGTCTGAGGCGGGAGGCAAGGGCGGGTGGGGGGTGTCACCAAGGAGTGGGTGTCAGGGTGCTGAGCGAGGGGGCACAGGAAGGTCAGAGTGGGGGTTTTCACTGATCCGAGTGGGCGGGAGTAAAGAGAATTCATAAAAAGTTTCTTTCTTTTTTAATGGTCTTTTTTCCCTATCCGAGGGCCCAGGCGCGGGAGGTGAAGGAAGACGGGCGGGGGGCAGGGCAGGTCCTCCACAAGTGACACTTAATTCCCGGTCTGGACTGGGCCGGCGTTTGAAAGCAGCTAAATTAGCAAAACAGAAGTCAACTGTCGATTGCTTCATTGGAGGATTAAGTGTGATAAATGGGGGGTTTGTTCGCTCCCAGGCCCAGATGTTGTGTCTAAGTGAGGGGTTTTTTCAAGTTTTTTTTTTTCTTTTTCCTTCTTTCTTTTTTTTCTTTTCCTTTTTTTTCTTTCTTTCCTTTTTCTTTCTTTCGTTCTTTCTTTTTTCTTCTCTTTTTCTTTTTCTTTTCTTTTTTCTTTTTTCTTTTTTTTTTTTACATTCTTGGCCCAGAGCCCATATATATTTTGGATACTGCTGGGAGTATATAATATCATTGGAAAATGATGCGGTCTGCTAACCTTTTAAATAACATTTCCTCCCTCCTCTATTTTCTAATAGTTTGTTTTTCTTTCCATGTTTGCCTTTTATTGGGGGAAATTTTTTTTGGAAATTAATGAGGCTCAAGTTTGGAGACCAAAATAAAGAGAGAGAGAGAGAGGAGTGTAAGCGGCAGAGGGGTGTGGAATGAGGCTGGGCGGGAAGAGGGCTGCTCTTTGTATCTTTTAAAACTTTCCTGGTTTGATTTTTTTTCTTTTCTTTTCTTTCTTTCCTTTTTTTTTTTTTTTTTTTTTTTAAATCTTCCAGCGGAGGCTGCCTGTGGCCCTCCGGCGGGGCTGCGTGGTGGCGCGCGCGGGCAGGGAGCCCGGGACTCTCCGCGGCGCCCGGCGCCCGCTCGCCCAGCTCGGGGCCTCGGGGCTGCGCGCCGCGGGCCTCCGGGAAGAACCTGCCATTCCCCCTGCCGCTCGGCCCGACGTGAGACGGGGTGGGGGTGGGGGCGCCTCCTTCCTGAGTGAAACCTACGGAATCCGGCAGGAATTCGGGCCTCCCAGATTTAAGAAAACAAACAAAGGAAAGATTGTCAGAGAGGGGCCGCCAAGAGCCGCCGGGCCGCCGCGCTGCCCTCCGCGCTCACCCCGCGGGCGCCCGGGCCTCCCGGCGGGGGCGGAACACGAGGCTGGGGGTGGGGGTCCCCCGGGTGGTCCCTGGTGGGCTTCCCCGTCTTGGGCCTCGGCTAACCTGCCATCCCCCTGTCTCAGGGCGCCAGGGAAAGGAGAGTGCCTCCGGTGTGGCTGCCTGGTGGAGGAGGGGCCTTGCGGGAGTCTTTTGGGAGCATCCCAGCGCTGTGAATCAAGACCCCGCAGAGCCCCGCCCCGCACTCTCCCGCAGAGTCCAAGTCCCTAAGCCGGATTTGGGGGTGAAGGGTGAACTCTATGGCTCAGGTTCCTTTGGGGACCAAGGCTCTTCCTCCGCGCAGCCACCTAGGTTCATCGAGGCCAGGACTGGGTCCCCGTGCGGGCGGGCCCAGCCTAGGAGGACTCTAAGAAGGAATATAAAAAGTGCGAATGTGAGAAGGAGGTTCTGTGAAACAAGACGGGTGGACACCTGTAACGCAGCAGCGACCTGGCAGTAAACATGTGGGTCTCATGAGCCCGATTCTTCCCTGCCGTCCGCGCGTTTAGTTCTCATTCACGACTCTACTACTCCCGGGTTTGCTCCCCCTGCCTCTGTTTCCCTGTCTGTCTTTCCATCTGTCTGTGTCCGTCTCTCGCTCCCACTCTTCTGTCTCTGCCGCCGCCTACATCGGAATGGGGCTCCGTGTTTCTGGTTCCCTCTTTGTCTTTGGGGCTGTCTCTTTTTGAGACCGTCTCTGTCCCTTTCTGTCTGCCCTGTCTCCGTGTACCTCTGCCTCTGAGTCTCCCTCGCGCGATCGCTCTTGCTCTCTCTGGCCTTCTTTCCTCCTCCCCTTTCTCCTCCGTCTCCTCACCCCGCCCCCGCCCTAGGTAGTTCAGCGGACGGGCCCCGGGCCAAGGCCGCCCCCGACTGGGCCTTGCCTGCGCTGACAGAGTCTCGCGCCCGCGGCCCAATTAGCGCGCGGCGCGAGGGACGCGGCATCTGGAATTGCGCTGCGCTCACGGCCAAGGCCGATTGTTTAGTCTGCGCGGCGGGGCGGGCGGCCCGCGCGGTGGCCCCACATCTGGAGCCGTGGCCAGACGGCCCTGCTGGCGGCTGGCCGGGGTGCGTGTGCATTTTTAACTCTGGGATTTGCTGACAAGTTAAGAAGTCAGAAAGTCAGTGGCGGCGGGAACTGGCGAGGCGCGCAAGGAAGGGAGGGGCAGGCCAGAGGCCCAGGCGCACACGCCGCCAAGTAGACACGCTCCCGGGGCGCGCACAGCCGCTTGGCGCTTTGGCGCAGCGTGGCTTTCCCCAAACCTGCCCCCACCCACAGGGGCTGAGCGCCACAGCCGCGTGTTGACTTTTCTTCAGGATTGCTTCCCTCCCCCGCCTCTATCCTCTCCCACTTCTCCTTCCTCTTCATTAATTAAGTGGCTGAATTATTCCGAAATCCCACACTCCCCAGCTGGTCGGAGCTCCTTGGAGGCCAGCCTCTGAAGGGGAAGCCTGGGAATTACAGCGCCTCCCCCCTCCCCACCACACTTTGGAGGAAGGGCAAAGAGACCCAGAGAGGGCCAGCGACTTGGACGAGGTGGCACAGCAGTTAAATGGCAGAGCCAGGGCCAGAGGCCAACTCTCTTGACCCCTAATATGGTTCTTGGCACAGTTCCGGGCTCCCTTGGGGCTGGTCCAGACTGATGAGTATTCTCACGTCGTCTGAGCTCCTTCCCATCTTTAGAAGCATGCTTCTGCACTTCCACTCATTCATTTAACAAATATCTGTTGCTCACCGCTGGTGAGGCTTGGGGAATACCCCTGTAAACAAAACAGGCACGTTCTCGTGGTAGGGGACAACCATTTGAGAGCAGAAGCCAGAGACTTCGCAGTGAACAAGCAAGTCCACGTGTGTCCCCACTTTGCAGATGGACACTCTGAGGCCCAGAAATGTTACCTGATTTGTCCCAGGTCACATTCACACGTGATGCAACTGAGGGGCAAGTTTAGGCCTGACTCCAAAGCCAGGACTCTTTGCAGTCAAGAGAATTTCAGAGGTGAATTTCGGAGTTGTCCAGACCTGGGTAACTGGCATCCGGGTGCTGTACCATTTCCTCCCAACAGCCAAACAAGTATTCACCAGGCCTCAGCTATAATGATCGTCACTAGCATTTGTGCACACCTTTCATTTTCCTAAGCCACTTTCCACTCACTTAGTCACTTTTCATCTTCACCACAACTTAGAGATGTAAAGCATTATTATCATTTCCCTGTCTGGAAACCAAAGACCGCCAGTGGGCCCAAGCTTCTTGGTAACAGGCCCCTTCTTTTCCTTTCGAATTTTGGTCTGTTTTTCTCACGTTCTGTTTTCCATGGAAACAGACCTCCACACCCACCCTCGTCCCTAAGGGAAGAGCAAGGACATCATGCCTCTGAGATGTCTCCCTGCAGGGGAGAGGGGTGTGCATGGCTGTGGGTTCTCAGCCTCATGGGAAGCCGGGCCTGCTTTTCGGGGCCACAGGGCCACACAGGGCTAGGGACTTTGGGGTTCAGCCAGCACTTGATGCGTCACCCAGCAGTCACATCCCCTCTCTTGAGATGGGACACTTGGGGCAGACCACATCTCCTTTTCCTGCACCACAGACTCATTTGACAATTGGCTGGAAGCTTCAGATCCCCAACATTGAGTGGTTCCCGCGCATGCATATATTCACACACTCAATTTTCATGCACTCTCAGGAGAGTTAGAGGCTCCCAAAATGTGTCCATGGATTCCTAGGAATTCCAAGAGCCCCACATTCCAAATCTCTGTACTAATGATTTCTCTATTTGGCAGCCATTGGCAACTCCTGGAGCTAGAAATAAACCACACAACACCCCTGTGAATTCCCTCAGATCCTTTTGGGATTCTTGCCACTGAGAAGTCAGCAGTTTGAATCCCTTTGGCATCTTCTTTCTTGAGCCTTTACCTTAGAAGTTATCATGTGACAAGAAGAGGCAAGGGACATCCCCAAGGGGCCAGGGAACTCACCTGTGTGTTTTGACCCCTGAGCGTGTGTGAACAGTGTGTCCCTGGGCAACTCCTGCTTTAGATAAAGCCTGGATAGAGGAATCGCCCTCCTGCCCAGCATCATCACAAGCCACACCTTACCTGTTCTCTGTACCACCCCCCCCCCCCAAAGACCGTCCATCCAATGGATCCCAACAGGGCTACGAGTTGAACAGGGAAGGTCACAATGCCCTGATTTTACAGAAGAAGCTGATGAGGCCCAGAATGCTTGTACATCTGCCTCCGCATCACACGAGTTCATATCTGAGCAGCGGGGAAAGTCTAGGTTTACCCAGCTCCCAGCCCAGGCTTCTTGTGGTCGCCAGTAATGATGGTGAGCCTACTGGGTACAAAATCTTGTGCTGCCTGGAAAAGTCAAGAATTCAGCCAAGGGCACTACTGAGGCCCCTCTCATGCCCCCAGGTCCGCCTCTTAGGTCCTGTGCAGCTGTCACGGCCAGGGGACAGTGGGCACGAAGGACTAGCCTTTCTGCTTCCCACCTATACAGTTTTTCCAGCGCTGGGCCCCAGAGAGCTTTACTCAACCCACAGGGCAGCTGGGACTTGCCCAGGATTTATGGCCCTGGGGACAGCCTAACTAAGGAGGGCCAGAGTGAATGGATAAATAGCCCGCTGGGGGACAATTCGACAATGTGCTCTCCCAGTCCTTCAGCGAACTCCCAGGCCCCCCACCCCCTTAAGTGGCTCATTCACCTACTTTCATTGGTTTTTCCCCCTTCCCTTCCCTTCCTGTCTCACTTCCCATCCCCTCCCTCCAGTTTCCAAGGACCACCTTCCAAATAAACTACCTGCACTCAAGTTCTTGTCTCAGAGTCTGTTTTCAGGGGACCCAAACTAGGACACACACACATGCACACACGCACGCACGGCACAGAAAAGGCTTGCTACTCAGTCATGATGGGATAGCACCAGTAGTAAATGCCGACATGCACGGAGCTCTTAGACTAAGCCCCTCACTTAGCTAATCACATTCATTCTATACTTGCTGTCTTTAACCCACACCACCACCCCAAAATATACCTGTTTTACAGAGTAAGAAACTGAGGCTCACAGATGAACTTACTCCAGGTCCCTTTGCTTACTGGTAAAGCCTGTCTGTAGGCCCAGACCTTCCCACCTCCAAAGCAGTCTAGTAATGACCACGCTGGGTTCCCAGGCCAGTGCTGTAGGAGCCCAGAGAGATCCAGAAGGACTAGCCGATGGGGGACTTCCTGGAGGAGATGGGGCTCGGCTTGGGTTTGAAGGACAGTGTAGGCTTTCACCGGCGGGGTGGAAAGGTGGAGGGAAAGTTCTAAACAGGGTGCGAGAGTATGAAGAACTTAGACGAGAAGATGAGGAGCTGGGTCTGGCTGCTCAGAGACCTGTGTCTAGGAATTGGAGCTGGTTAAAGCCGGCCTGTGGAGGCCTGACTATCAGCCTAAAGGAATGGCTTCTTCTTCTTCTTCTTCTTTTTTTTTTTTTTTAAAGATTTTATTTATTTACTTGACAGACAGAGAGGCAGGCAGAGGAGCGTGGGGGAAGCAGGCTCACCACTGAGCAGAGAGCCTGATGTAGGGCTCGATCCCCGGACTCTGAGATCATGACCCGAGCCAAAGGCAGAGGCTTAACCCACTGAGCCACCCAGGGTGCCCCTGGAATGGCCTCTTTTTTCCCCTTCCCCTGACTGGCCTGTGTCAGAGAGGGCTCAGTCCGAGCTGTCTCCAGGAGCAGGGATGAAGGAAGAGGGTGGGGACTGGCCCCGGGGAGTCCTGCCGTCCACCTGGCCTGTCCTGTTTCCCGGCCAAGCATGTTCCTGGTCTCCCTCATCCCCTGTTTCCAAGTAGTAAATAGATGTACAAAGCAACCATCTCCATTTAAAGTGCTGCAGACCGTAGGGAGGAGGGCCTGCAGGCCATCTGGGCCCTTGTTTGGCAATGTTTGTGCTCACAACAAACCTGATAGACAGAGATTTATCACCGTTTTCATTAGCTGGGGTTGGTTTGGTTTGCTGCTTTTCCACCATAGTACCCCCTCCTCCCCGCCGCACCCCCCAACACATACACACACTCACTCCAGAGTGGGAGGGCCAGGGGCCTGGGGGAGAGGGGAGGAAGGAGGCTGAGAGCAAGGTGTGGGCTTGGAGCAGGGAGGAAATTGGGGCCTCTAATATGTGTACGTGCATGTGTGTGTCTGTGTGTCTGTGTATGTGTATGAAGGAGTGAAGAAAGATGCAACAACCCCCCCCCCATCTCATAATCACCCTAATTGTTGAACAGAGAGGCTACTGATAGTCTAAGCCCTGCCATGCCAGGCCAGAGGCCCAGGAGGATACCCAGCCTGCGTCCACTCCACGCTGAACGGATAGAACAGGGGCTTATCCAGCCTTCCTCCTGTGCCCCTGTTCTGTGACTTTAGCTACATTCACTCCTTTCACCTCCAAACCAACGTTCCAGAGCAGATACTCTGGTTAGTACTACTCCCTTCATGCTGGTTCCTGTCCTCTCCCGCTTCAGGCGGTGCCCCACTCTTCTGGGGGAAGAAGTCTGGACATGTGTGTTCCCAGAGGCTGTGAAAGTCATCTTTACCCCCTGATGTGCCATGTGCTTCCATGAACCCCAACTAGGAATCTGTTTCTTAGGTTCCCAGCTACAGGTTCCAGCTACAGAACTGCTCCAGGGCAGCCGGGCTGGCTCTCTGTCCCCGGGCACCTTGCCCATCCCTGTCATAGCTCCTTTCCTCACATCCCGCCTCCTCCCTGCCATGCCCTCCCCGCATCTCCACAAGGCACAGAGTTCTTCCAGCCTTCAAGTTCATCTTGACTTCCCCAATGAGGCCATTCCCAAGCTTTCTCAAAGTGCTTCTGGCCTTCCAATCAGAGACACTTAGAGCTACCCTCCAAAACTTCCTGAGAACAGGAAGAAGCCAGAGAACATGGGCTCCCCACCCTCAGAAGCAGAGCAGCTCTACATTTTGCGGCAGAGTCCTGTGTTGGATTTCGTTAGAATACAGGTGCCATATCAAGGAGGGTAAGAGGTCAGCCATTCTCATCTGATGGTTGACAAACCAAGATCAGAGAAAGTAAGTGACTTGTCCAAGGCCACAGAGTGAGTTCACATCAGGGCCAGAAGGATGAGGCTTTTTTAAAAAAGATTTAATTAATTAATTTATTTATTTGAGAGACGAGTTAACAGCAGGGGGGGCAGAGGGAGAGAACCTCAAGTAGACTTTGTGCCACGTGCAGAGCCCGATACAGGGCTCAACCCTGAGATCATGACCTGAACTGAAATCAAGAGTGGGTCAGTTAACCACTACACAGACTGGGCCACTTGAGTGCCCCAAGGCTGGGGCTTTTTTAATGTGATGTTCCCCCAGTATGAGTGTCCCATCTCCCTGTGAAACTAGACTCTGGAGGGCAGGAGCCAGAATCAAATGTCTCTGTCTCCAGTCACAGTTGAGTGTCATTTCATGGGCTTTTGCTCCTCAAATCAGGCAGCCTTCCAAGGAACCGTTGTGAACCTTGTCACCAATTTGCCTCTATGGTGCCCGGTCAAGACGGGCTTATGGGGCTGTGACAAGGTGGGGAAGGAACAGCATCTTGCCGCTAGAGAATCCTCTCTGGCTGGAACCTACATGGCCAGAAGCGGGTCTGCCCCAGGATTTCCAACACACAAGTACCTTCCTTTGCAGACCCATGCCACTCATGTCTCTAGGAAAGAGAGCGCTGTTTTTGTTTGTTTTTGCCTGGCAAGTCCTCAGCTATCATCTGAAGGAAACCAAAGGAACTTCTTTTTCCCCAATAAACCAGATCATCAACCCCCATCCTCCTGCTCAGTGCCGGCAACTCCCCCCATCAAAATGCCTCCATTGGGATGGGAACTCGTTCCAGCAAATCTAAGCCCGATGGAGCAGGAATGTCACAGGAGCTCTGAATAAGGCTGGCTTCCTCATGGGCAAAAGAGTGCAGTCCACCCCACAGTCCTGGATTCCAGTCCCAGATCTGCAATTTGTCAGCTGGGAAATCCTGGGCCATTCACTTAGCCTCTCCGCTCCGGTCTCTCCAACGTGCGGGATAGTAGCATCTGGAATAGCACTCATAGGATCATTACAAGGATTGGACGAAATCCTGAGTGGAGGGCACTCAGCACAATGCTGGGCCCACTCTCACCCCATGATAGCTTCCTGTGAACGGGAGCCTCAAGAACTGGCAAGTGAGTTGCTTGGCAAAGCTTCCAGGGAATGAGAGTCTATAGATAATAGAGCAGGGGGAGTCACCCAAAATATCAGACAGCCCTGGGAGCGAGGGGGACCCCAGAGGGGGCATGGGGGAGGGGCAGCCTGATCACTGAGTGGCCTCCGTGGGAATCCTGAAAGGGGGAAGAGAATAACCTGAAACCAAAACCAATGCTGATTCCTTCCTTGGTTTGGCAGGAACCCTTAGCTTGGCTTCACGTTCCCTCGAAGGGGCCATTTTATGTGATAGTAATAACAAATGTTTTATAGCACTTACTGCCTGCCAGCTCGGTGCATCTCCCCCCCCCCCACCCCCCATGCCCTCCGAGGTGGGTAATTGGGGATTATTATCACCAGGCAGTTCTCTAAGCACTCAGAGCTGAAACAACCTGCTCCGGGCCACTCAGTCCTAAAGAGCAGGGCTGCCCTTGGCAGCAGGCAGTCTGTGAATGGAGACTCTGCTTTTAACCCCCAGGCCCCCACAGTCTGCTATCTCCCCAGCCCCTGTGCAGGCCACGCCATCCACAGGCCTCTGGAGTCTCCAGAATGACCTTTCCCCCTGGGGCCATATCAAGTCCACATTTCTCACTATCAGGCTGGGATCTGATTTTCTTTCCAGTTCAGTGGAAATTACCAAGCATAGGGGCCCCGGGTGTGGTGCAGGGGGTGCGGAGGGAGGGAGAGTGAACAAGGCAAATAAGACCTAATCCTGGCCCTGGGAAGTTTTCCACTCACCCCTTCTGGACCCGGCAAAAGTACAAATGCAGGCCCATATTCCATATGTCTAAATATTTAAAACTTATAAATCAAGTTAACAAACTGTTAAATAAAATATGTTCTGTTCTCCTAGGCTGACACATATACCTTCTTAAAATCAGGAAGGCCAGGTTCAAGTTTAGAGTTCTCAGGCTCCCTGGAGCTCTGCACAGGGCAGTGCGGGACAAACTTCCTCTGTGCTCCCCCAGCCTCTGCCCCCCCGCCTGCCCCCATCCCTTCCTTCCCCAACTTCACCTTAAACTTTGAAGGGCTTCAGTGTGTGCACACCCCAGCTCTGTGCACAACCCCTGTGCTCAGCCCAAAGCAAGGGCAGGTTTCCCGGGGTGGGGCGGGGAGGATGTGTGGAGGACCCAGGGCAGTGGCCCTGGGGAGGCGCCCGCACAGGCCCTGCACACAGACTCTTAGTCCTCTCCATGGAATTCAGGAGCTCTGGGTATCTGGAGAGCGATCTGGAAGAAGGGTGGCTCCCAGAGCAAACTCCTTGTCTTGTGAGAAGGGGCAGAGGAGGCCCTAACTGAGAGACCCTCATACCCAGTCCTGAGGACCTGGAGCTGAGCGTGGACCTCCCCTCATTCCCCTGCACCTAGCTCCCTTTTATCCAATCAGGCAATGTCTGAACATCCTGAGGACTCTCCTTTCTAAATGGTCCTCTGAGCTCCCTCAGGGCTCGTGTAGTCCAGGCCCCTCTCATCTGTAAGTGGGTCCCACCAGCCTCCCAACTGACCTCCCAGCCCCCAGTCCTGTCCTTCCCCCTCTCCACAACCAGTGGGATCTTTCTCCAGCACAACCTGGATCGTGATGAGGTCAGGCTTGGCATGCTCTTGGCTCCCAGCTGCCCACTAGACAAAGCCCAAACTCTTCAAGCCCCCTTGGCTTCTCCCTGCAACCCCCTAGCAGCCCCAGCCCACACCACTCCGGCCTCTGAATTCTGCTCTGACTCCTCTATGCCCATCCCAACTCCCTGCGAAACAGGAAGCATGCTCCTCAGTGCTTGCTGGCCCCCTGGTCCGTGGCCTGTGGCCCATCTCCCTTCTGGACCAGTTCCTCCTCTTGAAGTCCCAGCTCTGATCAAACTTCCAGCAATCCTTTCTTGTCAGAAGCCCCATCCTGCCTCCAGGTCCGTCAGAGGTCCTGGACTTGTGCTCTCATGATAGAGTGTCTCCACTGTACTGTAATTATCTCTAATCTGACCACTTCTCCATACCCCAACCTCCTCACCCACGCCTGGCCGGTTGCAATAGCTTCCTAACTAGCCTCCTTGCTTCTACTCCTGCCCCGCTCCAGGCAGTCCTCTCCCAGGAGCCTTCTGAAATGCGTGTTTGTTCATGTCACTCCCTCTTTAATATCTCCAAGGGCTCCCATGTTACTGTAGAATCCGCAGCCCTTGCTGGGATCTGGCCTCCCTTCCCTCTGACTCATCTCTTCCTGCTCATTCTTCTTCAGTCGCACTGGCCTCCTTTTTCTCCTCGCACACCCACGCATCTCTGCCTCAGGACCTTTGCACAGGCTATTGTAACCCTTCACTCAGGTCTCTGCTAAAGTGTCTCCACCTCCCAGACCCTTTTCCTGCCCACTGTTTCATTTCCCTTCACACTCTCATCTCCACCTCGCAGGTTATATATCTCTCGGTTTATATGTGGCCGCCCCAACTATATAAATTGAGAGCAGGAACTTGGGCGTTTTCCACCTCCGTGTCCCTGGGGTCTAGACCAGCATCTGGCACATAGTAGGTATTCAATAAATATTTGGCAAATAAATTAATTAATCTGTTTCTGCTTCTCTGTTTTAACTAGGCTGTGTCGCTCTGAGAGCAGAACGCATGGCTTATTCATTCCAGGGTCCTCACTGCTTTGCCTGGTGCTGGGCACATAAATGAGGCCTTTGTTTAGGTCAAGGAGAGAAGGGTAGGAGCGTCCCATGTGCAAAGGCACAGAGGTGACTTTAGCTGAGGTGGGAGTAGGGAGGGGCGCGAAGGCTGCTGGGAAGACTTGCCCCTAGATACGGAGCATTGCAAGTTCTTGGGCCAGAGACAAGAATTTTCTACAGAAACTAGAAAAGGGGGAAGAGTAATCAGGAAGACATGGAATTGACTGAGAGATTGCAAACGCCCCTCATGTCCCAATCACAGATCCCAGAGGAAGAGGCTCATTTTGGAGTCAGACATCATATGCTGTTCCTGCCTTCTGAGGCCTCTGGGCCTGCCTACCTTGGGTTTTGTACTTTCTACCTCTTCTCATTGCTGGTGAACACAGCTATCTGCCCACCCCTGAGGCTGCCTGGATTTGCAGGAGAAGCTGTATAAAGAAGGAGTCCCAGGGCTCAGTCACCAAGAAAGACCTGTGGAAACAGGGTGACAGAGTATCTTGGGTCTCCCCTCTCCCTTGCCCACCCCCAAAGCTTTACTCTGGGTCAGTTGGAGCCTGAAGTGGCTTTTAAGCAATTAGACCGAGCGCTGGGCACTTGCAAATCTAATTGTTTCAAAAGCCCTTGAAGGGTTTGAGTCTGAGCTCTTAAAATGCCAGAGAAGAGGGAAATCAGTGAGGGTGGGAGGCGTGGAGGCCCTGCCTTCTCTTCCCCTACCCCCCTTTCAGCTCTCCATCTTCTTGGGAGGTTGGGGAGGGGCCAGTTCAGGGAAGAAGGGCCCTTTCCCCACCCTTCAGTCTCTAAAGGCCCCCCTCACCCTACTTCAGGTCTCCAAGCAACTGTCTGATCAAACTCATGCCCCCACCAGCCGAGCTGAGGAGGACTAGTGCCACCGGGGAGGCAGACCCCTCTCCCCACGGGCAAAACACCTCACCTTCAACCCAGAAAACACGTCAACAGCTTCCCTGGGACCACACACCTATTCACAGGCTGGATGCTTGAGATTAAAAAGACACCCCTGACCTCAGAGAGCCCAACAGTCAAGGGAGGGAGAAAAGACCTGCCCTGGAAGAGCAGAAATGCCAGGAAAGTGGATCCTAGGAGACATGTAGAAGCCGACGGGGGGGCGGGGGGTGCGTGATGACACTCCACAAGGAAGTGGCATTTCACCGAGCCTCAGGGTTTTGCAGGGGAGGATTTTGCAGGTCCAGCTGGAAAGGAGGACCCATCATGGGTCCACAGAATGAACATGGACCAGAAGCTGACCCTGGGCAGGCAGAGAACCCTAAGGACCGCCTCCCCCCCACATCATGTTCTGACTCAGTTTCCAAGCAGCTCAGAGGATTCTGTTTGCCTTCTCTAAGCTTTGGAGATCCACAGGGGAGCTTTGGACCACTTCTGCGGGTAAGTGGGAGAGTAGAGTAGGCGGGGTCCACGCCCCCACCCCTGCCCCACTTCAGCTAGGGCTATAGCCCTTGCCTTTTTACATTTTGGGTTTCAGTATAAATTAAGTTTATTAAAGGGCTGTACTAGTTTTAAGCCACTCCACCCTCTGTAAACTGCTGGTCTAGATGGTTCCTTGGGTCCCTTCAAGCTCGGAGCTCAGAGTCTTCTCATAGCTCCCCGCCAGCTCTTTGTCTACTGAAAAGGACAGAGAGACAAACAAGCCCAGAGCCTTCATTACCGGTGGCCCTGCTTGGAAATTTCGCCTGAGCCCTGATGTCCTGGTTGGACCCCTTCCCAACCACCCTGAGGAGCTCAGCCCCAGGACCAGACTAGGAGAAACTGATCGTTGATGCCTGAAAATCCACCATCAGAGCGTCTCCTTGTTCACTGAAGGCAAAGCCCCCTGAACTTTATTCCTGAGGATGTTACCTTTCCTTTCACTGAATTGTGACAAAGCAAGCGCCAGTATACCCACGTGGTGTGTCAGAAGGTAGGCTTGTCGGAGCTTGGACAGCTGCCTGCCAAGCCGCTTCGTGTTGCAGCTAGGGCTCTCCGATGGGAGGGAGGCCCTCCAGGAACACCAGAGGAAATGACTGAGTAAATCAGAGAATGGATGGACCAACAAAGAGGCCATTGCCAAGATGCTCTGCTCTCATGGAAGGGTTATTTTATTTTATTTTATTTTTAAAGATTTTTTAATTTATTGGACAGAGACACACACACAGAGAGAGAGAGAGAGAGAGAGAACATAAGCAGGAAGAGTGGGAGAGGGAGAAGCAGGCTCCCGGCTGAGTAGGGAAGGGAGCCTGATGCAGAGCTCAAACCCATGACCCTGGGATCATGACCAAAGCCGAAGGCAGACACTGAACGACTGAGTCACCCAGGCACCCCACGGAAGGGTCATTTTAGAAAGTGTTATCAGTCATATTGACTTTGGTGTGAATGAAGGATCTTAGAGCAAGAGTTGATGGGGATAGGAAAGGTTTTGGAAACTGGTTGTCACTATATAAAAGAATAATACAAAAAAGGAAGGTGACGGGGGCACCTGGGTGGCACTGATGGTTAAGTGGCTGCCTTCAGCTCAGGTCACGATCCCAGGATCCTTGCTCAATGGGGTGTCTGCTTCTCTTTCTTCCTCTGCCTCTCCCCTAGCTTGTGCTCTCTGTCTCTGATTCTCTCTCTCAAATGAATAAATAAAATCTTTAAAAAGCGGGGGGGTGACCAAGCGCAAAGCAGGGAGTCACATAATTTTGTCCCCCCCTGCTACCCCCACCTCCCCGCCTTACCTCACCTCACCCATCACACTCCCCCACCCCTTTTTTTCCCAGGAAGCCTGGCTCAGCTCAAAGCCCAGGTGCTGAAAGGTGCCTTCAGGGTGAGGGGAAAGGTATCTGGCCTGGAGCAGGCAGGTGAGGGGACAAAGTGTCAGTCTGGGCCCTGCTGAGGGGTGTGTCCGGTGGAGTGTAAACACGGAGTTGGCTTCCGGCCTGAGCTGCGCCTAAGCTCCAGGCAGGAAGGGGTGGAAATTCCTACCTGCCTTTCTCTCCCTTCCCCACCTGCTTACACAGCCCCATCGCTTCACAAAGCACAGACTGGAAGTTCACAGAGTCTCTGCACAGACACCCTTCCTCGTCCAGGGCTTCGGCCCTTATGGAAGTCCAGGACAGGCCTGCCTTGGATCCAGCCTCGGGGCCCTGCTCTCAAAGGCCTCTAGCATGGTCCCCTTCTCCGGCCACATCCTCCTCTTTGGAACAGCTTCCATACACGAATTCCCCAGTCCCCTTAGGTTTAAAAAAAAATCAAAAACAATAAAACCTCCTATGGGTCTCCCATGTTCCTAGGTTGAGAAGTCAGATGTGTGTAACTTAGAACAGGAGCCTTAACGTTTCTGGACTTCAGCATCTTCCCAAACGGACAAAGAAAGTGTGAGGACAGCTTGAAAAGTGTAAAGCATCCTTCAAGGGCTAGGAAAATATATGAGGCCTTTCAGTTGCAGATTCCAATCCTGCCTCTACCTTCTACCCTAAAGGTGGGTGGTCTTGAGCAAGTTACTAAGTTCTTAGTGCCTCTGTTTTCTCATCAGAGATGCTCATGTGACTTCGCTCAAAGCCCTAGGAGAGGGATTCAGTGAGGCAGTGTGTGCAAAGCCACCCAGCCAGGGCCACACAGTGGGGAGGTAGTTCAGTATTGTTATATTTCCTTGAACTTAAGATGGCAAGGTGCACCATCATTTCTGTTGCACTAATAAAGAAATAGTGCCATCAGTGGATTGTGAGACATGCCTCAGATTTCAGAGATGGATGGATGTATATTAGAATTGATGAAATACTGTATTATCAGGAGGACAAGACAGGGACAACAAGAATGTCAATCTCTCTCTCTTTTTAAAGGCTTTACTTATTTATTTGAGAGAAAGAGAGACAGAGACTGTGAGTATGAGCAGAGTGAGGAGCACAGGGAGAAGAAGAAGCAGACTTCCTGCTGAGCAGGGAGACCAGTGACACAGGATTTGATCTCAGGACCTGAGCCAAAGGCAGACGCTTAACCGTCTGAGCCACCCAGGCTCCCAAGAACATCGGTCTCTGTTACAGTAGCTTTCCACTTGGGATGCACTTGGAACAGGTTGATACACCCAGGATGTATCTGAACTTTTAAAAAAATTTTAAGTGGGGGGAAGGGCAGAGGGAGAGAGAGAATCCCAAGCTGACTCCCCACTGAGCCTGGAGCCCAATGCGGGGCTCAATCTCACAGCCCTGAGATCATGACCTGAGCTGAAATCAAGAGTCAGACGCTTAACCAACGGAGCCACCCAGGCGCCCCAAGTGTATCTTCATTTAACCAAACCTCCAGGGTATCACCCAGTCATCTTTCTGTGCCTTGGTTTCCCCAGCTGCAAAACTGGGATAATTATAGAAGCTACTACTGGGGTTGTATTAAATGAGTTAATTCATGCCAGTGATTTAGACCCGTGCTGTGCCCACAGAAATACTAACGTAAGTGATGTCAGTCAATGTTAACAATTACTCAGCTCGGTACCCCAGGTCCTGGCCCCAATCAGGTATGTCCTAAGTGTTGGTTGAATGCAGTAGATGTTGCCATGTGACGGCTGCTCTGCTCCCCACCCCCACCCCCACCCCCTGGCTGGGAGAGCCCCACTCTGGCTTGCATCCGGGGTGGGGGCCCAAGAAGAGGCTCACCTTCTCAAAAGGCCTTCCTTCTGAAGTTCAAGGGAGCCACGCCCTTCCCAGGCTCAGCGCCCATTCCCTACAGCCGCAATGTGATGGGCGCTGCTGCCCCTGGACCTGCCACTGCCCTGTGGAGTCAATGACAAGAACCAAACTTCTCCCCCAGCCTCCACCCCTCCCCTTTCCTGCTTTTTTTATTTTCTTTTCCATAAAGATCTGCCTGCGTTGCTCCTCTATCAGGGCCTGGAGGATAAACATGCAGTCCAGGGGCAGAGAGACCCCAGGCTTGAAAGCCCCGCTGCCCCCACCCCAGGCAGCATAAACCCAGGGCTTTTAAGTAAGGAATGGTTTTCAGTAAATCTCTCCTATCAGCAGAAACCTTTGAAAGAGTTTGTTTAAAGGCCAGGGAGATAAACAGCAAGAAGAAGTGTTTGTTTAAGATGTATGTTCTGTGTGGCCACTCTGGGGCCCGGGTTCACATCTGAGGGAGAAGAGCCACTCAGAGACCAGTGTGGGGGCCTCCCAGGGGCACCCAGGGCCCTGAGTGTGGACTCCAGCCCAGGCCCAGACTGAGCCTCAGAGGAGGGAGCTGAGCTGGGCGGCACCTGTGGGAAGAGAAGGGGGAATGAAATGAACTGCAGGGAGGGAAAGAGCAGTGGGAGGGGGACCCAGAAGGATCTGCTGGTTGGAGACCAGGTAGAATTCTTCCAGGAAGCTTCCAGGGAGCAACCCCCCCCCCCCCCCGCCCCGGCCAACTCAAAGTTCAGACCACCCGCTCGCTCGGGGCCCAACTCCTCATGGCTCCCTAGTCAGCAGACCAGTCTGGGACTACCAGCTCCATGACCTTGGACAAGCCCCCTAACGCCTGCCTGCCTCCAGCCCTGGTTGCTGGCCTCAAAGGGATTAACGAACGTATATTTAGAGCCCCTGCTCCATACCAGACACTGTTCTAAGGGCCTGGGATCCAACCATCACAAAACAAACAAGGCTCTGTCCTTCGGGAGCCTAAAGCAGAGGGAAATCATCAGGGAGCAGGATGACCGAATTATGACTACGGTAGGGGAACAGAGCTCTGGAAAGAAATGGAACAGAGCACAAGGGACTGGGAAAGGTTGGTCCGGTTTGGCCTGGCTGAGAAGGTGGCCTTGAAGGACGTGCAGATCTCAGAGGGGTGAGGGGCCAAGTGGAACCCGCAGCTGGGGCAAATGCCAGGGAACAGAATGAAATGCTATCTGTTAGGCCCGTCTACAAGCCCAGACACGGGGCTCTGCGGTCAATAAGGAACAGCTGATGTGGCCACTGTCACCGAAGCAATTACTGAAAGGAGCGGCGCTTTCAAGGAGGAAGCAGGACTTGAGCTGGGTTTCCCCTGGAATTCCTTTTCTCTGCCACGTAGAGAAGAGAGAAAACATCTGTGGAGCAAAGCATCGTGAAGATGCAGAGACAGGCAGACCAAAGATAGAGCTGATTCCCCAAAACTCAGTGGATTCTCAAGGAAAGCCCTCAGCCTGGCTAGGGGGTCCAAACTCCGATTCTGACGCTGTTTCTTATCTACCGGGTCATCTGGGGCAAGTGGCTTGAAGTTTCCTTGGTATATCTTTCCTCTTAGTAAGATGCAAAGAATATATCCCCTCTCCCTCGGTGGTTGGGGGGGGGGGTGAAAGGAAGTATGATGGGTGTTTGCACCTAGAACATAGTAGATGCTCAGTAAATGTTGGATTACTGCTTGGGACCTCTCTCGTCCTTTTAGAATCCTTTGGGGCTCTTCCATGGGAAGGTGAAGCTGGTTAGTTGACGGGCCCACTGGGTCCCAGAATTGGAGGAGAAGTTATTGGACAGCTGAGCACCGTCTTCATGTAGCTGAAAGGCTGTCCCACTGGAGGAAGTTCAGATTTGTTCCTGGGCCCCAAAGGGGAAGGAAGGAGTTTGGGGGATGCTTACGCTCAGGAGGGGGTCTTCCAGTGTCCAGTGCTGTCTACTGGCACAACTGGCTTCCTTGGAATGAGTAAGCTCCTGCTGGTAGCAATTGTCAATGTTGAGCCCAAGGTGCTGGGTTTTGGGTGGAGTTTGAGCAGAGGAGACACCTGCTCTGGGAGGATTTGGGACCTGCTGGTTTTAGAGTCCCTCCCAGCTGTGAGATTGGGGGATTTACTTCCAAACCTTCCCCAGGCTCCTGGGTCCATCTGTGTCTGCCCACAGGCCAGACCTTCTCTATCAGCTTGTGAAAACTTGCCTGACCCCTGTCTTCAGGGTTCTGCCAGGGTACAGGCCAGCATGTCTGATAGCCAAGTCCATGCTGAATTTGGAAAGGTCCCAGATTAACATGTCAGTCCCACAAGGTAAGCCAGGTGCAGTTTAATGGAGTCTAGGACGTGTTAACTCAAAGGTATGTGGGACAGTGTAATTTCAGGCACTGAGGGAGAGACCAAGGGACAGATATGTTTGGGAAAACATGCCTGGGTAGTTAATCAAATAGTTCCTAGTGCCCTCCGAATCCTACCTAAGGTAACATCAGCTTCAGCTAAAATCAAGGCCATGGCTCAAAGATTTAATGGGCTGGAGCCTTGGCCAGTCCTCAGCCCATCCTCACCAACCAAAAAGTAGCTAAAGTAGCTGTGCTCCTCTCCCTGCCCCGTGGACGCCTTGCCAAGGAGAACCCGCTCGCCTGGCAGCTGGAAGCCAGCACTTTTCTTTTCAAAGCCTCTGCATCTCCTTCCCCTCCTCCTTCCTTCCCGCCTCCCCCCACCCCAAAAGGAGGATGCCCCTTCTGTTGAGTACACAGCCTGTAATTTTGCTGTCAGATCTCAGCCAGGAGGTCAGTGTTGTGACTGACTGTGTAAGGATCGCTCCCTTAAGGGTAATTACACTAAATTCCCCTCTGAAGGACAGCTCTCTCTGGATAGAATACAAGAATCCCCGCAGCCCCCATTCACGGAAATTCATGATTTCTGTGGTTGTCACTGGCACCCTGACAGCGAGACACTTCTAGGTGCTCGAACCACTTGGAGGTGAGTCTGCAGGGTGGCAGGACCCAGGCAGGGAGAAGGGGTGGCAGGGCTGGTCAAGTAGCAAGGGGAAAGGGGGGCACAGAGGGACTGCCCTGGTAACCCGGGGGCTTGGGTGGCCAGCAGGAACAGGACCAGTTGGTGGCCAGGAACATCGCCACCCTCAACTAGGAAATCGGGACAGCCTCCTGCTGACATCCAGCCAGGAGAGGAGACCACCCCCCACCACATTCACTCATTCCTTTGTTTAACAGGTTGGCTTTGAGCACCCATTGGCCCCACACTAGACTGGGCGCTGAAGGCTGACTCCAAGATGGGCGGCAACTCCCTCTGGAAGGAGCTGGAGAGCTCTCGGGCAAAACGAGGCCCTCACAGGTGGAAGGTGAGTGAATATCCCAGCCCCTGCCCACCATCCCCAGACCACTTTGGAGGGGCGGAGGGGGGACGGCCTGACCCTAGACCCTGGCTGCTCCCCTGGCCCAGAGCTGGGAGGCAGAGACCTGCCCTGGTGCTTCTCCCCACCCTCCCAGGGAGACCCCTGGGGGGGAGCTGGGGAGTCACTCACCCACGACAAACAGTTAAAGGGAAGAAAGCGGGTCTGGCGATATCAATGCACTTTGATAACAATAAACTCTGCTTTTAATTTATGCTAATGTGTAGGGCTGTGGTGACAGTAAGAAGTAAATTACAGAGTGGCTTTCGAGCTGGTAATTATCCCTCCATTTTTCCCTGCTCTGGAAGATGGACACACAATTATGCTCTCTTGCTGTATATTAATACAGATTCTTGACATCTTCAGCAGACCTGGAGCTGTCATGGAGCTTTTTGTCTCCTTTAATTGAAAATTAATGGTTACTGGGTTGCCACGGAAACAGAGGCCACGGACGCCAATGGCGCTCACGTCTCACCGAGGGACTGGCGGCGGCAGGAGTCCGGAATGACCTTGAAAGTTAAAAGAAAAAAAAAAACTTAAAAAAGAAGGGGAGAGGAGGGGAAATGAGGACAGGAGGGTGGGAGAGTGTGTCAGGGCTGAAAGAGAGGAGAGAGGGAGAGAGAGAAAGGGACCGAAGGAGAGAAAGGGAAAAGAGGGAGCGGAAGCAGAGGGAAGGAGAAGATAAAAAGAAGAAAGAAAGCTGCAGGAGGTTGGGAGCAGGGTTGTTTGAGAGGGGGACATTCAATTAGGAAGTTTACCTCTCGATTTTGGTCTCTTACCTCTCTCTCTCTCTCTCTCTTTGGTAAGACCCATTAAAAGACTAAAAGCTGGATCCCAGCTCCAAAATCCATGATACTACAAATCTGTTAGGAGGAAGGTCGGCCTGCGCCCAGAGACCCGGGAGGAAGAGACAAAGGCTCCTTGGTGCCCGGGGAGGTGGCAAGCAGAGCCCGGGGCCGGGCCGAGGTGTGCCAGAGTGGGCACTTGCCAGGGGCCTGGTGGGCGGTGCTGTCAGAAGGGGCGGCCGGAGAGGAGGCTGCTTCATGGGGATCCCGGGGAGCTGCCACAACATTGCTCCAGCGGTAATGAGCAGGTGAAAGGGCTCTGTCGGCTGGGCCTTCAGCTTGAAGACACAACAAAAGAGCTCAAATGAGTCAGAGATGGGGGGTAGGTAGGGGGAGGGCCCCCGCAGGGGGAGGTGAGAATGGTTGGTTTGCTACCAGGAAGATAGGAGATAAAGGGAGGCATTTCCATGGGCCTCCAGGACAGCTAGTGGCTCTAGGTTCAGGAGTGTCTTTTTCCTAGGAGAACTTGGCAGGCCCAAGACAGGGGCGCTGGGACTCCTGGGGGTTCTAGCAGGGAAGGTGGGCTCTTGCCTCATCCGCCCACCTTCCAGTCCCACACTCCAGAACAGGGGCTTCAGAAACGCAATGCAAGTCAATGTTTACTGGATGTCTACAGTGAACCAGGAGCCAAGCCAGGGAATTGGGTGCAGAGTCTGACACTCCAAGTGGAGGTGGAGGGCGGATTGGGGGCAGTAGGAAGACGGACACAAACGAACATTGCAAAGTCAACCACACACACACATACACACAAGCACACGCATGTGCCACACAGATCTCTATAGGAATGTTCATCACAGTGTAGTTTATAATAGAAAAAAATCTAGAAACACTCCAGATGACCAAGAATTGAGCACTCGTAAAAGCACAGGAACTCCTCTTTATCTGTGGTTTCACTTCCCCTGGATTCAGTTACCTGTGGTCAACCTCCGTGGGGAACTAGATGATCCTCCTTCTGACATATCATCGAAGGTCAACAGTAGCCTAATGCTACGTACCGACGCCTGGTCATTCCCTTCACTTCATCTCGTCCCGTGGGCATGTTACCATCGCACGTCATCACAAGAAGAGAGGTAAGTACATGGGGCACCTGGGTGGCTCAGTCAGGTAAGCATCTTCCTTTAGCTCAGATCATGATCCCGGGGTCCTAGGATCGAGTCCCGCACTGGGGTCCTGGCTCAGCGAGGAGCCTGCTTCTCCCTCTGCCTGCTTGTGTTCCCTCTCATTCTGACAAATGAATAAACCAAATCTTATTTTATAAAAAAAATAAAAGAAGAGGGATGGGTATAGAACAGTAAGATATTCTGAGAGTGAGAGACCATATTCATATAGCTTTTATTACAATTGTTATGTTATTACTATTAGTTAATGCTGCTAATCTCTTACTGTGCCCAATTTATAAATTAAACCTTATCATAGGTGTATATGTATAGGAAAAAAACACAACATATATAGACGATGTGGTACAATTCATGATTTCCACTGGGCACCCACAAGGGTGGTCTCAGAGCATATCTACTGAGGACAACTGTATACACTTTATGACTAACCCAAAGGATGGAGCTCTCTACAGTCATTTCAAATTATGTTGGAGAAGAATATTTAATGACCTGGGGACAAGGTTCTCCATAGTTTGTTTAACCAAAAAGCCAGCTTATGAAACAGTAATGTCACAATTCCATGATCCTATATCTAAATTTTTGAGATATATATTCATTAAACATGTTATGCTATAATAAAGTTACACATGTGTGTGTAAATGTGAGTGTGTAACTGTGTACTTAAAAAAACTAGAAAATGCAGTAAAGTCCTCCTATGGTTGTCTCTGAGTGGTGGAATTATGGCTGAACTCTATCTCCTTTTTGGTATATTTCTGTATTTTCTAAATTTTCTGCAATAAATAGATATCTTTTATGGACAAGTTTAAAAAAAAAAAAAGATGTATTTTTGAAATTAGTTTTTCCAGGGACACCTGGGTGGCTCAGTGGGTTGAACCTCTGCCTTTGGTTCAGGTCATGATCTCAGGGTCCTGGGATTAAGCCCCGAACGCTGCTCTCTGCTCAGCCAGGAGCCTGCCTCCCCACCCCCCCACCCCCGCCTACTTGTGATCCCTGTCAAATGAATAAATAAAATAAAATAAAATAAAATAAAAAGAAATTAGCTTTTCCAGACACCTGTCCCAGGGAGGTAGAAATTCCTAGGCAGGAGCTACCCACACACTGAGACTAGCCCCCTAGGCCCAGGTGCTTTTCCCAAGAAATCAGACTCGGCAGACCCTTTCCTCAATTACCAGTACCCCACTCAGGCTCTCACTCTCACCCAGACCCTTTCCCACTCCTAACCTGTCCACCCTAAGGTGTCCTCAGATGGGGTGAGGGACTGAGGCCCCCCAGGAGGGACTGTATGGTGGGCCAGGCTAAGCAGGTCCTAAAGCACATAACCAACTCTGGAGACCAGGAATGGCCCTTCCTTGGTTCCTGTGTGATTCTCAATCCCATTCTGCAGACCAGGCAACTGAGGCCCAGAGAGGCTAATCAACTAGTGCCAAACCACACAGCTGGTAGGTGGCAGAGCCATCTACCTCCGGATTTATAGTCTCTATACCTTTCTCTCCTGGCTCATCCTCCACTGGGTCCAGAGAACTAGGGTGCCAAGTTTGAATTGCTTGAATTTCTGGAATAAGCTCCATTCTGGGAAGTTCACCCTGATAAAATGCATCTTTTCATGGTCTTTGTACTCTTGGCTTGCCCTTGGCTGGACTGGGTGGGGGTAATCATGTCCCCCCTAATTAGAGCAAGGAACTGCAGAAAAAACTGTCTGGGAGTGGGATTTACTGAGAAATGCATCCTTTCCCCTTCCCAGACACATCCGTAAATCCCTGAAACTCCACACTCCCCTGGCAAACGGGATCTCTGGGATCTCTGGGATCTCTGTCCCTCATCCCTAACTCCTGCCTTCCCCGCTGCCAAGTCTCAGTCTCCAAAATCAGATTCCATGCCCCCTTCCTCTGGGACACTTTCCAGGGGTTAACTTCCTGCCGCCACTCTCATTCCCTCCTACCCCTTATTAACCAAACTACCCTCTTGGCACACATCCTCTGTGGCAGGCCCTATCCAACTACTTTTCATGTGTTCCCTCCCTTCTCCTAACAACCTTAGGAGAAGGCACTACTATCTTTTTCCACTCGGTCACAGAGAGGTAAGCTGAACTGACCAAGGTCACACAGCAAATGGGGGCCAGAATTAGAACGCAGGCAACCTGAAAACAGAAGCCACACTCTGAACCAGCTCCCCTGTGGCAGTGAGTTTTCACTGGTATTCCGTCACACTGGCTGACCTGTAATTCAGAAGCCCACTTCACTGGGCTATGATGACATTTGCATGACCAGGCAGGTTAGGGTGATGGCCTTTCCCCCAAAAGAGGGGATCTTCCATTTGTCAGTGGGTGGAGACAGGTTCACCCCTTATCCAGAGGGTGTCTGGCATCTGCCACAATGTCCTGGTTGATTCTGCTCTCCTCGGTCCTGCCACCAACATTCAGGACAGGCTCTGCATTGGGGGGACAGTTCCCGGAGGGGTGGGGTGACTGGCCCGCTGGAGACAGTCTCTAGGGAAGGGTCCCAGGCAAGCGCCCCCCCCCACCCCGCCCTGCCCCATGCATGTGGCAGACCCCCTGAGCCCTTGATATCCAAAGGAGGCCCTGGCATCCTCTGCTCTCCGCCATCCTCCACCTGGCTGGCTACCTGCCCTTCTCCTCTCTCCTCTGTCCTTCCCCCACCTCCCCATGGGGCCCCAGCCCACTTCCCTCCCTGCCCACCTTCCCAGAGTGAGAATAAACAAGAAGACAAACCCAGCATCATCGTGGTGGTGGCGGCAAGGGGAGCAGGGAACTTGCCTTCATTTCCCTGGTTTCCCTGATCCCGACCTTAATCCCCCGCTCAGCATCCTGTCAGCTGGGTTGTTCTCAAGCTGACATTGCTGCAGGCGCCTTCTCGGCAGCCTTTCCTCAGATCTGCCTTCTCGGGGGACTTCTAAAGAGGAGCCTGAGGTTTCTCTGTTACAGCCGGCTTCACTCGCTGCCCTCAAGCAAAGCCTGGGCTCCCAGGGGGCCCGCAGGGAGAGGGGGCGGCAGGGGGGCAGTGCCAGGCCTGACGTTTTCGCAGGAAGAGGGGAGGATGGAGGCGGCTGTACCCCAGAGGCTTCCAGATCGAGGGTCAGACCTCGGGCAGGAGCCCCACCAGAGCTGCTGGTCACCTCCAGTGGTGGCGGAGTCTTGCTCAGATGCGTTGGCCCGAGAGGGGAAACTGAGGCCAGAGCCCAGGGAATTCAAGCTGGCGCTGGTTCTGGTTAGGGAGGAGGCAGAGGGATCTGTGATTTTCTCAGTCTGCCTGGAGATCACAGCTCAGGGTGGATTTACAGAAAGGATAGCTAGGGTCTGCCCTGCTCATGTACATGAGAAAACCGTATATATGCGCTCATCAGTTGACCTGTGGAACATTCCTAAGTGCTGGGTGCTGGGAGAGAAATGCGAAAGGCAGCCTGGTGAAAGGAATGAAGTGTGAGCTGGGCATATGGGCCGGGTCCCAACCCAGCTCCACTGGGCAAGTGCTGTGTGGCCTCTGGCCAGTCACTTGGCTTTTCTGAGCCCCATCTTTGTCTTCTCCAAGGCAGTGGGAGGTGGGACATGGGGGAGGTTATACCCAAAGCTACCTTGCAGGATCAAGGTGAAGTTTCAAGACATAGTCTGAGCACCTGGGCTTTAAGGATGATTGTTATGACTCTTGTCACCAACCACTGGAGACATTAGAGTCCAGATATTTTCTGGGTCTTCATGAAGGGGTCTCTGTATGCAGGGGAGTGAGCTGAGAGCACACGTCTTTAGGTGAGCGTCTGTGGGGGGTCTGAGTAGGGCCTCGGTGAAATTGTTAAGTCCCTGCATTTGAAATCAAGCTCAGTCCTCAACATGAACAAACATCCAGGATAGTGGGCGCTGGCCGGCCCTGCCCCTCTGACACTCCCTTCTGCAAGCCCGTGACGTACCTATCCTGCCAAGGGGACAGGGATATGGGAGGCTCCTGGAAACCCAGAAAGGGGTGCTCCTTGAGTACCCCCCTCACCTGGCTCCTCTTTCCTGGAGCCTCCTCGGGCCCATAGCTACTCCCCGGACTACATTGGAAAGTAGTACCTGAGACCCCAGGCACTCAGTGTCCTGTCCTGCGCATTTGCCTTCAGGCAGAAAGCTCTGAGATGGGGATGCAGCCTGGGTGGGCTTTGAGAGAGAGCACTGGCTCTTCCTGTTGCCAGGATTTACTTAGCTGGGTGGCCTTAGACAAGTTACGAAACCTCTCTGAGCCCCGGTGTCCTCCTCAGTAACATTACTGTTTGTAGCACTGTAGTGCAGTAATAAGAAATAGAATGTTGACAACGTCTTAGGTTTCACAAATGGGAAAAAATGTCAAGAAGTCAAAACAGATCAAAATGTCATATCCATATGCCTGGCACCTAAGAGACAGTGAGTAAGCTCTCCGTTCTCCTTTCTCTCCTTCCTTCCTCCTGCCTCTCTTCCTCCCTTCCTTCCAACCAAACTGATTTTACCACTCTGCTGATCAATTCATTCCTGCCCTGCAGGGCAAGTCAAATTCCCTCCTGACCCAACCAGAAGGCTTCCAGCTCACCTGGGAGGGAGGGGCTGCCTTCAGGGTCCACTTAAGGCACTATCACCTCCCAGTCTTTGGGAAACCACCAGACTCAGAATTCTCAGGAACTTGCCACAGATGCCAATTCCTGGACATGCTCCACCTGCTGAATTAGCACCCAGGGGTGATCCTGGGCATCAGTGTTTCATAGGCCCCCTCGTGATTCTGACAGCCACTAGATTTGAAGGCCACCTCCTTGGCTCTCTCTTTTATACTAGGTCCATGCTGTGTGGTCTCAAGTTTGTCAGGCAGTGTTGAAAGTCCTTGTCTTGGGAATGTGGCTACTTCTTCTACAAGCCAGGAGACACCCATGGGACAGTCCTGGGAGAACCCAAAGCCACTGGATAGGACCAATCACAGGCCACCTATACACACACCTCCCCCACAGTCTGCAGGAGCTGGGGGCTTCCTGGCCCGTCTTCCACAGTGGCCCCAGCCTTCCTTAGGTCACTACTTCTTGGTTTCCCCAGCCAGTGGTCTGAAATACCACTGGGGCTCCATGTCAAGTCAGACAGAAGCTCCCGGCCCTGGCATTCAAGGAGACAGGCTCAGGAGGAGCAGGTTGCCTTCAAACTTCCCAAGAATCTCCCTGCACTGGGACTTGGAGAGCAGGGCAAATTTGCTTGGCTTCTTCCCTCCCTGGACCATCCCCCAAAGGATGGCTGCCTTAGTGTTTGGGGGAAGGACTGGAAGGGGGCCCACTTCGGGTCCCTGAGGGCTCACATCCCCCCTACATTCCAAACCCCACCCCCTTCTAACTATTCCCACCTGCCTTCACATGGGTTAAGTTGACCAGAACTCTACCAAGGGAGGTGCCCGTGGGAGAAGGGGGGCAGTGGGATGTGTGAGTTGGAAGTCCTGGCTTTTCACAACCCATTGAGCAGACCATGGCAAGTCCCTCCCTGTCCTTGTCCTCCCCTCCCTTCCCTTCAGGGAGCAGCACCTGAAAGCTGGGACACCAGAGAGTTACTTCTATCGGTGCGAAGTGAGCACAAGGTATGGATCTTTTTATTTGTATTTTACAGGATGAATCCTTTTGTACTGTCCCCCAACAGGTGCAGGCTACCTAGGAAGTGCCCTGTCCCAGTGCCACCTCTCAGGGAGTCCCAGCCTCAAGCTGTCTGGCTCTTAAAACAAGCCCATCTGTTTGAGGGCGCTTCAGAGGCAGCTGGGAGAGTCCCCAGTCACCGCCACTCCTTCCAAGAATAGGAGAATCCTGTTCTAAGGTAGCTTGAGCCATGATATCTGCCCCTGAGGTTATTGGGGGAGGCGGGGAGTGGAGGTACCAGGGGAAGATGACTCTGGGAGCCAGATCCTGAAACTCCCATGGGCGTGAGACCAGAAACCCAAACCCTGGCCCCCCACCCTACCCCCCCTAAGCCACCGTCCGGAAAAAATAAACTATTTCCTGCAACCAGCTCCGAAACAAAGTCTATGAGTGAGCTGTGACACATGTTACATAAATAGAAGCCGCAGAGGGGAAAAGCCTGTTTTCTCTTTCATTATTTATCACTCTCTAACCATCTCCAGCTGGGTGAGTAAACAGGCGCATTGGCCCATAATGAGGAACAGACCACGCTGTGGGGCTGCCGTGGGGGCGTGGGTGTGAGTGTGACAGTGTGTGTACCCTGGGTCTGTCTGTCTGTCTGTGTGTCTCCCCCCACTGAGAGGGGAAAGTGGGAGTCTGCAAGGAGCAGGCTTGTGGGAGACATCTGATTCCAGAGAGCAAGGGACAGTCCCCCTGATGCCCCAGCTGGGGTTCCATGCCTCCCCACCCTGAGGGTTGTTTGGGGACCTGGGCGGGCATGTTGGATGAAGGAGGCGTAAAAAAGGGAGAGACTGTGTGGGTGGGGGAGGCTGGGAGGCTGAGAAAGTGCCAGGTCTCAGAGTCTGACCCTGGCGGGGTGGCCTCTGAGTGGGGCCAGGGGCTGCGTGGGAGCAGGGCAGGAGCTGGAGGGTGTGGGGGGCCGTCCATGAGACAGGGACTGAGGGAGAGGGGACCCTGGGAGTGCGGAGCATGCATGTACCATCCTGGGGATGTGTATGGCTCTGTGGAACTTTCTGACAATGGGAAAGTGTGAGTGTGTGTGAGCCCTGACGGCATGTACATCTGTGCGTCGCTGTGGGAGCATGATATGTCCATGTGGGAATTTACGGCCGTCAGCGTGGTTATGGCTTTAATATGGTGAAGTCCTAACCCCCAGCACCTCAGCCTATGATCTTTGGAAACAGGGCCATTGTCAACGCATTCAAGACAAGGTCATGCTGGGATGTCCCTGCGGCACCCGACGCGATGTGACCAAGGTCCTAGGAAAGAGATGTCCCTGTGGGGACACTATGGGGACACTATGGGAATGTGTACGTGAGATCCCGGTAGTGAAGATGGGTGTGGGTGTGACTCTGACTATGGGAGCATGTAAATATGTGTGTAAGACCAGGAATTGTGCGAATGGGCATGCTAGTGTGTATACACACACACTCGGTATGTAGATGGAGGCAGAAATTGGGTAATAATCGATAATAAGGTTCTGTTGTTTCAGCCCCCCAGGCGGTGGTACTTTGTTACGGAGACTCGAGGAGACAAACACCGGAGTGTATGAACGTGTGTGTGTACACTTGGGAGAGGGTAAATAAGCGTGAAAACTATGGGAATGTGTACGTGAGATCCCGGTAGTGAAGATGGGTGTGGGTGTGACTCTGACTATGGGAGCATGTAAATATGTGTGTAAGACCAGGGATTGTGCGAATGGGCATGCTAGTGTGTATACACACACACTCGGTATCCACCCACCATCATCCTGGAAAGGGATCCAGCATCCATCCTTCACTCCTGGCTGCCTCTGCACATCTTCAGAACCCTTCCCTGACCTCGGGCAGTCCTGCCTGACTGAGGTCAGGTCAGTCCTGAAGGAGGGCTGAGCTGGTCCCGCTGCCAGCTGCCCACAGCCTGCCCTCACCTCGGGGTCAGCCCGACATCAAGATTTAAACCCCACCCATGCATGCAGAGCCCAGAGTACAGCTCCTCAAACTCCTTGTTTGTGGCCCTGGGGAATTCTCGCCCAAAGCCTGATTTCTCTCTAGCTCAGGTCTACCGAGCCAGTATCAGCTGTCTCGCATGGGGAATTATAAGGGAGACAGGTCTAAACCCTGAATTCTTGGACAGAACTGGCTTCCTGATCACCTGTGTTCACAGGCCCATCTCAGGTGACCACTGAATGTCACAGAGCCACCTGGACACCTAGCTTCCTGGGTTATGTCCAGACCCATCTGTCCTGCTGGCCAGCTTCTGGCCCCCAACCAGGGGATACCACAGTTGTTCAATTACTCAACATAGCACACACCACTCGACTCTATCTTAGAATCCTCTAAGGTGTCCCAGAGACGCCTTTCTGCAAACCTCAGACAAGCCACTTATCTCTGAGCTTCAGTTTCCCCTCTGTGAAAAGGGCACAACCACCCATGCCCTGCCTATTTTATGGGAATGGTGTCAAATTTAGGGGGGCTTAATGGACATGAACTTTTCTTATAAAGAAACGCTTTATAAAATGCTCCCACGGGAGCACCTGGGAGGTTCAGTCGGTTTAGTGTCTGCCTTTGGCTCAGGTTATGGTCCCGGGGTCCTGGGATTGAGCCTCGCATCAGGCTCCCTGCTCAGCAGGAAGCCTGCTTCTCCTTCTCCCACTCCCCCTGCTTATGTTCCCTCTCTCACTATATATCTCTCTGTCAAATAAATAAATAAAATCATTTAAAAAAGATTTATTGATTGATTGACTGATTGATAGATTTGAGAGAGAAAGCATGGAGATAGGGAGGCACAGAGGGAGAGAGAACATTTAAGCAGACTCAGAGCTGAGCATAAAGCCCGACGCAGGGCTCAATCCCATGACCCTGAGATCACAACCTGAGCCAAAAAAACCAAGGGTGGGATGCCCAAATGACAGTGCCACCCAAGTGCCCCAGGAGTGATTTTTATAAATGAACATTTGCCACCAGGTTTATGATAGGGAGCATTAACTTTGAATTCCAATCAAACAAAATGTTAGCCCTCTCCTCCCCCCAAATTCCATTCTTTTCATTAGCAGACGTGTACTTCAAAAAATTATATTAGGTTGTTACTATAATTATAATACCATCAATAAAAACTTTGTGGAAGTCTGTTTTCTTTCTTGTTATATAAGTCCCTACATAATACCCTTGAGGCAGCCTCTTGACCCACTAAGCCTAAAATATTTACTAACTGTCCTGTAACAGAAATCATTTGCTCGTCTCTGCCTCCACTACTGAACTCTGCCATTCCAGAAACACGTTGGCCACAGTTTGCCAGTCCCCAAAATAGAATACACTAAACCCTTGGCCATTTTGATTGGTTTGGAGAGAGGCAAGTAAATTCCTAGACAGGTCCCGACAAGCCAGCGTTTGCTTGAACAGTTCACTGGCCTGGACTGGGCAGGATGTGAGTCTAAAGCTGATGGGACTCCCTCCAAGGACTCTGAGAACAAAGCCCACCCAGCGAAAGGCAGAGTTAAGCAATGGTAGAGGACCCAACGGCATTGCTTCAAGCCCCTGGATCACACATCACCTGCAGTAAGACCTACCCTTTGATTTTTTGGTTACAGTAGCCAATCAATTCCCATTGTTACATAAGCTTATTTGAAGTGAATTTTCTGATGCTTGCATGGAGACAAAAGCACAGAAGAAGAATGTTTAACCTAGCTCTGGGCATTCAAGGAAAACTTCTAAGAGGAGGTGTCATCTTTACTGGGTCTTAGAGTCAGCCATGAAAGCAGAAAGAAGAAACAGTATTCCAAGCAGAGAGTAGGACATGAGAGTAGGCACATGCCCCAAGTCCCAAGTGGCAGAGCTGGGAGTGGCCAGGGATAGAATTTGAGGTTCAGGAAAGGAAAGCTCATGTACCAGGCCAACGTGCTTGATTTTAGCCCTTTGGAGATGCATCTGAAACAAGGCATGACAAGTTCAGGTTGGCCCTTAAAATAGAACTGTCGACCACTGCTTGGAGGGAGGTGCGGGAAAGGGATCGGGTTGGGAGTGGGGAGTCAATAAGGAGGCCACTGGGATACACCAGGAGAAGATGCTGCGGGTCCAGACCACCAGGAGCGGGGAATGGAGAGGAAGGAATGACTCTGAGAATATCCTGGAAGTGGTGGATCATGATGCTATCACTGAAGAGAAAATGCAAAGGTGGGGCATGTTTTTAGATACAGATGATGATTAGAATCTGGGACGCGTTGAATATGCCATCACTGGCTCACCGACACAGGGGTGGGAATGAGGTCCAAGATGGTGATTGTCCTCAGAGCCACCAACCCACAGCTGTGGTTAAAACCACAAGAGTGGGTGAGATTGTCCAAGGGGACATGTAGATTGAGGAGAGCCGTGGGTCCAGGCTGGAACCTTGAGAACCACACCAAGCATTGAAGAGGAGGGGGCAGTGGGAAACGACACAAGCTCACAAAGGCACATGGAAAGGGAAAGTCAAGGAGAACAGAGGGCAGAGTGTGCCAGGTGCGGGTACCCTGCCCATTATCGCCGGGCACATACCTCTAGATGGACAACAACTGCTCTTTGCCAGAGAGTTTTTCTGGCCATGGAAACACCCTGGCTCCAGCTCAGGGCATGCTGGAAGTGCTGGAGGGTCAATTGCCGGGAAACAGCCCTGAACCGATGGCAAAGGAGGGGTAAATACCATCCCGTGGTATGGATGAGCCGAGGCCGATCTCATATACCTTCCCGAGGTCCCAGCCAATGGAGGGAGCATTCCTGTGTGCTCCCAGCCTTCCTTCTCATTTTCCCATTCCTCAACTGGTGTTTCCTGGGACCATTTCCCAAACAGACCCCTTGTGCTTGGATCTTTGTCTCAGAGTCTGCAGAGAATCTACACTTGTCACAAAATCCCAACAAGTAGAACATTTTGAGATACTTCCTCCCGGTAACTTCTGTCTTGGGGGGAGAGGGACTCGGGTCATCCCTGCCCCAGGCACGTTGCCCATCCCACACTCCTAAAGAAGCAGGCTAATTTGTGCCCTGATCCAGAGGTCCTCAACAGGGGTCTTCCCCATTCTGAGGCTGAACAAACTTCACTATCAAAATATCCTTTCCAGGGGTGTGGGTTGGGGGAGATCATTTTCTATCTCCTCACCTCAGCTTCTCCCATGTTTATAGGGGCTCCTGTGGTCAGGGATGTGTGCTCACAGCCCTCTGAATATTGCAGAAGCTTAGAAAGACTCCCTCAGCCTGATCCCGCCTCTCCTGGGACCACTGGCTCAGACTTCTCCTTTTCCAGCCCTCCAGGTGACCCTCACTTCTTTCCAGTCGTCCAGCCCTGCTGGTGCTCACCACTGCTTTTTCTGTCTGCGACCCAGGGACTGGCTCTGATGGCCAGCGGTGATCCCCAGGGAGGTAGGGAGGCCTGGGTGGCCTGGAAACACTCCTCACTTCCAACCTGCTCTTCACCTCTTATCTCTCAAGGCAAAAAACCAAAAAGAATAAACCAGACTTCTGGGGGCAGAGAGCCAGGGCCCTCAAGAAGCCATACGGTAGAGCGATGAAGTAGACACTGGGTGGTTACCAAGCCAGGATGTGGACACAGGTACTTTGCTTTCGTGACTGTGGAACCGTGTATGTGTTTCATTGAGCTGTGGGCTTGTCACTTGCCAAGTGAGGACAATTAACAGTACCTGCTTCAATGTAAACTGGTGCCGCCACTGTGGAAAACAGCATGGAGGTTCCTCAAGAAATTAAAAATAGAAATACCATATGATGTAGTACTCCCACTACTAGATATTTACCCAAAGAAAACAAAAACACTTTGAAAAGCTATATGCATTCCTTTGTTTACTGCAGCCTTATTTACAGTAGCCAAGACAGTAGATGAAGGGATAAGGAAGAGGGACTATCACACAATGGAATGGTACTCAGCCATAAAAAAGGATGAGAGTTTGCTATTTGTGACAACACGAATGGACTTGGAGGGTATCATGCTAAATGAAATAAGTCAGACAGAGAAAGACAAATCCCTTATGATTTCACTTACATGTGGAATTTAAAAAAAAAAAAAAAAAAAACCAAAAGAGTAAACAAAGAAAGCAGAAATAGACCCGTATATACAGAGGACAAACTGATAGCTGAGGACGGGAGTAGGAGCATAAAACAAATGGGGTGAAGGGAACACAGGCTTCCAGTTATGGAATGAGTAAGCCATGGGATGAAAAGCACAGCATAGGGAATAGAGTCAAGAGTGTTGTAATAGGGGGCGCCTGGGTGGCTCAGTGGGTTAAGCCGCTGCCTTTGGCTCAGGTCATGATCTCAGGGTCCTGGGATCGAGTCCCGCATCGGGCTCTCTGCTCAGCAGGGAGCCTGCTTCCCTTCCTCTCTCTCTGCCTGCCTCTCTGCCTACTTGTGATCTCTCTCTGTCATATAAATAAATAAAATCTTAAAAAAAAAAAAGAGTGTTGTAATAGTTGGTCACTACCCTTGTGAGCAGAGGATAACACACAGACTTGTGGGATCTCTGCATTGCACACCTGAAACTAATGTCATGTTGTGTGTCCACTAGACTCGTTTTTTTGTTTTTGTTTTTTTTTAAGGGGAGGGGATTGGCCTTTATCCCTATGAGAGCTGTATACTACTACTCCCAGTGAAGGAAATGCGAATTCCAAAAAAAATAAAATAAAATTACAGTACCCACCGGACTCAGGCTGGGTTCCCCCAGAAGCAGGCCCTGGAGATGACTATTCCAGTACACATGGTTAATTTAGGAGGTAAAGGAAACAACAGTGGGGAAGTGAAGAAGTCAAGGAAGGGAAGGAAGGCGACCAAGTGTACGCCATCTCACTGGCTCCTAGGGTGGGCTCTCCCTGGGCTTGCGCACATAACACACACCACCAGAGGGATGAGGGAGTGGGGGTATTTATACACGAATTCTCACACGCCATGGGCGGAGGGCTCTCCCAGAAGCTGTCTTGCGGGGAGTTCCTGGCCCACTTCTGGCCTCCCACACAATAGGAAAGTGGGTTTCAATGCCCAGAGGGAGCCCTCTCAGGTAAGGACAGGTAGGTGCTGGCGATTAGAAGCCTTGGGAGTGGAAGTGGTCAGGGGGAGGGCATAGGAGCAGGGCACCAACCGCCTCTGTTGCATCATCTCAGAGAGCTGTTAGGAGGCACAATGAGGTCACAGATGAAGAATGCTTAACACGGTGCTTGATGTTCAGGTGATTCATCACTAACTGAGATCCAGCCTCACTCCAGCCTTCCCATGTCTGGTTCCAGCAACTTCCTGCTGCCTAACAACCATAAGGGAGGTCTTAGGGATGGGAGGGCCAGGGATCAGGAAAAGAAGGGACTGGAGAAGAGAAAACCAGAAAGCAGAGGGGGTGCAAAAGAACCAGGAAGGAAGTGGGCCCTGGAGCCCAGGCCTGACATGAAATGTGATTTGGAACAGAGTGTGAAAGCCACAGGAAAATACGGGACACCTACTCCATGGGCCCAGCCAGACATCACATACAATAATGAACATAGAACAACTCTCTCTTATCATCCCCCCTTATGTCCACATTTACATCCATCACCTCTGCCATTTGGGATGGTGCCAAGAAAGAAAAGAAAGGGAGGGAGGGAGGGAGAGAGAGAAAGAAAGAAGAGAAAAAGAGGGAAGAAGGAAGGAAGGCAAGGAAGGAAGGAAGGGAGAAAATTAGGACACATTAGAACACTGGGGGGATCCGAGATACATGTCAGAAATTCCCAGTTAAAGATGCTTCCTACGTGGTAGCTATTTCCAGTGTTGAGGCGACTTTGCCTTTGATTTTCTTCCTCCACATTCCATCTCACCCTCCTGTGCCAGCAGCTGAGACCCCAAGCCCTATGCCTTCAAATTTCCCCAGGGAAGGAATGTTTCCCTTGCTCAGCAAGGGAAAGCGTTCAGGAGGCATCCTCAGGGACCGAGAAGAAGGGAGTTGGGAGGAGTGAGGAAAGCTGGGAACACAGCCCTCTGGGAGGAGGAGATGGACCCTGGGGGGTGAGAGTGCCACCTAGTTCCATTTCCTATCCAAGTCCCACCCCACCTCCCTTGCCTCCACCTCCACTGCCCCTCCAGTCAAGGAAGACACGTTTCCTGCCCAGGTTCTAGAACCCCCCCACGCCCCCCTCCGGCTGATAACTTCAGGGCACCAACTTGCTCTGAGGAGTGCAAGGCTTTAATTTTTTTGTTTTTTTTTAACTCTGCTCTAAAGTATCAGATCATAATAAAAATCAAATCAACAAGCATTTACTGTGTAGTTACTCTGCAAAAAACACCGTGCTGGGTGCAACAGGAAATTCCAAAATGACTACAATTGTCAGCCACTGACCTCAGTGTGTTATATAGTTGGAAAGATGAGGCATAAATGATTAAACAGTTAACAACACAATAGAATGTGTTCGAAGTTTCTAGGTGCTTATTAAATAAAAGTTAGCCAACAACACATTGTAACATCCACAGGAGTGCCAAAGAGGAGAGAGAAGGAGTTGTCAGCAGGCCCATGGGTAATCAAGGAACAACAATCCACCCAGCTTCAATCTACCCTGTGTGGACACTAAGGAGAAGCCTGGGTGACTTCTCTTCCTTCCCTCTGCCAGACCCTCCTTTCTCTCAGAAGAAATATACTAAGCACCTTGCTTCAGGAGTTCAGACCAGAAAGTACCAGAATTAGGATTAAAATTAGGGTCTTCACAAGGAGGGAAATCATGGGGGTAGATCCGGAAGGATGAAGGGAGAGGGGTTCTTTCCTGTGTGCCTGCTCCTTGGCTTTTCCTTATCCCCAGGCATACCTCCTCTTCCATGGAAGGCTGGGTGCCTGCCTAGGGGACGCAGAAGGGCACTGGGTGGGTGTGCTCTACCCTTCCCTCCATCTTTAGGTGTGTCTGCTATCTCCCATCATGGAAATCCCTCCACAAAGAACTCTCACTAGACCCAAAGACTCTGTGTTCTAATTGATGGGAAATTGTTCATTGCTTCTCAAGTTATTGTTCATTTCCTGATCCTTAATGACTGATTTTCCACCAACCAGCCTAGAGTCCCATGTCCACTACCCCATGGACCAAACCAGAGTCTCTGAGTCCCTAGAAATGACTGCAGGGGACCCTGCAAATATCTCCCAGGACCCAGGCACTCAGCCAACTTGGCACCAAACAGGGCAACTGAGCCCCACCCCCAGTCCTGAGTGCCTTCTGCCCCATAGCCCCCTGGGACAGCTCCCCACAGTGCATGGTCCTCTACTTGGGGCAATATGGTAACCTGATAAGCTTCCCCCAGTGCTAAGAGCCTCCCTTAAAAGGGGGGCATCTAGAGAGCATCTTGAGGGTTCCTGGCACAGTTCATTAAGATATCAACCCTTAATGAAATATTTCTTTGTTTAGATCATCATTTATCTTGGGGAACAGGGGCCTTTGTGGCCAAGGAAAAGGCTGCCCCTTTACAATCCCTCCACCACCTCCACCCAACACAGCGCCCCCCCAGCCCAACCAGGGGTCTGTCAGAGTCTGAAAGACTGGGAAGTAGGGTGGGGAGGAGCATTTGGGAAAAGGGGAGGGGAGAAGATTCCAGAGTGGAAGAATCACAGGGGGAAAGGGGGACAACTTGATTGAGCAGGAGGCAAAGGAGGAGAGAGAAACAGAGACCTGGGGTGGGAGGGGTGGGAAGGTGCACACAGAAGGAAGCCCACTACAGTGTGACCACAATAGCCAAAGTTCAGAAACAACCCAACTGTCCATCACAGGGAGACTGGGCAAAGAAACCAGGGCACTCTGATATAGTACAATGCCCTCCACCAGCCTTTTCAATGATTGACCTAGAGATACATGTAGTAAGCCTAAGATAATGGCCCCAGCATGAAATAAACACCAAGAACAAAAAGTAAAAAAAAGCAAGGAGCAGAAAGATCCCTTCTATTTAAAATTTCAAGACACCCAAGTGACAACTTACTTGGAGGGCTACCTATCAGCTGCAAGAAACTGGCTGCCTCTGGCATGGGGATGTTGGAGAAAGTGGAAGGAATAGGGAGAGGTCCTCAACCATATCAGCAACAATGTTGATGCTTATACAGCAACTCAATTCATTTCACAAAGGGAACACACTCTTGCAACCAACTCCCAAATTCAAAACTCAGAACATTCCCAGACACCCCCAGGAGCCTCCACTTACTCTCTCTCAGTCATGGCCCCTAAGGTCCAATGCTAGAACCAGTTTTTTGTTTTGTTTTGTTATTTTTGTTTTTTAATATTTAATTTTTTGACAGAGAGAGAGATCAAAAGTAGGCGGGGGTGGGGTGGGGGGGATGGGGGTGGGGTGGGGGGGTGGGGGGGGTGCAGGGTCCCCTGAAGAGAGAGCCCCATGCAGGTTTCTATCCCAGGAACCTGAGATCATGACCTGAGCCGAGCAGAGGCTTAACTCACTGAGTTTTTTAATTTCAGAGAAATGGAATCTTTCTGGGTGCTTTCTCATGTCATGAGTTTATGCTCAACATTGCGTGTGTGAAATTTCTCCATGTTGCTGTGCATGGCAACAGTTGGTCCATTCTCACTGACAAGTACTAGCTCTTGTACACGAAGACCATGATTTGTTCCCTTATTGCACTGCTCATGGCTATTCTGCATGGTACTGTGGAGAACATTCCAGTGTATGTCTTCTGGTGAACACACATATGTCTGAGTTTTAGGACTGGAGCTGCTGTGTTATACTGGAAAGTTCTATTCCTTAATAAGGCCAAAACAAAGTTCTGAGAACAAAAAAGTAAGAGTCAAACAATCAGATGAATGGAAATATAAACTATCTGAACCTAGATGTATGGGATTGAGGAGATTAATGTTTTTGGACATGCCCCCATACCTCCCAGGCCTGGAAGGAGGAATAAGCTCACCCAATAGTTCACTTCACCCCACCACAGGGCAGCAGCTGACCCTGGCGAGGAGCCTATGGAGCAGGAAGACCTGGGAGCACTTCCTTGATACACCACCTCCAAGCTGTGTGACCTGAAGCGGGTTGCCTGACCTCTCTGAGCATCAGGTTCCCCATTACAAAATGAGAAGAGTGACCATGTCTAGGGCGATAAAGCTCAAAGACCCATGAGAGTCAAGTGCCTGGAGCAGAGCAAGCTGAATAAGTATCTGCTGCATTTGTGTTTAGGGTCTGCATTTCTGTGAGGTCAGTTTTCCTCATTTTTAGGTGAGGAAACCAGGGTTTACAAAAGGGAATAGGAGCATGTCTGGAAATCTAGATGATTTGTCAGTGCTTTTTCCTCCCAGCCACCTAAGGAACCATTCTCCCAGTGTTGTGGAGGAGGAAAGTCAGGGTCAGACAGCATGTAACTTGCCCAGGTCACACTGCTGGTAAAGGTCAGAGGCTAAAGCTCAACCCAGGGCTGCCTCATGCCAGCCCCTGTGCAGTTGACAATGGCCTTCCCAGCAGGGCTAGGCCGTGGGCTCTCATTCTCACCATAGTTAATGCCCCAGCCCCTTTGAAGGGGACCCTCCTGCCAATTCCGGATCACCTCCACCTCGGGAGCCAAGGGCCACTCTTAAACCTTCTCACAAAGCCCTTGTACCAGAAGGAAGAGCTTCGGAGGGGCTGAGTTGATTTTGGGGTGTTTGTTCGGTACATTTCTTTGGTGAGGCCTTGTTTTCCTCACCAAAATGCTATTTTTAGGTGAGGATCAGGGTCTTTTGCCTCTCTTATACTCCCCCTCTGTGACTCACAGGGTGCTGGAAACTGAGCTGGCTTGAAGATGACCTGTAACCTGAAATGAAAGCCAAAGCATTTCCCAGGGAGCCCCCTTTGGGCAAGAGAGCCCCTGTGGGAGGTACAGAGGACAGGGAAAGGACTGGGGGGGGGGGGTGCTGAGCGTCAGCCAGAAAAGAGATGGAGGAGCCTGTTCCACCTCCCCTCTGCAAAAATTCCTTCTTTTGTACTGAAAGTCCACCCTGAGCCTCTGCAGGGAAGGAGGCCTGAGGGGCATGGCCACGGCTCAGTTGGACTGACACAAGGACCGGCCAGCTCCAGGCCAGGCCCAGACCTGTCCACCCCGCCCGACTCCCATCAGAGCTGACTCTCCATGGAAGCTAAACTGGATCACGTGGCTAAGGGCCTCCTTTCTTCCAGACCGCACTCCTCTTCAGGTAAGCTACTAGCAGAGCTGCTTTAGAAACTTCCGTGATGTTCTTCCACCTCCTCACTGAAGTGGCTCTGTTCAGAATCCTGCTTCACCACTTAATAGCTCTGTAAGCCTGGGCAAGTGACTCAATCTTCCTGTGCCTCAGCTTTCTTTTCTGTGAAATGGACATAATGGTACTCTCCACCTCATCAGGTTCTTGTGAAGATGAAGTACGGTGTCTGCCTGGCCTGAACCTTAGCTTTGTTATTCCTTACTGCTACTCCTATTACTACCCTGGGAGGGACACTGTGGAGAGTCACATAAATGCCACTTAGAATCCGCCCTACAATTTCCCACCTAGATACCTGAAGGGTTCCAGAAGGATCTAATTCTGCCTGTCATACCCACCTAGTAGGGCAAAAACAGAAGATCCAGACCGGGATGGGGTATCACTAACTGTACAACTACTTTTGACTATTTGTGCCTGCCGAAAAGGGATGGAATAACTGATGAAAACTGACCCAAAAGGGAGCCTCCTCTCTTAGGTTCCTGTCCTTCCAAGCCCTATTGGAAAGACCTCTTCCAAAAGATCCTTCTCTCTCCAAGCAACATGCCTGACTCAAGCTAAGCACCCCCAGCTCACACTCCACGGGGGCACCAACGCGTCTGCCCCGCCTTCTCCTGCCTCAGGTGCTCTGGCCAGAAAAGCTTTCAGGATCCACTGCCTTCCTGCCCTCCTCCCACAGCAGGGCCCTCAGGGTATTCCTTTAAGATCTGTAACACACGGAGACAGACAGATGTTTTGGTAAGTAGAGGTTTTATTCAGGTTTCCAGGGGTATCTGAGTAGGGGCGTCTGCTACCAACATACCCCTCCGCCTTGGAACTCGGGCCTTTCCCCATCCGGACTCCCCCATCCGGACTCCCCCACCCCCGCCTCCGCCCCAACCCAACCCAAGCCACTGCCACTATCCCTCCCAGCCCCCAGGCAAAGACATTGAGTTTTGTTTGCTATCCGATTTGTCCGGATAATTGCCTCGACTTTGCACTTCGCTTTGCCCGCGTGTATCCGGCTTTGGGCCCCTTCTTCACCGGTTCGCAGAGCACTTTCTGGGAAATTCCCCTTCCGGTAAGGGAGTCAGCGCGCGCCCGGGGTGAGGGTTCACAATGCCCAGAAGAAGCCTCCCCACCTCCCCCACCCCCGATTCAGAAAGCTCACCCCCAGCCCCCACGCAGTGGGGATCAGAGGGAAGCAAGGAAGTACTCGGGCCCGACACCGGCTCCGGGATCAGGGCCCCCGGCCACTCCCCGCGCCGAGCGCAGCCCGCCGGGAACCAATGAACCGTGTGGGAGCAGGGCTCGGCCGTACCTCCAGACTCCGGGGAAAAGCTGGGGTTTGCAGAGCGCGCCACAGGATTCGCGAGGGCAGGGAGAATCCCTGGGGTCTTTCCACCTCCCCTTTCTCAGGTCCGCAGCCCCGTGTCTTCTTCCCAAGCCCCCACTTTTCTTCCCCTAAAGTTCGGTCCACGTGGTCTTCTCTCGCTCGCCGCGGCGGCCTGGCCCGGTGAAAGCGGCTGCACCTGCTTTAGGCGAATTATGGTAGCGCTAGAAGTTGGTCTCCCCTCCCTCCACCGCTCGCTCGCTCGCTCGCTCGCTCCCTCCTCCCCGGCTCTCTCCGCGCGCTCCCTCCTTCCCCTTCCAGCCCGCGTCCCCCGCCCCCTCCCGCCCCGCCCGCGCGCCGCCCGCTCGCAGCCACTCGCATTCCGGGCTCAGTCGCAGCCCCTCGGAGTCCCGAGCCGGCCGCCCCTGCGGACCGGACAGCGCGACCGGCTGCCGGGACGGAGCCCCCAGCCCGCGAGGAGGGCGCGGCGCAGGCGGCGGCGGCGCGGCGGGGAGGAGCCCGGGCCGGAACCAGGGCTGGGCCGGGGGCGGGGACGCCGGGGTCCCGGAGCCCCGGAGCCGGAGCGAGCGAACAAGCGTCGCGGGAGCACCGGGAAGAAGGAGCACCGCCGCCGGAGCGAGCCGAGCTGCCCACAAAGTGCGATGCCCCGGCGGGGCTAGGGCGCGCGGCGGCCGGCGCGGCGCGGCGCGGAGGGAAGACGCCCGGGAGCTGCGCGGCGCCGGGAGGCGCGGAGGGGCAGCCCCAGCGGGCGGCGGCGGGCCCGGGCTGCGACCCGAGCGAGCCCCATGCCCCGCGCGGGCTGACGGGCCGGAGCCCCACGGAGCGGCCGGGCCGGACAGGTAGGTGGCGGGCCGAGCCCGGGGACGCGAGTGGGGGCTGGGCCGGCGACCAGACCAACTCCCAAGCTCGCGCACTCTCTCGGCCGCTCGCTGGCTCACTTTGTGTTTGCAAACTGCCCGCCGGAGCCGCGCCGGGCGCCGGGAGGAGCCGGGCCCAGGCCGGCGCACTTTGTTCCAGCCGGGGCCGGCTGCGGCGCCCTGACCCCGCGCCGCCACCACACCCCGCCCCCGGCCTGGGCCCCCGTGGCCCACAGCCGCCTTGGGAACAGGTGGGGGCTACGGCGGGGCGGCGGGAGGTGGGGGCAGCCGGAGGTCGGCGGGGAGGGGGGGTTGGAAAGGCTACTAGGGCCCGCCCTTCCCCCAGAATCTGGGCCCCGCCCCCTCCCGGCCTGGCGGCAGGGAGTGGGGTGTAAGGGGGCGCGACCCCCCCACCCGGCCCCCGCCCGAGTCAAACAAAGAGTACTTCTCGGCCCGGACTTTCCTGAGCTGGGGAGGGAAGTGGTGGCTCGCGCTCCCCCAACCCAACCCCAGTCTGTCCAGGATTCCCCGAGACGCGCCGGAGGCAGATGGGGGGGGGGGGCAGCGGTCGCACCCGCCGCGTCGCCTCTGGTGAGAGGGGGACTTGTTTTGCTGGGCTCGCGCCTTGGAGGTTCCGGGGCCAGTCAACCCGGTCCCCCCATGGCTCGGCCAGATCGCAGATAGAGCGGAAAACTTCTTGGGGACTTAAGAGCGTCTGGAAACGGCGCCTGTGCTGGAGGGCAGGGGACGGACCCGGCGGATACCTTTATTCACTGCATTTGGGGAGAGCCACCCCCACCCCCAACCGCCTCACCATTTTGGGGGGGAAAGGGTGGGCAGCAGCAGGGTTCCGAGGCCCCCAGGGAAGAGGGTTCCCGAGTAACCAAGCAGGACGCCCCTCAGACTGCCGACCCCAGTGTCTCCTCCCGACGGCCCCCCACGGACACCTCTCTGACCGGCAGTCACCCCGGCGGCGCTCCGACCCCGCGCTCCGCGTCAACTCCAGACTAACTTGGGGCTGAGCCCGGGCAAAGCCTGTGGCGCTAGAATGTGGGGCGTCCTGAGCGACCCGGAGTCCCGGCCTCCCCGGCAAAGGACCGTGTGATTTCGCGGGACGCGGATTCTGAGACAGAGGCCCAAACGGCTGCGGATGCCTTCCTACAACTGGGGCGACCTCGTGAACACGGCCGCGTCCCTCCCGGACCCTCTAGGTTGTAGGGAAGATGATACGGGAACAAGGAGACCCTGAGCCTATAGAGCGCCCGGCTCAAACCTTGGCAGTCCAGCTTCTCTTGTCAACCCCGCCTGGCTGATTTCCTCGGTCCCTCCGCGTCTGGGGTTTAAGGCGTCTGGAGATCACCTTGTTTCTCGCACCCCAACACCGGATCTCCCTGCAGACTGGCCTCGGAGTCTGGAGCAGGGGTTCAGATGGGGGGATGAAAGAGCAAACCCGAGTCTGAAGCTGTCATCCCTGCAGTTCCTGAGAAAGCCCAGGAGCATTTTGGCCAATGCGGGTTTTTACAGCATCTTCATCCCCCTTTTCAAGCACCGCCTGGATTGTCCCAGGGCGAACTGTGTTGGGTCTGGGATTGAGGGCCCCGGGAGTAAAGCTTGAAGGATAGCAGGGGTTGTGTCAGAGACTGGCCAGGGTGTGCCCCCATTTCCCACGCAGAAAGAAGGTGCAACAGGACCGCTAAAAGGCCTGTAGAAGTGGGAGGGTCTGACCAGTCCCACCCGAGAGGGCAGTGGGTAACCCAGACTCGACACTGAGAATGTGAACCCAGAAACTCACTTTTAGCAGAGAACCAGGACTAAACGATTCTAGCGCCAGGCATTTTAAGCCCCTGACTTCTGGTGAGCCAGCGGGTGGTCACAGGGGCCGGAAAGGCAGGGATGGCCGCATCTCAGCTGCCCAAATGAGAGACACACTTGCTTCAGACAGCCCTTGCCTCAGACAGTCCCCACGCAAATAGGCAGAAAATTGCTTCGGGGAATGGGAGGTCTGCAGGCTTGTTTTGTTTTGTTTTAAACTTGAGAAACTTTGTCTTGCCTGGGTTCTGGGGTTCTTTGTCACCTGGCAGGCTGGAGGAAGGGCCCAGGACTGCTTTAGGCACCTGGATGGCTGGCTTGCTCTGGCTGTTTTAGATCTGAGCCTCTCAAAAGCGGGGATGTGCCTCGGGAAGGGGGGGGGGCGGGGAGCACTCCCTGTCTGGTGTTGCTCCCACTTTTGTCAGCCAGGCAAGGTAGCATGGGGAGGAGAGGGTGCTGTGGGGGCGCAGTCCCCCAAACATACCCAGGACCCCAGTAGGATGGGACTCTGCTCCCAGACCCTCAGCCTACTACCTTACCCTGATCCCAACCTTAGCCCTGAGTTAGGGGAGACTATGGGAACCGTCCCTCTTGGCACTAAGCCATTGGGTGTCTGGGTGGGGTTTTCTATCCTTCTCCCAGTCCTGGGCAGGTTTCCCAGGAGTTATGGAGTTGGGGAACCCCTGAGCCCTGAGGAGAGAAAGGCCTGACACCAACGCTGGGGAATGCCAGGGGTAGGGCAGGTTGGGCCCTTCTCCAACCTAGACACTGATACCCCCACCCCCTTTCCCCTGCCTTTGGCCAGAAACTTCCTTTCTGGCTGCCAGCAGGTAGGTCCCTTCTTGCCAGGAATGTGCATATCCTGCTGGGCCCCTACTCCAAGCACACTTCTTCCTTGGCCGGGGTGGGAGAGAAGGCAGCGGGACTTGGTGGTGGTGGTTGGGGGGGCTTCCTTTGATCAATAATTCCCCCAAGTGTTTGCCGAGCCCCCCCACTCCCCCACCCCCGCTTGTCTGTGTGGGCAGGTCCCCTGCTGGGCACTAGAGAGCCCTAGCAAGAGGCTCTGATCCTCTGTTGCCCAGGTAGGAGAGACAGACAAGATGTCACATCAGGGAGAAGAGAGTGGGAGCAGGGTGTCTGTTTCAGAGGGAGAAGTGTGAGCTGTGATGGAAAGGACAGGTCATCTCTAGAAGGCCCTGGTGCTCTGCCACACCTGGCCTAGCCGTACCCTCTCTCCCGACATCCTAACCCTTCTCTGTGCCCCTGCCTCGGTAGTTTGCCTGTCTTTCCAGCTGAAATGCAAACCCCCCACGTCTATCCCCAGCGCAATGACTTTACTTTCCTGATAGCACAAAGCGTGCAAAATAATTTCTTCTACCCACGGAGTTCCACACAGCGTCTCTTCATGATCTTTCTACTCTCCCAGCTTCCCCAGAACCCAGACCCCGCAGGTGCTACTTTTGACAGGATTTCACTGGCCAAAGTGGTTTCCTTGGACTTGGTTCCAGAACTCTGGAGCCCGGGGCAAGTAACTCTAGCCAGCCCAAGGCAGAACATGGGTTAGGGTGGAAAAGGCTTTGGACCCCACCAGCCATGATGGGACTCTGGGTGAACTTAATTAAGCTCTTGGAACCTCAATTTTCCTCTGTGTAAAATGGGTCAATAATAACCACCTTAGAGAGTCCATTTGGGAGTTGAATGTAAGGTACCTAGCGCTGACCGAGGAGTGGTTTTTATTATGAGACTCTGAGCATTGCCAGGACGCACGCTGGACTGAATGTTGGAAATGCTTGCGTTTGAACTTCCATTTCACAAGCTGGGGGCAAATGAAGCCCAGAGAGAAGAAGCAACTTGTCTGAGGTTACACAGCCAGTCAGTGGGAGAGCTGGGGCTAAAATGTGGGGCTCCTGGGCGCCTGGGTGGCTCAGTGGGTTAGGCCGCTGCCTTCGGCTCAGGTCATGATCTCAGGGTCCTGGGATCGAGTCCCGCATCGGGCTCTCTGCTTGGCAGGGAGCCTGCTTCCTCCTCTCTCTCTCTGCCTGCCTCTCTGCCTACTTGTGATCTCTCTCTGTCAAATAAATAAAAATAAAAAAAAAAAATCTAAAAAAAAAAATAAATAAAATGTGGGGCTCCTAACTCGAACTGGGCTTGAGCCTCTGCTGTGGGGCAGGGAGAAAGGAGGGGACAGAAGGGCTTCTCAGCTCCTGCCCTCGCTCCTTTACAGACTCAGGCCTGAGCTGCCCCCTCTGCACTCCCGGTGAGAAGGCTGTGTTTTCTCCTCCTGCCTTCCCTTTAAGGGGGGGGGTCTAGGTTCAGAACCTGGCATTTCCCACCTCCACGTGACTTTGGAACGATGCAGTCATATGTTACCCCCCCAAACACACACACACACACCACCCTTTTAAGATGCTCATGGAGACAAAAGAAAATGCAAGGGATAATTCCCCAGAGTGTAGAGAAGGAAAATGGCTGGCACCACCTCCAGAAAGGGAGACTTCTGGGGTTTGGAACCCCAGGCTACACAGTCTTAGAGCAATTCGGGACCTACCTGTGGATGGATCATCTCAAAGAAGAAAAAAAATACTCGACTTCAGCCTATAAGTTCCTGGCTTTTTCAGCATTGCCTTTCTGGATTCTACAGGAATGGATCCCTTCATCCAGTCCCGCCATGGGTGATCGTGGAATGATAGCAGGAACCATTTACTTCCAAGCCCTATGGCTGCCCATACAGTGGTCTGGTGAGATGGCACCCAGTGGGCCCCTCATGGAGCCTGGACTCAGGGCACACCTGCCTGAGCTAGAAATGGAGAGCTCCCAGCAGGGAAAGTGCATGCATCAAAATGTCCTGTGCCCCAAGGGGGCCATCCAGATCTGGGCATGGCAGATGTTCTTCCTTTCCTTGATCCCCATCCCAGGCCTCCTCCTTTCCGGTCTTTGCCAGGCTGTCCCTCACTCCAGTGCAGCCCCGCACCCTCTCCCCACCCTGGCCAGAGCCATGCAACCTGTGTCCAGAATCCTGGTAGCTCTGCTGACCTCATAGGTCCCAGTCCTCTACCTACTTGGAGCCTCCAGAGCTAGGGCCTGAGGCGCACTGGGCTCATTGGTAGTGCTGATAGAGGTAGCTGGGGTTTTCTCCCACTCCCAGCTGATTCCAATGAAACCTGACCTGGGCTACCTTGCAAAATGGGGGCAGGGTGGATAGGGGGTTTTCCTCACACATAAGAGTGGAATGTGTGGAGTAGCGACCCTTTGGCATTTGTTCAAGGTAGTCAGGGTCAGCAGGTGGAAGTTACCTAGAATTCTCACCAGCAGCAGAGGAGGGACAAAGGACAGCAACTTAAGGGCAGGGTGACTAGGAATGGAGACCAGGAGGACTGCTGTCCAAGCCAAAAACATTGTGGAGCGCTTAGTGTGTGCTGTGGCAAACATGAGGGTTGGGGGAAGAGCTTTAATAAGAGGTGACTGGATTGCAACTTGGACAATCAGAAATGGAGCAAACACCCTAGGCTGATCTTTCAGATAGCCCTGGAAGCAGGGCTCTGGTGTGACGCTGGGGGGCCGTGTTAACCGGATGCCTCTGCTGGCCTGGGAGGGCCCTCAGGAGGTCTGTGCTGTGTGAAGGGAAACTGGGGGGCGGTGGGCGAGTGGGCTCCCGTTCTGGGCTCCTCAACCCGATGAGCTCCCTCGAATTGAGCTGCGCAGCTCTGGAGCCCACACTTCCGGGAGACCTAGGCTGAAAGAAATTGGTCCCAAAAAAGGGTAGTGGTGTACTTCCTGCTTTCCTTCAGGGGTTCCCGTGCCAGATGTGCATCTGCACCCTGCGAGGAAGGGTGTGCCGGCTGGGGAGAATATTGGGTAGAGATTGAACGGCGGGATTTACGGGAGACCCAGGGAGTGGCTGCAGCTGTAAGCGTTTAGGGAGCAAAGCGCTCAGCGTGGAGAAGCTCCCTATCTTTTCAAGGCTTCCCATATCACTGGATCAGAGCAGGAGGTGCTTGCGAAGGTCGGATCTTAAGGATGCAGAGTTGGTCGACTTAGGGGAAGCCTCCAGAATCTACCCCCCGGGAGAACCAGGGCTACTGGCCTTCCCTCCCAGCTCAGCGCACTTGCCCAGGGTTGCTTGCCTCGCCAGCATTGCCCGGAGCCTCTTCAAGCACATCCGTGCAAGTTACAGGAAGCTCCTTAATCTCTGAGCTCCGGGATGCTGCACTACGGCCGGAGCGCCGGAGATACAGCCTGGAACTCGGGACCCACTCCGCCCAGTGCCCCGGGGTCTAGGGAATGTTGAAAGAGGGGGCTGCTGGTCCTTTAGCCAGCGGGAGGGCCGCCTCCTCCCCGAGGGCTGCACTCCTCTCACTTGGGGCTGACCTCGCAGGTCTGGGTGGTAAACAAGGTCTGGATTCACTGACCAGGGTCACCCGTACGCCCGCTGCTACCAACTTCCTAATCCCGTGTAAGACCTTAGCCATGGCCCACTTCTTTCTGGGCCAAGGTTTTCCTAACTGCACAACTGGGAACACAGGCAGTCTCTTCTCCCAGGCTTCCCTGGGCCGAAACTCCGCGTTGGGCATCAGGCGAAAAGAGAACCGGAAGGTCTCCGCGCACTCTCTCTTTGTTCACCGCGGCGGGAGCCTCCTGCCTCCGCCGCTCCTTCCCGAAAGGGGCGCTGTGGAGTGCGGGGCAGGCGGCCCGCGGCCCAGGCAAGGTTCCTCCCTTCCCAATTAGGCAGCGGAGCCTGATTAAAAGGGGGTGCTGCCCGCCCCCTCCTGCCCGATCTACATCGACGAGATTTCCCTTCATCAGAATCTCACATCCTCCAGAAATTAATTTGATGCCTCTTGTTATCAATTAATTGAATCTCGTTGGGAGAGAGAGCTCAGCGAGGCGGGCCGCGGCTTGGCCCTGGTGTGCCGCTGGTCTGCCCTCCCCCTCACATCAGGACAGCCTCACCCCCTCCCCATTTCTCTTGTTTCTGCCTTGCTCATAATTCCACTTATTTTCTAAAATATAGCCACCGCTGTGAATCCTTTTGCCCAGTTTGGCTTGGATGGGTCCCCATGGATGGGGCACTGCCTGGGATTTACCCTTCCTGAGCTGAGGAGGGGGCCATGTGGGGGTTCCTCTCCCCTGGGCCCTCTTCCATCCCTCTGTAAATCAACAGAACCACAGCGCTGGGGAATTTGGCCCTGACCCTGACCATGTGTACTCCAGGGGCTGCTGGTGAGAAACTTGGAGAGGAGGACTGGGGGAGGCAGAGCTAGGGACGGATGGCAAGGATCCTCCCCCACTAGACACACACACCCTAGTTGGAGGAGGCGATACTGGAGGGCCAGGCTAGGGGCCTGTCCGCCAGCAGGATTTTGTCCTTGTGAAAGTTTCATCTTTTTTAGAGGAGGTGATTAGGAGCTGTTGCCCCTGCCAGGGCTGATCTGTTCAGTGAAGGGGCAGTGGGCACAGATGTGTGGTACCTCCTAGCCGCCCAAGAGCAAAGTTGGGCATCTGCAGGAACAAGAAGGTAAATGAGAGATGAAGGAGGAAGGTTCTAGAAGACATCCCAATCTGGGAGGGGGATGTGGCCGATACAGGGTACAACTAAGTGGTTACCAGACCCTGACTTGGGAGCTGTGCTTTGCTGTTCCACATACCTTCCCTTGTCCTGCTCCTCAGGACAGCCCTGGGAGATTGTCCAGGTGATGATCTGTATTACTCTCAATTAATGGTGAGGGACCCAGGCCTGGAGAGGTCATGTAACTTGCCCTGGGTCACACAGCTAACTGAAACATGCTTCTCTGGAATGCTGGCCATAAGGGCTGAGGTCACAAATTGACCAACTTCACCCTTTAGGCGTTTTGTTGATGCACACAAAGCTTATTACAAGGGTATGTACGTTTCACACAGATATCCCCACTTTGGCTTCTTTTGAAACACCCAGACCCCGTCACTCTCAGCTTGCATTTCTGCATGTGGTAAGGACACACTGGGATTGAGTGTCCCGTGCTCCTCACCTGGCCTTCTAGGTGACAGGCCTAGCCCCCAAGGGCATTTTGGGTAGTAATTCTGTCTTGGAGATTTCACCTGTCCTCTGTACTCTCCAAGGAGGAACTCTGGGGAAAGGGGGGTGGCCTGAGAGACTCTTCAAGGCCTTTACTAGAGCTCAGAGAAGACCTTTAAGGACACTGCGACCCCACGTGAATTCCCACACAACTTTTCAAAACTGGTGTGGGGGGGATAATTGTCCCTTGGAGCCTGTCCTAAGCTGAAACCAGCCCATCCCTGCCCAGGTGAGCCTCTCTGTGAAAGTGGTCAGCCTCTTACCTGTCTCCCAAACTTACTTACTTTTTGTGGGGGAAGGGAGAGACTTTCTCCCAAGAATAAAACCTCAGTTGGCAACAAGAGAGGAACTGGGCAGAAGTCACCTTTCTGAAACTCATTTTGGAACAGGGCAAGAGGGTGCTGATGCTTATATATTCAGATGTGGGTGTGTTCTGGATGCCCCTTGAGTTGGTCCCGAAGATCCCTGTAAATGCCACATGTGAACATCATCGGGGAGACAGAGAGAGGGCCCAGGGCTGGTCAGGCAGGTGGGGCGGGAGGCAGTCAGGGACCCCAGGAAGGGCCAGATCCCATGGTGTGTCCCAGGTTGGCTGAAGCCCCTCCTTTGCACACGGGAGCCCCCTGGTGCCAAGGGCACTACCAGAACCAGGCTCCAGATGGCCACTCAAGCCCTGGATGAGTCGCCCCCACCCCTTAACCAGCGCCCCCCCCCCACATAACACGTCACTATTTAATTAGCCGTCTCTGATTAACCAAACTTGGCATTCGGCTTCTCTTGCCCTCATCTTTCCCAGCTCCGAATCAATGGCTTTGATATGCTAATTAGGGAGTAATTTAATTTCAAAAGGCCGCAATTAACAAGGGTGTTGTGGACATGCTGTAGTTAAGCGGAGTAATCTAATTTGCATTAGTAACAAGCAGGGACTAATTAGAAGCTTAATTAGACACTTAGATGGCTCTTATGTTTACTTTCTTAATGAGATGGAGTGGGATCTTTGGTTCTCTTTCCTTTTTCTTTCTTTCTTTCTTTCTTTTTTTTTAATTGTTAATTCTTCCTCTTGGTGTGGTTCTAGGAAAGAGTGTTGAGGGAGGCCACCTTGCTAGGGCCTGGTGGGAGCATTTTAGGGCCTGAGTGGGTGTAAAGGACACTGTGGGGGGCGGGCAGTGGTGAGGAAAGGTTCAGATTCCAGGGAGATTCCAGAATGACTGCCCTCCGGGCCTTAATGACCTCTGAGGTGGGATTCAGGAGAAGAGCACTGATTTGGGAGTCAGGAGAGCTATAGGGTTTCTGTTGGGCTCAGCCTCCTAGCAGCCAGGTGACCTTGTCAAGTCAGTAGGCATCCTCTAAGTGTCCTTCCCTCTTTATCTGTCAAATGAACACCAGGTTGTGTGCAGAAGAGTGAAGGGGGACAGTGTATGGGAAAGGGCTTCAAGGAGAATGGTTGTTATTAAAATAAAATATAGTCACAAACTGTGTGCCCAGGTTTCTCTTCCTTGTGACTCAGCTTAGAAGTCACCTCCCACCAGAAGAGCCTTCCCAGAGTGTCCACATTCCCTCTAGGCACCCACAGCCAGCCCGCCGGTGTCAACGTAACATAACATTTGTAAAGTTGTGCACCATAAAGAGTAGAGGCTCTCAACCCTGGCTGCAATTGAAGTGTAAGATTTTATTTTTTTATTTACTTGAGAGAGAGAGAGGGAAGGAGCACTAGTGGGAAGAAGAGCAGAAGCAGAGGGAGAAGATGACTGCCCACTGAACAGGGAGCTCAATCCCAGGACCCTGAGATCATGACCTAAGCTGAAGGCAGACGCTTAACCTGCTGAGGCATCCAGGCACCGCTGCAATTGACATTTAGAATACTTGGACAAGATTTTTAAATTATCCGTGCCTGGGTCCTACTCCCCAGAGTCCAATTTATTTGACGCAGGGTGCAGCCTAAGTATTGGGTATTTTTCTTAACACTGTGTTTGTCTGGGTGTCTGTCTTTCTCTTTCACCAACATGTAAGCCTCCCAACAGCAGGGGCTGTGTTTTGTTCCCTCTTTATGCCCAGAGCCCTGTGTTCAGTATTAGTTGCAGGCAGAGGCCCACGAGCCTGCTGTGTACCCTCTGGTGGGTGTGTAAACTCACCCAGGTTTGACAGCATCTGCAGTGTTGCTTTTTGAAAGCCTTATGCAGGATCTGAGAATCTTCTGGAAACAGACCTGAGGAGAATGGAGGGAAAATGCTAAAAAGGTGAGGGGCTCATGAGTCCTCGAGGATGTGGGTACATTGTCGAATGGAGGATAAAATTGGTACAAATTTTATGGATATCAATTAGGGAATAAATGTATTAACAGCCTTAAAATTACACAGTTCTAAAAAAAAAAAAAACACAGTTCTACCTAAACACGTATGTTTTTTTTTTTAAGATTTTATTTATTTATTTGACAGAGAGATCACAAGTAGGCAGAGAGACAGAGAGAGATGAGGAGAAGCAGGATCCCTGCTGAGCAGAGATCCCGATGCGGGACTCGATCCCAGCCCCTGGGATCATGACCTGAGCCGAAGGCAGAGGCTTAAACCACTGAGCCACCCAGGCACCCTCTAAACATGTATCTTAAGCATATAGTTAGAAAGGTCGAGTATTGCTTTCATATAAGGGTGTTTATTGCAGCATTGTAGTTTTAAAAAAAAAAAAAAAGGTATAGTCGGGATGTCCAACTCTAGGGGATTGGTTAAATAAATTCTGGAACGTGCAACCCATTTGAGCAACTATGTGACCACTAAAAACTGTTGCTTAAAATATTTGATGTCATGTGGAAATGGTTATGATAGTAAGTGGTGAGTGGAAAAATAGGAAAGTTCAAACCATGTACAGATTATGACCCCAATTTCACTTTTTAAATGTTTATATGCCAAAGAGAGTGAAAATGAACTGACTGGAAGGGGGTGGATCCCAAAGGCTAGCTTTCTGGGTGGCACAATTATGGGTATTACTTTTTTTTCTTTATACTTTTTTTTTTTTTCTCTTCAAAATTTTCTGCCAAGGTGTCTGTTACTTTTAAGATTAAAAAATGGAGTTACTTGAAACTTGGGAGAGAACTTGAAGCAGCACAGAATGGTGGTTCACCTTCCAAGTCAGGGACTTGTTGTCGCCTTTTGTTTATTTATTTATTTTTAATTGATGTTATTTACTTATTTGAGAGACCGGAGAACGCATGTGTTCCTGGGGACAAAGGGGCAGAGGGAGAAGCAGACTCCCTGCTGAGCAAGGAGCCCCACACAGCTCCAACCCCAGACCCTGAGGTCATGACCTGAGCCGAAGGCAGACACTTAACTGACTGAGTCACCCAGGCATCCTTATTGCCACCTTTTAGAGAGGCAGGTCCTCACCCTGCCACTTGCCCTAAGTTCCTCAGGCTCTGAAATTTTGTGTGGCAAGGCCTTGAATGGTCCCTAACATCAGGGCGTGTGGCTGCTAATGTGTCATTTCGGGAGAATCTTGGGAGTACAGAGGGAAGCCTAGGTGCCTGCCTCTGACCCACACAAAGGAGAGTCCCAAAGTACAGGGACAACGTGGGCTTAGAGAGGGATTAAGCTTTTTCTGGAACTCAAGAGAGCCCCATCTTCCTGGGGCAAGACACTGTAGGCGTAATCAGAAAGCCAGATACGATGTGACTCACATCACCCTGCTCTGGTTTAGGGACTCACTTTGGAGCTAGAGACATCCTAACCTGTGGGTCCTGCCTCACTTTCTGCAAATGCCGAACCAAGGGCTGTGATGAGAGGATAATAGGATCACAAACCCTAGCCCACTCAGAGTTGAGGTATAGCAGGACTTTCTGGGCTCCCATAATCATAGTAACCGCCCTTCTCTGAATGGCTTTTTCATGCAGTGTATTCTGTTTGCTATCACAGCAGCCCTGTTTGCAATCACGGCAACCCTGAAAGGAAGGTTTATTGGTATTAGTCCCATAAGACAAATAAGGTCACCAAAGCTCAGCCTGGTGACCTCACTGCTCAGTGCTCTCCATACAGAGATAAGAGACCAGAAATTGGTCCACAGGTAGGATGGCAAATGAGTGTGGCTGGCTAAGGAGGGCCAAGGCCCAAAACGGCTGCTGCCCAAATCCTCACCTCTGCTGGTAGCCTGAGTCAGTGTTCCTTTGGGGCCTGAGGTGAACCAGGGAGGGGGGATCCCCACACCTTTGGAGGACAGGTTGGGAAGCATTCTTCTGTTACTTGTGATGTCGGTGCTTATTGCTCTGGAAAGCCCTCTGCTTTATGTCCCTGACACAGGTAAGATCTGATAGCAGGACAGCTAGAAAGATAGGGAAAGAAAATAGAAAGAAATAGAAAGAAAAAGAAAATGCATCTTCGTGCTCTGTTCTCTCTGGTACCCACATCTTTTTATGGAATCTAGCAATGTGTCCATTTCAGAGACTTTTAGCTCTGGAAAAGTCTGAAAGCAGCAACCTCTCATAAAATATGGGCCTTTGCCCGAGCTGTTTGCCCTGAATTCAGTGTACATTTTACCTGGCCAGCATCTAATCACCTTTCATCTCTGAACATAAATGCCATTTCCTTGAAGAGAAGGCCTTCCCTGCACTCCCACCCCCTCCCCCCATTAAGCTAGAGTCCCCTGCTTATTCCCTGTACTCACATTTGATGGAACCTACTTTCTTTATGTGAACTTATCTACTTATTTGGGTCCTTATTTATCATTTGCCTCCCCTCACGGGAACCACGAGCTCCAGCACATTAGGGCCTGGGCCCTGTTCTGCTGGGGTCGGCCCACACACATAGCCTGGCACACTGTACATGCTTAAGTTTCCGGCGGACCAGTGAATGGACGAGGGTCACTGCTGGTGCTATACGCTCTTGGCTGTCCACTGGAGGAGAGAGAAGCATGACTTTGTTCACGGCCAAAACTCTACTAGTGGCTAATTTTTCAAAAAGACCATGCCGGATTTACCCAGTGAAAAGGGGTTGGGGTGAACAGGACCCCCCCCCCCCGTTATTATAAATTACCCTCAAAGTATCTAGGGCACTGCTGCACTGGTTTGTTCAAGATTTGGATACCAGCAGAGGGTAGGGACCAAATTCCGGTGTCTTGCAGTCCTGCAAGATAGATCCTCAGGGTTTGTCTTTTTTTTTTTTTTTTTTCTTTTAAGATTTTATTTATTTATTTGACAGAGAGATCACAAGCAGACGGAGAGGCAGGCAGAGAGACAGAGGGGGAAGCAGGCTCCCTGCTGAGCAGAGAGCCTAATGCGGGGGCTCAATCCCAGGACCCCGAGATCATGGCCTAGGCCAAAGGCAGAGGCTTAACCCACTGAGCCACCCGCCCCCCCCCCTTTTTTTAAAGTAAGCTCCGTGCCCACTGTGAGACTTGAATTCACCACCCTGAGATCAAGAGTTGCATGCTTTACCAACCAGGCTAGCTAGGCGCCACCCCCCACCTCCCTGTTGTCTGTCTTAATCAGGCACTAAATCCATGTTGAATGAATAAATGGCCTTGGATATGGATCATCTCATTTTGGCCACGAGGCAGCTCATAAACTAAAGTCAGTGGTCATCACTGAGGAGACCTGTGGTCTTGGATGAGCAGCACTAACATCACTTGGGAACTTTTTAGAAAAGAAGATTCTCAGACCTACTGAATCAGAAACTCCAGGCCTCAGGCCCAGCAGTCTGTGTTCCGACAAGCCCTCCAAGGGCATTCTGATGCATTCAAGTTTGAGATCCTCCGGCTTAAGGTTTCGGCCCATTTTGTTCTCCCTTTGACAAAAGCTTCATCTGTCTTTTTTTGCAGTTGGCTTCCTGAGCTTTCTTGGAAGTCGACAGGGCTATACTATTATACTATATAATATATATGTGTATATATATTATAAATAGTATATATGTGTATATATACATATACACATATATATTATAAATAGATAATCTAGTATCCCCCATCATGCGGAGGAGAAAAAGGGGTAATGAACTTGGGCCCAAGTGCCCCGGCAAGTTGGTGACAGACCGGGGCCTAGATGCCACGTTTCCCAACTTTAAGGCTCAGTTTCTCGGCTCTCCCCGACCAAGATTGTGGGTTTGCGGAGGGCTGGAAACTGTGACTACTTGTTTCAACTTGAACCACCACCCTTGCTGGGGGTGTGGGTTACCTGTGGTCACGCCCCCACGGGCCTTGCTCTGGTTAGAGCTGGGGTGCAGCAGCTGTCCAGCTGCGGTGCTGCACGTGTGTGCTAGGGGCTGCCCCGCCCCCGCCACCCCCTCCCCGCGGGTAAACTCCGGGCATCCATCAGTCTGTTAATTGCGCTAATTAGAGATCGCGGAGGTGTTAATTGGAAAACCCTGGTATTGTGCCTGTTTGGGGAAGAAAACGTCAATAAAAATTAATTGATGAGTTGGCAGGGCGGGCGGCGCGGGTTCACGGCGAGGCGCAGGGTGTCGTGGCAAATGTTACGGCTCAGATTAAGTGATTGTTAATTAAAAAGCTACGGTAATTAATACTCCCTACACCATATGTGCCCGCGGAAAAGGCACAAAGGTTCTTCGGCGTGTGGGGGTCCCCGCCCCTCTTCCTCTCACCCAAAACACCCTAGTCCTTGGGTTCTCCTTTTAGCCTCAAGATGGGTAGAACTCGTCACTTCTGCCCTGGGAGGGGACCAGACTGACCAGGAAAGTTACTAGGAGGCGTCCCCTGTGGCATGCCCACCAGGGTTCTTCGAAGGGCCAGGAGCCTCAGGGGAAGTGGGAGCCCCCGGTGGCCCCACAGCCTCCCCCAGAGCGGAAGAGGAGGCTGTGGCTTTGACCCAGTTTCCTTCCTTTCTTTCGAAGGCGTCTGTGGGACCTTTGGGGCCTGGAGCAAGGCTCTGAGGTGCCCTGACTCCCCAAGGGGTTCCCTGAGAGATGGGAGACTGGGGACCTGCCTGAAGATGGGACTAGAGCCCGAGAGAAATCCTTGACCACCTAAACCACCTAAAACAATTCGGCCTCAGACACTTTCACTTGTCCCCAAGACGTGGTAGAAGAGGGGTCAGGAAAGGCTGGGGTGGGTGCAGGATGAGGGCCTCAGTTTTAGCGAATCCTAGAAAGACCTAATTCCCCCCTCCTGACATGCTGTATAAGGGAAGAAAGGCCAGCCAGGTGACTTGGGCAAGGGGTAGTGACTTGCCCAAAGTCACACAGCTGGCCCTTGAAACCAGATAGTCTCTTTCCTGGAGCTCTCTTCTTCTCCAGGTGTCAGCTGCTCTTTTCTGGGGAAATGGGTGACTGGGGTAGGAGTGTGTGGTGAGAGGGGGAGGGGCAGGAGTGAAGGGAGGAGGAAGCTTTTGGAGGGTGTCCCTCCATCCTGGTCCCAGAGGAAGCAGCTAAGGTCCACATAAGGTGGATCCTTGGGCAAGGGACCATAGCCGTGACTCTGATGGGCTATCAGGGGCTCCAACCAGCCACTAGAACACTGTGGCTTCATGTACACATGCTGGACTAGGGAGTTTTACTCCTGGAAATTTCCAAGACCAATAAGACTTCCAGGACCACCCCTTCATGTAGAGATGGGGAAACTGAGGCCCAAAGGAGGAAGATAGAGGATTCACAGCTGGTTGTGGCTGAGCCCAGGCCCTTGCCTTCTCCCAGCCAGGGTCCAGGTTCTCAGGGCACTGCTATCAAGGCCTGCCTCCAGCACCACTAACTCCCCCCCACCCTGCCCCGGGCCTGCCTGCCCCAGCCCCCAGAGTCTGCACACCCACAAGGCAGAGGACACCCCATTGCTATTGCAACACCCAGTGGAGAGATGGGCAGGAGGCGTGAGGCTGCTGGTGTGCTCATCCTCAGAGGGCAGATGTCCCAGGGCAGGGAAGGTGAGGGTGTGGAGATGCCTGGGAACACATGCAGGTTTGGGTGCGTGCTGGTGAGCGGGTGGGAGCAATGAAGGAGGTGAAAGCCCCAGGAGAGGGCAGAGCGTGCCACATGGGAATTAATGCCATTCATACACCCTGCGGAAATGACTTTTCAAATGCATATAATCTCAAGCATGCAAATGAGAGGCTTGCTTCACCCTGTTTAATATGAATGATCGGCCCTTGAATAGCTATTATTACACGCCACATTGCAGCAATTATGTTGTACACTGGGTGTCGCTCTGTACCCCCCCCATAAAAAGACAGAAAAGAAAGGGACACCTCTGTTTGCAGCCTCATTCCTTTCTTCTCCCTTTTTCCAAACTTGCTGTCTGATCTACAACTTTATGGTGTGTGTGTGAGTGTTGGAAGGGGAGGCACTCTCCCCTACCCCAGGGAAGGAACTGCTGGATTCTCTTTCCTTTCTCCTGTGCACACACAGGCACCCCTGAGGCTCTGGTCTTTGTCCCCTGGGGCCCAGGAGTTCTCAGATCTCAGAAAAGCTAGACTTGGAATCAAGGCAGGCAGCTGCTCTCCACCCCCAGCAGGGCCAGGGTTGGGGGAGAGGGAGCAGAGTGGGCCCCTGCTGTCTCCCCATCCCCCTTATGTGTAGCTGAGCCCCAGGCCTGAGTGGGGGAAGGTGCTCCGTAAGCTGCTGCCAGGGATCAGGGTGGGTGGCTTGGAGGAGGGGGCTGGGGCCCTGTGCTCTGACGGGTGGAGGATGGCGCCCACCCCATTCATCATTTGGCAGCCACTGGCCCTCGGGCTGACATGGCCATTAAGGCCTGGGCCCAAGTGCTCAATCTCTTCCGAACCATCACCCCCAACCTCACCCTAGCCCTGGCCCACCTCCTCTTGGAACTCAGGAGTGGGAGCAGCAGCTGGGGGGTGGGCGGTAGGGAGACAAGCCCTTGGAAACACACAGACACACACAAACATGGGAAACCCTAGGAGCATACAGTCACCCAGGAGGCCACACAGATCAATCCATTACGACAAAGATACCTAGAGTCACAGACGGAGAGGGGCACAGGAGCAGCGATGTGGCACATGTGACCGTTGGGCTCCCCATGGACCCTTAACACCTCTCTGTCCCCCTCATGCACCCCCAGACCCTCACACTCCTCCTAATAGAAAGTGGCCCAGCCAAGAGGGAGGGGGGAAGAGTTCTTCCCTGGTGAAGGGAGAGAATTTCCCTGGCAGGAGGGAGATGCTCTTGGGAGCGGCCACCTTGGGGAAGGAACTAGGGAAATGATCCAGCCTCTCTGGTCTGCTCATCCACTGCCTATTGGGAGACCCTGCGATCCTGGGTCTGCCTAGGCCAAAAGGGGATCAGAAGGGGAAGAAAGAACGAACACTGGCTACCTTCCATAGGTCCCTTGATCTCTGTGTGATTTGGGCCAAGTCTTGGGCCTCCCAAAGCCTTAGAGTCCTCACCCTTACAAATAAGGCAGCTGGAGAAGGCATGGATCGGAGCTTACCTGCTGCAAGGTGGTTTTTACACGTGCTGTTTTACTTACTCCTCACAGGACTCCAAGAGGCTAAGATTAACTGCTTCTACTCACAAACCGAAGTTTGGGGAGGGTTTTTGTTTTTGTTTTTTAAAGTTAATTTATTTAAGTAATCTCTGCACCCAACACGGGGCTCATACTCATGACCCAGAGATCAAAAGTCACATGCTCTTCTGACTGAGCCAGCCAGATGCCCTGAGGTTTAGGGAGTTTAAGACTCTGTCAAAGATCAGTGGTGGGTTTCAGCCAGGTCCCTTTTGATTGCGATGCATGTCCTTCTCAAGGGGCTGTGGCTTCGGGGATAGCTGGGAAATGGGGACACTCCAGACTTGGAGAGCAGCTGGGTATACTAAAGGCCCCTATTTGCATCACAGTGTGTGTGTGTGTGTGTGTGTGTGTGTGTGTGTGTGTGTTGCCTGCAGGCGCTCGCGCGCGCGCACACACACACACACATACACACTCATCCCCCCTGTCCCCCCAGCAGATGTTGGACCCTCCTTGAGTGATAGAAGGAATCTCTGGCCTTCTCCTGGCTACCTTTGACCGTTGCAAACAGACCCTCTCTTTCGGGGAATGCTTCCACCCCTGGAGAAGCAGCTGGGGAGGGAGGGGAGGGCACAAGATTCAGGCCTTGACCCTTTGCCCTGAACTGTCTGGACCCTCAGTTTTTCCACCTATAAAATCAGGATGATAATAACTATCTCTCACCATCTTTGTGAGAAGGAATCATGGTGCTAATAGAAATAGTAAATGTTATGGAGTGTCTGCTTTTGGCCAGGGCTTTTTGGCAGGTCAGAGAAGTGGAACCACTGACTGCCTTCACCACCCAGCTCCAGCCCAGTTGAGTGGCTCCCAGTAGGTGCTGGGCAAAGGACAATCACATTTGTGGTACAAGTGTGGATTAGAGCCTTTCTGGGTCCTAGGGGAGGAGACCCTATAAGGAGGCCCTGCCCAGGGGAAGTCTCTGTCTGTGGGGAACACACACAGAGGTCATTACTGGTGGGGGTGGGGCTCAGCAATATGGTTGGTCCCAGTGAATAGCTCCTCGGAGCTTTGATATCCTAGCGGGATGATATCCTAGCCGCAGGCTAGCTTCCCCAACGGTCCTAGCCTGGAGGGAGAGGCCAACACCAGACTGGGGGGCGGGTGGATGGGATTCCCTACCTTACCCTCCCCAGGAGCAAGGGTGAAGACATCACCTCCTCCTCTTCCCGGCCAGAGTCTCCTGGAAGTCCGGAAAATGTGGGGGAGGAAGGCAGTGGGGCTGTCTCAGCTTCACTGAGCTGCCCCTCAGTGGAGCTGCCCCTTCCCCAGCCTAGGGAGAGGATGGTCGGGAGGGGGCCCGCACCCCGAAAGGGGTTGTAGGAGCCGCTTCGAGGAAGTTAAGGAGGAAGAGATGCCCTAGGATTGGGGGGCAGGGGGCTGTTAAGCTGTGGAGGTGTGTTGTTTGGGGGTCGAGGGGCTTCGCTGGCTGCCTTCCCCGGTAGCCCGCGTCCTGGTTTGAGCCTCAGTCCCTCCCCCATGTCTCTCCTCCCCCTCTAGGTCCCGCTAGAGCGACATGATGGTGGAATCCGCCTCGGAGACAATCAGGTCGGCTCCCTCTGGCCAGAACGGCGTGGGCGGTATCTCCGGGCAGGCCGATGGCGGCGGCGGCGGTGGCGGCGGCGGCGGCGGCGGCTGTGGGGCCGGGGCGGCGGGCGCTGGCGGAGGCGGCCCAGGCAGGGACTCCGCGGCGGGCCCAGACAGCAACGGCGAGTTGAGCCCGGCAGAGCTGCTGCACTTCCAGCAGCAACAGGTAGGAGCGGGCGCCCCTCCCTGGCAACCGGGAGGAGCAGAGGGGCTCGGCGGGGCCACTTCCCACTCTCTTTCTGGCGACATAGGTCCTAGGCTTCTGCCAAGCAGCCTCACTTGTAACCCTCTTGAAAAGATCCAGCCTCCAGGGACTCCCTCTGCGCCCTTCCACACCAATGGCCATCCAAAGGCAGGGGGAGAGCAGGGCTCCCAGGAGAGAGAAGTGGGACCCAGGAGGCCCAGAGGTCAGGAAGCTTGGACCCGTTTCAGAAAGAGACAAAGACAGAGAGACTCCTGGAGAAGAGCGTGAGAATGTGCGTTTGTGCTCTCCTCCTGCACATTGGCTAAGTGAACAAGGTTGCGGGAGGGAGACCCCTCTCTAGGGTACATGTTCCTTGGAGAAAGGGGTTGTGTATACAGGGGTATCTTCACTTTCTTTGTACTGTAAAATATCCCCCACTGCCTTCTCTGCCTGGGCCCCTAATCCAGGCTGTGAAGAAATTAAGCTTCCAGGCACCAGAGTCCAAAGCAGCTAGGAAAAGGCCAAAGGTAGGAGGCAATGGCAGGCCTCCATTTTTAGGGGTCAGTCTGGGGATCCCTATCTGCCTCCCCCTTCCGTTTCTCCCCCCTCCACCATTCCACCCTAAACGGCAGAGTTCAGGAGTTCAAGACCAGCTGCTAAAGTTTGAGAGGCCCTGGGGTGGGGAGCCTGGTTGGTGATAACAGAGCAGGGGCCCCAGGTCCTGGCCCCACAGCCCCACCCCTGGAAAAAGGGAGAATCATGCTTGACAAGTTCAGGAGAACCGGCCCAGCCAGCCTTGGCCTTGGGATTCTCCTCCTCTTATTTGATTGCTCCTCCGAGCTCACTGCTGGCACTGCCCCTTGGGGGCTCTGCTGGGAAAAGTCATGTCCCCACCCACATCCCCACCCCTGCCTCAAGTGCACACAGATGTATATTCCCACCTTGCCCTGGTGGTCTCTCCCAGGCTCAACGTGGGGCTCCTCCCCTAACTCCATAAGCCCCTCAGGGGCCCTTTCCCACCACTCTCTGTGGAGTGGAGGTCAGACGGAGCTGCACCATCCGAAGCCGGCACCCTGCCTGGAGCTGGTCAGCCACTATTAACACAGAAACTGAACCAACCCGGGTTAAGTCCCAGCCAGTCCCTTAACCAGCTGTGCAACTTTGGCCAAGTCCTGGACCCCACCCTGAGCCCTGGCCTCCTGGATGCCTAAAGCATAGGATTTTTAGGATCAGGTGCGATTTGAGCTTGAAGTCTCTGCACACACCGAGTGGCCCATGTAGATGCTCACAGAATTGAGGACTTCAGAAATCACTTCCTCTTACAGACCATGGAGACCCGTCACCTTCCCCTGGGGAGATAGCCCTTGGGAGTTTGCTGGCATCTCCCAGGCTTGCTAACAAGCAGGATCTCTGGGGAAGAGACCAGAGTTTGTGACATCTACTGGGGACAGAAGGTCAAAGGGCCAAATCTGACCCTTATGAAAATAATAACAAGACACACCCCACCAGAAATCTCTAAGGCCACCCATTTTTTATAACCACCTCTTCCCTTCCCCCACCTCTGTACACACAGGGCTAGGAAAGGTTTTGAATGTGGTGGGGGATGGGACGGATTCGGGAACTACGGACACTGGAAAGTGTCTTTTAAACAATTATTTTTCAACTGCAGGGTGAACACAGATTATCTGTAAACTGGGATCACGTGTGGGCTGGGGAGAGACAGAACTTTCTGTACTGGTCAGGTTTCTTCGCTCTGCATCACACACAAGCCATGTTGTGCCATCTATATTTCACGTTCAGGTTATTCCTGTTTGTTTTGGGGAGTATCCCAAAGTCCTGGAAAATCCTATATCTGTTTACAAATAAACTGGGGTGGAGATTTGGAGGCAGGCGGAGGGCTGTTTTAGCCTTTTGGGCTCACTATGGGCCTGGGGCCCGGGGCCAAAGGAAATAGACTTAAAAAAGTTCTGTTGGCTCCGAACTCTGAAAGAACCCCACAAAACTAAAATGATAAGTTTTTTCAATTAACAGGAAAGTCTGTGGCCCATCCTTCTAGCCCCAGTCTATGAGCCAGGCTTTGCGGGAAGTTTCAGGGGTAATGCTTTCTGGTACCCCCCAACAACAAATGTTCCTGACTATTGGTGGGGTAGATTAACTGTAGAAAAGAAAGCCTGGCCCAGTGGGTTCCTCCTTCCTCTGCTGGGCCTCAACCAGGAAGTCCTTTGAGGACAAACAAACCAATAACCTTCCCTCCGTTTGGTGCTTTGGGTCTTTCTCATACATGGGCCACTTAATCACCATGCCAGCCCTGGGATGTGGGTGTTATGATTCCCATTCTGCAGATCAGGGGACACTGACTGGGCTTGGTGACACGGGGACAGCTGCAGCTAGAGCTCAGCACAGCCTCCTTTTGGCTGATCCCCCATCACACAGTCCCCTATCGGAAATGGAAGGAGGGAGGCCTGAAACATAGTAGGTGCTAAATAAACGTCCGTTGCTGAGTGCCTGACAGCATTCCATCCCTAGCCCTGAAAGCTCTTAGACAAATGAAAACAACACAGCCTGCAGGCCCTAAGTAGCCACTCCAGAGGAGGGAGGTCGAGGGCAGGTGTGGAGGCTGTGCACTGTTCCCATTCCTCCTCCTCAGGCCTCCTTGGGCCTCCAAGCCCCTCTCCCTCTTTCCGTCTGCTGGTCTCTGTGCCTCCACTCTAGATAAATAAGCCCTGGAAATGCAGGCTTGGCCTTTGGGAGTAATGAGTTGACAGAGGGGAGGGAGATAAACAGGGCGAGTCAGAAGTCAGGCCAGCGACAGGACTGGAGGCTGCGACAAACAGTGCTGAAGAGGGCAGCCTCATCACTTTGGAACAAGAGCAGGCACCGTTTCCATGCAACAGCAGGCCAGGAGCTTGTTCAAACAGAGGCTGGGGATGGGGTGGGGGGGTCACATGGCTGGGCTGCCAGGCCCTGTCTGACTAGAGAGAGGGTCCCCACCTGGCTGCCCCCTTCTCCCAGCAGCCAAGGCCCCCACCTCCCCCTCTCAAGCCCCTGTCTGCTCAGTGGCAGAGCCCCACCACCTTAGGGCTTGGACCAGCTCTCCAGTCTCACCCCCTTACGGGGAACCGACTGTGAGAAGGCTCTTGGTGCAGGAGGCCTGGGAGTGTGCATTCATTCCGCAAACATGCCTGGAGCCTTATTTACACCAGGCTCCCTGCTGGCCAGCTGGAGCTGATGACCCCAGCTGCTATTCAAGAATACCCTGGACCCAATAGACATGCCAGCTGTGCACCCATCCCCTTGCTTCACCCAGCAAAGTCTCCTTCCTCATTGCTCCTTCTGCCCCTGTTTTCCCTCTGAGGGTTTTTTTCTTTGAAGGTTGTTCTTGCATCTTACCCTAATCTGATTTCACCTGGATGAAATGTCCCCAGGACGGGGGTGGGGTGGGGGTTCCCCAGGGACAGCACAGAAACCCTTTGGGCTCTGATGGGGAGCAATGAGGGTTGGGACAAGTGTGGGAGGTGGTGGGCCTCAAGAGGCTTTGGGGCCATGGCCTGGCCGCCCTGGCCCAGGGGGGCTGGAAGGACTGGGCCGGCGGGGAGGGGGCTGCCAGAGCTGCTGGCGGCCGTGCTGAAAGGCGTCCTGGGCCTCTGGAGCCTGCATTTCCATTGTCCTCTGGTTTCGGGGGTGACAGGTCAGTGAGGGTCACAGGAGGGTTGCCTAGCGTCTGGGAACTCCCACTGCAGTTGCTGTGACAACCGGGGCCAAATCCCACCCTGTTCACATCCTGTGAGGACATTCAAAGGGGTTGGGGGGCTCTGCACATTAATGGGCTTTTAACTCACCCCCTCCTAAGAGATGGGGGGGATGTCAGGGCACGGAGGAAGAGAAGAATGGAAGACATTTTTGTTCCCCTCCTGCGTCTGGCCCTCCTCTGCCCAAGCTACCTAGGGGGACGGGTTGGGAAGGGGAGGCTTATGGGGTGAATTAGCACACATACCCCCACATCACACACACTGTCAACAGTGGTCTTAGTCCTCAGGTCAGGGGCCTATTTCTCCTTGGGACTCATGCCCCCAGACCCTACTTACTCCTCCTCTCCAGTCTCACACCTTGTGTACTCTGCTCTTTTCTTTTAGTTAGGATGACACCCTCCCCAGGAGGTGCTGGGGACCTGGAGGGAGAATGGGGGCCCCAACTCCCTGGAGGGGAGACTTAGGAACCTGTCTGTGAAGGCCCTGACTCCCAACAGCTGCAGCGTAGAGCAGACTTGCCTCCACCAGGACATAGAGGGCTGGGAAGAAAGGCCGCCACCCAGGTCATAGGGGTCGTAGGGGGAGAGGTCCTTAACTCCCTACATCTTGTTCCAGTCCTGGGTTGCTAAGCCGAAGGCCACCCTTGTTTTATGTGTCTGCGTCAGGGCAGAGGCGGGTGAGAAAGGCAGAGGAGAGGCTCCGGGCCAGGAAAAGGAACCCCCAGGGTCCTGCTTTGCTGGGACTAGGAGGGAGCCAGCCCACCTTACCCCCAGCCTCCCCTTCTGGTATGGAATTCTGACACTCTCTCTGTCTCTCTCCCACCCCTATTTTATGCCTGGGTTCTTGTGGGTACCGATCAACCGGGAGCTTGGGGACAGGGGAGAATTTGGGTGAGGGGTGCCTGAATGTTTCCTCTTCTGAGCTTGAAAGGTTAAGGTGGGGAGGGCCACCCCTCAGCGGGTCAGTGGAACGCCTTGATTCTGAGCAGCCCCAGGGGGATTCCTTGGGAAGGGACTTGCCTGCCCCCACATGCACTACTCTGTGTCCCACACTTGAGTCTCCTGTGGAAGCACTAGCGTCAGGGTAGTGGCTGGGCTCACGGTGGCTCTGGACCTGGAAAGAGACGTGCTTCTGGAGAGCCCATAGCTTCTGGAGAGCTGGCTGGCGGGCAGCTGAGGCAGGTCTGGGAGGTGCCCGAGCAAGCAGGGGGTGAGCAGGGGGACAGGCAGTGCTACTATCACCCTGCTCTGTTTCCCTGCTTCCAGATCCAGGGAGGGAACCAGGGAGCCAGAGAGGAGTTCCTTTCCTGGCTTCGGAGCCTCTGGGTCACTTGTTCATTCTCATCTCCTGGGGCAGGGAAGCCCTTGGTGGCCTTGGTGGGGAAGGGGGCCTGAAACACGGCTGTGTACCCGGGCTCTGAGTCTCCCACCCACGTGGGCCTGCCTGTATCAGCGCGTTGCTGGTTTTCATTTTAATGGTTCTAATTTGAGAATGCGCCGATGTCATTTTTATGAGGTTGGTGTAAAAAAAATTTACAGCCTTTCCAAAAAGCTTTTTTTTTTTTTTTTCCAAGGGAAAAAGGTGTAGAATCACTTCGGGGGTTTTATGGTCTCCTCTCCCCCAATCCTCCTAGCCCCCCTTTTCTGTGTCGTGTCGTTTTTCCTGCCTCTGCTAGAGGACAAAGCCTAGCTAGTCAAGAACCTGGATCTCCCCAAGTCAGTACCTTTACTGGTTGGGTCCACTGACCTCTGACCTTTCTCCCTGGGCCCCTTCCCTCTGCTCTCTGGCCTCAGAGGAGTTGCATTTTCCAGCTGTGGACAGAGAAGTGTTTCCTGTTTAATTCCAATCAACAAGTATTTATTAGGCACCTACTGTTTACTAGCAGCGGGTTAGGTATCTGCCCTTAGATATCTGGGTTAGGAGTTGCATTTCCAGCTGTGGACAGAGAAGTGTTTCCTGTTTAATTCCAATCAACAAGTATTTATTAGGCACCTACTGTTTACTAGCAGTGGGTTAGGTATCTGCCCTCAGAGATTATATCACTGCCTGTTTAAAGTCCTCTAGCATTTCTTCCTCAAGCATAGAGTGCAATCAAAAACCCTTGTCCCTGTATGATCTAGCTACTGCTCACCTCTGGGTCTTCCTCCCAGGCAGACTCCTTAGCTTGGCCACTCAGGCCTTGGTAGATCATGATGCTTCAAGCTTAGTCCCGCCTCAGGGCTCTTGCACCAGTGCTTTTGTCCCCCAGGAATACTGTCCCCTGAATGAGTTCTCTCCTAAAACTTAATGTCTCTTCAGAGAGGCCTTCCCTGGCCATGCAGCTTAAGTAGGCAGCCAGCCATCCTGCATGGAACGCTCCTGGAACACTAACCATCATCTCTTCTTAGCCTCTTTCTCTTTGTTTTCACTATCTGGTTCATCACCTTAGAACGGGATCCCTGTAAAAGCGAAGACCCGGAATCCCCCGGAGGCTGGGATGGTGGGAGCGCCCTGTGGGGCTTCACACATCCTCGCTAGAGTACTGACAAATGAATAGGGAGTCGTAGTATGGCTGAGGGTAAGGGAGGCTGGGAACAGGTCATGGGCTTTCCTGGGGCTCTTTTCAGGTTTGGGATAGGCTAACCACCACCTCCCCAAGTGCCCTCCTGTGCCCCTTACCCTAAATCTAGACAGCCCCGGTGGAAATTAATTATCAAGACAATTTCTATCTCGGTTTTGCCAGAATTAGCTAGATGCAGACAAAAGAAGTTTGGATTTTATTTTGGCTGCCCCTCCCCACAATCCAAGTTAAACCAGAATTTGCCAGACGGTCCTCCATCTTGACCGGCACCTCGTGGCTCTGCTTCCCTGTGCAAAGCCTATGTGAGGCCCAGGGGATTCAGTTTCTGCCTCTGCTACTGTGTGACTTTGGGCACGTCACTGTCCCTCTCTGTGTCATTTCCACATCTCCAAAGTGAACTACAGCTGTGGTTCACAAACCATTTAGCTTAAGATCCAGCCTAAAAGATACATTTTCTTGGAGCCCTAGCACAGTTTCCTGAAACAATGCTTCTGCTTACCTAATACTTCTGATGCTTCCTTATATGTGAATGTGTGTGTATTTTCCCATTTTTTTGACCTGCTAAATTGCTGTTATGACCCACCACTAGATCATGACCAGCAATTTAGAAAACATGAGACTAGATGCCCTCCAACACTTGGAGCTCACTGGGTTCTGTAGGGTTCTGCTGCTCTACTCTCCAAGGTCAGCCCTTTCAAGCTGGCCCCTGAGCACCACATCCCTGCCCTCCCAATCCTCAGGCCACAGAAAGGACCAGTAAGCAGCCCTGCACCTGGCCTCCATTGAGAGGATGCCGGTCTCTACCCCCGAATTCTCAGAGACAGAAATGAGGGTGTGGTCTCACCCCGCAGACAAGAGACCCTCCTGCCCCAAGACTTTTCTCCTCATAGCAGCCCTTGTTGCCCTCCAAGCTCTGGCTTCATTCCCCTCCATCCTGACCGCCCTCCCTGGATGCCATCCGTTATAAGCCATTTGTTCCTAATTGTGGAGATCCTGCTAATGACTTCTGATGGGGGGGGTGGGGAGGTGGGGGGTTGGTGAGGGGGAGAGTTCGCCTTCATTAGCAAGACAGTTCTGGAGCTGGAGGGGGAGAGGTGGGGCGCAGAGGCTGAGGGAGGTTTTGGTGAGTGGGTCCTGCCAGGTAGCACTAACAAATGACAAGAAGGTGGCAGGTGAACAGTAAAGACAAAAGTTGGTGTCCATTCTGGACCCACTGGGTGCCTGGCACTATGCTAAGTACTCTGCCTCGTGTACTCTTCATAGCAGCCCTGGGGACTAAGGGCAGGGTTATGCCTATTTTGCAAAGGAAGAAACTGAAGGTCAGAGAGGTAAAGTGACTTACCTAGGTCACACAATGTATGGTAGAGCCAGGATTTGGATCCAGATCCTGACCAGGGTCTGTAAACTGAATGGCCTAGTACTGCTTCCTTTGAAGGAAAACTGGACCTTATCCCCTAAACCACAGAGCTGAGGATGAGGCTTTGAGTCCAAGGGGTGGAGAGAGGGGATTGAAGAGGCCAGATGACTCCCAGTTTTCCATTCTGCCCTGAGCACACACCCTGCCCCAGGGTTTGCATGATGGCTTCTCCTTGGTGTGGGATTCTAAATGCCTTTCCCACCCCAGGCTGTATTTGGGTATCTCTGGTCCTCAGGGAAGGGACATGGGGCCAGCCTTCTGAAGATTCCTGTGTTGGTTCTTGTCTACCTGCCTGCACCAGCCTTATTTCCCCTTCAACCCTAGACAGTTGGAAGCACCCAGGCTCAGGGGAGAGCAGACTCCTAAGCTTAAAGGGACCATGCACAAGCTCCTGAAGGCCTTGCAGGGGTCAGAGGGACTGGGCAGCCAGAGGTGTGCGGACTCCATTTCCTGCCCATGGAAACTTGGGTCTCAGTTTCCTTCCTTGTCTGGAAGATGGAGACCGTGACACAAGTCCTGCCTCGCTCAAGGTGATGAGGCTTCAATCAGATGTAGTCCTCTACAAACGCCAGCTCTTGAACTCTGTCCCCTCGGCCTGCTGCCCCTGTTCAGCCTGGACCAAAGTGAATTGCACAGATGTGTCCACCGTCTGCTGCTGGCCGGGAGGGGGTTCACAGGTGCATTTGACAACATCTGTGTTTTCAAGGGGGCTGTAACCTGGTCAGAGAAAATGGAGCTGGCTGTACTGGGGTGGGGGCCCTCATCCTCCACATCTCTCAGCAGCGGGCACCCTGGCCCCAGGACCAGCAGCCGGCGTAGATGAGGCCTGGCGTGTTGGAAGTGCTGGATGGGACTTCGGTGGGGCTTCAGGAAGTCTCCAACCTACCTGCTCCCTTGGGTGACCGCCCTGGAGGAGGGCATCCTGGGCCAGAGGGACCCCCTCACTCCCAGAGTGCTGTCCCCAGCTGTGGGCAGTGGTGTGGCATGGGGCATGGAGCAGCACTGGAGTACGTTGAGTGGACAGGGTCCTGTCCAGGCCATCTGGAGAAGGGATCTTGGACCCCAGGTCCAGGGTCTGCCCATTACCCTTGCCCTGGGCACCCATGGCGTGATTTTTCAGTGGTACCCAAACCATTCTAAATTGGGTCAGGGCTGAGCACTAAGCAAATGACACTAAATGACCTTGAGTTATCCATCATTACCTCTCTGTCACCTCTAAGCGCAGGGCCTGTGCATGGTGGGCAGTCATGCATGTGAGTAAGTGAATGAATGAAGGAATGAATGAATGAATGAAGTGGGACTGGGACTCCTCCAGCCTCTCCCGCTGCCCAGGAATGGTTTCAGGGTCCCTGGACTTGCTGGGCGATTTCACTCCTCTGCACAGTGGGGGTCACTGTGCCAGGAACACACTTCAGCTTCCTTTCCAGCTGAGGACCTCACCCCTCAGGAGTCCGGTCAGGGCAGCGAGTGCCGCCACCTTCTCTGGGCTCTAGGGCCCGGTGCTCACCTCCACCCCGGCTCTGATGGGCGACTGTCCTTGCAGCTCTGCAGCTGTAAGTCCTAGGGCAGGCCAGGTTCTGTGTGTCCGAGTCTTGGCACTCAGCACAGCCCCTCGAGTACAGCAGGGGCTCAGTAACATGAAGGAGGATGTGAGTGGAGGCAATCCCAGGAGGGTCCAGCCTTGGCTGGGCAACTTGTCTCTTTCCTCCTGCAGGAGAGGAAAGGCCTGGAGTGGGAGGAGGGCAGGAGGGTTAGTGAAGGGTCCATCGCAGATGAAGACTGGAAGGCCTATCCTTGTTTCCTGCAAATCTTGTAATTTCGTGCTCCAGGGGACCACAAAGTAAGAGAGTCTATGGGGAGTGAACCCAGCTCCCCGGACCACCCCCTGCCCAACTTCTGCTGGAAACCCCTCCCCTGTTTCCCCTCTGGGTCACCTAGGCCAGCCAGCTTCTCCAAGGCTTTCTCTTCCCCCAGCTCGCCCCCTGACCTCTGGCCCCCTACCTCTCTACCCCACCTCCACCTTTTTGACAGAGAGCATGTGTCTGACTCATTAGACCTGGAGGGGATCACTCAGGCACCAAGAGGTGGGGCTCCTTCCCAATGACCACGTGGCCACCTCCCTTCCTTCTTGCACCGCCGCCCCCCACCCCCACCCCCTTTCCATAGCTTCTCAGAGCCTTTTGACTCCAAGAGGTCAGAGTTCTGCTTTCTGAAGTGAATCATGCTGAAGAAACCCCAGGCCACTTGTCCAGGGGAAGAGAGGGGCTGGGGAAGGCCTGGGATCTGGGGGGCTGGTGAGGGGCGCACTTATGTGAGCTCCAGGTATGCTGGGGGCCACACGCCCACAGACACACCAGTGAGTGTTTAGAGACCATGCTAAGAGAAGCTAGGCTCAAGGCTGGGGACAGCTCAGCTGTTCAGTGGCCGTAAGGAAGGGGCTTCGAAGGGCGTGTGTGAACATGCAGTGGGCACTTGGGAGTGTTTGCCGGGTGGTGAGTGTGTATGAGTGTGTCACATAAGGTTTTGCCTTGTTGGTGCGCGTGATGAGGTCAGGGAGCAGAAGTCCACATGAGGACAAACACGAGTGTGTGTGCGTGGACAGAGGTGAGGGGCCACAGTGAGCACGTGTCGTTATGCAGGCATGCTGGGCAGGAGGCCATGCTGGCTGCTGGCTCACTGAGCCAAGGGGGGACAACCCACATTCCTTAGAAGGGAAGGGAACAGACCCTTCACTACACCGCCTTGGTGCCCAGCTTGGGTCCTTTTGTCCCACTGGTATTTCAGAGATGGATGGTATCCCGGGTTTGCAGAAGACTGAAGCACAAAGACAGTGTAACGTGCCCACAGCAGTCATACTGCTGGTCAGTGGCACAGCTGGGATTCAAACCCAGGCCTGTCTGATGCCAGAATCCCTGTCAGAGGCCTGGACACAACTGTCTGGGGAACGTGAGGGAAGACAGGTGTTGTGCTCCTGGAATGTGGATTCAGGACAGGTCCCCATGTCCCCTGCCTCTGAACCCCGCACTGATCCAGAGTGGGGTGATGAAGGGCTTGACCATCCTTACAGAGAACTTCCTGGGCCTCCCTCTCTGAGCCCCCCACTCTCCCACCAGACCTCTCACTGCTCACCTTCCAGACTCAGGGATGGGCCAGAGCTGCTCCCTCTGCAAAGTCCATGCATCTCCACTGCTATGACCCTGCCAGCTCCCAGTTCAGTCCAAGCCACGAGGGCCTCTGAGCCCGGACCACCACAGTGAGGTCAGAGCTACTTGCTGGAAGTTCAGACACACCCTTGAGGACTTGACCAAATTCCCCCATACCACCAGGCCTTGCACCCAGATCCCTGGACTCAGAAGGTCACACCATGCTCAGAACATGAGACTCCGCCCTAATCCCCCTCAACTGGGTGCAGTGACCCCAAGTGAGTGCTACTCCCTTCGAGTCCAGACTGGCCACCTGGCTGAGGCTTCCTGAGTGCAGATCCTCACTCTGTGATCCTGGGCAGATTATTCATCTCCTGGAGACAGTTTCCTTAGCTGTCGAATGGAACTGATAATCCCTACCTCACAGCCTCACAGGAAGGATTCAGTGAGATCTTGCAGGTAAAGGGCCTGACACGGAGTAGAGGCTCAGCAAGTAGTACCTAGTATTAGTACCTGGAGTCCCTCTGTTGTGCTTTCCGCTGGGATCCTTTTGTGGCCACTGTCCCTTCTGTTTGCTGCCCCCATTGAGGCCCAACAAAACCTCTCAGGTCCCAGAGTGAGGCCCCTGTAAGCTCTGATCCCCACACCCTGGCAGCTTCTCTCAGGGACTCCTACCTATAGGCTTAAGGGCAAGTCCAAGTGCCCCTGTGACCCTCTCACCACCCTCAGTACCTTCCACCTTAGTCTGGCTTCCTTCTCCTTACTGCCCCATTCTCTGTGAACTTTCGATCCCGCCCCCTCCAGGCCCTTCAGGCCTTTGTTGGAGCAGGTAGGCCCTGTCCTGACAGCCAACTGTCCCCTCTCCTGCAGGCTCTCCAGGTGGCCAGGCAGTTCCTGCTGCAGCAGGCCTCGGGCCTGAGCTCCCCGGGCAACAATGACAGCAAGCAGTCGGCCTCTTCCGTGCAGGTGAGGAGGAAGGCAGGGGAGGCGGGTGGAGAGGATAAATTGGCCCTCGAGGGACGGGCAGGACCAGCTGGAGGATGGCTCTGGCCAGTCCCCAGTGCCACAAAGTAGGCAACTTTCCAGAAGCAAATGCAGTCAGTGCAGGGGTGGGGTGAAGAAACGACTTTTTCTTGTCTCCACCCCCATGGCCCAGGCTTTGCTCTGCTCCGTGTCTTTGTGTGTGTGGCTCAGAGTTTGTGTCTGCAGTCAGCTCTTGCCTTCTCCGGGTACCTCCTGCTTGCTTCCTTTCCCTGGCTCTGCCCTCTGGGTCCCCGTCCCTTCTCAGGTTTCTGTTTCTCCATCCCCATGGGTCACTTGGCCTGTCCCTCTCTCCCTGGCTCTCTTAGCTGCTGAGGTCACCACGTGCCTCCTCCCCATCTCTCACCCGCCAGCTCTCTCTCTCTCTCTCTCTCCCCCCCAGTTTCCTGTCTCTCGGTGTCTCTCTGTCTCTTTTGTTTTCCTTTGCACAATCTGCCCTTTTTTCCCCCCTTCCCTTCCCCCAGCTTGCCGGCCCATCTGGCCGGCTGGGGGAGGGGAGTTCTGTTGGAGGTTTGGGGGGTGGGGTGGGGGGAAGCCAGGCCTTCTGTTTACCTTTTGTGTCACAAAGAACTTGGGAGAATTGCGGTCTGAGTCGGGTGGGTCACGATTCGGGCAGCCAGTTCCCCTCCCCCTGGGCCCTGCAGCCTTGCTTCCTCACTCCTCCACCAACCCCCCCTTTCCCCACAGCGGCAGGGGAGGCTCGGAATTGGGGAGAGGATTAAGCCGGGCTTTGAAAGGAAGTTTATCTAGGGGAGGAAGGGTAAGCACGACCCTGAGCTGGAGCTCTGGAGTTTGTGAGGGTGGGGTGGGGAAGGAAGGAGGGAGGTGAGGACGGCAGGGAGGAGAAGGACCCAGGACAAGGCTTTGTCCCAGGATGGGGATTGCAGGGCTCTGAGGAGTATCTGAGTCTTGTGTCATACAAGCTTATATTTGGAAAATGGTTTGAACAAGTTCAAGGTGGCCGACGGGTGTGGGGCCTGAGCAGTGGTCCTCTTTTAGAAGTCTTGAACCTAATGAGACAGCCCTCAAGAGGGAGGAGTTGGGGGCCAGGATAGGTGGTGGTCTGGATGGGGAGGTGAGAACAGATCTGGAAGGTAAATAATGGGAAGAAGAGCAAGTTCTCACACCAGAATGATATAGAAGGTTCTCTTACCCTTATCGCGTCAGGACTGGGCCCCTTTGAATTAGGGATCTCCCAAAGCCCCCCCCCCTCCCCCAAAACACACACACATTTCCCGGGTCTGAAATGGCTACTGCTCTGAGTTGTCCTCACCCTGGGCCGGGCCTCACACCCTCTTCTAAGAACAGGGAAGGGTGGGCTGGGGTAACAGGAATGTTCCCCTAGCCAGAGAGGGTCTGCTGACCCAAGGCAGGAGGGAAGGAGTTTAATGGTAGTTGGAGGGACTGAGGTCAGGCATCAAGAAGGACTTTATTACAGGGGCACCTGGGTGGCTCAGTTGTTGAGCATCTGCCCTTGGCTCATTTCATGATCTCAGGGTCCTGGGATGGAGCCCCGCATCGAGCCCCGCATCGGGCTCCCTACTCAGCAGAGAGCCTGCTTTTCCTTCTCCTACTCCCCTGTTTGTGTTTCCTCTCTCACTGTGTCTCTCTGTCAAATAAATAAGTAAATTTTTTTTTAAAAAAGGACTTTACGGCTGGCTATGAGGTATAGGAGATCTGAAATAATTGAGAGGGGAAGGGAGGCTAATGGAATCTGCCTCAGGAGAGCCCCTTCCCCAACACAAGAGCAGCCCTGGAATGGCTTAGAGTAAGAGGCGGAGGTTTGGTCAGAGAGACAGAGCAAATGATCCTTTTCTCAGGCCTCCGCTCTCCTTGCCTCCTCCTCCAGATCATTGACTGATTCATCCATTCGTCAAATACTTGCTCAGGACTAATGAAACTAACAGCATTTACAGACTGCTGACCATGGGGCAGACACTAAGTGCTTTACATGTGTCATTTGTCTCCCCTTATCCTCACAATCCTGTGGGGTCTAGAGATGCTGTTATGAGCAGATAAGGAGACCTTAGCCCAGATAGGTTGAGTCACTTGTCCAGAGTCACACAGCTAATAAGGGACAGAGCCGGAATATGACCCCAAACAACTGGCCCCAGAATTTAGACTCTAATGTCTGCGCTGTGATGTCATGTGTGCTCAGCACAGCAGCGAACGCCAGCAGTCCCCAGATGCAGAGTCCCAGCCAGATGAGTCTCTGGGTTCAGGAAGATGGGGTTCATGGGCCATGTCTGAACTTCCCCAGGAGCCTGGAGATCCAGCTGTGGACTCTCTTCTAACCTGGATACCTTCCTTGCCTCTCATTCCCACCCTTAGGTTCATAGTTTCTAAGGAGGTGGAGCTTCTGTCCCTCAGTGGGGCCCAGGGCCTTCAAATAACTTCTCTGTGAGTGAAGTGGTTAAAGAAAAAAGATAGATGGCCACCAGTTTCCGGTGGCCTCCACATGACAATGCTCTGCTCCCCAGGGCGAGGCAGGATTGGCTGCCTCACCTCCCCTCTCCCAGAGCCAGCTTCTGAAGTTTCTAGAACCATGTTAGTCTCCAGCTCCAGCCTGGAGATGGCCTAGTTTGTGCCCAGGCGCCTGGGCCCCAGGCAGGGAGAAGTCCGTTACAGAAGGCAGCAAAGTTAGCTGGGAGTTTTGAGGTGCAGAGCAGACGGCAACTAGGGCCAGGCCCCTTAGCCCTGCCCAGCCTCTGTGCAGCTTGTCATTGCCCCTAAGGCTGACCCTCCAGAATTTCTGGAAATTGATCTTGGTGCCCCACCGCTTCTTGCCGCAGCCCCAACCCAGAACTAGTCTGAGGACTTCCTTCTGGTCATCTGCAAGGGAGTTTAACCTAAACCGAGTTTCGGCCTGGTGTCTCCACCTGAGCCAGTGACCCTAGACCACACTTTAGGGGTTGAGTTTGGGTCCTTGATTCTAACACCAAATTGCATTCGTGGGGTGCTCAACCTCCCCACGGACAAGCATCCTCTCTGTAAGCTGCCAGCCAGACCAGCACACTATACATACCGTGGGTGGAGAGGACCCAGGGGCCTGGGCCGGGGCCCTGCGGGAGGGACTGGAGGCAGCTGTGGGCATTTAGCCCACGGCTCACACTGCCAGGCCTTTAGTAAGCATTTAACCGCCCTGGCCACTCTCCAGACAGTGACTCATGGGCCTTGCTGAGCTGACAAGCTGACAGTGTCTATCCTGACCCATCCCAGCCTAGTGAGGGGTCAGCGGGGACACCAGGGGAGCTCCAGCTCTGTCCTCAAAACCCTGAGGGGTGTTGGGGGGGGTGGTGTCAGCCAGTCCAGGAGCTCAGCAAGCACTCGGCGGCAGCCCACTCCCTGACCTCTCTTGACCCCTGGGCCCCGGCAGACTAGTACACACAAGGCAATCCAGGCGTCTCTGCAGCCGCCTCTCCGGCCAGCTGTGCGGCCAGCTGTTCGGCCAATTGGCAGGGACGGCGGGGGCCGGGGAGGCCTTCCAAGGTCATCTCTTCCATTCCCCTGCGTCCAAGTAGGAAAGCCCCAAGGAAGGAAATGCCACATCCTTTCTTGTATGCCACTCACCGTGACTCACAGCCCTATGGTGTCTGGGCTGTCTCCCTGCCTGGGCCATGTCCATCTCCAGTTTAGTCCTCCCAGGATGAGGAGGTCAGGCCCTGGCCATGCAGTGCCTTCTGGGGTTGGAGAAGTCATGGAGAAAGGAGAGTGAAAGGAGGAGAAGAGGAAAACCCAAATGTTTTACAAAGTAGTTTTCTCTACATTTGCATAGAATTTAATGGGCTACAAATAACTTTCACTTGCCCCTATTCCCACTGTCCCTTTGGGGACAGGCCAGGTTCTTTAAGTTCTCTAGGTCTCAGTTTTCTCATCTGTAAAGTGGTAGTGATGATTAGACACCCTACCTCCCCCGCTCCCATTTGCTGTGAAGATTTAGCCTCCCATTTGCTGTGAAGATTTAGCCGAGTGCCTAAAGGCACCTAATTAGCAATTAGCGGTCTGGGTGGAAAAGGTGAGGTGAGGTGATTTCAAAGAATAGCCTCAGGAACAAGAGCCTAGGTCACCTGACTCAGAAATCCAGGACTCTGAGCTCCCTGCCACCATGGTGGGCACCCCCGAAGGAGGAGGAAAGAAAAGGACGGCTGAGCGGCCTCCCAGCCTCAAGGGCACCCAGCAAGGGACACAGGCTGCCTCCGCAAAGGGTGTGGGTCTGTGCCACTGTCTGCCCCCTCACCCAGGCCCCTCTGAGAGTGAGTACCAGAAGACCCCCCACGGCCTGGCTTTCTAGGGTCTCCTCCAGGTACAGTTGTAAAAAGGGAGGTTGGCCTTTGGCTCTCCAGCCTCCTCGACCCCTCCGCTCTCTGGATAATTCAGTTTCCACCCACACTTCCTAACCTTCCTCAAGATCTGCTCCAAGGTAGGGAAAGCAGTGTGGACACGGGGAAACACCAGGAGCCATGGAGTTCACAGACCCGGGCTTGAATCCCAGCCCTGCCATTTAAGGCTCCTCTGTAGAGGCCCGGGGGGCCTTCCTTTACCCACAGAATTCCCCAATAAAGAGCCAGGATGTGTCCCTCCCAGGGCTGTTGGCACAGAGATGGCTGAGATAAAGGAGAAGAGCCCAGGGCTGGGGCTCAGCCACCAGTTATTGGGGTGAGGTGTTAAGAAGAATTGGGAGCCCTGGGACTTCCCCCATGTCCCTGGATCCACTACACCTCCTGTGCCACTCCTCTTCCTGGGGATTCCCTAATTGGTGATTTGAGGCTGAGTCCTTCTCCCCCTCCCCCCTACCAGCTCCGCCTCCCCTGCCCTACCCATGAGGCTGGGGTGGGGGGAGGTGACAGGGGTCACCAGTCCCTTGAGGATATAACCTGTCACATCCTGCCCAGACAAGTCCGGCAGGATACTCCCTGCCTGGGCTGCCCGGACCCCTCCCTCCCCACCCTTGGGCTGCCAAAGGGGCCTCTGAGCTGCTGGAGTAGGTTTTTCAGTTCAGGGGAGTAAATGCTCAGTGAGTGCCTGCTGTGTGTGGGAAGTGGTTGGGGTTAGGGGTGCTTTGAGAGCTTGGCAGCAGGATGGGAGATGAGACCAGCTGGGCTCTGAGCCCCATCAGGGCACCCGTCTTGCCAGAACGGTGCGACTAAGACAGCCTTGCCACTTGGGCCTCCCTGGCGATGACTACCCCAAAGCCCGGGGATTTCAGGAAGGTGGGGCGGAGGAAAGAATGATGTTAGTGCTTTTCCAGGAAACTGTTAGCTGATAGCTAGGTTCTCTGAGCCTCCTCCAGAGGCCTAAGCCAGGCCAGGGCATGGAGAGCTCCTCCACTCTGAGAATCCTGCCTGTTCCTGCCGGAAGGCATCATCTCCACTGGTTCAGTTCCCGGTTTAGCGTTTGAGGAAACTAACACCCCAGAAGTGGCTGCAAGGGACTTGCCTGGAGGGCACACAGCAAATTCCTCCCAGAGCTAGAAGTAGCAGCCCACACCTGGCTCCCTGCTTGGTGTTCTTTCCAGCCCATTTTGACTTGACAACACCTACGTACGCCGTGGCCGGCCCTCCCTGGGTCAGCTCTGGCTATGGGTGTGCCCTGCCGATGGCCATGCCAGGGTATGTGACATGTGTGTGATCGGAACCAGAATCCAGGTCCTCATGCTGTGGGGGCCGCAGACTGCTCTCCGGCCAGGCCCACTGTGGACATCGTGCTCTCGGGACATACCGAGCTAGTTACCGGGAATGGCTAGGTGTTGCCCATCCTCATCCCTAAGGGAGAAAGACTGCCAAGCTTGGATATGGGTTCTATGACTGGTGTCACTGGACATAGTGCCTCTTGCGATAACAGCACCCCCCTTCCGGGGCGCCTCCTGCGTGCCAGGCTGTGTTTGAAATTTCAGCTCACTAACCTTCATGAGAGCCCTAAGAAGTGGGCACTGTTTTTACTTGCCCTTCAGAAACAAGAGTATGGAGAACAGGGAGGTAAATCACTTGTCCAAAGACACACAGCACATAGGTGGCAGAGCCAGAATTTGAACCCAGCGGTCTCCCTCCGGTCCTCATAGCCATACTGTGGGTGGGAGTGAGAGGAGCAGGCTAATGGGGCCCAATCCCACAGGTGCCTGTGTCAGTGGCCATGATGTCGCCGCAGATGCTTACCCCCCAACAGATGCAGCAGATCCTGTCGCCCCCACAGCTGCAGGCCTTGCTCCAGCAGCAACAGGCGCTCATGCTGCAGCAGGTGAGTCTGGCCCCAGGGCAGCTGGGAGGTGGGAGAGAGGAGGGTGGGACGGTGGCCTCCCATCTCGCACCCTGTTTACTGCCAACATCACTGCTGGCCAAAGCCGGGGAAGAAACCAGAGAGACTGCTCAGGCTGGATGGATCTGCATTCCTCCAGGGCAGCTGGGGAGAGGTCAGGGGTCAAGCCTCTCCTGCAGTGGCACCCCCATGCTCCCTGTCTCACCTGCCCGCCTCTGTATCCAGAACCCCAGGGAAGGGCAGAGTACTGGAACATCCCGGCACCTCGCTGTGATGGATTCAGGAGACCCGGAGAGAGGCAGGGCGGGCTCAGAGCTATGGGGTGAAGCCCCCCCCCCCCCCCCCCGAACCCCATCCCTGCTCGGCTCCCTCCCCACCCAGGCCCTGCTGAGGATCCTCAGAGCAGACTGAGGAGAGCAGGCATCTCCCTGCGGGGTGTCTCTTTCACCACCCCAGTGAGACTCCGTACTTCTGCCTCCAGGAGCCCCATCACAACAGGGCCAGGGCTGTTCTGGGGTCCGCAGTCCCCGGCCCGTGGTAACCCACTCGCACCCCTGCCCCCCTCCACCTCCCACCCAGCTGCAGGAGTACTACAAGAAGCAGCAAGAACAGCTCCACTTACAGCTTCTCACCCAACAGCAGGCTGGGAAGCAGCAACCCAAAGAGGTAAGGGGCCTGAGGTGCCCCCTCAAAGGACCACTGCCCCTCCTGGCCGGAGACTGGGAGCCACACAGTGGCTAGGAGAGAACTGCCTTGAGGGCATAGGAGACCGATCAGGAAGCGCTGGGAGGGAATTATGGGACAGAGGGGAATGGGAACTGGGGGTGCACAGTTCTCCAGCTGCCCTTGTCCCCACTCCGTCCTTCCTCCTTGCCTCCTGTTGTCGGATTAGTGAGGACAGGCCCCCGGTGTCCCTTGCTCATGACCAGCTGCCTTGTCAGGTCCTTCCCTACCCACTTGTCTCTTAATGACTTAGCACCTCAGCCCACCACAAACCCTCCCCCACCCCCAGGTTCTGGTCCCTCAGAACCCTTAGAACTTGCGCTGCTCCCTCCAACCCTGCCCCAACCTCTGCCACTTCTTGTAATATCAGGCCCTTCCCCTCCAGAGAATTCCCCGGCCTCACCTGGGCCACAGTGCCCCCCTGAGCTTCCATACCAGGCCCCTGGGCCATGTCCCAGACCTGTGCCTCCCTCCTGCTGGCCTAACCACAGCCAAGTCCTGGGTGGCTTCTTCCCAGAAGGCTGCCCTACTGACTCCCAGTCATTTCCCAGTGCCCTCAGCCTCCCCCTCAAGGTCTCATCCTTGTTGCCTTCCCTGCATTTTCTCTAGGCTGGCTTTACTGAATAGCTAGCCCCCCACTGCACCCCCAGGGCAGGGGGCCAGGCAGAGACGTCCCTGCCTCCCGAGCACCCAGCACAAGCTTGGCTCCCGGGGCTCAGAAAAGACCTGCGGATGCGCTGACTTGTTGGTGCCTGTGTGAAGAACTGACGGGCTTGGAGGCTGGGGGGAGGGGAGCGCTGGCGGGAGACAGGGAGGGAGAGAGCGGAACTCCAGACCTACAGTGAGCGAGGGAGCAAGTGTGCGCCTGAGCAGTAGAGATGCGACTCTTCCCCAGGCCTGGGTCCGGATGACCAGCTGATGCGGATCTTTTAAAGTCCCGTCAGACTCTTTGATTCCCTGTATCTAAGAAGCAGGAGAGGAGAGGAGCTGGAGGGGGTAGGCCCCCTCCTCGGCGCAGGAAGGGGGCAGCCGCGCATGTGGGAAGGGTGCCCGCCAGGCGGGAGTGGCCCCCGGAGCCTGACAAGCTCATCGATCATTGTGATGAGAGCCCCCCCCACCCCCGTTTCCAGGCGAGCACAGCTGCGGTGCGGGGAGCCGAGGCGGAAGGAGGGGGGCGGGAGCAGGGAGGGCGTCGTGCTGAGCGTCTGGGTCTGCTGTGTGTGTTTGCGCGCGTGCGTACGTGGTGCGTGCGTGCGTGTGTTTACTGCGAGGAGGCATGCAGCCCTATGGAAGCTGGGCCGGGAGCAGAGAGGCTGCAGCGGCGGACGCCACTACGACAGCTCCGGGGGCTGAGAGGCCCTGGGAGGGGGTGGCCGCGGGGTGGGGGCCGGAGGGCGTGCCCGAGGCTGATGGTACCCCTCTCGGCCCGCCCCCTCGGGCCCCCCACCAGGCCCTGGGGAACAAGCAGCTGGCCTTCCAGCAGCAGCTCCTGCAAATGCAACAGTTGCAGCAGCAGCATCTGCTCAACCTGCAGAGACAGGGGCTGGTCAGCCTGCAGCCCGGCCAAGCCTCAGGGCCCCTCCAGACCCTCCCGCAAGGTGAGTGTCCCCCAGCCCAGACCTCCCCCCGCCCCACCCCATTCCATTGGCGCCTGGGGCCCTGCTAGCCTCCCACCTCTCTCTCCCGCAGCAGCCGTGTGCCCTACGGACCTGCCCCAGCTGTGGAAGGGCGAGGGTGCCCCCGGGCAGCCCGCCGAGGACAGCGTCAAGCAGGAGGGGCTGGACCTCACCGGCTCAGCCACCACCGCTACCTCGTTTGCCGCCCCCCCCAAAGTCTCACCCTCCCTCTCCCACCACACCCTGCCCAACGGACAGCCCACTGTGCTCACACCTCGGAGAGACAGGTGCGGGGGCCCAGGCCGGGAGAGGGCGCTGCACACCTGCCTGGCGGCAGCCCTGCTCCCTGAGGGATGGCACCCCTGGGTGAGGGACAGGGAGGGGGGAGGCGGAGCTCGTGGACCCGGAAGTTTACCCCTCTCGCAGGGCACACAGCATTGTTCTCAGCCTCTGGGAAACCCATATGAGGGACAGAAACTTCACCAGCAGGGGTCCTAGCCAAGCTGGACCAAGGCCCTTGTGGTTTCCAGTGTCCCTGACTGCTGCCTCTCTCTTGCTCTCCTAGCTCCTCCCACGAGGAGACGCCAGGCTCCCACCCCCTCTACGGACACGGAGAGTGTAAGTGGCCAGGCTGTGAGACCCTGTGTGAAGACCTGGGCCAGTTTATCAAGTAGGTGTCACCGCAACCCTCCATTCGCCCCGCTCCGCCAACAGCAGACTTTCCACAGGGCCCTTCATCCCGCCCCCCAGCCGGCCACCTAGCTTGCCCCTCTTTGGACCTTAGCCACCAGCTGTCCTGCTGTCCTCCCCTCTGGGGCATCTAGCCTAGCTCCTTCCCTGCCCCCACCAGCTCCCTGATCCCCAGCCTCCCATTTATATTTGCAGGGGCCTGCAGCCTCAGTAAACCCCATACCCAGGCTCTCAGAACCCCTCAGTAGGGGGGTGTGAGGAGCAGGAGAGGACACCCCCTCCCCCCCGTAGCCCTTCCCTGCTTCCCCCAGACTCAGCCCAAGAGACTGACAGCCTAGTGACAGGCCGGAAGGCCGGTGGACAGGCAGGGCGGGAGGTGACCAGCTGCCACTGCCGTGCCAGGCTCTGTCACTGACTGATTAACTCCGCTGTCTCCCAGACCCTTGCAGCATCAGGGTCAAACAAATTGTTTTCACGCTTCGTCAGAGGTTTACTTAATTAGTTCATTTGCAATTAGATCTCTCTGTAGCTGGGATTTTAGCAAAGACATCAAAGGAGGCTGACGAGAAGGCGGCTTCCTTGGTTGCCCTGTTGCCCCATTTTGTTTTTTTTCTTCCCACCTCTTTCCCTTTGTATCTCTTGGTCTGTCTGCTTTCCAGGCTGTGGGCGGGCTGGGAGCACAGGATGGGAGGGTGGTGGCCACAGGCAAAGCAGGGCCAACTGTGTCTTCTCTGCCCTCTCCTGCCCCAAAGACACCTCAACACAGAGCACGCCCTGGATGACCGGAGCACAGCCCAGTGCCGGGTGCAGATGCAGGTGGTCCAGCAGCTGGAGATCCAGGTGCAGCTCTGAGGATGCTCAGTGACCGGGGAGGGGGGGGTGAGGGGGGTGGGAGGTGGTGCAGGGGATGCCAGGCCTGGCCCCACCCTCAGCACTGACATCCCAAGAGGGCTTTGGAGGGCCTTGCGGACAGGGGTCATCTTAAGCTTTCTTGCTCCTAAGTGCCAAGACCATGAGGTGATTGTAGTTAGAGACTCAGGAGCAAGCCAAGGTGGGGGGTGAGAGTTGCGGTGTCTCTGCCGGGAGTCCCAAAAGAGGAGTGTCCATATAAAAACCATAAAAATGCCAACAGCTAACATAAGGATCCCTTACTTGGTGCTGACTTAAATACTTTACCTGTTGAACTCCGGGAATCCTCTAAACAGCCGTATAAGGCAGCTGCTATTTTCATCCCCACTTTATAGATATGGAAAACCGAGGCCCAGAGAGGTGAAGTGACTTGTTGCTCTGGTCACTAACCCCAGTGGGTGGCCGAGTTGGGGTCAGAAGCACGGCGGTCTGACCCCCGAGTCTAGCATGTAGACCCCGAGGTCTAGCATGTAGTACCTGACAGTCCAGCAGGCAGAGTGAGGGACATTTACCCATTTCCCTCTGGCACCTAGCAGAGCGCCCTGCCCTGAGAGGGTAGTTGTGAAAGACCTATTGAATTTATGAATGGGGGTGAATGAATCATTCATCCATTCCTGTGTTTCCATTCATGGCTCGAGGTCCCTCTCACACACAAGTGCCACTGAACTTGGGTGTTGTTCAACCACAGCCTCTGCCGTGGAGGAGGAGAAAAAGCATGTGTTGTTGTTAGTGAGGGGGCCCCTGACCTGTAGCTTGAGCCTGGGACTCACGGTCTGGAGGAGAAGTGACGAGGCCTTCATCGGGCGGCAGCCCCAGGCCCTGGCCTCGAGGGTAGCAGGGGATGGAGCAGAGCCGAGGCCTTCTAGGAGCAGGGGACAGAGGGAGCCAGAGGCTGATATGTGAAGAAGAGTGGTGGGAGAGGGCTTTTCTCGGGTGTCTGGTTGGGGAGAGGTGGCATGTGGAGGAGGAAGAGGACTGGACCCCTTGGGGGCTCAGCCCCAGCTCACCTCCCGCCTCTCCACAGCTTGCCAAGGAGAGCGAGAGGCTGCAGGCCATGATGGCCCACCTGCACATGCGGCCCTCCGAGCCCAAGCCCTTCAACCAGCCCGTGAGTGACTCTCCCCTTCCTGCGACCCTCCCAGGACCCCTGGCACCCCCACCCTGGGGACTGGGCTCAGCACCCTCCCCATTGCTCACAGCTGAACCCAGTCCCCAGCTCTTCCTCATTCTCCAAGGTGACCGTCTCCGCAGCAGACTCGTTCCCAGATGGTCTCGTGCACCCCCCGACCTCGGCTGCTGCCCCCGTCACCCCTCTACGGCCCCCCGGCCTCAGCTCTGCCTCCCTGCACAGCGGGGGCCCCGCCCGCCGGAGGAGCAGTGACAAGTTCTGCTCCCCCATCTCCTCAGGTAAGGACTGACAGGAGGGTTATTTCCCCCCGCCCGGAGCTGGATCCCTCAACCGGCTACCCCATCCTCTGCCTCTCTTCCCCAGAGCTGGCCCAGAATCACGAGTTCTACAAGAACGCTGATGTCAGGCCCCCCTTCACCTATGCCTCCCTCATCCGTCAGGTGAGCATGGAAGTAGATGGGGGGGCACCCAGGCTGAACCCCCATCTTGGAGTCTCAGCCTCCATGAGAGTCAGAAGAGAGATAGCCCCTCCTGCACCTGACCTCTCTCTCTCCGGCTTCTTCCTGGCTGTACGGCCTCTCACCCAGGCTCCATCAGAGTCTGTGCCGCTCGTGTGGGCGTCTCTCTGGGTTTTTGCTGCTTACACCCACTGTGCTGTTCATTCTCTCATTCCCATGTACACACGCTCCTAGGAGACTGTTTTCTTTCTTTCTTTAAAGATTTTATTTATTTGACAGAGATCACAAGTAGAGAGAGAGAGAGAGGAGGAAGCAGGCTCCCTGCCCAGCAGAGAGCCCAATGCGGGACTCATCCCAGGACCCCGAGATCATGACCCGAGCTGAAGGCAGAGGCTTAACCCACTGAGCCACCCAGGCAGCCCCAGGAGACTGTTTTCTGATAGACTCAGGGTCACTCTCAGTTGGTTGCCACCTGCCTGCCTGCCTCTCCCTCACCCTCCCTCCCCACCAACCTTCTCTCTCTCTCTGTCACATACACAGACACCCCTCTGTTTACTCACGTCCTTGATGCTCACGTAATATTCTTTTATGAATAGACATTTGCACAGATGTCCTCTTGCTGTGACCCCCCAGCAGGCACACACATCCTCACAGGTACCCTCATATATGCACACACCCCCCACCTCAGGCTTAGGGAGCCCTTTGCCAAAATCAGGATAAATTGTAAACAGCCCCCAGCCTGTGGCTCTCTCTCTCCCAAGAATATTACTTCATTTTCATTCCCGAGTGGGGGCCCTTGACACCAGTTGCCCTCCAGAAGGAATTCACGTGCTCCTTGCACAAATGCATAGCCCTCACAGCTCATGTTTCCTAGCCCAGAAACAGCCTGCCCCACTGAGGGGATGGACGACACCCACCAGTCCTGTCCACGAGCCTCTGTAGCGGGTGTCCTCTGTTCTCAGGGTGGGAGTCGGGCCAGGCAGGAGGGAAAGAACACAGGCCTGTGACCCTTGAAGGCTCAGACTGAGGGTCCCTCTGCTTCTCTCTGGCCCACAGGCCATTCTGGAAACCCCTGACAGGCAGCTGACCCTGAATGAGATCTATAACTGGTTCACCAGAATGTTCGCCTATTTCCGGAGAAACACTGCCACCTGGAAGGTGAGGCATGCTCCCTCCTCCTTGCCAAGGGCCCCAGTCACCCTCGAACATCTCCTCATCCCCTTGACACCAAGGCCGCATCACATTTCGTCCCCTCAGAGGGTCAGTTCTTCAGAAATGCCCCCAGCTGGGTCTGGGCCACACCATAGGTCCCTCCACCCCCACCTCAGCATGGGCTGTGGAATATTCTCTAACTGCCCCTTAATAGCCCCTTCTTTCCAGCCTTGTGCTGCCTGCTTTCTGTCAAGAAATCCTCCTCTTCCCTGGAGTGCCCCCCAATAGGCCCCACAAAGTAGGGCCTCCAGGAGTTAATAGTGCCCCAGCCTGTTGGGGAGGCTTGGGGTGACACTCTCCAGAGACCCTAAGGGTCTGGGTACCTTGGCTAAAGGTGCCTGTTCTGGAGCCAGGGGTGGGGTGGGCCGTGTGCAGGCACAGACACAGGGACAGCAGAACGAGACCTGTGGACTGCGCACTGGGACATAACCACAGGCACCCCCGTACTCTCCCCAGCTCTGCCATGGCGGCAGGAAGATAATTGTCTCCATCCAATTAGTCATTTCAGCACCTTCAGCCATAGAGTTTTCTCAGGGGACTAGAGGCAGGGAAGGAAGGGACCCTAAAAAATGGGACACGGAGATGTGGACTGGGGCACTCAGCCATTCATTTTCCTATAGCCAAGATGGGAGGGGTGTGTTTCTGTCTGTCTGTCTGTTGGGTGAGAATATTAGTGTCTGTGCAGCAGAGTGGAAAGTGATATCTAAATTGGGAGGGGGTGGAGGGAAGGAGAAGGGAGTGTTGGCGCCCTGCGGGGAAGGTTAGAGGCGGGGAAGGTTAGAGGCGGGGAAGGAGTCCTTAGCTTACAAGCTTAATTGGATCCCTGGCTCTTGAGTCCCCCTGCTGGCCAGCTCAGAAGCTGCAGCCAGAGGCTACCTCCCCACCAGCGGCCCCTTTCAACAAGTGTCACGGAGGCCCCCTCCCCACCAATGCCCAACTCGGTGGGGTCTGCATAGGGCCCAGTCTCCTCTAACCCCAAAATGTGCTAACCGCAGCAGGAGAGACTGCTCTGTGACCTTCCGTATCCCTGCGTGCCCAATTCTCAAAGCTGGGGAAAGAGGCTTGGAGGCTGGGACGGCGGCTCTGATTGGCTCTGAGTGATGTCATTTCCTGCCAACCACAGTCCTGCCCTCTCTCTGAGCTGGCAGGGCCTTGTTGGGACCACCAGGTCCAGTCTCCAGCCTCTGGGACAGTTTGGATATCAGGTTTTAGAAGATAAGAGTCCTGCACAGACATAAAGGGTCGTTAATGATTGTTATCTAATGTTTATGTTCATAATGCAGGTTAATCCTTTACCTGTAGGGGTGAGAGTAGAGAACCTCATTTCCATTAGACAGCTCAGGGGCACGGTGTCCCTCACCCCCCTACTCTCCTTTCCTGTTCTCTCCTTTCTCCGGGATCAGGAGAAGCTGGTTTGGGTGACTTCCTTAAACCCCTCGGGGACCGTCTTGAAACCCCTCCCATTTAGCCGAGCTCCTTTAGGCCTTCCATGCCCCCTTCCATGGTCGCCCAGCCAGGATCATCCCAGTGGTCTCGCACCCCCGGGGTCTTCACCTCCTCGTCCCGTCGCCTCATAATAGGTCCCAGCGCAACGCCAGCGCTGAACGAGCAGGCGACCTTTCTAGTGAGCAGTGCTCGGCTGCTGTGTCTGCCACTTCGGGCACTGCCTGTGTCCTCCCCTCCCTGTGGCACAGCAGAATCTCTCTTAGCTTGAGGTCCACTTTGACCTTCAGGACTTTTGCCGCCAAGCTTCATTCATGTTCCTGGGGAAATGTACCCTGTCTACACCTAACTGTTCGACTTCCACCCGCCAGCCATATATCTGGCCCTTGAAGTCCTTCTTCTTCTCAACTCCTCCTCCTCTTGCATTCTCCCTCTTGCACTCTCTCTGGCCCCCACCCCGAGATGCTGACCACTTCGGACCGGGGCAGAAGGGTCGGGAGCCAGCGTGGGCCAGGCCAGCTGCCGTTCATCCGGGGACAGAGCTGCCATCTGCCAAGCTGATGGTCCCCCCCAGCGCTCCCCCTGGGTCCATCCCCTCCCAGGGCCCATGTTGTGGGCCCGTCCTTTTGTTTACGCAGCCCCCGCCAGACCCCTTAAATTGCCGTTAATGTTTCAGCGTAACGAATTAGTCTCTCATCACGAATCAGGCTTCGAAATGAGGGAAAAAAGCCCCGGTGAGGCCATCCTCGGAAATTGGGGTCATTCTCATTTGCAAAGCGGAGGATCGGAGCCCCGTAATGCGGGCAAATTTATTCCGAGGCAGGAGCCCCGGCGTGATTAGGCCCTTTGTAATTATCGCTCCAAGAGATTCCACTCCAGCCGCCCGCCTCCCTCGTGGATTAGCAAGCGAGTCGGAAAAATACACAGGATTTAATTAGAGGCAAATTAAAATTGGTAATGAAATCGGGCCAGTTGCAAGTGGCAAGAGTTGGAAGGGAGAGAGGGAGAGGGGATCTCCAGGGGCACGGGCTGCCCGCCCTGCCGGCTTTCTTCCCCGTTTAGAAATGTAAAGAGGAGACAAGGATGGGGACAAGGCGGGGTGGGGGGGTGGGGGCTGAGGGAGGACAGGTAACAGGGACAGGGATGGGTGGGGGGCGGTGGTGAAGCTGAGAGAGGAGAGGACAGGGACAGGACTGAGGGACATGGAGTGAGTGGGCTCGGGCCCTCATCTCGGCCCCCCCGGGGGGGGCGGTTGGGGCCAAGCCACCCCCTCTCACCCAAGTGTCCTACAATTCAGATGGCCTCAATTCCTGAAGTCACCCTGCCAGGAGGAGGTGGGAGCGACAAGGTGACTTTTCCTCTTTTCTCTCCTCTCCCTGCCTCGCAGCTACCAAATACCGTGCTCTTCTTTCTCTCGGTTTATTTCAACAAGTATGTATGTGAGGCCTGCAGTATGCCTCCTGCTCTTAAACTGTTCTCAAAGCCATGGCTCCCACACTCCTAGAGGCTGAAGAAGGTTGCAGCGAGGGTTCCTGATTTATTTCCAAAACTTGTAAAGCCTCGTGGCAAGGCTGCATGCACCTAAGCTAACAGGCCCCAGGCTCGATGAACAGGCCAGGGCCCGAGTGCAGGCCCACGGCGACTGGGGCCCCCCGATTGACAGCTGCGTGTGCCTGATCAGTGCTGCTGGGAAAACAAATGATTTCTATCCGGGTAGTGTTCAGTTGGTAGACAGAGTTTTCCGAAACACAGCAGGGAGAAGTGGAGCCAATCATAGAATGGGCTGTCTGCAGTGAAGACATTGGCAGTCCCTGGGTCAAGGGCAGTTGAGAGGCAGAGGGACTCCTCCCCCTCGGCAGCCTGAGTGGCCTGGGCCTGGGGAGGTGGGAAGTGGTGGGGCTGCGGTGGGGCGGGGACATCCCCGTGTGCTTGCCAGCGCAGGGAAGGGGCCGGGCAGGCTGCCTCTGAGCCCATGTCATCATTGCACCCCCAGAATGCTGTGCGACACAACCTTAGCCTGCACAAGTGCTTCGTGCGTGTGGAGAACGTCAAGGGTGCCGTGTGGACTGTGGACGAGCGCGAGTATCAGAAGCGGAGGCCGCCAAAGATGACAGGGTACGTAGGCCCAGCCCTGAGCAGAGGCAGCCACCTGCAGCATGGACCGGGGCACCTCCCCCATTCTCTCCAGGACTTGCCCCGGTGAGGCCATCCTCGGAAATTGGAGGCGGAGTGGGGAGAAGAGGGATGGAGGAACACAGGGGAGCCCAGAATCCAGAAGTGACATGAAGGGGCAGGTGATCTGTCCCTATTTCTGACTGAGGAAAGGAGCCTGGGGGCCTGGGACCAGAGAAAGAGACCCAAAGTACCTGTGGCCAGAGTTGGGACATGAGCAGATGCCACCTAGAAGCTCTGGCTTCCCGTGCACCTCTGCTTCTCACTGGCTGTGTGACCTTGGGCTATCGCCCTCAACGCACAAGGATGCCATTGGGCCAGTTCCTTGACCTCTCTTGGATGCTCTATAAATGGGGAAAGGGGATTCATCATTATGGTAGAGGGACAGCTTTGAGCCACTGCTTTACCTGACCCAACTCCTGGACACATTTCCTGGGCAGAAAAGTCTGGTGTGGAGCGCACAGGGACCAGCAGCGCGCATGGCTATTAGATGTCCCAGAATTCAGGATGGCAAAATAACGTGGGTATTATAGATGTGGGCCTATCCCGGCTCTAGCTTCAACCTGTTGGCCCCCAGAAACAGCAGAGAAACCCCGCTGGGGTGGCATGATGTGAAGACCAGCATGGGGAAGGATCCGTGTGCCCCCTTGCCAGCTCCAAGACACTGTACCTGCCCCAGAGCCCCAGAGAGCCTCGACCTGGGAGCTCTGAAGGGAGCTGTCCCTCCACGCTGCGTCCCATCAGCCTGAGGCTTGAATAGGCCTTAGAGGTGGTGCTGACCCTACTCTGGCCTCCTAGGTTCAGGAATGGAATGGTCCCTGGCATGAGCAGGGCCTTGCATGGCTGCACTGGGAAGGGGGAGTAAGTGAGTGAAGGAACCAAACAGTGCCTTCTCTGTCTTCCAGGAGCCCCACCCTGGTCAAGAACATGATCTCAGGCCTCAGTTACGGAGCACTTAACGCCAGCTATCAGGTGAGTGCTCCCTGGGCCTTGACCCCTGGCTGTCGGGCCCCTCCCCCACGCGCTGACCCTCCCCCCACTCTCCCCTGCCAAGAACCCATCTGTCCAAGGAGGGGCAGGAGGGTGAAGACCACTCTGGGTGACCTGAATCCCACCCCTCTGCCCCGGCCCCACTTGGGGCTCAGCCCCCACCTCTGCTGTCAGGGCTGGGTTCGGGCACAGCAGAGAGCAAGGAGGGAGGTTGGCATAACCAGTGGGGCCCTGTTCCCTGGTTTGCCATTCTTGGCGGGGGAGGGGTTCTTTGCCCTCCCCCTAAGGGATCGGTTAGGCCCAGGCTCCCAGGGAGGCTGGGAGGCAGCAGGTCAGGGTCATGATCTGGCCTCCAGAGGTCAGGGCACAAAGAGTCCAGGAGGCTGGCTGGGGGTGGGGCAGGGACCCACTGGGCCAAGTGGAGCTGGCTTACTGGACCAACCCTGTGCCCTCCAGGCTGCCCTGGCCGAGAGCAGCTTCCCCCTCCTCAATAGCCCTGGCATGCTGAACCCGGGCTCTGCCAGCAGCCTCCTGCCCCTCAGCCACGAAGACGTGGGCGCCCCCGTGGAGCCGCTGCCCAGCAACGGCAGCAGCAGCCCCCCTCGCCTCTCCCCACCCCAGTACAGGTGAGCATGCAACATGGAGCCCCCACCCCAGTGCCCCCCAGATGCCCCTGCAGGTGGGATCCCCATCTTATCACGCCCTGCCCACGTACACACTCCTGTCTTCCCAGGAGGAGTGACCTCGCTTTCTCTCCTTATTCTCCTCCCTCTCGCCCCTTCCTTCCTGTAACTTTCTTCCTCTTCTCCTTCCTCCTCTCTTCTGTTTCATCTCCCCTCTTGCCTACGGACACCACCTCTGTCCTTTCCAACCTCCCCCTTCCTCAGAGGAGAGCTCCTGTGGAGATCAGACTGAAGACATCAGGCCCCAGGGGCTCAGGGATGATATGGGTCCTGGGGAGGCGACCTGGGAATACCCCCACTGCACCCCCAAATTTTGGATATTTGAGGGGCAGGGGAAGGCCCCTGAGGTGCCCATACAATCCCTTCACAGCCACCAGGTGCAGGTGAAAGAGGAGCCACAGGAGGCAGAGGAAGACAGGCGGCCGGGCCCTCCCCTGGGTCCTCCCAACCCCAGCACCGCAGCGCCGCCAGAAGACAGGGACCTGGAGGAGGAGCTGCCAGGAGAGGAACTGTCCTAAGGGCCTCTAGGGGCTGGCTGGGCAGGGGTGAGACCCCTCCCTCCGGAACCCAGGCCCCACCTTCCCCCACTCCTCAGCCCCGCCCAAACCTCAAGGCACTTCCAGGACTCAGATGGGGGGGCTGGGCCAGCAACTCCCCATGTGACCTGACTGACAGACGCTCGGGGGCAGGGACGGTCCCGCCCCCGAGGGGACACAGAACCCCTGGTCTGGGACCGGTAGAGGACTCGGAGGGCCCAGACCCTTCCTCACCCTCCCCTACATCTGAATACCGCCTCCCCCCAACCACCAGCAGCAGCAGGGCCCTCCTCCCCCACCAGCTTTCCCCTACAGGGCCCCTCAGCGCCGTGGAGACCCGCAGGCGGGGCTAAGCCACCCCTCTCAAACCCAGGGCCCCTAGCACCTGGCTCTGGCAGTGTTTTCTGACCGGAGGCCCCCCACTTTCCCAATTTGTGCTCCCTTCCACCTTCTTTTCCGTACTGTGAAGTCTCCCCACTGCCCCCCAACTCCTGCCCCTGCCCTGGCCTAGGGCATTGGGGGAGGGTGCTGAAGTTTCAGACCATCCCCAGAAGAAACCAGCTGCCTCTGCTGTGCCTACTCCAAGGCCACAGCTGAGGTGGGACAAGTTGTGTGCGCTGTGGGGGTCGGCGGGAGCAAGACTGCCCGGCCGGACCCTGCCCTGGACCTGAGACAGAACCCAAGCTGAACTGGGCCTCTGCCCCCTTCAGGGGGTGCTCCTCAGCTTCCGCCATCCCCCCGCAACAGAGGAAGAGGCCCAGCACTGGCCTACTGACAGGGTCTGTGCTGGGTATACTAATGGAGGGGGAGCTGCCAAAAGGAGCTGCGCGGCCCTTGAGGCTGGAGTTGGGCTCAGAGGGGCTGCCAGAGCCACCAGAAGCATCCTGCCTCTGTTCTAGGAGAGGCCGGGCTGAAACTAGGCTTGAGGGGCAGGTGGCTGCTGTGACCCCGATGGGTCACCCCCAGCCTACAGGTCCCCCATTGTAGTCCTTCCTCACCCTCCCTCCGCACCCCTCCCTGACCCCCCCACGCCCCCCCCCCCCCCAGTTAAACCGATGACCAAAGACCTTTCTTATGCCGGAAGCAAAAACCAAAACTTTTTGTTGGCTTTTTCCTTTGTCGCCTCCTGCACCCCCTACTCCTCCTTGCTCCTCGACCTTGGCCCCAGGCTGGAAGCCCTCCCTCCACTTAAGTTATTGTTTTAAACCAAAGTTTACAGTGTCTGTTGGTGGCCCAGACCCTCTCTCCACCCTTCCTCCACCCCACCCCGAGGACCCTGGGACTCAGTAGAGGCTGGGGGCCCTGCTCACCCCCACTCTACCCTTGGCCAGCCCGGAGGAAGGCAAGAGGGCGGAAGGAAGGAGGTGCACTGCCCTCAGCACCCCAAGGGGTTCCCCTGTCCTCAGGCAGTGGACCTCAAGCCCTAGTGCCCAACCCTGGGCTTCTTCCTGGGGGCTCTCCAGACCCCTCGCAAGGACCAAGTCCCCCATCACGCTGGGAGTGTGGATTCCAGCAGAGGAGCTGGGAAAAAAAAAAAAGTGAGACTCCACAGACCCCCTATGGGGGACCCCAACTTGGGCCAAGGACTGGGTGTGTTGGATGCTTATGATACCCCAGGCCAGGCCCCTTTGCTGAGAAGACTCCTTGGACTATTTCACCGCCCCCCCCACATACACCCCTTCACAAGCCACCCCTCCTGAGAGGCAGGGGGCCCTCCGCCCCCTCCCCATGTACTCCCCACCTGTGTTCTGTTTGACCAGCACAGAAATATTAAACGTCCTCTATTCACCGGGCCCTGCGTGTGTCACCAAGGTGAGGGGGGGAAGGACAAGAAAGTGGAAAGATTGTTCTGGGGTCTGAGGGCAGCAGGCCCTGGCAGACGGCGAGAGCCCCCCGGGGGGTGCTTTCTGGGAGTGCATGAATGCACCAGGTGTGGGGGGGTTGGCCCTCTCTGCTCCTCTTGCCCCCCACTTCCACTGTCACCCACGTTCTCTGGTGTTTTCTCTCAAAGCAGGTCTCTGGGTCATTCTGCTTTCTCCCAAGGTCACAATTCCTTCTTGTGCGTCCTGCCCCTTCCTCCAAAAGTGTATTCAGGGCGTAGATATCCTTCAGGGCTGGAGAGGGTTCCTGCCACAGGGCCGCCACCTCTGAAGACGGGAAGTCTGTCCCCCTGCAGGCCCAGGTGCCCTTCTGGGCCCATCACCCCGTCTTCGCAGGGACTACCTGGCTAGGGGCGTGTGTGCGCACATGCGTGTGGGGCTGCGCTTGTAAGGGGGTGCGTGCGAGCCACCTGGTGTGGGGCTGGTGTCCTGCTGGGGGGCTCAGGGTCAGAAAAGGGCTTACTCTAATGCACGGGTAGGGGTACCCTGGACAATTAGGGGAGGAAAAGAAGGAGGAAGCAAGCCTAAGCTGTAAACCAAAGGTGTGTTGTGACAGGTCCCTCAGCCTTGCCGCTCCCTGCAGCAGGAGAGACCCGTCCACCTCAGCATCCAGAGCCCATCACCCACCCGTCGGATCTACCAGTTCCTTCTTCAGCACCTCCCAAACACTTCCTCCTCGAGGGCATGGCCCCCAGACTTCTATGCTGGGGCAGGGGCCCCAAGAAAGAATGTGTGTCCTTGAGGGGAAGCAGGAAAGTAGAAGGGCGGGTATGGAGAAAGCAACCCATTTGGAATCAGTCACCCTTCCCCCAAACCACCAAACTGCTGGAACTTTCCAAAAGCCAGACTTGGGGATGGGGAGACCCGGGGAGGTGGGGTGTGAAAGGGGGATCTGGAAATGGGAGTCTTCGCTGACTTCTGTCTCAGAACTGTCTGATCTGTTATCTTCTGCGTCTCCCCCATTTCTCTGCCTCACCCCTGCCCACACCACCTCCTCGCCCAGGCCCTAATCCTCCAGACACTTGCACGGGCCTGGGGTGAATTCCCCATTCCTCCTCAGGGCATCTCAGAGGGCCTGGCCAGGTCAAGCCAGGGGAGCTTGGCCTGGAATCTGAGTACGCTCTAAGCCTCCACCCTCAGGCTGGCCCTCCCTGCCCTCTGTGGAGGTTGCCGGCCCTTCCCGGAGAACTAGCTGCTCTGTCATCTGCGTCGACAGCAGCTTCCCCTGGAACGTAATAAAACAATTACCTACGATTTCATGCCACCACTTCCCCTTGGGGGACCCATCAGCCCCCTCCAAAGCCCCAAATCCATCTCCCTTAGTCTACCTTGGGAGAAGGTGGTCTCTGGTTTACAGACTACCCCCACAGACGTCCTTCCTGCATCAGAGATGACACCCAGCCTCACTCCCACGACAGTCCTTCCAACAGTCCAAGTTCAGTTTCTCCTGCTTCAACTAGAGTTTTGGTTTGGGTCTTTGTTTTTAATTCCTTCCCCAGAGGTAGAGCAAATGTCTGGTCAGTGCACTTGGACATGGAGTGAGAACCTATCTCTGGCTTTGACTGAGGAGGGGAGGGGTCTTGTAATATAAGCAGCAGGAGACTGCTGTGGGCCACAACCTTCTGAGTGTGCCAGGCTTACAACTCCATAACTCATTTTCTTACTGATCTCACAGGTTCCAGGGGGCCCACTCCCATGAATTTCTTCTAAATAAGAACCAACCCTCCTAAGCCCCCTCATGTTCTTCTGTCAGGAAGTTCTGCCCACTGTCTCGTCTCCTTCCTGCTGCTGTTCTGGGTGATGGGAGCAGGTGGCTAGTGCTGGCTGTGCCGTAATCTTGGTCTTAGCATTCTTCCCTGATGGGGAGAGGGAAGCTCTCCGCTGAACCTGTTCTCAGGCTGGCAAAAAAGGAGGGCTCCTCCAGGTCGAAAATTTGGGGGGTTAGAAGGAAGCACAGTGGGCTCTGCACGGGGCAGAAGACCCCCTTCCCCTCATATTGGCAAAGCTCCTTCCTCCCTCTACCATTAACTGTTCACCCCTGCCCAAGGTCTTTTGCCAATGGCCAGCAGAGGGAGCTTTAGACAAAGCGGACCTTGGGCTTCTCTGGGCACATTTACAGGTCAGAGGAGGAAGGGAGGAGGGGCTGAACCTCCTAGGAGAACTACAACCCTTCAACTGCTCTGGCCCAGGTCACGAAAGGCCCTCTGCTGTCTGTGGGCTTCCCCGGACCTCTCCAACTCACTGACCTGTGAAGTCTGAACAGCAATGGGAGAAGGCAGGGGAAATGCTGAGAGTGATCTGGAAGAAAGTGGTCTCTGAAGACCAGTACACCGGGAAGACAGGCTCAATAAAGATGTTTGATGGTAACAATTACTAACATTTAATGACCTCTTGTTGTGTACCAGACACAGTTCTAGGGACTTTATCTTTCATGTCATCCTCACAACTCTGAGTCAGATGCCATCATTATCCCCATTTTACAGATGAGAAAAATGAGGCCCAGGAATTGAAGAGGTGAACAGATAAAGCATTAAGAATGAGGAAACAGGCTTGGTGACAGTCTCAGCATTGTAGCGATGCTATTTACTTTGGCTTCCCCCTCCCCCACCCCTTCCTGGAGACTCCCAGTGGGGAAACTGAGGTAAGAGCACCTCAGAGCCAGGGGCTACTTCCCCAGCAGCCATCCTCCTTTCGGCAGAATGAGGTAAGTCGGGGCTTGGAACAGTTGCTGTGGGACAGAGGGAACTGGAGAGAGAAAGTTGGAACACCCTATAAAAATAAGCAACTGGGGGCCTTCTGATGGGGCAGCGCGTCAGAGCAGCGAAGACAAAGAGGCCCTTGTCTGAGGTGGGGAATTCACAGCGACCACACACGCGCGCACACCTGAGCATGTGTGCAGACGCACACGGGCACGCACACGTGCTGCCCGCTACGCAGGCTGTTTACACCCAGAGGTCTCTTCCATCTTGGAAGCCTGCGGTTAGCCTGTGGACACCTGGGACTGGGACACAGGGCACGTTGTCGTCACAGAGACATCCCATCACACAGGCCCAGGACCTCTCCATACCTGCAGCCAGCCTCCACCTCAGGATCAAAAGTGTAGAAAAACAGCCCCTCCCAAGAAGGTGGTCATTCCTGGTGGTGGCTGGGGCTGAAAGGCGCTCAGTCCTCGCCAGGAGGGGTCAGGGCCAGGGCGTGGGGGGTGGTGGGGTGGGCCAAATTAATGGGGGAGGGGGTGCAGAGGTGGGATGGGCACCCTGGAGCTTCCTGCCCAGACTAGGAGGCTTCTACCCCCTCTAGAGGTCAGTGCCCCTCCTGCTCTCAAACCTGGAGCTCAGACTGTCTACATTAGGCAGACACAGCCTGGGCTTAGGAAGGGGCCGAGCGCAGGCATGGGGAGGGGCAGGTGGACACCAGAGAATGACAGGACATGTCTCTCAAAGAGCTGGTTTTCTGGCTGAGAAATGGTTGGAGATGGGCCGAGTGTCCAGAACTACGAGGAAGAAAACTCAGGCCCTGCGGGAGTTAGCCCAACGAGGGTCCAAGTCCTCCTTTTGCTCCTTGCTAGCTCTGGGGCTCTGGGAAACGTCTTTACCTCTCTGGGCTTCCGTTTCCTCATCTGTGGATGAGGGTGAGATGATCCTCTCTGGCTTGTTGAGAAGAATAATGATATATTTAAAAATTGGCCCATATTAGGGTCATAACACATAATAGCTATTAATAAAATGTAGTCTTGGGTGTACAAGACCAGTGACCCTAGGGCGTGTAGGGGACCAGAGCACTCCTGGAGGACTTCCCAGAGGAGAGGCTGGAGCTAGGGAAGGGAAATGTTGTGGGGAGGGGAGAGATATTTCAGGCCTGTAGAGGAGCCTCCGCAGGTCTGGGAAAAGGTTCCTGTGGCAGGGGACGGAGTGCTGAATCAGGGCAGGAGACACAGGGGCAGGGAGTCTCTCGGGCCCACAGCTGTGCCTGCCACTGTTATTGTCAAGCAAGCCCATTCACATCCCCTGGCACAGGACAAGGCCTCAGGGAAGGAAACCGCAGTGGGTTTCCTTATCTCTAACAGGGCATTGAGGAGCCCTGACCAGGCAGGAGATAAAGGGGAGATTTAGAGGAACAGAGGATAGGAAGCATGAACCCCAGATTGATGCCCTGTAGGACCCCATAAATGCTGAGCTCCTGAGACTGCCGGGAAGGCTTCCAGGCACGACCCATGTCCTTGAGGAGTTCCCATCAGAGGGGGACAGACTTGCATTCAGATAAACACAGTGGGCTTGGCCTCCAAGTGGTTCCGACACCACATGCTTGGTCCTTGGAGGTGTTCAGAGCAGGCCTCGTGGAGACGATGAGGCTGACTAGGAGCCTGGAAGAAAAGATGAGCTCGCAGGAGAGCTCACCATTGGGGCAGTAAGGGAGTGGAGGCATGGGGGGGACTGGCTAGGATGTTCGGGGGTGGGGGGACCCTGAAGGGCCAAGATACTGGAAGATGATGCTGGGGAGGTGGGAGCCAGGCTATTTGGGGGCCCACAGGCCAAGTATGTGGGGTCCAAGACAGGGGTATGGGGCAGCGAGCCCAGGAGGTGAGAGCAAGGCAATGACCGATAAATGTCAGGTTTAAAGGGAAAGTAGATGTGGGAGAACAGCCTGAGTGAAATGCCAGGGCGGTGGGCGCCGTCCGGGCGGCCGCCTGCGTTGTTCAATGGCAGGTGACCAACTCCCAGATGGGGAGGGTGCTTTGCAGAATGATGTCAGGGGGCTCATTGAATAACCACAGAGTAGAAGACGGGACTGGGTGGCTGCGTGAGAGGAGGGAGGCCCAGAATGGCCTCCCCAGGGTGTATGTAAAGGTCTGTTCCAAGTGTGGCACATTTTCACATGGGAACATTATCCTGCCCAGAAAGGGAATACGTAAGAGCGATTTGTATCTGAGGGTACTTGTGAGGGAAAAAAAAGTAAGTGGAAGAAAGAGTATTGCCATTTACATAATGCTTGCAAACAGGCATAATAATGCCATATTTCAGGTATAGCAAACGTGTAGCAAACATTTAAACAATTTGGAGTACTGAGAGGGCACAAACTCAGGTCACTGCCTCTCTGGGGCGGGGAGGGGACTGAAGGGCGTGGGGCACTCAAGGGGCTTCCAGTATATTGAGGATAATTCATTCTTGAGCTCAGAGTGGGGGCACAAGAGTTCATCCTCTTTCTCCCTGTACCTTTTGTTAGGCTGGAAGAGTTCATTTAAAAACAAACCCAAAAAAGAATGGCTGCAAGGTTTGGGTCCTATACCGCAGACCTCTCATCCTCACAACCCCTCCGGGCTTAAGATAAGGCCAAGGAAGAGGTCAAGTATTCCACGGGGCCTGCTGGGCTGGGCAGGACATCATGTTGCCCCAGGGCAGAGGGGCTGGAGAGGAGGAGAGAGAGGACTTCCTTGAGGGGCACATCTGAGCTCACATCAGGCACTAGGGCAAAAGCCGTAGCTGTGAAGGAAGGTGGCCGTGATCAGCAGGCAAGGAGGAGGAAGAGCCAGGAAGGAGGGCAGTCCTGAGGCAGTGATGGGGCTGTGGGGTCCATGGGCTTCAGGGCCGGAAGAGCCTCCCACCAACACCACCATGGGACTTGGCAATAGGAAGCCTCTGGCACCCTAAGACAGCAGTCTCCAAGGATAGGGATGAGATCAGGAGTCAGTGTGTGGAAAAGAGATGGGGGTCTCCCTTTCAATGAGTATAGTAGCAAGGGGAGAGGAGAGAGCAGACCCCTGGAGGCAGTGGGGAGGGGGAATGCTGCAAAGATTTTCTTTTTTTCTTTTTCTCTTTCCTCCTTCTCCTCCTCCTCTTCCTCCTCCTCCTCCTTCTTCTTTTAAGATTTTAGGTATTTATTGACGGAGAGAGAGAGCAAAAGTAGGCAGAGCAGCAGGCAGAGGGAGAGGGAGAGGGAGAAGCAGGTTCCCTGCTGAGCCTGGAGCCTGATGCAGAGCTCGATCCCAGGACCCTGAGATCATGACCTGAGCCAAAGTCAGATGTTTAACCAACTGAGTCACCCAGGTGCCCCAAGGAAAGGTTTTCTTATTGCTGTTCTCAACTGTAATGATTTTGTGTACTGTTGAGTATTTTTAAGCTGGGGAGAGGGCAGAGGAGAACCAAACTGCATACTTCAGTGAGTATGTGTGTGAGAACCCACCCTCCCTCCTCCATCAGACAAGGCAATTCTCTCTCTCCTTCTTCCTCATTACACATTAGCTCCCCCAGGACTCAGGCCCAGCTGCTCAGGAAGAGGGGAGTCTGGAAACAGTCGCGGGACTCATGTCCGGGGAAAGCGGGGGTTGGGAATCCCATCCTATCCCATCCTGGAGCACAGGCCTGGGCCCGTCGGGGGACCCGATGACACTATGGGGGAGAAGGGAAGACCGGGCACACTGGGGACCAGGGTGGCTCTCACACACATACTCCATGGTGAAAGTCCTCAAGTGAACTGGAGGTGGGGAGTGGGAGGGAGGGCTGGGCAGCCACTGGGGTGAGGCCTTCCCACCTACTTCAGCACCCCCCACATTGCACTTGCCACCCCCACCCAACCGCTATCCATCCCCCTTTCTATCTCTCACCATCTAACACTGTCCTCATCTGCCATTGCTTCCAGCCTCTCAAAGAACGCGTGGATGTGACTGGCTTTTCCCAGAGGCCCTCTCCCAGCAGCTGCTCTGGTCCTCCATGTCACATGCCCCTCCCCCCTCAGCTCTGACCCAGGCCCAGCTAGGCTTCCTGATTTTTGCCTCCATACCAGAAAGTACCCCCAAACTGGCCCATTTATCTTCCTGTACTGGAGCCCACCCAGTCCAGCAACAAATCTTTACTGAGCACCCCTATGCCTAGTGCTGGGTGCTGACAGCAATAGCGAGGCACAGGCCCTGCCCTCAGGGGCACTGACACAGAGAAGGTCCTTCTTAAGACACTTTCAAGGAGTTCAATTATTTAAAAGACCTTCTTGGGGCGCCTGGGTGGCTCAGTGGGTGAAGCGTTTACCTTTGGCTCAGGTCACGATCTCAGGGTCCTGGGATCGAGCACCGCATCGGGCTCTCCGCTCAGCAGGGAGCCTGATTCCCTTCCCCTCTCTCTGCCTGCCTCTCTGACTACTTGTGATCTCTGTCAAATAAATAAATAAAATCTTTAAAATAAATAAATAAATAAAAAGATCTTATAAAATTGTGATTAATGTGGTGACAACAAAGCCAGTGGCATAGACAGATGATAAAGCCTCGCTACAGTCAATCATTCAAACACAGGATGTTTATTGACAACTTATTACATACAAGGCACCAAGCTGGGCTCTGGAAGTACAAGATGGCCAAGACACAGTCCCTCCCCCTAAGGACCCAAAGAGAGGCAGATATGTAAGCATACACACAATCTGTTGGAGTTTCGGGACTCAGAGCAGGTGTACACGACTTCCCTGGGGTAAAGAGATGCTGCGCATCAGAGGTCATAATTTGAGCCAAGGCCAGAGTGAGGGTCGTCAAAGGAGGGCACTGGTCTGTTTAGAGTGACAGCGCCCAGCAGAAGTGGCAGGAGAATGAGGCCCAGAGAGGCAGGTTGGAGTCCTACCTGCCCAACTCAGAAATCTGGACTTTTTACTCCCTGGGTGTGAGAAGGCAGATTGGGGTAGTGGCCGGGAAGAGAGAGGGAAGGAACGGGGAAGACCGCCAGAGAGGAAGTAGGGAGAAGGGGAGATGCTCCACAGATAGGCAGCAGGAGACAAAGGTGAGAAGGGGGCCCTGTGGTCTCCCCCTAAGGTAACAGAGAGTGGCAGAAGCTTGCACGGAAGTCAGAAGAAATGGAAGAGGAGTTTCTCCAGGTAAGATGTGAGGGTTCAGTGGGGGTTGGGTTGAATTTGAGGTAACAACCAAAAATCCAGTGGAAGTGATTTGTAATCAAAGATGGTAGATGGAGCTCATGCATTTCTCTTCTAACCCACTGGAAGCCCTGCTATACAACAGTAGAGGGACTTCTATTTTTTTTTTTTTTTTTTTTTTTTTTTTAGATGTGGGCATTTAGAAAGAAAGAGAACAAGGCAGAAGAGGACAGCAAGTTTTGGAGTTTGGAGAGGGGATGGCAGAAGAATCCGAGTCCTGAGCCAGCAATGAGGGGAGGGCAGCTGAAAGGCACCCAGCCCACATTATAGGCCTCCCACTCAGGCGCAGGGATCCATGGCTGACACGGTTACCTCTAGAAGTAGGGGCAGGAATGGATTTTTAAAAAGTAAACAAGTAAGTGGCTCCCGGGGGTAGAGAGGAAGATGAGATAAGCGAGCAGAGCTCACAGGATTTTTAAGACAGTGAAACTACTGATGAAGGATAGTTGGAAGGCAGGAAGGCAGGGACAAGGGCCCCCTACCTCCACTCCCTGCCCCTGCCCTAATTGGAAACCACCTATAAAAGGACTTTACACTGAAGGGAGCCGTCTGCCCTTCCCCCATGCTATACATAGGTGATTAAAAACCTGATTGGATGACAGACGCAGGTGGGCGGTTCATGAGATGAAAACAGCCTGCCTACAAGCCCATAAAATCCCCAGGACTTAGAAACTCTGTGACAACCCTCTCAGGTCCCCCTCTCTTCGGGAGGTTTGTGCAATGACTCTGCTATCCCTCAATACACCTTGCTTCGCTTCCCGCACCTCTGTCTGGTCTACTTCTTCATTCTTGGAAGGGAATGACCAAGAACCATGGGCACGGGCGGAGAAAAAAGTCCCTGTAACACTAACCTGTATGAGATGATGGTGGTTGATACCTGTTTCCTCAACTGTCCAAACCCATAGAATGTACAACAGCAATAGAGGGAGCACTAATGTAAACTAGGGATTGGAGTGACTATGATATGACCATATATGTTCGTCTGTTGTAACAAATGAATCACTCTCTTGGGAGATGTTGATGGTGGGGTCATTGTGTGTCTGGGGAGAGCAGGGGGTATATGGGAATTTTCTGTATTTTCCCCTCAGTTTTTCTGTGAAGATAAAACTCTAAAAACTAAAGTCTGTTATTAAAAACCAAACAACAACAATAAAACAAGCGAGCAAACAACAGAGCAAACCGGGAGAAAGTCAGTTTAAGGAGCAGTTAGTCCTCCAGAACCCCTCCCCCACCATGAACAGGCAGGTCCCTTCCCTGCCCAGTCCCATCAGAGACCATGAGAGATGCATATTCTGGAGAGGGTAAGACAGAAGGTCTCTGGGCTGGGGGACACTGATACAGTTAAGGCAGGGACACCACAGGGGAATTAAGTGTAAGACTCTGACATCGCAGTTTCTAAAGACCAGGGCAGCAAAGAAAGGCCTACCCACCTGCACAGAACTTTGAGAATCCCATTCTTTAATAGAAATCCAGGGATCAGTAGACATTTGAGGAAAGTAATATGAAAAAAGAAAGAGAGAGAGAGATCAAAGCAAATAGACAGAAGCTCCTTGGAGAACTCTCCTACGCAAAGAGAAGAAAAAAAATTTCAAGTCATTTATTCGAAGAGAAATATGATATTGCACCTATGCAATAAGAAAACATGAAAGAAAGGAAGGAAGGAAGGAAGGAAGGAAGGAAGGAAAGAAAGAAAGGTTAAAAAAAGACAACATGCTATAAAATTAAACATTTGGAGAAGAAAATGAAAATTAAAAATAAAACAGAAATGAAAACAAAATGGAAAGCTGGAAAGTTAAAGATACCCTCACCAAACTACTGCAAACAAAAAAAAGCAGGGAAACAAGAAAAAAAAAAAAATGAAACTAGAGGACCAGTTCAGGGAGACCAACATCTAAATAAAAGGAAATCTAGAAAGAGAGAAACCGGCGGAGAGAAAATCTTTGAAAAGGAAAGTGAAGAGAGCATTTCCCAGGGTGGAATGACATGAGTTTCAAACTGAATCAGCCAAAGAGTGCATAAAAACGTACCCTCCCCAGAGCACATCCTCATGGAAGGTCAGAACACCAGAGACAAAGAGAAGATCCTACAAACTTTTAGAGAATAAAAACAAGTCATGTTAGAGGACCAAGACTCAAATAGCATTGGGTATTCAACAGCGCTATTGGAGAAGATAATGGAGCATCTGTTGCCTTTGAAGTTCTAAGAGAAAATTATTTCCAAGCTAAAATTCCATACCCTGCCAGACTGCTAATTAAGCGTAGGATAAAAATGCGTCAAGACATGCAAATGACCCAAAAGCCGCAACTCCGGTTTACCACTTGCCACAGTGGGAGGGGAAACAGTGGGTCCACCCAAAACAAGAAAAGGGAATAGGAAGGCAGCAGCCAGCTTTTAGGGGCCCATACAAGGAATAGACCCAGCTGGGTCTGCTGGGGGGAGTCAAAGATCTCTGGGAGGGATTTCTTCAAGAAGATAAAATGCAGAAGTAAAATTAATTAATTAATTAAAAATGCAGAAGATACCTAAAATTTGATGAAAACCTACGGCACTGGGAAAGATTTGGGGGAGTGGGATGAATCACTAATGTGTATAAAGAAAACTAAGCAAATAAAAAAGGACCATTAACTGCAGAGGGAAGAAAATGTTGAAAAAAGGCAAATAATGTATATGATTTAGTTAGAAATAACATTTTGCCATAATAATGAAAACACTGAACCCTGATCCAACTAAGAGGATTATATAACCATAATTCATCCTGGGAAGATGGGGAGACAAGCAGGGTTTTGGGGCAGTTATATGGGGAGAGAGCCTGAAAGAGAATTTCATCTGCACCTTATGGGGGAGACCATAATGGGTACCCAAAATTGAAAAATCCAGAAGCAGCAATGCACATCTCTTTTCTACAGATATGATGCCCAAACTCAAAGGAATCATCTAAAAGAACTGAGAGTGGTGGTGCCCGGCGAGTGGGAAGGGGAGGCCGGGAAGCCAGGAGACCTCGGCTTTTCTTACCAAGGCTTCTAGAACTAGGTGATGCTTTCAACCACAGCCCGTAGCCCTCTGTGTTCTAATTCCATGCCTCTCCATCTGCCTGCCTTCTGGGAAGTGAGTTCTACAAGGACAAGGGCCAGGCCCCACTCATCTCTGTTGCCCCAGCACCTGGCCCATTACCTGTCCGACTACAAGCCCTCAATTACATGTTTGTGGAATGAATCACGGTAGGCTCAAGCTGGGAGGGAACTTTCGTTTCCAGTCTCTCATTTTATAGGGTGGAAAACAGGAGCCCACAGAGAAGAAATGATGTGACCCCCAGTACCATGTTGTCAACCTCTGGATTCTCTGTCCACCGCTCCTGCAACTCCAGGGGCTGCCTTCTCATGGGCACAGAAGCGACAGCTCCCGGAGCTGACAGCTCTCTCGGGGAGAAGCTTTAGGAGAGGAGCAGGAATGTGAAGGGGGAAGACAAGCCACCCAGGAGAAGGAGAGGTGAACGGAGCCAGCTTCTCAACAGCCAGGATGCTACAGAAAGGTGCCTGGAAGAGTGTTGCAGAAAAAACGGCAGCCCACCACCTTATCTGTGGGCAAAGGCACCCACAAAGCGCACTGAGTGCGTGGACATTAGACAGCAATGAATTTGCACCCACATCACGACTGCCTGTGAGTTTTGAAAAATGTGGCCTTTACTCTCTACAGCCTCCAGAGAAGAAAACTGGATCAGAAGTGGAGAGCGAGGCTCCACAGCCTCCTCCGGGGCTATGCCACCCCTCTCTCTCTCCCTGCATCCCAGGAAACTGCACTTGACATGCCCCCCTTCCTCCCCAGACCTCTGAAGGCATGCCTACCTGGGCATTAGTAGATTCATACAAGCAGATGCCTGGGGGCATCCAGCCACCCAGTTCTGCCCCTAGCCTGACTCTGAATCCCAGTGTGGGCTTAGCAAGGCCACCTTGCTCTCCAAGCTTGAGGAAATATCTGTGTCATTAATGGGCACCTTGTCCTTCCCTGGCCATGGGGATCCCCAGGTTGGTGAGTGGGATGAGCCAGAAGACTGCAGAGACAATATCCATTCGGGACGGTGTGAAGTCTGGTGGTGTCTCAGACAGGCTACAGGGTCAGGTCTGTCTGGATCAAAGAGCTCCTGGCCACAAAGACCCTTCCTCCAAGAGCTCTGGGAGTTACCCTGACCCCCCCCACCACCCCCGATGCAGAGCCCAGGATCCCCATTACCTTCCATCCAGGGGCAAGAGGGAGGGATGCGGGCAGCACCGTCTCTCCCTCCCCACTCTCAAGAGAACACGGGCCCTCCCCGGCACTCCTAGTCATCCCCACCTTTGAGTCTGACAGACTTAGGGCCAAACCCACACTCCGCCACTTTTTAGCTGTGAGACCTGGCACCGGGCGGTTGCCACCCTTCTAAGCCTGGCTTTTCTCAACAGCTAAAGGCGATATTCGCTCAGGATGTTGTGAGGATTAAATAAATAACACAAGCAAGGCATTTAGCAGGGCTTGGCCCACGGTTCAGTGGTCTGTTGCTGCATAAAACCCACTCCAAAACTTAGTGACTTTAAACAACAGCTGTTGGGCATCTGGGTGGCTCAGTCAGTCTGTCTTCAGCTCAGGTCATGGTCTGAGGTTCCTGGGATGGAGCCCCGCATCAGGTTTCCTGCTTGGCTGGGAGGTTGCTTCTCCCTCTCCCTCTGCTGCTCCCCCTGCTTGTGCTCTGTTTCAGGCAAATAAAAAAAAAAAAAAATCTTAAAAAACAAAACAAAACAACAGCAACAGTTATTCATGATGTCTCAGGATTCCCAGGGCTCGGCGGGACTTTGGTGGCTGGGATCACTCATTTGGCTGCATTCAGCTGACACTTCACCTGGGGTGGCCAGAACAGGTGGGCCCTCACTGGACCTCTTGCTCCGGCAGAATGGGATTCTTTTTTTTTTTTTTTTTAAAGATTTTATTTATTTATTTATTTATTAAACAGAGAGAGAGAGAGAGTTCACAAACAGGCAGAGAAGCAAGCAGGGGTGGGGGAAGCAGGCTCCCTGCTGAGCAGAGAGCCTGATGTGGGGCTCGATCCCAGACCCTGAGATCATGACCTGAGCCAAAGACAGAGGCTTAACCCACTGAGCCACCCAGGTGCCCCCCAGAATGGGATTCTTGCCAGGTGGCCCAGGACTCCCAAGAATTCAGTCAGAAGTGGTCAGTTAACACTTAGGCTGGAACTTGTTCAGCATCACTTCTGGTGCATTTACTGGTCAAAACAAGTCCCAAGACCAGCCCAAGAACCAAGGGGCGGAGGATGGGGAATAGCTCTCATTTCCTGGTAGGAGGAGCAATATTGCCTCAAGAACAGGAGAGTGTTGGGGAATGCTGGGGAGTATCTTGGAAACCATGTACCCCGCACATAACATTAGAGTAATGGTAGACAGGGAATGGTGCGATTTTGGAGTGACTGTTTGGATTAGCACCCTCTTGGAGGCTGGCCCCGAGCAGTGTTTCCCAGACAACGGGGGCTGGGTCACTGGTGTCCTGGAGATGATTTGGTGGACCTGGGCATGGCGAAAAGTAACTTTGCATTTTCAATTCTTTTGTAATCCTTTGATATCCTCAAAGAGAAAAATCTGCTTAGGTCTAGCTTGTCTGTAACACCTCTCTGACACTAGCCATCACAGTATCTGGCAGGCAACAGTATGTAGCCAGACTGTAAGATGTTACTTTGTTTCCCCTGTACTTATTTTTATTTTTCTACTTAAATTCAATCAGCCAACATGTAGTATGTCATTAGCTTCGGATGTAAAGTTCAGGAATTCATCAGATGCGTATAACACTCAAGTGCTCATCACATCACGTGCCCTCCTTAATACCCGTTCCCCTGTATTTATTTGCATAATTGCCAAGCTTTGTTGGCTTTCTGTTCCTGAGGCTAATAGGGAGTTGGATGAAGATAGCCAGAGAGGTAAGAACCCAGGGACTTCCCAGTGTGAGCTGCAAAGTCTCTCCTGACACTCCCTGCCCTTTTAGTGAATCTGTTGTCTCAGAGGAAAAGCTAGCTGCCTGGGAGCCCCCATACTTAAACTGTATTCTTTACCTCCCTCACCCAACAAACTTTCCCCCCTCAACGTAAATTCCACTCCCTACAGAGGTTCCTCAACATCTCCAAAGTCCTCTTCCAGAAACTTCTCTGTGCTTTACTCTTACCAGATACCCTCCCCAGGCAGTCTGGTACAGTGGGAAGCTCTTGTTCCTGAGGCCAGATCACCTGGGGGAGGTCCTGGGTCTATTACCTGCCACACACAGCCCGACACTTTATGTTTGCAGCCCAGGGCAAGAGAGCAAAGGAGGCCCCCAAATTCTCCATCTTGACAGTTAAACCTTACAAATAAAGCCAACAAACCATTACATAAAATAACTCTCAACTTCCTAGGTAGACAAATATATTTTCTTTATAACCAAAAGATTGTGTGTGTGTGTGTGTGTGTGTGTGTGTTCACACACACAGAGGTATGGTTTTTCTATGAGAGACAGAGAAATATAAAATATAAAAATGACTCAATGTAATTAATATTATAAATGTATGGGAGTTCTTTGATGGGTTGGCAATATTTAGATGAGTAATCAATAAAATATTCACAATTCACAAATTATTATGTATTGATTCTATAACACTTTTATTTCTTGCACTAATTTCATTAAGATCACCAGTTATGGGGCACCTGGGTGGCTCAGTGGGTTAAGATCACCAGTCATGTTTTTATAATTGATTCCCATGTAAGTGTTTTATTGACGGAAATGACATGACAGATTAAAAGTAAAATGTAAGCATATTCAAAGTATACAATATTTTAATATATTTTATTGCAAATGCATTTTTAAGTAAATGTAGCAAATTTAAAATTATTTAGATTCTTTTAACTTTTCTTATTTTCATTTAAAAATATTCAACATTATCTATTATGATTAAAAAAGGAAAAAACAAATTATAATCAATGAACACCATTTCATGAATACCACACTATAATTTTATAATATGCTTTGAAATCCCTTAGTGCAAGGCTTCCTAATTTTTACTTCTTCTCAAATTTGCTTTGGGTATTCTATTCTTTTTTTTTTTTTTTTAAGATTTTATTTATTTGGCAGAGAAAGACACAGCGAGAGAGGGAACAGAAGCAGGGGAGTGGGAGAGGGAGAAGCAGGCTCCCCACTGTGCAAGGAGCCCCATTTGGGACTCCATCCCAGGACCCTAGGATTATGACCTGAGCTGAAGGCAGACACTTAACAACTGAGCTACCCAGCAACCACCCCCCACCAACCCTGCCTTGCTTTGGGTATTCTAGATCCCACCTTTTATGTCTGTAGGTTGCCTTCACTTTTAAAAGAGATTTTCACTATGTATAGAATTCTGGGTTGACAGTTTCTTTTTTCTTTTTTTCTTAAAAGTACTAAAATACTTTAAAGATGTCCCTCCATTTTCCCATGACTTGCATAGTTTCACATGAGAAGTATGCTGTCATTCTTTTCCTTTGTTCCTCTGTATGAGACATGCCTTTGTTGTTCTAGCTGTTTATACAATTTGCCCTTTGTCACTGGTTTTCAGTGATTTGATTATGTTGTGTCTTCATGTGGTTTTCTTTATGTTTCTTCCTCCTGGGTTCATTGCACCTCTGGAATCTGTTGTTTTTCTCTGTTATCAAATTTGGAAATTGGGGGTGGTTGAATTATTTTTGTTTAGTTTAGTTTTTTCATGATAATAAGTGTGCTCTTTAATTTCCATCACTTACGTCCCCATCCTCCCACCCATCTCTCCTCTGGTAACCATCAGTTTGTTCTCTATAGTTAAGAGTATGTTTCTTGGTTTCTCTCTCTCTTTTTTTCCTTTGCTCATTTGTTTTGTTTCTTAAATTCCACAGATGAGAGAGATCATATGGTATTTGTCTTTCTCTGACTAATTTCACTTAAATTTGGAAAACTTTTGTCCATTATTTCTTCAAATATATTTGTTATCTCCCTGTCATGACCTGGGTCTCCAATTACTCATATGTTTGATTTCTTGATATTATCTCAAATGTCATTGGTGTTCTATTTATCTTTTTTCCCATTATTACTTTCTCTCTGGGCTTTATTTTGGGTGTTTTATATTGCTGTATCTTCAAATTCACTGATCATTTCTTCGGGTATCTAAATCTGCTTTTGATCACATCCAGTGTGTTTTAACATTTAAGATATGTATTTTTCATTTTGGAAATCACTTTGGGATTTTTTTACACTATTTTTCTCTTCATAATGTTCATGTGTTTCTCTATATTCTTGAACACATGAGGCATAAGAGGCATATTTATATTATTTCTTTCCATGTCCTTTTCTGCTAAGTCCTTCATCCCTTCATTTCTGGGTCTCTTTATGCTGAGTGATTTTTTCCCCCTGATGGTAGGTCATACTTTACACACACACACACACACACACCCCACATACATATATGAGATACTATTGTTAAGTAATCTCTACGCCCAACATGGGGCTGAAACTCACAACCCCAAGATCAAGAGTTGCATGTTCTACTGACTGAGCTAGGCAGACACCCCATACTTTCTACTGCCTTGCATGCCTTTTGTTGTTTGTTTGCTCCTTATCAGCTTTAGGACATCTCTTTCTATTCCTAGTTTTTTAGACGTTTTTATCAGAAATAAATATTAAATTTTATTAAATGTTTTTCTACATCTATTGACATGATCATAGAAGTTTCCTCTTTTTAGTATGTTTAATATACTGAATTAAACTGATTGGTTTTCTTTTTTTCTTTTTAAGGACTTCATTCTTTTTTCTTTTAAGATTTAATTCATTTATTTGATGAGAGAGATCACAAGTAGGCAGAGAGGCAGGCAGAAAGAAATGGTGAAGCAAGTTCCCTGCTGAGCATAGAGCCTGATGCGGGGTTTGATCCCAGGACCCTGGGATCATGACCTGAGTGGAAGGCAGAGGCTTAACCCACTGAGCCACCTAAGCACCCCTAAACTGCTAGGTTTTCAAACATTAAACCAATTCATTCAATCCTTATATATGCCTCACTTAGTCATGATGTATTTTATTTCTTATACATTGTTAGGGTTTTTTTTGTTTTATTTTTTTTTTTAAAGATTTTATTTATTCGACAGAGAGAGATCACAAGTAGGCAGAGAGGCAGGCAGAGAGAGAGGAGGAAGCAGGCTCCCCACCGAGCAGAGAGCCCGATGCGGGGCTCGATCCCAGGACCCTAGGATCATGACCTGAGCCGAAAGCAGAGGCTTTAACCCACTGAACCACCTAGGCGCCCCACATTGTTAGTTTTGACTTGCTAAACTTTGGTTAGGATTTTTGTGTCTACATTGAGGGAATGGTGTATACTTTGATTAGATGCTAGCACTGTGGATCTTTCATTGCTTGGTGTCAGCATTTGTCAAATTTAGGTAGTATTGGATTTTGCTCCGGCACATAGTTAACGTACGTGGAATAAGATGTGTATTTTTGATCCTTGCTTTTAAGATTTTTAGGACAGTAGCTGTTAGTCTAAGGTTAATTTAGACCTCTACTACAGCAATACTGCTCTGAGTATTATACCCCATGTATTACAAAGTCTTTCTACTCTGCCTTTTGGGAACACAAACTAATCCCTACCCTGTGTGAGCTACAGGCATAGCTCTGCCTCTGGTGACTCCCTAGCCATTCCTTTCATGTATGTGTAAATCAGTACTCTTCCAGAGATTCAAGAAGACACCTCTGTAGATCTCTGGATATATATGTTCAGTTCCCCCTCCCTGGGACTCTGCCCTATAAATTCTAGCATGTTGGCCTATTGAACTCTAAATCTGTCTTCTCAATCAGCAAGACATCCAAGCTCTCTTTGGATTCTCTCCTTCCTGCACTGAGGCCTGCACACTGCCTCAGGCAGTGAGTTGGGGTAATTATAGGGCTCACCTCATTTGTTTCCCCTTTCAGGGGATCACAGTTCCGAGCTGCCTTTGTCCAAAGTCTGAAAAATCATTGTTTCAGATATTTTTTCTGGAGTCCTATTGTTTTAGGGTAGGAGAGTAAATCCAGTCTCTTTCACTTCATTATAGCCAGAAACTGAAGTCTTGTTCTGTTAATAAATTTATTTTTGTAGGGCAATGACATACAGAACCTTCTAAGGTGCAGATTCCATGTCGGAGGCCCCTCTGCCTCCATCTAAAAGCAGTACTAACTAGATGTGTTACTTTAGGCTGGTTACAGATCCTCTCCGTGCCTCTGTTTAGATTACTGTCAAACAGAGAGAACAGTAATGGTATTAATCCTAAGGGTTGTTGTGAGAAATGTAAGATTTTATAAGCTTAATACTTAAAACAATGCCTAGCGCCCAGTGACTGGGTGTTCTGTAAATGTGGATTCTTTCAGGGATGATCAGGACCACCCAACCCAGGCTCCCTCAATCTACTCTCCTCTTTGCTCAGAGAAAGAGGAGCCCTTCTTCTTCTTTATTTTTCCTAAGGCCATCGTATCCCCTGGCTGATGACGTAAAAAGATCTTTTATGATTATACTTTCCCTTCATTCACTTTTTTTCCCCCAGATTTTTCACCCTCTCTTTTTCCACAGACTGTTTTCCTTCAGAATAAAACATATTCCTGTCTACTGCCTTCTAAACACAAACAAATAAGAACATTCCCTCTTCCCTACCTCCCCCTTGAGCTCCCTTCCTCTGGCTTTATTTCCTTTCCCTGCCAACTTTCCTGAAAGAGGGCTCTGTACTCTCCACTTCTGCTTCTCACCTCATGCTCACCCGACATCTCTCCACAGCCTGCGTGGCTTGCACTCCGCCCTCTCACAAAGCCCAAGCGACCTTCTAGCAGCAGCGGCCACATCTTAATCCTCAATCCACTCAACCTCTTCAGAAAACTTGACATTGGATGAATCTTCTTCGGGCCTCTATGATGTTATCCAAAATGGCCATTGGGCCCAGACAAGCAGATTCCTTAACAGAACAAGCTGCTCTTGGGGCCAAAGAAACATGCCTTCCTAGAGCACGGAATTGTCTTCAAGGCCACACCCCAGGTACTCAATATTTAGGAATTCTTTGCCCAAACAGCCCTAGACCCACTTGCAGTGTCTGCAAGATCTTCCTCCCTTCCCTCAGTGTGCCCTCCTAAAAGGTGGAGCCTGATCTACTTGCGTACTCTGGGCCTAAGGAGGGTGATTGGGGGCACTGCTGGCAGATGGAGAGAGTGGACAGAGCTTGGCCATAGGGCTGGGATGGGCACGTATGTTAATATGAGGCCCCTCACTCCGCAGAACAAGATGAGAGGGTGAAAAGAAAGGTGGCAGGATATGAGCCGATGGCCATTCTCGTGATTTTCCGGCCCTGCAAATGGTAGAGGTGGGTTTGATTCTGCCCGCTGGCTCCCCTGAAGCTCCCTGACCACGTTTCCCTGTCTCCTTCACTGACTTGGCTCTCACTTCCATCCTCCTGAAAGAGGCTTCCCAGGAGCCAGCTTTTAGTCACTATGCTCTACCTCCTCCATGCCCGTCTCTCCCCACTCATGGCACTGTGAGGTGGCTCAGCACCTCACACCTGCCGCCTCCTCCAGATGGGCGGTCCTTGAGGGAGGCTGCCAAGTCACCCTGGTTTCCCTGACACAGAGCTCACCGGCACGCACTGGGCACTCTGTCCATATTTGATGAATGGCAGTGAATGAATGAATGCAGCTCACTCATTGGCTCCCACGGTCTACATTCATCTCGCTAGGCTTGTATTTCCTCAATGCATGTGATGAAAAGACTAAACAGGATCTCTGCAGTAAGGCTGCAGGGCTGCCAACCCCAGGTCACCACTCATAAGCTGGATGTGGTCCAGAAGAGGTCATTCAACTACTCTGTGCTTCGGTTTATTCTTCTAAAAAAAGGGGATAATAATAGTACTTACTCATTTAAAATGCCATGAGGAATAAGAGAGCTAATCCACAAGCCCCTCTTCCCTTCTTCTATGTCTATGCTTGTGTTGTTTGTCCTACCTGGAATGCCACTGGCATCATCCTGTTTTTCAAGACCCAGCTTGAACACACCACCACCTTGCAGCCTTCCCAGATGCCCACAGCCTCGTGCCTCCTCCCCAGGTAAACAGCCATGACAGGCTAACGAAAAGCCCCACTCCTACTCAGCCCCAGGTTCTAGTTATGTCTGTCTATGCCCCACTATCTCCCTACAGAAAGCTTCTGGAGGGCAGGGCCTCAACGGTCGGTGTTTAATGGATGCTTAGTGAATGAATGAATGAGTGAATGGACAAATGAATGAATGCATAGTTGTAGGATAGTTCAGATGCTCTGACAATATTCTGATAAATCTGTAAGAATTGTTTTTGAGGGAGTCTTAAACTAAGGTGAAGCTGGCCCTCGAGAAATGCTAGAATCACCATCAGAGTTTTTTTGGTTGTGGTTACTGCTAGCAAACAATGAGTCTGCAGGGAAAGAGGCCAGCAAGCTGATTCATGTACAATTACGAAGTAGTCACTGCTTGATGACTCTCTCTCCAATTCTAGCCCCATACCTGTTCTGTAGGTCAGAGGTCTGTAGGTCTCATGGGGTTAAACTCATGGCAGGGCTTCGGACCTTTCTGGGGCCCAAGGCCCCTTCCTCCATCTTCAAAGCTGGTGTGGTATGTCAGTAGGTCAGTAGGTCGAGTCCCTCTGCTGCCATCTCTCTGGCCTTCTGTCATCACATTGTGTACCTTCTCTCTGATCACAGCCAGGAAAGTGTCTTCACTTGGAAAGATTTATGTGATTAGATTGGCCCACCTGGATAACCTAGAGTCAGTCACCTTCCCATGCTAAGGCCATTACCCTTTATCACATCTGCAAAGTCCCTTTTGCCATGTAAGGGAATCTATTCACACATTTCTGGGACAACTTTAGGGGAGGGGACATCATTATTCTGCCTACCACAGTCTTACAAGTTGTTTTCCACCTGGGGACTGTCCAGTGTCCTCTTCAGAGTACCTCCTCATCACCAGCAGAAAAGCAAGTCATGAGGTAAGGGTCAGCACATGCCAGACATTGTTCTAACTCTATTCATTTCTTAACAGATTCAATCTTCACAATTCCTTATGAGCACTCCTCACCCCCGGCTCCTTAAGCACGGGCTGTGCACAGTGACTTCCTTCCAAAAAACACAATCCGGAAGAGGGGGTAACTTCTCCATACAGAAACCTGACAAGCAGGCCCTCAGCCCAGTGATCCAGGTCCATGTCCATATTCATAAATCACATCGATCATATACCATATGAACATGATATGATGCAAAGGGCACTGCCCCCCCCATCATTTCCCTCCCTCCCCCCAATCCAGAATCCCAGTTAGATAATAAGAAAAAAATCAGACAAATTCCATAAAGGGCTATCCTACAATACGTGTGACTGGTACTCCTGAGAACTTTCAAGATCATCAAAAGCAAGACAAGGCAAAGAAACTGTCACAGCCTGGAGGCTCCTAAGGAGACATGACAACTCACAGTATGCAGTGTCCTGGATGAAATCCCAGCACGCAGAAAGCACATTAGGTAAAAGCTAAGGAATCTGAATAAACTCTGGACTTTACTTAATAATAACGTATTACTACTTGTTGATTGATTGTAACAAACATTAACAGTGGAAAAAACTGGCCATGACATATATGGGAACACAGTACTAGCTTCTCAACTTTTCTAAAAATCTCAAACTTTTCTAAAACACAGTCCATTATTTAAAAATAAATAAATAGGGCGCCTGGGTGGCTCAGTGGGTTAAGCCTCTGCCTTCGGCTCAGGTCATGATCTCAGGGTCCTGGGATAGAGGCCCGCATCCGGCTCTCTGCTCAGCAGGGAGTCTGCTTCTCACTCTCTCTGCCTGCCTCTCTGCCTACTTGTGATCTCTCTCTCTATTTCAAATAAATAAATAAAATCTTTTAAAAAAATAAATAAATAAATAAATAAATAATTCAAGAAAACCCTACAAGATAGGTGGCATTGTTATCCCCATCTTACAGATAAGAAACCGAGGCACAGGAAGTAACTTGTTCTGTAAATAAATGGTGGAGCCAGTATTTGAATCCAGGATTCTGCCTCTGAAGTTGTTTTTTTGTTGTTGTTTTTTGTTTGTTTCGTTTCGTTTTTAAGATTTTTATTTATTATTTGAGAAAGAGCAGGGGGAGGGACAGAGGGACAAGCAGTCTCCCTGCCGAGTAGGGAACCCAGCCTCTGGACTGGATTCTAGGACCCAGAGATCACAACCTGAACCAAAGTCAGACGCTTAACGGACTGAGCCACCGAGGTGCCGGAAGTTCATGCTCTTAATCACCATGTTTCCGGCTTCTCTAGGGGCTGTCCAATATCCGCCATTAGCACAGAAGCTCCTGGAGGTTAGGATCTTTTTTCCCCGAGACCAGGAACAGGATTGTGCCTCTTTCCCTTGAGGGACAAGGACTATATTTTCTGCCAGACAGAACCACTCCTGGCCTCTGGGCACAGTGTAAACATATGTCCTGCATTTTGGGGATAAACCAGTTTTTCAAGCACAGCGCTTTCTCTCCCCCCAGGGAAAACTTGGCAATGTCTGGAGATATTTTGGGCTGTCACCCCTAGGGAAGTGCTATTCCATTCTAGTGGGTAGACACCAGGGGTGCTGCCAAACATCCTGCAAAGCCCAGGACACCCTCCCCAAAGGAAGAATTTTCTGGTCCCCAAATGTCAATAGCACCAAGGTTGAGAAGCCCTCAGACAGACCCCTCGTCTAATGCCTCCATTTTCCTCTGCCGATCATAAGTGTCTACCCTCGTGACAATGTTTGATTTGGCATATCGGGTCCCCAGAAGTGTACCCATGCCTAAGTGGTGGGGAGCTACACCCTGGGGAAACGGGAGGGCGTGGCCAGAGCCTGGGGAAACGGGAGGGCGGGGCCAGAGCCTGGGAAAAGGGGAGGGCGGGGCCAGAGCCTGGGGAACGGGGGGGGGGGGGGGGCGGGGCGGGGCCAGAGCCTGAGAAAAGGGCAGGACCGGGCCAGAGCCTGGAGCCTCCCACCGCCCCATCTCCTCCAGGCCCTGCCGAGATCACCTGACCTCCCTGGTGGTCCTTCTGGCAGAACCACGACGACGCCCCATTTCCTGGGGTAGAAGAAAGTAACCAGCTCTGAGGAGGTCTTGGCCTCAGCTCTGGGAGCACATGGAAACTAGAAGGAGGCATCCACGCTGTGGCTCCTGGCTTGCTTGGGGCAGCCAGACCAGGAGGCGTGACAGGGAGCGGGGGACCTTCAGCTGCCAAGTCAGCCCCGACTTCCAGAGCCGTGCCAGGCGGGCATGTCCGGGCAGCTGCGTCCCTTTGGGCAAGTCATGACTTTCTGGACCTTGGCTTCTTTGTATGTTGAAAGCGGAGAACATTCACGCTCTCTATTTGCGAGAGGACAGAGTTGCCAGAGAGAACATTTCTATGGAGCCCTCCTGACTCAGGTACTGGTTCCAGGGCTAGAGGAAGTGTGGCGAGCAAACAGCACCCTGTCCTCACTGAGGTCAGACTCTGGCGAGGAAGGCGGCAAAGACACTGGCAGACAGGGAGCAGATTCCTAGTGGTGGCCTACCCTAGGGGCCTGGGGCCTGCTGCTGCCTTTCAGGCTGGCTGGCTCTCAGTCTCATTCCCCCAGCCCCCACCCCTGCCCTGCCTTTCTGGGTGCTGCAGGTGCTGGAGGCCTCAAAAGGACACTGCCCAGACTCCAATTAGGATCTGCCCATGGGAAGAATGGATGACAGACGGGAAGAGAGAAGCAGCCTTAGCCACTTTTGCAGGTGATTCCTGAACTGGAGGGCACTGGGGGAGTCGCTTCAGCAGGCAGCCTTGGTGGGCACATGAGGGCTCCCTAGGTGCTGCTCAGTGGCAGCTGTCTGTGCTCTAGCAAGAGCAGGAGGGTAGCGCTCCCAGATGCTCAATGCCAAATGCAGCCTGAGGGCTCCAGCCCAGGGGTGTTAGCCCTTTCCCAGCCTCTGAGCACCGCCTCCTCCCTCCCAAAACATCTGTGACCCATTCCCTGTATGCAACCGCCTTCTACCTGAAGCACCTAGAATGGTCTCTGTTTTCCTGATTGGACACTAGTTGTTACAGATGACAGAAAGTGAGATGATAAATGTGAAAAGGCTCTGTTTCTTATTACTACAAGGCTCAGAGCCGAAGGGAAACTCCAAAACCAAACCTAAACTCTCAGGACTTTCCCCCTTAGTGGGACCCTGATATATTCCCACCCATCAGTGTGACTGCTTCAGGCCAGACCGCCTGCCACCCCACTGGGAGACCATGGGCATCTTCAGGGACCAGGACACCCCCTTCACTTCCAACACCTTTTTCACTCCCTGCCGTCCTGTGTTATTCTTATGGCTATTTGGAAGTGCTTTCTGATTACCTGACTCAGTCTGACTCTGTGTACTTCCCATCTGTTTTGCTTTGTTTGTTCTCTTCCATAATGTCAGACTGCCCTCAAAGACCTCTAGACTCAGAACAGGGCTACAGAGGAGGATAGAATCCTCGTTCCCTACCTCCAAACACCACTCCCTGCAGAAGCCTGACATGCCACTTGAGTGGTCCTTCAGATTAAGGCAAATCATCTTAAATGAAGTTTTCTGGGAGGCTGTGACTCTCCCAAACATGTATTGGAAAAACTATGTTTCTTTGAGGGGGAGTTCTCTGGGGAGAGTGCCCATGGTGTTCATCAGATTGTCAAAGAAATATGGACTCCAAGGAAAGCTACCACCAGTAGGTTAAGACCAGTCTGTCTGTCTATTATATCGATTCCTTCAGGAAGAACAGTGCTTCATGGCCCCCAAAGTGGGATTCAGGAAGGAACACCTGTTTCCATTGACTTCTATTTATACCACATTTATTCTTCTTTTCTCTTTGTCTCACCTTTTTACTTTTCTTTTTTAATATTTTTACTTACCTATTTTTTAAGATTTTCTTTTTCAGTAATCTCGACACCCGATACATCGAGATTTTATATTGACACAACAGCACAGGAATGTAATGTGTAAGTCAGTAGACACATTGGGACTGGCGTTCAATTTGTTTGCACTGAAAAAGTTGCCCTGTGAACAATTTGGAGGAAGCAGAAGGGTTTATATACCCACGTTCACTGCAGCACTATCCATAGCAGCTAGAAGACAGGAACAGTCTGAGTATCCATCAAAAACAGGAATGGGTAAGCAATGTGGTCTCTCCATACAGTGGAATACTAGACATAAAAAGGAATGAAGGTCCAACACATGTTGGACATGACGGATCACGTGGCTGAACCTTGACATCATGCTAAGTAAAATAAACCAGACACAGAAAGACCAATCTTGGATTCCACTTTCATGAAATATCTGGAACAAGCAAATTCATAAGAGGCAGAGAGTATATAGGAGGCTTTCAGGGGCTGGGGGGAGGAAGAAACCAGGAGTATTTTTTTTAAAGATTTTATTTATCTCAGAGAAAGACACACAGAGAAAGAGAATACAAGCTGGGGGAGTGGGAAAACGAGAAGCAGGCCTTCTGCCAAGCAGGAGCCCAATTCAGGGATGATCCCAGGACTCTGGGATCATGACCTGAGCTGAAGGTAGACACTTAACCAACTGATCCACCCAGATGCCCCCGAAGAAAGAAGAGTACTATGTATTGAATTGTGTCACCCCAAAATGAGGTGCTGAGGTCCTATCCCTGGGTACCCCAGAATGTGAGTTATCCCTCTTATTGAGAAATAGGGTCTGAGTGGACTGAATGAGGTGGAGGTCATTAGAGCGGGCCCTAATCCAATATGACTGATGTTCTGGGACTTTTGGACACAGAGACACACAGACACAGAGGACAGATGATGTGAAGACAGGGACAAGGCAGCCACATGACTAGAGTGATATGTCTCCAAGGATTGCCAGAAAGCTCCAGAAGCTAGAAGAGACAAGGGAGGAATCCTGCCTCGAGCTGTCAGAGAGTGTGGTTCTGCTGACACCTTGATTTCAGACTCTGCACCTCCAGAAGTGCAGAGACAATAAATCACTGTTGTTTTAAGCCACCTAGTCTTTGGTACTTTGTCATGGCCACCCTGGGAAGCTAACACAGGGAATTACAGCCTTGGAGGGACAGCATTTCTACTGGGAGCCATGCAAAATCTTTGGAAATAGATAGTGGTAATGTTTGCACAATAGTTTGCATGTAAGGAATGCCAGTGAATTGCACAATTAATAATAAAAGTGGAAAATTTTTGATGTTATATATATTTTATCATAATTTAAAGCAATTAATGATGGAAGATACAAAAAGTCTTTGAACTGTACATTTTTTAAAGATTTTATTTATTTATTAGACAGAGATCACAAGTAGGCAGAGAGGCAGGCAGAGAGAGAGAGAGGAGGAAGCAGGCTCCACGCTGAGCAGAGAACCCAATTTGGGGCTCGATCCCAAGACCCTGGGATCATGATCTGAGCCGAAGGCAGAGGCCTTAAACCAGTGAGCCACCCAGGTGCCCCTGAACTGTACATTTTAAAGAGGTAGATTGTATGGTATATAAATTACATCTCAATAAAGCTATTAAAAACAGTTTGTTTATGGAGAGGCAAAAGACCTAAAATAGCCAACACATTGAAAAAGAATAAAGTTGGAAGACCAATGCTATCAACATCAAGACTTGCTATAAAACTACAGTGAGCAAGGGGCTCCCGGGTGGCTCAGTCAGTTAAGCATCTGTATTCAGCTTGGATCATGATGCCAGGGTCCTGGGATTGATGGAGCCCTGCATTGGGTTCTCTGCTCAATGGGGATCCTGCTTCTCCCTCTGCCGCTCCCCCTGCTCATGCTTGTGTTCTTCCTTTGTCTCTCTCTCTGAGATAAATAAATAAAATCTAACACACACACACACACACATACACACACACTAGAGTGATCAAGAAAGTATGGTACGGGAGAAAGCACAAACAAATAGAACAATGGGACAGAAAAGAGAAGCCAGAAATAGACCCACGGAAATATTGTCAATTGATCTTTGACAAAGGAGCAAAGATGGCTTTTTTCAGCAAGTGGTGCTGAAAAGGCCAGAAAGAAAGAAAGAAAGGCCAAAAAGAAAGAAAGAAAGAAAGAGAGAGAGAAAGAAAGAAAAAAGAATCTAGACACAGACTTTATACAATTCACAAAAAAGAGCTAAAAATAAAACCATAAACCTAAATGAAAACACAAAACAATAAACTCTTAGTAACATAGGAGAGATCACAAGTAGGCAGAGAGGCAGGCAGAGGGAGAGAGGAGGAAGCAGGCTCCCTGCTGAGCAGAGATCCCGATGCAGGGCTCGATCCCAGGACCCTGAGATCATGACCTGAGCCGAAGGCAGAGGTTTTAACCCACTGAGCCACCCAGGCACCCCAAATAAATAAAATCTTTATTAAAAAAAAAAAAAAAGAATGAGAAGGCAAGCCATAAGCTGGGAGAAAATATTTGCAAAGGGTATGTTTGATAAAGGACTGCTATCCAAAATACAAAGAGCTCTTTAAACTCAATAATAAGAAAATAAAACACCCAATCAAAATATGGGCAAAAGATCTGAACAGACGCCTCACTGAGAAAGATCTACAGATGGCAAGCATATAAAAAGATTCTCCACATCCCATGTCAGTAGGGAAGTGTAAGTGAAAGCAGTGAGGAAATACCAGTATACATCTGGTCCATGAGTCTGTCCAATATCTATTAGAATGGCGAAAATCCAAGACACTGAAAACACCAAATGCTGGTGAGGATGTGGAGAAACAGGAACTCTCATTCATTGCTGGTGGGAACGCAAAATGGTACAGCCACTTTAGAAGACAGTTTGGCAGTTTCTTGCAGAACTAAAATACTCTTTTTACCATATGATGTAGCAATCACGTTCCTTGGTATTTTTACCCAAATGAGTTGAAAACTTATGTTCACCTGACCATGAATGTTTATAATGCCTTTATTTGTAATTACCAAAGCACAAAAGCAACCAAGATGCCCTTCAGGAGGTGAGCGAGGAAAATAAATTGTGGCACATCCAGACAATGGAACATTATTCAATACTAAAGAGAAATGAGCTAGCAAACCATGAAGACACACGGAAGAATATTACATACACATTACCACGTGAAGAAAGCTAATCTGAAAAGTCTACAAACTATATGTTTCCAACTACATGACATTCTTTTTTTCTTTTTAAGGTTTTTTTTTTAATTTATTTGACAGAGAGAAAAAGGTCACAGGTAGGCAGAGAGGCAGGCAGAGAGAGAGAGGGGAAGCAGGCTCCCCACTGAGCAGAGAGCCCAATGCCCCAGCCACATCTACTGCTAATTGTGTGGCCAGGAGTAAGTCACTTTACCCGGGCCTCAGTTTCCTCATCTGTAAAATGGGTCTAATAACTATCCAGACCGTGTGGATTTTCAAGGAAGCCACAAAGCCAGAAATGTCTAGCAGGGGGGCTGGCCTAGAGAAAATGCCCAACTCATGTTTACTGAATGTGACACACCACCAAGAATAGAAGAGAGGGATAGAACCAGCCCTGGAGGATGAACTCCCCTTATTCCGTCACATGCCATTTCTTTCAGGAAGGGTGGGGGTAGTAGAGCTCCTTTCCCCACACAGTGCCCCTCAGGGAAGGAGTCAGGGAGGGGAGCTGGAGGTTCTCAGCTCCCATCCAGCAGCCTCTCCCACTACACACAAACACATCCCCTTCCACACGGCCCTCTGCTGAAAGGTTGCGCCATAATGTCCTGTCCCCCATTCTCCCGGGCATGGCAGAGACCACAGCTGTGATCCAGCTGTAGAACCCAGCCCAGCCGCTCCCGACGGGCCCTGTGCCAGAGACAGGAAGCCAGGAAGAATCGTGCACGCCTGCTGGACACTGGGAAAGAGTGGACACCACGGGCTGGAACCAGGCCAGGCTTGAGAGTGCATTGTGTATGCAAGACCATAAGGGAGAGCTGTGCAGGGTCACGGTCACCCAGGAGGGTTCCGGGGGGAGAGGATTAGGATAAGCCCCAGGAGGGGAAAGAGCACTGGTGTGGGAGTTTGGAAACGGGATTTAGTAAAATTTTGCCATTCACTTACTCACTCACTCACTCCCTGTGTGACTTGCATTAGCCCCTGTCCCCTTAGGCCTCTTGTGAAGCTGGAACTGTCTACTGACAGTCTGGAGCAAACAGGATTCTAGGGAATACACCAGCAGACAAGGCAGAGTCCCCTCTCTCCTGGAGTTTCCTTCTGCCAATAAACAAGCAAATGTAATAGAAAACAGGGTGAAAGGTCTAAGAAGATTAGTGGTGTGAGGGGACAGTGAGGGGTCTGGGATGGCCTCTCTGAGAAGGTGATGCAAGCAGAAGAAATGCGGAAATGAGAAAGGAGACCGTAGGAAGATCTAGGGGAAGACATTCTGAGCAGAAAGAAGAGCAAGAGCAAAGGCCCTGAGGCAACCACATGAGGCAAGTAGAAAAACAAACCCAGGAAGCAGGGAGCCTGGAAGGGAATGAATGAGAGAGATTGGGGGTGAAGGTAGGAAGAACCCATCTAAAGGAGGCCAGAGGCCACTGTAAGGACTTGGCATTTAATACTCTGAACTGATCAGTGGGCCCTGGGAAAGTTAGACCTGGGCTGGGGAGCAGAGCCCCCCTGGTGGTGTGTGTCAGTGGAAGGGGCAAGTTCAACCTCTGCTCATTTACCCTGGGGTCCTAGCCAGATGCTTCAGGAAGAGTGGTGTACAAGGCCTAGAGTGATCGACACGCTTGGCCCAGGTGCACAGTAATTAAGATAAACAATATTTTCCTGGGGCACCTGGGTGTCTCAGTGGGTTAAGCCTCTGCCTTTGGCTCGGGTCATGATCCCAGGGTCCTGGGATGCAGCCCCACATCATGGGGCTCTCTGCTCAGCGGGGAGCCTGCTTCTCTTCCTCTCTCTCTCTACCTGCTTGTCTGCCTACTTGTGATCTCTATCTGTCAAATAAATAAATAAAATCTTCAAAAAAAAAAAAAGAAGGAGCATAAATTAAGTTTATTTTAAAAAACAATATTTTCCTGCAATATGTCTAAAAATCAAAATTAATGCAAAAAATCCACACTGCACTAATTGTGAACATTTTAAATCAACACAGGACCTAGCCCTGCACTTGCATGACCCTGTTTCACTGGCTTCACTCTTTAACCCCAGCCCTGGTTTCAGTAAAACTTTATTTCTAAAAATAGGCAGGTAGCAGGCGGGACTGTAATTTGCTGATTTGTTGGTTTTTTTTTTTTTTTAATACTAAAATATTGGATTAAAGCGTTATTTATCCAGGCACCCTTCTAAATTTTGCTTCCTAGGCAAGTGCCCCAAACTCATCCTAGTCCTGGCCCTGGGTAACAGTGAAAGGATTGATTTCCACACCCAGGGCCCCAATATTCATCCCTCCTGAGGCTCAGAGAGAGGAACAGACTTCTCCAGGAAGCAAGAGGGCGGTGGGGCTGGAACCTGAACTGTGTCCCTTGCCCTGTGGAGGCCACCTGACCATCACATCCTACCGGGCTCTGTCCTGGAATGTTGATTTTTTTTTAAAGAATAGGCATACGAAAAAAGCACGTGTGCGGGCGCCTGGGTGGCTCAGTTGGTTGGACGACTGCCTTCGGCTCAGGTCATGATCCTGGAGTCCCGGGATCGAGTCCCACATCGGGCTCCCAGCTCCATGGGGAGTCTGCTTCTCCCTCTGACCTTCTCCTTGCTCATGTTCTCTCTCACTGTCTCTCTCTCAAATAAATAAATAAAATCTTTAAAAAAAAAAAAAAAAGCACGTGTGCCTTAAATGTTCACCTTGCTGATTTTTCACAAACTGAGTGCACCTGTAAAAGGGTGTGTGGTATTCAATTTATAGCGTATTTTACATTTCCAACAAACCAAACATACTAATTAGGACTGGACTAGATTCCTCGGACTTTGAGCTCAAGCAGGCAACTTAGAGTAAGGATGGGGGACTGAGCGGATCCAGAGTTTAAGGGCGGGGATAAAGATTGAGAAGGGATGCATCGCTAGGGTCTGTGGTTGGGGAGGGGGCCGTATATGCCAGAGAGAACGGAAAGAGAAGGGGGCGCTGCCCTGGAGACAACGTTCCCCGCCCCCTTAGAGGAGGGCGAGGCCCGTGCCGCAGGCCCAGGTAAGCCGGTAAGAATGCAGCAGTCTCGGAGCCCCGGCGCGGGTGCGTCCTGGTGACTCAGCCCTTGCCAGGAAGGGGGCGTCCACTCTGCTCTCGGGAGCTCTCAGACCGCAGCCAGATCGGGGTTGGCTCCCGGGGCGTCAGGCCCGGGCCCCGCAGCAGTCAGCCGGGCCCTGGGAGCGGGACCCTGCCTCTTGGCCCGGGAGCCCCGCTTCCGGCCGCAGCCACCTGGGCTCCTCGCAGGTCCGCTGCCGCGGGTGGCGAGAGCGCGGAGAGAGCCGTGGGGCCACGGCGGTCCTGGCCACAACGGCGCCGCAGGGGCCTTTGAGCGGCGTAAGTAGCGACCGCGGGGGCTGGAGGAGGCCAAGGAGACGCCCCGAGTCCCTCGCTTGGCCCCCCGTGTCCCAGCCCCCTGCTTCGGGCCCGGGCTGGAAGGCGGGACTTGGGGAACTGGCCCGGCGCCGGCGCCGCCGCCGCCTCCCTAATTGCTCACTGGCCGGCGTGGTGGGGCGCCCAGACTCGGCTTCGAGGCGGCCCAGGTCAAGTGTGGCCGAGACGCTGGCACCACAGCGGCGGCCCCACCTGAGGACCATCCCACCGGCGCGCCCAGCACCAGCCGTTGAGGCGCAGGCTTCAAGCCCTCCCCCATTCCCCGGGACCTGACCCCGGGGTCGTATTGAGGATCCTCGCCCCTGGGCTGCCTGAAGGCGACTCCTCCCTGTCCCCACGGCCCCGAGGAGGGAACCAGCTCACAATTCCAGATGTGCCGTCGGGCTGTCCCTGCCTGGAGGGGCCCCTTCTCTCCTCCTTCCCCGAGCACCCGCAACTTGGAAGGCCTCGGATTCCGGTCTGGAGCCAAAAGAAGGGCTGAACTCGGAGAACCTCTCTTTGCCTCCAAAGTTGGTCTTCTGACACGAATTCCCACGCACAGCTGGCAGGGCTGGGGGGATTAAGGATGCTCGGGGCTGCTGCAGGACGCGGGAGGCTAGATGGTCACTAACCGGATTTCCCTGAGGGACAGCTTCTGGAGGGGTGGGCACGAGGTCTGTGAGACCCCCACCCAGGGCGGAGACCGACAGGATGTGCGAAGGGTGCCCGAAGACCTTGATCACTCCCGTCTTTAGGACTACGAGATTTGGGGCCACAATTATTCAGACAATTGGCTCGAGGTGGCTGTGGTCAGAGAGGTTTCTCTCTCTCATTCTCCTGATTCTCCGCAAACTTTTGCAGAGTTTAGAGCAGGAGAAGGCGAAGGCGCAGCTCCTCGGGCGGCCCCTCGGGACGTTGGGCCTGGGCCGAGCGGAGATTTGGGGAGACAGGGGCCCAGCTCCGAGGTCGCGGAGGAAACGCTCGGAGTCGGCTTCCTGTGGGGGCTCGGGCTGCGGCGTCCCCGCGGACAGACGTGTCCGGCCCAGGCAGCGCCGATCCCGGCGCTGGAAGGGACTGGGGGAGGGGAGAGGGAAGGGAGGAGGGGGCGACGGGGAAGGCGAGGAGGGGGCGGGAAGAGGGTGGGCCTGGGAAGAGGGAAGGGAGAGGCGAGCGGGGGAGGAGCGAGGGGGCCGGAGAGAAAGAAGAAGGAAGGAAGGGGGCGAGCGGCTCGAGCTGGCGCCGAAATGGGAGAAAGGAGCGAGTGAGAGGGGAGGGGGCGCGGGGCGAGCGGCGGGGAGCCGAGCAGCCCCTCGGCTGGGGCGCCCTCAGCAGGCGCGCATGGCAGCCCCAGCGCAGTGATCCCCGCGGGCCGAGCCAGTAGCGCGCAGCTTGCTCGAGTAAGTTGGTCGGTGGCCGCGCTGGAAAGTGGGGAGGCGCGGGTCTGCGGCCGAATCACCCCCTGCGCGTCCTCCTCTCCCCTGCTCGCGCGAGGGGAAGGTCGGCCCCGCCCGCTGAGCCCTCTTTTTGGCAGGTCCCGGGCCGATGTCCCAGGTGAGTGGCCAGTGTCCCCCTCATTGCGACGCGCCCCATGGAGCCCCCAGCGCAGCCCCGGGCCCAGGTAGGACCGCGGATGGAGAACGAGGCTGGAAGGGAGCGGGGCAGGCGGCCCAGCTGGGCCGGGCCGGGGGTGGGGAGGGAATGGGGGTTGTGGGAGTTGGTGGGGGGATTGCTAATTCTCACTCTTCCTCCCTGAGACGCGGGGAGACTGTTCTGGGGAGCTTGGGTGGAGGTGGAAATGAGGAGACTGGGTATCGGGGACCAGGTCCAAGGAGACTGGAGGGCTGGGGTGATGGGGGCAGGGCCGAATGGAGACAGCGGCTCTGCCAAATTGGCTCCATCTACCCCCACTCCCAACACCAGACACACACACACACACACACACACACACACACACACCACCGCGGTGTCTGTCCGTCTGGGATTTGTGTCCCAGTCGTTTCTGCCCAGTGTGTAAATATTTATGGGGGCCTCAGACGGGGCTTGGGGTGTCTGAGTTTCTCTCCTTCCCTTCCCCCAACCCAAGGAGAGCCTAGCGCTTCCCGAAAACTTTTGTCCGCTGAAAGCAGCTCCAGGACCTGGCCCCTCCCCTCCTTGCCATCTTGTCTCCCTCCTCTTCCTCCCTACCCGGGCCTGGCCTGTCGCTGCTCCCACCCTGCAGGCGCGCGCGCTCCCGCCCAGACACACACACACACACACACACACACACACACACGCACACGCGCGCGCACACACACACTCACTCCAACCAACTGCCCACAGCCGGAGTGAAGTGGCCCCACCCCCAATTCGCAGGGTCTTTAACCCCACTGGGATTTCTGCAGGAGCCTCCCAACCCTGGAAGGCTTTGTGACTCCCTGAGGGGTATAGGATAGGCACTCTGGGGCTGTGGCTCTCGGTCTATTTTCCTGACTGTGCCCATAAAGGCTGAGGCTCACAGTGGCCCGCAGTGCCAGGGAGAAGTCAGGAGCAGCTGGGAATTGTCCAGGAGCAGTGGGGTGGAGAGCAGGAGTCTAGGCCCAGATTTCTGGACTTCAGTCCCAGCAGGTTAGTCTCAGTCTTCTGTCTTCCTCTCACCCACCCCCACTCCCTTTCTCCCCTCTTTGTGTCTCTGAATAAGAAGGTCTGGTCCTGGACCTCTGACACTAACTCCTTGCATGGGCTCAGACGAGTAGCTTCCCCTTTCTGGCTTCTGTCTGCACATCTGCCCATTGGGCCTGTGTGCCTGTTGGAGAGGCTGTCGGCTCCCCAGGTCTACCTGCTGCACACCCAGCCCCAGCCTGGTGGGGCATCTCCTACAGCAGAGCGAGGACAAGTGGGAGATGGCTGGCCAGACTAATGTGTCTGCTGAGTATCCCCGCTAGCCCTCAGATTCTCTCCTCTTGGTGGGGCCCCTGGAGCAGAGACTTCTGGAGGATGAGCTCCTCCAAGAAGTGGACTCCTTCAGCCTGGAAAGAGAGGTTGGGGCGGGACCGGCAAGGATCTTTCTCTGTGTCTGGGAACCTCTCTCCCTTTTGGCCTCTCTCACCCTCCTCACTGTCTGGGCCTCTCCTCTCCCACCCTTTCCCTTTGCTCTGACTTCTTTCTCCGCTTATCCTTTTCCTCTGTTCTCTCCCCCACTACCTCCTTGCAAGATCTGCTGCCTGGAGTGACCCATTCTGAGTCCCAGCGGGGAGAAGAGGGACTTCACTTGTTGGGGTAGGGTTGGCCACCTGGAGGGGTAAAGCCCTAGGCCGTAACTTGAGGCGCCCCCTCCCACCCTCCAGGAGCCCAGGGAGCCCCCTCCCCAGCCTGGGCTGGGCCAGACAATGTGGCTTTCATAACTCGAGGAGGCCTGGCTCTGCCGCCTTGGGAGAATGAGCCCTGCTGCCCAGGAAGCCCAAACCGCAGGAGACCCAGCCAAAACCCCACAGACGCCTGAAGCAGAGACCAGAATCCCCCACACTCCCTGCTGAGCACTGCCCCTGGGGGCCTGGCTGGTAGGACAGCCAGGGAGCAAGTCACCCCCGCCCTCAGCTGCCCAAGATGCAGACAGGGTGCAAGGGGACTCAGGACACCTCTGATTGGGGCAGGTGGCCAAGCCCCCACACCTTCAGCTCTCCCCAGTGCCTCCTCCCCACTCACCCCTGCGAGCCCACGGAGAGCCTGGCTCCCTAACCCACAGCAGATTTCTGTCCAGCACTGAGGCGTCACATTCCTGCTCTTGGTTCTAAATTGAATTTCCTGGGGAATTGGAGCCTTCAGACCTAAAATAAAACCAACCCAACCCAGCCTAACTGGCCAGCTCAGGCCCTCGTGAGCCCAGTGGCAGGGACTGTGACTGGTGTATCACAAGGATGCATCCAATGAGACCAGATTCTCGCCTTCTTGGGGTTTGGAGCCAAAAGCCACCTCTAGTCCTCACCCCCTCATTCTCTCCTTTGCCCCTGACCTGGGGCATTTCCAGTTCCAAGATTCTGTCCTTAGCAACAGACACTTGCTGAGTGCCCACTATGGGTGCAGGGGTGAATTGTGCCACCACCCCAAGAGATGGAGCTAGGGAGGGCTGCAGTTTGGCTGAGGGGCCCGGATTTCACTACCAAGTTCTCAGTAACAAGAGCATGCTAAGTGGGTGCCAAGTTCTCAGTCAATGGACCACTCTGAAGAGGGACCGTTGGCTTGAGTATCAAGGGAAGGCTTGCTAGAGGAAGAGGGCAAGCTGGAGCTAGACCCTGAAGGATAATCCGGCTGGATTTGGGGAGTGGGAGAGGAGAGGGTTAGAACCTTCTGGTTAAGAAGAATAATGGAAGCATGGGTGGATTGGTCAGAAGGCCCAGTGGTGACCTGGGGCCATGGAATGGTGAGGCTGCCAAGAATACAGGTTTCCTGCCCATTTATCGGGCTGAAGATGTAGACTGAGACCTTGAATGCCAGGCCAAGGAGAGACTGGAGTGTTGGGTTCTATTCATTACTCTCTGAGCAGAGAGATCTTGGACCTCTCCAGAGGTATTCAGAGCTCCCAGGGGAAGCTTGGATCCACTGTCCACAAGACAAGGGAGAGGTCTGGGCTTGAGTGACTAGAAACTAGAGTGCCAGAACAAAGGTCCTGTGGGCACTTTCCAGGCTTGGGGTGAACCCATTCCACCTGGAAGAGGTCCCTCCATTCTTCGGCTCCTCTCACATTGGTGGACAGCAGGCAGCCAGAAGGATCCTACCAGGCTTCTGCCCAAGTTATGAGTCTCTTGGCCTTCCCTCTTGGGCTTCTGAGTTTATTTTTTTATTTTTTTTTAAGATTTTATTTATTTATTTGACAGACAGGTCACAAGTAGGCAGAGAGGCAGGCAGAGAGAGAGAGAGAGAGAAGAGGAAGCAGGCTCCCCACAGAGCAGAGAGCCCAATGCAGGGCTTGATCCCAGGACCTTGGGATCACGACCTGAGCTGAAGGCAGAGGCTTAACCCACTGGGCCACCCAGGCGCCCCTGAGTTTATATTTTTTAAGATTTTATTTATTTATTTGCTTTAGAGAGAGCATGAGAGAGTGAGCACAAACAGAGGGAAAGGCAGAGGGAGAGAGAGAGGGAGAAGCAGACTCTCTGCTGAGCAGGGATTGCCCCCGCCCATTCCATGACGAGATGAAAGGTGGGACTCAATCCCAGGACTGGGAGATTGTGATCTGAGCTGAAGGCAGAAGCTTAATCCCCTGAGCCACCCAGGCGCTCCTGGCTTATGGACTTAAACAGCACGTTTCCAGTCCCTCCTGGGAGATCTTTCCAGAACTCAGGGTATTGGCTCCAAACCTATCCCATGTTAGGGAAGAAAGTGCATGGAGGCAAAGTGGCTGCTGCCTTTCTACATTGCCCTCTTGCAGATGGAGACCCTAGAAAGAAGCACAGGGCCGGGGCTTTGGCCCAGAGACACCACCAGCATGTGTGACCCCCTGTGCACATGAGAAAAATATGACCCTCTGGTCAGACGGAGCAGGGATGTGGCTGGGCAGGTAGATGGCACCCCCAGGGAGGTTGGGGTCCTGAGTGAGGGCAGGCACCTTTATGCCACACATGAACTGCACATGCACAGCAGAGCCCTTGGCCTTTGTTGGCCACCGCTTCCTTCCAGCCCTCTCCACATCTCTATCCTTTGGAACATTCCTCTGGGAGCTTCCCCACCGAGACATTCTTCCCTCTGTGGCTGAATGGTGGGGGCTCATGGTCCCAGGAAGGAAAGTGGGGCTCCTTTGGTCTCTTGATGGTTGAGGCCTGGAGCTCCACCTGTTGTCCAACTTTTCTGCTCTGTGTGCTTCTAGGGAGAGCTGTCTCTTGGCACCGGGCCCTCCAGATAGGATCCCTCGTTCAGAGCTCTGGTCTTCCCACCACTCCTTAATGCCTTCTCATTCTGCTTCCGTGTCTCTGCCCACTCAGCATGGGTTCCTCTTCTGTCCAGCATCTGCTGGGTCACCTCCTGGCTCCAAGAGACCCGTGTCTCTGTGTTTCCAGGTCAAGGTGACTGGACTGGATTGTCCTTCCTCCCTGATACCCTCCTGAGGTACGAGGCTCACCCTAGAGCGGCAGGTTCCCTGCAGGAGGGCCTCCTTGGGACTTGGTCTGGGATGTCTCCTTGTTCCCAAGGCCTCAAGGTCACCAGCCCTGTAGGTGACCTACAAGGAGAGGCTGCCGGAGAGTGTCGACACTGGGGGAGGAGGGCAGAGATCGGGACTGGTCTCCTTAAGCCCTCTGTTCACCTTCATCCCTCTCCAACTGTGGACGGGGGCCAGGAGAGCTGCAGTCCTGGCTCCTTCTACGACAGAACTGATGGTGTCATCCCCATGCACCCCAGGGACCTCAGGAGGGAGCCTGGGAAGCCACCACAAGGCCCCAGTTCTCTAGGCTCCCCAGCCTCAACATCACCAAACAGCGGGGCTGCGGCTCCCCTTGCTCATGCGCAGCCACCCACCCACCCAGAGGTTGACTCCTGCTGCTCTTCTGGAAAAGTCCTTTCCCCCTTCTTTGCTGACCCAATGTGGGCACCACCTTCTTTAGGAAGCCTCCCAGACACACACACACACCCACACACACACACACACACTCGCACATGCACGTGCACCCCTGGGATGAATTCCCCAGGGTCTGTGCCTCCACAGCACAGTGTGCCTTTTGCCCCTCAGTGTGTGTGACAGCCCCTCCACTCCCACAGACGACTCCTGGGACAGTGACCTCCTCTTCCTCATTTTGGTGTTCCCAGCACTTGACACATTGCAACGTACATCATAGCTGCTTCATAAATGTTAAACCAAACAGCACAGAAAGGGAGGGAAGGAGGGAGGGGGGAAAGGAGGGAAGGAGGGAGGGGGGAAAGGAGGAAAGGAGGGTTGGAGGATGGGAAGGTTCATGAACGGCCCCCTGCATGCTTCATTTACTCTTGGAAACCCTGAGGGATAAGCATGAAGGCCACCAATCTTTTTTTTTTTTTTTTTTTTTTAAGATTTTATTTATTTGACACAGAGAGAGAGCGAGCACAAGCAGGGGGAACAGCAGGAAGAGGGAGAAGCAGGCTCTCTGCTGAGCAGGGAGCCCGATGCGAAACTTAATCCCAGGACCCTGGGATCATAACCTGAGCCGAAGGCAGACGTTTAACAACTGAGCCACCCAGGCACCCCACCACCACCCTTTACACGCACAGAGTCCTAGTAACTCGCCCACACTGGCTACTGGTAAACGCCAGGGCTTGGCTCTTCCAGCTCCTTGCCAGGCCTTTTTCATCGCACCACACGGGAGAGACCACACTGCCCATCAGGGCCACAGTCCGGTGCCTCTAGGGCCAGAGGCTGGAACTGGGCAGGCCCCTCCCTTCCTAGAAATCAGGACCAAGCTCTGAGCCTCGATCTTCATGCCAGCTTGCCATTAGCCCCCAGGAGCCCCGGCTGAGCTGTAGGCCAGGCTCCGGGCTGGGAGAGGTACCATCCAGCAGGCATCACTCCGCCATCTCTCCTGCGTGTCATCTCAGCACCCCTGCTCTCCTTGCCGCAGCCCTGTGATCCTCCAAAAGCCATTTGACTCCTGTCTCGTGAACCCAGGAGTGAGGGGGCTCTCAACTGACCCCAAGAGTAGATGGGGGCTGGATGGAGCCCACGCCTCCCTCCCCGGAGCAGCTGGGGTCACCAGGAGGCGTGCCCACCTGTAACTCTGCCACACACCCCCAGAGCTTGCAGGAGCCCAGGGTCCCTCTCCCGCCCCAGCTCCTGTCTTCAGAAATGTCCTGTTGTTTTTCCCAGGCAGGTGTGAGCACGTCCCTCGGGCCTGCTGTCTCTGTGCTACCTGTCTGGGTCCCCTAGGGCCTGGTCCCCCTTGCCATGGAGGACGGGAATCTTTGGAACAAGGATTGCTCAGGGCCCCCCGTGGGGGTGAGGCAGCTGAGCCCCTGGCTGGTCCCCTCCCCTCAGGCTGCTCCCAGCGCCCAGACCTGCCTGCCCCACCCTCACTGGCCCCCCGGATGGGGGCCTCCTGCCTCCTGTCCTGGCTGGGCTTCGTTTGGAGACAGCTCAGACACGTCCAGTGTGTGGAGGCCCCTGTGTTTTCTGTGACTGAGTCGGTTTCTATTTCCAAGACTAGTCTTTGTCTATCTCTCGTCGCCCTGGGTGTGTCTCTTTCGGTCATTTTGTGTGGTGTGCACGGGCGGGTGGTGAACATTTAGTCTCTGGGTTCCTGCCCTTTCTTTTCTTTCTCTGTCCTTCTCTGTCTGCCTGTGGCTCTCCTCTCCCTGTGCCCTTGTGGTCTCTGTGTCTCTCTGAGTCTCTCATTTCTGTGTCTCCCCTGCTCCCAACATGGCATGTGGTGGGGCACCCCCTCGAAGCCCTCGTCCTCCCTGACTGCACAACTGGGGGTCTGATGAGAGGCTCGGGCTGCACCCCACACCATGTGATTGCCGGCCGGACCCCGGGCCCCGGGTCCCTGAGCTCACCCTCCCTGCTTACCCTCAGGCCTTCCTACAGTCCTGGTGGCACTGAGGGATGGGAGCCCAGGCCCCTTTCTGCCTCCCTCCCTCACCTCCCATCCCCCCTCCTCTTCCCCTGGGCCCAGGGGGGCCCTAGTCCTGCTGCCTCAGGGGCTGGGGTTTTGAAGGTGGCTCCATTTCTGCCTTCCGCCCACCCTACGCAGAGGGGCCGAGCTGGTCACTGTAATTACATGTGGCTGCGGTCCGCCTCTTCCCAGCCTCTTGGGCCGGCTCCCTGCCTCTCTTCCTGCCTGGCCATCCGCCTCAGGCCCATCATTCTCCTCACCCCAGGTCTCTGACTCTCCCACTGTCATCCTCTCTCTGACCTGTCTGTCCATCTCCCCCTTGCCTGCGCCGCACTCTCGTCTCTGTTGCCTCTGCTCCTGACCCCACCCTTCCCTGCCTCCCCCTCACTGACTTTCTGCTGAGTCTCCCTCACAGACAGACAGGCTGTCTGTCCCTGGGTTCCTGGGGGCTCCCTCCTTCGGCACCCAACCCCGCCTTCTGATGCTTGCTTTCTCTGCTTCTGCCTTTCACTGTCCCATTGATTCTTTCCCTCTCCCTCACGCTGGATGCCTGTTACTACCCCTCCATCACTGCCAGCTCTCTGTCCTTTCCCGCACCGTGCTTCTCTCCACATCCCTTTCTACGGCCCACCTCCCGCCCCTGTCCTTGACAACCACACAGACACAAGTGTGTGCGTGCACACACTCATATCCACACATATACACACACACACCCTTGAGCACTCCCGCCTTGCCTTTTGGGAGTTTTCCACTTTGGAGCCTGGCACCATTGCCAGATAGGGTCAGGGCTGGGTAGCTGGTACAGAGAGGCAGAGAATGAGGGCTCATGGCATTCTGGGCTGCGGGAAGGGGACCAGGGCTGGGGAGACAGGAGGGCACTGGGAAAATATACCTTGGTCTTGTGCTTTTTCTCTAGCCCAGATCCCATTCCTCCTGCCTGGGCTAGAGGTAGTAACCGGATCCACTCACCCTGTGGAGGCAGTGCTAGAGGACGGCTCCCTGGAGGAAGCGGCACCCCCCATGCCCCAAGGCAATGGCCCTGGGGCCCCTCAGCCCCTGGACAGTACTGACCTCGATGTCCCCACAGAAGCTGTGACATGTGAGTCCTAGGGGTCAGGGGATGGGAGTGGCAACATGTAGGAGTTGCGCCAGGGAATACTATCCCTTGGGCTGGTGGACATGCAGTGGGTGCCCATGGGAGCCTAGCACTGGGCCAGAAACTTGAAGCGTGGGCAACAGAAAGGTGTAGGTCACGGTCACCGTCCTTTTTGTCTAGGAAAGAGACCTCCACGTACAAAATGTTCAGTATAACATTAGTTCACAAGGAGGGTGGACAGGCTCCAGGCAATACAGTTCAAGACCAGAGGGCGTGGGGCCATATGAAAGGAGGAAGAGATCTGGGGGTGCTGAGGGCTAGGAGCCAGACCCCATCACAGCCCCACCCTCCAGGGTGTCGAGGATGAAAAGGAAAGAGAGCAGTCCCGGGTTACTCTGAGCAGAAAGGAGCCTATTCCCAGTCTTGGTTTAAGGCGTCCAAGGAGGTTCTAGGAGAGAGAGAACTCTCCTCCATCCCCCTCAGGAGCAGGGGAGGGGGCAGCCAGAGTCGTCTGAAATTAGTAAGATCTACCAAATCTAGAGACACATTTGCACTTTCCAACTTTCTTTCCCTGAATGATCTCACAGACTCTTCAGACCAGCCTGTAGTAAGGCAGCAGGACAGCAAGTGCCAAGCCCATTTTACAGATGAGGAAACTAAGGCACGCAGCACCACTCAGCCTGGACACAGCTGGGGATCTCAGGTCTCCTGGCACAGGGCTCTTCCCTGTGCCTGCCTCCTCAGCTGGCATGGCTCAGCGGGGAGCCGCCTTCAGCCAGGGCATCTGGGGCTAAGTTGGACTCCCTGGAAGTCAGGGTTACTAAATCCTGCTAGCACACTGCCCTCAGCCTCTTCTAGACACACCCACCAGCCGAATTGAGAGAAAGAGGTCAGTGCCGTTGCCTCAGAGGAGGGGTCCTGGCTGGGAGCTGGACAGACACCTCTGTGTCTGTGGGCCCAAGTGTTTGCTCTATGACTCAGTCCCCACGGCCACTCCCACGGCCATGGCCACAGGCAAGCTCTGTGTCTATCCGAACCTCCAAGCGCCCTCAGCTCACCACACACTCCCACCCTCTGGTCACTGTGCCCATGTTTAGGCATCAGGGCAGGGGGCACGGAAGCTGGCCAAGGACTCAGGCTGGTCTCCCACCGTGGGACCAAGAAGGGAGCGGGATGATTCAGGCCTGGCTGCTTCCCGTGGCCTTACCCCTGTTTACCCAGATGCAGGCACCAGCCACACCTCAGGGCCAAAGGTTCCCGGCATGGAGCTTCTCCAGAGCCCTGTCTCCCATCCTCCTGACTCCCCACCTGGGCCTCAGCTCCTTTCTCCCAACCTCCATCCCCTCCCTGCTCCACTTCCTAGCTGTGCAAACTCGGCCTCTGTTTTTTCGTCATCTGTGAAATGGGGCCAATGACAGTAGACCTATCGAGATGCGTGAAGAAGCTACTCCACAGAAAGCTCTTGGCACGCTGTTGGACCTAACAACAGCCCAAATGTATAAGGTATGAGTTCTAGGACGAGGGATGGTTGTGATAGCAGCTCCGTCCCTAGCCCTTCCTCTCCTAGTCTCTGCCCCACTCTGCGCTCTGAGTCCCAGCTTTTGGCCTCCTGGCTGGGCCCACATCTGACCCTTTCCAGCTGTGGGACCTTGGGCAGGGTCCTGTACTTCTCTGGGACTCAGTTTCCTCATCTGTGAAAGGTGGATACCACCCCAGGGAGAAACTGAGAGGCTTGGTGAGAGAATGGCATGTGGAGCGCTTAGAAGGGGCGCTGGCAAGCAGGAAGTGCTCCATGATGGGAGGTCACTACAACCATTCTGTAGAAGGCGCAGCCCTCTCAGTCAGGGGAAGCAGTGATGCTGCCTTCCCCTCTCCTCAGCCTCCAGGGCCCCCTCCCCTCCATACCTCCCCCTACTACAATATAAACCCAGAGGCCTGGCCTGGAGGGAGCTGGGGACCCACACCTTGGTGCCCAAGAGATGGAAGTGCCCAACATCTGTGCATTTACAGAGGGTCCGACCCAGGAGCCAACAGCCCACCTCTCCATGTCACCTTCTCAGCCCCTCCCCCAAACACACACACACACACACACACACACACACACACAGCCCCCTCTCTTGCAAACAGAACCATGTCATCCAGATGAGCAAACCCGAGGTAAGGAGAGGGACTGGGTGCTTTCGGGGGATCCTCAAGGCCAGCTTCCCTGGATCCACTGGTGAAGCTGGTTTGGACTCTCACCCTGGAATGGGGACTCAGGGAGTTCTGTCCTCGGGGATCCCCCACCACGGGTCTCTCCCCCTCACTCAGACCCCCAGGGTCGCTCCAGGAGACTTATTCTGCCAGCCACCCCACAGAGGCAGCACAGGGTAGGGAAGCTGGGGTGGAAGAGAAGAGATAGAGGGGCTGCTCTGGAAGCGCCTGTGGAGCCCAGGGCCAGGGCGTTCATCTCTAAACAGATGTTTCCAATAAATCACCCAGCACACCAAGGGCAAAAACAGCTGGGGGCTTGGCAGGGGCCAAGGTGAAGGTTAACTGCTTCACTGCTGTCCTTCCGCCCCCCAGCCAAACAGTCCTTATCCCCTCACCCTGACCACCACAGCCACTCTTGCCAAAACCCCAGGATCCCAAAAGCAGGAGAATGGATTGCAAGTGGGGTAAGAAGGTGGGGTCCAGGACTCTGAGCCCCTGTGGTTGCCTTGCACCTCCGTTTCTCCTGGAATGAGCACTGGTCATGAGCCAGGCTCAACTCTGTTTCCTTGTGTGCCTCTGACAAGTCAGTGCTGCTCTCTGGGCCTCAGTTTCCCCATCCGCAGAATACAAAGCCAGCTAGATGACCTGTGGCATATCTAAGAATGAAGCAGGCAAGATTGGGGCAGAGCTGTGGGAGGCCGTGCACCCCCCAGCCCCATTAACCTTTCTCATCATCTCTCTAGGCCAGCCTCAGGGGAACCCCTTGAGCTGCACCCCACTAGTGGCGAATGGCTCAGGCCACCCCTCAGAGCTGGGCAGCGCCAGACGGGCGGGGAATGGTGCCCTAGGTGGCCCCAAGGCCCACCGGAAGTTGCAGACACACCCATCTCTCGCCAGTCAGGCCAGCAGGAAGAGCAAGGGCAGCACCAAATCTACTGCCTCCCAGATCCCCCTCCAGGCGCAGGAAGGTAAGCCCCCCTGCCTCCCTGGGAGAGGCCTCCCTAGCTGGGCCCCTCCAAGCATGATGGCGGGACAAGCAGCAGCCTCTTCAATGGGTCGCTGGTTAGAAGCACAGGCTCATTCCCATGCCAGGCCTCCTGGATCTGAACCTTTGGGTGGGGCCCAGGAGACCGGTTTTAACACTGCTTCCAGGGAACCTGGCCAGCTACACCTGCTGGGGAAAGCTAGGCAGACCTGCCTTCTCAAGACCAGCCCCTTCCCGCCCATGCTCTCCCAGAGTTGCTGTAACAAGGAATGAAACCATCTGGGCTGAGCCAGCATAAGCCACTCTGTTTCTGGAAACACAATTTTCCTCAAGGTGTAGACCGCCTGTTTCATGAGAGCGGAACACCTGGCAGAGTAAAAGGTGCAGCATCGGATACTTAACTGGGGGCATGGTGAGGGCCGTGTGGGGCGGTGGAGAGGCAGAGAACCCATATACATCAGCCGTCGTTCCTGCAATATGGGGGTCCCCTGTGGGGCTTCCCTGGGCAGCCGGCTTCCCTGCCCCATCAGGCATTAATTCGGCATGGGGGACGGCTGCCTGGAGGTCAGTGGTGCTTCACCTTAACCGTTACCCCAAAATGTTTAAGTGCCTCCTGCCCATGCTGGGGGACTCCGCGTGGTCTTCTGCAAACAGGATTCTGAGTACACATTTGGACGTAACGTGTTCATCGGCCTTCCCACAGAACAGATTCTGCCCAATAGTCTGAATTATGAAGGGAATGTTCATTCATTTAAAAATGTACTGGGCATCTGCTGGGAGCCAGACACTGTGCTCCGTGCTGGGCACCCAGTCCCTGGCCTCACAAAGCTCACGTGAGAAAGACACATATGTAATCACCATATGGGGTGACACATACAGTGGTAAAGCCACAGAAAGCAGGGGACACCCACACAAGCCCAGAGAGCTGGGGAAGGGAGTCTGGGAAAGCTCCGGAGGTGTATGGGCCAGTCTCAAATGGTGAGTAGGAGAATCTAGCCACGGAACCTTAGCACAGACATGAGAAATGGCTAGCTTGGCTAGATTATGAAATTCTAAGTGAGGAATGGGGGGCGGTGAGACTCCACACAGGCAGGGGCTGTGGGAGTGGGAGACACTTTGTAAACTACACTGGTCTTACACTTCATCTGGAGGGAATGGGGTGCCCAGGTGCCTGAGTCAGTTAAGGGTCTGACTCTGAATTTTGGCTCAGGTCATGACCTCAGGCTCAGAGGATCGAGCTCTGCCTCTGGCTTCGAGCTGGGTGCTGGCCCTATGGGGTTCTCACATGCCTTGTTCCATTTGCAGGTAGAAGGCAGGGGTCCCGGCTGTACGAGACCCCAGTCCCTCCACACAGAAATGGGGTGGAACAGTCAGATCCTCCATGGCAATGTGAGAACCCCATAGGGCCAGCAGCCTTGTGGCAGGGGCCCACCCGGTCAAGGGAACTGGCCCCTCCTCTGCTTGCCCAGCCCCTGGAAGGGATGCCAGCTGAGCATCCGGGCCGCCCAGTGAGCAGTTCAGAGCATGGGCTCCAGAGCCAGCCTGCCTGGTTTCAGTTCCCCGCTCTACCACTTCCCAGGTGGCTGCCAAAGGATAGGCTCACACATTCGTTCACTTACCATCTCTTTACTCAGCACCTCAGTGTCAGGCGCCTTCTATGGACTTGTATCACTGACTACAAGGGACAAAGATGCCTGTCCTCTGGAGCTTACATTTTAGTGGAGGGAAAAGCCGTGTAGTGTGGTGACAGGTGATAAGTCCTTCCAGGAGAGAGGCGAGGTGGGCCAGAGCGAGGGGCTGAGGGTGCTGGGGTGGGGATGGTAGGTTGCTGTGCCCACGGAAGGTCACCGCAGAGTGATCTAGGAGGACAGAGTGCAGAACGAGACCAGATCTTACTCCTAGAGAGGTGGAAGCCACCGGAGGGTTCTGAGCACAGGAGGGACTCCCTGGACTGAAGTTCTGCAAGGGTACCTCTAGGCTAGTGCATGGGGGGTAGGTGCAGGGAGGTATAGTCATGGATGGGGGCTGGGGCAACCAGAGAGACGGTTGTTGCTGTGGGGGGGGGGGTGAGATGAGCAGAGTGGTAGGATTCTGGGTGTATTCTGAAGCCACTTCTTTGTGCCTCAGTTTCTTCATCTGTAGAGTGGGGCTAATAGTAGTTAGTTGCAAGTTTACATGAGTTTCATTCATGCCAACACTTAGAAGAGTGCGTGGGACATGCTAGACTAGCTAGGACGTGGGTTTGGTAAATGAATGACTCAGGGTGGTGAAACGCGGGGACTCAATCCAGACCACCTGGGCTCGGACCCTCGCTCTGCAGCTAACTGGGCAGGTGCGTGTAACTCTGTGCCTGGGGGTTATCAGCCGGAAAGCAGGGCACCTCACCATCCCCATGAGTCTGAGCAGTGGGAGGGGAGCCGAGCACTAGGCGGGAGCCCTCTGCGGCTGGGTCCCTCGCCTCCCGGGCTCTCTCACCAGCCCTGTCCCCCGCCTGTGCCCGCAGACTGCTGCGTCCACTGCATCCTGTCCTGCCTGTTCTGCGAGTTCCTGACGCTGTGCAACATCGTCTTGGACTGCGCCACGTGCGGCTCCTGCAGCTCCGAGGACTCGTGCCTCTGCTGCTGCTGCTGCGGCTCGGGCGAGTGCGCCGACTGCGACCTGCCCTGCGACCTGGACTGCGGTATCGTGGACGCCTGCTGCGAGTCCGCCGACTGCCTGGAGATCTGCATGGAGTGCTGCGGGCTCTGCTTCTCCTCCTGACCGCCGCCGCCCCTGCAGCACCCCTCGCGCAGTGGCCCCGGAGGTGGAGGGGGTGGGGAGGAGGGCGGGGCCAGCTCCGCGGAGGGGGGCGGGGCCGCCGCAGGGCCCCTCACCCCACGCCTCCACCCGGCCTCGCATTGCCGGGACTCGCAGCCGCGCCGACAACCTAGGGGGCGGGCCGGGGAGGGAGCCGCGCCTGGCCCCACGGCCTGGGCCGCAGAACACTGTGAAAGTGGGAGGGCAGCAAAGGGGGCGGGGGGAGGCGGGGCCGGCGGGTTGTGCGCTCCTCTACCTCTCACGGCCCCTGCGGCCCCGCCTCCCGCCGCCCAGGCTCAGCAAAATGTGAAGTGAGACATCCCAGCCCGCTCTGGGCCACGCCCTTCCCCAGCGTCTTTACCCGACCCTCGTGGGGGCCTGACTTGTACGGTGACCCCCGAAGTCCTCCAGGGGGCAGGGCTAAGCTAGGAGGGACAGGAACGGTATAGAAAATACTGGAAGGGGAGAGGGAGGGAATGGAGGGTGGGCCTGTCCTATTTGTTGCTGTAAATAAAGTTATTTGTCCATCTCAGCACCTATGAGAAGTGTCCATAGAACCCCTAGTCTCAAAAGCAAACACTCCCCCCTCCCCCAACAGACACACACAAAGCCCCCAAATGATGGGGGAGGCCTCCCTGCCCTCTGGGGTCCCTTTCCAACTTCATGTTCCCCTCGAAGGCAGTAAGAAGAGAGGTACCCACTCCTCACCATTTTTTCCTTCTTCACACCAAAGGGATGGGGAAGCCCAGGGAGGGAAGAGTTAACCCTTGGCATAGAATTAATTAACAACAGATGTGTTCGGGGTTTGATTAATTAATCTCTTGCTGACTCCTGCTTCTCGAAGCCCTTCTCTGTGATGGCTCAGAGGCTTGGGTGCTGCCCGGGCCAGCTCTGGCCCGTTGCAATCTGGGCTTGCTCCTGGGCTGCTCTGGGAGCAAGTACGGCCTGAGTAGGGGGTCACGTGGCCCAGCCTCAGTCTCCCGAGTGTCAGGGGCCTGATGAAGAAGAAAACTGGCGGGACTAGCCGAAGCCTTGGAGGCCATGTGGCTAGCACCTTTGATGTCTGTGGGGAAGGCAGCCCTGAGTACTGCAGGGTTCCCCTGGGGGAGAGGGAACTCCCACAGTGGGGAGGGCCAGCTGGACTGAGCCCTCCCCTCCCCATTCCGGGCCTGGAGGAAGCCAGTAGGGGTCGAGGGTGAGTGAGAGGACTGTCCCGTGGCTGGACTCGGATCATCCTGAGGAGAAGACAGGGCTAAAGAAGGCCTCATAAGGTGGAGAAATTGGTGGGTACTGCTTCCAGACAAAGGCTGGAGTGGCCCGGAGGGATTCTGGAAGGAAGGAGGGAGCTCAGAAAAAGGGCTGATGAAATGGGAGTGTCTCAAGGAAGGCCATATGGGGGAGCAGCCCAGGACTGGAGGGGGTCTGGTTGCACCAGAAGGATGTAATAAGGAGGGGTGAGAAGGACTGCCCAGACCAACGCTTGCCTCTCTTACATCTCCCCCCAACAGGTACACAGCCCTCACTTTGCCAACACCAAGGTTTCCCTGACCTCTAGAATCTCGTAGGACACTCAGGACACAGGAAGGAAAGGACCTGTCCAGGGTCACAGAGTCAAGACCAAAGCCAAGAGAGAAGCCCTATCTCCTCAGGTCCCCAGTGTTCACTTACCTATCTGTTGATCTGAATACTTGTGTTCAGCGATTGCACACCCAAAGTACAAAAGCCTCAAAAGTCTCACTTGTGCATACACAAGCATATACACCTATTTTATCTCTCTTTTTTTAATATTATTTATTTATTTATTTGACAGAGAGAGATCACAAGTAGACAGAGAGGCAGGCAGAGAGAGAGAGAGAGAGAGAAGCAGGCTGCCCGCTGAGTAGAGAGTCCGATGCGGGACTCGATTCCAGGACCCTGAGATCATGACCTGAGCCGAAGGCAGAGGCTTAACCCACTGAGCCACCCAGGTGCCCCTATTTTCTCTTCTTTTTCTCTTTTACAAAGATGTCAAAATTCTCTACACGTTGTCCTGTCCTGTTTTTATCGCTTGACCATTGGTCCGGGGGATCCTCCTTAGCACAGCAAAGAGTGGCCTGGAGTCCCACGGAAGGACCAGCGGCCACCTGGTTACCCAGCTCCTGCTTAGCCCCCTCCCTTACTCCTCTCTGACCAACAAGGCTGCACAAGCAAGCTGTGTCCGTGGAATATTCCTAACGGTGGGGCTGCTGTGACTCTGACAGGGCCGCCCCATCCAAGTGGCACGCCACGGCTCACAAGGCCACAGGAGCACCACTTCTCGACCGTGAGGAGGGCGGACAGGGTTGGGAGGGGACTTCCAGGCAGTCCCTGCTCCACCTCAGGTCTCCCCCAAGGCTGGGGCCAGGAGGAGGGGCACGGTGCGCCTGACCAGCTTGAGGTCTGGTCCAGGTGGGCAGGAAGGCCCCCTCCCTGGCCCTCTCTCCTCCTGGGGGCCTTGGCAGGAAGAGGCGCCTCTTCCAACCCAAATAGTGATTTCCTGCTGCAGGCTCCAGGCTGTTTTCTTTAGGACAGTGGCTGAAACCCGAGAGGCTGAGCCGGGTGGGGGCCAGTTGGGGCCGGTTGGGGGTGGGACAGGAGCAGGGTTCAGCCAGCCTTCCCCAGCACACACACACACACACACACACTCTCACACTCACACCTACAGACTCTCCTTACAGTCACGTAGTCACATACATTCCACAAAGTCACACACATCACACTCGCACACACAGCACACGTGCATGTGTGGGCACTCGGAGTGCGCAGCCACGGAAGCCACGGAAGCCACGGGCAGCTCAGCCTGGGGCTGTGCGGCAGAGCCTCTCTCCACCCCTCCCCTTCCCTCTGCTTCCCCCAGCCTGGCCCACGTGGCCCTCAGCTGGGCAGGAAAGCCAATGACATTTGTCTTTGAGGCCACCCACCCACCCAGTCCCACCCAGATACCCTTCCAGGGCAAGCTGTAGTTCTGGAATCTTCTTCCTCTGTACTCCATAGCTGTTCTCCGTTGGCTCCCCGATCTGCCTACACCCTGGCTGGTCTGAGCCAGGAGCCCATTCTAGCCCCAAGGAATGGGGGTCTCTCCCTTGGCCTCAGTGTCTTTGCATAGACCGTAGAACATCAGTGAGACTTGGAAATGTAACGGTTGCCACGGTGTTCAGAAAAAGAGCCCGCCTCTCTGGTTTCCCTTCATCTGTGAATCAGGCGACAAGCCCCGCTTTGGCCTGGGAGATTTCTTGCCTGGCCAATCCTCATGGCCTGAGTTGTCTAACCCAAGACAGGCATTACCACACTTGTGCAAGGAGAAGGTGGTGAGGCCAAGATAACTTGCCTCTGACCAGGACTGCCCGTGACCAGTGGGTGAGCTTGTGTGCCAGACTCAAAAGACTGTGCCCCAGGACTGAGCAAGCAGCTAAGCTAGGGCCTGGCTAATGAGAGGAGGGGTGGACAGCCGGGCCCTCTGCCTGCATGGCTTCTAGCAGCCTCTCTCCATCCTTTAGCACATTTAATTGATGTTCCCGGTGCTGGTACCCAGAGCCAGGCAAACTGAGACTCAGGTCCTGCCGAACCGGTAGCTACAGGACTGCCAGGAGGGGACTCCTGGAAGCAGCCTCCCTGCCAGATTGCCCACAACCAGTCATGCCCTGGGTCCTCTGCCAACCGTCCACCGCCACCACCACTGGGAGATGAGGCAACCGTGGGGGACTGAGGGCTGCTCCCCGAGGCTCTCGGGACAGCTGCTGTAGATAGAGCAGTGGGACAGTGGTATGGTAGCTCCTGGAACTGGCCCTGAGCAGGAAAGGAGCCTCAGGCAACACATGGGGGCAGCAGAGGGTCCAGAGATGGCAGACCCTGCCCCTTGTTCACCTCCATGTTTATGCTCCTTTCCATATCCTGACTCGACTGGAATGATGTGCAGACACGGCATAGTGGGGACCCATGACCCCAGCCCTCCTGTTGACCCAGCCATCCCTTCACCCTTCACCTCCTGCAGAGAAAATCCTCCTCCCAGCCTTCCTTGCTCCTCACTGGTGTTACTACCTCTCCCCAAGCCTGTACTGACCTCCATAGTCCACAAAGGCTGCCATCACTCAGTATGCCTCATCCCCTCCTACTGCAAGTGCTAGGACTATGGTGGGCCCTGGGGCATGAGGAGGGAAAGATAGCCGTGTTCCTGTGCTGTGTCTACCCGACCTTTCTCGTTTTACCACCTTGAGGCCCCAGGGTCAAGGGATGGGGGGCTTTGATGGGCCAGACCTCTGTGGCCAGGGATGGCAGGAGACTTGGCTGCCCTTCCAGAACCATGTGGGATCCAGGAGGAGAGGCTTCCCAAAGAGGCAGGGGTGCTGTAACCAAAAAGGGGGGAAGGTCTGGCAGATGAAAACAACAGAAATCACAATGGGGCAGGACTCCTGGATGTGGATCCAGGACGGCACCTGGTTCAGGAAGGCCTGGCTGGAAACCCCGAATTATCAAGGGCAGCTCAGGGCACTTGGCCAGAGAAGAGAGGTCAAGGACGGCGGCCTTCAAATATCCAAAGCCCAGGAGGAGACTGAGGCTTATTCTCGGGCTCCAGCAGGTAGAGGAAGACCCAGGAGCAGACATAGCGAGAGAGAGCTCCCAGCCCCAGCATGAAAATGGCTGTGAGAGTGAGAGCTGCCTTGCCATGGCTGGCAAGGGAGGTGGGTGCGGCCTCTCTCTTCCCAGGACTGTTCTGGGGGAGAGGGTATAGATCGGTCCCTCCCTGGGGTTGACGGGTGGCAGGGAGGACAGATGGTGGGGTTGTGTCAGGTGGCCCCCTCAATTTCTGCTAACTCAGACCTTCCAAGGCTCCACAGTGCGGACAGAGATGGGCTGATGAGAGAGAAGCAGAGATGGAAGGGGGAGGGGATAGTGAGGGGACAGTGCAGACAAAGTGTCCACAAGGCCCTGGAGACAGAAAAGCCATGCAGGCAGGCTGCAGGGCCGTCCCTCGGCTCCTCCCAAGGTCGCCAGCTGCGGGCTGTGGGGGCCATGATGCCCCTTATCCCAAGTCCCTCCCGTACTCGGAGCCTTGAGCACCGGGCAGCTTGGCATTCATTAGGGGCTGGCTAATGGCTCGGAAGATTGGCCAGGGGCGCTGCTGAATAGAGACCTCGGTGAGATTTATTCCTAATTATCTCATTTGTCTCCCCCCATTACTCTTTATGGCTGGAATTTATAGGGCCATTAGTGGGGCCCAGCCAGGCCAGGACGAGCTTGAGCCTTGAGATGCTCCATAATAATAACAATAACAATGCTCACCCTCGCCAGATTAATGGGGGGTTTGTCTTCCTGTCCTCCCCACCCCCTGTCCTTGCTGCCCACACATCCCTCTCCCCTCTGGGACCCCTGTCTTCAGCGCCAGGTCCTCAGCCACCTGTGGAGTTCAAGTCTGCGGCCTCCCCGCCCCCTCTCCACCCCATTTGGGAGCTTCAAGGTGGCAGTAGGGAGTGTGGATTCCAATGGCAATGCCTCTGGGACAAGCCTGTGTTGGTAATGGATGTATCAGTAATGGATGAGTTTGGTTATAAACAGCCGAAAAACCAAATAAAGGTGGCTTAATCTGTAAAGACATGTATCAACTCCTTACCAAGAAGTACAGAGCTAGGTGACCCTGAGCCGGTCGAGAGGCTCCAAGATGACTCCAAGGAGCCTGGCTTCCATCCTTCTCCTCTGTCATCCTCAGCTTGGGGTTCACGTTTCCCCTCCTGGTCACAAAGTGGCTACCATAGCCCCAGGCATCGAGCTCACACACAGTGTCCACACCAAACAGACAAAAAGACAGACGGGGAAACGAGGGCTTCTCCTCTCACACCTTTAACCAGGGGAAGGAAATCATTCCTGGAGGCTCCTCACAGGCAGCCTACACCTCTGCTCAGACTGGGCCACAAGCAGTCTTAGCTGAGGCTCCCCCACAAGCAGTCTTAGCGGAGGCTCCCCCAGAAGCAGGCCCTAGACAAGGCAAGTATATTTCTTCAGAAGGGGATTTCAGGAAACAGCAGCCGGGAAGCAGCAGAGAATGAGACCGGGAGGGAAGGCAGCCAATAAAGGGTGTGTTCATTGGTTACCCCTATGAACAACCGGCACCCAGTCCCGGAGGACACGTGTGTTCAAGGGAGCAGTCGCTGGCGGAGGGCCGTTCCCAGAGGAGTGTCAATTTTCTGGTGCTCGCTACCCAGTTGCACTGCTGGAGGAAGAGTTCAGGCAAAGGGATGGAGATGCAGGCAGACAGAGGTTGACCAGCAAACACTTCACTCACTCACATAAGGCCTGAGCCAACAGGTGGCCCCATCACCTGGGTCTGCCAGGACCGGCATCGGGACCAACCTGGACTCACGGCTTGGTAGGGAGAAAGGGGCTAGCCAGCAGGGAGGCTGCCATAGGGCTGGTGCAGCCTTTCCCCATGGCCTCTGTGTGTAGGCAGAATTCGCTGTCCTCAGCGCTCACTGTGGGACGTGAGATTCACATGGTGGGAGAGGATGCTGCAGAAGACAAGGGTCTCTCCAGGAAGAAGACGGAGCTCCTATTCAGTGAATAAATACCGCATTGATTCTCTATTGTTATGAAACAAGTAAACCCAAACCTAACAGCTTGAAACAATAATGAATATTTATTCTTTCACAGAGTCTCTGTGGGTCTGGAAGGTGGACATGGCCTGAGCTAGGTGGGTCAGCTTCAAGGTCTCTCTGGAGGTCACTGTCAGGACGTTGACCAGCTCCAGTCATCTGCAAGCCCGATGGGGTGGTGGCTCCCTCATAGGGCCAGCAAGTCGCTGCCAGCTCTGGGCAGGGACCCTCAGTTGCTTGTGTGTCCAACTCTCCAGAGGTCTTTCTGAGTGTCCTCACATCATGGCCAGCTAACTTCCCCCATGAGTGACCCAAGAGACCAAGGTAGGACACCACAAAGTCTGTGATGACTTGGCCTCAGAGTCCCCCACATCTTGGAAGCTGGGTACATATATACTATGAACCAGGGTCCACAGCCTATTTAATCTTCATTCAGTCTAGTGCTTATCACATGCCAGGCTCACGCAAGTGCTCAGCGCACATGGGCCAGGAATCACTCTCCCCATCTTACAGAGAAGAAAAGAGACTTGGAGAAGCGACGTGTTTAGGATGGTAGCTCTCATGAGGCCCAGTGCCAGGCTGGACCTCAAGTTTTCTGGCACTTGGACGTGTCTCATTTCACCACACTGCTTTCAAGAAAGCAGAATGTGCCCAGAGTCAGGGGTCCTAAGCTATGATTTAGACTCTCTGTTCGCTTGCTGTGACACCTGGGCCATCCTGTCCTGTAGCAGACGGTGTTGATTGCTTGCCTATATTCATTAGGATTATGTCTGCTGTAAGCTTATTTCTCTGTCATGTAGATAAGCTTGGAGACAAGGGTACAGAGCTGGGAGAGTGCTCTGCTCCTGGAGGTTCCCAGAGACCCCACACTCTTTGGAGCTCACCACTCTGCTATGACCCTTGTTCTCATGGTGCACTGTGGTGGCGTTCACATTCCTGCCAGCAAGTGGGGAGAAGAACAGACAGGAGAGCAAAGGGCATGTGCCAGAAGTCTCTTAAAGAAAATTCCTAGAGGCTGCTGTGTGCAACTTCTGCTTACTTCCCATTGTTTGGGAGTTAGTCACACCATCGTGCTCAGCTTCAAAGGAGGCTGGGAAGTGTACTTTATTCTAGTGTACTCTATGTCCAGCTGAAATTGCTATTATTTTGGAAGAAACAGAGAATGGATATTGGGAGATGGCTAGCTGTTTCAACTACCCTACCCCACAGCCTCTTCTTTTTTTTTTCTTTTTTTTTTTTTTTAAACAGATTCCTGATTAGTTCACTCACCTCCAAGCAGCCATGAGCTTCCATGATAGCGGGTCTTGGCTCCAGGAATTAAATTATGATTGATCAAAGTCAATTATATGGTTTCATTTCCTTGCTAATGATTTATTTTGAAAAGGGTGTGTGACACCATCTTGGCCAGGGAGAACCGAAAGTAAGTCTCAGAAAGCTCTAGGATGTAAGACGGGAATATCCCCATTTCTGCCCTTAGTGTTTATTGTCTGCATGGAACCTAGGTGGAAAGGGCTACCTTAAGGGTATGAAGGGAGACAATCTAGGAGGTCAAGATTCTGGAGTGGAAAGAAGAAAAATATCTGCTCCTTAATACACCTTTGAGCCACAGATTAACCAACCCTGCAACCTCAATACTTATAAATAAGGCCTGTTCTGAGTATCGTCCTGTGGTAATTCTTATTTCAGCTGCTGTGATTGGGCTATCATGTATGGCTAAAAACATACCGACTTACAAACACCAAACTGGAGAACCTAAAAATAATGGAAAAACTCTTAGAAATATATAACTTACCAAGACCGAACCAGGAAGAAAGAGACAGATTAATTAATCTAGAGTCTAGATCAATTAGATAAATTACTAGGAAGAATATTGAATCAGTAATCAAAAATCTCTTGACAAAGAAAATCTCTTGTCAAAAATCTCTTGACAAAAATCTCTTGACTGACCAGGTGGTTTTACTGGTGAATTTTTTTTTTTTTAAGATTTTATTTACCTGACAGAGAGAGAGATCACAAGTAGGCAGAGAGGCAGGCAGAGAGAGAGAGGGAAGCAAGCTCCCCGCTGAGCAGAGAGCCCGATGTGGGACTCGATCCCAGGACCCTGAGATCATGACCTGAGCCGAAGACAGCGGCTTAACCCACTGAGCCACCCCGGTGCCCCTTTACTGGTGAATTTTACTAAACATTTAAAGAAGAATTAATACCAATCCTTCTCAAACTCTTCCAAATATATGAGGAGGAGGGAACACTCATTTCCAAATTCTTTTCACAAGGCTAGCATCATCCTGATACCAAAACCCAGAAAAGGACACTAGTAGAAAGGGAAACCACAGGCCAGCATCTCTGATGAACATAGGTGCAAAACACAGATGCACATTCACCATGATAAAAAAAAAAATTATCCTTCAGGTAAGAGAATGGTTCAAAATACATAAATTGATGAGTGTGATACACCACATTATTAGAATCAAAGAAAAGAGTCATATGATCATCTCAATAGACACAGAAAAAGCATTTGACAAAATTCAGCATTCATTCATGATTAAAAACTCTTAGTGAATTAGACACAGAAGGAACATTATAAAGGCCTATATGACAAACCACAACTAACATCATATTCTGTGTTAAAAGATTGAAAGCTTTTCATTTAAGACCAGAACTAAGATTTGAGTTCTCACTCTTACCACTCCTATTCAACATAGTACTAGAAGTCCTAGCTAAAGCAATCCAGTAAGAAAAAGAAATCAAAGATATCAGAATTGGAAAGAAAGAAGTAAAATTGCCTCTATTTGCAGATGACATGGTTTTATATAGAGAAAACCCTACAAACTCAACCCAAAACAATTAGATCTAACCAATCTATTCAGTAAAGTAGCAGGATATAAAATTAATATACAAAAACCAATAGCATTTCTATACACCAACAGGAAATTTTCTTAAAAAGAAATTAAGAGATCAATCCCATTTATGATAGTATCGAAAACATCAAAATACATAGAAATAAATTTTTTAAAATTAATTTATTTTTTAAAAAGATTTTATTTATTTATTTGACACAGAGAGAGAGATCACAAGTAGGCAGACAGGCAGGCCAAGAGAAGGAGGGAAGCAGGCTGCCTGCTGAGCAGAAAGCCCAATGCAGGACTTAATCTCAGGACCCTGAGATCATGACCTGAGCCTAAAGCAGCTGCTTAACCCACTGAGCCACCCAGGTGCCCAATACTTGGAAATAAATTTAACCAAGGAGGTGAAAGATCTCTACTCTGAAAACTAAAAGACACTGATGAAAGAAGCCAAAGAAGACACAAATAAATGGAAAGATGTCTCATGTTCATGGATCAGAAGAATTAATACTATTAAAATGTTAATAGTATCAAAAGCCATTATAGATTCAATTTAATCTCCATCAAGATTCCAATGGCAGTGTGCCTGGGTGGCTCAGTAGGTTGAGTAGCCTTTGGCTCCAGTCATGATCCCAGGGTCCTGGAATCAAGCCCCGAGTCAGGTTCCCAGCTTAGCGGGGAACTTGCTTCTCCCTCTCCTTCTACCCATCCTCCTGTTTGCACTCTCTCTGTGTCAAATAAATAAATAAGATCTTAAAAAAAAAAAAAGATTCCAGTGATATTTATTTACAGAGTAAGGAAAAACACTCCTGAAACATATAGAACCACAAAAGACCCCAAATAGCCAAAGCAATCCTGAGAAAGAAGAACACTCCCTGGATTCAAGCAATGCTAGTTATATTCGGGCTCCTGGGTGGCTCAGTGGGTTGAGTGTCTGACTCTTGATTTAGGCTCAGGTCATGATCTCAGGGTCATGAGTTCTAGCCCCATTCCAGGCTCCATACTCAGCATGGAGTCTGCCTGAGATTCTATCCTTCTTCCTCTGCCCCCCACTCACTCTCTCACTCTCTCGATAAATAAATAAAATATTTCTTTAAAATACTAGTTATAGTCATCAAAACATAATGGTGCTGGCATGAAAACAAACAAATAAACCACTAGAACAGAATAGAGAGACTGGAAATAAACCTAAGCACATACGGTCACCTAAAATTTGACAAGGTAACCAAGGATACTCAATGGAGAAAAGAGAGCCTCTTAAATAAAGGGTCCTGGGATAATTGGATATTTATATGGAAAAGAATGAAACCAGACCTCTATCTTAACACTACTTGAAATGGATTAATCTCTTAAATGTAAGATCTGAAATCATGAAACTTCTAGAAGACATAGGAACAAAGCTCCTTGACATGGGTCTCGATAATGGCTTTTTGGATATGACATCTAAAACACAAACAACAAAATAAAAAATGAGCAAGTGGGAATATATCAAACTAAAAAGCTGCTGCACAGCAAAAGAAAGCATCGATAAAGTGAAAAGCACTTTGGAATGGGAAAAAATATCTATAAACCATATGTATCTGATAAGGCGTTAATATCTAAAACATATAAAGAACTCACACAGGGGCACCTGGCTGACTGGCTTAGTTGGGGGAGTGTACAACTCTTGATCTCAGGGTTGTGAGTCCAAACCCCACATCAGCTGTAGAGATTACTTTTCTTAAAAAATTTTTTTTGTTTATTTGTTTGAGAGAGGGAGAGTAGAGGAAGGTGGGGAGCACAAGCAGGGCGGGTGGCAGAGGGAGAGAGAGAGAGGCAGGCTTCCCGCCAAGCAGGGAGCCCGATGTGGGGCTCGATCCCAGGGACCTGGGATCATGACCAGAGCCGAAAGCAGATGTTTAACCTATTAAGCCACCCAGGTGCCCTGGGCATAGAGATTACTTAAATAAACAAAATACTTTGTTAAAAAAGAACTCATACTACCCAATAGTAAAGAAAAAATTACCAATTTAAAAATGGTTTAAGGACCTGAATAGACATTTTCCCAATGAAAATCTGCAAAAGGCCAACAGGTATGGGAAGAGGCTCAACATCACTTTAGGGAAATGCATATTAAAACCACAATGAGGTATCTCCTCATGCCTGTTCAAGTGACTTATCCAAATGACAAGAGATGACGAAATGCTGATGTGGATGTGGAGGAAAGGGAACCCTCGTGAACTCTTTTTTTTTTTTTTTTTAGATTTTATTTATCTATTTGACACACAGAGAGAGATCACAAATAGGCAGAGAGGCAAGGGGAAGCAGGCTCCCCGCTAAGCAAAGAGCCCGATGCAGGGCTTAATCCCAGGACCCGAGTCGAAGGCAGAGGCTTTAACCCACTGATCCACCCCGGCACCCCCCCTTGTGAACTCTTAATAGGATTATAGATTGGTCCAGCCACTATGGAAATCTGTATGAAGGATCCTCAAAAAATTAAAAATAGAACTACCATGGAATCCAGCAATTCCACTTCTGGGAATATAGCCAAAGGAAACAAAACTAGTACTTCAAAAAGATACCTGCACCCCATGTCCATGGCAGCATTATGTACGATAGCCAAGATGTGGAAACAACCCAGCTGTCCATTGCTGGATGAATGCATAAAGGAGTCGTGGTATATATGTACGATGAAATTTTATTCAGCCATTAAAAATGAGGAAATCCTACAATGTGCAAGAACATGGGTGGACCTCGAAGGCATGATGCTAAGTGATATAAGTCAGACAGAGAAAGACAAATACTGTATGATCTCACTTATAGGTGGAATCTAAAGGAAAAAGAAAAAAGAAAAAAAAAATCTCATAGATAAAAGAGATCAGACCTGTGGTCCCAGAGGCAGAGGGTGGTGGGAGGATTGGAGGAAGGCAGTCAAAAGACTGAAACTTCCAGTTCTAAGGAAGTGCTAGGGATAGAAGGTACCACATGCTAACTGTAGCCAGCATTGCTATGTGATATATAGGAAAGCTGTTAAGACTATAAATCCTAAGAGCTGTCATCGCAAGGAGAATTTTTTTCTTTTTTTTTCTTCTCTTTTTATGGATTTATACAAGATGATAGGTGTTGGCTAAGCCTATCGTGGTCACTATTTCACAATATATAGAAATCAAACTATCGGGCAAAATACCGTAGAGCAATGTAGGTCAATTATTTTTCAATAAAACTGACAAACAAAACCTAGTGACTAATCTCCTTCCTTTCTCTTGGCGATCATTGTTCGATGAGAGGCACGGAGAGGTTACCCTGAAATCTCACTCCCGGTGAGGAATCCAGAAAGCTCTATGTCTACCATGCTAGTGACAGAAATCCTATGCAAACCAGCTTAAGCCAAAAAAGATTTTATTGGCTCTCATAGCTAGGAGGAACACTCTGGTGATTTGTAAAATTAAAGAGAGATTTTCAGCAATCAGTGGGAGCGGGGGACCCGAGGCTGCCAGGATTGTCTCTCTCCTTCCTTCTGTTTCAACTTGGTAACTCCTTGCCTGTTGGCCCCAGAGTCTACTATTGCAGACGATTCTTCTCCAGGTTGGTGGATGGGGGAGAGAGCAAGGCAGGATAGTAATCAGATGTACCAACACTAACTCAATAGGAAAAGTGTTCTTTATATGGTTTGTCAATCCTAAGAGAGGACTCTGAGGGCTCTCTTGGATCACATGTCTATTTTCTAGATGAATCCCTGTTGTCAGGAGCATTGGACACATAGATTGATCGGCCTGCATCGTCTGTTTACTTCTGTTGAGAGGGGCATGATAATTGAGTCTCATCAGAACCACATGCAAGGGTAGAGGAACAGTCTCCCAAAGCAGGCGTCTTGTTTCCGAAGAAGCAGGGCAAGGTTGCTGGGAGGCCAAAACTGGACAGGTGCATAAGACGTACCTTATCCCCTTAGGAAGAGAGACCCCAAGTAGTTCTTTTCCACTAAAAGTTGCCGTGCATCTTGCTTATACTTTGAGTGAAAATAACCCCACTGCCCAGAGAAGGGCTTCCTACTGAAAACCTCCAGGGACCACAATTTACTGTGACTCTATGTGATTGGCACTCCTTGAAGCTAGACAGTGTAGGGCAGCCCTGAACTTGATCATGCCTGGTTGGACCAGGGATGGGAGGCTGAGACACGAAGGAAAGCAGCCGTCTTGGGCTCTTGTCCTAAAACTTTGCTTTCACTTTGGAGGATGGCTCTATGAGTTAGAACCAGTTAGGAAAATACAGAGTATTGCAAATTGTGTGTGTGTGTGTGTGTGTGTGTGTGTGTGTTTGGGGAGTGAGTGAGGGGAGGATTTAATTCAGGGAACGGGTTTGATGGGTGGTGGAGGAACTAAGCCAATGTGATGGGGAAGCAACCCAAAGATTAGCAGCGCTAGGAAGAGATGGAGAGAAAAGAGGAGGAGGTGGTATTACCAGAACCCAGAAGCCAGGGCCACGCGGAAGGAGTGACACCCCTCAGGGGCCACCTGGGGAAGCTGGAGCCACAGAGGGGACACACTGCCGCTGGAGGGGTCACCCCAAGCAAACAGAGAGGGAGACACATATCCTGGCTTCTCCCTTCCTTCTGTCCTGCCACGTCCTTCCAGTGGTCCTCACTGGCTGAACTCAGCAGGGAAGACGGAGCCCAAGAAACATGAGGGGCCAAGGCCCATCTTCCCTGTGACGTGAGCAGAACAGAGGAAGGGCAAGGAATGCATCTGAGGACAAATAGACAAATGACAGAGAGAATGGCCGACTGACCCCATCAGATCCTGTCCCTTGGGAAGAGTGAAGGCCATCAGAGGTCATTTTCATGCTATCTGCTGACATCCAAGTTCTGGAAGGTCGGGTCCTTGCATGACTACCCATCTGTATCTGCACATTCCTAAGTGTCCCTCAGTGATCCTCTGAGAGTTCCTTCCTACTCATCCTCACAGCCTGGGCCCCCACAGTTCTAGGAGTCTGAGCCGCTGCTGCCTCTAGATCCAGCCTGGGCTGACAGGATTGAAGCCAAAGGCAGAGCGTCCCATGACTGGGGAGGTAGAAAGCACAGGACACAGGAGGCCAAGCCTGCCATGCCAGCCCAGGGCCAGAGGCCCTTGGACGGCTTCCTGACCTCACTACCACCACGCTGCTCTCCAGGAAAGATCCTGAACTGAAGGCAAATGAAAATGCAGGTCAACATTTGTAGGGTGCAAAGAACAATTTGGAATTTTACACTATCTGATATAAATCTACAGTCATCAAGACAGAAAAGATTGATGGAACAGATAACCAAACAGATCAGTAGAACAGAATGGAAACTCCAGAAATAGACAGGAATGGTCAATTCATTTTTTAAAGATTTTGTTTATTTATTTGACAGAGACTGAGAGAGCACAAGCAGGAGGAGAGGCAGGGGAAGAGGGAGAAGCAGGCTTCCCACTGAGCAGGGAGCTGGATCCCAGGACCCCGGGATCGTGACCTGAGCGGAAGGCAGATGCTTAACCAGCTTAGCCACCTGGGCACGGTCAGTTCATTTTCAACAAAGTGGCCAATACAATTCGGATTTCAAAGGTGCCAAGGCATGGATGATCTTTTCAACAAATGATGCTTGAACAACAGCAATTTTTAATAATATTTTCTGTAAAAAAATAAACTTAGACCCATATCTTGCACCACATTTAAAAATTAACTCGAAATGGACCATAGGCCTAAATATAAAACCTCAAACTATAAAAGTTCCAAGAGAAAACATAGGATAAAAATCTTTGTGATTTTGGGTTTGGTAAATATTTTATAGATAGGACAAACAAAAAAGCATCAACCATAAAAGAAAACAAATTGATAAATTTAACCTCATCAAAATTAAGATCTTTTGCTCCTTAAAAGACACACTAGGAGAATGAAAATATAAGTCACAGAATGGCATAAAATATTTGTGATTCACATCTGATAAAGCTCTTGTATGGAGAATGTATAAGGAACTCTCAAAACTCAATATAGAGAAGACAAGAAACCCAAAAAAGGTGGGAAAACGTTTGAAGAGACACTTCACCAAAGGAGAAAGATAGATGACAAATACACATATCAAAAAAAGTTCAACATCACTAGCCATCAGGGAAATTAAAATTAAAATCACAATGAGGGGCGCCTGGGTGCTCAGTCACTTGGGTGTCTGACTCTTGGTTTTGGCTCTGGTCCTGGTCTTAGGGTTATGAGATCGAGCCCCACGTTGGGCTCTGCTTGCAGCACAGAGTCTGCTGGAGAATGTTTCTCCCTCTCCCTCTGCCCGCTCCTCCCCCTGCCTGCACACACTCTCTCCCTCTAAAACAAATAAATAAAACCTTTTTAAAAAGTCTCTAGGAGATATCACTATGTATCCATCAGAATGGCCGAAGGGAAAGACTGGCCAGACCAAACACTCTGGAGGCAGTGGAGGAGCTGGAATTCTCAGAGGTTGCTGGTGGGAATGTAAAATGATGTGACCCATTTGGAAAACAGTTTGGCAGTTTCTTTCAAAGTTGGACATACACCCACCGCATGGCATGGCTGTTCCACTCATATGCGTTTACCCAAGAGAAATGAAAGCTTGTCCATCTAAAGACTCGTACACAGGTGTTCACAGCAGCTTTATTTACAACAGCCAGACTTTGAAGCCACCCAACATCTCTCAAAAGGTGTGTAGAGAAAGGAACCGTGATAGAGCCTTACAATAGACTGTTACTCGGCGACAAACAGGAGTCAGGTACGGAGACGTGCAGCCGCGTGGCTGAATCTCTAAATAAGTATGCCTACTGAAAGAAGCCAGAGTGATTCCATTTAAGGAAAATTCTAGAAAATGCCAACGAATCTGTTGTGACAGACAGCAGACTGGTAGTTGCCTGGGAGTGAGTAGTGATGGGTAGGGAGGAGCATAAGGGAGGGATTCCAGACGATCACAGGAACCTTTTGGAGGGGATGGATACATTCACTATCTGGATTGTGGGAGTAATTTCCCAGGAGAAAACATATATCAGACTCTATCAAATTGTACACATTAAATATATGCAATAAATGTCCAGTGTGTATCTCAATAAAGCCACTATAGCAAATGAAGAAGGAATGATGTCCCAGAGGAAACTGAGGCAGAACAACCTTGTGGTGGGGGGCAGTGTGGCACCATCCCCGAGCACATGGCCTCGAGAGCCAGACTATCTGGTTTCAGGCTTGAGTTCCACCTCTTACCATTCGTGTTGGACATTATAAATAACATCGTTATAGACATCTTTGAACATAAAACCTTGAAGCACATCTTGGATGATTTCTTTATGTCAAATTTCTATGTATTACCTAACTGCTTGGTACCTTGGTTTTTCCATCTATAAAATGGGGGTCACAGTGATCTCCATATAGAATTAAATAAGTGTGTGTGTGTGTGTGTGTGTGTGTGTGTCCTAGAATAGTTTCCTGGCACTTATTAATTTTCTTATCAAAAGCTGGACGGATGCTAAAAAGGCAAAAATAGAGATGACCCCTATATCCTGTGGTGTTGGTTGATGGTTTCCAGGATGGGAAGCTCTGGAGATCAGGGACCAGGAAGGGGACACCCAACCAGTGGAAGTCATGAGAAACAGAAAGCGGAAGAGGGGGCTCAGAATATCCAGCTTCTTTTCTGGGCAAAGCCCCTAGGATGAAGAAAACCAAAATGTTGTGAAAACATGTTTCTTCCCCCAAATTTCATCCTGGTAGAATTACTGGCCAGTAATTACCTAGCAAATTAGAGAATTTACCAGGACCCCAATTAGATACCTGAGGACATAATTGGTCCCTAATTAGAAAAAGTTGTCAAACGGGAACAATTATCTCTGTTCTGTGTTTCATTCTCTCCTCTCCTCCAGCCTAATCCCTCTGCTTCCTCTCTTCATTGGGTTCCCCTCCCCGGCACCCGCTGCTCATGCTGCTGGCCAGCCATGAGGCTGGAAGTGGAGAAGGCAGAGGCTCCTCTGTGCCCACCCCTAGGGCCAGCCCTCGGGGGTAGCATGAGCAGCCGCCCTGTGTTCCAAGGGCCCGTTTACTTGTTTCCTCTCCCACTAAACTGTAGGTTCTCTGCAGGCAAACATTTGTCTTTCTTTAGCTCCTGTCTCCAGACCTAGCCCAGGGCCCGGTTTCCAGAAAATGCTTAGAAAGGATTGTTGAAATGTGGTGATGACCAGGGGCCCCAGAGTGATGATGCCGAGGGTCCCCATCCAAGCACAGCTAGAGCTAGAGGCTTATTGCCTGTCCTAGCCCAGAATCACCATCCTACACACATTGGGCAGAGGAATCCTGGCAGGAGGTGTGATCCTACCCAGCATCCTATGTCCTGCTGCTCCAAAGTTGGAAACCGTGCCTCTGGGTTGAGGAATCAGGGACAGCTGCACAGAGCCACTGGTATTTGGTCTGGGAATTGGGAGTTTTGAGGCGAAGCCAACAGAAGCCATTGCAGAGGGTCAGAGGAGGGCAGCTCTGGCAGGTGAGTGGGCTGGGCTGGTGGAATTATTGAGGTCCTCGAGGAAGGAAGGAAGGGAAAGGGGGCAAGGGAGGGAGTAAGGAAAAGGAGGAAGGAGGGAGAGAAGGAGGCAGTGAAGCGTCAAAGACCACCAAGGAGCGTGGGCTTCCCATAAGCATTGGGGGGAAATCCAGCAAAGACATTCCTAGAAATTGAAGTCATGACAAAATCTGGGGGATAGAGACCAAGGGTGGTCTCTAAGGCGGGGGGTGGTAGCAGGGGGGGAAGGAAAAGGGACTAGAAAAAATGGGGGGGTCACCCCAAATGGCTCCAATGAGATAGTGAAGACAGAAGCGGATGAGAAATAGATCAAATCCAACGCCCCCTCCTTTGAGAGAGCAATTTCACGTAAGTTTCATGAAATTTATCCTAAAGAAATTATTCAAGATGTACTTGATGGACATCAGACCTTCAGGCGGAAGGGAAGGGTTCAGGGCTGGGGGATTCTGTGTGCTGGGAGGGAAGGCTGTGAACAGCTCTGGCCCCCAGCTCTGATGCTGCCCAGCTGTTGGAGAAGGGACCCCTCCAGAAAGGGTGTGAAACAGGTTGGAGGGAGCTGGGGAGTCCTGGAAACAGCTGGCTGGAAGCTGAGAGGTGAGAGGGAAACCTGCAGAGCACGACACTCCACACACAACTGTCGTCCCATATGCCCTCCATGGGAAACACAGAAAGGGCCCCCACTGTCCAGCAGAGCACCGAGGCAGCTCAAGCCGCAGCCTCCTGTCTGCAGGGGGTAACCAGTGTTGCTCTGTATCCGGCCAGGTCATGGTCGACTAACAGGGGAAAATGGGGTGCCTAGGTGGGGGTCAGAGGAGAGAGAAATTAGGAGAAAGCAGTGATAGAAGGCTCTGGAAAGGAGGCGGTGCAGGAGTGTAACCAGAGATACAGAACGCCGTCCAACCCTTTCCAGGCTTTGATCCTTCCATCTCCAGGGCTGAGATCCAGAGCCTCCCAAAAGAAGCCCTGCTGGGGTGGGGGCGGAGAGGCAGAGTGGAGGAGGGAAAGGGAAGGAAACACTTATCCATCACCTTCCCTGTGTCCAGCGTGCTTTGGGTCACTGTGGGCATGATGACAGGTCTGTTCGTTCATTCGGTCCACAGACACTCATGGAGAACCTATTCTGTCCCAGGCACTGGGGACAGAGCATGATCACAGAAGCCTCTCTGATATTTGAGCGGAGACTTCAACCAGTGGGCAGGCATGAGCCTCCCAGATATTGGGGGAAGGGGAAGCATCAGCAAGGACATAGGGTCCGGGGTCATGTGTGGTTCCTTGCGTGCCGTGCACTTGTTTCCCCTGGCTTTGATTTTGAGAGCAGGTCTCAGAGTCTGGCCATCCTGGTGTTTAATCCCAGATCTGCTGCTTAACTGGCTGTGTGACCTTGAATAAGTTACTTAACCTCTCTGGTTCCCAGCGTCCTCATTTTCCTCAAGGGAGAGCAGCTGACGCTACCTTAAAACAAGTGTGGAGAATGGGGTGCAGTGCCTGAAGAGCCCACTTCCACGGAAGTCATGCAGGGGTGTCATTGCTCTGGGCCGACCAAACACTGGTAGTGAGGGACAGCCTCACAGGGCCCCCAAATCTCCATGACCAGAGCCAGTGCAGGTAGGACCAGGGGACAATAAGTCACTGATCCCAGAACTGGAGGAGGTATGACAGGAAGTGGGGCTTCCCTCCACACCCTCCACACCCTCTTTGCATCCACCTCCCCCTTCCATCTTCCATTCCAGAAGCTTCCAGCATGAGGGTCTTTCAGGCTTCTCTGAAGAGGGGACTAATTAAGCCTTAATTGACACAGCCCTAATTAGCTTCTTAATTACACAGAACCACATGATTAGCCATACAGCAGACACTAATTGTTCATTAGGAAGCAGCCTCCCCTCTTCCCTCCCCTTCTCTAGGACCTACCAGTTAAGGTACCTAAGAGGCCTCTGGCAGGCCTCAGCCCCCCAGCCTGGCCCCTGAGCCCATCCTGATGCTGGAGGTGTCCACAGGAATAGTTCCCACTGCGGGGAGGCCTGAAGCCTGGCGCCCTCTCTGGTGAGAATATAAATAACACCAACTTCTACTATTTTGAGCACCTTGGAGTCAAGAACCTGCAGCCTTTCTTCTCTAAAACCTCTGGCCCATATCAGGGTGGAAGTGTGTTCTGGAGCCACCTTGGGGTGAGGGGATCCCAGGGCAGGCCCAGCTTGGCCAGTGAGAAGAGGGAAGCAGCACTCATGAAATGCCCACCTTGCGCCCATTCCCTTCCACAGCTTAGATCTAGAACCTCCCACACCCAACGGAGCAGGTGCTTTCCAGATAAGGATGTGGGCTCCGTGAGGTGGGACACGCACCCGAGAGGTTCACAGCTGGTGAGTGTTGGCCCCAGCTTCAAACCTGGGTTTGACTCCAAAGCCAAGCTACATCCCACTGGTCCCGTGGCCTCCTGCACAATGTCCCAGATGTCCCAGTGTTCCAAATGGGGACCTGGAGTAGAAAGGTGCCAGTCCTTGTGGAGCCATTATGTCCCCAGCAACACAGCTTAACTTCTCTGTAGAGCCCGGAGCAGAGTCCTCAAAGAGCAGGGACAGGATGCCCGGGTCCTAGTCCCAGCTCTGCCCTTCCAAGCTGTGTGACCTTGGGCAAGTCACTCTCAAACTCTCCATGCCTCAGCTTCCTCATCTGCAAAATGGGGATAAGAATAGTCCCACCCTACCTCACCCTGCTAGGCTGGCTGAGTACTGGAGGAGCTAATGCATGAGAAACTCTGGAACGAGAGCCCGCCTTTGCCAAGCCAGCCACAAAGGCAGCATTTACTGTTTTCTGTAATGGAGGTTGTCGGTACCTCTAGGAGAGCAACTTGGGATTTGGGGTCCCCTACCCCTCTCTCCTACTCTTTGGATTTCCTCTCCACTGTCTACCCTTGCTAGCCATTCTTACGAGCTCCAGCTTCCCTGTCTCTAAGATGTCACCTCCTTCTCCCAAATTTCTGCCCCCAGATGTGACCCTCTCCACCCCCAGCCTTTTCTGGATCCCAAGCAGGCCCTCTCAGCAGCCAAGCCTATCTGCCCCTCGGGGACACACAGAGACCCCAACTCATCCTACCGGAGGTGTGGACAGGAAGGGGAGTGACACTGTGTGGATGTAGGAACACACATCTTGCTTCTTCTAGAACAGTCCATTTTCACCCAATGCCCTAATGTCACTAACAGTGACTTCTTCCATTCTCAGAGTGCCCTGATCTGGACAACTAATGATATGACCCCCCAGTGGCCACCCCCTCCATGCTCCTCTCATGCCTCTCCTGGTTGGCACAAGGATGCCACAAAAGAAGGACCTCGTGGGATGAGGAGGGGCAGAGGTTACTCATGGGGGAGTGTGGCCTCTGAGTTGGGTCTCGGGTGGGCGGGTCTGGGGCACACTGGGCTACAGGGAAGGTATAAGCAAAGGCACAGCTGAGGGACCCGTGTTGAGAGAACAGCACCTCGGTGTCTTCAGTCAAGGCTGCCTACTGGGGGAGAAGGCTGGACAGGTGACAAGTGGATTGGGAGTGAGTAAGAGAGAGGAATCTACAGAGACTAAGGAATGGAGGGGCAGAAGCCTACTCTCCAAAGAACTACCCGACTACAGGCAACAGATTCCACACTCCATCTTCTGCCAGCAGTCTCAAGATTTGAGACAGCATGGCAGGGTCCCAAAATGCTTGAACTGAGAGCCTCGTAGAGGCTGGGCCACTTAGGCCAGCCTTAGGTATTGAAACAGATGCCACCAGGATGCAGCCTCTTGCCAACACTAAGGGAGGAAACATCAACGATCTCTTCAGGGATGCTGAGCAGAGCAGCTCGTCGGGCCCTGGGAAGGTCTGATGGGCACCAGGCCAGAAGGACTATCGGGCCTCCTGCTAAGCAGCTTGTTCCTTGTTGAGGAGTCCTAGGGCACCAGCACCTTCAGAGTGGGATGGACAGAGATTTGCTCACTGCCCCTTGTCACCTCCTCCCACAGCTTCTTGCCCTCCCAGAGTCCTTATCAGGTCCCCTTCCAGAGATGCAGGCCTGGTGTCCAGGGCCGAGATGCTCCGATGACACACCCCTTCCCCAGCTGGGTCCTGGGAAGGGGAGAGGGTGAAGGTGCCCAGTGTTGCCCCAGCCTTAGCATACTGTGGGCAGCACCGGCCTCCCACACCCCCGCCACGTCCCTGGTGTCACTTCAAGAGACACAGCAAGTAGGTCACAACGTTCTTCCAGATGCTCCCCAGCTTCTCATTATCTGGAAACTGTTACAGTGTGTCAAGGAAAGCCCTCTGGGGTGTTTTCCCATCTGTTGCTCTATTTCTGACACGGGCTGCTCTCCCACCAGGAATTCCCGTGCCCTCTGCTCCTCTTACCTACGCCTGCCTGTCCTTGGACAAGTTATCAAGTCTCCCTGTGCCTCTTTCTCCTTCTGCGTAATGTGGACGTGACAGGACCCACCTCCTGGGGTCACAGATGACTCACAGGGTTAATTCATACAGAGCACTTACGGCAGGGCCCAGCCCAGAGTAGGTGCTCAGTAAATGAGGGCTACAGTTCTTCTTCAAGGCCCAGCCCAAATCTCTCTTCCTCCGAGAAGCCCTCCCTGACCAGCCCAGCCTTAGGTGGGCACTGCCTCTTCCACCTTTGCTGCCCACTCCTTAGTGCTTATCATATCCTGATGAGCACCATTGTCTTAACAGTACATGTTGCCTCCACACTCCCCGGGGCTCCCTGTATGCCAGGTGCTAAGTGCTCTACTCTACATCTGTTAACTCTTTTAACCCTCACCACATCCCTGTGCTAGGTGCACCAGGTGGGAGGTACACCATCATTATCCCCATTTTACAGAGGAGGAAAATGAGGCACAGATAAGTTAAATAGCCTGCCCAAGGTCACACCGCAAGTAAAGTGATGGACCCAGCCCAAAGACCCAAGCAGGCAGACTCCAAAGTCCATGTTTTTATCCTCTGCTATAATCTCAGGTTGGTAAATGTTTGAGAGGGGGGGCAGTAGGCAGGATATACAGATGATAAGGACAAGTACCCACGGGCTTTGCGGAGTTTCCGGTTTCGCGGATGGGTACCCTCGGGGCCTCACCCCAGGTCTGTGCATGTGTGTTCACAGTGCATGTATGGTGTGCCTGCAGAGACATGTCTGAAGGCTGCCTGCTGTGCGTGTGGCGTGTGTGCGCACGCGTCCCGTGTGTGTGTGCACCCAGCATGTGTTTATGCAAGGGGTCGTGGGAGGGGGCATCTTGCTTCTTTATGTGGCTGTCCCTCTGTTATAACAACTGTTCAATACTGCAGAGGGAAGTGGAATAGCACTCATGTCCTCTTCTTTGGAAACTGAGCTGCTGGAGTCTGGAGTGGTCTCATGGCTAGGGCAGCATATATGTGTGGAGTGTGACCATTATGTGATCTAAGCATGCACACACATGTGTATATCTGCATGCGTGTGCTAAGTACACCCATGCCTACATGCGTCAGTGGCGTTTGCACGGTGCACTGGAAGGTGCATCTGGGTGCATGAAGGAGACACAGGATGTGTGTGCTAGGTATGTGTTCATGTGCAGGTGTGCATGTGTGTCTGTACATTAAGAGGCACAAGGGCAAGGGTATATGTCAGGTAAGGTGGTAGGGGCCAAGATCACCCAGTAAAACAGGCTGAGCACAGCTGCCTCCACCCAAGCCCTGCTGTGCGATCTTGCACGAGTGGCTCCCTCTCCGGAAGCTCAGGGTCTGAGCCATCAAGAGAGAATAGAACACCTATCTCAGAGGAGCACCAGCAGCATCGGAGAGCATGGGCCGGTTGCACAATAGGCACCGGCTGCATGCACGGCTATTGGAGAGTGTGCTGGGTGCACACGTATGTATGTGTGTCCTGAGGATGCATCCATGTGTGTGCACAGAGTGTGCAGTGTATGGGGGGGCATGTGGGTGAGCAAGTGTGTGAGTGAGTGTTGTGTGCACAGCAGGGGTGCGTGCCCAAGCTGCGAGGGGAGGGGGTGAAGAGGCGGGAGGGGGCGCACAGTGATGTGACTGTAACTCGTGGGACCATGTGTGCCAGGTCACGCACTGTCTGAGCATGCAGGAGCTGCGCCCCTGGCCTCTTGTCCTAGGTGGGGTTGGAGATGAGGGGCTTGCCGGGGTGGAGGGGGGTATCTCTGGCTGTCAGACCCGCGCTGGGTGGGGGGTGGCCCCGCTGGCAGTGACTGAGCCCCCGCTCTCCCACCAGGCCTGCCAAAATACAGCGAGACAGGGTGTAATTACCGGCACTTACCTCGGCCATTACCCCCCTCGCCGCTGCGCGTGACACACGACCCGTCAGCTCCGCGTTGGCACCATTAAGGGGCCTCATTAGCATCCCGGCTCAGAAGCAAAATTACCCTCACTGCTCATTTCAAGATGTCATCAATTTTAATTTAGGGCCCAAAGATAGTACAATGGGAAGGCCCTCCCCAGCCCGCTGCACACGGAGAGGGAGGAGAGGGTGGGGGAGGGGCTGGAGGGGCAGCCAGGGCTGAGGGGGGCACAGTGGGAAGGGACGGAGAGGGGAGGGAAATGCAGGGCTGAGCGAGAAGGGGAGAGGAACGCTGGTCTCTGCGTGCCCGGGAAAGGTCTCCCGGCTGGGACTTCTGCTGGCACCAGCTCATGAGGGAAAAGGAAAGACACAAGCAGGGCTGGACCCTGAGCCATGCACCCCTCATCAAGGGCCATCTGAGGCTGTGATGTGGGGAGCCACGTCATGGGCAAGATGCTGGGGCCTATCACTTCCTTTCAGTTATTCCTTGATGTCCACAAGAGCCTTTAGATCTTGCAATCCCTCGTTACAGGAAAGGAAACTGAGGCACGGAGACCTCCCCCTCTCCGCCGATCACCTAGCAAGGCCTGGCAGAGCCCACATTTAAACCAGGCCTGTTCGGCTTTGCTGCCCCCTGCCTCCCCAGACCCAAAACCTGGTGGCCTTTGGGGCAGTCTTCCAGTCAGCCTGCCTGGGCCTGTGGGTGGAGGGCCTGGCTGGTCTTCTCATGCTACGTCCTGTGAGAATGTCCCCTCCCTCATCTTGTCAGCCCGGTCCCCATGACTCAGCTTAGTGTCCCCTCTTCCTTTCTTTAAACCTCTGACTGAATCTTCCCTATGGTTTCTGTGGCTATCTCCCTGCCCCCACCTCCCCCGGGGACTGGCTCCTAGAGAGCACAGGCTGTCCCTTAGCCACCCAAGTATCCCTGGCATCCAGCAGGGGGCCACTCAAAGTGGGTGCTGAACTAATGAAAGGCCATTGAGCAACTGGGGCCAAAGACGAGGTGGGTGAGGGGCTCGAGAAGGGCTGTCTGGGTCTACCTGTGACGGGACAGGAGCAGGTGTGCCGCGAAGGTGAGTTGTGTGAATGAACGATTGATCCCATGAATGAGTGAACCAGCAGCTGGAAAGCGCTTTGCCCTGGGTGCTTTCAGGTCCCTCTGTGGACAGAAATTGAGCTATTCCTTCTCCAAGCCTGGCAGCAGCTTGACTTATCAGCACTCGTGGGGCATTTCCATTGTACCAGCAGGGCTTGGGCACGTGCCATTCTGAAACGGGGAATTCACAGGCAGCTCCCCAGGCCTCTGGCCAGTGGAAGAGATTTTCCAGAAGGCATGGTTTGGGAGGTGTGGTGGGGGTGGGGCAGTCTTCTCATTATTTCCAGCCAGCTCTGCCGCCCCAGGGCGTCTTACTAGGGCTCCGGGCAAGATCCTGAGTTCTGTGGGCCTCAGTTTCTCCAAGTGGAAAGGAGGAGGCCATAACCCAGTCCTCAGCTCTTCAGCGACAAAAGCAGCAGGAGGAGGGCTGGGCCTGTGGACGCGGGCTGGGTCTGTGGACACGAGCTGAGGAGAAAGAGCACTGCCAGGGACTGTGGCCGCCCTCCTCCAGCCCAGGTCCCGCCCACCTCCCCTGCTGCCTGCCAGCCCCTCCAGCTCCCCGGCCGCTGTGGGGGTGAGAGGAGCAAGAGGGCCCCATCCTGAGCCCCGAGACAGGGTCCTCGCTGGCGGCAGACTCCGGTCCCCAGCCTCACTGAAGACGGATCGCTCCCTTAATCACTCTGGAAAAGAACCCCAAGCCGATATAATATTATAATTAATTAATTCACTAAAAAGGTATTAAATTTCTCTCCCCCCTGTGGATATTATCTGAATTCATTGACCTTTAGAAAAATCACCCTCTAATTGTAACCAGGTCCAAAAGCATTTGCAGCCCGTCCCTTTTACATTAATAATATCTTCCCGGACTCGGCTCTGGCTGCTTAAATATTGTATAAATTCCACTGCCCTCCTCGGAAAAGAGAGAGCCAAGGAAAAAGATGTGGCTAAAGGAGCAGGAGAGGAGGGTGGGGGCCGGACCCTGAGAAGTGGGGGTCCCAGCAGGTGAGGGACAGGCGCTGGCTCCAAGGGCTCTTTAGCTGATATGCCAGGTGGCCCAGAGCGGTGGAGTAGGGCAACTGGCTCGGAGATGAGGAAGGGGGCATGGGTTAGGAGCAAGAGTGTCACACTTGGGGTTCCTTTTGGGGGGGGTATGTGTTTGTGTGGTGGGGGGGGATCCAGAGTGTGTATTGGACTCTTATCCAAGTCAGTTCTCTGAGCAGTGAAGGAAGAATCTCGATTTAAAGGAGCAGCGCGTGATGGAAATCCCAAAAAAAAACATTCTGAGGTCCTGCTGCTCCCTCCTAAGCTTCGCTCCACTTCCAGCTTCCCAGACAGCCCTGTCCTAGAGATAGCAGAGCAGGCCTCGGGCAAGGGGCTATCAGATGTCCAGGACGACCTGACACTGAGGACGTAGGTACTAAGGAACAGAGAGCCAGTGTCATTCCACCAGGCTTCAGCAGGGCCCATATCCATTCCTGGCCACCTGTTCAAACGACCAGAAGGGGAAGTCTCCATGGATGGCAGCAGTAGAAAGCCACTCTCCTGTGTGTTCACACCAGCGAATGTGTGGTCTCAGCCTGTGGGACTCAGGTCCCAGGCACCTCAAGGTTACCAGGAGGTGAGAAGCCAACGGCTGGTAGGGAAAGACAAACAGACACAGAAGTGGAGCTGAGAATGGCAGGATCCTCATGCCCAAAATCTCGCCTCCCACTTTGGGGCCCCACATGGGACCTAGGGTGTGACAGCATCTCATCCTTCCCCCACCTAGCTGGGACCCCTTTCCCACACCCCAAGGCTTGTTCTCAAGGCTTGGGAGGGCTTCTTCAGTGAAATGAGGGGGTTGGACGGGTCCATCTGTGTTTCACAGCAGCCTGCTTACCTACTCTACCTTTTAAAAAACAATTTCCAGGGTGCTTGGGTGGCTCAGTGGGTTAAAGCCTCTGCCTTCGGCTCAGGTTGTGATCCCAGAGTCTTGGGATAAAGCCCCACATTGGGCTCTCTGCTCAGCAGGGAGACTGCTGCCCCCCACCCCCACTCTCTCTCTGCCTGCCTCTCTGCCTACTTGTGATCTCTGTCAAATAAATAAAGTCTTTTTAAAAAATTTTAAAAATAAAAAATAATATCCCCCTCGTGGAATGGAAGTCCAGGAGGGGCTTGTCTACCAATAAAGAGCCTGAATGAAAGCATTCACTGACTGAACTCTTGTTCAGTCAGAGATGTCCATAACCACCAGTTTGGAGATGTGGGCCTGACTCTGTTTCAGCCACAAGCTAAGGGTCATGCAGGCCAGCCTCAAATACACAAACCCTCGAGGCACCTGGGTGGCTCAGTCCCTTAAGCATCTGCCCTTGGCTCAGGTCATGGTCCCAGGGTCCTGGGATCAAGCCTGACATCAGGCTCCTTGCCTGGTGGGAAGCCTTCTTCTCTCTCTCCTACTCCCCCTGCTGGTGTTCCTTCTCTGTCTCTGTCTTTGTCTTTGTGTCTGTCTGTCTGTCTGTCTCTCTCTCTCTCTCTCTCTGTGTCAAATAAATAAATAAAATATATTTTATAAAGATTTTATTTATTTATTTGACAGACAGATCACAAGTAGGCAGAGAGGCAGGCAGAGAGAGAGGGAAGCAGGCTCCCCGCTGAGCAGAGAGCCCGATGCGGGGCTCGATCCCAGGACACTGGGATCATGACCTGAGCTGAAGGCAGAGGCTTTAACCCACTGAGCCACCCAGGCGCCCCAATAAATAAAATATTTTCAAAAACATATACAGAAACCCTTGCTGGTAGCTTGTTGAAATGCTGGAGGTAGCACTTGTGCCTGTCCTAACCAAGCCCGCAGAACCGCAGGACCCGCCCCCCCCCAACCCCGGCCCAAGTTTGGAATGTACAATGAAGCTGAGATTCCACTATCCCCCACTAGAGGGCGCCCGCAGAGGCGGGGTGCTGGACCTGTGGCGCACTCTTGTGGTCAGAACCCCTCACACCCTCAGTATGGCCCAAAGGCGGGTTCAGACCCTGCTTCCCGGGTTGCTAGTGGTGGCTCCTCTGAAGCACCTAGGGGACCGGAAGCCAGCAGGCAGGCAGAGGGGGGTGTAATACAGCAGTCGTGAGGGGTTGCATGAGGAGCCTGAAGGGCAGCTCTCCACTCCATTGACTGAATCCCCAGGATGAAGGAGAACAGAGTAGGAGAGAGTTCTCATTTTGACTCAGGAGTTCCCAGACCCCTACGCCCTCCGGTGGTTCCTAAGGCAGGAATGGTTCCCGCAGCAGGGTGGGGCCTCTGGAGGGCGATGCCAGTGCCCCTTGGCTGGCTCAAACTCCACAAGGTCATCCACGGCTCCATCTGACCTTGAGATTAATCCTGCAGCCTCCGTCAGTCCAGCCGCCATCAGCACACACATGCCCAGCTCCCTTCCCTTCTCTCTTCTCACATGTTAATTGCTCCAATGTTGATTTGATCTCCAGTTCTGCACTGGAGGAAATTGCCCTCTTAGCCATTTTTATCCTGGGAGTTTTAATTTTTTTTAATTAGGCCCCTTTGGCCTCTCAGGGCCCCTTGAGGGGAAAACCATTTTGATGTCTGACTGAAGACTATGGGAAGCTGGGAGAGAACTAGGCAAAGCCCAAAAAGACCCTCTTCTCTCTGCCCCAAGACAGCTGGGGCTCAAGAAGCTGCCATTCAGCCCCTCATTGCCCCAAGCCCATCTCCTCTTCCTGGGTGAGGTCACAAAATCCCAGGATCTCAGAGCAGAGGCACATGGGAACAGAGCCAGAGCAGGGAATAGGGCCCACATCCTTGACTCTACCCAGAGTTGGGGACTCCTGCCTCCTCCCAAATTATTTCCACTGGGTCCCCCTTTCCCTAAACCCAGAGGACTCAGCTCCTCAGTTACTAAGGAGCCTGTCCTGCTAGAGACACTGTTCAAGAGCAGAGGGGCCAGCTCTGCTGCCATGGAGCAGGCAGCTGGACTTCTCAAGCAGGTGTCAGTCCACCCACCCAGGGCGGGAGAAAAATCTAGAGGGGTGACCACTAGAACAAGCATTCCGGAACAGGAGAAACATGCCCCCCACCCTGGGCGAGGGGCAGTCTGGGCTGAGGGTGCCCCAAAGCAGCAGCTGAGAACAGAAGACTTGGTTTCTGAGCAACCAGATCCCCCCCATCACCCAGCTCATCAGTCTCCGGCCACAGCTGGAGGTGCGAACCAGCGAGGTTGCAGCGCCATCTTGTGGCCACAAGGAGGGAAAATGACCCCCTCAGTCCCCAAGCCCCCTAAGATGGGCTGCATCTCCAGCTTCCCTTGAGGCAAGTCTGAGAGGTGGGGGAAACCAGGTGATGGGCTTGTTCCCCACTCTCTGTCTCCCCCTACCCTGACCCCCACAAGGGGCGTTTGAATTCTAAATTCATTATGGTGTGCACTGGGTTAAATCCTCCAGCTGTGTCCGCCCCAGATCCCTCCAAAGAGACAGGACAAGCAGGTACAAAGCACAGTGTTTACTAAAGGCACAAAGTGGGGAGCCCGGAGAGAGCTGCTCTTCCAGCAGTGACCCCGCGCTCGAACAGGAACCCAGCGCCCCCTCTTCCGGCCACCCCCGCCCTCACACCACCTGGTAGAGAGCTGTTAGCACCAAAGGGGGGTGGGGATGCCAGGCTGGAGGGCAGACTTGTGGCCATCTGAGTCCCAGAAAGGCAGGCCTGGGCACCCCCTGGACCGGTCGCTGCCTCGGAGAAGGAACTTCCTGAACCCCCTTGCTCTCACATATCCTTCACGAGCAGGGGCGGGGATCAGACCCAGAAGACAGAACCCTCCCAGGACCTTTTCTTACCCCTAGCACACCTGTCCCCTCCCTTGCCCTCATGAGTTCGCCTCCAGGACCTGGGCTGAAGGCCTACTCAGACCCAGCCCCATCAAGAGGGCGATCCCTGGGGAGTACTGAGCCGGGTAGGTACTGAGCCTGCCCCCACAGGCTGCCAAGCAGGCACGAAGTCCAAAAGTCCAAACAGGGGGCCAACAGGAAGAAGTGAGGCAGGGCAGTTGGCTACATCACACACAGTGCAGCCCAAGGAGTGGGAGGGAGGTGGCCCCGGCCCTCCCAGGCCCCAGGTCCGCCCCTGTTCCCCAGCATGGCGGCCGCCCGAGTCACAGCACGTCGCCCTCCTCCATGCTGAAGCTGCTCCGGCGGCTACTGGCCTTGGAGGCCTCAGGGGACATGGTGGAGAAGAGAGGGTCAGAGGCCAGTGGTAGCAGTGAGTCGTCCAGGAGCATGAGGTCCAGATCCTTCTTGGACAAGTTGGGGAACGGGGAGCCATGCTCTGGCCCCAGAGGCTCGGGATAGCCTGGGGGCCCTTCATCGCCCCCGCCCCCAAAGCTCAGGCTATGGCTAAAGTCCAGGTGGTGGAATGGGGACGGCGGCTGAGTTGGCTGGGCTGGCAGGGGCAGCGGGGCCTGGGGGGGCAGAACCGGCAGCGGCTCAGGATCCGGGACCTCGGCCTCCAATAGCAGGGCCTCCCCGGGGCCCTCCTCACTGGGCAGCTCCTGCTTCACCACCTGCTGGGCCAGCTCAGCCATATTCATGCCCGACGGCGAGGTGGTGGGCAGGCCATGGACTCGAGCTTGCATTTCCAGCTCCTGCAAGTGGGGGGCGGGCAGAGAGAGCAGAAAAAGAAGGCTGGGGGCACACACCCATGTGTGCCAGCTACCCTGCCTTCCGGGCACCCCCCTGCAGCCCTTGCCCCTCCCCTTGTGGCACCCAAGACCACAGCATGGCTCATGGGGAAGCAGGTAGAGGACGGCTCTAGAGTCTAGAGCAGGGGGTTTTCAAACTACAAGTCACAACTCATTTGTGGGTTGTGAAACCACTGTAGTGAGTCTTGACCAGCTCACTCTCTCTTTCTGTTTTCACTGAAACAGACTTGCCTAGACTAGACCAGAATAGAAAGGATCAGAAGGCACTGCATCTATTAAGAATGATGGCTCTTTCGTGAAACTGATTTTTCCCTTGGAGTATGGCCATGCATGCTGGATGGTAATGCCAGCTGTATTAGCTCCTATGAGAGACAGAGAAGTTTACAAGCTGCCATCCGTGTGCCCTCTGTATAGATGGCCAGCCTCGGATCCAGAGAAGACAGAGACCCTGAGCACAGCCAGGATCAGAACCCTCAGCTCCGGATGGCAGCCAAACAGTTCTAGCTCCCTACCTCCCCACTCCGTAGGTCTGCCTTTTCCCATCCCTTTTGAGGTTTGGTGTAGGCGTGGACTTGTACTGATCAAGGAATTGTGAACAGAAGCAACAAGTGTCACCTTAAAAGGTGCACGTGGCTTTAAGAGCCGGCTCTAGATGTGCCCGTCCACTGGCCTGGGTCCCAGAAGGAAGGGCTCACAGAACAGAACCTCTAGCTGGTCCTTGTTGCTCCAAGTCGCTGGGGATGTACTGTTAGCAAACCATCCTCGCTCTTCACGGGCATCCTTCCCATCCCCCCAGTTTCAGAAGTGTAAACACTGCCCCTGAGGTCAAGAGCCAGGCCAGCGTCGGGAGTCACAGCCACCCAAGAAGTCCAAATGCAGGGGCCAGACCTGGATGCGGAGCAAGAGCTGCTTGTTGGTCATCTCCAGGCGCCGAGAGTGGTTCTCGAGCTCCCGGGACTTCTGCAGGTCCTTCTGCATCCGCCGGATGTAGTCGACAGAGGCCTTGAGGATGGTGCCCTTGTTCCAGCGCACGTCCCTGCGGGCCGGGCAGAAGCGGAGGCGCGGGCTCAGACGAGTGCCCGAGCATTCGCCGTGCACTCCAGGGGTTAAAGTAAAACCCTGCTTGGGTTCCAGAAGCCTCTGCTGCCTGTCCCAATGTTGCCCACAAACCCCAGATGCAACCAACCCCGATCTGTGGAGGCCATTCTCCATCTGCACGGAACAGACCCTCTCAGCTGACTTGGTCGCCACAACCCACCTCACGAATTTCATGCAAGCCAACAATTCAGAGCAGCCTCCCTCCCTAGGCCTTCCATTCCTGCTGCCAAAACCCACACCTGTCCTCCACTCTCACTCCTCCCAGCCCTGGACCCCCTCTGTTCCAGCCCAAGTCCAGAGGTTCCCCGCATAACTCCTCCTCGAGGAAGCCCCCCTCCCTCTGACCCCAGCCTAACTGTTCTGATTGGGGCACAGGACGGACTCTTCTTTCCCTCATGGATCATAAGCTCTTAGGAGCCACCACCCCCACCCCCCACCCCCTGCAACCAGCAATCCCCCCAGGTGCAGAAAATACGCCTCAGCTGCTGCTGCCCCGCCCCCAGCCCCCGACCCCCCACACCAGAAACCGCTCACAGGTCGTTGGCCTTGGGGATCAGCATTCCCAGCTCCTTGATCCGGTCATTGATGTTGAACCTCCGCCTCCGTTCAACTAAAGGTAACAAATCCCGAGGGACCAATTAGGAGGAGGAGGACCCCACTGGGGAGAAGGGCCCAGCCCAGGGAGGGTGCCTTGGCCCTTCTAGGAAGGAATGAGTGACCCACAGAAGCGACTGCAATTGGAATGAGGGTCCCGGGTACAGGCCAGAACCACCAAGGGGCTCTTCAAGGCCGAATCTCCAGGTCAGTTGTTAGCACAGCAAAGCAGCCAGTACCCCCACCCCCCTACAGGGCTGAGCGTTCCCAGGCTCCACGCCCTAAAGGAAACAATCTGATATGATAAACCCATTCATTCTGAAGTCCTGGGGATTTCATGAATATCGCTTCCCCCAGGGGGCCCCTCTCCTATCCCCCTCCTAAAAAGGGCCACTGGGAAGAAAGCCGTGCACGGGACCCATTCAGTCTCACCAATAGAGGATTTAAGGTCTCTGGTAGGGAAGCCTTTCTAAGAGCGGCTTTTGTTTTGCTGTTGTTGTTGTTTTAAGTAAACTCTCCCCTCAACCTGAGACTCAGGTCAGAGGGGCTTTTTAGGCAGCCCTAGCGAGGAGAGCAAGGAAGAGGGAGGCGGGGAGAAGGCGCAGGCCCGGGACTCACTTAGGTTGTGATTGTCTTTCTTCTGCCGCTCCTTGGCCAGGGCCCGGCTCTCGGCATCTGGACGTCAGGGGAGAAAGAGAGAGGAGCTGGAAGGGAGGAGATGAGGGAGGAATGGGGAGCTGGGGCACTGGGAGATAGGGAGGTGGTACCTGTAAGCTCTCGCTTCTGGGTCAGGTCGGCAGGGCAGGAGCTGCTGGTGACTCCCACCAGGGAGGCAGTGACCTGGGGGTCACCACTGTACACGTTCAGGCGGCTGCTAGACAGGGGCAACTGTGGGGTGAGGTGGGGAGAGGGATGCGGTGAGCAGCCCCCTCTCCAGGGGGACCCCTGCCCGGGGCCCATCATTCCACGGACACCCAGGGGCAGCCGTACAGGGTCCCCCACGCCCCACTTTGAGCCTGAAAGTCCCCACAGCCAGCTCGAGGATGTCAGAATCCACCCTGGGCCTCTGCGCCCAACAATTCCATGGGAAAGTCCGTAGGGGTGGAGGCTGAGGAAGGTGTGGCTCCTGCCCTCCAGGAGCAGCCAGCCTGCAGAGCGATCAGACCGGGTCACAGCCCTGAGGGGTGACAGATGAGGGGATTAAGTCCCAGGCACTAGGAAGCCCAGAGGAGAAGCACCTAATCGATTTTGGAGTTTCTGAAAGATTTCTGGAGGGTGTGGAATGTGAATTGGGTCCGGAGCAGAGAAGTGAGGAGGAGCACGACAGGCAGGGGTGGGGAGGGCTGAGCAAAGACGCAGGGCTGGACAGAGCTGGTGGTAGCCCCCAGATGCTCAAGCTGCAGGAGCGGACAGTGTGATGTGGGCAGCGCGGGGGACGCTGCCGGTTCCAGATCGGACTTGCAAAGACGCTGGCATTTTGTAATGGGCAGCCAGTGTGGGGTGGAGCAGGGGCCTGGCAGGGACAGACTAGAGCTCTAGAATGATCACCCAGCTCCTGCCACAGGAACCCCACAGAACAAATCACGAGCCCAGAAGCCTAGGTGGGACACCAGCACCCCACCAGATACACGGAAACCAGAGAGGGGACTAGACACTGCGTCCTCTGGCCCTCTCCCTCCTCCAAGCCTTCAGTGCTCAGTGGGAAGGTTTCAGACCCAGCTGGCCTCGACCGGTCCCGCCAAGGTCCTAGGCACTGTTGCAGGGCAGCAGGGATCCGGGACTGACTCTTTTGACTTCCTACTACAAGATCTAGGGGCTTCCCCTCAGGGGCATGAGCTGGGGCCAGAGTCAGGGTCATAGGGCTTAGGCCCAAGAGGCAGAGACACCCACAATTCTACCTGCTCAGTGCAAGTACCTGTCACCCCATGCAGAACTAGCCCCCACTCCTTGCCTTATCTAACTTTCCCACAATGCTGCGCATAGACAGCATCATTCCCATTTTGCTGCTGAGAAAACTGGGGTTCAGAATAATTAAGGGACTTGCCAGGATCACAACCAAAGCCAGAAGCTCAGCCTCTTGATTCTAAGGCTGGCTTCTTCCCCTTTGCTACCTCACCTCTGCCTGGGAGGCCCAGAGAGCCTTCACACTGCCAGGAGGCTGCTGGAGGGAGGGGACAAAGCCAGCACCCTATCACTTGTCGCATGGGGTGAGGGCCATAGGCTTGTCCCCACTGTGCCCTATGCTTTGTAGAAGAGGGAAGCCCCAGATCCCAAAGGAATTCATCAGCTCAAGGCCACACTGCTCCTCTCCAGCAGTGCTTTCCCTGCCTTCCCGCTGCTGAGGCCCAGCACCACTACCTCCTGCCCCTTCCCCAACACCCCCCCACACACACACTCAGAGAGCTTTCCCCAACTGCCCAGCCACCACTTCCCACTGAAGCCCCATCATGCATGCATGCTAGGCAACTCTCTCTGGAGTCATAATTTTGCTGGGCCGTGGGCTCTGGTCACACTATTTGACAGAGATGACTCTCATCTCTGTGGCAAGATGGCTCTGCCCAGGTGAGGACCCTGTAGAGCCACCATAGAACCTCTGCCTCCTCCCTCTGACATACCCACCCCACCCTGGCCAGCAGTACCGTGTTGGGCATCTGAGTTTCAGGGTTGATGAAGCCCAGGACATCATCCAGACACATAATGTTGTCAATGACATCAAACTGAAAGAGAGAAAGTCCATCTGAGGAGAGCCCACTAGCAGAAAGGCACAGGGAAGGGGCACTGGGACAGCCACTGACCTGAATGGACCTTGGAGCCTACCTCCCCTAACCTGCTAATCTCTGGGGGGAAAAGGAAAAAGGACCAGAGAGGGGATGAGATGTCCCACAAGCCCAAAGCCAAGGCACTTCCCCAGGAGCAGGTGGCTCAAAGAGACTGCTTCGTATACCTTCTGTCTGGACATGACTTTGCAGGTGTGTTGGGCTTTCCTCTATGAGTTTCCTGTTTCTCCCTAGCAAAGCTTTCAAAAGAAGGGAAGAGGCTTCTCTTATGAGACGAGGGTTCACTGGCAGGGTTGTGTATCCCCTCAGACTGGGGGTCCCTGAGGGCAGGATTGTGTCCCCCCCTCAGACTGGGGCTCGCTGAGGCAGGGCTGTGTCTCCCCCTCAGACTGGGGCTCCCTGAGGGCAGAGCTGTGTCTCCCCCCTTAGACTGGGAGGGACTCTAACAGCAGCACCTCGCCTCTGCCATTAGACTAGGAGTCCCAGGAGCACAGTGGTGGGCACCAGCTCTGCTCACCACAGCCACTGGCCAGCCCCTCACTCACCTCCCTCTCGGGGTTGGAGCCGATGTGCAGCATGGCCATGGGGCTGTTGGGAGCACTGTTGCCAGCTGAGGAGGACATCACATGCCCGGCCCGCACCCCTGGGGAGGCCGCCGGCAGGGGCTTTGGGGAGCCCTGAGCCGGGCTGATGTGGGCGGCAAACTTGTTCCCGTAGGTCTCGGACAGGTACTCCCGCACCTTCTGGTCCCGGGACTGCTGCAGGTGGTAGGAGGTGGGGTTCTCCAGGTAGGACTGCACCTGGGAGGGGGCGGAGAAGGCAAGTGTTCTAGGGATCCCGGAACCGGGCTGAGAGGGGCCCATGCCCTACCTTAGGACAGGCCCTACCTTCAGGACCTCCCCTGGCACAGGTGGCGGAGACTGGAAGTGGACGGGGGTGCTGATGGCCGGAGTGGGCGGCCCGCCCAGCGCCTGCTGCTGCTGCTGCTGCTGCTGCTGCATGTAATGCATGACGGCCTGCTGCTGCATGCGCTCCCGCTGCTCCTCCTGCTGCGCCTGCTCCCGCATGAGCTGCATACGCAGCCCAATGCGCGATGCCATGGTGGCCACCAGCACGGGCTCCCTGTGGGTGGGGGGCAGGGTCGGGGTCTGTGAGATGCAGGCCCCCTGGGTCTCGGGGAGAGGGCCGGGACCAGGGGACGGCACCTGTCGTACAGGAGCAGACGCCGAGGCCCAGAAGGGAGAAGGGGTTCCTTCAAGGTCACCGAGCAAGAGGGTGACAGAGCTGAGACTTGATCCCAAGTTTCCCACTTCCTGGGCCAGATATGGAGACACTCTGTTCTCCGTTCATTGCAGCTGGTTGGCCCCAAAACGTTGGAGTCAGTCTTGAGTCCTCTCTTTCCCTCATGCCACATGGTGATCCTGGCAGATCTGACTTCAAATAAGTCCCCTCTGCCACCACCTCCCGACCAGACCACGACCAGACCACGACGGACGTGGGCCCAGCCTGTAGTATGCCTTATCTGGCTTTCTGAAGGAGTCTCCTCACGTTCAGATTCCCTCTTTTCTTGCCCTACAACATTCTACTCGTAGCTCAGTAATCAGAGGAATCCTGTTAAACCTTTGTTTAAGTCAGATCCTGTCCCTCCCTCAGCCCAGAACTCTCAATGGCTCCCGCTTCACTTGGAGTAAAAGCCACAGTCCTTCCCACAAAAGGCCCTCTGTGATCCATCCCCGCCTCATGATCCCCTCTGACCCCATCTGCCCCTGCTTTCTCCCTTGTTTCACCAGCTCTGTCCACCTCACCAGCCTCCTTATAATCCCCCAAACACAGTAGGCATGCTCCTACCTTAGGGCCTTTGCACTTGCTCTTCCTGCAGTCTGGGATGCCCCTCCCCCAGACATCACTCATTCCTTCACCCCTTCAAAGGCACAAATGTCCTGTTCTTACAGAGACTTTCCATGACTAACCTATTCAAAACTGCAAAATTCCCACCTGCCCCCCAACACTCCCTATGCCCGTTCCTTTCTTTGTGTTTCTCCAGCACACTTATCACCATCTTAACCATTATGCATCTTTACTTAGTTATTTCATTGACTGTCTATCTCTTTCTCCCAGGAATGCAAACTCCCCTGAGGGGAAGCACTTTGTCTGTCTTCTTCCCTGCTGTGCCTTCAGCCTTTAGCCCAGGGCCTGGGACACGGCAGATGTTCTGCAAATGTGTGCAGGGAATGACTACTATTTATGAATCAGGCACTGGCGATACACCCCCCAAGCTAACTAGAGTCCCTGAGCTCATGGAGTCAAAAGTCCAGGGAATGAGAAAAGCCACCTGGAATGCCTGCGTGGCTCAGTGGGTTAAGCCGCTGCCTTCAGCTCAGGTCATGATTCCAGTGTCCTCGGATCGAGTCCCACATTGGTCTCCTTACTCCACGGGGAGCCTGCTTCTCCCTCTGCCTCTGTCTGCCTGTGCTCTCTCTCTCACTCTAACTAATAAATAAATTTTTTAAAAAAGAAAAGCCCACAGCCATCACGATCCTGGGCAGAGAGGGTCGCTGCAAGGGTCCGGGAGGGCTCCCCAGACCCAGGATGTCAGCCCTGATCATGGATGGGTCTTGGTGGGCCCCCAGGTCTAGTCTGGAAAGGGGGAGGAAAAGACAGACTGAGCCCAGCTGCAGGCCCTAACTCTCGGAGGGACCCTAGCCCATGGCTTCCCTTGGAGGCTTTGTTTCCCTAGGCACAAAATGAAATGGCTGAACTAGGCGATTTCTAAGGTCCCTCCCAGCTAAGAGACTCCCTGAGAGGTACAGAGCCCCCAGGGGTTCCCCAACTCCATGAAGTTTCCAGCATTATCAAACAGGGCAGACCTGGGCTGAAATCCTGGCTCTGCCCTATCTTGGCTGCGTGACCTTGGGCGAGTCACTTCACCTCTCTGAGCTTCAGCTTCCTCCTCTGCCAACAATTTCTACGTCAGACATTTGGCGAGCCTGTGAAGTGGAAAGATGCTGTCTTGCACAGAGCCTGGCACTTGGTAGGCTGACAGCGGAAGTAAAGGATAAACACAAGACCGAGAGGGTCAGCTCTAGGACAGACCAGAGCCCAGAGCTGTGCCCGGGGGATCTGAAGAATGAGAGCCAGACCTCTGTTGGGTAGCAGAGGAAAGCAGTATGGCCTCATGCCAGACATCAGACTAAGTCACTAAGTACCTTGTGGAAGGTACTGGCAAATATTCACTGAAAACCACCAACTAGGTCACGGAGATAATAATAATTTGCATCTATTTGCGCATTTACTCTGTGCCCGGCGCTGTTCCAGGCACTTGAACCTCAAACCCCCACGAGGTAGTTTTGGTTATTCTCCTTTTACAGATAAGGAGAAACAGAGGCACAGGGAAGTTAAGTATCTGGGGACAGAGACAGAGCTGGGACCCAGTCCAGTGTGGCTTCCCAGCCCATCGTGGGGCGGGGGGGGGGGGGGGATGGGGCATGGGGGGCTGCTGACCACTGTGTCTCCACACAGAGCTGGGAAGGAGCTTGTCCCGGGTTGCGTGTCTGGTTAGCTCAGGGCCACAAATGGAGCCTAGGCCACCAGACCCCAACCTAGGGCTCCCTCTACTGCTACAGCTGCTTCCTTGCAAAGCGGGTCTGCACACCTTCTGCCTCGCCTTGGAGCTTTGCACTTTCTTTCCTCCCTTCTTTTTCCCCCCAGGCCAGAAATTAGTGAATCAGCCCCAAGGGTCTCTCTGCCCAGCTCCCAACAGGACAGTCCCCAGGGAGAAAAGATCAGACAGCCACCCATTCCCCCTTCTCTGTCCTGCAGCCGGGACCCAGCTGCAGCCTCCACCCCTTTTCTGGGCTCCTACAGAGGATAGCCTGTCTTCACCACGATCCCCCCACCCCCGCAGCCCTGCAGACCTTACAGACTCTGACCCCAGCCCAGCCCCCGGCCCTGCCTCTGCACGCCCCACACTCCTGCATGCTCACAAATGCGGCGCCAGGCAGCCTGCCCCTCCGGGAACAATCTGACTTCAGTCGGTCCCTGCTGGGGGGAGTGGCACCAGGCCTGGCAGTGCCAGCCGGCACGGGGACGACTGGGGGAGAACGAGCCCCTTGTTTCTCTGACAAAGGGCTGGGTGCCTGTCCCAGGCTGAGCTAGAGCTGGCTGCCACGGGAGAACCTGGGCTCCATCCTGCTGGGCCTCTCCCTGGCTGTGCCAGCCTCAGTCTGCTCGGTTGGAAGATGCCAGCGGGAATCCTGGCCTGACCAGCCCCACCCAGGGCTGTGCGAGCCTCCTGGGAGAGGCTATCAGAGAATCGTGACCGGCCAGGTGTCCAGGTGTCCGTGCCTTGAGAGGTGTTGGGAGCCTCAGCCTGTCTACTGTCTTCTGACAGAGGGCAGCCCAGGGGCACAGCAGAGTCAGTCTTCCCCACCCCACCCACCCCGCCCCCACTATCACCGCTGTCACCCCAGTCACAGAGCTGATTCCTCACTCCACAGCCCAGCCTCCTCCCCTGGCCCTGTCTGGGTCACTCTGAGCCTGGCCTGGGGGGAGGGATGAGCACAGCCTTATGGGGATCTGAGGACAGATGCAGTGACCCAGGAGAGCCGCTGGGCATACTAACCATTCCCTGCCCAGCCCTCAAGCACTCCTGCTGACTCTCAACGCCTAAGGGACCATTGCCAGCCTCCCCCCGGGACCCATCTGTCAGGAAGAACCAGGATGAGGGACACAGGAGAACCTAGTCCTCCCCCTCATCTGACCTCCAGACCCACCAGGCCTGGGAAGGGCTCCCCAGTCATGCACTCGGGAACAGCGGAAGCCTGGAGTGCCCACTATCCGCAGACACCAGCGCTAGGAGTTTCCCTGCCCCCCCCACCAGGTGACACCCCCCACTGAGCGGACCAGGGGGTCTAACACCCCAGAGAACTCCAGTGTCTCTCCAGTCCTCTAGCAAAGGTAGCAGGGACTGAAGTTTCAGCCAAGACCATGAGAGCAGCCCCTTTCTGCGCCCCCAGAATCCACTAGCCATCCCCGCCTCCCTCGCCCCACGGTTCACTCAGAACCTTCCACCTGACTGCCCCTGCCCCAAGCTGCAACTGGGTTCCCAATCCAACAGATGAAGCTGAAGCCCTCCCCCGCTGCCATCCCCTGCTGTCCCCATACTGGGTTTTTTCTCTTTGGTAGGGCACCTGCCCCTTGGGCTGTCAAGGAGACGTGGTGGGTGTGTGGCACTCCCTAGCATGTCCTCAGGTAGCCCATAACGGACAGATATGCCTCCAAATCCATGCACGTCTCTAGTTGAGGCCAGGCCAGTTTCAGCCCCTGCGGGGTTCGCCCTCATCAACCCTGTACACGTCAGCATGAACCCATTGGGAAGCTTTCCTAAGGGAAAGGGGACACAGGGCAAAGGGAAAGACAGAGAGAAATCACTGGTCTCCAGGAGGGATGGGCACAGAGGGGGAGGCTCCCAGAACAGAAAAGCCTCAGCTAGAAGGATCTCAGAGACTGAGGACTGAGTGGAAAATGAAAACTATAGAATAAAATGTATAGCCTGAGCCCATTTAGACAGGGAAACATGTAGAACAGACTAGGAGCATCAGAAGGGTTGCCCTGGGGCAGGGCTGGTCTCTATGCTTTCACATACTAACTCATCTATTCTTCACAACACCATGAGGTGACTACTATTATTGCCCCCAGTTTTGGGAACTCAGGCACAGAGAGGTGAAATAACTTGCCCAAGGCTGCACAGCGGATGAGTAGCAGAACACACACTTAAACCAGGCTGCCCGGTTCACAGGCCTCACTCTTGAGCTTCTTTCCTGGGCTCCCCCAGGACCCGCAGCTGCACAGAGTGGGTAACAGTGGGCTGGGGAGTGGTAAACAGTGTTCTTGGAGTTTCTCATTCATTCTTACTTTTTTTTTTTTTTTTTAAGATTTATTTATTTGAGGGCGCCTGGGTGGCTCAGTGGGTTAAGCCGCTGCCTTCGGCTCAGGTCATGATCTCAGTGTCCTGGGATCGAGTCCCTGTTTCCTCTTCTCTCTCTCTCTGCCTGCCTCTCTGCCTACTTGTGATCTCTCTCTGTCAAATAAATAAATAAAGTCTTAAAAAAAAAAAAAAGATTTATTTATTTGAGAGAGAGAGAGCAGGCGAGCACACAAGGCAGGAAGGGACAGAGGGAGAAGGAGAGAAAGAATCCCAAGCAGACTCCCTACCAAACACACTGAGCCCAAGGCAGGGCTCGATCTCACGACCCTGAGATTAAGACCTGAGCCCAAACCAAGAGTCGGATACTTGACTGCGCCACCCAGGCACCTTGTATGATTCTTTTCATTCAAGGGGGAAAGAAAGGGCAGTTTCCAGGGGTTTGTGAGGGCCCCACCTGCTTCTGGTCTTATCCAAAGCCGGGGTTCCCTCAATTTTACCCAGAGTCTGGCCCAAGCCCTGCCCTCCTCAGTGTGATGGTTGTTAAGCCAGCTGAGGACCCTGGGTGCAGACACTGAGTGACCACCGGAGGGTCAGAAGTCACATGCCATTTGAAGCTGGAGGGCCACGATCCAAGTCAAACTCCATTTCCACTACAGCCCCAGACATGAGCCCTCAGAGGAAGCGTGGTCAATCAGTGCCCCTCAAATTGCTCCAAGGGGAGGCAGGAGCCCTCAATTAATTGTGGGGCCTGAACTTCTCTGGGATTTTTCTGCCTCCCAGGTGATCCTTTAAAACTTGGAACAGGAAGGAATGCCTGGGTGGCTCAGTCAGTTAAGCTGCTGACTCTTGATTTCTGCTCAGGTCTCGAGGTCGTGAGATCCAGCCCTGTATCAGGCTCCACGCTCAGCATGGAGCTTGCTTGATCTTCTCTCTCCCTCTCCTTCTGTCCCTCTCTGACTCTCGTGAACACACATGCACGCTCTTTCTCTTCCCCAAAATAAGTAAGTAAAATCTTAAAAAATAAATAAAAAGAAACCTTGGCTTAGGAAGCAGAAAATATGTACCCCATTCCTAAGTGGATGCCCAACAGGAAAGCATCCATGGGCTCACCAGAGGACACACACACCAGAAGGTTCACAGCAGCCCTACGGATAGCGCCCAAGCCAGGAAACACCAGACATCCATCATCAGGGAAATGGATAAGGTACACACACACACACACACACACTGGACTGCTACTCCACAATGAGAGTAAGCCCGCTATTGCTACTACACACAACACGGACACCTCTCACAGACAACACTAAACAACGCACAAAACACACCCAGCACCATCAACATTTGTGCCGTTCAAACAGGCAAAACGAACGAATCTTCTGTGAGAAGTCAGGATCCCTTGGGGGGCAGTGCCTGAGAGGTAGCCCAGGGCAGCCAGCCGTGGGGACACTGGGAATGTTCTGTGATGTGATGGACGGTTGGCGACGCAGGAAGTCAAGTTTATGAAAATGCAAGCGGGGACTCACAATGTGTACACTTTTCGGCATGTGTGTTTATACTGTCATTAAAATTTACATACGAATGAGGCCCGACCTTAAATAATTTAAAAGAAGAATGGAACAAATGGCCCTCAGCTCTGCCCAAGTGTGGCTCCGTGGACTTTAAAATGCCTTCATTGATCTCAGGGTCCTGGGATCGAGTCCCGCATCGGGCTCTCTGCTCAGCGGGGAGCCTGCTTCCTCCTCTCTCTCTGCCTGCCTCTCTGCCTACTTGTGATCTCTCTCTGTCAAATAAATAAATAAAATCTTTAAAAAAAAAAATGCCTTCATGGGCACCAGGCGACCTCAACACAGCGGACAAGTGTGGGTGCCGCCTCTTTGGAAAAGCAAGAGGGCAATACGGTTCAAAGCCTTGGAGAGTAGCCACCAGCCTGATAAGGTGATCCCACACAGCAGAAAAGGCTTTTCTGCATCAAGATGCCGATCATATTATATAGAGAAAAATGAAAAATACTCTCAATGTCCCGCAGTAGGATGGTTAAATAAATCATGTGGTAGTCCTCTGGATGGAATGTTATGTTTCCAGTTAGTAACTGGGCAGTGGATACATCAAGTATAAAAAGGCAAAATCATACAGAAGATCTGATCATCACCGTGGACAACTATATGCAGAAAACGCTTTGGGGAGGAAATATACGAAAATATCAGAATTCTTTTGATGATGCAATCAGGAGTGTGTGTTTTTAACTTTTACTTTCTGGGATGTAACTCTTTTTTTTTATCATGAACATGTACATGTTTCTAATCAGAAAATAATATTTTATACTAAGAGTTAACACCAACGGTGCACTTACTATGTGCGAGATGGGCTTAAAGCACCTTACTGGACTATCCTACTTCCTTCCAATACTGTTCGCTCCTTTACCAGCAAGGAGAAAGGCACAGAGAGGTGGTCACTTGCCAAAGGTCACAAAGCTAATGCATGGTGAGGCTAGCCCCTGGGGTTTAGAGTTAGGCCCCTCTGCTTGCATTTGGGGCAGGAGTGGCCACATTTTGTTTTCGGGATTGCCACTGAAGAAGCTCCCTACCAGCAAAGGGCTTCAGTCACCCATCTCTTTCAGCCAGCCCAGGGGGCCAGCGGGTGCCTGGGACGATGGAATGGTCTAGAATCCCCAAACGCAAGCAGAAAAAACTCTGCCCTTCCTCAAAGGGCAGAGATAATTTCCTGAATTCCCAGAAAAACACATGTCTCGTGGCTGAAACAACAAAGGGTACAAGCCCAGCCGCCGGGATGCCTGTTTAAACCATTTACTGCGTTCCGTGCCTCTGTGGTTGGAAGAAGTTTCCCTCTGATCCAGGCTCTTACATACTACCAGTTGTGCGGGAGCCTGCCCAGTGGCCTTGGAGGGGAAATCAAACCAACTGCTAAAGGAAGGCCTCCCGGACAGGTCCTGAGGCTCCCGGAGGCCGGGGGAAGGACCCTGTGACCCCCGGCGTGACCTTCCAGCCTTGGGAAGGGAAGAGAGGGGAAGATTCCAGGACCTGGTTTGTTTTGTCTTCTCTGAGCTCCCCTCTGGCAGAGGCAGTGGCAAAGGAAGGCCTGATGAACTAAGAAACAGAACAAAAATGTGCACACACTCCCCATGCCTTGGGCCACGGCCATTTGAAATGACTGAGGTGGTCACTGAGGTACCCACAGGGCCTGGGGGTCATCCACTGGCCCAGGCCCAAAGATAGCTGGGGAGGGGTGGAGGGGGGGTAGATAAGATTCCCAGGAGCCTGCCCTGCCTGATGCTATGAGAACCTGGCCTCAGAAGGCTAGGGTTTGAGTCCCAGCCTCAGGCTTGACTCAATGTCTCAGCCTAGCCTCAGTGTTAAAATCAGTCAAGTGGGGGCACCTGGGTGGCTCAGGGGTTAAGCCTCTGCCCTCAGGTCATGATCTCAGGGTCCTGGGATCAAGCCCCGAATAGGCTCTCTGCTCAGCAGGGAGCCTGCTTCCCCTCTCTCTGTCTGCCTCTCTGCCTGCTTGTGATCTCTGTCTGTCAAATAAATAAATAAAATCTTTAAAAAAAAAAATCAGTCAAGTGGGGCTTAGCAGCTAGAACCACCTCTCCCAGAACAGGTGTTGGGATGCTGGGTACGGGAGCCTCTGCAAGGGTAGAAATGTGGGCATGGGAGAGATGTCACCACTTACTGTCCCTTTGTCCATGCCCACCTAGGGCATCCCTGGATCAATCAGTCTCCTCTTCCTGTTCCTCTTAAGTTTCTTTTGAGAAAGGGTCCCATAAACACACACACACACACACACACACACACACACACACACACACACACCATATCAAGACCCCAGGCTGGGGCAGGGCCTAGCAGTCCCCCACCGCAACTCATCTCTCCTTATAGAACAGGGCAGGAAGGCCTCGGGCCGGCTTTTCCTGTTACTGGGCACCCTCTCTGTTTCTTCTCCAAAAGCCTGGCGTTCTTATGAGATTTTCACTTTCAGAGCTTGGGTATCACCTAATTATTCACTGCAGTGCAATGGGAGAGGCAGGTGGGGAGTAACAAGCCTACCTCTGGGTTCTAAAAAGACCAAAAGTAGGCAGGGTACTCAGCATGGTGCCTGGTACTCTGGAAACACTTCTTAATTCCAGTGGTTTGTTACCTGGTCCAGCGGTTCCCTAGAGGTCAAGCAAGGCAACCTCCGGCTGCCTCCAAGATTGAAAGAGAGCAAATGGAAATCAGCTCTTGGTAAGTGTGCAGTCTTTGAATGGAACATATTTGGTACTAGAAGCAAGAATGGGGTCAGTAGCACATGCTTTTAACACTTTTGTTTTATTTTTATATTTTTTATTTTATTTTATTTTATTTTATTTTTTAATTTTTAATTTCAATAAGGCCTTTTCCCCTTGAACCAAGATAAAATTCACCCCAGCAAAATGCACAGATTTCAAATGCACAGCTCTGTGCACTCTTCCAGGTGTGCACTCCTGTGTAATCACCCCCCAGATCCAAATGGAGGACGTTTTCATCACCGGGGTAAAGTTCCCTCCAGGACCCTCCCCTGGAGGGCATGTCCCATCTCACCTCCCTCCCCTGGCTCAGTGTCACCCAACCTTGGACAGACAGAAAGGCTATCAAGTGGGATGTGGGCCTCTGTCTCTCTCCTGCAACATAATCACTTGGCCAAATGGGACCACTCTTGGCCCAGGCTGAACAATCCCCTGTTTGTGATGAATAAAGACTGGGGAACAAACAGTGAATTCTAAGAGGAAGCGAAAGCTCCAGAAGAGTGGTCTGCACAGAGCACATCAGTGGCAGCCCAGTGAGACTCAAACCCAGGACGCAGCCCACTCAGCACTCAGAGCACCTGCCTCTAGGGGACCCACCCCAGGAGGCCAGGGGCAGGGAGGGCGCTGCAGGGCTGGTAGGGGGAGTGTGAGGGGGGTCAGGGGCTTGTTTTTCAATCTCTGAATGCAGACAGGAGGTGGGGAGGAGGGAAAGGAAGGGGAGGGGAGGCAGAGGGCAGCCACAGCAGCTCCTGGCCTGCTCAGTGGCTTCCAGCGCCCACAGCTCAGGCCCATCAGCCTCACATCCCAGCTCACATCCCACAGGAAAGGGTGGGAGCTGGCGCCTCCTGGCTGGCCCGCCCGCTGGCCCCGGGGCAAGGCACGGCAATTGTGTGCCACAGGGAGAGGCTTCAAAGGCAATAATCCCAGACCAGAGAGGCGCCCGTCCAGTCCCATAGGGACCAGCTTGGACCCTGGCATGAGGCCTGCCCCAGGAAGACTGCCACTGGGCTTTGGGGGACAGGGGGACATGTAGCCGAGGGAAGCACAGAGAGAAGAAACCAGGAACCTTTCTTCTTTCTTCCTAGTCCACCCTTGTGATATGCACAGACACAGCCCAACCACACAGGCAGACCATCTGCCTGCCTGTCTATCTCTCACACATACCTTGCCATACCCCTCACCCTGCCCCTCAGTGGGCAGCAGCCTCTCCCCACCTCTCTCCCTTGCTCCCTTGTCCCCACCATCTGGACACCTGGTCCCCTTGAGCACCCTGCCTGCAGCTATATTGCCTGGTTCTCCAGTGGTTTCCTGGCCACCGACCTGTCTCCCCAGGTACAAGGAAGCTTCCAGAGAAATCAGCTTTCTTCTGAACCTCCATCCCACCCCACCCATCAGAATTCCCAGAATGAGACACGGGGCCCCAGAATGTTGCTTGTCCAATGACCCAGCACAGGCTCAGTTATCCCCTGTCCTCTCACTCAGCAAACACTTCTGAGTCCTTATTCTGGAGAGGGCACTGTCCGAAGCTAAGCATGGCCCTCTATCAGATCATCCGTCCCCCACAAACACTTCACAGAACAAACAGCACCTCTGGCGGGAGAGAACCGAGACTCAGGTTATGTGACTTGTCCAAGGTCACACTGCAAGAACATGGTGAAGGGGGCGTGCAAGCCCAGGAGATGCGCGATGACCACCAGCTCCCGCCCCGATGAGGAGGATGAGGAGGCCAGGGGACGAGAGGGAAGACCCCTGTCAACGTCCCCCAAAATTTCCAGTCCTGTCCCATCCCCTGTCACCCTCGGTGAATCCAGGTGCCCAGAGAGGCCTGCATATCCTTCCCTCAGGTCCCCAAATGCAGGGCAGACTCCACCTGCCTGCCGAAAACTCTCTTCTGTTTAACAGCCAAGACTGATCCGTTCCCAGGGGCTCAGGAGACGGGAGATGTTCATGTCACGGAGGCCGCTCCCATGAGCTGTGAGAGGGTCTTGGAGGGAGGGAGAGATTAAGTTGAGCTGACTAGAGAGAAATGTGATTACACAGACGGAGGTCTGGCCTGCACTGCAGCAGGGATGGGGGGGGGGGGGGCTCCCCAGATACAAAAGGGGCCTGAAGTGCAGGGAAGGGACTTGAGATTGGGACTCCAAGTGTCCCCAGCCCCCACTGGCCTCCCCCTGCCATCCCAGCCAGCCGGCCCCCCTCTCTCTGCTGAGGGCAGATTGGCTGAGCTTTTGCAGATGCTAGATTGGCCTGTATGGCCCCCCTGACCACCCTCCCTGAGGAAAATGAGACCTGGCAGTCCGGACCCTTGGGAATGAATCTGTTCCAAAAGGGCTCCCTCGGCTCGGCACCAGAAACCTGGATGCTTCCCAACGAACCCGGTGTTATTAGAAGACCTGCAATAGGCTATCCACGGCGCAGCTGTGACCGCAGGCAGGTCCTGTCCCTCTCTGGGCCTTGGAACCTGGCTGATAACATGAGAGGGCAGGACGGCATCCCTGGCAGACCCCTTCCTGCTCCGTCCGGGCACGCCGAGCCTCCGGACGGCTCAGATGCGGCCAAGGACACATGCCCGTGGAGCCAGCCTGCAAGGCAGGAACGGCTCCGCACCATCACTCCCACTGCTGCCCAGCATGTGGGAACACCAGGGCTGTGGCAGCCTTGGGGACCCAGCCTGGGCTTTTCTTGCTCCTCAGGGGACGGCAACCCCAGCTGCACGCACACACCCTAGTGCTTCAGCCCCATGCTCGGGCCAGAAAGACTCGGGGCCTCTGGGCAGCACAGAGGAGCAGGCAGCCAGCACGCCAGAGTGCCTTCTGGCTTCCACCTGACGTCTCACTCCCAGCCCGGCCCCGGCACCTGAGCCCCCTTGCCCCAGCCCTCGCTGCCCTGGGCCCAGGACCATGGCGTCCCTGACCCACCAGCCCTGGCTCCTGCCCCGGCTCCTGGGGGTCTCTCCGTCCCTGCTGCCCCAGCCCTACACCGGCCTCTCTAGTCCCCGCCATGGCTTGGCTCATACCCTGCCAATGAACTACTGACAACCCCACTGCAAGTCCAGAGGGCGCCCTCCGGTACCTGTACCTCCCAGGTACAGACCCTCAGGCATTCCTGATGACCCGTACTGAGCGCGTACTCCGCACCAGGCCCAGTTCTGAATTGGTATATATCACCGATTTCATCCTCAAAGCAAGCCCACCCACCTGTGAGGAAGCAGTAACATAGCCCCATTTCAGAGAGGGAATAACTGAGGCACAGAAGAGATAGACACTTTGCTTGAGATTACATGGCTGGTAGGCATGGGACCCGAGCGCACAGTCAGAGGAGTCCACACACCCACCCACCTCCAGCGCAGGCTCGCAGGCCCAGGGAGCAGGGCAGTGGGGTAGATGCCTGGTGGGGAGTCTGTCTGGAAAGGGGCCTGAAGAGGCAGGTGATGGCAAGCCCATTCGTGGAGGGGCCCCGGTGTAGCAGGGGGGACAGGATGCCGGCCGTACTTAGCTTTCTTCCTTCCAGAATTACTCCCCCTTCGGTCCTTGCTTCCCCTCAGCCTCCTAGGGCTGCCCCCCCATACAGCTTCCTGACCGCTGTGAGCCGTCCCCTCACCCACCCACCTCGGCTGCCACTGTCTGAGCTCTCTGGAAGACATCTGGGCTTTAGTGGAACGCTTATATGCTCTGGACACGGACAGACCAGAGTTCAAGTCTGGCTTTGCCAATTACCAGCCGTGTGGCCCGTGACAGGAACTTAGTCTCTCAGAGCCTCAGTTTCCCCATCTGTAAAACAGGATAATGATAATGCCACCTCCCTCAGAGCAGGGGAAGGTATGGAGGAGCTGAAGCCTGGGACGCTCCTGGAGTCCACCTAGGGGGTGGCCGGTATTAGCTCTCAGGCTGGGTGAGCAGCGTCACTCCGGTGGGAAGTCTAGATGGTTCAGGGCCTTTTAAGTCCTTACCACTCAAAGCAGGATCCCCAGGCCTCACATGCCCTGGGAGCCAGTTGGAAATGCAAGCTCTCAGGGCTGCCCGGACTATAGAGTCAGAACCTGCATCTTAACATAGCATTCTATGTTACTTGTGGGTGCATTAAAGTCACTTGTAGCCGCCTGGGGGCTTGGTCACCTGGTTCCCAGCATGAAAGTGGGTGCATTAAAGTGGTGCACCCACTTTTAAAGTGGGTGCATTATGTTACTTGTGGGTGCACTAACGTCACTTGTAGCCGCCTGGGGTCTTGGTCACCTGGTTCCCAGCATGAAAGTGGGTGGAAGAAGACAGTGGGAGGTGCAGGTGCCTGGTGGGGAGAAACACCTGAGGGGACAGCAGGGCTCTTCCCTGAACAAACAGCCCTGACTCTCAGGTGCAGAGACAGAGGCAGAGGCAGGAACATGGGGGCACTCAGCTTGCCCTGGGCTGGAGCAGGACGGTCAGGGGCTATGGGGAAGAAACCTGGAAACTCATCCAGTTACCAGTTATCGGTTACCGGTTACGGATTACCAGTGGAAAGGCAAGCCGGACAGGCTGTGTTAAACACGCCCACTCACACACCCACCTACAGCATCTCCTACACACACACACGCTTACCCTCACATTCACATGGCCCCGGGAGGACAGCGTGCACTTGCACGCGGGTGTTCCGCGGTCCACAGGGATGGGGCGTGCAGAAGCCCCCGCAGCAGGTCCAGGAGACCACTCTTTCCTCCTTACTGCTTTACCCTTGCTTGCACCTGCCTAAGCCTCAAATCCATCTGAGCCATGAGAAACCCAAGTCGTGCTCACCTGAGGTCAACAAGGACCCACATTCTCATTGGTCACTGGCACCATGCCTGCGGACCGCCCCCATGCCTGAAACCTCCCACCCCAGGTGGCTGGGGGAGCAGATAGCAGGGTGAGGCTCCGATCTCAGGGTCCCCCCGGAGGCAGCAATACACAGAGGATGCCCATCTCCCAGGCACATGGACACACACAGAACAAGAGCTGAGCCCACCCCCTCTCTGACCACATTGCTTCCTGAGGCACAGGGCAGGTGGGGACACGAGAGCTCCCAACTCCACACCTCCATGTCTGGTTCAGAAACACACACCTACTGACCTCTTTCACCACCGCAGACTGAACTGCCAGAGGCTCCCAGGCTCATGCGGGCTCCAAAGAAACCCTAAAATGTGGGGCCAGAACCTCAAGCAGGCCTAGGATGCCCAAGAAAGAACCATAGATTAGGGGGTCAGTGGGGACTGCTGCAGAGTATGTGGTGTCATGGGTTCTGGAAAGGCCCTTGGCCCCAAAATATCTGCCCTCTGGGTCTGGAAATCCCTCCCAACCCTCTAAGAGCCGCTGCTGGGAGAAGTGGCCCAATGAAGCCCTTGTAGCTCCCAGCTCTAGAGAGGCTGACAGTTGGCTGAAGGGCGGTGAAAGATGGGCGGGGAAGGCACAGGGAGCCATCGGCACCTCGCCAAAAAGCAGACCATCATCTCACCCGGGTGCCCTGCCTGCAGGCTCTGAGCTCCCACCGGGAGGGGGCACTCTGTCCCCCAACACCGGGAGGCTGGCTCCCTAGAAGCCAGCACCTCTGGGCCAGGGAAGGGGTCTGGCAAGGGGAAGGACAGGCAGCGCCCCGGCCCACATTTGCCAGAGGAAATCTAGTCCCAACCCCACTGTCCCCTTGAGGAAGGCAAAGCACTTGTGGCCAGGAGGGGGTGGGGACCCTGAGAGACGAGAGGTGGGGGACAGGAGGGGAATTAACCAGGTTCCAAAATAGCACAGTTGGTTCTGCCTCGCTTCACCCTGTGCAATGTCTGGCAGCTTCTGCTTTCGGTCTGACTCACGCCTAGTGGGGGCGGGACAGGGCCGCCAGCAGCTCGGACGGAGGCTGCAGGACAGCGGAGGGCTGTCCTCTGCTCACTACACACGGGCCCTCCTCCCCCACCACCCCCCTCCCCCCGCTGGCCTTCTGGAAACATCAGGAGCAGCACAAAATCAGGGGCTTCTTTGCCTGGGTCCTGTCCAGCCCTTGCCCACCCCAGGGCCTCCCCCATACTGGCCACTGCCCCAGACCCCAAACTCAGCTTCATTTCTGTCCTGCCAGGTACACTCAGGTGGGCACCTTGACCCCTTCTCCATCTGGGAGGACAGAGAAGAACTGGCCTGACAGCCACCCACCCCCACCCCCGCAGAAGCAGCAGCCCCACATCATGGCCTATCTACAGAGCAAGGGAGTGGCCTGCACCCACCCCATCCCTGCCACACGCAGAGCTCGGACAGAACAGTAGCCTTCTTCTCCAAAGTCACTCAACAGTTGGCCCACCTTTGCTTTCTGTCCTCAAACACAAGAAGTACCGTTCCCTTAACTGGGCAGAGAGAGGAACCAAGGGCCCCAGGTTTTGTGCATGCTGGGCTGGGGGAGGAGCCCGTCACTCTGCTCTCTCCCTTGCATGATCTCCTACCCACCATGCCCAGCCACCTCCCCAGGTTCCCCCAACCAACAATCCCCACAGAGGTGAGACGTGGGCAGCCAGCCACCTGTACCTGCCTTATACCTCCTCCCCGGACCAAAGCCGCTTCAGCTCCAGCCCGAGCCACCAACAGAAAGCTTCATCACATAGTTCACCTCTTGGTCCCATGTAAACCGTGTCTGTCCCCCTGCCAGCCCTCCTAGCAGCATGCCAGCCCCAAGAGAACAGCCACCCTTCTGTCCAAGTGGGACAGGTGCATAGTAGATGGGGGAGACAGAATGTCAGAGGTCACGAGGTTGGCCCACACGGGCAAACAGACTCCTGCCGCCACACACCCTGACACAACCGGAGGGGAAAGGCCATGGGCGGTGGCTGCAGGGAGAAGCCAAAGAGAAGAGGACCTGGCCGGCCTGCCCGTGGCCGGATGCACCCGTCATCAGGCCCAGCACCTGCCCCGTGCCCCGCCCCAGCTGACCTCCCCCCATTCCCACACCTAAGGCCTTACCTATACACCACTTCCCACTCTTAACTCTTCCCATGCCCTGAGCCCCATAAGGCTTGAGACCACAGTGTGACACTGCGGGGTGGGAGCAGAAGTCAGCAGGGAGGAGGCCGCTCTCCAGGAAGCAGGCACCGGGGCGAGCCTTCAGCAGGGACACAGAAGGATGCCCTTGAATAAAGCACCCCCCCCCCATTGCCCCGCAAATTGCATCCTGTTCCTCATAGGGACCCAGAGGGAGGGCACTAGAAGACAACCACGTGGCAGCCGTGGGGCTTGTGGCCCCAGGAGGGGAAGAGGCAGGGGCATTGAGAGAAAGGAAAAGGAAGTCAGCCAAACCGCTACAATCACAGTTCAGGATGCTGGGGCTGGGAGGGGACTGAAGGTGGCTCCGGGCTGTTCGCCACCTGGCACCTCGGTCCAGCCCCTAGAGAAGTCCACTTGCCTCCCAGGGGGCCTGGAAATGGCTGCCAGCGTCTGACACTTAGGAAGGACCCCATGTGCGCTGGGTCCCTTTCCTCTGCTGTGAGCGCCTGGAGGGATCCTAACAGCTTCCTCTTTTTATCCATGGCCCTGGGCACACAGTAGGAGCTCCTTAAGTATCTGTTGAACACAATGAATGAGGTGCTGGGGACTGGCTCCAGGGGAAGGGTCTGCCCAGGGCAGCTGGGAGGGGCAGCTTCATGGGCACGGAGAGAAGGGAGCTGTGGAAACAGGGCTTGGCAAGACACATGCTCCAAGGGACAGACGGGACTACTGGGCCCAGGTTCTGTGAGTGCAGCTGAGGCTGTGAGGGCGCAGCCATACCCACCACAACCTGCCAGCTGCCAGCACCTGCCTCTGTGTTCGAGCCAGGAACCAGCAAGGCCAGCATCCTGCCTTCCCCAGCAGCCCTTAGCCAGGGGCCAAGGGCAGCAAGAGAATAAACACCCGGTTCCCTGACCCCACCCCGTCCCCGGGTCACTCTAAAACAGGGGTCCCCAGTGAGCCTGAGCCTCAGGTGCCCTGCTCCCGAACACACATTGTCCTGGCTTCCCTTCCTTCCCTGTCTCACTCATCCTGTCCCACCGCAGGTCACCTCCTAGATAAAGTACCAGGATTCCTATCCCAGGGTCCTGACGAGGCAGTCAGTACCTGAAACAGAGCAGATAACTCCTGAGCTTAGAAAGAAAGGCCAGTAAAAGGGCCGGCATTAGAAAGGGGGCTGGCCATCTAGTGGAAAAGCAGAGGGGTGGGTGTGTACGCTGGGGAAGATGGGGCAGTGGCCAAGCGCGTTCCTAGAACTTTCCCACCTGTCAGAGGCAAGACCGCCCTCAGACGCAGATGGACAGAAGCAACAAGGGTGAGCCAAGGTTGCACTTTATGTGGGGAAGCCTCCATTTCAGGGGGACATGACGGCAACATGATGTTACCTGCGGCAAATGCCTAGAGGACTAGAGACCAGCAGTGCCTCCCGGCCCCAAGCTGCATGGAGGAGAGAACTCTAGAGCTGTGGCATTCCGGAACCCCAGCACGCCCATTCATTCCACAGCACGGCTGGTGAGGCTGCGCACGGACTAGACACTGAGGACACCAAGGAAGGCCACTTGATTCCACACTAAGAACTCAGAACGTTTGTTTCAAAGCAGGTGGAGCTGAACATTCCAGATAATGTCGCCTATTGTCTGCGTGTCCTTCAGCAACTCACTTAACTCCCCGGCTCTTCCCAGCCTCCTGTGTAAGATGCAGAAAACGGCCATCTTGGAGAATTTCTGTAAGGACTCGATGTAAAGCCCCTAATACAAGTGTTCAGTAAACATCTGACGAATGGATGGATGCCTACATGGGTAGGCAGACGAATGTCTGAAAGGAGAGAGAAAAGATACCGTAGTTGTCTGCAGTCCGATTCCCATCTGGGTCCATACCCTTGCTGCTAAATTTAGTAACAAGAACACGAAGGCCCATCACTCTCCAGTTTATCTGTTAGACAAATCTGTATCTCCATTTATCAGGCTGACAAATGAGAAGTAAGGTCCTTCTCAGGAGCCCCGGCCACACTCCTGGGGGTGGGTCACTCTCTGAAGGGTGCAGGGAGCTACGTCAGAACAGGGGGCATCCTCCCGGCTCCGTCTTCATCATGCCCGGCCTGTGAGGTCCTGTCAGGCCCACAGCCCCTCACCCAGGGGAGCCAGGTCAAGGGCTAGGGAGGGGGAGGGAAGCCAGACAAAGCCGGGCAGGGGGAGCAGGCCAGGATGGTGGACAGAGGAAGCCAAGAACAGAGTATGGACATGTGGGAGGGGTGAGCAGGAATCGGACAGAAGGGGCTGAAGAGCAGAGAGAAGGGTTTATTGTCTTTGGAGAAACAAAGAGAACAGCCCTGAGAGAACAAGGGAGTGGAAACAAAATGGACTGAGCAACAAAGAAAAGTCATTGCCTGCTCCATCACCCCCAATGGCGCCCCACTGTCTGCCAGACAAAGTCCGCCAAGCTCCCTACCAGGCCTCAAGGCTTCCAGAATGCCCTCCCTACATGGCCCTGGGTGGCACTGAGGAGGCCTCCTCACCCCTTCTCCCCAACACAGTCTGGGCTTCCAGCTGCTCCCCTGCCCCATCCCCCTTCCACACAACATCCAACCCCCACCGGTGTCCAGAAGCCCATGGATGTGTCCACTCAGATGGAGACGTGTTGGCTGGTCGGTGGGAACAGCCTAAAAGGAGAAAGATGAGCCCCAGCGGAGTGGGGAGGGAGACGGGGCTCCAGGGTAGGCTAGGAAGGGAGCTGGCTTCAGGGCCCTTTTCCAGTTTCTCTCTCCTCCACCTGTCCCCACGGCCCAGGCCTGGCCTTGCACAATCTTGTGGTCACTGCAGAATGCCCTGTCCATTTTTAAGAGGGCTGAGGTGGCACCGAAGGAGGGGACTAGGCCCCACGCCTAGGACGACAGGGGACAAGGAGGGTGAGCTGAGCAAAGGAGAGGGATTTCCGTTCTCCAGCCCCAGGCTCAGGGCTTGTGGGGTTGAGGTGAGCTCAGAAAGTGAGAAACGGAATAGACCCCATAAGAGTGGCATCTGGGCACCGGCTATCTTGCCCTGAGGGGCATGGGCATGAGGCAGAAGCGGGAACCCCTCACAGCCTAGAGCCAGGCTGCCCCTGTAGGCTGCCTGGCCTCAGAGGTCCCTTCGGGCTGGGAAACCTGAGGAGATGGGGCAGCTCAGGACGGACTCTCAGAATAGAAGCAACTGGAAGCCTTGGCACCCTGCCTCCAGGGGCATCTAGACTGGGAAAGGGGGGCTTCCCTCCCCCCCCCCCAGTCTGTGAAGCAGAGGAATAGTGCAAGTGTCCAGGCCCCAGCCCTCACCGCACCTCACCTCTATGTTCCTGTGCCCTAACAAAACGCACAGGAGATACACGGTGCAGGTGGAGCAGGGAAACTGAGGCACAGTGCTGCCTTCCAGCTCTGGAGATCTGCTTTGCCCACCTAGCCACCCACACTGTCCTCAGAAACTAGCTACCACACTTTCACAAGCACAAGAGGATTCTAGACCCTCATGTTCCTGGGCCTCCTTCCACCTGGGGAACATAAACTTTCCAGAAGTGGCTGCCGCAGTCCCCAAAATTGGGCTGCGAAAAGAAGAAGGCCTGCCTTTTCCTGAACCCTGACATGGAAGAAGGTGGTGTAGAGAGCCCAGACTCTGGGCCCAAGGCTGCCTGGGCCCAAGCCCGAACTCCAGCGCCTGGTCGCTGCATGACCTTGGGCAAGTCACTTATGTGTATCCATGCCACAGTTTCCCGACATGCATGGGGGGGGGGGGTGATGCTCCCTGCTCTTGAAATCCACTCTTGGGGACAGAAACAAATGTATTCATTTGGTTCCCCAAGTAGCTGGATGGTCCTAGCTCCTCCACTCAGGACACTCTTACCATCCTGATCACTGGTCCTCCTCCCTCCCCACCAAGGGTGCAGAAGCTCAGGTCCTGGCAGGGGGTGCGGAGGAACTGAGGAGCCACTGCTGTTGATAGAACTGGTGCCAGGCCCACAGTGGGCACAGAGCCCAGGCGTACAATGGGGCTGTGTGTATGCCCAGCGTTACCCTGGAGCAGAGCTGGGCAGGCCGGCATCTGGGGTCAGGCCAGGAATTCGTTTCCCTGGAGAGGGCCTCCCCACCCCTCCTAGGCTGCTCAGCCCCACTGTTGGGGGGGGGTGGGTGGGTGGGTAGGGAGCCGAGCACCACCCACTCCCTCAGTGAGCCCAGGCAGTGGAATGGAGACGTGCTCAGTGCCGAGCACTGGGGAATTAGGGAGTCCTGGATCCAGCTGCCCCACTGGGCTGCTCCCTTGTGAGGCACATTGGACCCATTCTGTAATTTGGGGCTGTGACCTCCACTGTGGGCAAAAGGAAGGTAGTCTGCAGGACCAGGAGGAGGTATAAGAAAAGTCTACTGCAACCCTCTCCCCAGAAAGAGGGCCTCCATCCCAACCCCCTCCCCATCCTCACCCGGATCTTGCTGGGGCCCTGGGTGACCCAGGGGACAGAAGCCGGCTCACTCCCCAGAGGAATGAGTCACCAGCAGGCTGGGCAGGGATGGCAGGGACGGTGGGCAGGTGGAGCCTCTCCTGTCCCCTCCCTGGCAGGTCTTCTCAAGCTGGAAAACCACTGGGCCGGTACGGGGCACTAACCACAGCATCCCAGCCTGGGCCTCTGCAGACTACTTCCTCCGGCTCAGGGGATTACCGAGTGCCTGAAATTGAGGCCTAGAAGCCCCTTGGTCCCCACACTGACTCCCACAGCTGCAGATGCAGATGAACTCCCAGAAGCCCCTGAGAGGGGTGTCAGACTGCCAATCAAGGCAGTCCCCGCCCCCTGTGGCAGGGAGAGGGGGAGCACGGGCCTCAGGCAACTAGCTGGGGGCCAGGGGCAGGGGAGGGGAAGGAAGGAAGCCAGGCCACCCCATCCCTTAGGTTGTGGCCAAAATGCAGAGACTGAAAGGCTCCTTTGCATGAAATCCCTTGCCCTTCTCGGAGGCCTGGCAGCTCCTGGCAACAGCAGCGCCCTTGCTCCCTCACGGCCTCCATTTACATGCCCCCTCACACCCAGGCATTAACGACACAAATATGTGCCCTGTGGGCAGCAGCCCACACTCCCAGAAGGTCACACACAAAAGTCATGGTGGCAGCCGCCGCCCAGTGGACACAGCAGACGCCCACCCTTCTTCTCCCACCCACGGGCCCCCTCATCCCCAGCCAAGCCCCAGCTCCAGCACATCATGGCCTGGGGGCCCCATTCAGATCACTGCAGCACCCTGACTCTCGCTTCAGGAGAACCTGAGGGGGCTCCTGCCTGGGGAGAGGAAGGAGACCTTTGGCAACCAGGCCCACTTCTTGGAGCTGTATGAGGGCCTGTGTGTGTGTGTGTGTGTGTGTGTGTGTGTGTGTGTGTGCCACCTGCCCTGAGAACAGAGGCTGGTCACCAGAAGGGACCCTCTGAAGCTGAGCCCACCACCCTCCTTTTACCAATGGTCAAACTGAGGCTCCAACTGAGAAAGTGTCTTTGTTCAAGTTTACGAGCATGGCTGAGTCTGGACCCCAGGGCTGAGGCAGCTTCGGGCTGGTCAAAGAAGCAGGGGACAGGGAAGAGAGAGCGAGGGCAAGAAGGAACAGGAAGGGGTGGGGAGGACCGGCCACCATAGGAGAGGTACTATTTTCCTGGAAGGCTGCCCTGGTATCACTTCATTCATTCTGAGGTATTTGAGCACCTACTATGTGCCAGTGCTGAGGCAAGGGCCTTTCCGCCCCATCTCAGCCCTCGCTCCCTCCCTTGAGAGTCTGCTTCTGGGATTGAGGGTTGTCTTCAAGGCATCCCTGTCCTGTAGGCAGCCAGGCCAGGGCAGTGCTCGGCAGCCCCCCTCTGCGCCCCCACGCCCCGCGGGGAGTCCCGGCACCAGCGCCCACGAGATGCTGGAACCCCCCTGCACAGGTCACCTCCAAGATTCAATGCCTGTCACAAGACAAGATGCCTGGGAAGTCACCCACCAGAGATCCCCGGGCTGTTTCTAGCCCTAGCTGTAGAACCCTGTTTTCAGATAAAATGAACCTAGTACCTTGATATGTAAACGAGAATGAAGAAGCTCTGTGCGGATGGGGGAGGGCCAGACCAGCTGGCCTCCAGCTGGGGGCCTCCCCGTCCTGTGAGCTCAAACAGTCCCCGAATCATTCCCTGGGGTTTGGAGGAAGAGTCTCAAAACCAGCTTTCTCTGGTCTCTCTGCTGCCCCACAGAAGCCGGGGGAAGCCATCGATGTGCACAGATCACACTGCTGAGGGAGAGCCAGGACCACAGGCCCCCTTCGCCAAGCCTCCAGGCCAGGCTCTCCTCCCTGACTCCCCAGGTAGCAGCACCACGTCCCTCTCATGGGAAAGGGCCACAGCAACGCACCCCACCCCGCACAGTCTCTCAGGTTCAGCTCCCACCAGGAGCCCAGCAATTCGATGGCCTATTAGCACCACTGTCTTGTGGGGAAAAAACGGATGTTCACAAAGGTCAACCAACTCATTCAACCCAGGAAGGGTAAAGCCCACGCTCCGACCCACATCTTGGCTCTCCACCCCTTACTGCAGCCCTACAGAAATCGCCTTCACAATGCCTGGGTGTCAGCCCCCCCTCTGAGCCCCATCCCCAGCTTCATCTCACTCAGAGCAACGCTTGGAAGCCTCCTACCCAACTCACTCCAACATCCAAAGAGGGCACACACAGAGCTGCTCATCACTAATAATAACAACAAAAGTAATAAGATCAGTCACCACCACGTCCTTATATATACACATACTAGCCGACACTTCAACGGTTCTTATCTTCATCCTCAAAACACCAGATTCCCATCCGCAGCCCACAGATAAGGAACGTGAGGTACAAAGAGGTGGACAACTGGCCCAAGGTCACCCAGCTGGGAAGGAGCAAAGCCAGGGTTGGCTCCCAGGTGGTCCAGCGGCAAAGCCTGCACACATAACCACTGAGTGACACTCCTCCCCTATGTCTGCCAGCTCCCCCTCTGGTGGGGGCAACAACAAGGGCCCCGAGCTGGGGGCTTGTCTCCCTCCTCTGAGGCCCCTCTCTGCAGCAGGCAGAAGCCAACTGGAACCTCCAAGTGGTGGGCCTGGGAAAGCCCACCTGAGGAGCACTCATCCCCCTCTTCCCCCACCGCCCCGCCCCAGACACAGGAGCTTCAGGACCTGGAAGGATGAGACAGTAGGAGAGCAGTCCAGGCACAAAGCACAAATAGGACACCAACTGTGTGCCTGGCTGCAAGTCGTGACAGGTGCGGGAAGTAGAAGACTCTGTCCTCCTCCTCCTGCAAGTAGCTCCAGTCCCCGGCGATGCCCAAAGGGGTCGCCCCTGCCACCCCTATCCCCTTCAGTACTAGCTGCACCAGATGTTGGCAACACTTAGAAACAGGGCTAAAAATAAACGCTCTAATGAGTCAGTGCTAAGAATAACTCAGGCAAACAGCCCTCCAGGAAAGGACACTCTGCCAGGGAGGCTCCATCTCCCTCCACCTCCCAGCCCAGTCTGGCCCATCCCCTGGCCTTTCCCTCAGAGCCCACCACAGTCCACAGGGGGCCTAGGAGATCTATACCCCAATGGCTGGGTTGACAGAGGCATGGACACACTCACATGCCCTCCCCCTCCACGGGCCAAGTGGCCAGCCACCCAGGTGAATGGCGGTACCAAGGGGCAGGCAGGCCTGGAGAAGGCCACCCAGCTCAACGCAGAGCTGTGCTGAGATTCTGAGATTCTTTCCCCAACCTGAATGGCAACTCCCCCCACAGGAAAGTAGGACACGGTGCCCCAACGCCCACCCATCCTGTCTCACCAGAGTCAGCCAGACCAGCCCATCTTGTAGGTGATGGGGGGTGGGGGAGCTGGGACCTCAGACGGATAGCAGTAGCCTCAAGGGCAGACAGCAAGTGTGGGGGCTGAGACGGAATTTGGGATTGCAAACGTGTTAGATCCCACGGCCAGGGGGATCTCCCTCGTTTTTTCCATGTTCTTCCCTCATTGCCCCCCAAAGATGATAAGAATAGTTAGACTCGTGGGCATCTGCACATGAACTGAAAACAAATAGCGTACATTCACTTAGGGTGTCAGGAGGCAAACCTCTCAGTAAGGATGACAAACCAGATGATGAGTTACCTGACATAGCCGAGGAAAATGGGACTCAAAAAAAAAAAAAAAAAAAAAAAACCAACTAACTTGCTAAGGCCCCGCAGCTGGGGTGCAGCCTAATACTGCCATGCATTAGCCGGGCAAGTAGCTCCCCAGAGCCTGTGTGCTGGGCATAGTCCCATCTCCCATCAGTGAATGCCCAGAGGGACTAGGACATGCTCTAATCCTGCTGGCAGCCAGAGGGAAGGGGCCAGAAAAAAGTGAGGAGCCTTCAGGAAGGGAGCAGCACTACATACAACATTTCTCTGAGGAGAATGGAGGGAGGAGGGAAAGGAGGGGATGTCCTAGGCAAAGAACTGGCCATGCAGTCAGGAGCCCTGGGATCTAGTCCCAGCTTTATCAGAGATAACTGCATGATCTGGGGAAATCATTTTCTAGGCTTCACTCCAGGTCTGTTTCTCTTTCTGGAAAAAGGAGCTTTGAACACCAAGCCTTTGAGATACCCTACGGTATATCACAACCATATACTGGATGTACACAATGAATATCAGCACATCAAAGGCTCTGACAAGTCCTGCAGCAAAGAAAACCATTTGGGGTTTTATTTTCCTTCTTTTTTTTAAAAAAATTATTTTACTTAAATTTAATTAATTAACATATAGTGTATTATTTGTTTCAGAGGTGGATTTCAGTGGTTCATCAGTTGCATATAACACCCAGCACTCATTACACCACATGCCCTCCTTAATGCCCTCACCCAGTTATGGCATCCCCACACCCCCCTCCTCTCCAGCAACCCTCAGTTTGTTTCTCATAGTTAAGAGTCTCTTATGGTTTATCTCCCTCTCTTATTTCATCTTATTTTATTTCTCCCTGTCTTCCCCTATGATCCTCTGTTTCGTGTTTGAAATTCCACATAAAAATGAAATCATATGATAATTATCCTTCTCTGATTGACTTATTTCGCTTCCATTTTCCTTTTTTTGACCCCTCATCTCCCATACCTGCTTGACCACCCAACCCTTCAACAGAACATATCTGGTGAAACCCTGGAGTAGAACTGGGGTGCCCTGGAGTTGATCTGAGGTCACCAACTCAAATGCCTATAAAGGCCAGCAGGAAACATGAAAGTTTGAAGCAGGCCCAAACAAAATGCACCAGGACTCTGCAATTAGCGGCAAGCCCCTCAAAATTCTGAGTGGTTCTTGGGGTTCAGGGAGTTTGGCACTTTGGTTCTATGAAGGTCTCCCTCATTACCCACTGAGGGTTTTCATCCCGACTGATCCTCAACAAGAGGCAAGTGAAGGAGAGCAAAACATGTCACTTTGGGGGGCACCTGGGTGGCTCAGTGGGTTAAGCCACTGCCTTCGGCTCAGGTCATGATCTCAGGGTCCTGGGATCGAGTCCCGCATCAGGCTCTCTGCTCAGCAGGGATCCTGCTTCCTCCTCTCTCTCTCTCTGCCTGCCTCTCTGCCTACTGTGATCTCTCTCTGTCAAATAAATAAATAAAATCTTTAAAAAAAAAAAAAACATGTCACTTTGGCATATCAATTATTTTGAATTGAAGTTACTTAAGAGACAGCAAGTACAAGAAGGACACCCTGCCCTTCCTTTGCACCCCTGAGAGCAGGAAATAAATTTCCCACCTGAAAGGCACCCTCCCTGTACCAAGTGGTAGACAGACACCTTTATCGCCAGAAATAGGGAATTCAGGGCCCAGAAGGCTGTATACACAAACCTTGTTACTTCTTTATTAATCAGCTACCCCAAGGCCAAATCCCTTTCTTTTTGTCAATTCTTCACAAATGTATTGTTTCTTTGTCTAAACAGTATAAAAGCTGCCTGCTTGGTTCACTTCTTGGAGCCTCATTTTTTGGAGGGGGCTCCTGTACATACAAAATTAAACTTGTTTTTCTCCTGTTAATCTAGCCTATGTCAATTTCATTATTAGACCAGCCAAAGAACCTAGAAGGGAAGAAGGAAAAAGTTTTCCTCCCCTACAGTTTTGGTGTTCAACATAGGGCTCTTTGCTGGTTGGACAATGCTCACTCCGAGTGGAGCTGAGAGATTCTGGACCTCTAGCAGGAGTCAGCAGAAGGTAAAAATTCTTAACCACATCAGTCCCCCAGATCTCTGCCTGCTGGGGCTGGCGAAAACAAGAGTGGTAAGTCCTTTTCTTTTCTAAATTTAGACTGGGAAGAGAAAATATTTGTGTCAACCAATTCCTTGGGTATAGTGACTCTAGTAAAAATGTATTATAATACTTTTGTTTTCTATTAATCCTCTGACAGCCCGAGACTGTCACTGTTTTCTTCTGTCTTGGTCTTTTTTGTCATTTGTCATACAGAGGAGAACCAGGGGTCCTTTTCCCTTCATCTTATTCTATGCCCTGAGAGCTCGGCTTTGTGATCCATGAGAATATCCTCTCTGGTCTTCACCATCAGGAAGGCACATGTCCCGTCATACGTTTGATGGCCAGCTGAACAGACTGGGGGTCCAAGACACCAAGCCACAAGCAGCATTCTCTTTGTCTGACAATGCCAACTCTCAGAGCAATCTGTCATAAGTAGGTCTCAATCCAACAAAGGCCTTGGTCACCTCAACCTGCATTGTCTTGGTAGTGCCGCAGAGTCTCATTCCAGTAGCACCCACAATTAGCACAGGTTTTTCTGTAACCGGAGACATCTGATGTTTCCGTGAAAGACCAAAGAGACGCCATTTTTACTATACCGTTATTACCACCTATGATGACAAAGGTCTTTGCTTTCTTAGACTAACGCTGGGTGAACTTCCTGGATCTTGTAAGGGCTGCATCTTTTGCACCCTCTTTAGGAACACCACTAATCCCCATGGTTAAGCCATTAAAAGGCTTACTGGTTTGAGTCACTATTAAGATTAATGTAAGATCCTCGTTGTCAATGACTATGGATTCTTTGAACTGGACTAACTTCTATATTCACACACACACACACAATCCGACAGCTCATTCTAAATAACTGCCTTATTGGAACCTATGGAAAGATCAAATTAAAAAGAAGACCCAAAGGAATATGGTGGCTAGCTGAAGGACTTTTTCAACAAGACATAATGACAAAGACCGTTTTGTCTCCACTTTGAGAAGATCCTACCAAATTTAAAGATGAGTGGTCATGCACAACCCCGCTCACAGAGACCTCTGCCACCTACTAAGGAGCATTACTCCCACCTGTGATTATACTATAGTTATCGGAGGGGCCAGATGGCCTGCGGGTGGGAGGGAGGAGCACCCCTCCCCCTCTTCACAGAGAAAACAGATGACTAGAATTTCTCCCAGGCCCTCCTACAAATGATCAGGAAATGAATCAGTTGGAGGTCGATGTTCAATAATAGGAACAATAATAGAGGCTTCCCCCCTAAGGTGAATTGGTCCAAGAAGGCCTTTGTTAAATGTTTTACATAGACTTTGAGACACACTGTTTTAAAGCCAGAATCTCTCGGATGTAGAAATTTTCCCATCTCAGTTGGAAATCTCTCTGATATAAAGAAGCAAATTTAGTTGGATGGGCAGGTCAGCCTCTTGATATTCAGGCCACAATCCAGTCCTTGGGGGACTGGAAACAACTGTCTTTGTCTTGCTAATCCCTACAAAGCCAGAAATGTGGCTCTACACACTCGAATCCCACCTGTCTTTACCAAACCCCAAACTTACTCATCTCAGAATGCTTGTAGATACTGTAAAAGATCAGGACGTTGGAGAAAGAGAGTTATCCTACACTTAAGAAAAAGTAGGAAAAATGTAAATGGGAATTACTCTAGATCTCTGATAAGAGGCAAATATACCCCAAAACTCCTTGGGAAAACTTAGATACATTCTCTGTGCCCTCATGATAGGGATTTTCCACTCCCATCTTCTAAGAGCCATTCTTTGAAATGCAAACTTTAGGGAGAAGTTTTTCATCAGGTGCAGAAAAAAAGGACCAATTTGAAAATTGGTCTAATGCAAAAATCTTAAGTCTGGCCTACAAACGTTCTTTTAAAAAAGCTTCAGTCATCTGAGTGGGTAAACTTAACCTGTCCCAACCGCTGGAAACATAATTTGGATCCAGCTGTTGTATAAATTCGTGAGTTTTGTATTATGGCACCTGACTCCCGTATAAAATTTTACAACAATGGCTATAAAGCCTGTTTGTGTCTCTCTGTATATTGACATGTGTCTGTATGTATGCTGTAGATATATGACACTTTTCTGCCTCCAGATGTGATGGCCAAAATTAATCTGTAAAAGAGCTCTACTGAGTTGGGGGAACAAGCACTCAGAACTATGAAAACTAACCCCCAATTTTTTTTAAGTTCACACTGATCTGGGATAATCTTTGGGAATTAAAAGCTTGTTGAAACTTGTTGACTTAATTAAAACAGAGGTGGCTTCAGAGTTATGAGCATTAATTATGATGCAAACATACAACTTCTACTCCACCATGGTTTACCAGTCAAGTAAGTTTATGTTTTCCGTTACAAAATTTGTCAGTGAGAAAAACATTTGGGATGATTTCTGATTTTGTCTAACATCTCATGAAGTTTTTGTAGGTAATCTAAATGTAATGTTTAAAACAGGTAATTTAGAAAGATGAACGGGATAAGAGTGTCTGTGTAAACGTTTTTTAATGACTTCTTTTTACATACATGTTTCAATAATAATTGTGTTTTATATATGTCTACTTTAAAAATGGTTTTCCAAATTCTTTGATAACTTCCACCATTAGGTCTGCTAAGTTAAATAACAGAAATTTATTGAATATCGATATCCTTTCTAAGTAAGATAAACCATTAATTACTGAACATAAGCTTACCTAATTTTGTCTTCCTATTATGGAGGAATTAAAGATATTTCAGTCTGTTAAACATGTCTAGGCCACATTAAAAGATCGCAGTATTAAAAATGGCACATGTTCTAGAAATTTTAAGACGTATCTACAAATTTGCCAATTTATAGACTGCTGGTATAACATATGGTTCACCGCTGTTTACTTGTCAATTTTCATTATAAGTTAAAATTCTTTTTTTTTTAAGATTTTATTTATTTATTTGACAGACAGAGATCACAAGCAGACAGAGAAGCAGGCAGAGAGAAAGGGGAAAGCAGGCTCCCTGCCAAGCAGAGAGCCCGATGCAGGTCTCAATCCCAGGACCCTGGGATCATGACCTGAGCTGAAGGCTGAGGCTTAACCCACTGAACCACCCAGGTGCCCCTAAGTTAAAATTCTTAAGGGTTAAACATTTTATTTATTTATTTTTTTAAAGATTTTATTTATTTGTCAGAGAGCTAGAGAGAGTACAGGCAGGCAGAGTGGCAGGTGGAGGCATAGGGAGGAAGCAGGCTCCCTGCAGAGCAAGGAGCCCGATGTGGGACTCGATCCCAGGACCCTGAGATCATGACCTGAGCTGAAGGCAGCCACTTAACCGACTGAGCCACTCAGTCATCCCAGGGTTAAACATTTTAACTGATACGTGTAATCACCACTAAATAGTAAGGGAAACAACTCTATGCAAAAAAAGTAGGGTGTGTTTTTTTTTGGTTAGAAAAGGTATGAGGTATGAAGATACATTTAGAAAAAATTAAAGAGAGAGTATGACAGAATTTTACCCTGTGCGAATAATCTGGCTAAAATCAAATTGCTGCTGGAAGGGTTTTTAAAATTAAGCTTTAATATCAATAGTTTGGCTATTATAGAACTAAAATTGCTAAAAGGACAAAGTTTTCGTGGACTATTGGTCTGCTCCTGATAAGAGATTATAGAAGGTCTTTTTCTTTTTTTTTTCCTTAGGCTTTTATTATTTTTTCACCCTCCCTGCCCCTCCTTTTTTTTTTTTCTTTTAATCTTTTACGTTTGTCTTTATTATCAGGCCTTTGATTACTTAAGAAAACTAAGTCTTCTCAATATTAAAAGAGCTAAGTTTTGCTCATAACTATAGAACCTTCTGTATTTGCCTTTAAAATTTTTTTTTTGTCACTATTGTTAGTAGGGATCCTGCTTCTCCCTCTCGTTCTGCTGCTCCCCGTGCTTGTACTTTCTCTTTCAAATAAACAAATAAGAAAACCATGACTTAACAGCAATTTCGTAAATTACACCTTTATAAGTAAAATTGAAACATTTACCTTCTTCTCCCTACCTGATGTCTCCAGAATTTGAAAACTCTTCGTGAGCATTCTTGTTTTCATGACAATATAGTTATTTATACCAGTTCAATAAACATCTATTCTTCTAATAACAGAACACCATTGGAAACATTGGCTATATTACCAAGGCTTTGACTGGAATGTCATGTTTGAGGGAGCCATGCGTAGACTCAGAAATGCCCAGACAGCTTTAAGGAACTAAGGTTGACTTTATGAAGCCAATAAAACCCCTTGGAAAAATAAGCCTGGTACCTTGCTTACAGGCTTCCCAGCAGCCTCACCAGGTGAGTAAGGAAGGTCGACTCCTGGCAGGTGCAGAAACCTCAGGATATTTTTGCAGACTTTGAGAAAAGAGGAGTTACTGCAAGTAAAGCCTGAAGAGAAGTCCTTGGCTCAGCTTCCTAGCCTCAAGAGGCTTGTGAAAGCCCAATCTGAGATTCCTTATGAAAAGTTCCAACAGAGCAGATGAAAGGATTCTCTATAGTCAGTGGCAAGTTCTTGCTGCCTTTCCATAAATAATAAGTTAGATTTACTCAAACTAAACCTATTTCGCAAACAAGTTAGTCTTACTCTGATGACCTTTGGTAGTTATGGGGATAACCGGAGAGAAAAAAAATTGTTTCGATGAAAAATGATAGTACATCCTTTGGATATCAGATTCTAGTACTGGGAACAATCAATTGAGTTTTCTTTTCTACCTGTTTCCTCCAATACTTGGCTACAGCTCTCCAAACTAACGGCCCCAGTGCTCTTCCACTCTTAATGTAGACTCACCAAGACCAAAAGCTGCCCTTTTCCCTGAAGCCCTACGAGCGTGAACAATTTGAGGGAAACTTGAGAGAAACCACTGAAACCACTCACGCAGAGGTGATCTCTGTGCCTGTTGCTGTGTGGGCCACTCAGAAGAGACCACCAGAGACACTCAAACTGCAAACCAGGAAGACCTAGCAGATCACTCCCGTTCTGCCCTCTCTCCATCTGGAGATTCCCGGAGCTGACATCTCAAAACCTTCTCCACCAGCTGCCTGCAGAACTAAGAAACTGGGATCCTAGCCGGCTCCAGTCACTCATCTTTGGTTTTCTTTTCTTCCCATAAAAATGCCTTATTAAATACCTGATTTCTCACACGATATGGGCCTTACTTTAAGAGCCCAGATACATCACCACCTCCTAAAATGAAACACAGCTGTTTAACTGAACTGACCTATTTTCAAGACTAATTCAATGAAATAACAAGCACCTCACCAGCTCAGCTTCTAGACTTCGGTAAAACTAAAGGGGAACACAACATCCCACCCCAAAATATGCCGCTCTGGCATAATGATTATTTTGAATTAAAGTTAGTGAAGAGACAGCAGGTACTAGCAAGACACCCTGCCCTTCCTTTGGGTCCCCCAGAGCAGGAAATGAATCTCCCACCTGAAAGTCACCCTCCCAGTAGGAGGAGTCAGAGAGACACCCTTAGCACAAGAAACAGGGAATTCAGGGCCCAGGGGGTGTATAAACAACCCTTGTTACTTCTTTACTAATTAAGCTACCCCAAGCCCAAACCCCTTTCGTTTGTCAATTCTTCACAAATGTATTGTTTCTTTCTCTGAATGGGATGAAAGCTGCCTGCTTGGTTCACTTCTTGGACATTCATATCTTTGGGGATCTTGTACATACAAAATTAAATTTGTTTCTCTTCAGTCAATCTATCTTATGTAGATTTAATTATTAAGCCAGCCAAAGAAACTAGAAGGGAAGAAGGGAAAAGTTTTCCTCCCCTACTCAAGGAAGGTGTCAGAGGAGGCAGCTGGCCTAGGTCACCCAGCAGGTTACTGCTGTGGGCAGGAGAGATGATGAAGCAGATCTTATTTACTGGGCCCTTATTATGGGCAGCAGCTCACCTGCATTACCTCCTGTAATTCTTGCAACAACCCTTGAGTAAAAGCACTGATGTTATCCCCATCTCTCAGAGCAAGACACTAAGGACCAAAGAGATTCAGTCCCCTGTGTCCAAGGTCACACAGACAGTCAGTGGCAACCTGAATCCAGAGATCACAGCCTCAGCCCAGCTCTGCCACTCACTAGGCTAGGTCACCTTGGCTGACAGACTTCATTCTGGGCCTCAGTTTGCTCACCTAGAAAACCGGATAATAAAAGAACTGTGTCTTAGGCCATTGTGAAGATTAAATTTGCAAATGTACAAAACCGCTTAACACCCTGTTAGGGAGCAGGTGCTCAGTATATAGGACCTTATCATTAGAGACCACATTCTGCTATAGGAGCTCCCATCTGAGCCTCTGGGCCCTGGGCACAGCAGGTGAGAAGCCACCCATGGCTTCCTGGATATTGGCCTCCGCCAATCAGTCCCCAAGCACTGCCCCTCCACCTGGCAACACTTCCAAGCTGGGACTCCGAGGGTGCCCCATGTAGGGGAGGACTCTGGAAGCTGGGGTTCCCAGACCCAGGTTTGACCTGGGTCTCATCTTCTGAGGCCCCTGAAAGGCCACCTCCCCCTCAGAGCCAGGGATAGTCCCAGCTCACCATGGGTCACAGGCCTCTCTCCACCATTGCCCCACAGCCCCAGGTCACGGGGTGGGGAGGTGGGGGCTCTCCAGCCAGGCAGCTGACATGCTCATGACCTTTCCCAGCTCTCTCAGCCTTAGAGATGACAAGGACTACCCACCCAGAAGCCTTCACACTTCCTATAGCCGGTTCATCCACACAGGTCACAAGATTAGCATCACCAACCAGAAAGTCGACCGCTCAGGGGCTAGTATGCCCACTTTACAGATGAAGAAACTGAGCCCCCAACTGGCCCTGGGCAGAGATCTAAGTAGCAGAAAGGCTTCTGAACCCTGGACCAGGGCTCAGGACTGATCCAGTTTCTAGGCCAGATTCATTAAAGCCAGCTAGGGCAGTAGAGGGGGAAAAGGCTCAGGAGGCTCCCAAGGCTCAGGAGAGGGGAGGAAATGGCTAAGGCATGGGCCCTGGGTCTTACTGAGTCACTGTAGATCCTGCAAGTCTTGGGGATGGGAGGAGCATCAGTAATCCTAAGTCCTCCTCTACCCCCACCCCACCCTAGCCAGAGAAGAAGGACACAGCCCTTGCCCAGTGCCCTGGGATGACTCCCCCCACCCAGTCCCCTGCTCTAGCTAGCATGGACACTCCAGCCAGACCTGGCCCTGCAGCCCTCCACAGACAGGGACCCCCACCTCCGAAGGTGGCTCTCGAGCTCCAGACCCCGCATCAACCACTCACCCCAGGCACTCTCACCCCCCCACACACACACACACACAGTCCCTATCCATGTATGAAGCCTTCTCTGGCCACCTCTGCCTCAGCTGACCCCCCCACACACACACAGGGCCCAGTCACCCACATATACCATGCTGAGAATCAGACCCACAATCCTCAGTCTAGACCCCAGCATGTGGCTCTGGGTCTTGCACTGAGTAGGTGCTCTGTAAACATTGCATAAGAGGGAGATAATCTCTAAGGAAGTGACCGTGAATATCTTGACCATGACCTTCAAAAAATATACTTTATTTGGCCCAGTACACACACACACACACACACACACACACACACACACACGTATGCATAACACACACACACACACACACATATGAACCTGAAACAAAAAAAGTTGCACAAAACAACATTTGGCCAAGACAATGCAATACACCTGGATGTCCTCTCTAGATCTTCTTTCTCACTGAAAAAAATAAATGTTCATTGAGACTCACTAAGCTGACTTCATGGCCAGAAATTAGGGTCCCATTAGTGGCCTTGATCCACAGTTCAAATTATAGCCTCTAGGGAGATCTGTGTGGCCCAAACTTCCCACCCAGCACATGACCTTCTGTATAATCATCAGACACTCACTCTGGGCCAGGCCTGTGCTCAGCACCTTACTATGATATCTCATTTTATTCTCACCATCGCCCAAAGAGATAGGGGCTCTTACTATCCCCATTTTGCGGGTAAGGAAACTGAGGCCTGAGGCCCAATGTCACACAGTACATGGTTCAGGCAGAATTCAAAGCCAGATCTGTCTGAATCTGGGGCCATGTTCCTAACTCCTGAGCCACACCGCCCTCCCACCCCCAGCTGAGGGCCTTCAACCCCTCTCTTGAGTCTGCACACTGGCAGGAAGCTCACTCCAACTCCAAGTACTAAAAAGCCATTCCATGGGTGCATTTAGTTGGCTGCTTGATTGGAGACTGGCCGGGGCCCGCAGGTCTGGAGGTGAGCTAGCCTTCTTGCCTTCACAGTAGACCCTGCTCCCTCCTCCCAACCCACCTCCACCTGAACCCAGGAAAGGGGCTGGGATGGGGCAGCAGGGCTCCAGCGGACCATTCTGCGGTCCCCCCTCACTGATATCACTGCCCTGCAGCAAAGGCCTCACCCTCTCTGTGCCTCCATGTCCCCGGTTATGAAATGGGGTGATGACATGGCACCCACCCACAAAGGGAGACTCTGAGGGCTGAGGGGCTACTGCGGGGCAAGCACTTGGCACAGCACCCGAAATGCAGTAAATGCCTGGGAAAGGTGGGCACTTAGTATTATCGCCCCCAGGGCCAACGCAAAGCCCTGCCATCAAAAATAATGACAGGAACAGCAGGCGGGTTTTTGCGGTTCCCGAACATGCTTCTGTGCCAGGAGAAGGGTCACCTGTGCAGAGCACCTACTTACTGCTTGTCAAGCGGTGCGCTGAGCACTCTATGTGAATTAAGTCTTTTAGTTCCCAAAATGAACCCACACGGAGGCACTATGATTGTTCTCTCCATTTTACAGACAAGGACACTGAGGCACCAAGGGACTAAGTGACTTACCCCAGGATCACCTAGCTGCAGAGTGGCGGGGTCAGAATTCGAACCCAGCGGGACCAACAGAGTATCTGCTCCCAATCCCTGAGGTAAGGAGGTATGTACTGTGTGGCCTGGCTATGCACCTCATTATCTCCTCACCAGAGCCTCTAAACAAGCCTGGAGATGTGGAGACCAGGCAGGCAGGGCTGGGCTCAGCTGCCCAGGGAGGCAGAGCTCTTCAGAAGTGGGGTAGGAGGGACGCCTGGGTGGCTCAGTTGGTTAAGCAGCTGCCTTCGGCTTAGGTCATGATCCCAGCGTCCTGGGATCGAGTCCCACATCGGGCTCCTTGCTCTGCAGGGAGCCTGCTTCTCCCTCTGACTCTGCCTTCCACTCTGTCTGCCTGTGCTCGCTCTCTCTCTGACAAATAAATAAATAAAATCTTTTAAAAAAATAATAAATAAATAAAAAATAAAAAATAAAAAAAATAAAAAGAAGTGGGGCAGGAGCCAGCTCCTGGGACTCCTGACCCCCCAACCTCGCTTTCCACCATCCCCAGTCCCCACCCGGAAGCTGGCCAGAGGCCCCTCCTTTGTGCCACCTGCTTCCCCAACCCAGACCCTGCAAGGTATCTCCCCATCCCCTTCAGAAGACACCCTGATGCCAATGCAGGCCTTAGGGCCTCATCCCCACTCACCTGCCTCCCCGAAGACAGGACACACACACACACACACATACACACACGTGTGCACACACTCCCTCATACCTGGGAGAGGCGAGTCCCCTGGAAGGAGCCCCCGAGAAAGCTCAGCTCCTTGGGGGGCCAGAGCCCAGGGCCAGGCCCCTGCCCCGGGTGCCAGACCCAGTTTCCTCATTCTCCCCAGCACTGCTTCTCACCCAGCCCCCTGCACCTCAGTCTGAGAGGAAGTTGCACAATCCCCTGGGAGCTGCAAGTGTGGCCGAGGATTACTCACAGTGCAGAGGGAACCGCACACCCATCCGGAAGGCTTTGCTCACCCACAAGACTACCCAGTGCAGGCAGGCTCCCAACCCGACTCACCCCATCTCACTCACACACCCTGGGGCCCAGGACCCCTACAATGTCCTCCGTCCTCCCGGCCTGAGCCTCTTTCAGACCCCATGAGCCACAGAGCCAAGCCCCACAGGGCACAGACCAAGCCCCCCCACCCCAAGATCGAGAGGGGCAAGAATTTTCAGAAATCTTACCAGGTCTAGTACAGGCCTAGCCCTAACCTGCATACCCTCCCAGCCCCTCCTGGAGGCACAGATCCTTAGCCTGAAGCCCCACAGTCCCCCACATCCCTGACTGACCATGTTATCTGCCACCTTGCCCTTGGGCCTTGCCAGGGCCTCCAGACACCCGGTTCACAGTCTTATGATATAGGCCCACCTGGGAAGGGACCCCGAGACTGAGATAAGAGCAACCACACAATAATTCACTTGTGACAACACACTCTTGCTACATGTGATTTCAGAGGTTCCCCAGCCCCCAAAGTACTTCTCTAACAGCCTGTCAAACAAACATTCATTTCACCAGCGTTTCTCTCTGGTGCTTAAGGGATTCCTGCCTTTAACAGGGAAAATTCCTTGTCAAGAAAGGCAGGCAATGATGAAGCCACTGTCTGTCACCTGTCCCTCAAGGTGGGTGAGTTTCCTGGGCCCTTCCATGAGAGTATGGCTCAGGAAGGTACAGGGTAGTAGAAAGAAGATCAGGCAGGCCGTGGTTCATGGCGAAGGCCGGAGATGCCACTGAGGCAAAGTGCGCCCTAGAACAAGGAGGTCAGAGAGGCCCAGGGGGCTCTGACCTAGACTCTGACCCAAGCCTGGGCCCTCCCTGGGTTAGCAACTCTGGAAGAACACAGAGGATGAGTAGGAGGCTGGCCTGGGTGTACAGAGCCCCCAAGAATGACCTCTGGCTTCCACCCCTCACGGCCTGGACTCGAAACGGGGCCTCAGATAAAGAGTATGACAGGTACCTCTTATCACCCCACACAACCTTGGACTCCCACCCAGCTGAGGACAAAGTCAGAAATGGTTTTACCTGGGCCCCGGAGCTCCCCAGAGAGCCCCTCATTTCTGCTGCCCTCATCAAAAGGCTGGGGCCCTCCGGGCAGTTCCCCCACAGTCCCAAGGCCTAGAATAGCAGGAAGCAGGGCCGAGCTCACAGCTGGTCACCTGACACCTCCAGTTCAGTGGACAGGGAGCACAGTCAAGGGGGAGGGGCTGGTATCACAAAGGAAACAAGGAGCAGATGCCCCTTGGCAGGGATGCCTCCCAAAGTGCCCCTCTCCCCAGTTCTGACAGCAGCCTCAGGGAGGGGGAAGGGCAGCCCCCTCACCACCCTCACTGTCCCTAGCTGGAGACCAAGGCTTCAAGCACTGAAGTGACTTCCCCAAGGCTATGCAGCAAGTTCATGGCAAATCTCAGTTTCCTGGCTCTGTTCCCAGGTCGGAGTTTCTCAACCTCAACACAGATGCTCGCAGCCAGAGGATTCCTTGCTGGGGGGCTGTCCTGAGCATTTCAAGATGTTCAGCCACATCCCGGGCTTCTACCCACTAAATGCCAGTAGCATTTCCCGAGTTGTGACAACCAAAAATGTCATCAGACATTGCCAAATGTCCCCGGGGAGGCAAAATGACCACCAGTTGAGAACAACCACCCAAGGAGACCTTGAAAGACAGACACCTGCCGATTCTAAGGTGCACGGTATCTACTGAGGGCTCCAGTCCTCGAGCCTTCCGCCTCCGCTGCCAGATGTGCTGGGCAAGAGGCCCTTGCAGAGGCCGCCCCGTTGGGGGTCCCCTCTGAAGACCGTCTTCCTATCTCCCAACTTGGAGCCCTCCCTGGCATTCACTATTATCACAGTCTTTTAGCCACGGCTGAAAGTACACAGCTACGAGTACAAAATTTCGAGCATCCCCAGTACATGCTTCTTTTCTCATAAATTGCTAATAAATAACAATGTATGAATAGATCATGCAGGTCAGCAAACCCCCACAAAAACAGATCAATAAAAAAAGGATGAAAAGGGGAATGCAAATTATACCCAAGGAGAGAGACAGCAACATGCACCAGCATGGAAGAAGTTAACAGTTTTTAGCAATACAAAGTGTTGGCTAGAATCCCGAGCAACAGAAACTCTCAGGTGCCCCTGGTGAGGAATAAATTGGCACAACCACTTAACAAGATATTTACTGAAGATAAGACTCCCGGGTGGCTCAGTCAGTTGAGCATCTGACTCTTGATTTTGGCTCAAGTCGTGATCTCAGGGTCATGGGATCAAGCCCCAGATCAGGCTCCGCGCTCGGCGTGGAGTCTGTTTAGGCCTCTCCCTCTTACACTGTGGGCTCTAGCAATTCCATTCAGGCTTATAGGCACTCTGGGGAAATACATGCACCAGTGCACCAGGAAACACACACGAGGACATTCTTACAGGACTGTTTACAGTAGCCGAAAAAGGAGAGCAACCCCCACGGCCACGAGTAGCAGGCTGGGTACAGCCCCATGGTAGCAAGTTCATAGAGGGAAAGGCGGCACAGCAGTGAAAATGAACACACGAGAGCTACACGTCATAACCTGGACAGATCTCACAAACAAAATGTGGAGCGGAAATAACCTTGACATAAGAACGCGTTCAGTGTCATCCTAGCTGTATCAAATTCAAAATCAGGCCAAACTGAACTCTTCTGATAGAGACTGCAGACATCAGTGGTTCCGCGATAAGAAAAAGAAAAAACTAATGATCGGAAAGGTCAGGATCGTGGTTACCTCTGAGGGGAGGGGAGTCGGGACAGAGGTGGGGTGCAGAAGCCTGCATCTGTTTCTTCACCCAGGCGGTGGTTACCTGGGTGATTACAGTTAGTTATTACAGCATACATACATGTTTGTGCTCTTATCAGCAGGGATGGCGTATTTCACTATTAAAAGGGGAGGAAAAGGATGGGATATAAATAAATAGAAACAGAAGTTCTAATATTATCTCCTCACTCCTGGCTTTGAAAACCACTATAATTAGGCCCAGCAAACCAGAGAGGAATCTATAGTTCACCACAGGTCTGGATCTGTGATGCCCAGGTGATGCCCAGGGTTGTCTGTGGAGGGGCTCCCCCAGCTGGCCAGCTGCCCCTCAGTCCATCTCCCCGCCACCTCCAGCCTGCGTAGCGCCGGGCACCTTCACACCCGTCTCACCCTGCCCCGGGCCATTCTTCTGGGCCCCCAACACCCCAGAGCTGGTAGGCTGATACCGGGGAGGCACCGAAGGGACCCCCTGAACACCAAAAGAGGGGAGACAGAAAAAGAAATAAAGAGGAGGGCGAGAAGTGGGAGAGAGAGCAGGAGAGAGAGCCACACACACACTTTGAGGGCCCGTGTTCCAGACACAGTGGAAGTCGATGAAGGTTCAAGAGGGATGAGAGCATGGGGGGCAAAGGAGAGAGGGGAAGACAGAAGGTGCAGGACGTGGAGGGGAGGTGCAAAATCATGGCCCCAAATCCCAGGTCAAGTGTTGGGGGCGCAGCAACAGGCAGGCCCAAAGAGGTCTGAGTTGTTGGGCCCGAGTTAGTACCTCCCCCCTTGCCCACTGCCGGGGGCTTCCGAACGGCAGATGGGCGGCCAGCGCCTTCCCGTGGCCTCCCCTTGCACTCAGCAGCCTCTGGTCTTCCTGGAAGGAAGGACTCTGTCCAGGAGGGAAGCTTCTGGGTCTGTGGAGATGACCCGCAGGTAAGAGGATCCGGGAAGCAATAGAGCTGCCTTGCTGGGGGCCCAGGTGGGCAGGGCTGAGTCAAGATCACCAAATTGGCACAACTCTTTCATAAAAACTCTCTGGACCGAGGAAGAACGCTTTTCAGAGTGAAGGGCCAGGCTTGGGCACATGTCCATTCATTTATATGTAACTCTGTACTATCTTCCACCGGTCCCCCTTCTCTGTCCTCTGTGTTTCCCACAGTTCCCCGCCGGGCTGTCAGCCCAGAGGGAGGAGCTGTGTTCTCATTCCCACCCATCCTGCTCTCCCGCACAGCGCTAGGCACACAGAAGGTGCTCAGTGCATGCCTGCTGACCCTAAGCGTGCCCCAAGCCATGGGGTGCTGGCAAGGCTCCCTCAGGCTCCCAGGCCTCAGTCCTCTGCTCTCCAAAATATGGAGGAGGCACCAGCTAGCTTCTAAGGCCCCCAGCACCACAGCCCCAGTCAGCCCCCAGCAAAGCCAGCCACACCCTGCTGCACGGGCCACTGAGAGCACACCTGCCCAGAGCTGGCGGGGGACAAGAGGCGACAGGGGCTGGACAGGATAGTGTGTCACCTCCCAGCCACTCTGTACCTCTCAAGGACTGCAGCGGGGAGCTGAGGCAGGTGCTGTCCCCAAACCAATTATAAACAAGGCAGAGGACAGGCTGTGACTTCCCTTGGCAAACAGGAGAAAATAAACCGGAGCCCCACCCCAGAGACCCACGGGTAGCACTGGGGGGGCGGGGGGGGGGAATGCTGGCAAACTCACCACAGGAAGGGACAGACTGTCAGCCCTAAACCAGAGTGAAGCTGGACCTGGATCCCGGGGAGAGCAGGTGGCCAGGTGGGGGTGGGGAGAGTGTGGGGAGAGGCAGGGAGCTCCTCCTTGTCTAGCCGTGTGCGCATCCCTGAGTATTAGATGGTGAAGCCAATACCCTGCCCACAGGGCAGAGACCTGTTGTGTCCTCATTTCTGGGCACTTGACAGGGGCTCAATTCACATTCAGGCCCTCACTCCATAAAAACTGACTGAGCTCCTGCTGGATCCCAGACTCTCTTCTGGACCCTGGGGATACAGCATCACACAAAACAGATCCAGCCTCTGGGCTCAGGGTGCTGGCACTGCCGGGTTCCATTCATCTGTTGCCTGACGTGCTCAGTGGCCAAGCCCACCTTGCCACCTCCCTGCAGGGCCCAAGACCCTGTCACAGCCTCTTCTCACCTCCCATCATGACTTCTCCAGCTTCCAAGGAAGGATCCACCCCAAGAGCTCAGGGGTGAGCCCCCAAGGTGGCCCACTATCTGCTGCCCTCAAGGCCCAGGACCTCCTAGAAGATGATAGAGACACTCCTCCATCTATCAGTGACAAGCCCCCCACCCCGGCCAACATCTCCAGTCTGGGTCAGGAAGGAGAAGGTCTCAGCTGCCTTCTGTGTGTGTTTAATCATTTCTATTAGTAGTTAAGAAACACAATTCAACAGTGATGCCATACTTGCCCACCATGGGGTAGGAAAGTCAAGTCACATGGTGGGTCTTTCTCTGGCCTCACTTTAGCAGAGCCAAGGACCACTTTGGACAGCTCCCCACTAACCCAGCAAAGGCACTCTGTCCCCAAGTACTTTCACAGGAGCTTTAGACCCCACTCCGTGTTCTGATGCCTCCTGGGGACAGTGCGATCCTTTGGTGTCTACCTCATCTCACCTTGATCAAGCAACAAGTATTTCCTGAGCACCTGTCCCGGAGGGTGGTGCTGAGACCACAAGGCTGGTCAGTTTAACGGGAGGTGCGGGCAGAGAGCCAAGGTGGGGAAGGCAGCTGAGTATATGATTATACCAGGGATTAGCAGTCACCAAGTGGTGTCACAGTGGTCTCCACCCCTTGGGACCTGGCTTCAGAAAGAAGACAGGCCTCAGAGGCCCAAAGCAACCAGAGACCCAGGAGACAGAAAGGTCTTGCCTGGGAAACTGCAAAGCAGTGAGTTCTCAAACCATGGTCTGGGGACCAGCGGCATTTGCATCACCTGAGAATTCACCCAAAATACAAATTCCAGGACCTACTGGAATTTCTAGGCCTACTGATTCTGGACCTACTCAGTCAGGAACCCTGGGGGTAAGGCCTAGCAATCTGTGTTTTAACAACTATTCCAGATGATTCTGATACCCACTCCAATCTGAGAGTCGCTGCCCTGGAAAAGGGGCATCAGAATCATTTGGGGAATTTTTAACATGGGCTCCTCCTTCAAGATTCAGATGTACTACTAATTTTTATTTATTTATTTATTTATTTATTTATTTATTTATTTATTTATTTTTGGTTAAGTAAGCTCTCCACCCAGTGTAGGGCTTGAACTCATGACCCAGAGATTAAAGCATGGTATGCTCTAGCAAGTGAACCAGCTAGGCATGTTCCACTATTTTTAAGAGCTCCCCAGGCGATCATAATATCCACCAAAGCTACAGTCATGGACCCATGGACCCATCTCCTGGTCTCCCTGGAAGGTGTGCCCTGATGGACAGAGGATTTGGTTAGAGGGAAGAGCACAGGAGGGGTGGGCAGGAGAAGGGACCAGCATGAACAAGGGACTGGGAGGAGGAATATGGACCATGGGTTTCTGGAAAACCTGCTGGAATTTTGGATTAATCCCACGGCATCACATGGTGGGGATATTAGTCCTCCTCTCTCCTCCTCGTCATGCCCACACCTAGGAGCCAGGAAAGAAAACCAGCAATGGCTCTGCCTCATGCCCCTGCCCCTCTGAGGCATCTGCTGGGGGGCGAGCCATGGGTCAGGAGTGGGTAGTGAGTGTCTAGGCCAGATGCTACCCAGGGAATCCCCAGGGGTGGGGCAGGGCAGGGCAGGGGGCCGGAGAGTTGCCTCAAGCACTGCAGTCCATTCGATTTTGTTAACCGTAGAGACCGGGCTGGGTGTGGTCACCAGGGAATGAAGGGGGACTGCGGCCACCAAAGCTACAAAGCCCCATGTAAGGCATTGCTTTCGAGGGTGTCAGATGTGCAGGGGAGTCCACCTACAGGTCTTTTTCTCTTCACTAGAGCGTTCTGTACCTCTATTTCCTCACTTGGGAATGAGAAACAGAAAAATAAAGGAGTTGTAAGAGTCCGTTAACGATTAATAACATCTTTGAGCACGATGCCATTCTAGGTCTCATTTGAGCTATTCTAGGTCTCATTTGACTGGTGCAGCACGTGTCAAAATACTCAGCCCAGATGGGGTGCCTGGGGTACTCGGTCAGTTAAGCATCTGACTCTTGATTTTGGCTCCTGGTCCTAGGATTGAGCCCTGAGTTGGGCTCCATGCTCAGCTCCGAGTCTGCTTGGAATTCTCTCTCTCCCTCTCCCTCTCCACCTTCCCCTGCTGGAGTTCTCTCTCTTTCTCTCTAAAATAAATGAATAAAATCTTAAAAAAACAACACTCAGCCCTCCCTGCAGCACTAGTAAGCAGGTGCTAGCATAACACTTGCTTTCCAGTGCAAATGGAGGCACAGTGGGGTAAAGCAGCTGGCCCAGGGGTCACACAGCTAGGGTATGTCAGAGGTGGGATTCCAAGCCAAGCAGCCTGGCCCTGGAGCTCCTATTCTCAACAATCTCCTGGCGACATGGCACTTAACTTAGGGCTCAGTTCGCCCTGGCTCTGATGATGTCCCAAGAGAAACTGGCTGGTCGTACCACCCAGGCCAGCCTTAAGCTCATGCTCTAGAGAGTGGACTTCAGCAGTGTCCCCCTCCCCCGGAAGCACACACGCCTCCCTCTGGGGAGCCTCTCCTGTCTGGCTGCCTTTGCCAGAGAGCCACAGAAGGTTCACATTAGAGGGGAAACCGCACCACCATCACCACCCCCCCCAGGCTAGGTGATAGGTTCCCAGCCATGGAGACGGAGGCTGAGAGCAGTGGGACCTGCGCGCCCATACCGGCTGGCCGGGAGGGGACTCCTGTGTTCTCGTGACTGGTGGCTGTTCATTCTCACTCAATAGCTGCCACAGCCTTTCTCCACATCTAGTAAACAAGTGCCTAGCGAGGGCTGCACGCAAGTTAATGTGTGAGGTTTCCAAGGAGACCCAGGAAGCCTTGTCTGAACTCCTCTCCTCCCCAGGGCCAGTCAGGAGAGTCCTCACCAGAGGTCCTTTGATCACCTGTGTCAGCAGAGTTCAGAGGAACAGCCAGGAGACAGGTGTGGCCCTGGGGCAGAGGCCTCAGCCAGTTTACACCCTGCTCAGAGCAGGAGACCCTGCCTGGGGCAAAGAAGGTTCCCAGACCCACACCTGCCCACCTTTTAAGAGAGAACTCCTGAGAAACCCAAAGTGGTCTGCTTGAGACACTGAGAACATGGATTCTGGAGGAAGCTGGACCTCAGTTAGAGTCCCTACCTCTTCCATGCTGTGTGACTTCAGGCAACTTGCTTAACTTCTCTGAATCTGGATAATGAAAATAATCATTCCTACCTCACTCTAAAGAGTAAATACACAGGACACCTGGGTGGTTCAGTTGGTTGGGCATCTGCCTTTGGCTCAGGTCATGATCCCAAGGTCCTGGGATCAAGTCCCACATTGGGCTCCTTGTTTGGCAGGGAGCCTGCTGTTCCCCCTGCTTGTGCGTGCAGGTGCTCGCTCTCTCTCTCTCTCTCTGACAAATAAGTAAATAAAATCTTTTTTTTTTTTTAAAGATTTTATTTATTTATTTGACAGAGAGAAATCACAAGTAGATGGAGAGGCAGGCAGAGAGAGAGAGGGAAGCAGGCTCTCTGCTGAGCAGAGAGCCCAATGCGGGACTCGATCCCAGGACTCTGAGATCACGACCTGAGCCGAAGGCAGCGGCTTAACCCACTGAGCCACCCAGGCGCCCCGTAAATAAAATCTTTAAGGAAAAAAAAAAGTAAAGACATAATAAATGCAACTATTATTTATAGCTAAATTTTCTTAGAATGTTGTTCTATTATAGCATAAAGAAACTAGATGAATATTCCATCAACATATCGTGTGGTTATACTCCCACACACACACACGGACGATTCATCTGTACACATGTACCTAGATACCCATCATCTCATCACCATACACACACACACAAACTCCTCTCAATTACACACGCCCCACAGTGAAATATGGAGCAACATTACAGACTCACCAGTACCAGACACTGGTCTACCCTGAACCTTCACAATAGCCTGGAAGGAGGGTACCTTTTCCTCCCTCTTTTTTCAGAGGACAATAGACACCTTACCTACTTATCCACTTGCAGCATCGTGGGGGGTCGACACTTCTGGCAGTTCTGGAAATCCTGACCTCCCTCCCTCAGCATCAGAGGAGGTCTGCCCAATTTCCACAGTCATCTCCAGGGCAGCCCCAAGCTGGGCCCCAAGTGCTGACAGCCCTCCATCCCTAGGACAAAGGCCCAACCTGGCTCTCATGCCAGCTGCGGTTGGGGAAACCCCTGCTATGGGCAGAAACCAAGTTGACTTTGAAAAGGAAGAGACAGAAGCCAGGGGGTGGTTGGGCCACTCCCTGTGGGGGCAGGTGCTAAGTTACTCTATAAAACCCCAGCTAATGATACAATTACAGCCATAAACAAAGCCCCAAGAGGAATGAAGGCCAGAAGCCAGACCCCCAAAGGACAGCCAGCTCTGAAGGGTGGGAGGCCCCTCCTACCTACTTTCAAGCCTTGAGGCTCAAAGGGGGCTGACTGGCCATGGGGGTGGGCCGTAGGTAGGCCCATCATCCCAGGCCCTGGCCCACCCCCTGCCCACCTCTGACTGTGAGTCACCCAACTCTCAGCCCTCAGCAGCCCAGCTGGTTCTCCATGGATTTGGTGCTCACTCGAGGGGGGGAGGGGTCCCCTGCCCCATGCCCTGCACCACCTCCACCGGACCGGAACAGGATTCCCATTCGTCCGCACCTACTAGAGCTGAGTTGTAAGCAGTATTAGCTCCCTTCCAGAGAAGCAGACAGAGCACAGAGTCACACAAACAGCCTCTCATTTATGCTTTCTAGTGAACTAGCGTCGGGGTGTGGGGGACAGGCAGAAAGAAGAGGGCCAAGTGAGTTGCTCATTTTCCTATAGTTGGGGAAACTGAGGCATGGTACTAGCATACCAGCAAACTACCATGCAGGGCTCTCCCCTTCGGCCGCGTCTAAGACCAGCCTTTATTGCTGGCATCTCTCCCCTAGACTGTTATCCGCCTGAGGACAGGGCCTGGAGGCTCTCCACCAGGCTGGGCACACAGAGGGCCTCCGAGCAAACAGGCTAAAGATCCGGGAACTACCTTCCGATCTGAGCCAACCCCTTCTGGCCGCCCAAGAGGAAACCAGAGCCACCTTCCTCCCCCACCAATTGCCAGGTCCTGGGCCAGTGGAATCTTAGACTGGGCGGGTGCAGGGGTCTGAGCCCACATCTGAGAAGTATCACTAAGGGCCTGCACGGGCCTTGCCCTTTCTCAGCTGGACTAAGACTCCCTCACTCAGGGTGGGGGCTGTGCGGTAATTCACGGACACTGCCTGGGGGCGTAATGCCAAAGGAGGCACTGTGCTCAAATCCAGACCAGAAACAGAGCCGAACCGTCCCCGGAACAGAGAGGCGAGAGAATCCCGGCTGGAGTGGAATGGGGTGGAAAGGACTCCGCAGCGAGCGGCCACCAGGGAACGGGGAGGGGGAGCTGGGGACACTAAGGGCGCGCGTGCAGAGGAGCCCCGCCCCGGGAGCCCTCCCTCCTTCCCCGCGGGCGCGGGGCTGGGGCGCGCCAGGCTGCTGCGGCGCGAACCTGCTCGCGCAAACCGGAGCAGCTCCGGGCAGCGGTGCGTGAAGCCAGAACCCGGGGCCGGGAAGGGGCCGAGGGGCGGGGACAAAGCTGGCAACAACCCTCTCTCTTCGAGGAGGGAAGTGCACGCGCTATGCCCCTGTGGCCGACCAGGGTTTGGGGAGGTGGGGAGGAGACCCCGCGTGGATTTCGAGGCGGGACGTCAAGGGGTTGGGCGGTACGAACTCCTGGAATAAGGGGGAAGGGGGCGTGTTTTCCGGGATTCTGGACCAAGAAGGTGGGGGTACTTAGGGGCCGGCAGATGGCTGGGAGCTCCGGGGAGCAGAAAGAGGGACGCGCGAAGTGTGAGCTCTGGGGTTGGGGTTCTCAGAGGTCGCGGAGTTAATGCAAAGGGGAGAAGAGCTTAGGATACCAGGGGACGCGCCGCTTCTTCAGACACCGAGGGGGAGGAAGAGACGGGAAGGGAGGGAGGGATGGTACTTCCACCCGCCCCGCTCCAGCAGCCCAGCCCCGGGGGCGTGGCGCCGTCCCGGCCCTCCCACTCCCCGGGACCATCCAGGTTGGGCCTGGCCGGGACGAACTCGGCCCCCGCACGCCTCCCGGGCCTCCGGCGCCCTCCCCCGTACCACCCGCCCCAGCCGCCTCCGGTGGAGAAGGAGTAGGCGCAAGGCCCACACGTCCCTCAAACTTGTTGCAAGTTCACTCCCACGCCTCCCGCCCCTTCGACTCCCAGCTCCCGAGTCGGGAAGGCCCATGCCCGCCCCGGCCCCTCCCGCCTGGTTACATAAGGTCGCGGAGAAGCCGCCCCCGGCCCCGGCCTGCAGTGAGGGGCCGGAGGGGCTCCCGGGCTCCGCAAGCAGCTCCGCTCCGGCCATGTGCGGAGAGTCCCGGACTAGACGGACCGCAGAGCTGGTGTTGGCGCGGCACACACACTCTCTGTCCCCTCTTCAGCCGGCACCCCCATCCACCCACCTGTCTCCCGCACCCACAATGGGGGCGGGGGAGCCTGGGTCCGAGGTTCCGGGCCCTCCGTGCACCCCTTGCCCCCCGGTCCCGCTCACCTAGCTCTGAAGGTCAATCCGTCCGCCGCCTGTGCCCCGCGGCTCTGGCAACTTGTCCCAAGTTCAGGTGTCCGGCCCGCGAGCTGCGCCTGCCGCCCCCTCCCGGACTCCTCCGGCTCCGCGCCACCAGGGAGGCCCGCCCCGTCCGCCCTTCCAGCTGCCGTCGGCGCCGCCGCCGCCGCTCCCTAGGTCCAGCCCGCGTCCGCCGCCTCTGCTGTCACCGAGCCCCGCGCCCGGCGCCGGGGCTCCCCCTGTCAATCCGCACCCACTTCCCGCCGCGCCCGGCAGAGGGCAGCACACGCCCCCGCGGTCCGCCCCGCCCCGCCCCGCCCCTCGCGGGCCTACCGCGGCGCCCGCGGGGAAATGTAGTCCCTCCCGTCGGCTCCGCCAGGAACGCCGGGGTTTGTAGTCCCACTCTGTGAGCCCTGGCTTGTGTACGTGGCCATGGCTTTTTGACTTGGAACTTAAGTTCCACTTCATTTCTGCCTCTTCTGCAAGTTTTTTTTTTTTCTTCTTACTCAGAGATGTCACGAACTACAGCTCACTATGATACACCCCGTGGTTTCTCTGACCCCAAGGAGAGGTGTGCAGCATGCTGTCTTTACTAGAGTCTAGGAAAGATGTAGTAGGGTCCCAGATGGTGGGCTGTTGCTATAGAAACCACTACGTGGCAAACCTCAGTTTCCCTCGTGTTTTGGAATGGAGTGCCCGACTTAGATCTTGTCTTTCACCCCTGACCCTGAACATAAGGAGCAAGGTTGAGGTCAGACTAGTGAAGGATGGGGTGAAAGAAATGTGTACAAGGAGCCTACAACCCTCCTATTATGGTTTTCCAGTAATACCCCTCCTCAAGCTTCATCAGTCCTAGCTTCCCCCCACCCTGCCCCCCGCAGAAGATTCTAGGTGAAAATGTGATCAGTTTCACTCAGCCCAGACCTTTTGAAGTCCTTCTGGAAATAGGTTCTGGGAGCATCACCCCCCTTCCAGAAGTAGCCATGACTGTCACACGTGTACATGGGCATCTAGCATTTCTCAGAAGCTCCCAGTACAAGCTTGATCACAGGTGAGGAGAAGAAGGCCTGGGTAGTGGGAGGATGGGAGCCCTCATCACAGTGCTAGTGGGCTTGTCTGGGGTGGTTCTGCCGGTCCTTTGGTCCATTAGGTCAGCAGAGCATTTTGGGTTGTGGTAATAGGGCCCCTTGGCGCGTCACAAAGGAATGCCTGCCTCAATGTGGAGAGACCCCAAGCTCTGAGGGGCCCAGGGCCCCTCCCCAAGCCCTGCCTTATGCCCTATCTCTCTTAGAACCTCAGTGACACCCCTCCCCACCCCCACAAACCTCTTAGCCCCTGAGAGAGAACAGGTCCAGCAGAAGCACATCTTCCCCTGACTCCGTCTTCCCTCCCATTCCTGTGACCAGGAGCTGCCTTACAGGCCACATCGGCCCTCGAAAAAAAAAAACATGCTGACCAACATGCAGAAAAACTATTTATTAGGACAGAAAGCCCCAAAGCCAGAGAAAGAAGGCTGATTCCAGAGAAGTAGCGCCTGCAGGGCTGAGGGTGGAGAGGAAGAAGGAAGCCAGGCATCTAGGTGCTGAGTCTAGGCGGCAGTGGCAAAGCCCACCCTGTTGTTGCCAATGTCGAAGATGGAATAGTAGGACCTGAGGAAGACGCCCCCGAGGATCCACAGGGACTGGCCACTGCTGGAGGGCAGGTAGGTGGCCTGGACCGCAATGGTGCAAACGCCATTTCCCTGCACAACACGGAAGGGCAGCGCTCATTCCTTGGACCTGGCCCTGCTCAGCCCTGAGCCCCAGGCCAGGAGCGCGAAATGCAGAAACGAGGGAGCCAGGCTTGTGACCCCTGGGGGCTCACAGGCCAGCTGAGCCCCAGAGTAGGAGGGATTTCTGCAATGGATGGAAGCAGGCTGTGGTGACCGTCTGCAGTCTCCTCTCCCCAAGTTCCCATCCACCTCCCTTTTGCTCCCCATCTGGAGGAGGTCAGCCTGCTGGCGAAGCCTTGAAGCCAGACCAATTCAGCTTCCAACCTGAGCTTCACCCCGACTAGCTGTGTAGCCTTGCGTCTGTTTCTTAACCTCTCTGGACCTCCAAGTTTTCACTTGTAAAATAGAAATTAGCACCCCCTTCCTCAAATGGTCTGACAGTTCAGCGGGATGGTGTAGGCAAAATGCTTCCCATAGGGCTTACCCTAGTGAGTACACAACCCATACCCCAGCGCCTCTCCACACTCATTAGTAATAGTAATCAATAATAGATGGCACTCTTCTGTTTCGCGGCCTCGTGCCAGTGTAGGGGTTTGGAACCAGTGAAGGCAGAAAATAAAGTGGGGCTCACGAAGAGCTGGGGGATAGCATGTGGTGAGGAGACCCGGTATCTCGGGCCCCCGGCCCCTCCTCACAGCCGTCGCGTCCCTACAGACTCACTGTGAAGACGTAGGAGTGGTAGGGCAGGGAGAAATGCACACCACTGATGAGGAAGGTCAAGGTGGGCAGGTTCTGGATGTTGTTACAGTCCACGGTAAACTGCAGAGAGGAACAAGGCCCCAGGTGCTGCATCGCCCACCTGAGAGGACCTGCCAACCCCCTCCCCTCAGTGCCCTTGATCCCGCTGGGGCCCTGCTTGGTCCCACAGTCCAGTTAGTTTGATCTTACTCCAAAGCCTGAAAAGTGTTTAGCCCATTACTTTGGAAGGGCTGAAGCTCCAAGGAAATTCTGCCCCAATAGTAGCCACCCATTACCCTCCCAGCTCAAGACCCAGCCCCCAGCCCCAGTTCTCCCAAGCCCCCACCCACCCACCTCCAGGGCTTTGGGACAACTAGGAGCAGGAGGCCAAGAGTGGGGCTATTTCCAGAAGAATCATAAATGCCTCCCAGGGGGCCTCTCTGAAAGAAGGAGGATGCCTTTACTAGACACACCTGTCCGTACTGGTCAGCCTGGGCCCCTGTAGCCTGCAGAAGGGCGCTCAGGTACTGCTGGGGTACAGTGAGCGGAGATGTGCCTGTGTCCACAATGGCCTGACAGCCCTGGGAGCACCAGCCCGTGGCATGGCCACCAATGAGGAACCTGGATGATGAAGAGATGAACGCCTTCAGCATCTCCAGCTCAGGGAATCTAGGAAGTTGGCTTTCCCGCACCCCCAAGGGACAAACAGCCACAGCCACAGAATTGTGGTATACCTGGAGGTAAGGATTCTGCAGAGGTCCTTCCAACCATCCCCCTGCCTCACACCATTCAGAGTCTTTTCAAAGCCACCTAAATGGCCATGGAACGTTGTTATTTAAAGTTCCAAGGAAGGTTCTAGAAACGCTGAAAGCCGGTGTCACTGAACGGTTTAACTATGACCACATTAATTCTCCCCCCAAAAAACATCATAGTTTCCAATTAGTAAGCACATAGTGTTGAACCACAGGGTTTAGAATGTTTCAGATTCCAGACCTACCCCATTTACATTGTGCCCACCTCACCCACTTTTCCAGGCTGAGCTGGGCCTTCAGTCTCCAGCAGAGGATAGCTGTGGCTTTGTGGGGGAAGACTTCAGGGGTCTCCTATGTGTACCTCCTAGAAGTACCTACCTCTGTGTGTGTATGTGTGTGTGTGTGTGTGAGAGAGAGAGAGAGTCTGTGGGTGCATAACATGAAATGCCTCGAAGCCTGCCAGGTCTTCAAGCTCCAGCACAGACTCACTCCTCAATGCCAATCTGCCAGTAGCGCTCCTGGGTGACGGGGGCCCAGTAGATCGGTCCACTGTGCAGGCTGTGGTCTATCCCTCCAAATATGAGAACTGCTCCATTCTGAGAGCTCATGCCTCTGCAGAAGGGAAAGGGAAGGGTGAATCAGGGAAATCGCTATAGAAAAGATTTCCTGTTGAACATTCATCTTCAAAGGGAAATAGAGGTCCTGCCCTGGCTGCAGGCTGGGGGTCCCTAAGAGCATGGCTATGTCTCCCCTCAGACTGGGGTCCCTGAGGGCAGGTCTATGTCTCGCCTCAGACTGGGGTTCCTGAGGGCAGGGCTGTGTCTCCCCCCTCAGACTGGGGTCCCTGAGGACTGGTCTATGTCTCCCTTCTTCAGACTGGGGCTCCCTGAGGCAGGGCTGTGTCTCCTCCCTCAGACTGGGCCCCCAAGGACAACACTGTGTCTCCCCGTCACACTAGGCTTGCTGAGGGAAGGAGTTGTATCCCCCTTTATCACTGCAGCTCCAAGCTGAGCCCCTCAGAATTCCCAGTGCCTCTGGTTCCAGATGCAGGGCCTCAGGGGAAGCTGCTGGCTGTGTGGCCCCCCCCATCCCACACACCCTTCTCTCTCTTCCAGTTCTTGCTACTATTGTCCTATGTCACTGGGAGTCTCACCCTGAGCCCCACTTGTCATTTTTCTGCTGGGACTGGAAGGAGGTAGAGCCTTGGCAAAGAGGAGAGAAGTGTATTCCCTGGTCCTTTCAGCCTCCCCTGGGAGCCGAACCTGAGTGTGGAATTGGGCAGAGCTCCTAAGGGCAAAACTCAGAATGAACTGTAATCAGAGGTGAGACTAAATCAGCAGCATTAGGAACAGGGTGACACTGTTGATAGTCAGACTCAGGAGATTAAGGTGAGAGAGTACATGCTGACTATCTCCAGAAGGTGGCTGGCTAACTCTGGGAGAGGAAAGAAAGTCCCCCACAGGCCACTGACTCCACCCCCACCACCTGGCTCCCAGGCACCGACATGAAGCGGCTGCATGGCTTGTGTTTGCGGTGAGAAAAACACCCTATTATGGGCAAACTATGAACCTTGACCAGAAGACTCCAGGACCTGGAGAGAACAATACATCAAAGGAGATGAAGCAATAAATTGTACACGAAAGAAGTGTCCAGAAGGCAGTGAGCTAACTGCAGCTCTGGGCAGGAGGTAAATCCAAGAGGTATCCAGAACGAGCAGCCTACTCAAAGCTAAGTTCACCCAGAAGAAGGAACGATTCTGAACTGGTGATGAAACGCGAAGTCTGAGTGGGCTGGGGACAGACACAGAGATGAGGGAAAGGATATGGCTAGGGGGACAGTTGGACAGGAGAGGACAGCCCAGGAGGAAAGTCCTAGACACAGTAGGAGCTGAAGCCAAATGCCTGATGGGAAGCCCCCAACCCCCAAAGCATTGAGCTCACTTGTCTGGGGATGGGGGGAGTTGCCTGGGAGCTCAGGAACACCCCCCCACCCTGCAAGCAGTATCTTACCTGCCCAGGTAGAAGCTGAAGACCGGGCTGGAGAGGAGGCCAGCCTGCAGCAGGCCCTGCAGAGCCGTGGCGCTCCTACCCTCTGCCAGGGCTGGGTAGGCCAGGCCCATGATGCCATCAAACTTGAACTGGAGGAAATAGGGACTTGGCTCGTGCTCACTAAGGCCAAACTGCTGGTTGGGGACCTGAGCGCTCTGGACCTGGAAGGGACACGGGGGATGGGAGAGGATAAGTGGAACTCCACTCACCTCCCCATACCCTCCCCCACAAAGACCCTCGAGGCTCCCTAGTTCATCCCTCCCTCACCCCGGCCCCTTGCCTTCTTCTTCTTCTTCTTCTTTTTTTTTTTTTTAATAAATATGTAATGTGTTATTAGCCCCAAGGGTACAGGTCTGTGAATCACCAGGTTTACACACTTCACAGCACTCACCATAGCACATACCCTCCCCAATGTCTATAACCCCACCACCTGCCCCTTGCCTTCTTGATACATCTTGCAAGAGCCAAGTTTTCTCTCAAGTGGCCTTCTCTGGCTGCTGCTGCAGCCACCACCACCCCCCGCCATCTTCTTCCCCCTGACCCCCCTCCCCTGGTTTAAGCTCCTTCACTAAAGGACTAGGTCATCCCCTCCATCAGGGGCACTCAGTGTGCGAAGGGGACGGCATGGAGGGGCACTTGGTGTACTCATCGGCGGGTTTGTACTCAGTAGAGCACTAGGTTTTCTCTGTATTCTCAGGTCGGGCTAAACTCCCATCAGACTCAGGTCTGAGAGCTTCCAGGCCAAGTCAGAGCCCCAGGGACAACTCCCACATCCTGGGGCACAGAGTGGCCTGCAGCCCGGCTCACCCTCAGAGTGTCATAGCCGTAGACACCACGGAGGCTGCCGCTGCCATACTGCACGGAGAAGGTCTGCCCGTGACTGGAGTAAGTCGAGGACGCGTTGGGGTTGAAGCGGGAGTGAGTGGCTACAGTTGAAGGAGAGTTTGGGGAGACAGGCCAGCAGGCGGAGGGCTGCCCCCCCGAGTCCCAGCCTGTGCTCCCATCCCGGGGCCCCAGCATCCCAGGACACATGGTCTCGGGGTTCAGGAAGCACAGGAAGGCCTATGTGAGGGTGGCCAGGCTTGGCCTCAAAGCCCCCTCTGACTTGCAGAATCTTTTTTTTTTTTTTTTAAAGATTTTATTTATTTATCAGAGAGAGAGAGGGAGAGAGAGCGAGCACAGGCAGACAGAATGGCAGGCAGAAGCAGAGGGAGAAGCAGGCTCCCCGCCGCGCAAGGAGCCCGATGTGGGACTCGATTCCAGGATGCTGGAATCACCCAGGCGTCCCTGACTTGCAGAATCTTGTGTTGTTCTTTGACCGTGACCCTTGGTAGGTAAGTGGCCTAGCATCCTTCTCTGCTTCCCTGCCCCCTCCTTGCAGATCCCCCCCCCCCGAGAAATCACTCATCATCTGTGGGAGCAAATGAACGTCCAGGGGATCCCTGTGTTCCCTCCACCCTCACCCTGTCAAAAACCTGGACGTGACCAGTGAGGGACTCTTTGGATTAGAAGTGTCAGGACCCAAACCCCCAGGCTCTGGCAGGGACCAAGGCAGCGTTAAGGAGAGGAACTTGGCCTGTCTACAAATACGGCTACAAGACAGGGACCAGCTCTTGCATTGTTCTCCCCTGCGTCTAGGAGACACGCGGTGAGAACTTAGTAAGCAGCGGAGTGGAGTGACATGGAAAGACTGTTGCTGACTTTGGTGAGAGGGAATGGTGTCGTCTACAGGGAACAGAATGGAGCAGAGCAGAGTGGGATGGTTGGAGCTGGGGGGCAGAGGGCGGACTGGAGCAGGTGAAGGAGCATGTGTTGGTGAGAAGGAAGACAAACAGACCACCCAGACCTAGGGCCAGCCTCTTCCTTCGGTCCTGCACATGCCCCTTGACCCTGGCCAAGTACCTGACTCTCAGGATTAAAGCCCTCAGACCCCACCATCTCTTGCCCCTTCCCCCCAAGGCGGTCTGCGCCCTCCCTTGCCAACCACTCTCCCTAGCGAGCCCTGCACTTACCACAGGCCTGGCTCTGGCACTGGACCGAGGGCACCCACAGACTGGAGGATCCGGTATCAAAAAGGACCAGAAAGTTCTGCGGTGGGGTCCCGATGGCGATTTCTCCAAGGTATAGACTCTGGGGGGCCATGGGGCAGGCTGTTAGCTCTGGAGGGATACAGAGACCCTCAGGCCCAGCCTCCTCCTTGGACAGAGCCCTTGCTCTACAACCTGCCACCGAGGAAGAGGCCCAAGCCTATCTTCCGTACTTGCCCAGAACACACAGACCCTCAGTGGGGGCTGGCAGGTGTGAGAGAAGGGAGCAGGACGCAGGCGCCAGGTGGGAGGGTACAGAGAGATAGCTCGGCACACCCCTGGGAGTCCGGCCTCAGTCTTTGGCCCCAAGGAGAGGGAACCCCCACGGAGGGTCAGGACTCACATCCAGATAGGCCAGGGGTTCGTAGACCATGCCGAGATCGCCAACGTGGTACTTCTGGGCAGGGTCATTCTTGTGGGTCCTCAGGAACTCCCCCAGTAAGCCCTTCTCCTTCATGGTTGCACGGACAGGCTCTAATTTCCTCAGGGGGACTCTGAAGAAGGCCTGGCGTCAGGGCAGGGCCCTCCCTACTTCCTACAGCACCTCTGACAGTCCTGGTTCCTCCATCCCTCCCTGCCGTGCCACCTCCAACCGCATCCCTCAGGCCCCAGCCCCCGTGTCCCCTGTGCCCATCACTGTGTCTCTGTGTGTGTCTCCCTCTCGCTCCTGCTCTGGCCCCAGCTCCCTTCGTTTCTCTCTGTCTCTATGTCTCTTTCCCTAGGTCTGTCCCTCTGTTTCTTTCTCCCTCTGCCTCTCTCTTTCCCTCTCCCTCTCTTCAAAGCTCTTCACAGGACTTGTTACACGATTCAGAAAACAAATACCTTCCCTGATGCATGCCCACATCCCATCTCGAGGGTCTACATCCTATCCTGGCCCTTTGCTCTGAGATATCCCATAAATTCCTTCCCTGGAAGGCAAGGAGGACTTTGGCCATTAGCCCTGGCAGGATATGTGCATTGTTTTTGTGTAAGTAAGCTCTACGTCCAGTGTAGGGCTTGAACTCAGGACCCCAAGATCAAAGGTCACGTGCTCTACCGAGTCATCCAGCTAGGCGGCCCAGGAGATATGCATTTTAAGAAAGATTTCAGAGATAGCAGAGTTCACCCCAGTCCCCTCCGGTGGTGGCCCTCCGGCACCTGGTCCTGGATGACTAAGACACAGCATGGGTATGGGGGACAGCACTAGACTGGGACTCAGAAGAAAGGATCCTGTGTCTGCCCTTGCCTCGAATTGTCTGGCCTGGGGCCAGTCACTGCTCTTCTCCCGATGCAGGCGCAGTAGAAGTTGGCCTGGGTGGTCTGGAACCCAGATCCACCCTGGAATTGGATGAATTGGATGAATTGGATGATGAAGTCTGCACTTCTGCCCCCCATCTCCCTCGGGTTCTCCTCCTTCAAGACCTGCTTGCTGCCATCGCCTCGGAGGTCTCTGTGGGTCCACCCAGGCTCATTCCGGGCTCCAGAAGTCCTGCTCTTTGCATTTCTTTCCCCACCTGATTCCCCATTCCCTCAAGACCCCACTTTCGCCCTCCATTCTGCACGGAACCCATTCACGTTGAGCTTTGAAGACTGATGGTTGCTTGGGCTCGCCGCTTCCCCGGAACTTGCGTATCACACACAGGTTTCTTCGAGGAGCCTTGTCTTCAGCAGGTATCGGCATCGGTCCTCATGGGTGAGACGGGCAGCCTTGTGCAGGCCAGGCACCCTCCCAGGTCCTGGGAGCCACGCCTTCTCGCCCCCTTTCTTCTGACGTCTCTGCAGGTGCACGTAACGTTCCTGCTGTCTCTGCTTACATGCCTGTGCCATCTGCTAAATAAATCGTGGGCCTTAAGGGAGTTTTTAGCAAACATCTGCCTATCCAGAAATCATCGTTCCTTTCTGTGGAAGAAAGCACACCTGCCGTTCAGTGTCTATTTGGACAGCAGTCACCCCGACTCTGTCCCAGGTCCATCTTTTCTCATCAGATGGGGAAGCAGCTGTGCTTTTTCCTTTGCCTGGAAGTGCACCCGCCAGCAGATTAAGTCTTCAGCAAGGCATGTAGCCTGTAGTGAAGGATTATGGGGAACACACCAGGATGCTTTGCTTAAGATAATGAAAAGGAAGCCCAAGAGAGTAAGAAATGAATTAGCCTGCACAATCACAAAGTGTGTGGCCCCAGCTTTTGCTAACAAAGACAGCATCACTGACACACATTGCTGGGGTGTTTAGCGGATTCAGAGCAGGGAAGGAGAGGGCCACCCAGTCACAGCTGATGAAACCAGACAAACCAGGGGCGCCTGGGTGGCTCAGCCGGTTAAGCATCTGCCTTCGGCTCAGGTCGTGATCCTGGGGTCCTGAGATCAAGTCCCACATTGGGCTCCTTGCTTAGCAGGGAGCCTGCTTCTCCCTCTGCCTGCTTCTCCCCCAGCTTGTGCTCTCTCTCACTCTCTCTATCTCCAACAAATAGATAAAATCTTTACAAATAAAAAAGAAAGAAAGAAAGAAACCAGACCAGTGCCAGAAAGACAAGTCATTCAGTCTAGAGGTTGACCCAGTCCCTGACCCTTCAGAAGAATCCACTACCTCAAGCCCCTTGTCTCTGATTATTTCCCCCTTAAAAACCCTCACTTGCAAACCATCGGCGCATTCGGGACTTTTGAGCATTAGCTCCCCACGCTCCCAGGCAGCACCACACCGATCTTGCTTCATGGCAAAAACTCTGGGTCACATTTCTTATTGGCTTACAGGGCAGGACAAACTCTCCTTTGGTTCAGTTACAGACATTTCATGAGGGCAAAGTTGTAGCTCATCCGACCTCTGAGTCCCCGGCTTACACCTGCTCAGGAAGCCCTCCCTGTCCCAGCGGAAACTCTGGAGTGGAGCCTGGTGGGGAGGCCACTGGCCAGGTTACCCCTCACAGGGCTCCAGACTCCTGCCCAAACTCCTGCTCCAGCAGCCAGGCCCCAGACTCACTTGATAACTGCCGCCTCTAAGAGCTGGAAGCTGACCAAGGCCACCACCATCCACTCCATGATGCCGGTTCCCAACTGGCCACAGAAGAAGGGCTGCTCCAAGTTGGGCTGTTGCACTAAGTGGATGCCTGAGTTCTCCTTCTGCCTTTATACCCCCAGGTCCCTGCCTCCCGGCCCCAGGCAAAAGCCTGACTTCAATCCCAGGTGCACCTGAGCTCCGCCTATTAGCTGTTTCTGGATGTTTTCCTTCTTTTTTTTTATTTTTTCCAATTTATTTATTTGAGACAGAAGGAGAGCACACAGGGGAAGAGGGGCAGAGTGGAAGGGGAAGCAGGCTCCGCATGGAGCAGGGGGCCTGACGCAGGGCTCAATTCCAGGACCCTGAGATCATGACTTGGGCTGACGGCAGCCGCTTCACTGACTGAGCCACCCAGACGCCCCTGTGTGTCTTCCTTCTTGAGGGTGGCCACAGAGGACTTTTCATCTTGTGCCCTTTTGAATGCAAGCTGTGGGGGCCAAGAAGTGTGAATAATAGGGGTTTCCATTAAGATGCACTGGTGGGGGCGCCTGGGTGGCTCAGTGGATTAAGCCGCTGCCTTCGGCTCAGGTCATGATCTCAGTGTCCTGGGATCGAGCCCCGCATCGGGCTCTTTGCTTAGCGGGAGCCTGCTTCTCTCTCTCTCTCTGCCTGACTCTCCGCCTACTTGTGATTTCTCTCTCTGTCAAATAAATAATAAATAAAATCTATTAAAAAAAAAAAAAAGAAAAGATGCACTGGTGAGGGTTTCTTCTTGTCCAGGAATGGAAGCATGATGTGACAGTTCGGGATGAGGGCCAGAGTCAGGTCCATGGAGGGCCACAGGGCCTCCAGAGATGGGTTTCTCAGCCTCCGTACTATTGCCATTTGGGAATTCCTTGTCGGGGGGCTGCTCCGTGCTGTTGAGATGTTTAGCGCCTTCCCTGGCCTCTACCCAGTGATGCCACCAGCAGTCCAAATGTTGTGAACCAACGTCTCCGGGCATTGCCCATTGTACCCTGAGGGGCCCAAATTGTTGAGAGTCACTGGTGCATAGGTGATGCCCTCGGAGGTCTGACTCAAGTCCTGGTTCCCAGCTCCCCCAAACCTTGTGGGAGCCTGATCGGGTGGCTGGGAAATGGGGCCAGTACCTAAGATGCTGGCAATTCCATGGGGGTAGTGAGACGCTGCTGGTGGTGTGATGACGGCTGGAGCCTTAGCCCTGAGGCCAGTGGTGGGGCTGACGTGCCGATGGCTGAGGTCAGAGCTATTTGCAGCAGCTTTGGAGGCTACCCAGTCCAACGGAGTTCAAATTGGACAGTCTGTCATCATAGCTCAGCAGGTGCTCAGGACACACCCGTGATGTAAATCACACTGGCCTCTGGAACAGCTCAGCAACAACAAGAGGCCTGGGGCAGGGGAGGAGGGGAAAGGCCAGACCTTGCCTCTCTTCCTCCTTGTCTCTCTTCTCTAGCCCCACAGAGGCTCTGCCCCTGTCTGTAGTGCTCCTTCCCCCGTTACTGTCCTCCAAGCCGCCATGTGCCCCTGTCCCGCCTGTAAGTGTGGTCCACCTTTTGCCTCTCTCTCTCTCTCTCTACCCCCCCAGCCCAACTTGCTTCCCAGCTACAAGTTTCTCATTAGCTGAGATGACCAGGAGCTGGCCCAATGCCCACCAGCCTAGCACAGGAAAGCTCCCCAGTTTGGGGTGAGTGGAAAAAGTTCCCAAGTTCTCCCCATCTCTGCCACCTTGTACCGCACACGCAGGGCTCCAAACCCTAGTCAGGCCCTCAGGTCCAGGCAGAAGGCCACAGCCAGGCCTGCAAACACGGATATAATCCAGCCATTGGGGGAGATTTGCCTCTGGCTGCCACCAGGCACTGCCCAGCCAGAGCACCAGAGCCTCCCCTAGCCCTGTGATGGGGGAGGGAGAGAGGGCACTAGAGGTCTTCCCAGGACTGGCACAGAATGGGATGGACCTGCCTGATGGTGTCTCAAAGCCAAAGCAGCTCCCATTCCTCCTGCAGCCCCCCAGGGACACGCTGGACTCCGGGATGGAAGGCAAGGAGTGAGGGACTGCACTCCATGGAGCAGGGGGTCCACAGATTCTCTCCCATCTAACGCGTCCAAATTCTGCCCATCCTTCAGTGCCTCTGAATCGGGGGATGTGCAGTCTGAAGACACCTTAGATGTCATCCACGGCCACTTCCTACCAAGGACACCCAAAAGCTTTTGCACAGCAAAGGAAACAATCAACAAAACTAAAAGGCAGCCTACCGAATGGGAGAAGATATTTGTAAACATCTTATCAGATAGAGGGCTGGTATCCATTGCATCATGAGAAAGTGTGTGGGGCCTGGTATTTCGTATTTGTTCCATCAGACAACCCTCACAACCATCCCACAAGTTGGATTATCTTAACCGGAGGCCATTTCAGCCATCTGTATCTCAAACAGCTGGAACCTGAACTCTGTGTACAGACAGGGAGAAATAGACAGACTGATTATTTCCTCTCTGTTCTATGGACTAACATACTCTCGCTCCCTGGACACAACTCACCTGACTGGCTTACGTGGAAAGTTGGAGTGGGGCTGTGTGGGATGGTGGGGGGCATGTCACATGGCCACCCAGGTGCAGGAAGTGGAAGAATGGGGTAGGATCTCTGGGTCAACTGGAAGCCGGATTGCAAACCGCACTAGGCCCTTCCAGCTTCTTCTCATTCCTGCTTTGCTTCTGTCCCCCACCCCCTCTCCCATTGCACACCGGCTTTCTCCTCATTACTGACCACAGCCAGCTGACTTGCACACTTCCAGAGAAAGAAGGAAATCAGCATTCCCAGACGAATTCCTTGAATCCTTGACCCACTCCCGGACCAGCCAACTGCAGCCCACAGCAGGGCCCTGAGAGAACCTGGAGGCTCCCTTGGGAAGCATTATGAAGGGTGCAGACAGAAGGCCCCAGAAGCAGCGAGGGATGCTTCCAGGCAAATCTCAGAGATGTCCACATACCTGTATTTCTTATGATATATGGACCCTACCACGAACTCTTCCTCACCCCTCTTTGCACAAATTAAAGAATGAGACGGTCACGGGTGACATGCAATTCCCTTGAGAAGACCAGTGTCCACCACTTGTTGACCCCCTGTCCCCAGCAATACACTTACCCTTTCCCAGCGGAGCTTCCCTGACTGGGAGTGGGGATAACATCAGCCCCCAGGCTTGCGGCAACCATCTAATAAGGCCTGTGATTGTGAAAGTTCTAGCAGGGGCAGGCCCCCAAGACCTTGCAGCTGAGTCGGAGTCTCTCTCTTAATGGATCAGGGCTGGCGGCGGGGCTGAAGAGGAAAAGGGACCTGGGGAGGCACAGACAATGTTCTGTTTCTTGACCGGGGCTCCCCTTACGAGGTCTGTTGAAGTCAGCAGAACTCACGTTCTGCACACCTTTCTGTGTGCGTGTAGTACTTCCAATCATGTTTTATAAAGTCACCATGGGAGCAGGGGGAAGAGAAGAAAGGAGATAGGACACCCGTCCTAGGAGAGCCCCTCCCCCGAAATGAAGAAGGGAGGGGTCCCTGCCAGGGAGTTCCCAACTGATGGGGACCCGGCAGGGTGGTCTGTGATACCACTGTCCCCAGCAGGGAAGAAGAGATGCCCTCACAGGAGATAAGGACCAGCATGTATTCTGGGTTGATCATAATACATTTATTTATTTATTTTTCATGACATGAGAGTTTATCATGAAAGTAAATTAAACAAACAAACATACAGTATGGCTAGTGGTGGCAAAGGCAATCTGGTAGCTTAAGGCAAGTTTTAATGGAGACGAGTTTAGACATATGATGCCGTGATGTGATTTTTTAAAAATATAGATTATGGAAAAATATCAAATTGTAGCAATAACTTAATAAAAGTTTTCAAAGCCTGCACTCTTGGAGAAAAAAGATCTTAACTCTGGCATTAAGAGAGAAGCAGCAGTGTGCTGAATGATAGGAAAAGTCAAATATTTATGGAAGGATGACAATATGAACATTTAATAGCATTTCTTCTTAATTACTGGTGGGAAAAAGCCCCTATCTGGAAGCAATAGAGAAAAATGTATTATCATCATCATGTTATTTTTAAAAAATTACGTGCAGGGACGCCTGGGTGGCTCAGTCAGTTAAATTTCTGTCTTTGGCTCAGGTCATGATCCCAGGGTCTTGGGATCGAGCCCTTCGTTGGGCCCCCTGCTCAGCAGGGAGTCTGCTTCTCCCTCTGCCTGCCACTCCCCCTGCTTGTGCTCTCTTTCTCTCTCTGATAAATTAATTAATTAATTAAATGCAGAAGTCAAAAACCAAAAAGCTCTGGGGTAAAGTAATCTTAAAATACCATTTCAAGGGCCACTTAAAAGGTGATTACCTCAGGGGAAATGAGGGCCCTGATTATGTAAACACATTGAGTTCACAACACCAAAAACCAACCAAATTCATTCATAGTCCTTAGTTACACAAGATCAGCACAGTCTCTTATGATGCATTATTGTTTTTTTTTTTTAAGATTTTATTTATTTATTTGACAGAGAGAGATCACAAGTAGGCAGAGAGGTAGGCAGAGAGAGAGGAAGGGAAGCAGGCTCCCTGCTGAGCAGAGAGCCCCATGTGGGACTCGATCCCAGGACCCTGAGATCATGACCTGAGCCGAAGGCAGTGGCTTAACACACTGAGCCACCCAGGTGCCCCTGCATTATTGTTTATAACAATTTAAACACACTCTTTACCATGCATGACTATAAATATGTAAAAATATTGACTATAAATAGGTAAAATCAGATATGTAAAAACATATCTGAAACAAGAAATGTTTATGAATTAGAAGACCTATACACATTGAAAGTCACTCCCCCCATCAGTCAAGTATATATACATATATATGCATATGTGTATGTGTTTTATTTGATGACCTTACCTACCCAAAGGATACAAACATAGTCATCCAAAGAGCATCTGATCCCCAACGTTTATAGCAGCAATGTCCACAATAGGCAAACAATGGAAAGAGCCCAGATGTCCATTAACAGATGAATGTATAAACAAGATGTGATATACATGTGGTAGATAGACAGAGAGATAGATAGAACTATTACCCAGCCATCAAAAAAATTGAAATCTCAACATTTGCAAAATGTGACTGGAACTAGGGGCATTATGCTGAGCAAAATAAGTCAATCAGAGAAAGACAACTATCATATGTGGAATTTAAGAAACAAAACAGAGGATCATAGGGGGAGGGAGAGTAAAATAAAATAAGACAAAATCAGAGAGAGAGAGACAAACCATAAGAGACTCTTAACCGTCAGAAACAAACTGAGGGTTGCTGGAGGGGAGGTGGGGGGATGGGGTAGCTAGGAGATGGCCATTAAGGAGGTCATGTGATGGAATGAGCACTGGGTGTTATACGCAACTGATGAGTCACTGAAATCTACCTCTGAAATTAATAATACACTATATGTTACTTAATTGAATTTAAATAAAATAAAATAAAAACATAAATGCGGTGACCTTATTCAGACTTCAGTTCCTTTTCTGAATTGACCACGTCAGTTTTTCAAACCCTTTAAAATAATACCATTCTGTTATGATAAAATACATTTTTGCAAAAATTCAGGAATGTAATAACATTTAATGAATGCAACCATGAAAAATATTTGTAAAGAGGTACCAATGACTTATCACTTTTTCCAGTGCTGTATGCAAAAAAAAATTGCATTCAATCTGACAGTGAGTCATTTTTTAAAATAGTCTTATACTACTTCATTTCAAAAGGTTCTATTAATAGTCCTTTTAGAAAATACCGTATGTATAACCTGTGAGTTTTTTCGCAGAATAATTAATGAAGAAAATGTACCCTCTGCACAGATGAACATTTTCTCTCTAATCTTATCACCCAGTATTGTTTTTACAAAAGCAAATATTATAAAATACACTTAAAAGCAGCTACCTTAAATACGATTTTAACACAAATTACTGTGGTAGCTGATTCATCAATATCTCCAGTTGTTTTTTAAAAGTTATTTATTTATTTATTAGAGAGAGAGAGAGAGCACACACGAGTGGGTGAGGGGCAGTGCAGAAGCAGAGGGAGAGAGAGAGAGAATATCAGATTCTGTGCTGAGCATGGAGTCCGACTCAGGGCTCAATCTCACAACCCCGAGATCACGGCCTGAGCCACATTCAAGGGTCGGATGCTTAACCACCTGAGCCACCCAGGCACCCCTTCAATATCTCCAATTTAATATGCTGTTTCATACATGAAGAAGCTCCACTATCCCTTTTGGGTTGACTTTTTTAAAATCCCTGAATAGAACAGAAGGCAACCTTGTACTTTAGGCGTTTTCGTAGAGTATTACCATCTACGGAGAATATCTCTGCACAGACTCATGATCACACAACAGAAAGTAAAACAGATCTGGGACAGACTAGATTTAACACCAGCTGAAAATGTTTATGTTTAAGGAGGAAAGAAAAAGAAGCTGATTAAAAAAGGATACAGCAAGGGCTGCCTGGGTGGCTCCATGGGTTAAGCATCTGCCTTCGGCTCAGGTCGTGATCCCAGGGTCCTGGGATCGAGCCCCACATTGGGCTCCCTGCTCGGGGGAGATCCTGCTTTTCCCTCTCACCCCTGCTTGTGCTCTCTGTCTCTCTGACAAATAAATAACAAAATAAATAAAATCTTTAAAAAAAAAAAAGAAAAAGGATACTGCAAGAGAGAGTCCAAGATAGCAGAGGAGTAGGAGACCTTAATTTTGTCTGGTCCCAGGAATTCAGCTAGATAGCTGTCAAACCACTCTGAACACCTGCGAACTCAGCCGAAGATAGAAAAAAAGGAAAACAGCAATTCTAAAAGGATATTACAGCTTTAACAACTATAAACTTTGTGATAAAAGGCTGTGGCAGGGGCATCTGGGAGACTCAGTCACTTATGCATCTGACTCTTGGTTTTGGCTCAAGTCATGATTTCAAGGTATTGAGATGAGCCTCCACCCTGAGCTCCACGCTGGGCCAGGAGCCTGCTTAAGATTCTCTCTCTCCTTCTGCTTGCCACCCGGCACTGAGGTACATGTGTTTTGTCTCTCTCAAAAAAATAAATAAATAAATAAAAGTAAAAATAAAAGGCTATCGTAGACAGCTCCACACCACAAGGCTTCTAGCTTACAAATAATTCAAATGCAATGCCATGGACTACAAAAACTGGGAAACAATTAACTGAACATCGCTACCTAAAATGCAGCTGTGTAACCAACACATCTAAAATTCTAAAAGAACAACTGATCTGGGGCCGGGAGCAGGGGGAAGAAACCCTCTGATGAAAATTTTAATTTATTGACTTGCTTTTAAATGACATAAACTTTTAAATTAAAATGGAGGATGAAAGGAGCTTTCCAAGCAGATAGTCTCAGCTCACTAAAATCATGCCAACAAGATAAGCCTGCAGAGAAAAAAATTTCAAATTATTAGCTGCATGCCTACAAATTTAGAAACACAGGTATTATATTCACACTGCCAAAACCATGGCAGTGTGTGATGCCTTGTTACTAAGGCTGAGGACAAGACCATAGTACCTCCAGTGACCAGAGTTTCTGGTCTTTCAGTGACTCTTTCTGCCAACTAGAAACAATGTATATGCAAAGCTGGGTGGGCACACCTGCTGTGCTGCTACTTAACGAAGGTGAAGGTCATCACCGTCACCTAAATTGGAGCCAGGAATAGGCTTTTATAGTTTCTTGACATCCAGTTCCTCCCGATGGCACCTGCTTGGTCTTCTAACCCACACCTCCTTCTCCAAACCTCTTCCAAAGCCTGTTGTGCTAACACATCCGCCGGTGGGGCACGCTCCTCGTCAGACCCCAGGCAACCCCTACCATCCAGTCTCTAGAGGTCAGTGCAGTCTTTCCAGATAACAAGACTCCGTTCAGAATCGTGGGAGCCTTCCCACATACCTTGCCACATCCTCCCGGCTAGGTGTGTCGTGTTCTCCTTGCCAGCTGGCTAGAAAACCCTGCAGAGACAGACTGGCTCCTGGGGCCACTAAAGTGATTTCCTAGTGGCTGTCAGGGCAGGTGTTCTGGAAGCATGCCTGGAGATCCTCATGGGGCCTGTTCCCGAAGCTCATGTACTTATTCTCACATTCGCAACTCAGCTTCCTGATAACTCGTGCTTGAGTTCTTGAACTTGGGTCTCTGGTTAGGAACAAGGCATGGCACCTTTCCCATCCTGAGACTGAGCCCTTGGTCTCCAGGCTTGCGGGACACCTGGGGGTCTGCTCCACACTGACCAGCTTGACTACAGTATATTTAGTATAGATGTATCACAAACACATCACACCCATGATTTCACGGACACCGAAGGGTAGGAAGGAAGGACTCCTAAGAGAGGAGGGTCAGGAAGCAGCACAAATGCAGTCTGAAATCCTTGCCTCTTGGGCACCTGTCCCCTGGGCTGGGCACCTCAGGGAGGGGCAGAGCCTGTAGTTAGTTCCCCGAGGGCCCAGGGCCCCAAGGCTGGGGTCTCTAGGGTTTAGATTTGTCCTCCTCTTTCCCCTGACCTTAACTCCCTGGCAAGGGATAGTCTGCTAGAGATGAAGTCCAGCCAGGAACCCCAGCCTCTCCCCACACCACCGAGGCCCTGTCCAGGGGTGGTTATGTCCATTGGAGCACACCGTCAGCCATCCCACCCAGTGGGGGCTCCCCATCCATGGCTCAACTTCCTTCCAAACTGACTGGACCCCCTTTTTCTCAAACTCCAGCCACCTGCCTGTTCCCCAAAGCCAGAGCCCACAGAGCCACTTTATTTGGGGTGTCCTAGCTCTCAGCCCTGAGAAGCTGGATTTGGCTGGAGTTAGTGATAAGTAGGGGCTCTCCAGCTTCTATGAGACCCAAAGAACCAAGGTCATGCCTCCAACCGGAGAGATAGGCAGAGACAGTCTACACAGCTGTGACCAGCTCCCCTTGTAGTTGCCCATGCCAGACATGGAGTATAGACCCTCAGGAAGGCATCATCTGGGAAACACAGGGGCCAACTGCTCTCCCAGGGAGGAAGGTACTGCATGGACCTGGAGGAAGAGGACTGAGGCGCTCACCAGGCAAGACTGGCTGGGTTAAGGCAAGAACCTGAGCTCAGAAATCAGAGAAGCCTGGGTTCAAATCCCAACCCACCTCTGCTAGCTCTGTGATATCGGGCAAATCACTTGACCTCTCTGAGCTTCCGTATCTGCATCCCTTGAAGGCAGAGGGGAGGAGATAATGTGCCTCACTGTTGAATTCTGCACCATGAATGTTGAAAAGAGTAGGGAAGAGTGGCTCTGGCAGGCAACATAGCACCTGCAAAGGGCCTGAGGTAGACAGATGATATGATAGAGCCATGAGAGAGAAGGGGGCCTACTGAGGGAAGCAGAGGCTCAACCACCAGAGCTGAGGCCTTCAGGCTTTTTTTGTTTTGTTTTGTTTTGTTTTGTTTTTGTACCACGGTTAGAAATGTATTTTACACCATAACCTTACACACATGCATATAAAACATACCGGAAACAAAACCTCCCATACAAAACTTCAGTCCATGGTACATGTGTGCACCTTAGTTTTTCTATTTCCTTTCTTTCTAAAGTGCTGGTTTCAATCAACAAAACTGATTTCTAAAGGGCCGGGAGCTGCAATTTGAGAAACAGTGATGTACATGGCATTGAGCCCATGTACGCACATGCACACGCTCACAAGCACACACACAGCCTTGTATGCCCAGCTGCCATTCCACACATAAGCGATTAATCCCAGGTTTTTGGAGAGCAGGGTGGTGTCCCTTCCATCCTCCATGTCCCTGGTGGAGGAAGTAGAGAGGTTACTCGCTGTGTATTTGTTCATGAGGAGCAGGGTGGAAGGCTGCAGGAGAAGAGGGGCATAGCCCACCACGTTTGGAGGAACCTGAAGAGGACCTACTGCCCACCATGCCTCTTGCTCTGGCTTCAACCCATTCCCTGGGCAATTAGAATGAAGACCCCTCACAGGTAGTCAGTATCAAGTCTCAGCTTTAGAAAAAGCTGAGGGGGGCACCTGGGTGGCTCAGTGGGTTAAAGCCTCTGCCTTCGGCTCAGTTCATGATCCCAGGGTCCTGGGATGGAGCCCTGAGTCGGGCTCTCTGCTCAGCAGGAAGCCTGCTTCCCTTCCTCTCTCTCTGCCTGTCTCTCTGCCTACTTGTGATCTCTGTCTGTCAAATAAATAAATAACATCTTTTAAAAAAAGAGAGAGAGAGAGAGAGAAAGAAAAAGCTGAGGGATCATTTGCAGGAGTGAAGGTCGGACCTGGTCTTGGGGCTGTTACCAGCATTTGAAGAGTAAGTGCCAAGGAGATTGCTTTGAATACCTTCTGTCTGGACGTGGCTTTGTAGGTGTGCTGGCCTTTCCTGTGTGAGTCTCCTATTTCTTCCTAGCAAGGCTTTCAAAAGTAGGGATTGAGGCCTTTCCTATGGGTCTCCCTGAGGGCTGGGCTGTGTCTCCACCCTCAGACTGGAGTTCCTGAGAGCAGAGCTGTGTCTCCCCTCAGACTGGGGCTCTGTGAGGGCGGGGCTGTGACTTCTGCCCTCAGATTGGGGCTGACACTCCCCAAAGCTATCCCTATTGATTTCTTGGGTGAATACTCCCTTTTCCAGATTCTGAGGAAGGAGTCTGGATGAACTTCTCCTAAGTCCTTCTCACCACTCACCGTCCACCTTCTTTAGCGAGCTTTCCCCCAACACCTGCTATTACTGTGACCACCATAACAGAGCTTAACTTGGGCTCTGTGCCAAGCACCCACTGAGCCCTTAATGTGCATTTTCTCATTTAACACACAGCATTATGAGGTAAATGTTGTTAGTTTCCCTAAATAGATGAGGAAACAGGTTCAGAGACAGTGAGTAATCTACTCGAGGTCACACATCTTTCAAAAGCCAGACTCATGCATCGCATGCTCCCGTCTCTGTGAGCCTCCCTTCCTCAAATGCAAGTGTTGGAGAGTTGAGGCTTTGTCAGGACTCAGTCCACATGATCTGGATTCTGAATCCTGGGCCTGCTGTGTCCAGTGTCTTCTTGGGAAATAGAGACCACTAGACCTGTACGATTGTGTGTCATGCCCGTATCCCAAGCCTGAAATATCAATATGTTGATCTATTCTTCAGGGCCCTTAATCCCAGGGGGAAATGAACTCAATAGGAAAGAGGCCAGAACCAACCCATTGGGTCAGAGAGGCAAAGAGCCTCAAAAAACACCTGGAAATCCTTCCCCACCCCCACCCAGCCCTATGTCCAAGGCCCTCCACTCTTCCTATCCAGGCTCCCGTTTCCCTCCAAGCCCTCCCCAGACTTGGGTGCCCGACTCTGCCCAGCCCCGGCAGCACCCAGACAGAATTAGAGTTGCACTGCATTTCATTCCTTTCCCCAGGTAGTCGAAGTCTCCAGGTTCCCTTCTCCTTGCCTCCACATCCTGGCCTAGCTGCGCTTCTTCTAGGGCCTTCTCACCCAAACAGGAATGGAGCCAGGTAAAGACGGGTAGGTGGAGGGAGGCAACAGAATGACAGAATGACACCCCCAAGGGACCATGCCACCCCAGCTAGAGGGATGGCTAAGGAAACACTCCTGTCACTCAGCAGGCCCCCGGTGGGTTAAGGGGCCCCTCCCCCAACACACACTGCTCATTAACTCAGTCATTATATTAGTAAGCCCTTAAGAATGAGCATAATAACCTCCACCCGCAGCATGAGCCATACTCTCACACACCTGACCTCTGCAGCCGCGCTGCATAGGCCTCCACAGGGCAGTGAGTCAACAAGGTCCGTCTCGACAGAAACTGGGCCCAGAGAGGCTAAGAGAGGGGTTCACCTGGTGAGCAAGGCAAGTGGTAGGGACACTTCCTGTCAACCATAGCAGGCAGAGTACAGCTTCTAGAAGAGCTAGGCTGAAGGACCCAGGGATGCACCCAAATTCTTGCTCCACGACCCATGGAGAACCCCCTCCTGGACCCTTCTTTCTGATGCTCCCAGTCCCCATCTATGCTCTCCAGTCACCTCTGTGTTCATGGCAAGAGCTGACACCTCTAAATTCCAGGACAGACCAAACAACCAGGAAGAAATGTCACCTGGATGAACAGACTTTGAAGTCCTAAGCCAAGGACTCTAATATCAGATGGGGGTCGGTCGGGGGTCTCGAGAGCTGCAGGTGTTCCTATGGAAAGACCTGGTGTTTTGGGCCAGCTCTAAGGTCCCAAGAGCCAGAAGGGCCAGTGAAGGGAGTGCTAACTTGGGCCGCATTAGCAGAAGCATAAGGTCTAGAACAAGGAAAGAGTTGGGCTAAAGGAAGGGGAGGGTCAAGCCTTGGTAATGCACTCTGTTCTGGACCAAACTAGATCCCAGAGGGGTGGGCAGAAGGATGGATACCTTTCTGGTTATGCCAGAAAGAACCATGTTCTGGTGAAAATATTTGCCATGTACTGAGCACTTACTATGGGCCAGCCACCATGGTTCATGCTGGGCAGACATTTCCTTATTTTGATCCTCACAGCGATGTCACAAGAGAGGGACCGTTATTGTTCCTCTATCACTAGTGAGGGAACAGAAGCACAAAGGAGTCCAGTGTGAGTAAGTGGAGATGCCAAGTTTCAAAGTTCAGCACCCTTGGCAGAGGGACCAGATGGCCATGTGTGGGTCTGCGAACAGAATTAGGCCCTAATGAGGGGAATTTAGGGACATTATAACACTGACGGGAGGGAGGACTTCTGAGATAGCCATCTCCCCTTCCTGGGAAGCATGTGAGCAAAAACCTGATAGACATCTCCAAGAATCCTGTCAAAAGGATCCCTGGATGGCTCTTAGCTCAGCTGAGCCACGAAATTCCATCCTGGGCTCTGATTCTGCAGATAGAGAGCCCCAGGGCCGCCACATAGGCCCTCCACCCCTGCTACAGCTCTCCCTTCCCTTCTGCCTCCCTTCCAGAGTCTGGGGATCCCTCACTATAAAACTCCCTTCTCCAGCGAGTATGACTCCCCTTTAAGGAATTGCTCAGAGAGCTCCCCAGAGCTCAGAGCCCTGACCTAACCTAAGCCAGCCTCCTGTGAGGACCCAGACACACGTCAGGGGTGGGTGGCAGGGCTGGGCAGGGTCCTGCTGATTCCTGCATAGCCATCCACAGAATGGGAGCCATTCCCAGGCCTAGGGGAGGAAAGGGGGGCAGACCTGAATGTTCATCAATGGACGAATGGAGGGGCCCTGGGTGGCTCAGTCGGTTAAGCATCTGCCTTCGGCTCAGGTCATGATCCCAGGGTCCTGGGATTGAGTCCCATGATGTCGGGCTCCCTGCTCGGCGGGGAGCCTGCTTCTCCCTCTCCCTCTGCCTGCCATTCCCCCCTGCTTGTGTTCTTGCTCTCTCTGTCAAAGAAATAAATAAAATCTTAAAAAAAAAAAGTAAAAATGAAAAAGTGAATAAACCAACAAAAAAGCAGAATGACACTTATAAATACAGAGAACACATGGATGGTTGCGAGAGGGGAGCGGTGGGGGATCAGACAAAAGGGGAGAAGGGGAGTGGGAGGTAGAGATTTCCAGCTATGGGATGAGTGAGTCACAGGAGTACAGGGTGTAGCATCGGGATACAGTCAATGATCTTATAAGAGCAACTGACGGGGGGCACCTGGGTGGCTCAGTGGGTTAAAGCCTCTGTCTTTGGCTCAGGTCATGGTCCCAGGGTCCTGGGATCGAGCCCCACATTGGGCTCTCTGCTCAGCAGGGAGCCTGCTTCTTCCTCTCTCTCTGCCTGCCTCTCTGCCTACTTGTGATCTCTGCCTGTCAAATAAATAAATAAAATCTTTAAAAAAAAAAAAAAGAGCAACTGACGGGACAGGTGGAAGCGACCCTCATAAGCAGAGAGCACCATGTATACACTTGTCACCTCACTGGGTTGTACACCGAAAATGAAGATAACGCATGCATCAACTATACTCAAATTAAAAAAAAAAAAAAGTAAACAACTAAGTCAAGGGGGCGGGTCAGGGTGTGTGGGGGGCCAGGCGCCTGGCAGGCTCCAGGGGGAGTACGTTCTCCTGTTGACCAGGCAAGGCCCTGGCTGGGATTCCCGAGGAGAAGCACTGGACATGCGGCCTCTGCCGGCCCTCCTACAGCCCCTGCCTTCCAGGCCACAGCACCCAACAGTCTTTCTGCAGCCCACCTGAGGGAACAAAGCCCCCGCAGACCAGGTGGGAGCATGGAAAGACACACGCCTGGCACGAAGCCCCAGCTCAAGCCGCTAATTACCTTTGTGGCCCAAAGCAAGTCACTTTACCTCTTGGCCTGTTTCCTTCTCTGCACGGCGGTGATAACAATCCAGCCTGGCCAGCCTGTGAGAGATAAATGGTCTACAGGGCCCTCTGGAGAGTCGACTATGTTTATACCATTGTAGAGTGGTGTTATTACCCAGGGGTGGGCTTGGGGAGGGCCCCTCCTGGTCTGACCTGAAATGTCACTCCTGGACAGGATGCTGGCTCCAGTCCTTTCCTGAGGGCAACCCAGGGGTTGGGGAGGGCCTGTTTCTAAAGAAGGGAACTGAGCACTCAGCAAACATTCACTGATGTTGATGATGATCTTTGAAATGATTGCATCAGGACGCCACACCCGGACATCAGCGGAGCAGGCTCCCCCACCCCTCAGGAGTGGTGGTCGCCCTCCTGGGCATCACTCCCAGCCTCTACTTTCCACCTGGAAAGCTGTCCTCTCACACTCCACCCGTCCCGCCAGAGGAAAATTCCTGCCCTCGACCTCATGGGGCAGAGGCGATGACCTGGGGAGGGGAGCAGGAAGGCTGGCTGCCATGCTGGGCTGGGAGCCAAGTCCTGGGCTAAGTCCTCTGGACCTCCAGGCTCCACAAACACATGCACAGAAGCCAATGTGACTTGGTCTGGGTCTACCCCAGAGGAGGAGGCTAGCTGCCCCTGGCACCAGTCAGCAGGGGTGCAGCAGGAGGCCTGGGAACTCAGGGACTGAGGAGCAGTGACTTCCCATGGTATTCCCCTGTGGAACAGCTGGCTTCACACAGCTGGCCTGCTGTCTCCTTCCCAGCATGGAATCATGTTCATCATCTCACTGGCGTCTTCTCACAACTAGCACCATGTTTTCCAGGTGCCAAGGCCCACTAGGGGTGACCAGTTGCTCCAGAGAGCAGAGAACGTAGCCCAATCAGAACCCCAGCCCGGCCTTGTGCCGCAAGCATGCCCTCCCCAATAGCAGCGTCCGTCACGAGGAGCCAGAGCAGACCCGCAAGTCGCTGGTACAGTTATTCCTCCCCCCATCTTGGCCCTCCTGTTTGGAGAGACCAGCTCTCTTGACAAGGGACCCCCAAAGGAGGAGCAGAACTAGGGTGGGGTGGACACACAGAGAGCAGAACAGTGCTACCTAGTGCAGGGTGGACACCGTGTGAAGGACCCAGCCCAGAGTAGTCCTCTCTCCCGTCCAGAGATTAGGAGGAGGTAGAAGGAAGGGGAGAGTCATGGCAGCTGTACCCCAGGACCTTGCTAGGCCCCAGGGGAAGCGTCTCTCCCACAGCCCACTGGGGCCACTTCTCTCTTCACCCCTTTCACTGAAAAAAGTAACAGCCAAGCATGGGGAAGTCTGGAAGCTGGTCAGTTCAGTCCCCACCAGGGTAAAGGGCAGTCCCAGAAATGAAGCCCAGGCAGTGTCATCCTGGACAGCAGGTGGGGAGGGAACTGGGTAGGCCCCACCCTGGCTGGTTTCCTTAGGAAGGAGGACGGGTTGGCTTGCTCCACGGGGCGGGGAGCTGGGGCACAAACAGGGACCAAAGGCAAGGTTTGTCCCTAAGTATTGGGCAAACCTTACTCCCACTGCTCCCCTGGGTCCTAATAGCAGATGCTGGATTTCCTTTAGATGAATTATTCAGGGGGCTGAGATAGAAATGGAGTCTTAGAGGCAGGGAGGCCAGCGAGAGGAGGGAGAGGCGGTTTCAAGACAAGGAAAGGGAGCTCCTGCAACAGGGCAACAGGTGGGGGGCTTCTGGGGGCCTGTGCAGGCTCCAGGATTCCAGGCAGGTATTCAGAGGTGGGGACTCTGCTAGGGCCCACCCCTACGGTAGGGTACAGGTGCCGTGAGGAGCCCATTCCTGGAGAGCAGTTCTCTGGGAAAACAATGAGGCAAGCCCGAGGAGTTGGTTATATGTTACATTCTTGTGTTTTCCTTTTGCTGTTCCTGGGCTTTTAGCAAAGTCCTGTGTAAAGGTTCTAGCCTTGATCCAGCCGTGCTGGGGGTGCCGAAGGAGGATCCAGGGCCCACCTCTGGGCCAAGATGTCATAGGAGATCAGTAACCCCAGGGACCTGCCTGGTGGCAGAAGGTAAATCAGCAGGGGGTCCTGGAGAAGGTAAATCTGGTACAGCTCCCCTCCCCCAACCCTGCCCTCCTCCCACCTGCCCCCAACTCAGGAGGATCAGGATGTTCCCAGTAGGGTGGTTTTCCTTCCAGATCCCCTTTCTGCATCCAGGACTCCTGTTGCTGTCCTGTTGCTTTTCTTTGACAGCACATCCATCCCTGGCAACTAAGTTCTGCACCAGGCCTTCTCAGAAGAGAAAAAAAATGGTCACAGACTTGTCACAATAACCACAACCACCCCCAAATTTCCCGGAATGAAGCCCCTCCCTCTAGTCGCACTCCACCCCCAATCCCACCCAGAACCATGCCAGAAGAGACTCCCTAAGAATTTGATATCATCCACCAAGCCAGAATTTAAAAATAATTATATTAATAATAAATATGTTAAATTACATTTAAAACAATAAATAGAAAAATAAACTGATAAATAAAATCAACAGGTACAAAATGTTTCAAAATTTCAACCAAAGAGAACACACAGACAGACGAGAGACAAGACAAATGGACATAAACGGGAGGGTGCTTAAATGCATCAGAGGAACCCTTCACAGTTTACGTCCCGGCTCCCTCCTTGCCTGGTCACCCTTTTCTGCCCAGCTTAGAAGACCAGGAGACTCAGTGGCTGCTATCTTCGGGGATGCCAGCCAGCGCAGGGAAGCCTGGGTTTCCACCTCGGTGGCCTTCTACAAAGCAACCTTGAACCCAGGGTGTGGGTTTGGGGAACAGGAGCGTGAGGAGAGTTGAGGAAGTCCCTACAGAGGCAAGTCGGTGCTGTTGTGCCGGGTTTTCCTGGCAGTGCCATCGTCTCGGGGCAGCGCCCTCTGCAGGTTGGACATGGCCACGGTCTTTTTGAGGTCAATCACGGCATAGGAGTCTGAGCTGCGGACAGGGTGGGTGGTGGGCATGGGGGCTCGCGGAAACGAGGGGTTCTGGGGCCCCTTGGGGCGGTCTCCACCCCAGCCCTTCAGCTCCACCTGGATGTAGTTGAGCTGCCTGGGGGGCTCGGGGCCCGGCCGGCGGAAATCAAAGTTGAAGACCCTCGGGGAGCCTCGGCGGCAGGTCAGTGGCACAGGAAAGCTGCCATGGCTACGGAGGGCAGCCCGGGTGCTGGTGGGCTTCTGAAGTGGGGTCTCGTCCTCCTCACCATCAGGGAAGCCATTGGAGGAGGGAGTGAGCCCATCCCTCGAGTCTCCGTCATCCCCAGCCTCCTCCCCCAGCTGTTGGCCATGGCTCTCCCACACGGGGGGCAGGGAGGGAAGGTTCTCATAGTGCAGCAGGGCGGCCCGGCGGTGGGCAAGACCATTCCAGCCTGGCTCCTCCGTGCTCAGTCTCCAGCCGGCCCCCGGTCGCAGGCCCGCGCTGACATTCTCATAGGTGCACTTGGGCTGAGCCGGGCACTCAGATGCGCCCTCGTTGTTGTTGTTGTTGGGGGGGGCATCATGCAGGCTGGGCCAGAGGCCCTGGCACTTCATCATGTGCCGCCGAGCGGGGGTGGGGCCCAGCACGAACTTCACCTGGCCTGGCTGCAGAAACACCTGGGGGTCCCGGGGGTCAGGGCCCCCGGGCTGGGGGGGGCTGGGCGCCTGGCCCTCGGGCAAGGGCTGCAGGCAATGCCGGCTCCGGCGGTGGTCATCCTCACCGGCTGGCGTGTTGACATATGTGTGGGACTGGAGGAAGGAGTCCAAGTGAAGCAGGAGGGCGCAAGGGCAGGGAAGAAGGGGAGGGCAGAAGGGACAGCATAAGAGCAGCACAGGGAAGAAGAGGCGGAGGGTCCCCCTCTTCCTGGTGCTCCAAACTTCCCAGGGAAGCTACATCCCTGGGGGGCCCAGGGATTCTCCTCCCTTCCCATGATCCTTAGGAGCGGCCATGTTTCCGACCCCCGTCCCCCCAACCCAGACCAGCGGGGAGGAGCAGCTTGCTCACCTGCTCATCAGGGGCAATGAGGGCATGAGTAGACTCTTCCCCAAGCGAGGGGTGTCGCAGGCTGCTCGTCGAGGGGCGCCGGGGTGCTGAGAATCTCGGGCCCTCTCCTGGGCAGCCAAGGAAGCCATTGGAGAAGCTGGAGACAGTGTAGCCTAGAGCTGGGCACACAGGAGACAAGGCCATATGGGGGCGGGGAGGGGGGGTCCTTAAACCACCTGTGACTGCACATGTGGCATCACGGGAGTCCTCAGAGGAGGGGAGACACTCCCCGGGCCCCCCAGGTGGTTAGCCTAGCTAATCCAGCAGCCCCCAGTCTCTTTCACCTCTCTGCTCCTCAAACCCTGCCCCTTCCCTCAAAGCTCAGCAGGAGCCCCACTTCCCCCAGTTCAGCCTTAGCTGAAACACTTGAGGCCACCTTGCCATCCTGAACTTTCCCTTCGCCTCATTATAGCTCTGCCAGTGAGCGCCAGGGAAGTGCCCAGACATCAGGGATGGTGTTTCTCTAGCTTCTGCCCGCCACAGGCCAGCCCTCGAAGAGAACACGGAGCAGGGGCTCAGGGGGTACTCAGGGAATAAACAAGTGGAAGGTATGGGAACCTCCCCAGGAGAGTTATGAGCCAAAATACCTGTACCAAGTCAAGAAAGGTAGAACGGGTATACCCCAGTAGACAGAAGGAAGGAAGCAAAATAGCTCCAGACTGCTGTTTCCATGGAAACTCAATGTCTTCCTGTCTGCTCCTGAACCATCAGTCACGACAAGGCCCAGGACTCCCCAGCCTCAGCCCGAGTCACCCGACTGGCCCCGACCTGGCCTTATTCATCCCCAAGAGTCATCAGATGGCAGGTGGCTGGCCTGGAGGGCTGGGTGGCCTGGCCGTCCCACCTGCCTGCCTGGCACTTCCTAGGCCTGTGCCTGTGTGTATAAGTGTGTATAAGACCCGAGGAGGGGTCTCCTCACCATTGGGAGGCTGGGGGGCCCGAGGGGGGCCGAGCTCAGCCGGGTGGCTGTTGCGGGTGACGATGACCGGCTCCTCCATCACGTTGATGCTGTTGCACTGCATCAGATCCTGAAGCAAGTTGAAGATCTCCTCAGCCCGGGAGCACTTGAAGGCAAATATCCCTGAAGGAGGAAAGGGAGAAATGAGGCTCCTCTCCCCAGAGAGACTGAGCAGAGGAAAGACACTCAGGGACTGTCCCTGATCTCGAGGACCAGGCCTGCAGTGGGCAGGAGGGCATCTCCTCATCCCCAGCACTCCCTTAAGGCCCAAGGGCTCCAGGAGAAGCTGGGCCCAAGGCCCCCTTGTTTCCCCCATTAACATGACCGTAGGCTAGAGATCTCTACCTCACCCGAACTCCTCCACGGACTGACCGTGTTCGCAGGTGAGGGGTACACAGGTGAGGGGAGGAGAAGTCACCAGCAAAGCAGAAAAGGACAGTAGGGGCCCCTTAGCCAAAGTTTTGCTTTCTGAAGGTTCAGTGACCACCAGTCAACTGGGGTCCGGAAGCAGACAAGCCTCCTTCTGATGCACCATCTGAATGTCAGCAGGAGCGGCCCACGAGCTCACGCTGCCCGCTTCCTTCCCCTCACTTCCCTCATTACGTGGGCTTGTCGCCTTCCCACACCATCACAAGAAGAGGGAGCAGAGTACTGTATTTTGAGAGACAGACCACACTCACATAACTTTCATCACAGGCCACTGCTGTGATTGTCTGGCCTTGTTGCTATCGTTGTTCATCTCACTGTGTATAGAAATATACGCAGAACATACAGGTTTGGTGCCATGTGTGGTTTCAGGCACCCACTGGGGGTCCTCCCTGCAGATACAGTGGGGGCCCTACTGGGTCGGATGAATGACCATTCCTCTCCCCACACTGGCTCCATCTCCCTCTGCCTACCACCCTTTGCTCCCTGGAGAAATTTGAGCCCCACCCTCGGCTCAACACCCAAGCATGTCCAAGCTCTCTGAAGGTCAGAGAGTCTGTACTGTTCATTGCTTGCTCACTGCGCACTTAGTCCAGGGCCCGGCCAGAGAGAGAATGTCTACCCTGGAGAGGACAGTGATCTCCCGGCACTTAAACTCTGGTACAGAAAGGAAGAAGGATGGGCAGGCTTGCCTGGGACCCCCACGGCCAGGCCCTCATGCAGCTCTCCAGTGGGGCTGCTCTGACAGCCCCTCTAGCTTTGAGGTGGCAGCTCACGGTCCCAGGCACAGCGGGCCTGGGCTAAGTATCTCCAATTAAGGCGTCCGATTGTGCCCCCCGGGGTGTTGGGCCAGCCTGGGATTCTGCATACCCCATGCCGGCAACAGCAGGGCCCAGCACTCAGGAGAGGCTACCTGGGGCGTGCACATGCACAGACCCATAACAAAGATCAACGAAAGCAGCCTGGGCTACAGGACAGCTGACGTTTGCAGGAATGAGACAACAAGGATAGAGGGGGAGGAGAAGGAAGAGGACTCTTCTGGCAAGGGATGTTAAGGGTGAGGAGAGGATAAGCCTGGAGTTTCAGGAGAAACCAGTGTGGGCGCCCAGGGCTGCCTCTCTGGAATCTCAGGTGTGGACGAAACACCACGATGAGAAGCCCCTTCCTGTCCTCCTGCTCAGCCAGTGTAAGCACCTCTGCCACAGAAGCCCAAAGGGGACGATGTGTGTTGAGGGAAGGCTCCCAGCCAAGAGCGCATCAGAGACTCACTGCTGGAATGGTGGCCTCGTCAGAGAAGCCTGTTCGCGCCACGCCAGCAGGCACAGCCCTGGCAGCACCTCACGCAAGCCCAGGCCAGCCTCCTTCTGCAGAACTCAGGTCTGGATCCTAAGAAAGAAGCCCAAACCATGCTCTTCCTTCAAGAAGCCGTGGCGGGCCCTGGCCTTGACTTCCTGCAATGATCACTACTCTCTGACCCCCAGCTGTCCGGAGGAAGGGGAGGAAGGGAGAATGCATCACACTCTAGGTGACAGGAGACAAAGATGAACCTCTTGGAGCCTCCTCTGTACGTCAGAGATCCAAGAGTCCGGCCTCCCCAAGCCTATCGTTCCCAAGCCACCCGGCCCCAAGGTGACCAGAGCTCCCAACTTAACCCTTCACTATTCATGGGCTCCAGAGTACCTGACCTAGGGACTCAGCATAAAGTTTGTTCCTACAGAGGAGATAAGAGGTCCCCTCGAAACTGGAGTAACAGAGGACGGAGGAACTGCTTGCCTTCCCAAGAGGGCTCTGGCCTGAGAGCACTGGCTCTTTCCCTCGGGCCTTGCAATAAACGCCCCCATGAAAGGACCCAGGCCGGAGCCACCGTGCCCGAGGACAGAGAGCACTGACCTGGGAGTCCACTTAGTTCCATACTGCCATGCTCTGCGCTCCTGGTCACCACCCCTGTAACACCTGCCCTGCCAAAAGGCGTCCCCACGGTCCCCAAGGCTCTGACTTCCCGCTGCCGTGCCAGCGCGCAGCAGGAAAAGTACTCACCCTGGCCCGTCTGACAGCGGCGGCCGCTCTCGAAGGAGAAGAGGTTGGAGTCGTAGCCGTAGCGCCGCAGGCAGAGGTAGGGCCAGCGGACAGCCTCGCGCCGCTGCAGGTGCAGCACCAGCTCACTCTGCGTCAGCTCCATAACCCCGGAGCCCAATTCCACCCCCTCGTCATCCACATTTGTCACCTGGTGGGCAGGGAACCGAAGGGTCAGTGGGTGCGTCCACAAGTACGGGCAGGGGTCCCTGAGCCACTGGGAGGCAGGCCAATGTGGGGTGGGGGCTGGGCGGCCGCAGGGCTCCCCCATCCCCCAACGGGGTCTTGAGAAAGCCACATGACCACCAGGAGACCCAGCGGATGAAGAAGTGTCCTTCCCTAGGTCTCAGCTTTGGCCCTTAGGCAGTGGGGGAGGGGTGGCCAGCTGACCTCCAAGGTCAGATGGTTTGACGACGAAGGTTAGAGGACCTCAATGGTCCATCCCTTGTGCCCAAGAACTGGACGCTGACAGAGGATGGAGTTCAGTTACAAGTTCAAAATCTGAAGGCCCGAGGGGGACAGAACTCATATCAGACCTCCTCCACCTCCCCAGCTCTAGGACCTTGCCGAGGGCTCCCTCTTCTGGTTAGTAGGAGAAGCTGGGCCTCAACAAGTTGGGTGTGAGGAGGGGACTCCCCAGGGAGAGGTGAGAGGTGGTGAAGGTAGGGGGCGGTGCCCAGGTCCACTGGGTCTGGCCTTAGCTTCCCAAAGCCAACAGCCAACGCTAATATAGGGTTTACTGTGTGTTACACATGCTTTATGTGTATTAACTTAGAAACATAGACTTGTGTTGTTTTCTCCAAAAAATATCATGTGTAAAGCGACAAAGGTATACTGGCAGGAGTGAATGTTCCAAAAGCACAGTATCTCTTCATTCTTTAGAGGCCATTCACTGTAGGAGAGCCACACAATGAGCAGTGGCCTAGGCCCCTGAGGAATCTTAACAAGCCACCACCTCAGCCTTTGACTTCACCTTCTCTAGAGAGGGAAAGGCTGCTGGACAGGTTGGCCCAAGGCCAGGAAGCCATGCTGGGAGCTTGGGAGAGGAGGGAGTTGTGGGTACCTTGAACTTGGTGGGGTGGTTGTCTGGGACACTGTCTCTGTTCAGGCAGCTGCAGCAGCTCCCCATGGTGTCAGAGCAGCCAGTCCGCCCTAGGGGAAAATGTAAGGGAGAAGGTCATCAAGGTCAGCTCCAAAAAGCCCTGCTTTGGGGACGCTGGCAGAACCACATAATTGTGATCACCCACTGTTGGACACAGTAGGACCCTGTCCCTCCTCTAAGAAATTTACTCTCTCAATCCAGGGCCAGACATGCATTGGATAAACATTAAAGCAAGTTAGGATGTGTTAAAGATTAATGCTAACAGAGGGATGAACAGACTTCTCAGAGGTAACATCTGATCTGGACCTTGAGAAGTGAGGACAATTTTGACTAATGTATTGAAAGGGAAGGGAAACCTGACTAATGTACTGAAAGGAAAAGCCCAGATAAAGCAGGGAGGGCGCCTGGGTGGTTCAGTTGGTTAGGCATCCGACTCCTGATTTCAGCTCAGGTCATGATCTTGGGGTTGTGGGATTGAGCCCTGCATCTGGCTCCATGCTCAGCGTGAGTTTGCTTCTCCCTCTCCCTCTGCTCCTCCCCCAACTCATGCTATCTCTCCCTCTCCCTCAAATAAATAAATAAGTAAAATTTTTTTTAAAAGGGGGGGGGGGCAGGGGACCAGAAGAAGTGATTTGCTTCAAATGGAGCTGGGTCCAGGGCCTTTATCCAGATTCAGAAACTGGTAGTAACTTGTGAGTCCCCAACACTTTGGCCTGGACCTTCCTCTTTTTTTTTTTTTTTTTTCCATCTTTTCCACCTAATCCTTCCCACATCACCCAAATTCTTTCTTACCTCACTACCATCCCAACATCTACTTCAAATTTATCTTTTTGATGTTCTCTTCCATGAGGCATCACATCATGCTCAAAAGATATAGTAAGAAGACAGAACTTGTAACAGAGCACATTTTTTTATAACCTTGATTAAGTCTTTCTTCCTTAAAAAAACAAATGCTGGGGCGCCTGGGTGGCTCAGTGGGTTAAGCCGCTGCCTTTGGCTCAGGTCATGATCTCAGGGTCCTGGGATCGAGTCCTGCATCGGGCTCTCTGCTCAGCAGGGAGCCTGCTTCCTTCTCTCTCTCTCTGCCTGCCTCTCAGTGTACTTGTAATTTCTCTCTGTCAAATAAATAAATAAAATCTTTAAAAAAAAAAAAAAAAACAAATGCTCAGGTTACTTCTCTTTGTCTAAAGGGGAGACCAGAGGCCCTACTATCTGGCTTTTCCCTCCAGGATTACTGCACTTGGATTATATGTTGCAACAATTGGGCCTCTGTCTAGAATGGAGAGGAGACCACCAAGCTGGAGTGACCCAAGGGAGCAAACAAACGCATAGAACAATCCCAACCAGAAGGGGCTGCAACTTGAAGCGAGAAATGAATCTGTATGGGGCACGTGGGTGGCTCAGTGGGTTAAGCCTCTGACTTTTTTTTTTTTTTAAGATTTTACTTATTTATTTGACACAGAGAGAGAGAAGCAAGCAGAGAGGCAGGCAAAGAGACAGGGGAAAGCAGGCTCCCCGCTGAGTGGAGAACCCGATGTGGGGCTCGATCCCAGAACCCTGAGATCATGACCTGAGCCAAAGGCAGAGGCTTAACCCACTGAGTCACCCAGGTGCCCCAAGCCTCTGACTCTTGATTCCAGTTCAGGCTGTGATCCCAGGGTATGAGATCTAGCCCTGCATCAGGATCCACGCTGGAAATGGAACCTGCTTAAGATTCTCTTTCTCCCTCTCCCTCTGCCCCTCCTGCTTGTGCTCCCTTTCTCTCTCTAAAATAAATACATCTTTTAAAAAAATAAATCTGTAAGATCAGATATCCTTCCAAAACTCCCACTGTATGTGTAAAGCCTTGAACAATCCTATCTCCCATTCCACCCAACCTGAAAAACTCCAGAAAAGTGCCTCCCATACACAGCTCTCACCTCACCCAGGCCATTGGGGAGCTGACCATGGGAGGGGCATGGGGAAGGACCCCCACTTTATTCCCCCTGTTCTTGGTGGGGCATCATGGCAAGTAGTCTGCAGAGAAGTCACCTGGATCCCTCTGGGACACACCTGGGGCTCACCTAGCACAGGAGACAAAGACCACAGGTTAGTGGAAACTTTCCACCCTCAGCCCAGTTGTTAATAAAACTCACTTGCTGTTAGTCCAGCCCACCTGGATATTTGTCCCGGGTCCTAATGGGACAGAAACACAACAAAGAAAGTGAGATCAAAGGCAAAGGGGCCACCAATTCCAAGCCCCACAGGCCCTGAGAGGGAGCAACTCCCCTACTAGCAATGAGTTTCAAGTCTGAGGCAGCCTTTTACTTGCCTCTAGAACCCATCTGTATCCCATTATAACCAACACCAAAGCCACAACCTTACCTTTGCAGAGAACTTTAAGTCTACAGAGAGCTTTCTCAAAAGGACCCTGTGATGTATTGGAAAGAACACTGGCTTAAGATTCAGGCAACCGATATTCTAGTCTGTTTTGTGGCCACAAAGTATCTGGGAAACTCTGGCAAGGCAATCCCCACCTCCCACCTCAACGCCTTAGTTTTCAAGGGAAACATCTGTAAACAGCAAGGCTTCTTGCTTAAATAACCTCTAGAAGTAAGTACATAGGGAAAAGGTCACAAAAATGGACATTTGCCTCTTTCGGGACAAGCTAATAAGCTCCTTCAATCTCACATTTGGAAGCTTAACAGATTTTCTGTCCCCCAAGTGCTCAAAGGCTTACAATTTTAACATATATGCTAATATTAATAAAAATTTTAGAGATCTGAGGTGGACAAGTTGATGAGCAAGGACCTCCAAGATCCTTGAAACCCCACCCTCCTGCTTTTCGAAAGCAACTCTCCTTTCCCAGGGCCCCTTGTGCTCTACTTCCACATAAAACTTCCCGGGTAAAAAGACCCCCACCCTCCTGGCCTGGCTTATTCTCTAGAACGAAGCAGGCTGAGGGAGGTGTGCACAGCCTAAAGGAAGGCAGTTAGGAAAATACTGAGGCTTAAGTCACCAACAGGGAGTCAGGGTGAAAACAAGAATTATAGGGTGCAAGATGGGGGAGGGTGTTACACCTTCTTCTGTCCCCTTCATTTATCTTTAAGATATCAGAACATATCATGACACTTCGGGGGGTGGGGCGGTACAATGGCTGGGACAGGAAGGGGCTCTTGTCTGGGATAGGTGTGGATTGGAGATTAGATGTCAGGGTAGGTTATAGGGACCCCAAATATATGAGGGCTCGGGAAAACGTGGGCAAGTTTTTTGCATTTGAGTATGGTGCAGGGAGAATGGGGCGTATGCATGATCAGAGGAAACGCATAGCTCTGTAAGCATTTGGGGGCATCCCGGAGAATGGTGGCTCTGCGGGCGTTACCAGAATTCGCAGGAGTGAGGGGGTTCCAAGGACTCCAGGACAAGCGAAGGTGTGTCCGGGGGTGGGGGTGGGGTGGTTCTGGGGAGGAGCGACAGGTTCAGGTTGCGGGGTTGTCAGGGGAATTTCTACAGACACCGGGAAGCAATGGGGGGAGGTCGGGGCCGCGCGCCGTCCCTAGATCCCCGCCCCCAGTCCCGGGACTCCACCGCCCGCTCGCCCAAGGGCTTCCTCGGGAGGGAGCGGAGACTGTGGCGCGGCGCGGTGCGGCCTCTGTGGAACCGCCTCGTCCCCGCCCCGCCGCGCCCCGACTCACATCGCCCCGCGGCCCGGGCGGCGCCGGGCCCCGCTCCCGGGTCCCGCTGCAGCAGCCGCCACCCGCCCGGAGCCAAGGCCTCCCCGCCCCGCCCCGCAGCCGCGAGGTCGGAGGTCACCGACAGCACCAACGAGACGCTGCGGGCGGGCGGACCTGATCGGGGGCGACCGGCGCGCAGCCTAGAAGGTCCCTTTGGAGGACTTTGCAGGCGGGAACAGAGAGCATGCGCAGACGCCAGAGGGCGCTCCCGGCCAGCCAAGGAGCTAGCCCCCGAGGGAGCGGGGAGGGGCGGGGAGGGGGGCGGGGAGGGGGGCGGGGAGGGGGCGGGTCGCGAGGCGTGGGGCGGGGCTGAGGAGGGAACCAGAGATGGGACCAGTGGTTTCCACTCCCGGGATCAGAAAAGGGACTCGGGTCGGGGAGAAACGAAAAAGGTGGAGGAAGGGCCTGAAGAGACAGAAGGGAGAAGGGCAAGACGACGGATCCCTAAGAAGGGCTGGGGACCGGCTGGGCGTGGGTGAGGACACCCAGAGAGGGGCGGGGCTAGGAGATCTGAGGGAGGATTGGTGGTGGGGGGCGGGTACCTGCTGGCTGGGAAAGGCGTTCGGTTCCTTGAGCGGTGGAAGACCCGGCACCGCCGCAGTTCCCTGGTGTCTACCCTGTGCCGGCTGGGGCGCGGTGCCGGCGCTACAAACTTGGGAGTGGGGAGGAGGGCAGTGGAGCCTGCACATTTTTCACCCTGGGATCCCCCAAATTCTTTCCTTCAGGCTGCAACTCCAGGCCCCTCCCGAGCCGCCCGTTCTACCAGTCCGGGAGGGGCGGGCAGGGGCCGCCGCGGGGCGTGGGAGAGGAAGGGCCGCGCTCCCGGGGCAGGCAGAGGCGGGCGCTGAGGCCTCTGGGTGGGGACTGGGCGGAGGGCCCGACGACTGGGTCTGTACAGAACGGTCCGGACGCGGGCGAGCAGCGAGGGTGAGACCCCAGCAAAATCCCATTCCCTCCCGTAAACTGCCAGCAACCAGACTGGGAATCTCAACTGACTCCCGGGGAAGTCCAAGAAAAAACTTTGGGGATCTGTCGAGAAGGCACTCCGCGGGACCGGACACTTCTCTTCTCCGTCTCACTGTCCGCGGAAAACCTTCTCATCCTTTTACCTCCCTAGTCCCTAGGGCCGTGCAGGCTCGGCCCTCGAGGGCAGGGGTGGATTGGGAAGGTAAAGCTCTTGAGCCCCGTTGCACCTGCGCGGGGTGGGGGTGGGGGGCAGAGAGAAGGGGTTCAATCCTGAGGGAAGAGGAATTTTTTAAGGAATCCAGTATGTTAGTAAGACCTGGTCCAGTGCTGGGTGGAGGTGGGGGGATGGAAGGGTGAAGGGTTAGAGCTAATTTCTGAACGTCGTTTTTGTGGGGGGCAGTTTCATACAAACTTTAACTTGGAAGAGGGCGCAAATCCACTCTGAGGTCCCAGATGGCCCCTGTCGTGTGCCTGACACTCTCCCAAGTACCTCTTGCTGCCTGGAGCAGGGGCAGTGCTGTTAGGGGAAGTGGCTACTTTTGGCTCTGAATGTGGCTGGCTGCTCTCCACAGGAAACTGACCAGAGGGACAGACCAGGAAGGAAGCAAATGGGTGTGGAAGCAGGGATGGGTGGCACAGAATGTCTGAAGGGGGGGGGGGTGCTCAGGGCTGGGAATCAATGCAACTGTTATAGTCCAAACCTTGTTCCCAACTCCACAGCTCCGTCTTCTAGAGGCCTGGGATTTGGTCAGGCCTTCCTGTGCCCAGCTGCTGTCAGAATCCATCTGGGATCTCAAAGACAACCTCTCCCTAGGACATCCCTCAGCTTCCTAGTGTGACCTTAGGCAAGTTAACCTCTGTTTGTTTCAACCATCAAATGGGATAACAGAAACTATCTGATAGGATTATTTTGAGGATGCATTATATTGTGCAAAATGCTAGTATAGTCCCTTGCAGAGAGTAAAACTTTACAGAAAAATTTGCTCTGGTTCTTTTTCTTCCTGAGGTGCTGTATACACCTTCCCCAGCCTCATTCTGCTGGGTGTCATCTCTGTCTTACCCACTGGACTCCTTGAGGACAGGGCCCATCCCTTTTGTACTTCAGTAGTCCCCCTCACCCCCAAGATACTGTGTTCTTGCTAGGGCCGGCCCCAAGAAGGGCTTAAGAGAGGTATTTGGAATTATCCAGTGGAATTGGAAATTGCTGCTATAGGTAGAAGCCAGATGCACAAGAGTTTCCTCTGTCCTCAGGCTTAGAGACTAGGTGAGGAACTGAGACAGGCACAGGGCACAAAGAGAAACATTAGTACTAAATCTCAGGGTGCAGACTGTATTTCCTTCTGAAGCTCAGAAAAGGGAGAGCTGGTATGGCTGGAGGGGCTGAAAAGGGCTTCCTGGTGACGTGGTCCTTTACCTGGCCTGAGTCTACAGCTGGAGAAGTGGGGTCTGTGTTGGTAGTGTAGAGGACACTGGCTCACTGGGGTGTTCAGTGCACAGTGAGGAAAGGTGGAGTTAAGGTTGGGGACACAGGGAAGGGTCCAGTCTGCCCAGAGGCTTACTAGAAAAGTGGAATGCCCTCTCTTTCCATTGTGGGCCGCCTCTTTACTCCTTTCCAATCTTGGGAAACCCCAGAATTTGAGCTTCAGAAACTCTAGAGCTGAAAGGCGTGGCCTCAAGACCTGGCTCAGTCACTTGGTACCTGTGTGACCTCAGGCATTTATGCTCCCTGAGTCTCAGTGTAGCCATCTGTAAAATGGGGACAGAATACCACCCATGTCATCTGGTTGCTGGGAGGATGGGAGGAGATAATTCCTGCAGAGCACTTGGCACTGCCTGGCACATTGTTAAGGGGCCAATAAATCGAAGATGTTCTTGTCTTCTGGGCAGACTTTGTCACCGATGTCAGTTCTGAACTCTGACTGGCCCCACCAAGGGGAGAGCCTCAGCCCTCAGGAGCCAGGTCCACCAGCCAACTCAGACAGTGACCTAAGACACTTGCTGGAGAAGTACTCTGAGGGGACTTCTGCTCAGGTACTGGGAGCCTTTTCCTTCCCTCTGAGACCAACACGCCCTCTATCCTACAGCCTCCTCCCACTTCCACTGTCTGGAAGGTAGGTAGCTTTTGTGCCCAGACTCCCATGGCCCTTTTCTCTTTGCAGGAATCCCTGTCTCTACAGCCCCCTCCAGATGGGGTGTGGGGGTTTAACTTTAAACTTATTCACGTGAAGACACATTACCTCTCCTGGCATGGGGCAGGGGGGGGCGTCTGCGTTGTCAAAGCACACTCTAGGCTTTGGCTCCAGTGGAGTAAAGGGAGCTCATTTAAAGCAAAAGAAAGGATACCATTTTGGGGAATGGGACCTCCCCAGCCTGCCTCAATCAGACCACAGATGCAGGCGCTGGGTCAGCCATCCTTGTCTCGATCTGGAAAGAGGGGGTGCTTGGAAGTCATTCCAGATTGGAGAAGAGGTGGCAGTGAGGTGGGAGGAAAGAAAAGCAAGGCAAACCTAACCACCCCTTTCCTGCATCTCCTCAGAGTCCTGAAGTTCTGAGCTTGGGGCTCCCTGGCCTGGATACCCAAGGGGCCCCCAACTGGCCTGAGCTTCGGATCCTCCTGCAGCAGCTGCCTCCACAGGACAGTGATGTGGGTCCCCCTCTCTCCAGGTTCCAATCTGTCGCCTCCCTCTCTCTATTTACTGTGGGTCCAGAAGCCAGAGGACATGGATCTAGGGCCTGGGCTGGCTATGCCACTAATTGGGGAAATCATCCCCCATCCCCAGCCTGAGTTTTCAAATCTACACAATGGGGGCAATAGCATCTGCTCTGCCCACAATGCTTAGCTGAAGAGTAAATGAGAAAATGGACATGAACCACTTTTGAAACCGATAATGGAATGTACAAATGTAGAGTATGGTTAAGTATTTATTGAGAACCTATGTGTGCCCAGACTAAAGCCTTACACTTCAGTTTGGGGAGCTGGGGGGCAGGGGGCAAGACAGGAGAACATGGAATAAATTAGAAAAACAATGGAAAGTGATAGTGAGTGCCAGCTCATGGCAGGTAAGTCTCTAAATTTGTGGTGACAGGGCTCAGTGCTGTGGGCTGTCAGGATCCGAGTGGTGGCCATTCCTTGGGGGAGGTGAGACTGGGGTAGACTTCCTCCATATCTCTTCCCTCTCTCCCTCTCCTTCTCAGTGCCCTTCTGTGTTATCTCCTGGAGCTTCTACAACCTTCCTTTGACCTAGCAGCTAAGCCTCCTCTCCCCAGTCAAACTCCAGTCTCACCTGCTGGGGCTCTCCCAGTCTCAGTGGTGGCCTGTTTCTGCAGGAGCGCTACTGCCTGGCCCTTGGGGAGGATGAGGTGGCCGAGCTGAGGCTCTTCTGTAACCAGCGGAGGCAGGAGGCCCTGGGACAGGGGGTGGCCTGCAGGGTATCTCCCAAGCTGGCAGAACACACCTGTGAGAAGGTATGTGGTGTTCCCCCTGCTCCATTCCCCTTTGCCTTCACACTTCAGCAGAAGGGGCGAGCTCCAGGGACTCAGGTGGGGTAAAGGGGTTGGGGATTGACAGTTTGGCACACTTGAAAAAGAGGAGCCAAGTTTAGGGGTTCTTGGTGGGCCTGCAGTCGAGGTGGGCTGCCAGGGGTCTAGGGAGAACAGTTGGATTGGGGTTGGGATGGAAGAGCCAGGAGGGAAGCCAGGAGCATGCTGGGGCCTCTGCCCAGCCCAGCACACCCCGACTGGCAGTGCAGGGAGCGGCTGAGGCCCGGGGAGTACGGAGTGTTCGCAGCCCCGGCAGGAGAGCGGCGCGGCTGGCACCCGGCTTGCTTTGCCTGCCAGGCCTGTGGCCAGGCCCTGATAAACCTCATCTACTTCTACCACGACGGGCATCTCTACTGTGGCCGTCATCACGCAGAGCTGCTGCGACCGCGCTGCCCGGCTTGTGACCAGGTACAGCTGGAAGAGGGTTGCTTGGAGGGGGCTGCCCAGGGTCCAACGTGGCAGGATATAAGGGGACAACTCTGCCAGAACCGTGGAGTGAAGAACTCATAACCAGCCTGGGACTTTTTGTTCCCTGTTGCTCTGGGGATGGGGACCTGTTGCCTTGTGCCCTCCCCCACTGCAAGCTTTTCTTGGATTGAGAGAATTTCTCCCGAGCAGGGACTGTTGGGCAGATATTGGTTGGTCTCAGTTTGCCGGGTCCCCAGTGCTGTGCCCTATCAGGAGAGGACCTGCCATAATGTCAGCATAAGAGGCCGGCGGAATCCTGGGTTGGGAGTCCAGGCAACTGGGGTCGCACTTTTTCAGGCTATGCCACCTGCTAGCCGGATCCTAGCTAGGCCAATCAGCCCTCCCTGCAGCCGAGAGTGGTTGAGTAGATCAAATGGGATGTCTGTAGACGTGCTTTAGCGTTAACTGGGTGTAAGGCGTGGTCACTGGGTGAATGAATGAGTGAATGAATGAATGAATGAGCTGTTCTCCCTGCCTCTCCCAGCTGATCTTCTCCCAGCGCTGCACTGAGGCAGAGGGACGGCGCTGGCACGAAAACCACTTCTGCTGCCAGGACTGCGCTGGGCCCTTGGGCGGGGGACGTTATGCTTTGCCGGGGGGCGGCCCTTGCTGCCCTAGCTGCTTTGAGAGTCGCTATCCGGATGCCGGCTGGAGCCAGGCCCTTGCACGGGAAGGGAGGCCCTTGCTAGGTAAGGGAGAAGGTGCAGATCAAAGGAGAATGGGGCAGCGGCTTGGGCTGGGCTGAGGAGGGGACTCTCCCGGGCTGGGACCCTCGCCCCGGTCCCACGCCGTCCCGTCCCCCCACCGTACCCCCCAGACCCGAGCCTTGGGGCCCGCAGCTCTCACCGCGCGTCCCTGGTCGGAGCGCTCCAAGGGCCTCCCGAACCCATCCCTCGCCACCGTTGGGTATGCGGCGCGGGACTAGCTCCCGGACTGGGGACGCGGCCGCCCTCTGGTGGGCGGCGGCGGGGAGGGGCGGAGGAGCCCGGGAGAGGTGTCGCAGCCGCGGCGGCGGCGCGCAACGGCTCGGGGGTGGGGCGGGAGGCCGGACCCCAGCTGGAACGGGTTTCTGGGGCCCGCCCCGCTCGGATCCGGGATACGGAGACTCCCGGCTCTGAGATGGGCATTACGGACCCGGCCCGGAACAGGGGAGGCGAGACTCGGTAGAGTTGAAGAGGGAGACTGCGCCCCGCTGGACGTCGCTACCATCTCCCGGGCAGCCCTCCCCGCCGCTGCCTCCCACTCCAGTCCGGGAACCCAGAGGGGGCTGCTTCGATCCAGTCCGGAACAGGAGGGTCGAGCTGGGGACGAGGCGGAGGCACCCAAAGGGCGGGAGCGGGGCCGCCTGGAGACGCCCCTCGATGCTAAGCAGGACGCCCCCTGCCCCACCTGCTCCTCTTCTTCTGACTCGGAACCAGAAGGATTTTTCTTAGGCCAGCGCCTTCCCGGTCCCTGGAAGACCCCCGGAAGCCTCCAGGCTGGGGACAGCGACAACTCCAGGAAGCACTGCACCATCTGCTAGTGGCGCAGCCCGGAGAAGGGGGAGGGGATATGATGTTAGGTGGGAGAGCGAGATTTTTCTTCTCCTATAGAAATCCTAGACTGAACGCAATCCGGGGCACGCCTGGGAGAGGCGGCCGGAACACAAACTTGGGAGTGCTCGCTCTTAAGCCTGCGCAATCTATGACTTCTGACGGAGACGTTCTTGGGGAACCCCACCTCCCAAAGCTTCACATCCCCTGCGGAACTAACCCCTAAGCCCACCCCTCCGCCCCCCCAGGCACAGTCCCATCCTCAGCATCTTTCTGAGCCAATGAAGTAATCACTCAGAGACCACGTGTGTCGGTGCCCAGGTTGTCCAGCCCAAGGCCTAGAGGGAGCCGGAGGTGGGACGCCATCCGGCGACAGTAGTGCGGGGTCGCGCTCCCCCTCTCGCTGAGGTCGTGGAGGCGCAGCCCGGGAGTTGTCCTTCTCCCCTAGGAGCTGTCCCTCTCCCCCAGTAGCCAAACCCAGCTGGAGCAGCGGCGCCCCCTGCCGCCAGTCGTCGGCGGAAGTGCGAGGCCGGAAGTTGCGTGCGCCCCCGGCGCCCACACGGTGCGTCGGGAGAGGTCTTGCGGAGCTCCAGCGTGCCGCTATGGCTTCCAGTGGGGTCGGCGTGAGCGCTGCTGGCGCGACAAATGAAGCACCCGAAATCCCGGACAACGTGGGAGATTGGCTCCGGGGCGTCTACCGCTTCGCCACCGACAGGAACGACTTCCGGAGGTAACCGAGACCCCGGGAACTTGTCCCTTTCTGGTCCTCCGAGCCTCCTGCGTATTTCCTCTACTTGCTGTCTTCGCCCAGGCTGGCCCCTCTGCGTTGCCAGCGTCTTGGCTTCTTAGTGGCTCTGGCTGCGCTTTGGAGAGGCCCTTGACTGGTAGAGTTCCTATGCAGCAGAACCGATTTTTTTCACCCTGTCCTGGGGGACTCGGGGAAAAAGAGGCGCCAACACAAACAGACTTTAAAGCCCTGGGCGAGTGCTTAATTGGCCTTTGCATTTGATTCTGCTCTTATTAGAGACAGAAACGAACTCTTAAGTAACCGTGTAGGTCTTGGGCAACCTCACTGTTGTAAAGCCCTGCGGTCCTGCGATTCTAGAATAGTGTTTTTCCTTCGATAGTTTTTTCCGGGTGATGGTCTTTTCCCCCAGTATCTTTCGTTAATTAAAGACAAGTGGTTCAGTGACCACAGGATTAATGAAGTGTCCTTTTCCCAGGAACTTGATCCTCAATTTGGGACTTTTTGCTGCAGGCGTTTGGCTGGCCAGGAATTTGAGTGACATTGACCTAATGGCACCTCAGCCTGGGGTGTAGCCAAATAGGTAAGCACTTAACTACTGCTGTGCGTGTCTCGGAGCTTTAGAGGCTGAGAGAACCAATAATTTTTACCATCTATGCACAAAATACAGAAAAGAGACTTAACAAAAGTCCCTTACTAGCCCTAGTTAAATGTGTTACAGATGTTGCAAGAAATTTTGAGTCTCTTACTAATTTTCTTCCAGTACTTTTTTATATTTCTAATGCCACGTGTTGTCTGATTGCAGATACATGGAAGCCCCCCCGTGCTGTATTTGAACCTTCCAAAAACAGAGCCTCCAATCTGTGACTGTCACAAGACTTGCCCTGATGGAAGTTGAAGTTTCATACAGAGGGGCACCTTTCCTGCCCGACTGATTTCCTTTTCTCCGTTGAGCCCGCTCAGAACTCCGTTCTCTGATCAGCAGTCAGGTTTCAGCCAAAGTGTTGTCCTCTGTTCTGTAAAGTTCTGCACATAATTCCCAAGTTTCTGCAGGGGGTGATCTTTGTGCTTGTCCTGAGGAATAACCTAATGGTATTTTAACAGATATTTGGAATAAAGACTGCACACAAAGAATCATTTTATTCTTTTAATAAGAAACTTCAGCTTACAAAAACAAGGTGTAAAAAGTCAAGATTTACAAAAATCATAAAAACATGATTTATAGTTCACACTCAAGAGACAGAGACAAGCCCCAAACAGATTGTAACAGAGGTGGTTTGCTTTAAAAGGGGGAAAAAAAAAAAAAGGAAAAGAAAACTGTAGCCACTGTACATTGATGTCAACATAAGGTGAAACTTATTTTGGAGGAATTTCCACTTTTTTGAGCAGAACCAGGGGAAGAAGCCATTTGGTGTTGCATAGCATTTTAGTGCACCAGGTGGGTTTTCCAGGCACCAGAGGGCATTGTTGCTGTCATCAGTGGGATTTGTTGATGGAAAGAGGGCAGTGATGTGCAATGGAAGCAAAGTGTAAGCAAGCCTGGGCAGTGGGCACGGAAGTGTCACTGCCTGAGGAAGCTGCTTTCTTCACAAGGAAGTAGAGGTTTTCTTACCCTAAATTCACGATAGTGTCACTGTCCAAGAGTTGGGAGTTCTTTGGAAATGGAACGTATGGAAAAGACTCATGTAGGCTCAGGTAGATGTGGAGATAGTAGGCAATTTTATTCCCAGTTAATTTATTCTAAGCATTTAAAAATTTTTGTTTTAAAATTTATTTAATCTCTCTGCACCTAACATGAGGCTCAAACTCATGACCTGGGTATCAAGAGTCGCATGCTTTTCTGACTGAGTCAGCCAGGCACCCCATCTACTAGTCATTTTTTAAAATCCTGCTTTTCCATGCCAAGTCTCCTTTGGAACTGGTATGGGATTAAAGGACATAAATTGGAAAAGAGGGGGATCAGTATGAATACACCACAGTGGCCTAATGATTAGAACTGACAGATGTCTTACCGATCTGTTCACAAAAGGTAAATAGGACAAAACAGTCCTTTTTGACCCTACCTGTGTAAATCTCATTAAGAAATCTGTTTGAGAATGATATTGTATTGTACAAAGCACCATTCCCTTGCGGTAATCAGGCAGGTCCCATTTGATTAGTGTGAATCAAAACCATAAAGCCAAGACCCTCTAAGAATCTGTCTACACTGGGACCACAGATAGTTTGACAGGTGTAATAGCCATCTTATTGGGTGTTAAGATGAGGGTCACATACATGAGATCAAGGCTTAGATTGAAGCCATCACCTCCCAAATGGTGACCAGGAAGGAAACTTTAAGCCATAGCATAGATTCTAAGCCCCTTCAGATCTGCATCAGACCACTGCTAAAACAAGAAATACTGGCACCTCCTGTTCTTCATAGAAACAGATCCTTAAAGTCTGCAACCTGATCTACTCCTAACTGTCAGCAGTTCTACTTTATAAAGTTTTTTAAAAGTTGAAAATAAAATGCAGCAAAAATTAAGACATGGCAGCTTCCAAAGCACAAGTCATATTTCACCCAAAATTTTGTTTTAACTTCAAGTAATAGTATTTACTGTTAGTTGGTTTATAAAGCCATAATACTGGCAAGGTAAAGTTTCATTTAAACTGGCTTAATTCCTCAAAGTGTTAAGAATTTAGCAAGTAAAGCTATCAAATCTACAATCTCCCCAAATTTCAACGAATAGTCATTAATTCTGTAGATTAAAATGCTGGCTTTCACCATTCCAACACAACATCCTCCCCGAGCGAAGTTAATTTCACATCTGTCACATGGTTTTCAGCCCTGGCTGGTTAACACAGTACTACAGAAATCTTACACTACCTGGTTAGATTTTAAGTGGAAACATGCCAGTAGAAGAATGTAAAGAGTCCACAAAAATGACCATTTGCCCCAGTGCTAGAATAGCTATGGTGTATTTAGAACAATGTGGGTTGAAGATTAAACACTGGTTAAAGTCAGAGCCCTAGACCAAGAGAATGGTTAAGCGTGAAAGATCTAAACTAAACTCACAGTCGTATTTAGAAGATGCTTTCAGCTTTAGTGCTGATTTCAAAAAGAATCTGAACCACCAGGGAGATGTATACTTACCCAGTAAAAAAACTAAGTTGCCATGGGAGATTCTGCTCCAAAAGTACAACCTCCTCACCTAATTAGGCCAGGAATTAGGCTGAAGGAACCAATTATCAAATGTGCTTTGAGCAGTGAGCTTTTTAAACACCCTTTGGTGAAGTCTCATGAGCTCAGTGGAAACCTTAAGGTCAGTGTGAAAGAACAGACTAAACAGCCTTGCAGGTGAGTGGACTGGGTCTTCTCCCCTTCCACAGCCACTCAGCACCATCCCAGTCGCGCCTGCCAGGGAAAAGGGCTGGGGGGCCAGGACAGGTTCTTTGAGCCTTCTCTTTTGCATATTACACAGTGCACTGGCTTGCTATACAATCTAAAGGTTCACATACAGGGGATTGTGTCCTACACTGCTTCCTGAAATTTTGTGCAAAAGAACCTCAGAACTAATTAATGAAGGCAATACTTCAGGAGGAACCATTTTTGTTCAACCTCTACTATAAGTTGCCCAGCATTAGGAAAAAAAGGCCCTTTCTGAACATTTTGTGCTCTCCCAACCAGCTGGAAAAGCAACCCTTCCACTCATAAGATATAACCCGACAGGGGTATAGTATATGTTTGAGAAGAGTTAGCACTCCCAGCCTACCCGAAAAGGACCGAATTAATGTTTGGAACATAAAAGAGGTGGTAAGAAAGAACAGGGTACATAGTCTGCCTTGAAAAGCAGCCATTTGATGAATAATCACAAATCCAAAGATTTTGGACATTACAGTAAAATTTCAGAACTTGCTGGTAAGAAGAATTATCTTTCACACACGAGATGAAATGCTTTTAAAAATTCTGATCCCAAATGTCTTTTACACTGTACAGACCCATTTGCCACCCGAAATGACAAGGTGACATCCTTCCCTTAATCTTTTCAATCCCATGCAAACCATAACGGTACAAGGCACCAAATGTTATGAATTGTATAAAATTAGTTCACAAAGCTTTATCAATAAGTAAAACAAACTCCATCTCCCCCTCCCTGCCTGCCCACCCACATCCCACCCCCCCACACCCAACCAAGTTTTCATTCTGTACTACTGTCGACCTCTCTCAGGCTTATGCAGGGGCCTGACAAGAGCCATCCATGCCCCACTGCCAGCCAATCCATTTTATTAGTTCTTGCACTTGGATGAAGCTATAAGCATAGCCAGAGTAGGGAACTCATACAATCATTGACTCTAGAAGCCTTGCCATTAAAAACAAAAATAAACTCTTCTATTGAGTCCATAGGACACATTAATCCTCCTACAGTTTTCTAATTTTATTCATGACATTTTAAGAGACATCTGGAAATTCTTTTCAGCGTGGCACTGCTCCCCTCAGCCTGAGAGGGGACTGGATCAAAACTGGCAAGAGCTCTGCCCACCATTTAATAAGAGCTTCAGTTCCTGGCTGTTGAGGGCATTCCTAATTTTTTTTTTTTTTTTTTTTTTTAAACACTAGCATGGATGCTCACCTCAGAGGCAACCACAAGTATGAGGGTCAAACTAGATTGAGGTAAAAAATCCTTTTTGGGGGCCAGGGTGCATTCATCTTGGCTGGCTACAGCAGAAAGTAAACACACCAGCCAACTACAAAGGGTTCCTGGAACAGGACTCCAACTAGTCTGGGAGAAGCAGGCCCCGTAGGTTCAGTTAGGAGATCTCGGGTTTGATTTGGCAGCATCTAGTCAACGTCTACCTGGTTCTTAGCTTCTTCTCTTTAGAATGTTTCAGTTTAAAGTGAGATGCAACTAAGAAATCCATCTACTTCCAATATGTAAATAAATTAAAGGCAAAGGGAAATTTCCCTCACAACAGCCATTGGCTTATGCAGCAGGGAACTCTTTAATAAAAGTTTCCATAAATACTAACTTCTCAACAGCGTCTAGTGCTGCTGCCTCTGGGTACCTGAGGTGTCTGTGACTGCAGGGGCACCTTCGAGAGTACGCAGCTCAGTGAGGACTCTGGTAGTGGTTTCTATTCCAACTCATTTTAAACAATTTTATGAACTTGTTAACAGGTGCTCAGCTAAGTCAAGCATTTCTTTCACAAAGTTCTTAAGTCTGCTTAATAATTTTTATAAATATTTGGTATAAAACTATTTTTAAAAATTAAATTTGAAGATCTTTTAATTTTCCATTAAATTTCCATTTTTCTTAAGTTTCCCCCGGAAACACCCTGAGGGATGAAGTAGATGCTCTATTCTTTTCCATTTGTAAGTTCTCTTTTTCTAGAATAACAAATACAGCATTCAAAGAAAGATGAGGCACAATTTATATTTTCCTTTTCACTCTCCTTGCAGTTTTTTGCTTGTTTTGTTTTGTTTTGAGTTAATGGGCTTTTTCATTGCCACGAAAAGTCATCACCAAGACTGCCAACTTAAAAATGTGGATCTAGAGAGTATAGCTTTGCATCAGAGCCTCTGGCAGCATGGGCAGCTGTGACACTTTAAAACAGTGTCCAGGAGGGTGAGCCCGGGCCAAGCTTGTACAAAGAAGCCTGCAGTAGACAATATAAACCAAATAGCATAAAAAATGCCATACGCTATCGCTTCCAAATAAAAGCTAAATATTACAGAAACCTCACAGTGTTGGAAAAAGCAAGTTTAATTTAAAATATAGTCACTCCCCTTTCTTTATCAGGGTGAGCCATTTTCTGTCTGAATTTCCTCCATGTCTCAGTGCTGTCTGACAGGTCCTGTGGGAGAGTCCATCTCAAAAGAGGTCAACAGCAAATGCTACAGATCTGCTCTGGATATGGGGCTCATTAACACCCCTAAGCTACGACCCTCATTCTTACCCCCTCTTTTCCCAACTTCCCACCCGTCCCCAACTCCCTCCACATCTGCTTCCTTCAAGTGACAACTGTACTTCTACCTGAATTGAAACATTAGGTTGATACACTCAGTCAGAAGATGAGCATTCATAGTGACAGGCTGAGGCAGGCTGCAGCAGCCCCACAGTGAGTTCCGGGCTGCATTCACTTTTACTGCAGGACTGAGAAGGGAAATTCAGTGGTGCCTGATGAGAAGGAGGGCTTGGGGGCAATTTCATTCCACTTAGAAACTGACCCGGTATAAAAAGAAATATGTATCTTACTAGCACTTAAGTAAAAGACAGGGCACTCTTTTTTTCTTTTTTTTTACCCCCTCAGATGGACTGAGTGTAGGAGGGTAAAGAAACAGTAAGGATTATCAAATTTGGGAGGAGAACAGGCTGGGGCCAGCAGCAACGAACTGTTCGGACATATGGGGGCAGATTCCCAAGCCCTAGAAAAGCATAAGTTCCCAAACCTTGTGCTGAACAAGAATGTTCCAAGCCCTCCAGGTGCAAGCTAAAAGCTGCAGGCTAAGAAAAGCTATGTGCTGCACCAAGGTGAGAACAGGTGATGGGCATCCAAGGTGAGAACAGGTGATGGGCATTCAGATAAGGCCTGGTCCACCAGCTATCCCTGCCTACCCTCAACTGAATTCTGAGCCAGCCTCAGACAACTGACCTAAAGACCAATTTATACCAAACCATGTGCTTATCCTATACCTGAACCAGGGATATGCTACAGAACTGGGCAGCCAGGGGTGCCCTTCAGCTTGGCATGCAGCTAAGAACATGTCATGGACCAGTTGATTGTTTTCCCATATGAACTGCTCCTTTAGAATGAAGGGATGTTCAGAAGACGAGGAATGATTCAATGACAGCAGCAGCCAGGGAAGGTAGGACACTTGAAAAACCTCCCGTTTTGCATGGGGAAACTTGCTCTATGCATCTCATTCCACTCTCTCACTGCTAGTCCCTAAAAAAGGAAGTTTGCAAGTTGTCAGCCCTTGAGGGTTACTTCCTTTGTGAGGACAAATCCTTATTATTCACTTCCTGCCTTGGAACCAATCCCATCCAGCAAGCTGCCAGCCCAGGGCCCCACCTCTCATGCTCTGTCCAGGGCTGTTCACATCAGGAGGGTTCTTCTGGGGTCACAGGGAGGTCCTGGTTAATGGGGGAATCATGTAATGGAAAGAAAACATGGTTGCTCTCCTGGCTGCATATGATCAATTTACCCCCTCTTTCCTCCACCCAGATCCTCTCTTTTCAGAAGCAACTGATGAAAGAATCTTCATAGAAGTTACTCCTTCTGTTTTATCAAAGGAGGGAATTCCCGAATCCATTCAAGAGAAAGTGACTACAGATTTTATGATAGAACATGAGTCACCTAGCACCTTCTGCTGTAGTCCCAGTGAGGCAAACCTAGTACTCTGTTCCTGCACTAAACCTTATTTCCTGTAAGAGGAAAGATATATGAACACCAATAGTTTAAAAGCAGGCCAGTCCTTGAAACATGCCTCCCATTCAGGGGATGAGCCGTGGTCTGCCCTCATCGTTGTTGCTGGACTGCACCTGAGCTTGGAGTTGGTTTTCTGAAATTCTTGCATTGCCCTGAACTGTTCTTTGAGTGTAAAAAAGGATGTAGGCTTGAGTTTTGCACACTTCCTCGACACTGCATACATTCAGCTTTGAGTCATTGCAGTGGACCCAAAAACCTAGGAAACCAAAGGAAAGAAAGAGAGAAAGTGACTACCCAACTTGTATTTCCAATCAGCAGGCAAAACCAGGAGATGAAGAAAGGGACAGAGGAGTTCAGAACAGAACCAGCCCCTGACTGGTAGTGGGGGTGGGGAAGCGGGGGAGCCGGGAAGATTGGTAAATGAAACCAACAGACTTCCCTGCCACCTCTGGCTTCAACTCCACCCCAGCCCACCGCAATACTACTTACAATCAACTGACTGTAATTTTTGTCCTCATTTTATTCAGGCTTTTTCATTGCCCACTAGGGCCTGCTACAAAGGCAGCCTGAAGACTGGGAGCTAAGAGATGGGAAGAGGAGAGGCAGAGGTGAAATGGACATGGAGGAGTGGTAAAAGGAAATTTAGAAGGAATAAAAAGTTATTTCACCCTGGCCGCCTTAAGGGCAGCAGCAGAGCCCATCCACCTCAGTACACAGTATCTGGGAGGCTGTGCTCTGGGGGGACAAGGACTGAAAGCTCCTTAGGCGGGACCTTGTACCACCATACCTCCTATGGTAAGGACACAGAAGTGCTCAGGAAATGTATTCAGCTTTATCATCAGCCAGGGCTGGTGAAATTAATACAGTATCTCCATGAGGTTACGAATAGCATTTCTGCATAACCACGAAGGAAACAGAGGTCTGCAGAAGTATTAATAACAATGAGAAACCTCTAAAATCAATTGAACATTATGTTCTAGGAACCATACTAAGTACTTTTACATGTGTCGGTTCCTGTCCATTCTTAGTACAATCTTCTGTTGTCACTTAGTGATATATCCAAAATCTGAACCCCACTTTCACAGTTCTTTCCACTAGATTTTCATGTATGTAATATCCCCCTATAGATGAAGTAAAAGGAAAGCGATGGAATGTGGACACACCAACCCTTTTCCGTGTTCCCCCACCCCACAGAGTCGAGCGCACGCACCTCCCTCTGTGTTGTAGCAATAGGCTGTGTAGTGTCCTGAGCCAAACCCTTTCCCGTGATGCATGACCACTGCGGAGAGATCATAGGCAAAGGTCTCTTTGTCAAGAGAGGAGAGCATGTCCCTGCAGCAGTAAGGTTCCATGGTTAATACCTGGTCAAAGACGACATGGACCCCAATCTTCTCTCGATGATTACGGCCAGACCACCTAAAACATGGATAGAAAGTTCTTACTAGTAAAAAAATGCCATGTTATCCTAGCAAGAGGAAGGTAAAACAGGGAACTGAGAATACATAACCTTCCGGATGTGGCTTTTGCATCAAATAAAACAGTGATCAATGTCCACATATATTTCCTGTGAGTGTTCCATAATGTACTCTGAAACTAGAAATCCCTAAAACAAGCAATTCAGGCAATAATCTTTTCGTAGTTTACTGCCTGCCCTTCTTTTCACAGATTATGCCATATTTGGTCCTGAAGGTGATTCTTGATAAGCCCAGGTGAGGCTAGAGAATCTCCAAGCACAGACACCCAGTACAGGCTGGCTGATGGGACAGAGCCGTGTAAGCTGAAGCCCTCTCCTGCCCACTGCCCCACCCCCCTTGAACATGCCTCACTGGGCAGGAAGCATTTAATCACTATAGAAAGTGCAAGGTCTCTAGGGAACAGGCTTCTCATCCCAACACCAAAGAAGACATCCACCCTCACCAAAGCCTTTGAGGCAGCTGTCCCCACAGCTCACAGCCACCTGGAAGGCCCCAAAGCAAGCTCACCTGAATCTTTTAAGGTGCAGCCGGAGAACCTGAGGTAGTCTGTAGATCATTAACTGCTTTCTAGCTTCACTCAGAACAAGGGGTTTGGGATTGGATTTTCGTCGTTTGCCTATATGGTTTGGGAAGGTATAAGACAGATTGTGAGGAGTCTCGTTCCTTCTTGGCTATGGCAGAGACTATGACTTGCCACCCAATATGCCTTATTTCTCAGTAGTAGGACCTCGTTTTATCTGGGGCAGTGCTGTGACCCCTTGTCAGTCTGCATTTCCCAGCCCCACATGCCTGCCTGGTATGGCCACAGCAGTTCTCCCAGACACGGAAGGGATGACCACGTGATGGCACTCTTAGGGTGACTGCAACTGCTCCTCTTGGACCACGAGGTAACCTTGGGGAAGGAAGCCTTGAACTAGTTCACGTTGAAAGGTGGAAAGAGCTTGGGTCCCCAGTGACCATGCAGCTACTATGCTAGTCCCTGAATGTCCTTCAGACTTCTATGAACAGAAAAAAAATTATACCTGATTTTAAAGTCATTATTTGAGTTAACTGAAAACAACCAAACCTAATCCTTATATATCCACTTCCAATTTTTTTAAAGAGATTTTATTTATTTGACAGAGATCACAAATAGGCAGAGAGGCAAGCAGAGAGAGATGGGGAAATAGGCTCCCTGCTGAGCAGAGAGCTGGATGCAGGGCTCCATCCCAAAACCCTAAGATCATGACCTGAGCTGAAAGCAGAGGTTTAACTCACTGAGCCACCGAGGCGCCCCTCCACTTCCAAATTTTTGCATCAGCAACCTCCAAAACTGGTATGGGTTTTGGGTGATATATTCCCAATATCATGGATTTATTAATGAAATATACTGGAAGGTCGCTGCAACAACACGCATGCAGAGTAGATGCACATGTCAGGGTTCTATGCCTTTATATATGGGCTTAGCACTTAAATTGTGATGCACCAGAATGTAATTTTAAAAGTTTTTGTTTTCATCAAGTAGGCCTAATTCTATTTCCTGCTCACAGCTAGTTGTATGCTGTTCAAAACTCTCATCTTTCGTTTCCTCTCCTGTAAAATGGGAATAATGCATATATTTCAGGCTTGGAAAAAAAGTAAGAGGGCACAGGATTGCTAAAGGACAGAATATTTAAACAGATTCTTTCTTCAGCATGATTTGTGACGTATACAAATATTTTCAAAAGAAACTGCTAGTTTCGTAGTTTTATGCTGTATCTAGTTTTTGAAACATGTTTCTTGGATAAAAGCACACGGCTGGACATGGGAGGAAAAGGTGGACTGACTGGCCAAATTCATCCAGTCCAAAGAAGAACCAGTGGTTAGACTCTCTTTTTGTTTCTAAAGCTACTGAATTGTGAGGGGGAATGCATTTCTAAATTACATCAGATAAACAATGGAAATAAAGTTCTCTTAATTTCCATGGGAAGCCTTCTCTATACCCATTTACTGACAACTGCTCGATTTTTATATTAATTAGACTAGTGAATGGATGGGAATATAAAACTAGTGGTCCTCTGTGCTGCCTGCTAATTACCTTTGAGATACCATGGTCTCAGTGTCTGAATAGCTTGACATCTAAGTCCTGTCTATACCACTCATGAAAGGCAGCAAATCGCAGCCAAATGATGCTTCACAGGGCTCCCTGGGACAATAGGACGTGTGGCTGCTGGTTCTCATAACAGGCTGTAGCAGATGAGTGTGCCATAGAACTTTTCAGTAGGGCTGGTGGTCATGATATGTGGCGCATGAACAGAAAGAAAATTCAAAGGGGGGCCTGGCCTTCTTTTACATTCTAATTCCCCAAAAGATTTTCAGAAACTATTGCAGTGCTGCCTGGGAACCCTGGCAGTGACTGCCACTCTCAGTAGAGGGAGTATGTGAGCTAAGATGAAGACAATACAGAATCGGCTTTGTTTCCCTAAAATGAAATTCACAAAGAAAAAGAAATTACTGATTCAACTGAGATTGATCAGTTCTGTCTCCATTTGATTAAGCTGGCCATGAAGAGAGGTAGAAGCCTGATAGTTTTTAAACTTCACAAGCACAGTACAACAATGCATCTCGTACCTTTCCCTACTATTTGAGCTTGCCTAGAGAAATCCTGATACATTGGCACATCTGGCAAACAGAAAAATAATCCTTTCTTGCAAAAATAAATAAAAGTATTTTCTCCTTAATCCGCCTTGTCCGAGAACGATGGGAGCTAAAGCTGTTAACCTCCTTCTGTTCCTCACAAGTAAAAAGCTTTAGAATAATCACTACCTTAAAAAAAACAAACAGATACTGTTCTAATAAGGTAATTTAAGTCACAACCTTTATATCTCGATAAGGAACAGGGCAGGTGACTCTGTAGTTAACCAAGTACACCATATCAAATTTTGTTTAAAAATGGGAGAATAATATCAAGCATGATTTTTTGTTTTTGTCCTGCCTCTTCAAGGACAATAGGTTTCCCAGAGTTCACTATTTTAAAAGACCATATATGCAAATATTCTAATAAGGGTTATCATAAAATTGTGGTTCTCAAAACTTGTAGTCACAACTACTTTATGGGTGCAAATTGATCTCAAGACATCTATACAATCCATTAATTTTAGTTTCCAACCCCAAATTCGAACTTCCAGGTATTTGCTCTGCATTTCCTCTGTACGTGTTGGGTTAGCAAACGCACTAAGTGGCAGTGTGGCAAGACACAAGGAGCTCTACATAAGGTACCTACATAACCACGTGGAAAGAGTTCCACTTTAAAATGAGAGCCTTGACAGAGAAATACTGTCTTACGACCTTCCCCAGATGCATGGCATGTGAAGGCATGTGAAGAAACAAATGCAGAAAGTAACCATGAAATGTATTATGCACTTCTGGCTTGCCTTCCTGGTCTCATACCAATCTATAGCATCAATTCTGACAGGCTTGAAATCTGCAAATACAGTACAAGGCACATGTTTCTGATACTGTAACCCTCAAACAAGCAATGCTACCTATCTTTAGATGAAATCAAAACTGTCAGATCAATATTCATGAATTTAATCAGGACCTTGTAGCACTACAAAGCTAAGCACTCACATTCTTAGAGGCTCATTTCAGAACCCACACTTGAAAATGCCTCCCAATGGGGTGCCTGGGTGGCTCAGTGGGTTGGGCCGCTGCCTTCGGCTCAGGTCATGATCTCGGGGTCCTGGGATCGAGCCCCGCATTGGGCTCTCTGCTCAGCAGGGAGCCTGCTTCCTCCTCTCTCTGCCTGCCTCTCTGCCTGCTTGTCATCTCTCTCTGTCAAATAAATAAATAAAATCTTTAAAAAAAAAAAAAAAAAAAAAGAAAATGCCTCCCAAGATAAGAACTAATGTCAATCACAGCAGGAGTCAAAGGAAGCCCAACTCTTAAGTTTTGTTTTGTTTTATAACAAATGATGACCACACGCTTGTTTTCAGGAAAATGGGAGAAAAAAATCTTTAAAAGATGCTTTAGAACCACTCAATATTATCGGTGTTACTTTGGACTAAGAGGGCAAAAGCAGCACCTTACACTGACAGTCCAGATGCATGTTTCCCCTCTCCCTCTCCACTTCTACCCCCCCCCAGCACTCACTGTTACACTGGTCACAAGCGTAGATTCTCCCTTCCAGGGCCTCTGTCTCTGTGAACTTGGCCAGCATCTCAGTGAGCAGGCACTCTGTCTGATTCAAAGGGACAAACCCCTTTTCTATGCAGTGATACCGTTCAGGGAATTCCAGGGACAGATCCCAAAAGGGCTCAATGGTATTGGATTTGTAATTGCATGATACACATGTGACCTAGAAAGAAAAATTTGATTTACAGGTTATATAACCTCCATGCTTCCCACATACATTTTTGCTTGATTTATACAAAACACATAACTTACCAAAACTAAGTGTATAGTTTTCAAAAAAACTTTAATTATAATATTAAAATAATAAATGTAACCTTAAGAGCACTAGAGCATATTACTGTCAGTATACATTTCTAACTATGATGCTAGCTGGAACTGGAAAACCACACAGCACAGAGATCATTACCTACCCCTTTCTCTCTTCTCTTCTAAAGCATGCTCTACCATTCAGTGCTGTGGCAGTACAGACTGGGTTATCATGGGACCATTCTCAGATCAGTCTGAGATAGAGAATTAACAGATTCTTATCTGTTTCTCTTGTCATCATTCCTTCCTCATCCAAACCTTGCTGCTTCTACCCACTCCAACCGCCTCTCTTTTTTGCCCTTGTTTCTGGCAGTATCCTTATATGACACACAAACCTCTGTAACATAATGTAGAGGTTTTACTTGAATCCATTATGTTGCCCACCTTTTTAACTTAAAAAATTCTTTCTGTACATTTCCACAAAGTCTTACTCAAGAGTCTTTTCTTATGTCCCTACATGGCCTATGATACAGCAAATGAGAGGTAATGGGGAATAGAAGGGAGGCTTGCTTAGGCCTTTGGCAACCTCCTAGCCATCTCCCTTCCCTGTATGTACAGAATGTTCTGGAAGGAAGAAGGCTCTTTCAAACTACTGTGAAACCAAGGCTATAGGCAAACTGTTCAATTTCCTAATATTGATCAAAGATGGCATGCCAACAGATTCTTAATTATAACAATGAGATTATATATATATCACCAATACTGTCATAAAGATTAAAGACATTCACTGAAAACGACGCGATATGGCAAATTCAACTAAAGATCTGCCCAGACAGAGGAGGCAAGTTCAACAACAAGGCCATAACAACACACAGCACAACCGAAGGTACAATGGCCACCCTCTGATAGGCACCATGACGGCAAATGCTGGCTCTCTTCGTCCGTCCAATAACCTAGCAGAGGCACTCAGGGAAGCCCCAACTAACCAGTAAGACTCCCTGCCATGTGATGGGCAGGCAACCTACCTGACTGAGTAGCTGCCCGTGGAATATGGTGTTCACCACCTTTAAGACCTGTTTGGTGAGCTTCCTCTGGGAGAAGGGGATGAGAATCCGGCGCGTGGTGCCCTCAGACTCGAGCTCCTGCTGCACTTTGTGCAGCAGCTCGCACAAGAACTCCTGCGCGTCCTGCTGGTCGTAGCCGCGGAAGGCGGGGATCAGGCTCCACACCGAGTGAAGCATGGCGAAGGGCGACACCAGGGCCCACTTTCCGGACCACATGACTCGGAAAAGGGTGTGCAGTTCGTGACAGAGGGAAATGTGCTTCGAGCTCGGCTCCTTGTTCTGGATGAGTTCTAGGCTCCTGCTGATGGAGGCCCCGCCATTGAAGCAGAGGGCCTCCCGCTCGCAAGCGTCAGCCCCCTCGCTCCTGGCCGACAGCTCGGTGGCGGAGCCGCCGGCCGGCCTGCCGGAGAGCGGAGCCTTCCCGTTGGGGGCCTTAGGAAACAGCTGCTGGGTCTGGGAAGGGTCGAGGTTCAGAAAACATTCGCGGAACTTCTGGAGGTGGCTGAGCACCTGCAGGATGGAGTTCATGTAGCAGGTGTTGCCCAGGTTGCGCAGGCCGGTGACGCCCGGCGCCATGGCGGGCGCGCGGCGCGGCGGCAGGCGGCCCCCGGTGGGCGCGCGCGGTGAGGCGGGGCGCGGGGCGTCGGCGGCGCGCGAGGCGTGCAGCAGCAGGCGCGCGCTCTTGCGCGGGGGGGCGCTGGCCAGCTCCTCCAGCAGCCGCCTCTTCACCTCGCGCCGCCGCTGCCGCGCCTCCTCCTTCTTGCGCTCCAGCGCCTCCTCCTGCCGCCGCTGCTCCAGCTTCGCCTGGCCGCGGGAGCTCTTCTCGAACCAGTGCCGCAGCGTCTTGGCCAGCAGGCGCTGGCGCCGGTACCACAGAGCCGTGAGCATCTGCGGCTGTCCCTGAGGAGCGCGCTGCGGTGGTACGGCATCCTCGCCGGCGGCCATGGACCGCAGCGTCCGGCCACGCCTCAGCGGCGGGTCCTGCTTCTGGCCCCTGACCGCCAGCAGGGAGCTTCTGAGCAGCTTCAGGTCCCCCTCCGGGTTGTCGTTGAGCACGTAGTCCTTGCACAGGTAACAGAACACGTACAGATCCCGGACCTCCATGGCTAGCGGGTGCCCGGTCTCCTCAAAGTGTTTCAGGGCGTGATCTTCGATGTAGCGGCCGCAGGCCACGTGAGAGCACTTGAGACAAGCCCACACGGACTCGGTGGTGGCGCACTCCCGGCAGCACCACTTCTGTGGGTTCAGGATGGAGTGGTCCTGGGCGAGCCGCAACCGCCCGACATGTTTGCATCTATCCATGTCTCAGAGAAGGCTCCGCTCTTTCAACCTGGCACGACAGAGCCCCCAGAAAGAGAGAGAGAGAGCTTTCAGCAAAATATTTTCCCAGGAAAAGGCTTGCAACTGCCATTTTCAATTTAATGCTCATTACATTTTAATTCAAAATTGGTTCCGTTGGAAGGTTAAAAAAGACAGTAAGAAAGAAATACTGGGGGGAGGGCTTAGCACCAAGTTGAATCTTTACATTTTCTAAGCCTGTACTAATTCTTGAATATCAGCTAATTTTTATGCGAGGCTAACTGGTATTCCTGAGGAAATGGCATTACCCTTAGTTCATATTGCACCCAACTGGCCACCAGGGGAAAGAAACTTGTATTCTGAACCATCTCTGAACTGATGATGTCCTGGAAGTGAAAGCCTCTATATCTTGTACTGATCAAGATCCTAGTTGTATGCACAAAGGGACAGAGGGCAAGAGAGACATGTTTTTACACCAGTGAGAGATGAAGATCCTCAAAAAGTCAATCTTAGGTCTGTTTCAATGTACTTCAAAGCAAAGGTAACAGGATAAGATAAAGGTAAGAAAGAGAAAGTCCTCTACAGTACAAAGTATCTTTTTTTTTTCTTGAATCCAAACACCCTAAGGAGGTAGTGTGTGAGCCTCAATCTAAACAATTTTTTTAAGTAGGCTCTATGCCTAATGTGGAATTCAAACTCACAAGCCCTAGATCAAGAGTCACATACATGTTCTACTAACTGAACCTACCAAGTGCTCCAATCTAAATACCATTTTATAGGTCTACTATGGTTGAATGTTTGTGTACCCCCTTTCATATGCTAAAATATCTCTCTCACACACACACCCGGCAATGGCACTAGGAGACGAAGCCTTTGGGAGATGATTAGGTCAAGAATGGGTTGACCGTCATGGGATGAGCCTTCACTAATGGGATTTAGAAAACAGTTCCCTCACCCTTCACCCATGTAAAGACACAACAAAAAGCCAACGTTATGGTCACAAACCGGGAAGTCCTTACCAGACATGGAATCTGGAGCCATGATCTTGGACATCCCAAACTGTGAGAAATGTTTGCTGTTTATAAGCTACTCAGTCTATGGTATTTCTGTTACAGCAACCCTGAGGGACTAAGACAATGTGAAAAGAAAATGTCCGTCTTGTAGAAAGGGTAGGAAAGGGTTTACTTCCTTTACTGAACGCATAGGTAAATACAGAATTAGATCTGACTTTTAGGACAAGTGGTGGAGTGGCTACTGGTTTAACCAAACTATCAAGCAAAAAGAAAAAGAAAAAAGCAGGGGCATCTGGGTGGCTCAGTCGATTGAGCCTCTGCCTTCGGCTTGCGTCATGATCCAGGGTCCTGGGACCAAGCCCCGTGTCGGGCTCCCTGTTCAGCAGAGAGCCTGCTTCTCCCTCTCTCTCTGCCTACTTGTGCTATCTCTCTGTCAGGTGAATAAATTTTAAAAATCTTAAAAAAAAAAAAAAAAAGAAAAAAGAATCTTTCAGATGATATATGTGAAAATGCTTTTTAAAAAAGGTAACAACATATTGAGCTTTTTTCCCTTTTCTTTCCTGTCTTCCTAACATTGTTTCTAATGTTGTTCCTCAGATAAGCCTAAGGAGCAGTTTCTCCAAGAAGAGGCTAAAGGATTATTTTAAAAGAAAAACTTTTTATTCTTTGGAACCTTGACAGTACCCCCCACCCCCGCCGTACCAGTATTTGAAATTCCCTAAAGACAGTTCCTCTTAAAAAGTGAACTTCCTTCATCCCCATTTCTTCTCCACTTTCATTTCTATGAGCAAATGAAGTTCCATGATTATGGAATCACCCAGAGAAGTTTTAAATCCACTACACTGTGAGTAGTCCCTTTAGTTGGTTTCCAGATGCCCTTTTTGGCCCGGTACTATTGCCAAAACCCTCACAACTATACCACGGGACCAAATTAGAGATCCTTTCCATTTTTTATTGCCCATTCCAGATTGGCAAAGGCCAAGTCGCTAGATAAGAAACCTTTAAAATCATAAAAAGTAAGCAACCTAGATGATTTTCAATCAGATTAGATCATGCTATTCCATTGAGTTCTTTCAGGATTTAGTTTTTCCTACATTATTTTTCAAATTATTGATTTGTTACTAAGTGCCCTTTTAAGTCTGCTCTCTGGATGTATTTATCCATTTCCAAACTAGATATCATCTTCAGAGAGAAGACCATGTGTTATATTTCTTTTTTTACTCCTTTATAATTTTGTGGGTGCGCAACTCTTAGTGGTCAAAGGCGTTCTATCAGAATTACCTTCCCACACAGTCCAGAATGGTACTGAAATAACCATTTGTTTACTTTTTATAGGGCACAGCCAAATTAAAACACATATACATTAAAAGATGAGATGGTAAATAACTGAATTTTCTTTTTGCTACTTACTACCAATCAAGAGCTCAAGTTGGCTACATAGGATGCTTACAAACAATTACTGGGGACACAAATGAAAGTCAGTAATGGAAGAATGAAGGGGGAAAGAATTGAGAGACTGGCAATTCCCAAGTTTCTCGCTTACTATTTAAAAAAAATGTAGTTCCTGAGCCACTTACCAGCATCAGAATTCCCTAGGATACTTAAGTACAGATTTCTGGTCACAACTCCAAACCTGATGAATGAGACTCTGGAGAGGGGTCTCAAATCTCCATTTTAAATAAGCCCTACAGATGACCCACCTATACATTAAAAACCTTAGAAGCACTGCGCTAATCCAATAAATTATTTAGGAATGAAGGTGTCCTCATGGAAACCAAAGAAAGAATTTTCTTTCTCAAAATCTTCTTTAGGTGCCTGGGTGGCTCAATGGGTTGAACCTCTGACATCGGCTCAGGTCATGATCTCAGGGTCCAGGGATCAAGACCTGCATCAGTCTCTCTGCTCAGTGGGGAGCCTGCTTCCCGCCCCCCGCCCCCGCCCCTACCTTTCTCTCTGCCTACTTGTGATCTGTCTCTCTGTCAAATAAATAAATAAAATCTTTTTTTAAAAAATCTTCCACTTTGGCTAACATTGTCCAATAGAACTTTCTGCAATGAGGAAAATATAATTTATCTGTGTTGCTTAATACCATATTAACTAACCTTGTGTGCCTGAGTACTTGAAATGTGGCTAGTGAGACTGAGGGACTGAACTTTTAAATTTATGTAATTCTACTTAATTTAAATTTAAATAGTGGCTGCATGTGCATATTGGCTGAAATACTGGATAGCACAGACTTAAATACCCCAGGACATATGATCTTTAGCTCACTTGGCTTTTCTTTTTGTTTTCTTTCCCTCAAAAGACTCGGCACTTGCTGAATCGTATCTGAATAGCTTCTTCTTATGACTCAGAACCTGGCAAATCCCCATTTTAGCCGAGCCTTGATGTGTCTTCAGGAATTTAATTGTTACTGAGATCTTATCACATGAAACACAGCACAGCTTCAAATCCTATAAAGAGACTATCTCTGTGAACAGGAACACAGCGACACAACACCCATAACACTGATGCCTTGCAAGATCAACTCCTGTGCTAGAAAAAATATGCTGCAACGACCAAAAGCCAAAATAGAAAAACACTAAAAAACCATTCCACACCCTCTCCGTGGAGAGCTATCAAATGGAAAGGGCACTCTGGAAATTCTTTCTTCCGATTTCATTTTCTGATCTATAAGTCTGCTGATCACGCACATCCCTTCCTGCACAGCCCTTTTCCCATTACAAATCTGTCGTGGTGACTCACTAACCTGCCATATGGCAGAGTAAATCCATTCAGGGAAACATGGGGCTACTTTGCACCTCACCACAGTGATTTAAGCTAGACAGACTAGTTTCTCTAAAGAAAAAACGTATCTGGATCACAAAATGGAAACAACCCCAAAGTGACAGACAAAAAAGCCCCTTTAACCAACATACAAAATAAAGAATAAAGAAAAAAAAATTCAAGTATACTTAGTTCAAGAAAGACAATGTTTAACTTACCTCTCATATACACTCTGACCACTTTATTTAAAAACAAGGCCTAACACCCAAAGGCATAAAGAATTCCATTTTACATTTTTCTGACATGTACACATTTTTCCTTCATAATTCCCAAAGCTCATAAGAGTCCTAACATTTCCACTTAAAATAGACATCATCCAGGGTGACAAGTACCCAATATCCAAGAGATGGACTTGCAGCGTGACTGGCAAAGAACAAGAAGTGCCTTAACGTTCTCCATCATTAAGCAGATCAGCAACTTTCAATGACTGTCTTGTACACCCTGGGTTGATCTGCACATAGGGTAAACTTGACAAAATATTAGCTTTAGCTTCTTTAATTACCATAACTTCATTTTAAAAATATGACTCAAATGGAGCTAAAAGACATAATCACTATTTAAAAGTATTCTACTATAGTTAGTATCACTAAATATTAAATTAAAAGGTAATGAAATCTTAAATTCATGCCTTTGTTCTGCTAAGAAACTTCTAGACATCCCATTTTTTAAAAAGTCTCTGTATGAGATGACTGAATATTACAATCATCTTTCAAGAATCTATAGTTTTAAAATATGATTGTCTTTTAATTGGACTAGTCCAATTGTTCTCCTGTAGCAAATTTCTTAGCTGATCCTAAATGTGTAACTGCAGCATCAGAACAAAACTTCTGGGGGAGAAATCAACAAAAACCAAATAGGAAAAAAAGAATCTCCTTTGGGGAGATTTCCATTTCTTTTCTCTCATAATATTGATTTATTTTCAGTTCTTAACTAAGGACAGTGGAATAATCCTGCCTGGTCTTGGTGAGACCAAGTGGCATAAATTCCAGCTTCAGAGAGAGTAGACACTATGGTAACATGCTGACAGCCTTCATTTACATAAAAGAATACTAATTACGTGGTATCATCAACATCTGCGATTCTGCTCACTGCCATATGCGACAGCACAGGGTATTTTAACCCTTCAACTTACTAAATGTACCCTGAACTGCATGTATCACAAAACTTACAAAGATTGCTTAAAAAGGCATAGTGAATACATTTTTATAAATGAGTATTAAAAATTAATTTTATTTTCAGCTAACATTTTATTTCCAAAAGATATTGAAAAATATAATTTAATACCAATATAAAATGAAGGAAAAGATGAAAGACACAGTTAATAACCCAAAGGGAAGAATGCTACATCCTAGAGAATTATGCAGGGCTCTAAAAGGCTGTATTATAAATACAATATAACCAGCCTTTTGAATTTTTAGGTGGCTAAAATAAAAACAAGACAAAAACAATAAGTACAAAATAAGAAGAAAAAAAAAGTCACAGCAGAGCATGAGAGAGATGAAGTTAGTCAAAGACAGTGTTCAGAAGCCCTTTGCTAAAACAGTGTACGTGTGGGGATGTGGCTAAGCAGGTGGAGTGTCCCCACACACTGCCGCTCCCCTACCCACCTCTCCCATTCTCCAGGAATGTGGGGGTGGCAGGGAGTGGGGGGGAGGAGGGTAAGACACTGGCTCAGAGATTCCCAGGGAGGCAGACCAGGGAGGCAGAACTCTCTGAGAGGGTTTCAGAGGCTCTGACTAAATGGGTTCTTTCGCTCTCTGACCCAAGAGCTGGGATGGATGGCGAGTGAAACAGCAGCGGCTCTTGGCCACAGGTAATGGTATGCTGCTGTACTGGGCATGCCCGAGCCTTGTGAGCTATGTCACTGCTCACCTGGCCTCGGCCATCAAGTCCTGGTGTTCAGAAGTGATTGTATAATTGTAGGTGAGAGCAGATTGCAGGTTATGCCCATGTAGTAATGTCTGTCTCACTGGCCTGAGAACCTGCCTTCTTGGATTAGAAAGGAGTAGTGTTCATCTAGGGAGCTCTGGGCTGGGCCCACAGCCCTGCTTTGCCCAGGGGAGGGGCTGTGACTCTGGCCCAGCAGCGAAATGACAAAGACAGCACAACCATGAAGGAACAAATGCTCTGTGCATTCACCTTTCTCTCCAAGTACACACATGCTCAAGTCTCTCCTGTCTAGACAGAGAAAGAGAGACATACAGACAAAAGTTCGCCCTGCCTCTAGATGATCACTGACACTGTTGTTAGGCTCTTCCTCCTTCTGCCCACTTTACTTCTGGCAACATAATGTGCAGCTGCATCACCTTCCTCACAGCTCACTCCTTAACACATTCATTTCATGGAAACTATTTTTGCAAAGGTTATTGGCAATTTCCTTATAGCTAAGTTCATAAGCCTGAATTTTCGGCTATTGTTCTCTGGTTTTCTTCCTACATCTGAAATCACTCCTTCCCTGTCTTCGTGTTTCTGTCTTCCTTAAAATGTATGCTTTCCTTAAGATTTTGCCCTCAGCTCTTCTCTCAGTGATTTCACCTATTCCTAGAAGGTTGAGTATCATTTCTATCATGTATTTTAATTTTCACAAATACTTTCTATGAAGTACTTTATTGATATAGCTTATATACCATTATATACCATTAAAGGGGTATCTGGGGTGTCTGGGTGGCTTAGTCAGTTAAGCATCTGACTCTTGGTTTCGGCTCAGTCATGGTCTCGGGTAGTAAGATCATGCCCCATGTGGGGCTCCACACTCAGCCAGGAATCTGCTTGGGATTTTCTCTCTCCCTCTCTCTCCACCCTTCTCACATGCACACACACACATACTCTCCCTCTCTCCCCCTCTCTCAAATTAAATAAAATATTTTTTAAAAACCCATACTTCTCAACAATTTTTGGTATATTCAGAGTCCCACAAAAGCACTTTGAACATAAAATCTTTCAATTTCATTGCAGTCTCCATTTCAGATTGAATTTTCACATTCTGATACCTATATTATGTAAACTACTATTAATAGTATTTCCAAGATGAAGCTATTGAATGTGTTTTGAGCTTTTTTTAAAAAAAATTTTTTTATTTATTTGACAGAGAGAGAGAGATCACAAAGAAGCAGAGAGGCAGGCAGAGAAGGAGGGGGATGCAGGCTCCCTGCTGAGCAGAGAGCCTGATTCGGGGTTCGATTCCGGGACCCCGAGATCACGACCTGAGCCAAAGGCAGAGGCTTAACCCACTGAACCACCCAGGTAGTTTTGAGCTTTTTGTTTGTTCCTTTGGTAGCTGTAACGATCATGACTGAGATATATACAATTTCACCCAGGTCTCCAGGTACTCAAGATAGAAAAGATGACTGATGGGGGTTAGAGAGATGCCATCTGTGGAACAAAGCTAAGCTAGCTGGCCTTTGACAGATCAGACTTTTTGACTGATTAGCTTAATACTATTGCCAAAGAGGTCTGTGCCTAAAGCTCAACCCCTTGTCCAGGACTATAGTAGTCTGGCCACAAGGTGGCCAAAAAAGTGGGCTCACAAGAAATTCTGAATCCACAGGGAAAACACACATAAGCACAGATGCGCTCTTAAAAATGTTACGTGTGACTCCACAGAGAAGTGGCAGCCAAGGGGCACCTGGGTGGCTCAGTCGCTAAGCATCTGCCTTCAACTCAGGTCATGATCCCAGTGTCCTGCGATCAAGCCCCACGTCGCCTCCCTGCTCAGCAGAGAGTCTGCTTCTCCCTCTGCCTCTCCCCTTGCTTGTGCTCTCTCTCCTCTCAAATAAATAAAATCTTAAAAAAAGAAAGGGCGGGGGGAGGGCGCCTGGGTGGCCCAGTGGGTTAAGCCTCTGCCTTCGGTTCAGGTCACGATCTCAGGGTCCTAGAATCAAGCCCCACATTGGGCTCTCTGTTCAGCAGGGAGCCTGCTTCCCCTCCCCCTCTCTGCCTACCTCTCTACTTGTGATCTCTGTCAAATAAATATTAAAAAAAAAAAGAAGAAGAAGAAGTGGCAGCCAAGAGTAGAGGATAACCAGGTCAGCTGTGTACTCATTAAACGGGTCTAATTCAGAGCTTAGTAATTTATGCTACCTCCTGATCAAAGAGGCCTTATTTGCTACAACCTGGTGTTGTTTTGGCATGGTCTACTTGATGGGCTTGTGTGAAAGCAAGGTCCAAACTAAAGGCTCCCTCTTCTACTCTTCTGCCATATGGAAAATTTCTGTTGCGACCACTGAGAGAATCAGAGTTAACCTTTGAAAATCTGACCACAGGAATCCTGGTTTGTCCCTGCAGTGTGCCTCGCAAACACTAGGTTCTCCACAGCAGCAAGGCAGTCAATCATCAAAAATGTATACATACATCAAAGTGTATATGTATGCCAGAACTTCTCGGATTATGGCCTTTAAATATGTGGTTTATTGTTTACACCTTAGTAGAGCTATTAAAAATTACACAAACACACACCCAGCGAGCAATTTGCCCCTACTGAAATAATGGAGTGAAGCAGCAGCTCCTTATACTACATGAAAGCTAACAGGAAACTTTTATCGGGGTGGGTAAGGCGGAAAACACCTGACTCATTGATCAGTTTCACACTAAAAGCAGGACAATCATACATTATACGCTACATGCCGATAGGATGCAGTAAGGGGTTCACAGCAGCATCACCTATAAGGTACTTTGGCTGAATGAACTGAACGTGAGTCCCCTGAAGCATCTGGATCTAACTACCAGGGTATGAGAAATGTGGGAGACAGAACATGCTACACAAGGCTCCAATTAGCCAGATTACCAAATCCCAGTGTGGCAAATGCTACAGCATCAATTATCTAAAGTCTTTAGCAGATACATAGCATAAAGCAAAAAAGGGGGTGAGGGGACGGAACTACTATAGACTATATGAAACCCACAGACATGTCAACCACACTCAGTGTGTGGTTCATATTTAAATCCTGATTTCAACAAACCAACTACAACTGGGAAAAAATGTTTTAAAATATTGTCTGCCGGGCGCCTGGGTGGCTCAGTGGGTTAAGCCACTGCCTTCGGCTCAGGTCATGATCTCAGGGTCCTGTGATCGAGCCCTGCTTGGGCTCTCTGCTCGGCGGGGAGCCTGTTTCCTCCTCTCTCTGACTGCCTCTTTGCCTACTTGTGATCTCTGTCAAAGAAATAAATAAAATATTAAAAAAAAAAATATTGTCTGCTTCTACCTATATCACTATGTTTTTTAACAGTTTCAATGAGGTTTAAGTACCATACAATAAACTGCATACATTTAAAGTATATAATTTGATAAGTTTTTGAAATGTGGTATATGCTTATAAAATCACCATCAAAAGCATGAACACATCCATCCATCACCCCTCAAATTTCTTCATGCCTCTTTGTAATCCCTCCCTCTCCACCACAACTGGAGAAATTTAAACACAGACTAAGTATTAGAAAACACTAGTTTAATGTGACACTGGTATGGTGGTTATATATATATATATTTTTAAGTCTTTATATGTTAGAGATATCTCAAGTATCTATAGGTGAAATATTATGATGTACGGAATCTGCTTTAAATTATTCTGGGAGGGGGAAAGTGGCATGAAGACAGATGAAACACTGTCAAACCATTCATAATTGTTGAAGCTAGTTGATGTCAAACCATTCATAATTGTCGAATCTTTGTTAGGGTATGCTTACAAAGTTCCAAAAAATTGTTTTAAGACAGGGACACCTGGGTGGCTCAGTCGAGGTCATGACTCTGGGTTCCTGGGATAAGAGTCCTGCACCGAGCTCTCTGCTCAGTGGGGAGTCTGTTTCTCCCTCTCCCTCCACCCCTCCCCTCTGATAGTGCTCTCTCATGCGTGCACTCTGTCTCTCAAAATAAATAAATATTTTAAAATTTATTTTTAAGATAATAAAGAATATACTCTTGAAAACCTTGATACAAACCTATCACAAATTAGAGAAGTTCTGGGACACTTTTTATCTCTATCATCATTTTACCATCATATCTAGCTTGAAATGCACCCTCCCCACATGAATGCACCAAATCAATGCAGTAGTTTTTCTCAGCAGCATTTAGTCAGAGAAGATGGCTGGAAAAATATCCTTTGGTCTGGGCTTCAAATATACCCTTTAGGATCTCTCTGCAGGCCCCCCAAAGTTGCTTTCAATAACTCTACCAGATTTTTTGCCCATAAGAACATTCTGAGTATCTCTGTCTTTTGGGGTCACAAAACCACTTTAGTCAGTCTGTAGAAATGCTCTTGTTTGGTCTAATGTTTTCTCCCTGAAACTTCTTCCTTTATTGGAAAAGAAATACCCTCATTTTTTCACAGTTCTGCTTCTTCCTCTCTAACTCTGATCATCCAGGTGTCAAGGAGCTCCTCTTGTACCTTCCTAAGGCTCACTGTGGTCTTAGCAAACAGTAGCACAATTCTCTGACCCCAGGCAGACACAGGTTACTCCCAGGCCACAGGATGTTTGGCAAAGCAACACTCAGTCACATGGATCCAATCCAATATTCACAAACATCAACCAACAGGTTGTCTCCCAGTTGAGACTTTGGAATCGTCTTCTCAGAGAAACAATGTTATAAATAGCACATGGGCCAGTGAAAGCCCATCGTGTATCTCCAGTGTAGTACTAGAATACTAGAGCTACCAGGAGGGAAGCTAACGACCACATGTATTATTTTGAGAAAATTAATTCAAAGTTTCAACTTGAAATGCCAAGAATTGCTCTCCCAGCTGCAGCCCAGGCAGTGAAATTGGGAAATCTCCCTCCTCCCACTCCCCCACATGGCTGAAGAGGGCTTTCCACACATGGCCATTTGTATGGAAGACACATATATACGGGAGGAACTGCCTGTAGAGGAAAAAAAAGAACAATTTCTGTGAATGGAAAACAAATCTGACTAGAATTTGCAAATGGATTGTCAGGATTAGATGCCAGTATTGGTTATTTCAGTGGCTGTTCCAAGAAATGGGAACTTCCTCTTCCTAATGTCCTGTTTCTTAAAATGATAGCAGTATATTTAGTTCCGGGCCTTCCCCGTCAATACACCAAAGCACATTTTTCAGGACAAAGGCCCATCATATTTTGCATGAGTGGAGACACAATTTTGAAGCACTTTATTTCAAGAGCAAAGAAGACAAATGTCTAGAAAGAAGGGCCAAATACAAAGGGGTATTTGTCACATACACACAAAAGGAGAAAACTGGAAGCTGCAAAGAGAACACTCTGGCGCTTTAATGGAGAACCAATTAAATAAATTATAAATGAGCCATACAATGGAAACCATCAGTTGTTTTTCATTTTGCTTTGTTTTATGAAGAGGCAGACCTATTTGCACAACAATTCCAAATACAGTATGTGAAAAAAAGGGGGGGGCAGAATGTTGTATATAATATACCATCATGACTGTTTTAAAAAATAACTATACTCATAAAACCTCCCCCACCCCATGTGCATTAAGAGGTTAAACTAGAAACTGGTAACACCACACACCCCGTGGTGGCAAGCTGCGGGTGGAGATGGAAAGCAGACTCCAACCTTTGGAGTCACCAACCTTTGTACCTTTTAGGAAAAAGAAATCATGTGTTATCTATTTTTAAAAAGATATGGCACTGAGGAGACTGTTCAACAGTCTTAAAAATTCAGGCATCAGCAGGATGACTGAAGATAAGCACAGAGCATCCACGCTTTATCATGTTTTCATTAGAAAAGATGTGGAGACAGGTAGTCGGGTGATATTTATGGTATACGGAGAACCTAAGGAATTATATTCTTAGGTTATATTCTAATCATTGCACAGGGACCCCCACCCCCACCCCCACAATCCCTCTCCAGAAGCTTAGGACCAGCCAAGTGCAGACCTCTCTGGGTTACTGCAGAGCAGCAACATAGAGCCTTCATGGGTCAAGTGTCAATCATGTGAAATTTCCTATCAGCCAAGGTACCAAGGTCATTTCCACTTTACTTCCCCAGGGGCCACTGCCAAAATTTGTCCATAGAAGTGATTTCCGTGGGCAGTCTCTTGTCTTTCCCAACTCTCAAGAGATCTTTCCTTCCTTCATGGAATAGCTCCTCACAGTATTCCAGTTTACTGGTCAGCAAACTACATCCCTCCACACCGGACCAACCTCTCTGAAGGAGTGTGAGCCTGAGCGTGCGCTAGGGGGCGGTGAAGGCAATCGGGTAAATGGAGGAGGACCCTCCTACATCCTGCTCCAAGTACAATGTAAAGCCACACAATAGCCCGTTTCTCAGTCTGTAAAATCAAAATCAGTACACAATAGTATCTCCTTCAGGGAGGCTCAAATAAAATGGCCATGTAACTGCACTCTGAAAGTGCATGCTTCTAAGCAAAGTCCTGGCTAACTTGGCCAGCTTATCACCTATCCCTGAGAACAGTTATTTTTGCCTCCACAGGGCCTAAAGTTGGGCTGGCTAACTGAGCAGCTGACAGTAATTGGTTGTCTGATCTTGATTTTATCCAGACAGTTTCGTTTAATAAGGCATTTGGAAAAAAATACTCCTAAACAAGAAATTAGATGATTCTTTTATATTAAAAATGAGAAAAATCACTATTTTCCCCAAGCAAATTAAAGGTTTTTTTTCTAATATCTATTTTTCTTGGGTCTTTAAGACCTTTACGCAACACAATGCAAGGAAAGTAAAAGTCCAATTAAGATGTCAGAAACAAACCCATAGCACCATAAAATGCAGCTGGATGAAAGAAGCAGAATCAGTCTCTGCTCCCTCTCCAGTGGGGGTATGCCCATTGAATATTTACAGGTTCCACAGAATGTGCTGCATGGCAAAAATATAAAAGAGGCCTTCTTTCAAATAAGGCATAGAAGGCTTTTCAAAGACATGAACTGTGCATGAACCCTCATCTCTCGTATAAGAATAAAGCAGAAGTGCTTCTGGGAACTCAACTATAGTAAGCAGACACAAGAGAAAAGAGGGCCAGTGCACACCCAGGCAATGAACTTCATGTAGTTTAAATCCCACAAATTCCAGCCACCTCTGCTCTTATTTTAAAGATGCCAGCCCTCCTATTCTGCTATGAGTCCTACCTTTTGGATTAAGACAATGATATCCTCAATAAAGGCAAATATAGAATCTTATAAGAGAAATGCACAAAGCCAATCAATCAGTGGCTAACACCTAAGTGCAGATTAATTTACCATAGCAGGAAGTGGAAAGCAGAGCTCTGAGGGACATGGTGCTGTGTAGATTTAAATATAGTGAGGAAGAAACTAAAGAGGGAGAGAAAATCTGAATCACTGCTTGAGACCCAATAGAAGGCAGACTTGAGCCATAAAGGGTAATGGACACCAAGGAGGGAGGGCTCTGAAACAAAATATATAAGAACACAAAAAATAAGCCTCACGACTTCATAATTTTTTCCAGCAACCTTCCCATGTTGCCTGTGGTAACTGCACTGAACATTGTACATAACCACCAAATTAGATCAGTGAAGTATAATGAAACAATGGACGTATGCAATTCATTAGCTTCTAATACATATGAATAACTAGAAAAGCAATTATTCTAAAATTAAACCTTTCATTTCTGAAGATGTGTTGTCTGAGCCTGACTTCTTAGTAAACTGCAGTTTGTTTTTTATTTCTTCATTTTTATTATTTTTTAGGGGGGAAGGGCAAAGGGAGAGGAAGACAGAATCTTAAGCAGGCTTCACACCCAGCACAGAGCCTGACATGGGGCTCAATCTTGAGACCCTGAGACGAAATCAAGAGTTGAACACTTAACTAACTGAGTCACCCAGGTGCCCTTTCAGTTTGTTATTTTTAAGTTCATGGTCACTAATAGGCTATAGCCAAGGGTAAATAAAGAGCCCATCAAACCACCTAACTCAGCTATAGCAAATTTATCAAAATGTACATACCATCACTATACCTACTACCACTCACATGGGAACCTACCCAAACTAATAAGAACTAAACTGCTTAGAAGGAACTATCAATAAAAAATATCTAATACTGGCAGAAGCAAAATAAATAATATTCCAAGAGACCAACCAACACACTTCTAAAAAACTATTTAATGCTTTACTAATTCCAATTAGAGTCTGGCTCCTCAGGGCTGGTAAAGAAAATACCTCACAAAGGTCCAAATATGCCCTGGACCTTAATAGGAGGAGGGCAGGTCCATTAAGGTGTTGATGTCATTGAGTAGGTTCAAGAAACAAGAAGATTAAAAAAAAAAGGGAAAATAAAAAGAAATAAGGAACTTTTGGGGCACCTGGATGGCACAGTCGGTTAAGTGTCCAACTCTTAGTTTCAACTCAGGGTCATGAAATCAAGCCCTGTGTTGGGCTCTGTGCTCAATGAGTCTGCTTGACTCTCTCTCCCTCTCCCCCTGCCCCCACCCCACCCACACGCACTTTCTCTCAAATAAATCAATCTTTTAACAAAAAGGAATAAGGAACTTTCCGTTCTCACATGATAGTAATATAAAATGTCTCCAAAAGAGCAGACAAGGATTTATCTTCTGAGATTAATGTTAGAAAAGGGGGGAAAAAAGTAGTAAACACAATAATCCATCTGTTAGGGCGCCTGGGTGGCTCAGTTGGTTAAGCAACTGCCTTCGGCTCAGGTCATGATCCCCGCGTCCTGGGATCCAGTCCCACATCGGGCTCCTTTGCTCAGCAGGGAGCCTGCTTCTCCCTCTGCCTCTGCCTGCCATTCTGTCTGCCTGTGCTTGCTCTCTCTCCCTCTCTCTCTCTGATAAATAAATAAAAATTTTAAAAAAATCTTTAAAAATAAAATAAAATAAATAATAATCCATCTGTTAAAAATACCCAAACGTTGAGGTCTGAGTGACTACAGAGTTCCGAGGCCCCCACACCCAATCAAAGTGACCCAGGTATAGCCTCAGAGAGCTAGGGAGAAGAGAATATGACTATCCTGGACATATTAGCCTATGCCTGACCACAGACTAGAGACCACAGGTAAGAGGGAGCATCCTCAGAGGAATCATGAAACAGTGCTCTTTCTACATGGCATAAGGGAACAAGCCCCCAGTTTGTAAATACAACTACTTGCGCCTGGTGATACCAGATGAGGGCCAGATACCATTAATCATGAAAAACATTCAGCATACTTCCTTTGCATTAATTGCTTGCACAGAAAACTAACTTCAAAACTTCACTTGGTTTTCCATGTGGCTTGCCTTCAAGGAGAGAATGTAATAACCAAGTTCAAATACTAGTATGCTTAACAGTTATATTTCACTATAAATGAATATTCTAATTGTTTTGGTCACATTAAGTCAGTTCCCAAGAAACTAGACACCATATTATGTTCTCACAAAATTGAGGTTCTGAACCTTTAGAGTTAGGGTCTTAAACCCTAGTTATGACTTCACCACGGTAAGGCCATCTGCGAGGGCTAGCAAAAAGCTAGCTGGCAATTTGAGGGATAGTTCTCTATCTAAGATCTCTCTAAGTAGAACATGGATAAAATTTCTAGATACTTCCTAGTATTTTTATAATTAACTTGCATTAGAAATAATTGAACTATCATTTCTTGGACATTAATATATCCAGGCACTGTTCTAAAACTTAATGCACATCGATTCTTCCTGACAACTTGATGAGGTAAATGATTTTAAATTCATTTTAAAAAGAATAAAAATAAAAAGGCTCGGAGAGGAGAAGAAACCTCTCCAAGGTCACATTGTTGGTACATGGCTGAGCTATGAGACAGATTCCAAAGCTGGCTCTTCACCAAATGTGACTGACTGCCGTCAGAACTTTAGATTTTTATAATCTAATGTGAAATATCTCATTGCTTCAGTTTTCATTTGCTTAATTACTAGCCTAACCATTTTTGTTCTCTTTTGTGAACTGAAGAAAACATACACTCACATAAGAACTTACTAGTAAGAATAAAACTGCTTTGGGCAACCCCTTAGGAACCCCTCTCACTCTTGAGAGCTTTTTCTGTATCTTCACTTAATAAACTTCAATCGCTTTACTCACTTACCTTTGTCTGCGAGATACACTCTTCGACTCTGTGAGACAATAACCTAGCTCTCCCGCGCCATTTTGGTGCTGAAATCTGGGATCACTTCCACCAAAGGGTGCAGGAACCCCAGGTTACTTTCTTATGCAGAGGAATCTACCCACATCTACAGGACTCTAAATGATAGTATCCAGGCCCTGGATGCATTCAAGCCAACAAAAGAATGAAGTCAGAGAAGGACTTCTCAAGAACCGTGCCACTATTGACTGCTACACCATTTGGGATGCGAAAAATTTCCTCACATGTGTTCTAATATTACAGTTAGCTCCTGCAAGGGGTCCCAATTAGCAGGGGACATTTGTGATCTATTAAGATCAAGATATCCACTGATCTATTTGACAAAATTGCTAACTAGGGAACTTATCAAAGTAATGGGATCATAATTTGGGGCCTCATACTTGTTTTATGTTTATCCCTTTGCTTGTGCTGGTGCATGTACCATTTGCTGCCCATCATGACCCCCCCCTGGAGCCATACCACAAGCTCCTGGACCAACCCCTGGATAGATTCTAACTGCCATACAGCCCGCCACCCCATTTCAGCAGGAAGCAGCCAGAGCTGTCATTGTCCCATTCCCTAACGGTAGTTAGGGTTACTATTCCAGGGGGAGGAATGAGTAAGGGACAGGTGGGGCTAGGGAGGAAGACAGAGAGAGGGGGCTATGTGATCAGGCTCACAGAAATCCCAAAAATGTGGAGGTGTGGGGAGACCAGAGATATGGGGACAAACCAGACCACCCTGCTCTAGGACCACTCTGCCCTAGGCATGGGGAGTGGGGTGTCTTTTATTATGATAATCACCTGAGACCAACAAAGAGAACAACAAAGAATAAGGAGATCCTGGCGGGGAGGTGGGCCACTGAAGGTGTTATCACTAGTCCTTGCTCAATGGTGCTATAAGTAGAGATGTTAAAAGGATTTAAGTTCTCTGGTTAGATGTCTATAAAAGACCAACCCTGGCCGCCCACCCCCCCACAAAAAAAACCAACCCTAAAGGTACTTGTTGGCAACCCCATCAGGACCCCTCTCACCTTTGAGAGCTTTTTTTGTATCTTCACTTAATAAATTTCTATCACTTTACTCACCAAAAAACAAAAACAAAAACAAAAAACAAAACCTAAACTGATTTGAAGGTGCTATCAACAGATATATATCTAATATTGGCAGAAATAAAGTAACAGGCATTATGTATTTCAAGAGATCAACTAACCTTTGCCTACTTTTGGATCCCGTTGTCTTCTTTATGTAATGAGTTCTTTATATATTCTGGATACCCTCTTTTAGTCTGCTGCTTGTCTTTTGTTTAAGGTATTTTTTGTCCTGAATACGATTCAGTTAATGCAATCATATGATGCAATTTAGGATTTTATATTTTATGAAATCCTTTCTTAATTCAAGGTAATAAAGATATTCTCTTTATAATATCTTCTGAAAGATTTAAAGTTTTACACTTAGGTTATTAAAATACATCTGGATTTATTTTCCTATTCTCTTCAGCCGGCTTATCTGACTAGTCCCTTAGGAAAGCTATACTGTTCTGATTACTACAGAGACAAGTTCTGCAAATCTTGCCATTCTGTACCACTGCTTCAATGCAGCCTTAGCCTTTTTTCCCACTTTACCATATGAAATTTAGGATAAGCTTGCAAAATTATTTTTTAAAATCCTTTGAGTTTTTGATTGGTATTGCTTTAAATCAAAAACTTATTTGAGGAGGGGCACCTTGCTGGCTCAGTCAGAACAGCATGTGTGACTCTTGATCTCGGGGTCATGAGTTCAAGCCCCATGTTCAGTGCAGAAACTACTTAAGTAAAACTTAGAAATTTTAAAAATAAAATAAAACCTTATTCGGGGGAAAAGTAACCTCTTTATGATAGTTAAGTCTTTCCATCCATGAACATGGTATCTCTCATTTATTCAAGTCTTGCAATATGTTTCCTCCATAAGGACTAACATATTTCTTATTTAGATATTTCCCGGATACTTGACAGTTTTTTATGGGATCTTTTTCTGGGATCTTTTTTAAAATATACACTTAATAAATAGCTATTGATATGACTAACTTTTATATTAGATTGAATTATATGAAAACAACTGATATTTGACCATTTTTACCTACAAAGAAATGTTAATTTCATATGGTTCAACCACAAAAATCACTGAACTCCATTATTAGCTCTAATACTTTGTCAATTCTCTTAAATTTTCTATGAATAACCACATCTTCTTCAAATATAGACAGCTGTGTCCTCTCTTTTCTATCTATATCTTTTATTTATTTTTTTCTGGAATTCACCAGAAACTCCAATTTATTACTAAATAGTAAGATGACAGTAGGCACCATGTCCTGTTCCTAACATTAGAGGGAATGGGTCCACAGTTTTAGTATTAAGTATGATAGCTATCACAGGGGGGTTGGGTTAACTTTGAATTAAGGAAGTTCCCTTTTATCTCTAGTTTGGTAAAAAGAAAATTTTAATCAGACTAAATATTAAATTCCATCTAATAGTTTCTTTCTAACTTATTAAGAAAATTATATGACCATACCACCTTATAAACTAATATGCTGGATTATGTCAGTGGTGGATTTCCTGATATTGAACCATCCTTGCATACAATTATTTAAAAAACCATCTGGTCATAATGTTTTAGTTTTGCCTTTTAATATAATGATACATTTAATTTGCTAATACTTCATTTAGAATTTTTACATCCATATTCAGAAATGTGATTAGCCTTTCATTTTCTTCTATCATCCTTCTGTTTTTGTAACAAAATTACACTAACCTCAAAAAAATGAAATGGGTAGCTTTACCTCTTTATCTCTTCTCTAAAACAGTTTAATTCCTCCACAGTTTATCTGTTTCCATGAAGGTCTAATAAAACTTACCTATACAGCTTTCTCTTCTAGGCACTCTTTAGGACTGTTTTCGTGATGGATATAGCTAAGTTCAAAGCAAGACCCATATTTCCTCCCAATGATCATAAGTCTCCAAACTTGGGGAAGTTTGTTTTGGTAATCCAGTGCCTACTTTAACCCCTGCAGAAATTCCTTGTTGTTTTGTACTTTTGAAAGTATTCAAGTAAATAGTAAGTTCATAGTAGGAAGAGAGACAATAGTGGAGTAAACAGAACAGATCTGCAAGCAATTAATACTTTTGAAGCAGTATGCAGCACCAGTGCCAGCCAGCAGGAGATCCTGATACACTGGTGCTACTTTTCCGGCCTGACTGAACTTCAGAGTATAACGGGAAACTCCAAACAAGATAATCTACATTTTGGCTATAAAAAGTGATGCTAGTATTTTTGAAGTAAACTGATTATTTCCCTTCACCACTAACCCTTTGAGCTTCCAAATCCAGACTTAACATTAACCATTGCTCCAAATTAAATAACAACAAAAACCCACAACTACCATCTCTAACGGCTTGCTATTATTTGTATGATAATGCCTAAGTCCCTTAGCCAGACCTTTGTAAGTATTCCAAACAACTGGATGCCAAAGTAGCCTCTCATATTATCTTGAACCCTTTCTTTGCATGCAAACCAGACTGATGTGCTCACCATTTACTCAAAATCCTGATAATACACACTTCCTTGGAATACCATTTTGTTTGCTCTATGCTCAAGCTTCTCCTAACCACTTCACTGCACAATGAATCTCTCCCTCCAAGAACGCCTCTCATTGCCTACAGCCCTCAGTTGTTTATCTATTCTCCTCACCATACTCCAAGCTCCTTAAGGCAAAGGCTGCACCACTTTTTATCACTCCTTACCCAGGGCTCTTCATACAGACAAAAACTAAGAATGTGACCCCAAATCTTTCCTGGGCATCTTCTATTCATGTTAGTTGCTGGTCTTTTTAATCCTAGGTAGAGTTCCATCACTTTGATAGTATAAGTTGAACTGTTTGTTCTGTGTTACAAAGACACAATTGTCTTTTGAAGTTCTGTGATGACTGCCCATGTCACTGATTCCTTCCCAGTTCCAGTTCCTTTGCTGGACATTTTACAGGACTGTCACACTTTTGTAGCAACATATGTATATCTTGGTAAATGCCTAGGTCCTAGTGAAATTAGGTATTTGCTGGCAAAACAGTCAAATATTTAAAAAGACTTGGCTTTTCAGATAGTTCACATACATGGTGTGTTTCTTGTAAGCACAGTAAGAATGTCATTTCTGATAGCTCTCAACAAAGTGACATTATTTGAAAGAAGTTCGTTTTGTTCAACTAGAAACTCACTGTTATTATGAGGACTATGTTGTTCACAGATACCAGTTTACTTAAAAGGGCATTTCTGGCAGCAAACATTTTATCACTATAAGTTAATCACATCAAAAAGTACTATTGAGAGTCCACCTATGATGTACCAAGAAGTATGTTTTAGGCACAGAAACCAATCAAAATAGGATTGGAACATTATAAAATATCAATTAACTCAAATAATTGACTATTCTGGTATTTCAAAACACTAGAATAAACATAATTCAACATTTCTTTTATTCTTTTGTGATTAAAGATCATGTGATACTTTCAGTTACCTTTTTTGCCCCAACCTTTTTTGGGGGGAAAGGGGGTTGCTTTTGACTTGAATTCTAGTTAATGAAAAATTCAGATCTATGTTTAGGGAAGTAAATTTTTATTGTTAATTGAATATAAAATGTTTCCTTGTTAATCCTCACAGTTGAAATAAATGATTAATAACTAAAGAGTTATAATAGGTGATAAAATGTTTAAGCACCAATGTGCAACATTGCTCTAAATGTTCTGCCATACTCTAACAATACAAGGTTTTGGAAAGCCACTCCAGTTTGAAATGTGAAAAGAAGTACAAAAATTCCACATGAAGAACATAGCATGCTACAGGCCCCCGGGTGGTTCAGAAGCCTCTGCCTTCAGCTTAGGTCATGATCTCAGGGTCCTGGGATTGAGCCCCACATCAGGCTCTCTGCTCAACAGGGAGCCTGCTTCCCCCCTACCCCTGCCTGCTGCTCTGCCTGCTTGTGATCTCTGTCAAATAAATAAATAAAAATCTTTAAAAAAACATAGCAAGGCTTCTCTCTCACTAGGTCTCATTGGTATGATTGAGAATTCCCTTATATCTGTCATACATCACAGGTGAGAATCTGGGCTCAAATAAGGCAGATGTGGACAAGATTATCACAGTATGGGTTCAAGGAAAATAAGAAACAGTAGCAAGACTTCTGTACACTACAAGGAGCCAAGAGATAAAGAGCAGGGTAACAGTACATCTGGAAAACATTTATTAACCTGGCCCAGACAATTCACTGTCTGATTTCAAAACTGTCTTGGCAATGTCTCCTAAAAAGCTATTGTAGAATTCTGCCCTCTTCAAAAAGCACTGTCGATGATGCTAAAATGAGATAGAACTCGAAAAATGTGTTGAATATATTAGCAGGTCTACTAACATATCAATAAACAATGTTTATTTTTTTTCCAAAGATTTTATTTATTTATTTAAGAAAGAGATGGAGAGAGAGAGAGCTAGAGCAGGGAGGAGGGGCAGAGGGAGAGGGAGAAGCAGACTCCTCTCTGAGCAGAGAGCCTAACACGGGGCTCCATCCCAGGACCCTGGGATCTTGACCTGAACTGAAGGCAGCCGCTTAACAGACTAAACCACCCAGGAGCCCAGCATTTGACTTTAAAGCCCTAAAAGTTGGTTAGGGCATCTGGGTGGCTCAGTTGGTTAAGCATCTGCCTTCAGCTCAGGTCAGGATGCCAGTGTCTTGGGATCGAGTCCTGCATCAGATCCCCCAACTCAGCAGGGAGTCTGCTTCTCCCTTTGAACCTCCCTCCACTTGTGCTTGTGTGTTCTCTCATAAATAAATAAATAAATAAGTTTAAAAAAGTCAAATGCTCACATATTTGAATAGCTGAAAATATTGAAACACAGATGCCATCACTAGGGAGAAAATCAATGTGGGCAACTAAAAGAAATGTGTCCTATCTTAATGTTTTCATGAGTTTCTCTGTAGTATAGGGAATTCTTAGGTTTTCCATGTCTGTGACACATCTGACCTTGTGATTCTCGAATTTATAACCTCCCACTTCACTCCTGACTCTGCTATTTTACCTCACTCTAACATAACATCAAATGCTATTAAGAAGGCTTATAATGTAACAATTATACAACAATAACAACAGTAACTATTAAGATGCCCCAGGTCTCAAGTATTCTTCACAACTTCTCTAGGCCTGAAACAGCAAGATGCCATCATTCCCATTTGATAAATGAGGATCCTGAGGCTTTCTTAGATGTTAAATAACTTCCTTAAGAACACATAGTCAGAAAAGAATTCAACCAGGATTCAAAAGTAGTGCTATTTGGGGCACGTGGGTGGCTCAGTGGGTTAAAGCCTCTGCCTTCGGCTCAAGTCATGATCCTAGGGTCCTGGGATCAAGCCCCGCATCAGGCTCTTTACTCAGAAAGAAGCCTGCTTCCTCCTCTCTCTGCCTGCCTCTCTGCCTACTTGTGATCTCTGTCTGTCAAATAAATAAATAAAATATTGGGGGAAAAAAAAAAGTAGTGCTACCTATCTTCAAGTGTGGTTACACTTAACTATCCAAGATACAGAAAGGGAAAGAAATAATGCAACAGTAATACTTGGGAGAGGGTGGCAAGGGAAAGGAGACGTGGTGATTCTTGGGGAGATGCACCATCCTGAGACCAAACCACCACTAACATCTTCGATCTGAGTCTTTACCACCATCAAGGGTGCGATCCTGAGGTTGGAGGACACAGCTTGCTACAGGGTTGCCATTTCTTACACTTACTTGGTATCTCCCAGAGTGGCAAAGGCATAACAACACTTTATGGATGGCTTGATGAACAGATGGAAGAAGGTTACTCATGTGTGGAAAGTAGAAGGCATTAGGATGTACACACAACTATTAAGAACCAGAGGACGCAAGTTAACAAAAGGTAGGAAAAGTTTATGAAATGATAAATTGAATAGATAGGAAGGAAGTTAACAACAGTAGACACAGGAAGTGGCAGGCAGCTGAGAAAGAAGGTTTTTTGGCTCACAGAGAACAGTAAGTCTTTCTTCACAAACCAGTACCCAAAACACCTGAAATAAGACACCTTGACCAGCAAATATGAAGTTTTCCCTGTTAAAAACAAACAAAAACCACTTCCATCCTCTGATCTCCCATTTCCATTAGTGGCACTATCACTTTCCCATTTATCCAAGAATGAAAAGTTCTGTCTCATCAAGGATTACTTCCTTTCTATTTACCTTCTATGTACTCACATCAAGCCAAACACCTATATTTAAAAGTTCTCCCTTCATAATGGAAAATAATTTCTACCCAATCTACCCCAAAAGCCCTTTCTAAAAGTAAACGCTCTAAAAATGTCCACAGCACCTTACTATTTTCTGCTTAACATTTAAGACTTTACCACCTGACCCTTCTATTTCTGAGTATTTCTGTAGGCTTTCTCCAAAAGTAGACAAACTGAACTATCCATTTCCTTGAAAAACAAAACAAAACAAAACAAAACAAAACACCTAAATATACACTTGTCTTCTCACCTTTGCTTATACTGCCCCCCTCTAGGAAGGGTCTTTACTCCTTTCTGCTCATTTATTTGTTATTTGTTAAGTAAATTATTTGAATATCTATTAAGTGTTTTGTTGGTCCTGGAAATATTATAGTAAAAAGGCACAATCTTTGGGACACCTGGGTGGCTCAGTCAGTTAAGCGTCTGCCTTCAGCTCAGGTCATGATCCCAGGATCCTGAGATTGAGTCCCACATTGGGCTCCCTAGCAGGGAGCCCATTTTCCCTCTCCCTGCCACTCCCTCTGCTTTTGCTCTATGTCTCTCTCTCTCTGACAAATAAATAACATCTTTAAAAAAAAAACACACACACACACACACAGTCCTTGTCTTCAGGGAGCTTCCCATCTATAGAAGCTTATTATTTGCCCAATTCCAGGTTTAAGATTTATGAAGTTTTACTCTCAGCTCCTATTGCATTTATAGGCTGAGCGCTTGTTATAGTCTACCAAATACTGATACTTTTAATTTATAAATCTTGTATTCTTGGTCAGAATATATATCAATTACTTTAAGGCAGCTTCCACTTCTTCCTATTGCCAATGCAAAGCAAAATTCTTTAAAAACAAAAAGCATTAGAGGGAATTATATCAGTAAGATAGCAGACTAGGAAGTTACAGGCCCTCATTCATTCTTCAACAGAGAAAGTGAGTTCATAACATATGGAACAGAATACCTCTGTTAGAACTCCAGAGATCATCTAAAAAGCTATAGCACCCAAGTCATTATAAAACCAGGAGATTTCAGAAAAAAAAGGGAAAAGAAATTTGTGTATTCATGTGCCCATTGATAATCCTCTCCCTACACAGCAGAGCACGGAGCAACTAGGAGGAAACCCCCTCAACCAGGACTCCTCTCTCTGGACAGAAAGAATGGTAGACAAAGCACCCAACATTCTGGCTCATCTGAGGGTTTGCTGAAGGACAGATTTCTGTCTCACCAGACTCAGCACTGACCAGACTGGTGTCAGAGTTTGGAAACCACTGAAAAAACAGAGGTAAACTGTATGTCTGAGGTACAGTTCTGTAGGCAGACATCTGGGGGACAAGAAATTAGAAAAAGTTTGAGGGATCCTAGAACCTCCAACTGGGCTAACTGGTGAAGGTCTTCCCTCCACAAATCGAGTACACAAAGACTGGGATAGGTGGTTGTTTTAAAATCTTTAAAAAAAAAAAGAAAGAAAGAAAGAAAGAAAGAAAGAAAGAAAGAAAGAAAGAAAGAAAAGAAACAGAAATTCTGGAGCTGAGGGGTGCCCGGGTGGCCCAGTCAGTTAAGTGACTAACTTCGGCTCAGATTATGATCTCAGGGTCCTGGGATCAAGACTTGCATTGGGCTCCCTGTTCAGTGGGTAGTCTGCTTGTCCCTCCCTCTCCCTCTGCCCCTTTCCCCGCTTGATCTCTGTCTCTCTCTCTAATAAATAAATAAAATCTCAAAAAGAATAAAAAGGAATTCTGGAGCTGAAAAATACAATAACTGAAGTGAAAAAAATCATTAGAGGGGTTTAACAGCAAATATGAGAAAGCAGAAGAAAAAAGCAGCAAAGGTCCTTTGCTTGCAATGACTTGCACAGGTCATTTGAAATTAACTCAGAGGAATAAAAAAGAAAAAAGAATGAAGAAAAGTGAAGAGAGCCTTAGGGACTTATAGAACACTATTAAGAAAATCAATGTACATACTATGGGAGTCCCAGAAAAGGAAGTGAAAGAGAAAGGGATAGAGAGCATATTTGAAGAAATAATGGCTGAAAACATCCCAAACCTGAGAAAAGAAATGGACATACATAGTCAAAAAGCTGAAAAGACTCCATAGTCTTGCTGTGGAAGAACCCAGCAAGACACACCACATTGTTCAAAGCAACAAGAGAAAAGCTCTTTGTCATATACAAGTGAGCTTCCATTTGATTATCAGTGATTTCTCAGCAGAAACTCTGTAGGCTAGAATGGAATGAGATGCTACTATTCAAAGTGCTGAAAGAAATAAAATCCCTGTCAACCAAGAGAACTGTATCCAGCAAAATTAATTTTCAAAAATGAAGGTGAAATTGGGGCACCTAGGTGGCTCAGAAAGTTAAGCCTCTGCCTTCGACTCAGGTCATGGTCTCAGGGTCCTGGGATTGAGCTCCACACTGGGCTCTCTGCTTGGCAGGGAGCCTGCTTCCCCCTCTCTGCCTGCCTCTCTTCCTACTTGTGATCTCTCTCTGTGTGTCAATAAATAAAATATTTTCTTAAAATGAAGGTAAAATTAAGACTTTCTCATGTAAGAAAAGCTGAGACAGTTCATTAGCACCAGTCCTGCTCTATAAGTAATGCTAAATGGAATCTTTACAAAGAAAAAGACAAGACAGCAACACAAAAACATACAAATATAAGGTTCTCCAGTAAAAGTAAACACACAGACAAATATAGTAACCTGTATTACAGTAATTTTTGATATATAAAATTTAAATGATAAAAACATTTAAAAACTATAAATCTGGGGCGCCTGGGTGGCTCCGTGGGTTAAAGCCTCTGCCTTCGGCTCAGGGCATGATCTCGGGGTCCTGGGATCGAGCCCCGCATCGGGCTCTAGCTCAGCGGGGAGCCTGCTTCCCTCCCCCTCTCTCTCTGCCTACCTCTCTGCCTATTTTTGATCACTGTCTGTAAATAAATAAATAAATAAATAATCTAAAAAATATATATATATAAATCTATGTTGATAGGTATCCAATATATAAAGATGTAATTTCTAACATCAATAACATAAAGTGTGGGAGTGCCTGGGTAGCTAGGGTGATTAAGTGTCCAACTCTTGATCTCAGCTCAGGTCTTGATCTCGGGGGTGATAAGTTCAGGCACCCAGGGATCCCTGGGTAGCTCGGTTGGTTAAGCATCTGCCTTTGACTCAGGTCATGATCCTAAGATCCTGGGATGAAGTCCCGCTGAGCAGGGAGCCTGCTTCTCCCTCTGCTTGCCTCTCTGCCTACTTGTGATCTCTCTCTCACTCTCTCAAAAATAAATAAAATCTTTTTTTTTAGATTTTATTTATTTATTTGACAGAGAGAGAGAGGACAAGCAGGAGAAAAGCAGGCTGAGGCAGAGGGAGAAGCAGGCTCCCTGCTTGGGAGCCCAATACAGGGCTCAATCTCAGTATCCTGGGATCATGACCCAAACTACAGACAGACGCTTAACCAACTGAGCCACCTAGGTGCCCCAAATAAAATCTTTTTTTAAAAAATCAACATCCAGGGCACCTGGGTGGCTCAGTGGGTTAAGCCGCTGCCTTCGGCTCAGGTCATGATCTCAGAGTCCTGGGATCGAGTCCCGCATCGGGCTCTCTGCTCAGCAGAGAGCCTGCTTCCCTCTCTCTCTCTCTGCCTGCCTCTCCATCTACTTGTGATTTCTCTCTGTCAAATAAATAAATAAAATCTTTAAAAAAAAAAATCAACATCCAACTATATGCTGTCTACAAGAGATACACTTTAGATCTAAGAATAAACACTGAAAGTAAAAAGGAAGGAAAAAAATTCCATGCAAATGATAACCAAAAGAGAACAGGAGTTGCTATACTACTATCAGACAGAATAAACTTCAAATCAAAAACTGTTACAGGAGAGGTGCCTGGCTGGCTCAGCTGGAAGAGCATGTGACTCTTGATCTCAGCGTTGTGAGTTTGAGCTCCATGTGGGGTATAGAGATTACTTAAATAAATAAAATTAAAAAAAAAACAACTGTTACAGGGACAAAGAAGGATATTATTTAATGACAAAAAGGTCAATTCACCTAGAACATACAATATTTATGAACATTTATACACCAAACCTCAAGAGCTCCTAACTATCTGAAGCAAATTCTGACCAACTTGAATGTAATATAGACAGCAACACAGTAAGATGTTTCAACACTCCACTTTCAATAATGGATGGAACAACCAAACAGAAAATCAGTAAGGAAACAGAGAACCTGAACATTATAAACCAAATGGACTTAACACACATACACAGAACACTCCACCCGGTAACAGAATATACATTCTTCTCAAGTGCACTTGGAACATTCTCCTAGAATAAAACACATGTCACTGGAAGAGATTATGCTGAGTGAAATAAGTCAAGCAGAGAGAGTCAATTATCATATGGTTTCACTTATTTGTGGAGCATAACAAACAACATGGAGGACATGGGGAGATGGAGAGGAGAAGGGAGTTGAGGGAAATTGGAAGGGGAGGTGAACCATGAGAGACTATGGACTCTGAAAAACAACCCGAGGGTTTTGAAGGGGCGTGGGGTGGGAGGTTGGGGGAGCCAGGTGGTGGGCATTAAGGAGGGCATGTATTGCATAGAGCACTGGGTGTGGTGCAAAAACAATGAATTGTTACGCTGAAAAGAAATTTAAAAAAATACAAAACACATGTCAGGCCACAAAACTAGTCTTTACAAACTCAAGAAGACTGGAATCATACAAAGTAGCCTTTCTAACACAATGAAATGAAACTAGAAATCAACAGCACAGGGAAAATAAGAAAATCTTCAAATATATGGAAATTAAATGGCACACTCATAAATAACCAAGAGGTCAAAGAAGTCCCAAGGGAACTCAGAAGATACCTTGAGACGAATGAAAGTGAAAAAACAAATACCATGGGGCGCCTGGGTGGCTCAGACGGTTAAAGCCTCTGCCTTCAGCTCAGGTCATGATCCTGGGGTCCTGGGGTCAAGCCCCGCATCGGGCTCTCTGCTCAGTAGGAAGCCTGCTTCTTCCTCTCTCTCTGCCTGCCTCTGCCTACCTGTGAACTCTGTCTGTCAAATAAATAAATAAAATCTTAAAAAAACAAAACAAAAACAAAAACAAATACCACAACTATGGGATCCAGTGGAAACAGTGCTTTTAAGAGGGTAACTAAAAATGTGTACATTAAAAAAAAACAACAAAACACCTCAATCAATAACCTAACTTTACACCTCAAGAAACTAGAAAAAGAAGAACTAAGCCCAAAGCTACCAGGAGGAAGGAAATAACGAAGATTAGGTTAAAAAAAGAAAAAGAAAAAGAAACCAAACAGCATAGGAAAAAAAAAAGTCAATGAAACTAAGAGTAGGTTTTTTTAAAAGATCAACAAAACTGACAAAGCCTTACATAGTTAATTAGTACAAAAGAGAAGACTTAATTTAAATCAGAAATGAAAGGGAAAATTACAACTAATTCCACAGAAATAAGAAGGATTGTAACAGAATACTATGAGTGACTACACACCAACAAATTGGATAATTTTGAAGAAATGGATACATTCTTAAAAACACACAATCTACCATTCTACAAAAAACTGGATCACTAAGAAAAAGAAAATCTGAAAAGACCAATAACTAGTGAGGAAATTGAATCTGAAATCAAAAACCTCCCAATGGGATATAGTTGATGGTATTGTAAGAGCACTGTATGGTGACAGGTGGTAGCCGTTCTTGTGGTGGGAACAACATAATGTACAGACTTGGTGCATCACTGAGTTGTACACCTGAAATTAATGTAACACTGTGTATGCCAACTACACTTCAATGAAAACAAACGACCTCCCAAAAAAGAAAAGGCCAGGACCCAATCACTTCACTGGACTAGACACAGATATATGAGAAGACATCTCATGTTCATTAGAAAACAGTATTTTTAAGATGCCTACTCTACCCAAAGTGATATAGAGATTCAATAAAATCTTAATCAAAATCTCAATGGCATTTTTGGCAGAAATATCACCCTAAAATTCATATGGAATCTCAAGGGACTCCAGAAAGCCAAAACAATTTTCAAAAAGAACAAGGTTGGAGGATTCATACTTTCTGATTTCAAACTGTTACAAAGCTGCAGTAATCAAAACAGTACAGTACTGTCATAAAGGCAAACAGACCAATAGAACAGGACAGAGAGCCCAGAAATAAACCCTTGTTTCCTAGTGAAATTATCCTGACAAGAATGCCATTCTTTGAGGAAAGGATAGTCTCTTCAACAAATGATATGGAAAACTTGATATCCATATGGGAAGGAATGAAGTTGACCTTTATCTTACACTGCATGGATTAAAGACCTCAGTGTAAGACCTAAAACTATACAACTTCTAGAACATAGGGGAAATTTTCATGGCATCGGACTTGGCAAGAATTTCTCAGATATAACACCAAAAGCACAGGCAACAAAAGCAAAATTGACAAAAAAGGACTATGTCAAACTTAAAAACTTTTGTGCACCAAAGAACACAACAGCTCAAAAAGTAACCTACGGAATGAGAAAAAATACTTGCAAATCACATACCCAATAAGGGGTTATATCTCACCGATGTTCTTGGTGTTATATGCCCTTTCTATAATGGTAAATGATAGCAGATGGTAGTTTGGGTTGGGGTGTGTGTGTGTGTGTGTGTGTGTGTGCACAAGTGTGTATTTGACAGATCTGTGAAATTTTCAGAATCTGAGAACTACGGTTTTAGATAAAAATCCTCTTAGAATGAAGCCTTGGAGGAACTTTTAACCTAACTTAAGATTCTGATTCTAAATGTCACTGTTCTCTAGAAATGGGCTTTCTCATAGTAATCGCCAGCATTGGTGTTGGGTTCTTATGCTACAGTTTTCTTTTGGAAAAAAATAATTCTTTATTAAGAGAACTTCTATTATTTCACTTTCTGCTTCCCACAACTCTGAAAGATAGTTATGGTAGGTGTTTTTTTTTTGTTTTTTGTTTTTTGTTTTTTTTGACAGAGAGACATCACAAGTAGGCAGAGAGGCAGGCAGAGAGAGAGAGAAGAGGAAGCAGGCTCCCTGCTGAGCAGAGAGCCCGATGTGAGACTCGATCCAGGACCCTGAGATCATGACCTGAGCCGAAGGCAGCGGCTTAACCCACTGAGCCACCCAGGTGCCCTACGGTAGGTATTTTTAATGCATAATGTAAAACCAAACTGAGAGGCAATCCAGCATAGTGGTTAAAAGGTAAAAATCAAGCCGCCTGGGTTGGAATTCTAGCTCTGTGCTTATTAGTTTTATACAGCCTTAGGCAAATCATCTCTTTGGGCCTCAATTTCCTTATCCATAATATGAGGACAATAACAGTTTCTACTTCACAGGGTTGTTGTAAGGATTAGATGAGTTAGTATGTAAAATGCTTAGAGCAATGCCTGGCACGGAGTTAGCGCTCTAGAAATGAGTGTCAACATTTAAATCTTGTGACTTGCTTCAGATCTTAAGATGATACTGCCAACAGAGTGAGGACTATGACTAGCTTGCTCTCTGCTGAGATCCTTCCACCTGATTCCCACAAAGTCCCCTTTCCCATTGGTCTAATATTATAAAGGTAATACAGAAGGACTTTGGGGCAAATTATTACTCTGGGTTCTTAGTCACCTCTTCAACTTAGTCCCTTAAAATCTGATCCTGCCATTTTACAGCTTTAAGTTTATTTACAATTTAAAGCTATCTTCATTCTGACCCCTTTTTGCCTGCACAAATTGAAGCTTGACACATTTAAGGCTCTAAGAATTTGTTAACATTAATAAGCTCTGCTGCCACTTTCAATAGCCTCTCTCTCAAGCATGCTTTCTAAAATTCTCTGCTTTGCATTCCCAAATAGCTGGTGTGTGATGAGCTGAACAGAGATAATTCAAGCAGAAGAGGAAAAAGAAACACTCTGAAGACACACGAAAGCAAAACTTCAAATGATACAGTACCTCAGGAACTCAGGGAATCACAGTGACAGATAAACCAAGAAAGCAAGGATGAATACCTCAAATACTTCTTCCTGAAGAGGAAAGTAAGTGCAAACTGTGCCAAACTTGGGACCTGAAGTCTGCAGCTACAAATCCCAGACCAGTATGGGCAGCTGGTGGGGACTGGTTAGGGGCATGGCAACTACTGGTCAGTGGCTGTCATCTTCGGCTACAAAGGCTAAAGTATGGCTCCCTACACCTGCATTCTTCAACGAGTTATTTATTTCAGTGCTAAAACAACAGTTGGTCTTGAAGCATGTTTCCCCATCTGCCTAAAAAATAAAAAAAGAATCATACACAAAGGGAAAACACACGAGAGGCTTAATAAAAAAGTGTACTGAGCCATCTGACAGATTCCCTCTTTTCAAGCCTCTCTGTACCTTACTATAGAAAAATCCCTTAAAATCTCAGAACCCAACTTAGATAAGTTTTTATGAAACCTGGAAGTGAGAACTTCTGTTTTTTTACTCTGAGTAGCCACTATTCCTCTGTAGGGCCATATGCTTCCGAAGGAGATGACTTCAGCACTAGCTCCAGAGGTGGGTCCTGAGAAGTGTCAGCCCGTTTGTGCGTGGTACTCCCTGGCAACGGTCACTAGGCCAGCAGCAGGCATGTGGCCAAGGCTTGCTAATCAAATTAAATGGAAGGGCATAATCCACATGTAGAGAAGAGGTATTATCTATTGGTTGTCTCTTTCACACTGGCTAAGAATTTCCCATTTTTCTGTAGGCTAAATAATTTTATACTCTGTCCTGGGCATTCTCAATATTATGAGACTCTACATCTTGTTTAAATCCTATGGAAAATGTTGATATTTTTACTTTAGTAGGCAACCCACCTGGCTGGAATCTGATCCCAAGTTCCAACCAACCTTCTGTGGGGTATAATTTAAATGTCATTTCTACATTCAAAGCCTTTGCAAAACTATTCTGATACGTCTGGCAGGAGCGCAACCCAGTGGCCAGTCTAGGACCTAGACAGTGATTCATCTTATATCTCAATGCTCACAGTTGTTGGTATGCTGTTTGGGAACAGATCCATGCAAGTGACAACTCGGGGGGGGGGGGGTAAGCCCAGGAGACCACAACCTTATGGGGTTACTTTCTTAAACTCCTCCCTCTCCACTGTCTCCTAAGTACTCTTCAGTTCGTTGGAGCTCCCCTTTCCTGTCTTCCAGCCAGACACCTGGGGCTTCTGTTATTTCATTCTACCTCCTAATTTGGGAGCTAGGCAGCAGGAAGACAGAGAAAGGAAAAAAGTCATGGGAGTTCACCCCCACTGTTTTAGGATGACAGCTTCTCCAACTGGAGAGAAAGGTCCCACTCCCTTAAAGCTTCAGGGATCTGCAAGCCCCCACTGCTGCTGACACTGCCATCACCAACACAAGATTTCCTGGGGATTGGGGTATGACAGAATGATGAAAATTTCTTTAAAGGGGGCAGTTTCTACCACTCTCTCTAAGTGCTAGGAGTCTCCTTTTACATTTGAGTTAGCACTAGAGGGTTTATCCTAGAGCTCTCTCTGTCCTTGCCTGGTGCCCACTTCCAGGTTTGGGAGGCATGGAGTCCAGGCAAAGGATACTAGAAATAAGAAAGGAAACTCCCAGCTGGATGGTGGTATTTCAAATCCTGCTCTTCTCTAATCTACCTGCTACTGCCAACTTCTCAGAGTCCCTGAATTGCTACTCCATGTGTTCTACCAAGGTTTTTAGCTGCATCCTGTGGGAGAGACTGGGTGGCGTGTGCTTACCCTGTCTCATCCAGAAATGGAACTCTCCAGGGGCAAATATTTTTTAATATAGGAGTCATATAGTCTTATAAAATAACAGAAAATCATAACTCTGCAAATATTTTTTTTAGATTTTATTTATTTATTTGACAGAGATCACAAGTAGGCAGAGAGGCAGGCAGAGAGAGAGAGAGAGGAGGAAGCAAGCTCCCTGCTGAGCAGAGAGCCCAATGCGGGGCTTGATCCCAGGACCCTGGGATCATTACCTGAGCTGAAGGCAGAGGCTTTAACCCACTGAGCCACCCAGGCATCCCTCTGCAGATATTTTTTAAGATGAGGTTCAAGTAGACTTTGAAGTTAGAAAAAAAGGGGGGGTGATTTGGCCTACAGAAAAATACTAAGTAACTCTACAAATTTTACCTGTGTGTGACAAATACCACTATGACACAGTGGTATATAAATGTCACAAGTTTGAGAAATGCTGTTCTGTAGGATAGAAGCCACTGTTTTGTTTTGTTTTTTTAGAGATTTTATTTTTTTATTTGAGAGAGAAAGAGTGAGCACGAGTTGCGGGAGAGGCAGAAGGAGAAGGAGGAAACTCCCTGCTGAGAGGGAAGCCAGAAAAGGGGGCTCAATGCCAGGGCCCTGGGATAGTGACCTTAGCTGAAGGCAGATGCTGAACCAACTGAGCCACCCAGACGCCCCAGAAGCCAAGGTATTTTTAAAGCTACTTCTATATAGTTATTTTTGTATAACAGTATTACTAATTTTAATTAGGAATTAATACAAAATAAACTACATATGAACCTACTTATACTATTTGCTTTCTGTTAACTGACCCCATAGTTGTTTCCTTCCAGCTATTATAGTCTACAGAATACTGGGAAAGAACAAGGAAGGTCATACAGGGACCTATAAACACAGTCTTCTCAGGAAGATTGGTCTGAAGAACTTGGAAAGAAGGACAGAAGTAGATGGGCATGTTCCACACAGATTAGGTAGCATATGAAAATGTCATGGCTTCAGAAGTTATCCTCCTCTTTTAGAAGTTTATCTCACTTAGCCAAAATTATAAGGAACCCTTCCCTGGACTCCCCATACCTTCTTCACACCCAGTATTACAGCATGCCTAACTGTGACCCCTGATTTCCCTTGTCCACCTTAGTAAATTTTGAAGTCCTTAAGAGTTGGCACAATGACCATATAATTGTGCTCTTTGTCATCCAGGCATCGCATGGAGACTTATGCAGATCATTAGTAAATGAGGATTTAATGGATGGATGCATCTCCGAAACCATGTTTAGGAAAGACATAAAATCATGATGACTTCCCTCTTAGCAGAAACAGCTGCAATACTACTGAACTAGGTTAATGTCAACTAGGAATTTAGCAGAGATCTTAAAGACTGCAAAGAACAACAAAATGCAAATGGGATATGCTGTGTGTCTGTGTATATAGGGTGTGGTAATGTGGTGGAGTAGTCTGCAGTATCCTAAGGGCTCTATCCATATCTAGCCTAGCTCTGCTTCCCCGTTCCTCAGGCATTCTCTTGGCTGCTGAGCAGTCAAGTCTGTCCTTAACTGGAGAACTACCAAAACCAAACGAAAATCCATTCTATGGTGAGAGACTTCTTCCCTTCATAATGGGTATAATCAATATTACCTCTTCCCCAATGTTGTAATAAAAAAGAGATTTGCATGATAATAGGTATCTAAGCTTATTTGCTCCAGCTGCTTTATTCTCTTAAATGAAGTCAAAATATTCACGTTACAAGTTGACTCTGTTCCCTATCTCCTTCCTCCTTTCCATCACCCATATCCAGTCAATCCCCAAATCTTACTGATTCCTCCGTTTGAACCTTGATTCTACTTCTGTCCATCACAATTTCACAATGGCCAAAAGGCTATCTCTCTGGCCCAACTCCTCTTATTCTTCTGCTCACGTGTTCCTCTTCAGCCACTGGCCTCCTCACTGTTCCTCTGCCACACCACGCAACCTCTGATCCCAAGAACCATGCAATTCTGTTTCTGCTATTTCAAATACTCTTCCCTCAGATACGCGCATGGCTTGCTTCCTCACTTCACTCAGATATGTGCTCACATGCTAACTTCTCAGTGAAGCCATCACTGGTCACTCTACACAAAAAATCCTTTCCCACACACACTCCCTTATCATCCTCATCCCTCTTTGGGATTTATCCTTCTCCCAGGCAATTACCACTAGATAAGCCCAGTATCTATTTACTGTCTTTTTCCCCACTGCAGTGTACGCTCCAGGAGGGCAGGGAGTTCTATTTTGGTTACTGCTGACTCCCAAGCGCCTAGAATAGCAACTATCAAGAAACAGGTTTATCTGAAAGTATTTTCTGAAAGAACAAATAAGACCACTTCCATCTCTAATGCCTCTAACCTAATTCAAACCACTGTCAATTCTAGTCCACAGTACCATCACTGCTTTTTTAATAGGCCTTGCTGCCTTCGATCTGAAACCCACATAGGTCATCCTTGCTGCCTTGGGGATAAAGCCCAAACTCACTATGGCTCATCAAGTCTCTTAGGGTATGGCCCTGCCCCTCTCTAGGCAATCCCACGTTCCTCACACCACAGCTATGCTCCCATTATTCTAAATTATTTTTAGTGCCCCATGGAACAGCTTACTCTCACTTCTAGGCCTTTCCACAAGTTGCTCCCTCCCCTAGAATGTTTTCATCATTCCCTGGCCACCTGCCTTTCCTTGGTCTGGCTCTTACTTACCCTTTCTCCAGGAAACTTTCCACTACCCTTCAAGACTGATTTACGGTAACCTTCTTCATGCTTCGGAGCACACACACGTGTCTTCCCTTACTCAGCATCTACCATGTTGCACCATACTGCCTGTTTGAAGGACTGCATCACAACGATAATCAACATGAGCTGGACATGGTACCATGAACATAGCAGATATACTGAATAAACTCTGTTGAATGAAAGACTGAATAAGCAAACAAACAACTTTATAATCCAGTATTCTGTTTGGCTAATTATTAGTAATCAGGTCTCTGATTCCTTTTACATACACTCAGAAGGGAGAAAAATATCCAATAAAAACTGAAAAATTAAAAGTAACCTTTTTTAAAAAGATTTTTTTCATTTATTCATTTGAGAGCATAGCAGGGGAGAGGGTCAGAGGGAGAGGATAAAGCAGACTCTGCTCAGCAGGGAGCTGGACGTGGGACTCGATCCCAGGACCCTTGATCATGTCCTGAGCTGAAGGCAGACACTCAATCAATTGAGCCACCCAAGCGCCCCAAAAGTAAATTTTAAGTTGGGGTTTAAAAAACATGATGATTCATATGATCAAATAGAAGACTTTATATCATGACAAAGGGTTCAAAGATAAACTAGCAGACAAATGGAAATAGCTGCAGACAATAAGAGTCAGAAAGTATTTAAAATAATCTGTATCTAAATATTGTATACCCTAGAATACTTAATATATTAGCCAAAGCCAATGGAAATAGTTCCATTTATGGAAGACTCTTCAATTAGTGGTCCTACGCAAGGATCATCAGTGGCTACTGACATCACAAAAAAGATAACCAGACAGCGATTCCTAGGAGGCTCAGTCAGTTGAGCATCCATCTCTTGGTTTCAGCTCAGGTCATATTTCAGGGCAATGACATTGAGCCCCTGTACTGGCTCCACACTCAACAGGGAGTTTGCTTAAGATTCTCTCCCTTTCCATCTACCTCTCTCCAGCTCATACTTTTTCTCTCTGAAATAAATAAATCTTAAAAAAATAAAAAATAAAAAGATACCCATACATTACCTCATAATGAAAATATACTCCAACACTCACTAAGAATTTCTTCCTCAGAAACAGAACCTGAATCTAATTTGTCTCTGGATTTTACTACTGATTTACAGTCAATGTAGTAAACAATCTAATAATGGTTAACTGTCACTAGGATACAGTCACCAATATTCAGACTGAAGGAAATCCTACAGGACAAATGATTCAAATAGGACAAGGAAGTTTCAAAGAAAAAGAGTGGAAGGAGGAAAGAGAGAGAGATACTATCAGCTAATTGCAATGTTTGAACTTTATTTGGATCCTGATTCAAATGAGTCAACTATTTTAAAAAACGAAATAATTGGGGAGATCTGCACATTGACTAACATATTTGGTGATATTAAGGAATTACTATCAATATTTACAAGCATGAAAATTACTGTGGTTATGTTTATAAAAAATAATTCTTATCTTTTAGAGGCACATAATAAACTATTTATAGATGAGATAATATAATGTCTAGGATTTGTTTCAAAAGAATCCAGGAGTACTGTAAGGAAGACGGAAGGGGTATAGATAAAGTTTGAAATTTTCTATAATGATTTTTTTTTAGTTATGGAAAGCAAGGTTCATTTTAAGTTTTGTTGTTGTTGTTTTTTTTTTTAAAGATTTTATTTATTTATTTGAGAGAGAGACAGTGAGAGAGAACATGAGAGGCGAGAAGGTCAGAGGGAGAAGCAGACTCCCCATGGAGCTGGGAGCCCGATGCGGGACTCGATCCCAGGACTCCAGGACCGTGACCTGAGCCGAAAGCAGTTGCTCAACCAACTGAGCCACCCAGGCGCCCCTGTTGTTGTTTGTTTCTAAATAGGCTCTATGCCCAGCACAGAGCCCAACACAGGGCCCAGACCCACGATCCTGAGATCAAGACCTGAGCTGAGCTCAAGAGTCAGACACCCAACCGACTGAGCCACCCAGGAGCCCCAGGGTTCATTCTAAGTTTAGCAAAGGAGGGGCACCAGGCTGGCTCAGTAAGCAGAGTAGGTGACTCTTGATCTTGGGGTGGTGAGTATGAGCCGCACGTTGGGGGTAGTTTATTTAAAAAAAAAGAAAAAAAGTTTAGCAAAGGACAGTGGAGTTCTGTTTTATCATATTAATTTTATATGCTTAAAAAAATAAAAATAATAGCATACAGAACATAAAACTATAAGAGTAAAGCTCTCCCTCTGCTTTTTGTCCCTAGTTGCCTCTCTAGAGGTAACTACTGTTAACTGAGCATCTTTCTGGAGCATATTTCCAAAAATATTTTTATGCTTTTAGAAACATAATTTTTTAACATAAATCCAACTTGATCATATATATTATCCCATATCTTTTTTTTTTAAACTTAACATGCCTTAGACATTTTCCCATACATATGGCTTTATCTCACTCTTTTTAAAGACTATATACCATATTCTATGAGATGGACTGCATAATCCATTGAACTAACTCTTCTATGAGCGAAGAATTAATGCTATTTTCAAAAATGCACCATTGGTACTCTCCGGCATCTATCATGACACACTTATGTAAGTGTGTCTATAAGATAATTTGCAGAAGATCAATTGCTGTATCAAGGGATATATGGATTTAAATTTTGGATAGATATCATCAAGCTCCCCTCCAAGAAGGATGCATTGATTTATACTCTCTCCCTCACCTCCCATCAGTAGTATTTGAGAATATGTGTTCCCCCAGTACTAAGGATTGACACATCTTTAAATAATTTTTACTTAAATAAAATATTAAAATTAAAATAAATAATATTTTGTTTGTGTATGTGTCTTTAATTATGGTGACGATTGATTTTTTTTTTCTCTTTACCTGAACTGTCGATTCATGTCTTTTACATGGGGTTCCTGGTCTTTTAGAATTGTCTTGTAAAAACACTCTGTGTGAGGGATGCTTGGGTGGCTCAGTTGGTTAAGCAGCTGCCTTTGGCTCAGATCATGATCCCAGCATCCTGGGATCGAGTCCCACATCGAGCTCCTTGCTTGGCGGGGAGCCTGCTTCTCCCTCTGCCTCTGCTTCCACTCTGCCTGCCTGTGCTCACTCTCTCTCTCTCTCTCTCTCTCTCTCTGGCAAATAAATAAATAAAATCTTAAAAAAAAAAAAAAAAACACTTTGTGTGCTAATGAAATCAGAGTACTTGCTTCCAAAAAGGAGAAAAAAAAAAAAGGCCCTCAAATTGAGATTTAAAAATACTAAAGATTAGCTTAAAAATATGGGTATAGGGTGCCTGGGTGGCTCAGTGGGTTAAGCCTCTTACTTCGGCTCAGGTCATGATCTCAGGATCCTGGGATCGAATCCCGCATCGGGCTCTCTGCTTGGCGGGGAGCCTGCTTCACCCCCGCTCTCTGCCTGCCTCTCTACCTACTTGTGATCTTTCTCTCTTTGTCAAATAAATAAAATCTTTAAAAAAAAAATACGGGTATATACTATTTCCAACCAACAAATCATGTGACTGAATGAAATCAACTTTCTGTAATAGTGTACGATATGATTACAGGACATTCAGAAAAATGCCAAGAAACAAAGAAAGAAATACAGAAGACATGTCAGATGTTCATATTTCCAAAAAACCATGACATTCACATATGTTGTTCAAGTTTACTTATTTCCCCTTGTACTTCTTCCCACCTTACCTTAAACCGAGATATGGCACTCCTATTTACCTGACTTGAAAACCTGACATTCCCTCTGATTCCTTATTAATGTCACAGTCAAGCTGGTTACAAAAGCCTACCAATTCACATTCAGAAATGAGAGTACTAGACACAGGGCTAAGTTCTTTGTTACAGTAGCTCATTAAAGAGAATGGATTCAAATCTCACACACACACACACACACACACACACACACACACGCTTCTTAAACCTAATTACCTTCCTCATTGCTATTGCTCTCTCCCCTCCAAATCTAGGCCCTTAACACTGCAGACCATTCATTACTGCTTTAGGTGCTAGTTGATGCCTCCTATCTTTTTAGATCTATTATGTTGTTGTTGTTTTTAAGATTTTATTTATTTATTTTGACAGAAAGAGAGGTCACAAGCAGGCAGAGAGGAAGGCAAAGAGAGAGGTGGGAAGCAGGCTCCCCGCCAAGCAGAGAGCCCAACGCAGGGCTGGATCCCAGGACCCTGAGACCATGACCTGAGCTGAATGCAGAGGCCCAACCCACTGAGCCACCTAGGCACCCCAGATCTATTATGTATCTTAAATATTATCACTATATTAAACAAAAACAGCATTTTCATCCTACACTGTGTTCCCCTGCTTAAAAATCTATAATGGTTTGGGTATCTGCTTGGCTCAGTCAATAGAGCATGCGACTCCTGATCTTGGGGTCATGAGCTCAAGCCCCACACAGGGCGCAGAGCTTACATTTAAGGAAAAAAAAAAAAACCCACAATGGTTATCTAATATCCAATAGATAGTTGATATACAGAAAGAATATTTATTTTAAAAGCCTATCCCAAACCCAACTTTACTTTTTACTGGGCCTGTGACTTTAAATTTGTCTCCATATTCATTAAAATGAGGTATACTACCTATATGCATTGGAGTAAATGTGATGATTGAAGGAAGTGCTTTTTGTGATAGTGCCTAGTGTATAGAAGGTGCTCGAAAAATAACAAAAAATAACAGGTGAATAGCACTAATGTGAATGAATATTCTAACCTCAATAGAAAAATTTGAAGGGATTTTTGAATTAGAGAAAAGACAAGTGTCTAACACAATTCCTGGTATGCTGCACGCACTCAATAACACATGTTAGAACACGGGTTCCCAGTAAAATATGGCAGAATGAATACACTTTTATCTCCTTTTCTCTCAAAATCCCAATAAAATCACAGCAAAGGGTAATAAAGAACATAAATTCATGAGGACAAAAAGAGTGGCAGATGATAGAATAGTACATGAGAGGTAACAAAATTTTGGACTCTGGTAAGCAAACAGAAGAATGGGAAGTGTAACAGACAAGGGGATACTAAAATTTAAATGTTACTCACACCAGGGGCACCTGGGTGGCTCAGTGGGTTAAAGCCTACCTTTGGCTTGGGTCATGATCCCACGGCCCTGGGATCAAGCCCCATATCAGGCTCTCTGCTCAGCAGGGAACCTGCTTCCTCCTCTCTCTCTGCCTGCCTCTCTGCCTACCTATAATCTCTGTAATAAATAAAATATTTTTTAAAAAATAAAATAATAAAAAGCTCCTTTAACACCTTCAATAAAGGGAGGGTCACAATGCCACCCCATTAAAAAAAAAAAAAAAGAGCTTCTATTAAGAAGTGTATCTTTTTTTTTTTTTTAATGGGGTGGCACTGTGACCCTCCCTTTATTGAAGGTGTTAAAGGAGCTTTTTATTTAATTTTTTAAAAAATATTTTATTTATTTATTTGACAGACAGAGATCACAAGTTAGGCAGAGAGGCAGGCAGAGAGAGGACGGGAAGCAGGCTCCCCGCTGAGCAGAGAGCCTGACTTGGGACTCAATCCCAGGACCCTGGGATCACAACCTGAGCCGAAGGCAGAGGCTTTAACCCATTGAGCCACCCAGGTACCCCAAGAAGTGTATCTTAAAAATTAAAATTATGTTTAGAGACAATTGTTGGTCATTCACGTTTTGAATGTCACTTTCTTTTTTCGTTAATATTCTAATGATATTTCCACTCATCTGCATTTGGAAATGACTGAATTTGGTAATGTGATAGACGTCTAGCCGGTGAGCAAGAGTCTGATGGCCGCATTAGTTAACCTTCAAGTCATTATTAAATGACTCAATCTAATGAGCCAAGTAATCTCTTTCTGTATAAAAGTCTATTAAACAAATTACAAGGTCTTGGGAGCAACTCACCAGGCAAGGAAAATCTCACACACATATGAACATTTTTATTCAAATAATGAAAAACAATTAGAATAAATTTAACATTAGTTGGTATTTAATTATTTTAAGTTAAATTTCTTGACAAAAGTGGCAATAACTTGAAAACAAAACAAGATTAAAATAGCCACAATAAGGGTGACTAGATAGGCTACCTTTATTGTTCCACGTATGATTTGAAAATTCCCAACCATTTGGTACTTTTTAAAAAAATAATAATAATAAAAATCACAAAATGTCAAGCAGTTTCCACTCTATCTTCAGCAGCTAGCCACTTAGCAATACCAGTCAGTGCTCAAGACACAGAGGTGTGAGCACCACAGCAGCCATCACCAACTCAAGAGTCCCCTGAAGAGGGAGCTGGGACTACAGCAAAGGACTCCAAAGCTAGAATGGAAGCCCAATGAGGACAGAGGTGTTTTTGTTTTTCTTTTGTGAATTGACTTATTTCCAGCCCCTAGAACATAGCTGGAACATAGGAGATGCTCAATTAATACAGTCAAATAAAAGGCTGTCCTGAAAGGTCCTTTTGGTCCTCCCAAGATTGGGAGCAACCGATACAAGGAAAACTCCAAATATGGCACATATCAGTGGGGTCACTGTCAAGGTTGTATGGTGTTCCTAATTAAAGTCAAGCTCTCCTTTCTCTAGATTTCCATAGCTCCTTATAATCTGGAATAGACCATCTAGCACAATTATGAAAAAGGAGCAAAAGTTTCACCTGTCTAGACCAGGAGACATAGCCTCAGTCTATCAGGATGTCCCTAGGTACACGGAGGTGCTGTGTGGTGGGCACTGCCTATGACCAGTGGCAATCCACTCAATCACTAGACAGGAGCACCATGACTCTCTGGCCTAGACTGGGGTCACTGATACATTCTTTTTTTTTTTTTTTTTTAAGATTTTATTTATTTATTTGACAGAAAGAGTGAGTGAGAGAGCACAAGCAAGAGGAGCAGCAGAGGGAGGAGGAGAAAGAGGCTCCCTGCTGAGGAGGAAGCCCAAAATGGGGCTTGATCCCAGGACCCTGGGATCATGACCTGAGCCAAAAGGCAGCTGATTAACCAACTGAGACACCCAGGTACCCCCACTGTTACACTCTAAGATAGAAACAAACCTTAGTGCTTCTCATTGCAAATCTAGAGAAGAGTGGTCTTACTTCACGTTTCTGAAGATCTTTTCAATGTCTGAATTAAGGAAGACAGCTAGATTCTCCTAGCCTTTTCTGTATTCACTTGGTTACACATTATATAGCCTTTGGAAAACTCCGCTACATACTCCGTAAGCAAGTAATGTTTTAGTATTGTTATGAACACAATTTTGACTCCTTAAAGAGTCTCAGGGGTCAATGAGCAACACTTTAAGACACTTGTAAAAGAGATGCATGCTGAAAGTCATAATTTTGATCAACACTTAGAGAAGGGATTCTCAGACAGGAAATGGGAATTTTAAAAAATGGAGAGGAGAGAGGAAAACATCGCTGACCACGTGTGGTCACACTTTAAAGAAAGCCAAAACATTTTATCAGTGTTGTTGTTATTTTAAATGTTGCCTACCCTTTGTACTTTACCATATTTCAACAGGGAATGAATGGCTACATGAAGGGGAAAAAAGCCAATGCTTCCCTCTGACAGACATAGCCCAGAACAAAAACCATGTACTATAACTCCTTCCAGTTCCTAGACAAGTGTCGATTGTTAATGCACATTGACTTTTTAGACCATTACTTCTAAGTGGCATTCTAATTATAAGACCTGTAAGTCACCTTTCTCCTGCCTTTCTTTCCTTGTATAACTTTCTGCTGTCATTCAAATATTATTTAACAGGACAAAAGAACAATTTCCAATCACTAATCTGTTCCGAACTGCTGCACAGTTCAGTCTTTCTGAGAGCCTGTTTCTACAAATAGCAGCTAAATGGCAATCTACAACTCAACTCATTCTAGTCCCTTTTAAACACATACATGCTGGTCCTGAGCTAGGTGCAAGTGATTTTCTATCTACTGAAAATGATTTATAAAGAAGCAGGACAGCTGTATTCATTTAAGGATGGTCTGAGACAAACAATTATTTATGATTAATCATCTCACATCATCATTTTTCCCATACTTAAGAAGATACATGATTTCACATTTTCCTTCCCACAAACAATAAAATCAGATTAGTTATGGTGCTTTTTCAGGAAATATTTGGCTTTATTATCCTATTTAAATTTACACCCACCTTAACAAACCTTATGTGAGTTTACTAACTAGGCCAGCAGTTACAGGCTCTGGAACAGAGATCTAGGTTTGAATCTGAGAACTGCCACTTGCAATGTGACTTTGGGCAAGTTACTTAATCTGTGCCTCAGCTTCCTCAGCTTTTAAAATGAAGATAATAACAGTAGCTGCCTCCTAAGTAGATGATGGGATTAAAAGAGATAATGAGTAAGTAAAGCACTTAAAGCAGAGCCTGACACATAAGAAGTATTCGGTAAATGTTAACTTCTGTTTATATATATTAGTCTTCTAAAATAGTCACAACAGAGAGAATATTCCAGAATAATCTAATAAAGCCCCAGGGCAATAAGGAGGAAAATATTAAGAAGAGATGACTGTCTCAGTGGCCTCCCTTCCTAAAAACAGGTAAGAAAGTGCTAACAAGCCATGGAAAAGATATCAAAGACATTTTCATAATTACTACAATTCTGTGAAACAAAAAAAATTTAAAAAGACTGATCTTTCAAAAGAGACTGAAGGAATCTTAACAGAAAATTTGACATACCTATTAGAAACAAGAGTTTCTAAAGCATCCTGCTTTAACATGATACTTACATGGGCACGATAAAACTATCACAGACAGAAGACAGTCTTTACTCATGCGTATTTGTAAGCATCATTTATACACCATGAAGTATGCAGTAAGAGCTGAAGGTGTAGAACTCTGTTCTCACACACAGCCTAGCAGCATACTCTGAGAGAATCAAAGCTTAAACCAAAAAGAACACTTGCATGAAAATTTTAAAAATCCTTGCCACCAGGGTTAACCTTATCCAAGATGGTTTAACTCCTACAGTACCTGAGGAAAAAAGATTCATCTGTGGAGGGCTGGCACATAAAAAGGCTAACTAGAATACATACGAAAATTACAGCTAACATTTATTTAACACTATGTTTCAGGCATTTTCCCAAGTTTTTTAGATGTATTATCCAATTAATCCTCAACATCACAATGAGACAGAAATTTTACTGTCCCCACTTATAACCAAGGAATTATGTTCATAAAGAAATTTAGTTGCCCAAATGTTAATAGATGCCTAGTCAAAAACAGTCTGGCTTCCAAACCCAATTTTAAATCATTAGGCAAAGAAGGTTGCACGAAAATGTATCATACATTCTACACCCTGGGAGGGGGCTAAGTTTTAGGGAGAGAGTTTTGGTTATCTATAATGTTTGAATTATTGACAATAAGAACGTATGGACTTGTAGTATTAAAACATTTCACATCTCATAAATTTAGTCACATGTTCTGTGGCATTCCATTGGCACAACCTGCACTTGCCTAAATGAACAGGATCATCAGAGTAAATCCTAACATCACAGCAGCTGGCAGGATTTGGAAAATAAGAATCCAACCACCAATAAGCTTCAAAACCTACCTCAAACCTGGATTTTAGTATGGTTGCTGAACTCCAGATCCTACTTTTATCTTCAAAAACAGCTGTGTCCCCTCTTAGCTTAAGCTAACTCATAGTACTGAGAAATTCACAATGGTAAGAAGGAAGCAGGTAATGAAAGTTCAGACTGGGGATAAGACAAATATAGTGACTGGTCATTCACCCTAATGGAATACCAACGTTGGCCGCTTATTACAGACTGGCCATACATAACACTATTAAGAATAATTTTCATTAATCTTTTTATCATAGTTTTATTTCTTACCCATTAAACAAGTTTTTTTCATCTTCTTCCATATCATTCCACAGCCATTGATTAGGTTTCCTCTTCTCTATTACCTGCAGGGGAAACAATTTGTAAGGTTGGGCTAATAAACAGCAAAGAAAAGCAATTTCATGAATTTTATTTATAAATTCAAAAAAGGGATTAGTACCTAGGATATGTAGCTACATGGAATTTAGGTTTAAAAGCTTTATGGCAGGGCGCCTGGGTGGCTCAGTTGGTTAAGCCGCTGCCTTTGGCTCAGGTCATGATCTCAGAGTCCTGGGATCGAGTCCCGCATCAGGCTCTCTACTCAGCGGGGAGTCTGCTTCTCCTTCTCTCTCTGCCTGCCTCTCTGCCTACTTGTGATCTCTCTCTCTCTGTCAAATAAATAAATAAAATCTTAAAAAGAAAAAAAACTTTGAAAAAAAAATAAAAGCCCTATGGAATAGCTATTAACTTCAGGAGTAATGACTTCAATAATTACAACAGTGATCTTGAAAATTGGGAAATTATAATTTAGCTTGATTCTGAAAACTATTACTAAGACTCTGTGTGTCCAAATATGTGCCATCTAGGTTCCACTTACATCATTTAAACTATTGCAATGTATTTTTGAATGGGAGGGGTGGAATTACAGATACATAAAACAGTAGGAAGAAACTAAAAATGTTGATGACATCCTTTAAATGGTCATTAAAAATAAAGTCCCTAAAAAGCAAATTTCAAGCTTACCTCCTAGTGAAACTTGCTGAATTCTCACGTTTTCTAGTGTCATGCAAGGCAAGAGTACAGGATGCAGAATGGCAAAGACCAGTTATCATCGTGTTGCCCACTTACTTGGACAGGACCTTATGCAAGTTTCCTAATTTGAGCTTGTTTTCTAATATACTTCAGGGCACTGGTGTAATGACTAAATGAAAATGTAGGTAAACATGAGGTCACTGCCATGCACGTAGCTGATGATGAACAAAGGTTTAGCTCCCTTCTTTCCCTTCTTTTTGTCTTTCTACCTTTAGTTTTGAGCAATTTTCAAGCTTGAGAAAGTCCATTCTTAAGCTTCCTCACATTATTCTGCCAAATAATAACAATAACAGTGACAATGATAGCTGCTGATGGCATTTATACAGTTCTAAATGTATGACAGATACTCCCCTAAGCACTCTCGTATGCATTAACTCCTTCACTTCTCACAATGATGAGTTAGGTATTATCTTTATTTCCATTTCACAGACATTGAAACTGAGGCACAAAATAAGTTCCACAGTTACTATCTGCCAGAGCTAGGATTCAAAGTCAGGTTTCTGCTCTGAAAAAATACTAGCACCAAACATCAAAGTGACAGCTATGCCCTCCCTTCCTTGAAGAGCTCTCTAACAGTAATGCAGCCAGATAGGGAATGTTCAGATGGCTCACCAAGTAGAAAAGATTCATTTTAGGTAATTAAGATTATCTAAATATAAATATATATAAAATAAATGTAACTGAATATTAAATATAACTAAGATTCAATATATATAAATGATAATTTATACATTTAAAAATATAGTTTATGTGTTACATCTCAAAATATTTTAAGTATATATTTTACAATATTATTTTTTAAAGTTTAAAAAGTTGATCATGAGAATATTAATACATTTAAATTTTTTAAAAATCTAACCAAGATTATACCTTTCTTGGCAAGGTCAGTTATGAGGTACTTTGCAAAACAGAAACATCTATTATCCTATGTTATACCTTGTCTATAACTATCTTCTCCTGTAAACTCCTGGGGGATAACAGTACCTTGTCTTACTTATTGTGAACATCAGTGACGTCTAAAACTATGCCTAGTCTTTACTGGGTGCTCAAAAAATACTGATGAAAGAACAAATAGGCTAGATACTAAATAAAGAAAATGTTCAAATCTGTTGTTTCTATTCACATTCTAAGGTACCAACATTCCACCCTTATTTCCTACCATGCACCCAATCTATGATTTTACCACCAGCAAGCCTTGCTGGATTTAAATGTTTTCCTTGACCCAGTCACATGTTTGGCCTATTCCAATCTATAAACTCTTGCAGCAAAATGTCATTTAACAAACCGTCTCAAGTATACAATTAGTCAGAAGATTCACACATGAATGCATGCATACAACATATTGTTATGGCACTTTATGGTTTTCAAAGTGCTTCTACACCTACCTCTCAGGTGCCTCAAGACAGCCCTGAGAGCAAAAAAGGCAGGTGTGATAAGCCAGGAAGCTACATCTAATGGTGTTTGTTTTGAAGTGGAAACATATTTTCATTGTCACTGCTGAAGAACCAACAGCTCACAAACCAATGCTTTCTCTGTAGCTGGGTAGAAAGTCTAAAAAATGACATTTTTAAGTCCATGTCATAAGTAATTTTTTAAATTATTAATAATCAGTTATATCTTTTTAAATATTTTATTTATTTAAGAGAGTGAGCGAGTGAGAGAGAGAACACAAGTAGAGGGAGGGGAGAGGGAGAAGGAGAAGCAGACTTTGAGAAGGGAGCGCCTAAGCCGGGGCTTGATCCCAGGATTCTGGGATCCTGACCTGAGCTAAAGGCAGACACTTAACTGACTGAGCCACCCAGGCACTCCTGATCAGTCATATCTAATCAAAGTAAAAATAAGCCTTAGAAGATACAAAGGCAGGGTAAACTCATACAATAAGGAAAAATTTTAGATGCATCCACCATTGAATAAAGAGACTTCATGTAAAATTTTAAGATCACGATTAAATGTTTCTTGGATGTTATATTAGGAATTCCAGCAGGAAAAGAGAAAGCTAGGCTGGATATCAGCAAACCTGGGTTTCAGTCCTTGTTCTGCCACTGAAGAGTTTTGTGATCTCCAGGCCCAAATAAATTTGAAATTCCACAATTTGCACATAATACCCAGAGTAAATAATAATGTAAAAAGAAATGTGTAACACTTTACATTTCAGAGTACAGTATGGATAGCATGAACAAAAAAGTCCAAGGTCTGCTGACTTTACTTTTCTATGATTCTAAGTTATTAGTTGCCATGGGTTTTACCAATTAATGGCCCTAATGGTTTAAGTTCAAATTTAGGACCTCTGTACAGAAACTGGAAAACAGATTTATGATTTTCTGGGAAATACAAAGCATGCTAGGACTGCACTTACACACTCTGACTGTGGCTCAGGATAATTTAGGTGGTAAAATCTAAGTTCACTGGGGACGCCTGGGTGGCTCAGTTGGTTAAGCAGCTGCCTTCGGCTCAGGTCATGATCCCAGCGTCCTGGGATCGAGTCCCACATCGGGCTCCTTGCTCCGCAGGGAGCCTGGTTCTCCCTCTGCCTCTGCCTTCCACTCTGTCTGCCTGTGCTCGCTCTCACTCTCTCTCTCTCTCTGACAAATAAATAAATAAAATCTTTAAAAAAAAAAAAAAAAAAAAAAATCTAAGTTCACTGGCCAAATGAACTGATTTCTTAGAAGCTGTTTATTAAAATGCTTGTTTGCCACAAAACAGAAATGTGCCCATGGGTTTACAAAGTTTTATTATACAGTGTACATGGAATGTTAACTTAACTATGGGCTTCCTGAGAACAGAGTGCTTCTCATTCATTCTAGTATCCTACTGATTTTTTTTTTTAAGATTTTATTTATTTATTTGACAGAGACAGAGAGCACATACACATGCAGGGGGAGTGGGAGAAGGAGAAGCAAGCTCCCCACTGAGCAGGGAGCCCATGTAAGAGATCCAGAGTCTCGGACTAAAAGTTGGTGAAGCCCCACATTAGAAAATTTTTTCCCTAAATGCCTGATGCCTGTGTGACTCAGTCAGTTAAGTGTTGGACTGTCAGTTTTGGCTCAGGTCATGATCTCAGGGTTCTGGGATTGAGCTCCAAGTCCTGGGCTCCACGCTCAGCACAGAAAACTGCTTGGGATTCTTTCCCTCTTTCTCTCCCTCCCTTGACTCATGCTCACTAATGTGCTCTCTCTCTCTCCCCCTCTCTGTCAAATAAATAAATATATACACAATTAAAAAAAGTTTTAGGGGTGCCAGGCTCAGTCAGTTAAGCATCTGCCTTCGGCTTGGGTCATGATCTCAGGGTTCTGGGATCTAGTCTCACATTGAGCTCCCTGCTCAGCAGGAAGCCTGCTTCTCCCTCTCCCTTTGCCCCTCCCCCATCCATGCATGCACACCCGTGTTCTCTCACTCACAAAGAGATAAATAAAATCTTTTAATAAAAAGTTTTAGAAATCTACCTGCTTTGATTGACTTCCATATCTAGCAATAAGATATTAGATGGGTCTGTTTATTTATAAGGGGCATAAGAACACAGAAGAGTGCAAGAGCCTTAGATTTAGAATCATAAAGCTTGGGTTTAAGCCTCAGGTTATGTTATCCCTTATTAGCAGTGTAACCTTGGGCAACTTACTATTGTCTTGGGACCTCTACCTTCTCACTTCTACTCCCTTCTGAGGGTTGCACAGATCAAATACGAAAATGTATGTGTAAGCGCACTGTAAACTGACAAGAGCTACACAAGGGTTAGCCCTTATTTCCCCGCTACCAAAAATAGCAAAGACTTTAGATCCTTATTCTGATGAGAAGAGACATTGATATTTGAACTTTCCAGGGGCTTGGAGGAGCATGCTAGGATAAAAGAACCTGATCTTTCCTGTGGAGCTAAAGAATCCTAAAATGGTTTTGGTACCTGCATCTTTAGTTAAATAACATCCTGGTCTTAACTAACAGCTTATAGGGATTAAAGGGCATGAGATATTAGCCACTCTGGGAAATTTCTTCTCACCAAAAAATAAAATGATTTAAAAGCAAGAGCAGATATACTTGCATTCTCCCCAATCATCCAAGATCAATATATACAAACAAAAGCAAACCAAAGCCCATTTAGTTTGTAGGGCAGGAGCCACAAAAATAGCCTTCCGTCTAGGATGCACCAGAACTGCCATTCCATTACTATGCTGAAATCGACTCCTGCTTTTCTACTCCCCACATACAATAAATATTATTAATTGGCAGAGTTCAGTCAGCCAGCATTCATTCAAACCATTTTAAAACCTTAGTTCTCATTATCAAGCATATTTTTTAAAAAGGTTTTATTTATTTATTTGACAGACAGAGATCACAAGTAGGCTGAGAGGCAGGCAGAGAGAGAGAGAGAGAGAGGGAACAGGCTCCCTGCTGAGCAGAGAGCCCGATGCAGGGCTCAATCCCAGGACCCTGAGATCATGACCTGAGCCGAAAGCAGAGGCTTTAACCCACTGAGCCACCCAGGCGCCCCTACCAAGCACATTTTATAAATACAATTTTGCCAGCAAAAAGCAGCAATTTTAATGGGAAGAGAACATTTGTGAACATTTATTTTACTCCTACTAGATACCACGTGAAGTGAGGTGTTTTCACGTGTATTTGCTCAGTTAATTCTCACAATGAGGCAGGTGCCAGTGGCACCCCATGGATGAAGAATGGATATTTGAATTGGTTGTTAAATGACTCATCCAGGATCACAAAGGAAAAAACAGCAGTACCTAAGCCCAAGACAATTGCTTACATCCATAACTCTACCTCTGTGGCAAAAAAAAACAGGAGGTTTACTTAAGCAAAGTTTTGTGTCATGGTAAAATTTAGTTGTCAGTTAGCAATATCCTGAGGCACTTTATTTGCCTTGTTCGAGAGGAGATGGAGCCGTAAATCTGCACTCCTATGGAAACAGTGTCTGATTCTAAAATTTAAACACAGAAACTTATTTTCACTGCAGGCTGTGCAGGCTGGCTTGGTGAAAGAGCATGAGACTCTTGATTTGGGGGTCATGAGTTGAAGCCCCACATTGCACACAGAGATTACTTTAAAACCAAAACAAAAAAAAAAAAGGAAAAAAAGAAAGATTTATCACTGCGGCTAGTTGTTTTCAGAGAAAACACTGCAAAGGACACATAAATTCACTAGAGGCAATAACAGTTTTATAAAGAAGCTATCTCTTGGAGATTATATCTAAACAAGTGCCAAAAATTATTGTGTCTTACAAACATAAAAGTCTTTTAAGAATTTTGAATATTAGAAAAATGTTTCCTATAATCACAGCTCTTCTTTTAAAAATTAAAGCTAACTCTAACCTACATATCACCATTCAATAAACATAAAGTGATGATTTTAGTTTTCCCTGAAAATTCCCTAGTACTTAAGAAAATCCACTGGTATTTATAAAATAAATGTTTATAAAATAAACATTTTAGAAGGGCTCTGAAATGGACAATACTAAAAGATACAATAAGGGTTACATAAATTGATGGACTATTTGTGCCAAGCAATGAGATATTACGAGTGTTTGGACAAGAACCAAAACCCTATAGAGCTTTCCAAGAAAACAGTTCTAGCAGAAACAATACAGAGCTCAGTGGCTACCCTGTTATCTGGTTAAAGTATTCCAGGATACAAAATAAACCCAGATCTTCAAAATATATAATTGTATCTAATTATACAACAGTACCCTAACTAGGTGTCATGCTTAAGAGGGCAAGTTTAAGCATCAGATTGGCTGGATTAGAATCTCACTGGAACCTAATTCCTAGCCTGGGCTCTGCTCCTCACCTACTTCAAACAGCTGCTGGGGAATTAAGATGTGGAAAGTGTTAGAAGAATCAATGGCATAACAGCATCATCTGTTATTTTTCTAGTACTACCTCATGTGAAAAATAAAACATGTAAAAAGAGACTGAAGGCCTCTCATTACTGAGCTAATCTATTCCCAAATTTAGAATTTAAAAGATAATAAAAAGAAGCAAAATCCCACCTTTCTTGGTAAAATAAGGATGGCAGTTATCCTGGGGTGGGGTGTAAGGGAACATCATGCAGGGAATTTTTACACTTATAGGATGCTTAATCCTGGCTTTTGTTTCACCGGTCTTTAAAATGTTTTGGGGGACCTGGTTGGCTCAGTTGGTATAACATGAGACTTCTGATCTCAGGATTGTGAGTTTGAGCCCCACTCTGAGTATAGAGATTACTTAACTATAAAATCTTTAAAAATAAAAAAATTTTTCCCCCCAAAGATTTTTGATTTATTTATTTGACAGAGAGAAAGAGACAGACAGCAAGAGAGGGAAGGAACACAAGCAGGGGAGTGAAAGAGAGAGAACCAGGCTTCCCACTGTGCAGGGAACCCAACAACGACAATGAAGCTGGATCCCAGGACCCTGGATCATTACCTGAGCTAAAGGCAGATGCTTAACGATGGAGCCACCCAGGAACCCCTAAAAAACAAATCTTAAAAAAAAAAAAAAAAAAAAAAAAAAAGCACATGTTTTAAAATATCTTCACAACAAAAAAATTAGAAAAAACAAAAGCTAAAAAACATTTCCAAGGTATAATGAGAAAGAACCACCTAACTGGAGAAGAGGGGAAAAGGAAAAAAAAAATCAAAAAATGAAACCAAAGCACTATCATTCTAAGTGTTCTAGATTACTTCAGATTATGTATGCAACAGTTTAGCTCAGTTATGGAAACACATCCGTTGAACTCCATTCAATCCTAAGAGACATTTTCCTTTGTTCTTACCAAGAGTGTCACTGATTGAATGGGTGCACCTCTTTATGATCATAAAACCTGGAGGTTTTAAGGAGTCTCAAAGGACTTCTCTTACAACATGTTCACTTTCCACATAAGGGAACGTTAGACCCCTGAGCTTCCAAACAACAGGCTTTCCCCAGTCTGATCCCAGCCATTACTGCCAGCTACCAATGTGACGCAAAGGAAGGGGCAGAGCCCGTTCTTTCAATTCCTTTGAAATAGTGAGTAGAAAAAAAGAGAATTTATACCAACCATCGGAATCTGTTTAAGATCTAATATGTACCCCAAAAGATGCCAGCACCTACAGAGGAGCCTGGTACCTCAGTCAAAGAAGGCGTTTCATAAATATGCAAGTAAATTTAGTCAAAAGTACAATGTAGGAGTTTTGCCCCAAAGAGTTTACATAGAACTCAACAAAGAATTCAACACCAACATAGAATGAATCCAGCAATGTGCTGTGGGCAAATGTACCACATACAGTATACAGGAGGGAATGGGGAAATAAGAGATTTATGTCCGGGGGCACCTGGGTGGCTCAACTGGTTAAGTGTCTGCCTTTGGACCAGGTCATGATCTTGGGGTCCTGGGATCGAACCCCACGTCAGGTGGGTTCCTCACACAGCAGGGAGTCTGCTTGTCCCTCTCCCTCTGCCCCTCACTCCTGCTCATGCTCTCTTTCTCTTGCTCTGCTCTCTCTCAATAAAAAAAATAAAATCTTTTTTTAAAAAAAAAAAGCTTTATATTCCATGGGGTAAAACGGAGGAAGAGGCCTTAGAGAAGAAGTGAGAAATGAGTTTTGAAAAGTCGGTTAAGAGGGACGCCTGGGTGACTCAGTTGTTTAAGCCACTGCCTTCGGCTCAGGTCATGATCCCAGGGTCCTGGGATCGAGTCCTACATCAGGCTCCTTGCTCGGCAGGGAACCTGCTTCTCTCTCTGCCTCTGCCTGTTTCTGCGCGCGCGCTCTCTCTTTCTCTCTCTCTCTCTCTGACAAATAAATAAAAAAATAAAATCTTTAAAAAAAACAGTTGGTAAGAAAGTGCTCAACCCTGTTGATATTTTTATAACACCTGCTTCCCTTTTCCACATTACTTCCACATTTTATTTTATTTTTAAGATTTTATTTATTTATTTGACAGAGAGAGAGATCACAAGTAGGCAGAGAGGCAGGCAGAGAGAGAGGGAAGCAGGCTCCCTGTTGAGCAGAGAGCCCGATGCAGGGCTTTATCCCAGGACCCTAAGATCATGACCTGAGTTGAAGGCAGATGCTTAATCCACTAAGTCACCCAGGCGCCCCTACTTCCACATTTTAACAGGTATCCTGAGTTGTTCTAAATTATTTCATCTGCTATAATTATATTCAGGAAAACGTTTTCACTTTCCCCCTCAAGGAACTTTTGGAACCCAGTGAGAATGGAATAATAGGAAGAAAGAAAATAAACCTTTTAAATGCTTACTATAAATTCTTCAAAACAGAAACATTTTTTGATGGTGAAATACACATTTTATCAAGTTTGAAGTTCACCAAAATAAAAACGAACCCTAAAAATTAACAAAGAAGAACACTTAAATAACCACCACCCCCCACTCATGACTGTAAACTCAAAGCATACACAAAGTTAACAGGACATTTGGGTGACACAAGCAATGGATAAAGGGCTTCTATTTCCAGTTACTTTAATGGGAAAAGACAGAACCATAGTGGTAAGGAAAAGACAACTGGAGAAGAGACCAGTTCCAGTTCTAGAGAGATGAGTAAACATAAATAGGTCACTTCTGCACTCTGGGTCTGTTTCCACGTCAAAAAGTTCTATTATTCTCTCTGTAAAGTTCCTAAAGCCACTCAGGTATCATTCTCTTTTAGAAAGCTACACATTAGGCATTAATCCATGAGGACAGCAAAAAACAAAATGAATTTATGCTATCCAGATTTCTGTCTGTACTGTAGCAAAGTTCTGAAATTGCCACAAGCCATTTATCTATTAAGTCTTGTACGGATCAGGGCATTAGAGAAGTTTGGATTTTCAGTGAAACATGATGCACTGAACACCTGCACTTACCTCTCTGCTCTCAGTAACTCCACTGAAAACAACAATAAGAACAAGATCTGAAAGACGAAGAATAGGAGAGGAAACAACTACAACAAATTTTGTGGAAGCTGGAAAACAGATGGATGGGTTATTTGATTTAGCAGCACAAAGGAGCATGTTAAACAGAACTGCAGATCACACTGAATTGGGCTGGAATACACCAGAGAAGCTCAGAATACCTCTGAAAGTGGGGATAGCAGGCAAGGATGAAAAAGGAGAACAGGGTGAAAGTTCTGCCCCAAGATACCCAGCCTCACTCTAAGCAGCCACGGGTCAACGGATGGGAAGCCTACTCTGGAAACCAGACTCAAGCACAACTAGGGGCAGGCCTAGCAGTCTAAAAAGATGCAGATTATGGGGCGCCTGGGTGGCTCAGTGGGTTAAGCTGCTGCCTTCGGCTCAGGTCATGATCTCAGGGTCCTGGGATCGAGTCCCGCATCGGGCTCTCTGCTCAGCAGGGAGCCTGCTTCCTCCTCTCTCTCTCTCTGCCTGCCTCTCTGCCTACTCATGATCTGTCTGTCAAATAAATAAATAAAATCTTTAAAAAAAAAAAAAAAAAAAAAAAAAAAAAAAAAAAAAAAAAAAAAAAAAAAAGATGCAGATTATGGATGAGTTGCTATCCTGAAAGGTAGATACCTCCAGCTCTTTTCCCACTCAGCAACCCAGATGTTGCAGCCAGGGGTGTAAACTGAGGATGGGAACACATTCGCTCTAGGGAAGAACCCAGTCAACAGAAAAACACCTACAAATACTGACTGCTAAAAGTGAGCTCTTCACTACCTTATAATGAATAACACCACCAGTCAACTTTTAGAAGCCCCCGCTCCAGCAAATCCAGCTTTCAGTTTTTCAGTGGCTTGTTACGGAACATGAGTAAGACATCCAAGACTATCCATTTAAGGAAATCCCCTAAATGAAAAAGCAAAAGAAATGATCAAGTAAAGGTATTTTAAGGAAACAGATGGTGCAGGAAACTGAAGAAAAAAAATAAATTACAATTAACATACTCAGAGAAAAGCTATTCCACCCATGAAACAAAAATAGACTATTTAAAAGCAACATTCAGGGGCACCTGGGTGGCTCAGTGGGTTAAAGCCTCTGCCTTCGGCTCAGGTCATGATCCCAGGGTCCTGGGATCGAGCCCTGCATCGGGCTCTCTGCTCCGTGGGGAGCCTGCTTCCTCCTCTCTCCCTCTGCCTGCCTCTCTGCCTACTTGTGATCTCTGTCTGTCAAATGAATAAATAAAATCTTTAAAAAAAAAAAAAAAAGCAACATTCAGGGGCGCCTGGGTGGCTCAGTGGGTTAAAGCCTCTGCCTTCTGCTCAGGTCACGATCCCAGGGTCCTGGGATCAAGTCCCGCATGGGGCTTCTTGCTCAAGCAGGGAGCCTGCTTCCCCCTCTCTCTGCCTGCCTCTCTGCCTACTTGTGATCTCTGTCTGTCAAATAAATAAATTAAATATTTTAAAATAAATAAATAAAAGCAACATTCAGGGCCCCTGGGTGGCTTAGTTGTTTAAGCCACTGCCTTTGGCTCAGGTCATTATCCCAGAGTCCCAGAATCGAGTCCCACATCGGGCTCCCAGTTCTGCGGGGAGTCTGTGTCTCCCTCTGACCTTCTCCCTTCTCATGCTCTTACTCTCTTTTTCTCGCTCAAATAAACAAAATCTTAAAAAAAAAAAAAAAAAGTAAAAGCAACATTCACAGGGCAACTGGTAAGCTCAGTTGGTGGAGTGTGCGACTTTTCATCTCAGGGTTTTGAGTTCAACCCCCATGTTGGGGGAAGAAATTACATAAAAATAATTTTTTTTAATTTTTGAAGATTTTTATTTATTTATTTGAGAGAGAGGATGCACACACAGAGGGGCACAGGGGGAAGAAGAGGGAAAAGCAGACTCCATGCTGAGTACAGCCTGATGCGGAGCTTGATCTCGGGAACCTGGGTTGAGTTGAAATCAAGAGTCAGACGCTCAACTCACTGTGCCACAGAGATGCCCCTAAAATCTTTTTTAAAAATAGCAGTATTCACTAGGGTGAGTGCTGTGAAGTGTGTAAATCTGGCAATTCACAGACCTGTACCCCTGGGGATAAAAATACATTATATGTTTATAAAAAATAAAATAGCAGTATTCAGAGAAAAAAACTAGTGATTAAAAATATGAAAGCAGAAACATAAAACTAATTAGAAGAATCTGAAGTCAAGACATCTTCCAGAAAGTAATGAGACAAAAAAGATAAGAAATAGTAAAAATAGGAAAAGTAAAGCAGTCCATATATTCCAAACACAAATAGAGTGAGTTCAGGAGGGAAAGAATGGGAAAACTGAGGACAAGAGAGAGAAGGGGGATATTGGTTAGAATTTAAGAATTCAAGAAAATCTCCCAGAACTGAAAAATCTACATTTCCAAATTGAATAGGTCCCCATTGTGCCCTGTATGACGTCAAGAGAGAACAAGGCTCACAGTGAGGCAGATTATCATAAAATTTCAGAATATCAGAGACAAAGACCAACTTCTTTTTTTTTTTTTTTTTTTTTTAAAGATTTTATTTATTCATTTGAGAGAGAGACAGCATGAGTGAGGAGAAGGTCAGAGGAAGAAACAGACTCCCCATGGAGCTGGGAGCCCGATGCGGGACTCGATCCCGGGACTCCGGGATCATGACCTGAGCCGAAGGCAGTCGTCCAACCAACCGAGCCACCCAGGCGTCCCCAAAGACCAACTTCTAATTGCACTTCTAATCAAGGAGGGGAAAAGAAAAAAAAAAGTCTGAACATCAACAGACTTTTCATTAGCAACAACAGAAGCTAAAAATCAATAAAGCAATTCCTGTTAAACTCAGAAAATTATTCTATACTGTATTCCCAGGTAAACTATAAATCAAGTATGAGAGAAAAGGAAGACATTTTCATATATGCAGATTCCCAAATGTACATCCTATGCAGCTTCTTAGGAAACTTCTGGAAGAACTGCTTAAGTATAAACACTGAAGAGGTAAGATGTGGGGTCCAGGAAACAGAGGTCCCAACATAAAAAAGAGATGAAGGAATGACAGCTGTACAGGTCTAGAGAACGAGCTATACAGACTTTTAAAAATAGCAGCATAAGCCTACTGCTTAAAAGTGTGGCATTAAATACCAAAAGAAACAGCTGGAAGAATAGAAAATGGAGGTCCCCATAGAGGCCAAATGCTGGGGGAAGGAAAAGCAGGTAGGGTACTTTTTATGCTACATACAGCTTAGCACTGATAAATGTTCAATTGTAAAAGATTCTTGAAAAGTTTAAAAGAATGTTTTAAAATCACATCTAAAAACATAATTGTTTAAATATTTCATTTATTTATTTGAGAGAAAGAGCAAGAGCTAGAGAGAGAAAGAGAGCACAAACAAAGAGGGCAGAGGGAGAGAGAGAAGCAGGCTCCCCAATGAGGAGGGAGCCCAATGTGGGATTCACTTCCACGACACTGGGATCATGACCAGAACCAAAGGGAGATGCTTAACTAATTGAGCCACCCAGGCGTCCCTAAAAAGATGATTTTCCAAGCAAGGTTTTGGGGAGAAAAGAAAATAATAAAAAATGTAATTTTCAAGGCAGAGCAAAACCCAGTAATTTGAAAAAACATACTACACCTTCACACAGAGTGTGGCATTGCTTGAAAACAATTAAGAACAGGAAATAATATTTTGCTGATACTTCTTCAAAAATCATAAACTCAAAGCCAGCCAAAAAAAAAAAAAAAAAAGGAAAAATTTAAGCATATTATGCTATTACTGGGGAAAGTTCACAGCTTATGGCTCTATCACTTCACAAATTAAAATTCCTTTTTCAAACAGTCAAGCAGATGCTAAACCAATGTCAAAAGAATAACCCGACTGCGTCACATTTTGGTAAGAAATGAAAATGCCTCAGAGACCATTGTTTCCTCAAGAAAGCACAAATACTGCGGATTTGTTAAAACAAAAGCCAGCGTTTTCTATCAGAGATATTTATCCCTTCCTGAAGACTGACACAAAGAGTAGTGGGATTCACCAGATTTCAACTGCTGCTCAGCATTCTCTAAGACCCTAAGAAACAGTATCTCAGAAAATATGTTCTTCTCTATACCCAAATACTCTAAAAATTACATCTATAGCCCTCTCATAGCAAATGCATATGAATAGTATTTGTTCATCATATTTAATAATATCTATTTACAGTCAATGAACGTTAAGGTCATGCTTAGGATCAAGCACTGAGCTCTTCAATAAACAGACAAGTAGAGGAGGTGTTGCCAACTACTCAGTTTTCTGACATCTAGGAAGACTGTAAACATAGGAAATCACTGGAGCTGATATTTTTTGATAGTCTACCGATCTGTGGTCAAGGGAAATCTTTTTATTTTTTTAAAAGATTTTATTTATTTGACAGACAGAAATCACAAGTAGGCAAAGAGGCAGGCAGAGAGAGAGGGGGAAGGCAGGCTCCCTGCTGAGCAGAGAGCCCGATGTGGGGCTCGATCCCAGGACCCTGAGAACACAACCCAAGCTGAAGGCATAAGTTTAACCCACTGAGCCACCCAGGCGCCCCAAGGAAATCTTTTTAAACCACTGAAAGGAAGCACTCTCCAACCAAATCTACTCTAGTAAAAATGCCTGCTCTCCTTTCAGCATAAATGAAGACAATGAGAATAGATTAATTAGCAAGGTGATTTAATTATAACGTACTCCACAGCTTTTGAGTTGAATGCATAAAAATATGTTCGTTTAGGGGTACCTGGATGGCTCAGTTGGAAGAGCGTGCAACTCTTGATCTCGGGGTCGTGAATTCAAGCTCCACATGGGGTGTAAAAATTAGTTAAATAGGTAAAATGTAAAAGTAAATAAAATTTTAGAAGAATATGTTTGTTTCAGGCTCTTGGAATTAGGAAGAAAATAATACTTTAAGATGTTGCATAAAGTATAATATTCTTCCTTGTTTGAAGTCTGAGAAAACACATTAATATCTTACAAAATAGGGGCACCTGGGTGTCTCAGTGGGTTAATAAGCCTCTGCCTTCGGCTCAGGTCATGATCTCAGGGTCCTGGGATCCAGCGATGCATCGGGCTCTCTGCTAGGCGGGGAGACTGCTTTCCCCTTCTCTGCCTGCCTCTCTACCTACTTGTGGGATCTCTCTCTCTGTCAAATAAATAAATAAAATCTTTAAAATATATATATATTACAAAATAAAATGCATAACCAAAAGCTCCTTAAACTTTAAAAACTAAAAAAGTAATGGGATGCCTGGGTGGCTCAGTGAGTTAAGCCTCTGCCTCCAGCTCAGGTCATGATCTCAGGGTCCTGGGACAAAGTCCCACATCGGGCTCTCTGCTCAGCAGGGAGCGTGCTTCCCCTCTCTTTCTGCCTATCTGTGATCTCTTTCTGTCAAATAAATAAATAAAAATCTTTTTAAAAATAAAATTAAATTAAAAATTAAAAAAAAAATAGAAATAAAATGTACTATGTCCGGATCTATTCTCTAAGCAAATCAGAAAGACAGTAGAATAAAGTCTACACTGCAAGAAAAAAAATTTTTATAACAACGTATGGTGATAAATGTTACTAGATTTACTATAGTAATCATTTCACAATATATACAAATAGCAAATCATAATATACATCTGAAACTAACATGTTCTACATAAATTATACTTCAGTAAAAAATATTTTTAATACTATGCTTACTGTTTCATGCTTATTTCACAGAAGAGAAACAGTTAACTAAAATATGAAGAAACGTTCAAACTCACTAGTGGTTAGAAAATTCAGATTAAAGGGGCGCCTGGGTGGCTCAGTGGGTTAAGCCGCTGCCTTCGGCTCAGGTCATGATCTCAGGGTCCTGGGATTGAGTCCCGCATCGGGCTCTCTGCTCGGCAGGGAGCCTGCTTCCTCCTCCTCTCTCTCTGCCTGCCTCTCTGCCTGCTTGTGATCTCTCTCTGTGAAATAAATAAATAAAATCTTAAAAAAAAAAAAAAGAAAATTCAGATTAAAATAGATATTAAACAGCAAAAATTCAAACTGGCCAACAGCAAGTGTTGGGAGGTTGCAATACAATGTCTGTGAGGTGTGTACACTCAGCAGCCTGACAGTACTTATGCCGCAATGCCACTCCTGAGTCTGCATCCCAAAGAAATTCTCAAACATGTCCATGAACACAAACAAGTCTGTTATTGGGAGCACTGTTTATGGTAGCCTAGACACCCATCACTATGGGAATGGATGCACACCATGGGGTAGCACACTGCAGGTAGGAGCCATTAGCTAATGTATACCCAAAACCACTCGCAGGTCTTAAAACAGTGCTGAGTGAAAATAGTAAAACCAGAGTAAGAGCTACAGCATTATTTTTTAAAGATTATCTTTTTAAATAATCTCTACACCCAACATGGGGTTCAAACTCAGAATTCTGAGATCAAGAGCCATAGCTCTACCAACTGAACCAGCCAAGCACCCCAGAGCTATAGCATTTTTACAGGGAGAATTCTATAGCCAAATTCTGCAATAGTGTAGTGGCATGAACAGTTTTGGAATTAAAGATAAGTACACCAAAAAAAAAATCACTGAGCATTTTAGAAAGAATCAAGAATCAAGGATATACATCGAATACATTAGATAAGGTGCTTGTGGCATAGTAGAGGAAAAAAGGCATGGAAATGGAGGCTGCAGAGAAGGCCTTTACACGCCAATGCTAGACTGTGTGCAAATCACAGGGTATAAAGTTAAAATTAAAAATATTTTAAATTCATGCACACATTAATTTATTCAATAAAATTTACAGAACACTTAAGTGCCAAGTACTGTGCTTAAATATATACTTTTATTGTTATTTCTGTTGAATGTTTTTATTTTAAAACCTCAAAAAGAGATATGCTTTAAGATACATCTTACCTGGAAGTGGAAAGGAAAAAATAATTTACGATAGAATTCATATACTATAAAGTGAGAAATTCATAGTTCTTAAAACAGTTTTAGAAATTTTTTTTTAAACAAATATATACATTCAAATTCTTTAAATGGCAAACTTCAATGGAAGGTTGAAATACAGAACGAACTCTAAAGTCCTAGCAAATTACATTGTCACATCTCAATCTACAAGTAAAACATCTTTTCTCGTGGCTTTCAGTGGTGAAACAATTTCTTTTTGGAGGAGAAATTTTTTCTACTTTATTTGTTCTATGTAATTTTCCCAAAGATATTTCAACTGCTCAGGAACACTTCTAGCCAGATTTCTGTTTTTCTAAAAGAATTCACAAGCAGACTGCTGGCTGCCAATGTAGGTGTTGTAGCTAATATGCTCATTACACTGCACTGCTAAGAAAAACTGATGAACACATTTAGTGCAAAGTGACATATCTATTCCACATCCCATGGGACAGAAAATGTTTTCCCCCAAAATTACCTGTTCCCTCCCTTTTTTTTTTTTTTTTTACAAATCCCAAAAGATAACTAGTATACAAGATAATATTGGCAAGCAAAACCAAAAGCAACTTGTAGGACATCGTATGTCTAAACCTCTAAAATTATAATCCTTCAGTATTTCAGATTTTAATACTAAGAGTTAGCAGGTGGGAGGATCAAAGGTGAAAAATAGAAATGGTTGGTCCAACCATCACTACTGCTGGAAAAACACACAAGCTATGTGATCTGTCAGAGGGGTCAGCAGAATCATCAGCACACATAATAAAAGACAATATGTTAATTTATTCAGGCTTACAAATGACAATGTATTTTCATTCAATAACAATAGCTAATAATGAACACTTACTATATGTCGGTTACTGTTCCAAACATTTTATATGCATTATTTAATTTAGTCCTCACAAGAACCCAATGGACTAGGTACCTTTTTGGGGGGGGGGGTTAAAGATTTTATTTATTTGACAGACAGCGATCACAAGTAGGCAGAGGCAGGCAGAGAGAGAGGAAGGGAAGCAGGCTCCCCACTGAGCGGAGAGTCTGATGCGGGGCTGGATCCCAGCACCCTGGGACCATGACCTGAGCCGAAGGCAGAGGCTTTAACCCACTGAGCCACTCAGGTGCCCCTGGACTAGGTGCTTTTATCATCTCCATTTTATAAGATCATTTTTCACATCAGATGCAGACTCTTTATCATTGCCTTTAAAACCTCCATCAAAGCTTTGCGCAGTGGCAGTATCGTAGCCAATGAGGTTTATCCGAGGCGCGATTATTGCTAATTGTAAAACCTCCATCAAATGGCCTCAAATTCCAGTATACCCCCCTTTCTGCCATTCCAGTTCTCACTTCTGACTCAAAAATTTGACTGATGTGTATTACATGAATGAAGCAGTTCTCTTCTCCAGCCAGCTTCCTTCTTCTCCCTTTCTACCTCAGAAGATCCCACTGTAACGATGTTGTCAGTGAACCCCTTCTTCATAGGCTTATTAAGAGTAAACACCATAGAAGTATATTGAGGAAAAAGTGAATACCTCCCCCAAACAAGCGAACACCTTGGTAACAGTCCTTACATTTTATGAAATAGAAATATTCTACATATATTGTTCTGTAACATTTTTTAAAAATATGGAATTCAAAAAATAAAAACATAATTTAACAGGGGGCGTGTGGCTGGCTCAACTAGTTGGAAGAGTATGTGACTCTTAATCTCAGGGTCAAGAGTTTGAGCCCCACGCTGGGCACTGAGATCACTTAAACAAACAAATAAAGAAGAGCTTTTAGGTGTATTTAAAAATAAATAAATAAAATTTAACAGTGGACATCTTTCTACATTAGCAAACAAAGATCCACTGCATTCCTAATAGCTTCATGGAGGTTCCACTGTGTAGAAATGTCACATGTCATTTTCTTCCTATAACAAACAATGCTACTGTATCCATATTTTTCATGCAAGTGTATGAATATATCCATAGGACAGATTTCTAGGAGTGGAACTTCTGGGTCACAGGGTAAACACATTTTAAATTCTAATAGGCACTGCCAAATTTACCTCCAAGGAAATTTACATTCCCCCCAAAAGCGTGTGAGTGTTCCAGCTGTCCCACATCCTTACCCTCTACTGGTTACCATCATCTTCCAATCTAATAGGTAAAAGTGGCAATTACATGCTTTATTTTATATTTATTTAAATTATTAGGATTATTGAATTGATAGCTTAAATAGATTTTGAATTATTATTAAGTGTAGGCTAAGCTTTTTTTTCTCTATGGAGAAAATAAAAGTTCAAGCAGCACATTTACAGGGTAACTGGGGAGACTGGTAATATTTAACCAACGCAGGATTCTAGCATGGAGCAGACAATGATGTCAATCACAAATGAGTTTGATCTCTTCACTAAAGCACGCTTACCATGCACTTGAAATACACTGCTATCAGTTCTTCGAGCTATGCCATATATTTTAGCAAATGTTTCTTTTAAAAGAGTATATTTGGGGCGCCTGGGTGGCTCAGTGGGTTGAAGCCTCTGCCTTCAGCTCCGGTCTAGATCCCAGTGTCCTGGGGTCGAGCCCCACATCTGGCTCTCTGCTCCACGGGGAGACTGCTTCCTTCTCTCTGCCTGCCTCTCTGCCTACTTGTGATCTCTGCCTGTCAAATAAATAAATAAAATCTTTAAAAATAAAATAAAATAAAATAAAAGGGTATATTTAACTCCACAGTCATGTATTCACTTCGTCATCTTTGCTTACTCATAATACTCCTCTGTGTGATGTCTATTTCAATATTTTGTTTTATATAAAATGTTGCTCATTAATCTGACCTTTGACCTCTTTTAGATGTTAAAGCTCAAGTCTATAATGAGTGTCTGGCCATGAACATCCAATAATATTAAGACAACTGATATGGGTAGCTGTATTAGAATACAGAAAAAGGAGAATAAGAGAAGTAGATCTTAGCAATGACCATCCGCAGAGATGCTCTAGGCATTTCAGATTATGAAAACAAAACACGAACAAAACCTCCACCTACTCTATAAATGTTTACATAAATGTGATGTCTTCTGTTCATAAATGCTGATTCACTGTCAATGGCTAGATGCTTATGATTACAATGCTATTAGCAATGATGGCGGAACTGAGCTATACACACATTTTCTTACCTAATTCTCTTTGTAGACACCTTCAGGTAACAATTTTTGTCAGGGAGATTCTAATGAGCTCTATCAGGGACTGACCTTATTATCCTGATAAGTTAGTACCCATAACTGCAAAAATAAGTACCACAAATTATCTAGTATTCTAGGAAGGTTTTGACTCAAAATGATGGATCAGTAAACTCCTCTCTATGCTTCCCTTAATTCTCAAATAAAATTTATATTGTTCATAGAACAAACTGATACTTAAGACTTTATTTCAAAGCCAAAAGCTAAGCTCTTGCTACTTTAGTATGTCCACATGGCCAGTCCACATGAGCACATGACAGATCCTACACATCATCTTTCCCGTATCAGAGACTGGCAGAAAGAGATAGAGCAGGGGGCAGGAAAGAGCAGAACACCAACATGACAAAGTGCCAAAGCCAGGCTATAAATTATCTTTTGGTCACTCATGACTGCATTATGAAAAAGCTGACACAAAGGTAGGACCCATCCTTCCTTTGGAGGAATACAAGTATTGTATGAAAGCATCTTCCTAACTCACTAACAACAGAGCTGCACTCCCACCCCTCACATAACTTGCCCAATGAAAGAAGCGCTGCTGGGTTCTAAAGGCAATGAGAAGGAGCTCTGTATTCTGGCAATGGGAGGGAGCAATGAAGACCAGCTTCCCGGGCTCTAAACTCTGCCAGACTGCCCTGCTAATCCTTCCCAAATCCTGCAATGCTGGGGTGGGGGTGGGGGACAGAATAGAAAACGATCCAAAACTGAATCAAGGACAGTAGCTCTGGATTACAGGAGGTCATAACATGCCTATTTGAATGGGGGTGGGATGGGCATCGAGGCAGTCGCAGGGCACATACAAAAGCCTGTATGTTTATAAAAACACAATACAAAAAAAATTTATCCCTGATTCTTGCGAAGAGGTAACCAACGTCTGCCCCCAATCATTTGTCAGCCCAGGCTGCATGGAAGGCACAGAGTAGCATGCATTTTCACACAGTGAGGCTGGAAGAGATTCTACAGAGTGTAAATTACTAATTAGCTCAATAGAAGACAAAGAGAGAAAATACCTGTCACAGAATGCTATTTACAACTTGACATATAATAAAAACAACACCGAAAATTTTAGAAGAGCGCCTTACTTTTCAGACTTCTATTAACAAGTAAATGGCAAAGGAACAGTATTATAGTCTTTAAAAACTGCCCATGTCTCAGAAACAATAATGCATGACGGGAAAGGATGCTTTCCAAATAATTTATAATTTTCTCATCCTTATGAAAGCTAAGTGTTTTTAATTATTACAATCAGCTTTAGTAAGGAGCTATATTTCATAGCTTTGATGATCACTTAAAAACGTGGGGTGGGGAGAAGCCCACAAGTGCTGTATTTTACATACATAAGACTATAGTTAATAGTCCTTATACTAAAACTGAACAGGCCTCAATCTGCAGGTCATGTTTTTATGAAATGGACTGGCTACCATTTTAATAAAGACTGAGGATGAGCTGGAAGATAATAGTGGGATGGAGTCAGTTACATCTCCATATATGATGACAACTGAAAAGACTCAAAATTTAGGTTTATTTTGGAGGAAGGTAATAACATGTTAGGATATTTATATTCATTCCTCTACCATAAGGCAAACCTGTTTGTATTAACTGCAACCTGGTTCTTTTTTTTTTTTAATTTTTTTTTTTTTTAATTTATTTAACAGAGAGAGATCACAAGTAGGCGGAGAGGCAGGCAGAGAGAGAAGGGGGGAAGCAGGATCCCTGCTCAGCAGAGAGCCCGATGTGGGGCTCGATCCCAGGACCCTGGGACCATGACCTGAGCCAAAGGCAGAGGCTTAACTCACTGAGCCACCCAGGCGCCCCTGCAACCTGGTTCTTAAGGAAGTACATTCTGCACTTAGATTTCTTCCCGCTCCTTGATGCTACATAAGGATCTTCAATATATGTATTTCACCTAAATATGTCTCAGTCACAGTGATGAACAGGCCTGTGACTCCTGTTTTCACATAACAATCACCCAAACAGGGTGCATGAAAGGCTCAGTCCATTAAGTGTCTGACTTCAGCTCAGGTTATGATTTTGGGGTCCTCCTGGGATCGAGCCCCACTGGGCTCCTCACTGAGTGGGGAGTCTACTTGTCCCTCTCCCTCTGCCCCTTCCCCTACTTGTGCACGCTCTCTCTCTCAAATAAATAAAATCCTTAAAAACATAATAATCACCCATATGTCAACAGTTATCATATCCTGAGGATTCCCTTGTGTGTGGACACATCATGCCAGATGCTAAGAAGGTCCCCAACAGAGGTGTACACCACGACATGGTTTTTGCTGATGAGGGAGGGGCCTACAAATTTGTCATTCACAGGTGAAATTAACTAAAATCAAACATACCAACTTAATATACATTCAAAACATTCTCCCCTTTTCTTTTTAATTTTTTTTTTTTAAAGATTTTATTTATTTATTTGACAGAGAGAAATCACAAGTAGATAGAGAAGCAGGCAGAGAGAGAGAGGGGGAAGCAGGCTCCCTGCTGAGCAGAGAGCCCGATGCGGGACTCGATCCCAGGACCCTGAGATCATGACCTGAGCCGAAGGCAGCGGCTTAACCCACTGAGCCACCCAGGTGCCCCTCTTTTTAATTTTTTTAAAAGATTTTATTTATTTGAGACAGAGAGAAGGAACAGGGAGAAGGGTAAAACGGGAGAGAGAAGTTAAGCAGGGAGCCTGACATGGGGCTCAATCCTAGTACCTTGGGATCATGACCTGAGCTGCAGGCAGACGCTTAACTGACTGAGCCACCCAGGTATCCCCACCTTTTCTTTTCTTTTTTTTTTTTTTTTTAAAGATTTTATTTATTTATTTGACAGACAGAGATCACAAGTAGGCAGAGAGGCAGGCAAGAGAGAGAGGAGGAAGCAGGCTCCCCACTGAGCAGAGAGCCCGATGTGGGGCTCGATCCCAGGACCCTGGGACCATGACCTGAGCCAAAGACAGAGGCTTTAACCCACTGAGCCACCCAGGTGCCCTGCCACCTTTTCTTTTTAAAATTAGGCCTTCTAGGGGGCGCCTGGGTGGCTCAGTGGGTTGGGCCTCTGCCTTCAGCTTGGGTCATGATCTCAGGGTCCTGAAAATAAGGCCTTCTTATCCACTTTTTTTCAACTTTTCTTGAAAAATATTCAAGTGAAAGAAAATGATAAAGCAAAAGGGGCAAATAAAAGCAACTGGTGAATCTGAATGAGGGAAGAGAGAAGTTCCCACACTATCTTTGCAACTTTTCCATAAGCCTGAAACATAATAAAAATATCAAGTCACACACACAAAAAGAGCGTTAACAACAGAAGCTCTCTCACACGGTTGCTGAGAGTTTCAAACAATTCACATACTTAGCTCATGCTGGGCACTTAGTAAACACTAATTATTAGTTATTTTTAAAAAATGAGAGTGGATCAACTATAACAAATGAACCACTCTGGTGAGAGAATGTTGATAATGGGAGAGGCTGGCTGTACATGTAAGGGAGCAGGGGGATACAGGAAATTTCTGCACCTTTCTCTCAATTTTGCTGTGAACCTAAAGCTGCTCTAAAAAAATAAATAAAGTCTTAATAGAAAGGGTGGATCAATTTACTTAACCAAATTAAAGCATACATAAATATATTTAGTATATTGTTTGCACAGACACACATAAAGAGAAGACAGTAAAAAACCAGGCAGAATCTGAACATACTTTGCTTACAGACATCTGCACTGGAACTGGAGTTCCATTTTTCCTCAATGGGCAACAATCTCAACTATAAACCTATATGTGGTTTAAAACGAGTCTTTTTTTTTATGTGAAAAAGATAGGTAACCATTTATCTGCAATGCACTTAGGCATTTTTACTGGTTTTAGGTTGTTTTGTTTTATGAACACCATTTTGTAAAGAAAAAAATAAGGGCATGTAAGAACCCTGATGTAATCTCGGCATTAGACATAGCCCTCATGGTGTTTGTCCCAGGTTCCCCATCTAGCAAGCCACTAAGGAAAGGTCAGTAACAGAATCACAGGGATAATCTCAGGACTGGCAAACAGGACAGGTTAAGGGATAAAATAAACCAGCACTGTTTAATCCTAATCTGGAGAAGAACATGGATACTGATCAGTTCACAACAGTCAAGCAGAGGTAATACCAGAGCAGAGACAGCCTGCAAAATGCCAAGGTTCAAGTCCTATCCCCACCACTTGGTAGAATTCTACAACTGGAAAAAAAAGTCTGAGTGACTCCTTGAGGACAAGTCATTTAATCTCAAGGAGACTTTATTTCATCATATGTAAAATGGGAACAGTAACACCACCAACCTCATAGGGTTGCTGCTAGGAGTGAATGAGTTACAATCTACAAAGAACTTACAACAATGGGTGGCATAAAAGCATATATGTCGGCAGCCATTGTTATTAAGTTTATGAAGTACTAGGGTCTTCTTAATACTATAGTAAGCACATATTTTTACTAAAAAATGGAGAATAGGGCAACAGAGAACACATACAAATACAGTATTAGGTGTATGCTGGTTAGACAGAAGGCAGACTGTCCTAATAAAGAAAATAATTAAATACCAGAAAAGATTATCTACAGAGGTTGTCACATTCTCTCTGAAGATTTATGAAAACAGGATAAATTTTTATCTACCTGGGATGATTTAAGTGGGATATTGACTGAAGTTGCAGGATAAACTAGAGGTCCTTTCAAGGTCTCTTCCCATCCAAAGAATCTACAATTAATCAGAAAAACATTTAAGTATGTAAAACCTACTCACCCAAATGTGAACACAGAATTTAAAAGTTTTTTGCTTAGCAAACAAGATTATAACCAAAATAAAGTTCAACTGAGTTCACTTGAGCAAATGAAAAGAAAGCTTACCTTTATCACTGAGTCCTTATTGATGAATAGTATTATCTGAACCAAAAGATTACCCATTTTCAGTTTTAGAAATATCAACTGAGAAACAATCATTCCCAATAAGAATCAGTGTATTTAGCACACTACTGCGGCAGATAGAGACAAAAGACAGAACTCAACAGACTTTTTCCCTTCTTCACCAACATCAAATAAGTCTAAAATTAGTTACATGAAGACATCAAATATAAAACAATTACATTACAAAAACAGCAAAACCATAAACAGAGTACAACCTACTAGTAATACCAAACTTATCTAGACAGGAAGGGAATATACACAAATATCCTACAGAAACAGGTGCCCCACATCAGTTAATCTTCAGCTCAAAAGTTTACATTTCAGACTAATCCTCTTAAAATTTAGCAGCAAAAATAGTAATTTCTAAAAATCTTCTATTAAATTACAAAATCAATGTAGTCACCTTGACCATCTGCTTAAGAGAATCCAGAATCCATGAACACAGAAGCTGAATCCAGATAGATTTTAGATTCTAAACTGACAGAAATGAACATCAGTGATTCTGATAACCACTAATCAAAATATAAGTTTGTTGTTACAAATGCTATCATCTTTGCCATTTACACAAAAACCCATAAAACGAAAAAAAAAATCCATAAAACGGTGGCAATTCAAAATTTATACAACTTTGGAAAAAAGTTATCTTTATATATCCGAATGTATACTAATAAAATAACCACAAATAAGATTCTCAAGATCGGTTTGCATTTTTTCCTTAAGTAAATTATAGCTATCCTTTGGAACTACCAAATAAAAAGTAATAATCATTCACATTCGTAACTAAATGTAAAAGCTTCAGAATAAATATCATCAAACAAAATAGTAAGAATAATCTAAATTTTGTCCCAAATTTCTCATCTTCCTTTATATTTCCAGAAGTGTCTTAAAAATCAAAAGCTTCTAGGAAATTAATATTAATATGGCCTTCTTTATTCACAACTACAAAACAGGAGAGGCAGTGGAGCTGTCCAAGGCACTGCATTATTGTATGGAGGCTTTTTCATGATTAAAAAAAAAAAAAAAAAAAAAAAAAAAACACCTCAAAAATTCACTACTTAACCTAAAAAAGAAGTCCCACTCTAAAATCCTCCCCTGTTCTACAAATTTCCCTTTCTTTATTCCATTTAGTTAATGAGTAAGTCACCCACTACAGTGTGAAATGTCCCACATAAAGCTAAAGGCAGCTTAGGAACTCAAAGCCCTCACAGTCCTGATTTAAATCTCTTCCTCAGCAAACTTCCCTAGTTGGTTATTTGCTCTCTTCTGAAATGATTTCTCAATATTCTCCAGCCACCAAAAAACAATTAGGCAGAAATCTGGTTGGTTAATCAAAACAAAAAGATGTTCATCCTTCTCTATCTCAACAACAGTAGGCTCTCCATTGAAAATGAATGTGCTGTGGCTAAAGCACTCTGCTCAGTGCTGTCAGGTACACCCTGTTACAACACAACACTATCACACCACACAGGAAGAGCCATACTGTAAGTAAATAAAACCTGTATTCCCATCATCACAATACTAGCGAAATGCAGAGGTTTTCAGCATCCAGTTGATCCTTCATCATTCACAGAAGAACAAAATCAAATCAAAATGGGTCTCATCTTTTCAAAGTAGACATGAAAGTCGAATTAAAAGCAATAAGAGGTGAAAGCAGATTCATGATGCCTTGAAGAGAAAGACAGGTTTCTGGAATTTCCTACTTTTGTAGACAAAAGGACCCACAATTTCAACACACAGTTCTCTTCTCAACAAAGAACTCCTTTCCTGCAAACACCCACCACCGCTCCCCAACCTCCACTCTTACTTTTCAGTGTTTACTCCTATCTCTAGGTCTCTGTTCACTCACCATGGTTCCTCCTCTTCTGCACCAAAGGCTCCCTACACTTGATCCTTCACTATAGCATCTGTGCCCTGACCCATGCAGACTTTCTGGAACATCTCCCCACAACCTGCACATTTGATTCCCACTCCTGCACAGTCTAGTCCAGTTCTTCATCCAGCAGGACTTCTCCAGCTTCCCTTAATCCTATTCTCTTCCCTTACACCCCATCTCATCCTTTAAATCCCAGGGCCCATCTCTTCCTTGCTTCTCTCACCATCCCCTTTTAGCCCTGTTTCTCCACCTCACTGTTTTTACCTTGGATCTGGCTGAACCTAGTCAATTAACACAATTCCCCAGTTACCATGTCCCAGACCGCCATCACTCCTTTACACCCTTACTCTTTTCTCCTTTCAGCTTGTCTGGCCCCAGAATTACCCTATAAACGCCTCACCTCTCATCTGTTTCCATTCACCCTTCCACTACGCTAAGTCCTAACTCCACCTGGTACTCGTCCAGTATCTATTTCACCCTCCCTCACTTTCAAGAATTTACACCCATCGCCCACCCACTAACCCATACCTTTCTCAGAACCTCGCAATTCCCACCCCACCGCGGGTCCTAGTCCTTCAGCTCCTCTCGCTCTGCACTAGTTCACACCCTTGTCACGTCTGGCTCTTCATCACCCTCTCTCCTCTACTCCCAACTAGCACCCCAGCTCTGCCCCTCCTAGCCTTCCACTTCCAACTCTTCCCCCCAGCACCCTCACCCTGCTACCATTCCCTATAAAGCTCTCGTCCTCAAACCCCTGCTCTTAAACCTAACCCCAGACCGGGTCTTCCTAACCTCATTCCCTGCTGGCTTCCTTAACACCCACCCTGGGTTTTGCCTCCTTTCTACCTCCTTGGCTGGCTTTTTCTTACTCCTCCTCTCCCTGCCTTCTAACCCTTTCTCCCCTTAATCCTCCTCATCTCATTCTTAGACCCGTTCCCCCCACAGCCCCTAAGCCTTCCTTCGCTTCTCCTCTCAAGGCTTTTTTTTTTCTTAACCCCAATCCAGTCGTAACCCACCCCGCCAAAATAATGCTCTGGCGCGCCCCGACTGCCGGCTCTCGCCTCCGCCGGCCCCCGCCCCGGGCGCCCCCAGCCCGCCGGCGCCGCGGTCCCGCCCCCTGCCGCCGCTCCTCCCGCCCGCGAGGCGCGCGCCGCCTTTGTCGCCCCTCACCCGGTGTGTGAGGATTTGGCTTCTTTAAAGGGGAGGGCCAGTGTGCCGGAGACTCCTGTCCCCGCCTCCGAGTCTTAGAACAGGCTCCCTGGCCGTCGCGTCCTCCCCGGTCCCCGTCCCCCCACCCCCTGGAGCTACCCCCTTGGCTGCCTCCCTACCTCCTCCGCCCCCTCCCCGACCTCCCCCCTCTATTTACCGCCATCATCAGCACGCGCGAGCTGTCACCAGGGCGCGAGACAACCGAACAGGCCCCGCCCCCTGCCCGCCCATTGGCCCGCCCGCTTGAGCCCCGCCCCCCGGACCCCGCATTGCGCCAACGGCGCAGCGCTCGGCCCCGACCCCGGCACAGACTGCCTCTCCGAAGGTTCGCGCTGCGGGCGCAAAGTTTAGGGTTAGCCACAAACGTGCGGCCGATTTGAGCCTGGCGTAAGGGGCGGCGGCGTAGAGGGGCGTTGTGAATCGCGGGTCGAAGTTTGGTTGAAGCACAGCAGGGTAAATAAGGAGGTTTCCAGACAAAGAGACTCTTAAAGGTACAGAGTCTTAAGGCTGTCCCTCCTCCTTAAAGGGCCAGACTCTCCGAGCCCATCTCCGCCCCCTTCTCCCCAGCACTTCAGCCCGCGGAACAGTGAAGGAATTCCATCTACACTAGTTCCCCACACACTTTTTGGAGCTCCTTTAACATCTCTCTCCACTACCACGGGTGGAAGCCTTTGTCACTATCCTATGTTTTTGTTTTATTCTGTTAAAAGACTTAAGTGATTGCTAACATTGTCGTTCCGAAAGCAGCAGCCTCCGAACCCTGGGGTTTCCTGAGGCTGCGTTTGCAAAAGTTACTATTGGCTACCAGACAGTGAGCACGTGTCTGACTTCTGACACTGATGACCCAGGCGGGACCCAGCTGTTTTATGGAAATCCCCCCAAGGAAGAGGCTCACAGCCAAAAACTTAAGAAGTTCAGCAGATCGTAGGGATGCAGACCACAGGGAAACAACAGCGGCTATTTCTACTAGTCTTAAAGATTTCCTCCAGAGGCTGCATTGTTCTGACATAAATTGCGGGAGGTGACGTTTCACCCCCACCCACCCAGTTTACAGATACCAGACCAACACTGTTACATCACTCAACACATGGCTAAAGCAGGTAAAGGCTTACATGTAAATAGAAGGACAAAGAAAACAAACATCTGAGTTAACAGCTACAGTGGCTCAAGGCTACACACTTGTCAATATGAAATAAATAAGCACAAAAGCTCAAGAACAGCAAAATTAGAAGGGAGAAACAGCCAGTGCATGTGTAAGCATGAAACTACAATGCCTGCAGCCAAGCTTACATAAGTGTAAAAACAGGTCTAAAGGTAATTAACCTGGCCATTTTTAAGAGGTTTGATGATGGAAGGAAAGGACTCCGCGGTTGATTTGATGAAGATTTGCCATGTGGTTCATGAGCTCAAAGTAGGGTCTAAAAATTTGGCATTCCCTTTGTTGCCTATCACCTTTAATTCCTTTTTAAAATCTTATCTTACATTTTAACTCTTATTAGCAGTTTTCTCCCCTTGCTCCCCAAACACCCACCCCCCAAATTTTTGGAGATTCAAGATTGTACCTTTTTCAATGTCAATTCCTTAGCAAAGTGCCCCACACATAATAGGTGCTTTTATTGAGAGGTTTTGGAACACCTAAGACTTCTGAAGGAAGGAGTGTGTTCTCAGAATAGCAATCTAAGGGGAAAAGATTCTCAGTGCCCTGAGCATATATTGGATCAGCGGTTCTCAAAGTGTGGCCTATGGAGTCCTGACACACTTTCACAGGGTCCCTGAGATCACAACTATTTTCATCATAATAAGACATTATTTGGTTTTGTCAAAGTGATGACATTTGCACTGATGGAAAAAAAAGTAACAATGGATAAAATTACTGCTGCCTTAGCATGTATCAAGGCAACAGCACTGAACTGTGCTATCAATGTCCTCTTCACTGTCACCCACTCATAGGAAAAAATAAAACTTGTTTCACTTTAGAAATCTTTGATGAAATACTAAAAATTATTTTAAGTACCCATCTTTTCAATACTATTCTACATGATTAAATGGACATATGCATAAAGTGCTTCTATTTCTTACCTAAGTACCATCTTTCTCTTGAGGAAAAGCACTTGTGCAATTTCTCTGCATTTTGAGCTGAATTAGTAACTTTCTTCATGGAATACCATTTTTACTTGAAAGAAAGCTAACAGAAAAACTCTATTTTGTCAGCTGTGGGTGTCTGACAGAGATTTTCTCAAAGATAAAGTGAACCTGACAGCACTTGTTAGCAATGATGAAACTCAAGCTCTCAAGAAAAACTTCGAATTTTGTAAACCTGTAACTGCCACTGTGAACTTAATAGCCTCACAAGACTTTCCTGATGATAACAGTGGTGATGTTAATATGATTTTTTTCTCTTGTATAACAAAATGTGTCAGCACTTAAAAGATCTGCAATGTTTTCCAAATGACCAATGCATGATGCTAGAAAATCAGGTATCAGTAAAAGATCCCTTCAGGTATAAAATAAACCAATGAATATTATTATATATTATTATATAACAGAGTACAAAAAGTTTACTGATAGAATTTGAGATTCTGCATTGCAACTAACAGCAGAGTTGCGATGTAGTTTCAAAGAATATGCACAATTATGTGTCAAGATGGTTAAAATACCCCTCCCCTTTTCCAACTACACATCTGTGAGGCTGGAGTCACAGTCTTCAATCAAAATGACAAATTTTAATAGACTAAATGAAGAACAGGTATGAGAATTCACTGTCTTCAATTACGCCAGACATTCAAGAGATTTGCAAAGATATAAAACAATGTCACTTTTGTAAGTTTTTTGCTTGAAAAAAAAAGTCATTTTTCATTAAAATATGTTAAGATGCATTGGACTTATTTTATCTTTAAATGAATACCTTCTTTTTCTCGTAAGTTTTAATAAGGCAAATATCAATAGGTATAACCTACATAAACAAAAGGTCTTTGGAACTTCTAAAAGCACCAAGGAGTCCTGAGACTAAAGAGTTTGAGAATTGTCTATTAGATGGAAGCAGAATAAAAAGACTATTTTGGATAATCCAAATATGAGAAGGCTATGCAGCATAGCTAACAAAAAGGTTTTAGTGTAGTTTCAGAGTTAAGAACATCAATGGTTCAACAAAAATGGAAAATAGAATCAAACACTGAGCTTCCTTTAAAGGCACAACTGGTAATGTGCATGATTACAATACACATGGCACCACATAAACACAGTTCAGAGACAGGCACAACTAAGGCCTGGGAAATGAGGGGAAACAGGGATGGGTATGTTCCACAAAGAAGATAGAGTCAATTCCGCCCCAACTTTTTTATTTATTTATTTTTTAAGCAGAGCCTCTTTCCCTTCAGTTTGTAGAATAAGTAAAATCTTATCACTGTAGATATTAAAAATAAGAGTTCAGTGCTCCAGAGATGGGCCATACACTGTGCTCACTGATCTGTTTAAAAAATATACCTGTACTATTGTATACTTTCTTGGGACCCTCTCTCACTGCTCGTTGTCTATGACAATAGCATTCTTTCCACTGGGGGAGAATTTTAACTTGCCACCAAGCAGTATGACCCCGTAACTTCCCCACTTTTTTCTTTAAAGATTTTATTTTTAAGTAATCTCTATTCCCAGCATGGGACTCAAACTCATAACCACGAGATCAAGAGCCGCATGCTCTTCCAACTGAGCCAGCCAGGTGCCCCCATAATATCCCAGCTTAAACATCCTAATCAAACACTAGTACCTTCAACACCATTAAAAAGAAGCAAGAGCAGAGAGAGTGTCTCCTTACCTACAAAGCTTTTGACATCTACTCTCCTTTGAGCCCCTCAACAAGCCTATGAAAAATGGGTAGTGGGCATCATTTATTCCCACTTTACAGATGAGACCCAGAAAGGCCAACATGACTGAAGTTACAAAACAGGTTCAGGACAGTACTATGGCCAGCACCCAGCTAGCTACCTGTCTTCTAAACCAGCGCTCTCTCTCCTTTAGTAGCAGCCTTGGAATACCTGTCACCTCCACATCCCTAGCTTTGCCCTTCCTACATGACAGATTTCCAATACTGAATTCTGTCTTTGGGACAGAAGATACATATATTTATATACAGGACATATAAATGCATATGATAAGCCAGCAGGATGTATTTCACATCTGCTTTACCTCTGCCTTCCTGTTTCCCTTCAGGATGTGCTCTTTTAGAGACCCTCTTATAGGTCACAGATCTTTGAGATCCTCTAATGAACCCTACAAATCCTATTCCCCCCAAACTACACACATATACACACACAGAGTTTGAGGCATCTTCATCCTCTCAGGGCTCCCCTCGGGGCTTAGGCTGCCCTAAGTTCAAACTGCTACTTGAGAGTCATCGTCCGCTGACACTCTTGCACAACTAAGAAAAAACTCCCTCATTAAGCACAATACAGTCTCCATGATCCGGGAGGGAAAGGATAGGCTTGTTTTGCATTTGTCTCAGTTACTGAGAAAAGCAATGGAATACACAGGGAAGGGATTTCCCTAGATGAGGCCAAGTGAAGGCTGCATGACCCCCGGGAGGGATGATGTAAAGATCTGAGTCCTGAATCATGGTCAAACAAGGTGACCTAAAGGACCCTTGTAATCCAAGAGACTGATTTTGGAATGCTCTACACAATGGCAGAAACTCACCTTGGGGGAGAGTCCATCCCCAAGAAGGGACTGCTCAAAGTCCAAAGATACCAACCCCTAGGAGAGGACCAAATTTGTGATACAACTGGTTTTAGCCATGCCACATGGCACTTGTGACTGGGGCCTGCAGTGCAAGGGGTCCAGACAGCGGCAGATACAGAGAAGGAGGCTGTTGTAAGGGAATGACAATACTGGGAATCACAGGTATGTACCACCCATCAGCCCCACCTAGCTCCAGATCTACTATATGCACAGCTTCAAAATGTTCAGCCTATTGCCCTTCCTATGTTCACAGAGTCTCCACTCCTGACACCTGGAGGGCATGAGGAGGGCATGGAATTTCTAACTGCTTTCCTTTATCATCCAGGATTCGGAAAAGAAAAATCTCACTGAAGCCCCATGAATGAATACTGGACATACTGGGCCAGGGCTGACCTGGTAGTGGAGACCAGTGGTCAGTCTCTAGGTCTTCCTTCAGAGGAGCAAGAACACCAAGAGATGGCGGGGAAACGTGACTGACCACTCGGTACTCAAGATCTGAGGCAAGCAAGCAGGAGGCAGCCTGGGAACAGGAGTACAGAGAATCACAAGAGCAGGGGACACAGGAGGAGGGCACAGCCAGTGCAGGAACCATGAATGGATACAAGTGATGGGCTAGACACAGGTAGAATACAGGGTTCCCCAAATCCCAGCATTTGCCTTCTGCCATCCCAGGGTTTGCCATCTACAGGTATCATTTGTGCAAGAGCTCAATAGTTCAAGAACTCAATAGTTCTTCTTTAAAAACTTACCCTCATCCTAAGGAATAAAGTGCTAGTGATGCTTTTTTCTAATACACATTAGAATAAGACGTAAGTACTAACAGAAAAGTGTTTTCCACATTCCACCTAAAATAACCTGGCACCACACACAGGCCCAGGAGCCACACTTAGACACATGATAGCAGCTACGGGTCCTAAGTCTGGAGTTCGGTCCCAACTGCAGCCTCCTCTCTCAGCATGACCTATGTGGGGGCCCCACCTCCCCGGCTCCCAAAAAAGGAAGACTAGTGGAGTCCCACAGCTTTGCTGCAGAGCTCTGACAAAGGTACTCACCAAGCCGACATGTTAGCAGGGTCTTAGAACCCAGTTTCTGCTCTTTTGGGGTGGATACAGATGGGAAGAAGGGAAAAGCCTCTGCAAGCAGAGGCAGGAGACTCAGGAAGACAGATCTAGCAAAGAAGGAACCACATCAGATTTAAAACCAAACACATGGTATCTCCATTAACTAGCCACATTTAAGTTATCATTTATAAAATGAGGATCACCATGCCCTTTTTTCCTTAAATTTATACCAATGCTCCTAAGCTTTCATTCAACCTGAACTTTCAAAAATGATACAGACAATTCTCAACAGCTCTTGAAAGTCCCATTCCGACTTGCACATAAAAGCTAGATGACATCTGGACCCTTCCAACTAGTTACCAGTTCAGTTTTGGCAACCTCACTAGAGGAGCCATATATGTTAAATGAAGAAATATATTGCATTACCTGCCTTTTATAAGGATAAACTTTTTTTAATTGACGCAAAGAACAAGAGTGGACAGAAGTACCCAATGTGGCAGTTCATAAAGCCCAGTCTGGTGTCCTCTGGACTTGACTTTGGTTAAATGTATGCTCGAAATAAGGGAAAAGTATGAGGAAATGTATGAGCCAAGATTGCATCAAAAGGCAAACTACAGTTAGGGAGTTTATACTCTTCTTTACTTTTAGAGCACAGAACCCCTCCGTAAAATGCATACGTCTTGAATCACATTTATCACACTCTATCTCTGTATGTTTTCAAAACGCCATCTCATCTCACAAAAGCTTTGAGGGAGTCTACAGAAAAACACAGATAAAGCTGGACGAGAGCAAATATAAATCAGAGGGCCAAAAACACAAGATCTATGTATGCATTTTATTGTCTGTAAATGACATCTAAAACACACCTCAATTTTAAAAAGCAAAAACAGAAGAAAGAACCAAACAAAAATGCCAGGGGCAAAGGAAAACAAAAAGTACAGGCAGCAGGTCCTGCAGTTGAAGTTAACCGAGCTTCCTGCCAGCCAAATCTACAAGGGAAATGTGACGGTCTCCCGATTCCTGTTGCAGAGGCATCTGATCTAAAACTAATTTCTCTGAGGTACCTGCAGTGAGGGACAGTATCCTTGAGGACAGCTCTGTGGTAAAATTCGTTAAAGTGTTTCCTCAGACCATTCCTGCCTGTATATATCAATGTTAGCCCAAGTGAACATTTCTGTAGCCTGAGTTGGTTGAGCAGGCGATGTAAGTTCAATGAGCAGCTTGGAGCCTCAAATGAAACAAGGACAAAGAGCTCAGGAAGCCGTGAACCCTTAGGCAAGGGGGGCGGAACGGACTACCCAGCGTGACTAAGCCAGGGAAACTCACGAGTGGCTCTGGCACCTGCCCTAACCCAATGCGACTGACAAATAACTCCGTTACCGGGGGTGCTCTCCAAAATAACCACCAAGGGCCCTCCTGGGCACATCCATTGAGCTCCATGTAGCAGAGGCCCCTGACTAGGCCCCCACATCCATTTTCTCCTTCATCTTTTAGTCATGGAAGCCCCGGGGTTTTAACTGGACACATGGTCACTGAAGTAAGAGGCTCTATGTCCCAGCGCCCCTTTCAGCAAAGTGTGGCCACAATGATTTGAGGGACTCCAGGTCATATCCTTTAAAAAGAAAGTGCTTTGCTCTCTCTTTCCCTGGTGTATTGCAGACACGGAACTGATGAGTCTGCTTTGACCTGGTGGGCAAGGTCAATACCCCAAAGTTGGCTGAACAAGACAGAAGGAACCCAAGGTCCTGGTGACCGTGTATAATTAAATCTGCCCCAGACCATTTGATTACATCTGTACTATCAGAAGAGAGAAGAACCTTCTACCAGGAGCCACTGTACTTTAGGTTCTCTTTGTTACAGCAGCTTGGCTTACAGCTCAACCTCATTCACAACAGAACAGAAAGATGCCAGAGGGAGACTCCAAAGTACTCCGGCAGTATCCTAGAAAAGTCAACTCACAGTTCACTTCAGCAAACAGGTCAAGAAATGACAGCCATCACACCAAGTTATGCCTTCTACTCCTTCTCCAGGAGAGGCCCAACTGCATCCCTGGAGTAGAGGAAGAGGCCTTTATTACAGCCCAGCACAGCACAGCCCAGTCCATCCACTGTGGACCTAGGCCAAATCTGCAACAGCTGGAGATACAGACTGCTTTCCCACCAACACTGGGCAGGGACAGCCCTGTCCTACCTTTTCCCTAAAGCAGGAAAGCTCCACACTTCTCCATTCTTCGTAATTACCATTCTTGAGAACAGGCCAAGTCCAGTAAGGCGTAGGGTGAAGCAGCTGCCGGGGGGCTGTGTGTGAGGGTCAGGGGAGGGGAGTCCAGATCCCCAGAACAAAAGTCATAGCTGAGAGGAGGGAGAGAAGCCTCCATGTCTACCCTGGGTTTCTGGGGTCCAGGGGTCTCAGGGTGCAGCCCTTGATCTTCCTGTACCGACCCCCTGGTGACAGAGCTCAGCTAGGCAGCCACCAGTCACTAACGAATCCCAGCCACTGGCACCTGCTGCTGCTTGCGGATCTTATTGAAGAGTTCCATGTACTGGATCATGGTATCTGCTGGGCCATAGACGGCATCGTGTCTGTTCCCAAACACTGCGGGAGCCCCTGGTGTGTGGCTGCCTAGAAAACTCTGTAGGAACTCGAGCAGCAGGCTCCAGCAGTCGCTAGCTACCACACAGGGGCCATACTCCACCTGGGAACCAAAAGAACAGAGAACAAAGGTGAGTGCAGGCAAGAATGAGGTCTTCTGCTTCTCTTGCACCTCTTGCCCCTTGCTCCCATCTTCTCCAACCCCAAGCCCAAGACACACACCTTCTAACAGCATTGCTCCACAGGAAAAACTCAAGCCACACACCAGGAATTCCACATTCCCTTTAGGGATCTCTGACATTCTCATCTTGGGAATTATCGACCCACAGCCCCCACCCACAAGACCCAGGACAGGATACAGGCCCCTTCTGATGATCTCAGAACTGTACAGTCCCTGCTATGGTGCATGAAGATCCAAGGAGAGCTCAGGAAAATTCTGACAGAAAATGAAGAACAAGAGAATGTAAAAGTGTGTATGTATCTGTGTGTGTGTCCACAGGGCGCAAAGCAGACACACATGCTCTTAGGTCTCTTTAAGACCAAACATTACCCCCACAATGGACCCCACCTGACCCTAAGAAGTAATTTCCCCACCAATGTGGCAAGGGCCAAAGGAGATACATCTTACACTTTCTCAATCCTTTCTCCTATTTTTTCACTGGAAAGATGGCAAGGAAAATAATTAGTAACCATGAGGAAAAACACGTAAAGAAAGAACTGGGATATATTTGTACTATAAAGCTGGAAATAGGAAGGACAGGCAGACAGTGGGTTCCCAGTGGGTCTCAGCAAATGCGAGGTGTATCACAAGCCAAAAGGGGTCAGGAAATCTTGGTCACAGGGGTCCCTGGAGTTTCAGAACAGTAATTACTGCTAAGGCCCTTTTCTCTACCTGGAATGCTTTGTGAGTCTCATCTATCCCCATATCTCTACATTTTAAGTCCCTCTTTACATGCTACTCCTGAAGAAAGCATCCCAATCCTCAAAGTCAGCAGTGTTCTCATTGGCCTGAATTCCCAGAGCAATCTGTGCCCGGGGAATGTCTTACAGACTAACTTCAAAAACACTTTGTTTCAGCTTTGCTCATTTACTATCATACGTTTTCAAAAGGCAGGCCCCTGTAGCTCACCTGTTTTTTGGGGTTTTTTTTTTTAATCTCACACAGTGCTGGGCATGTGGTAGACTGAGGAATTTCACTGGTCCCAAAGCCAGCTATTGCCACATTCTTTGTGGTTTCCAGTATACACCTCAGAGATGAAGTCTCCCCCCGCACACACACCTCTTTCTACCATGCAAGAAAATCGACAGCATGTCAAAAGGAAAAGCTCATCTTGCTACACAACCTTTGTGACCTATCTTAAGTTGTACTATGGAAAAACTATGTAGACACATGATTTAGGGCCCACCTCCCAAAAGTTCCTGCACAAAAAGTTGCCCTGGTTTGCTCCAGTCCTTGTGATGGGTGACTGGTCCCTTCTCTTCTCCAGCAAGCCAGCCCTCCTAAGCTTTCTATCTGCTCTGACCCCAACGTCCCATTCCCATCATGGACCAGAGCCTGAATGATTAAAGAAAAGGTAAAGGCCACAGGACAGAGGAGCACACAGGCCCTGGAGACAGGGATGAGGAAGGCATAAGTGCCTGTCTGCATTCAGAGGGGTGAGAAAACCTACAGGGCCCTCTGCTGAGCAGCGCTTCAGCACACAATGCTCCTGCTTCCCCAAGGTCTTACCTCTACGGAGATTCCCCGGGCACTGGGCCCCATGGTGACTGTGCCCACCTTTACTAGGAAGTCACAGTACTGGTAACGGGTACCCCGTGTCTCAATCTTGCTGGCCTTGGCACTCTGGAAGAAGCCCTTGAGTTTCACCATGAGCACGTCGAAGTTGGTGTCGGCAATAAGCCAAGGGCCATTCTCAAAGAGGGCGAAGCAGCTCAGAGGGTACTCTGAGTTGTGCATCACGTACATCAGCTTCCCAGCCTGACCTGCAGGGAAAGAGAGCCTATCAGCATCAAAATCTTCATCCTCAAATCCCGGGATAGAGTCAAATGTGCACAACAGGGCCAGATGGCAATCTGCCATTACCTCAGCCATCTTGGAGGGCAATGGCCAGGGGTGGAGGGTGGAATTCCCCTCACCAACGATCTTTTTCAAAGAGGAAGAGAGAAGAACGGCAGGCAAGGCAGCATGTGGTAAAACCCAGCTCTACAGAAAATGTGAGGACCACAAGGGAATTTTGATAGAGCTAGTAACAGTTTAGTTCTTAGGTTGAGAGATGATCTCCTAGATGGATGCTTGATGTCAAATAAAATCTTTAGCAAAAAAAAGATTTTATTTATTAGAGAGAGAGAGTGAAAGAGAGAATGCACATGCACAAGCAGAGGGGAACAGTACAGGGAGAAGCAGATTCCTTGATGAGCAGGAAGGTGGATGCAGAACTTGATCCCAGGACCCTGGCATCATGAACTGAAGACAGATGCTTAACCGACTGAGCCATCCAGGTGCCCAAACCCTTGGAGTGCTTTAAAGTATTAGCTGATTTGGGTGA